>NC_137486.1:22295995-23524490 GCF_918807975.1 Aplidium turbinatum | reverse complement strand
CTAACCCCTAACCCTAACCCTAACCCTAACCCTAACCCTAACCCTAACCCTAACCCTAACCCTAACCCTAACCCTAACCCTAACCCTAACCCTAACCCAACCCTAACCCTAACCCTAACCCTAACCCTAACCCTAACCCAACCCTAACCCTAACCCTAACCCTAACCCTAACCCTAACCCTAACCCTAACCCTAACCCTAACCCTAACCCTAACCCTAACCCTAACCCTAACCCTAACCCTAACCCTAACCCTAACCCTAACCCTAACCCTAACCCTAACCCTAACCCTAACCCTAACCCTAACCCTAACCCTAACCCTAACCCTAACCCTAACCCTAACCCTAACCCTAACCCTAACCCTAACCCTAACCCTAACCCTAACCCTAACCCTAACCCTAACCCTAACCCTAACCCTAACCCTAACCCTAACCCTAACCCTAACCCTAACCCTAACCCTAACCCTAACCCTAACCCTAACCCTAACCCTAACCCTAACCCTAACCCTAACCCTAACCCTAACCCTAACCCTAACCCTAACCCTAACCCTAACCCTAACCCTAACCCTAACCCTAACCCTAACCCTAACCCTAACCCTAACCCTAACCCTAACCCTAACCCTAACCCTAACCCTAACCCTAACCCTAACCCTAACCCTAACCCTAACCCTAACCCTAACCCTAACCCTAACCCTAACCCTAACCCTAACCCTAACCCTAACCCTAACCCTAACCCTAACCCTAACCCTAACCCTAACCCTAACCCTAACCCTAACCCTAACCCTAACCCTAACCCTAACCCTAACCCTAACCCTAACCCTAACCCTAACCCTAACCCTAACCCTAACCCTAACCCTAACCCTAACCCTAACCCTAACCCTAACCCTAACCCTAACCCTAACCCTAACCCTAACCCTAACCCTAACCCTAACCCTAACCCTAACCCTAACCCTAACCCTAACCCTAACCCTAACCCTAACCCTAACCCTAACCCTAACCCTAACCCTAACCCTAACCCTAACCCTAACCCTAACCCTAACCCTAACCCTAACCCTAACCCTAACCCTAACCCTAACCCTAACCCTAACCCTAACCCTAACCCTAACCCTAACCCTAACCCTAACCCTAACCCTAACCCTAACCCTAACCCTAACCCTAACCCTAACCCTAACCCTAACCCTAACCCTAACCCTAACCCTAACCCTAACCCTAACCCTAACCCTAACCCTAACCCTAACCCTAACCCTAACCCTAACCCTAACCCTAACCCTAACCCTAACCCTAACCCTAACCCTAACCCTAACCCTAACCCTAACCCTAACCCTAACCCTAACCCTAACCCTAACCCTAACCCTAACCCTAACCCTAACCCTAACCCTAACCCTAACCCTAACCCTAACCCTAACCCTAACCCTAACCCTAACCCTAACCCTAACCCTAACCCTAACCCTAACCCTAACCCTAACCCTAACCCTAACCCTAACCCTAACCCTAACCCTAACCCTAACCCTAACCCTAACCCTAACCCTAACCCTAACCCTAACCCTAACCCTAACCCTAACCCTAACCCTAACCCTAACCCTAACCCTAACCCTAACCCTAACCCTAACCCTAACCCTAACCCTAACCCTAACCCTAACCCTAACCCTAACCCTAACCCTAACCCTAACCCTAACCCTAACCCTAACCCTAACCCTAACCCTAACCCTAACCCTAACCCTAACCCTAACCCTAACCCTAACCCTAACCCTAACCCTAACCCTAACCCTAACCCTAACCCTAACCCTAACCCTAACCCTAACCCTAACCCTAACCCTAACCCTAACCCTAACCCTAACCCTAACCCTAACCCTAACCCTAACCCTAACCCTAACCCTAACCCTAACCCTAACCCTAACCCTAACCCTAACCCTAACCCTAACCCTAACCCTAACCCTAACCCTAACCCTAACCCTAACCCTAACCCTAACCCTAACCCTAACCCTAACCCTAACCCTAACCCTAACCCTAACCCTAACCCTAACCCTAACCCTAACCCTAACCCTAACCCTAACCCTAACCCTAACCCTAACCCTAACCCTAACCCTAACCCTAACCCTAACCCTAACCCTAACCCTAACCCTAACCCTAACCCTAACCCTAACCCTAACCCTAACCCTAACCCTAACCCTAACCCTAACCCTAACCCTAACCCTAACCCTAACCCTAACCCTAACCCTAACCCTAACCCTAACCCTAACCCTAACCCTAACCCTAACCCTAACCCTAACCCTAACCCTAACCCTAACCCTAACCCTAACCCTAACCCTAACCCTAACCCTAACCCTAACCCTAACCCTAACCCTAACCCTAACCCTAACCCTAACCCTAACCCTAACCCTAACCCTAACCCTAACCCTAACCCTAACCCTAACCCTAACCCTAACCCTAACCCTAACCCTAACCCTAACCCTAACCCTAACCCTAACCCTAACCCTAACCCTAACCCTAACCCTAACCCTAACCCTAACCCTAACCCTAACCCTAACCCTAACCCTAACCCTAACCCTAACCCTAACCCTAACCCTAACCCTAACCCTAACCCTAACCCTAACCCTAACCCTAACCCTAACCCTAACCCTAACCCTAACCCTAACCCTAACCCTAACCCTAACCCTAACCCTAACCCTAACCCTAACCCTAACCCTAACCCTAACCCTAACCCTAACCCTAACCCTAACCCTAACCCTAACCCTAACCCTAACCCTAACCCTAACCCTAACCCTAACCCTAACCCTAACCCTAACCCTAACCCTAACCCTAACCCTAACCCTAACCCTAACCCTAACCCTAACCCTAACCCTAACCCTAACCCTAACCCTAACCCTAACCCTAACCCTAACCCTAACCCTAACCCTAACCCTAACCCTAACCCTAACCCTAACCCTAACCCTAACCCTAACCCTAACCCTAACCCTAACCCTAACCCTAACCCTAACCCTAACCCTAACCCTAACCCTAACCCTAACCCTAACCCTAACCCTAACCCTAACCCTAACCCTAACCCTAACCCTAACCCTAACCCTAACCCTAACCCTAACCCTAACCCTAACCCTAACCCTAACCCTAACCCTAACCCTAACCCTAACCCTAACCCTAACCCTAACCCTAACCCTAACCCTAACCCTAACCCTAACCCTAACCCTAACCCTAACCCTAACCCTAACCCTAACCCTAACCCTAACCCTAACCCTAACCCTAACCCTAACCCTAACCCTAACCCTAACCCTAACCCTAACCCTAACCCTAACCCTAACCCTAACCCTAACCCTAACCCTAACCCTAACCCTAACCCTAACCCTAACCCTAACCCTAACCCTAACCCTAACCCTAACCCTAACCCTAACCCTAACCCTAACCCTAACCCTAACCCTAACCCTAACCCTAACCCTAACCCTAACCCTAACCCTAACCCTAACCCTAACCCTAACCCTAACCCTAACCCTAACCCTAACCCTAACCCTAACCTAACCCTAACCCTAACCCTAACCCTAACCTAACCCTAACCCTAACCCTAACCCTAGTTCGATGAATTAGAGCAAAACGTTAGTAATTCTAATCTAATTTGTTAAAAACTTGTTTACTCTAATTCTAGTTCAATTTTGGTAGAGAGGTGATTTTTTAATTATAGACAGATAAAACCAAGCAACCACACGCATTTAATGTCATATATTAGAATGAACATAAAACTATAAACTACAAACGTTTTCTGCCATACTCAAGTTAGCCCTTCTCAAGTAACGAAAATAACTGATTTAACATTAACATCTACATTGAAAATAACTGATTCTACACAATGAATTGAAAAACAAAATGCACATTAATGAAGCTGCAAAGCAGAGGACAAAGGCACATCACAAGGCGGTTAATTGCGCGAGGCAAAAAAAGGGCACCATACAACAAATTATAAAAAAACGTTTAGGAGATAGAAAGCACCTGCGGCAAACAACTGCGTATTGAGGCGAGGATCGCAAGATTTTATGAGTAAATTCTAGTTCTACTGTAATCTAATCTCTAGTTTTGCTAAAAATTCTGGTTTTACCAACAGTGTTTTTCAGCAAATAAAAGAAAATCTCATGCAGAGAAAATGCAATAAAACGATCAAGATCAACATGTCATTCCATCGCTTAAAAACTCGATTAACTCATCAATTCACCTACATCGCAATGTCTATTATGATGTAAGTGGTTTTGGTGCAGTGATAGGAAATGACACTTTGATTTAGAGTTTCCCATGAGTTGAGAATTCTCATTTGGGAATGCCCCAACTGGGGTGACCAAATTTTGATATTCTGAAATCTGTAAGGGAAGCGCTGTCGGCGAAGGTTTTGTTCTTGTACCTTATGATGTTGACCCCGAAAATAATTTTTTCACCGGGCCGTAGTCCTCAAACGCCCTAGCAGTGAAACCCCGGATGTGGATTTCTGAACATCCCACAGTGGGGCAAGTTTGATAAAGCACTCAATTTTTTTACCTTATGACGTTGCAAATACGTTACAGGTTTCTGGACTAAAACAAGTGCAAAATTCAAATGCCGAAAATTATAACGTGTCGATTTCGACATCTCCTTCGTTCTAATGTTAATGTCCAGCAATCGAGTGAGGATCCTGCTTTGCATAGACATACTGTAGTTTTGTTATTTATGCTACATTGCTACAGAAAAATAGGAATTGTGACGTCATTGACAACGTCATATTCATGACAACTCCATCTAAGATCATTAGAAAGTGTAAAATCATAAACTGCGTTAACAATTTGGCCATGCACTCTTTTCCGCAAGCTTCAACAGATTAAGCGCTGGAGCCGATTGAAATTAATCAAGCCAAGTACCGAAAAAAGACGCCGCACTGAGAGACGCGCTTTCGACAATTGACGCCGCTTCGACTTTCCGTCACCCATGTCCCATATGTTCTCCAAGGATGGAGTCATGAGCAATCTCCATCACTAATTTTCTCAGATCCTCTGGCACTACAATTTGGCTCCATACCTGGCCAGTATCTAATCTTCTCCGTTTTCAATGAAGGAGTTTTCTGAATTTTTCATAATGGGCTTCATGATTGCCTCTTTTAATCGGGTCATTTATGTCAAATACGTTTCCTTGAATTTCAGTTTATCTGTTCTTAGTAACAGTTGGTTGAGATTGTACCTCAGCAACTTTTCAAGTTTTTACATTTTTTCTTACTTACTCGGATATGCTCTAGTAACTGCGGCAGCAGATATACCCCACTTGGGTTATACCCGGTTTGTCATTCTGAGAACCACAACAACTCTCACTACAGCTGCTGCCCTGCGTCAGGGTGATATCTTTGATTATTACAAAATGCTTTCAAGCAAATTGTATTTAACAAATTTAAAAGTGCTGCATTTTTTTCGCTTTTTTGATGCGACTGTAAAATAAATCTTCGTAAACACGATAGAACACCGTTATCCTTATCTATCGGTCAATTGACCCTGCGGTCGTTCAAAGAATAACGATTTTCCAGTAGTTCTTATAAGGTTGCAGAATTTATAATTGTTTGAAAACTCCAATTCACTTTGTTGTTGAAAATATTTTAAAAATTGTTTTGTTTCAAGCAGCCCTAGTTTTTGCAATGTACTTTTTGTCTATAACATGTCTGGTGGCTGAAGTTTTGTAAACGTAAACGCAAAAGTTTTCTTTTTGCTTTTCATGAACGTTTTCGCGATAACTCTCCAAGCACGGATTTCCTTTTGGGATTGTGACGTCACTACAGCTTGCCCGATCTGTTTGTTATTGCTTGTCCTCTATAAATAAAACAACGCCGCGGTGTCACGTGACTTGCAAGAATAGCTGTGAACAAATTGAAAGATCCACATCCGGAGTTAAAACAGATTCTTCAATAATTGCAAAAGTTTAACTAAATTTAACTCCGGGATTTTTAGTTTACAGCTTGCGAGTCCTTATATGAAGAACAGAGCAATCCGTACAGGAACTTTGGTGATTAATTTTCTATACGTGGAGTCATGTTTTTCATATTATTTTGACAAAATTAAATTTTTGCTAAAATTGGAGAACATGAAAATTAAATTCACAAGATGGGTCAGGAAGCAAAACAAATTGATGACGTATCAAGGGTGGTAGTGACGCATCCTTTGCAAGTCTTTAAGTGGCAAGGCACGTGATTTTGCGATGACATTGTAATTTCTGGTGAAGGGTTCCTGCGTGCATCTGCGCCGCTGACGAACGCAATTCTTAAATTATTGTTTGTGACGTCACACAGGTTCGTGTACGGTATATAAATGAAACGCGATGGATTGTCATTACGTCGAACAATAAAGGTAATCCAATCGCTTGCAGGCTGCTGCTTTGGCTGCAGTGAAAGAAAAATAGTATAACAGTGATTCTCTTACAAAGCTAATAGGCTGAATACCTGCATTGCTGTATGTTTAATAAACTTTAAGACATATTGTCACCATTCACCGAGGAAAATAACTACCAGACAAAATTTCTGGTAGAAGAAATTAGAAGAACTTCGGTTGTCCTAAGAGTAAAGTAAAACAGTGCTGTGCAAGTTATGAATGCAATGCTACACTTGGAAATTGCAATGACAAGACAAAAATATTCACAAAAATGTAATTAATTGGTATGGGAAAGGCAAGGATTTTGTGGTAGCAGGCCCAACAAACAAATTATCATAGTGACAGAGTTTGTGGTAGCCGGCCCAACAAATAAATCATCAAAGTGACAGAGTTTGTGGTAGCCGGACCAACAAACAAATCATCATAGTGACAGAGTTTGTGGTAGCAGGCCCAACAAATAAATCATCATAGTGACAGAGTTTGTGGTAGCCGGCCCAACAAACAAATCGCCATAGTGACAGAGTTTGTGGTAGCCGGCCCAACAAGCAAATCATCAGAGTGACAGAGTTTGTGGTAGCCGGACCAACCAACAACTCATCATAGTGACAGAGTTTGTGGTAGCCGGATCAACAAATAAATCATCAAAGTGACAGAGTTTGTGGTAGCCGGCCCAACAAACAAATCGTCATAGTGACAGAGCTTGTGGTAGCAGGCCCAACAAATAAATCATCATAGTGACAGAGTTTGTGGTAGCTGGCCCAACAAACAAATCATCATAGTGACAGAGTTTGTGGTAGCCGGCCCAACAAGCAAATCATCATAGTGACAGAGTTTGTGGTAGCCGGACCAACAAACAACTCATCATAGTGACAAAGTTTGTGGTAGCAGGCCCAAATAATAAATCATCATAGTGACAGAGTTTGTGGTAGCAAGCCCAACAAACAAAACATCATAGTGATAAAGTTTGTGGTAGCCGGCCCAACAAGTAAATCATCATAAAGACAGAGTTTGTGGTAGCCGGCCCAACAAACAAATCATCATAGTGACAGAGTTTGTGGTAGCCGGACCAACAAACAAATCGTTATAGTGACAGAGTTTGTGGTAGCAGGCCCAACAAATAAATCATCATAGTGACAGAGTTTGTGGTAGCTGGCCCAACAAACAAATCATCATACTGACAGAGTTTGTGGTAGCCGGACCAACAAGCAAATCATCATAGTGACAGAGTTTGTGGTAGCCGGACCAACAAACAACTCATCATAGTGACAGAGTTTGTGGTAGCAGGCCCAACTAATAAATCATCATAGTGACAGAGTTTGTGGTAGCAGGCCCAACAAATAAATCATCATAGTGACAAAGTTTGTGGTAGCAGGCCCAACAAATAAATCATCATAGTGACAGAGTTTGTGGTAGCCGGCCCAACAAACAAACCAGTATAGTGACAGAGTTTGTGGTAGCCGGACCAACAAACAAATCATCATAGTGACAGAGTTTGTGGTAGCCGGCCCAACAAACAAATCATCATGTAGTGACAGAGTTTGTGGTAGCCGGCCCAACAAACAAATCATCATAGTGACAGAGTTTGTGGTAGCCGGCCCAACAAACAAATCATCAGAGTGATAGAGTTTGTGGTAGCCGGCCCAACAAACAAATCATCATAGTGACAAAGTTTGTGGTAGCCGGCCCAACAAACAACTCATCATAGTGACAAAGTTTGTAGCAGCCGGCCCAACAAACAAATCATCAAAGTGACAGAGTTTGCGGTAGCAGGCCTATCTTGCAACTAACACCAGACTGTACGTAATCCTTAGAAAAATTCCACTGTTAAAGTTTTAGCTTACATATAGCCACAAAGTTTGTAGGGGAAAGCCGTGTAATATGAACTGCTGTGTATTATGAATCCCCTGTTGTTTTCAGAAAACGTGGCAATAAAAATGTTTGACTTTTAACAGCTTGAATTAAGTAAGTTTGCTGGTCATTTGACCGGAAATGTTCTTGTTGAAATTTGGCGTGTTGCTGAAGTTTTGGGGGTATGAAGGTTTAACCGTATTAAGACTGGGCTCTCAAGGGATTCCCTGAGTTGGGGGGGGCATAATGTGCCCACGGTTTTGAGCGTTTATTACGCCTTGGATATGCATACTGTCAGTTAGATATTTTACCAAGTGAAAGAAAATTTATCTGACTTTCCAAAAAATTCAAACGTGTCTTCGAATCATTTGTATATCTATAGCTATAATAGATTTATTAGACAGTCATCAATTCGCAAAAGTTAGATATAAATTATAATAAAGAAACAAGGCTTGCTCTGCTTGAGATAATAACGTCACTATAATCCCGCGTCACACTTTGCGTTCTGTCTATCACGTTAACAACCGTAACGGCTCATCAACTTCTGAGAATCTATTTGTTCTGTAATTATCCAGCCGGCAAAAGTGCGACATTATTATATCGTCTCAACGTTTGACCACAGTGCTTAGACGTGAAAATTGTTTATATGACTTCAGTTTGTTTGGATAGATGCGAAGATCGGAAACAAGCGTTGCTAGAGATATAGGCAGATTTGGCTACAAGCCGCAAAGATATATATTCTTACACAGCTAACAATTCCACTCTTATTGCCAAGCTAGAAATAATTCACATCGATAGGGCGTAAAATGGGCGATTTTCTAGCTGAAAAGCAACGATGAATGTAAATAACCGTCAATAAACGCGGATTCAATGCAGTTAATTATAATTTAGTCCATTGACATTCCATGTTCCAATTTTGTATGGTTTAGTGAAGCGTAGAGTGGTAATTTCACTGCAAGCCGTTTCAGCAATTAGGGGTCCAAAAGGCTTTGCCCTATTCGCGTCATTAGTACTTGAGTTCATTTGACCTTCTCTTTGCTCTTCTCCAGTAGCTTGATTGGTACCCTCCAGTCTGGAGGTTCCACTTTCTGGTACCATTTCGTCTCCACTTTTTCGTTTTGTCATCATAGAGTATTTTGGCAAAAGTTCTGGGGTAGGTGCCAGGTCTTTCCCAGCGGAGGAAGAGGAAGGGGGCGCCCAAAAACAAGATGGCTGGACACAATTGTAAATGACAGTGGTATGAGAGTGCATGAATTGAAGGAGGCTGCGTGGGATCGAGAGATGTGGAGAAAGATGACATATAGAGTGACCGAGAGTCGTAAACGACTGAACGGATGATGATGATGATGATGTTGAATTATAATTACATTATAAAATATCGTCATGTGATTAAGTGTTTCTCATTACAATACGCGTATTGTGCAGTAAATAGCGTTTCTGCTTCAATAATATTTTAGTGAGGACTCGCATGTAAAAGTTATTTTGTTTGTATTTACTGGACTACCTTGTAGTAAACAAGTATTAGCACATTTGATGATGCGTGATGACGGCTGAAATAGTAGGCTATGCGTGTAGCCTACATCTTGTATGCAAGGCTAGAGTTATGGCGTGCTGTGCTTTATTTACTATTTTGTTGATTTGCAACGTTGAATGGGCACAGTTTCGAAAATCGAAGTAATTTCAAAGCAAACATTTCTATCTTTGGTGTTTTACAACTACAAATATCATTCGTAGAACTGAATGATGGGTTAATAAATTATGCCAATGCCATTATCGTTAACTTATTGCCTGATTAATGTAAACAACAGGATGTAAGAACAATTAAGTAGAAGAGCTGTCGAAATATGTCAACCAACCTACAGAGAAAAATTAACCATTTGTACGTCTACTCAACGTCTTTAGTTGTTGAATCCACGTAAAAATGGCCGATTTGTCAGTGAAGAACAAGCACATGGAAATGGTTTTATTTCTGTTTGTTTCAATCGCAGCAACGTTTTTACGTCGTTTGACGTTGGATCTGCGTAACAATGGTGGGATTTGAAAACAGGAAAACACGATCAAATGCAAATAAAAGCAGAAGACGTTGATTCTATTCAATACCGTATTACAGCGAGCGAGTTATATCAATTGAACATCTGCGTTACATCAAAATCATTGAACAAAACCACGGTTTGTCTTGTATGTTTGCTAGTGGCATGATACAAGCTAATAGAGTCGGTTTACGATGATGCGTAGCGCCGCCCGTGCTGTGAAATCTTTTATTTGGCATCACAACACTCGACTAAATTAATTTTGCTGGTTGTTCTTGCGCGCTAGTGTAAACCAGCTTATCCTTATGCATGGCTTCCAAGCGAGCAAAACTGGTCCTTTTTACATTGATTCATCGTTTGCAGACGTTGAATCAATGTAAAAAGGACTAGCGTTGCTGAATGGGTTGTGTACCGTAGCTGTTGCGGCTGAGGGTGAACGTCTTTGAGGCTTCAGAAAAAAATGCGCCACTGTTACATTATTACAATGTTGCTTCAAATAAGAAGGCTCCATTAGCTATATACTGTATATGCGTTTCAGAGTGAAAAACGAAACAAATCACGCTGTTACTCAGTTTACACGCTGATACACAGCTCGTACAATCTGTCATATCATGGTCATATTTATGTTGATTCAACGTCTAGCAACGTAGAACTAATGTCAAACTTACCGAGTTTTCGAGCTGGGTATAAATTGCAACGGTTTGCCGATGTTTAGAACAATCCAATTAGCGAAATCAGGAATTGTTTATTTACCACGTTTCTGCAGAAACAGATGCAAAACCAAAACGTAGTGCGAAAATATAGAATTACAGACTTTTTGCATTCTATATATACCCAGGGGTTACGTCATTTTACATCGGTTCAACCATGATCATAATAAATCAAAGCTGAAACAGCAATGTGCTGCTGTAACACTTATCTTTTGAAACATAACAATAAGCGTTGTCCACTTGTGCAGTCATTGGAGGCAGGCAGCCAATTTTACGATAAATCAAACTCGTCTAACGTTGCTTCGATGTAAGAATCCTATACAATAGTATAGGCGATCTTGTGCAAGCATTCTCTCATCGCAAACTTGTCGATTATTAAATCGATTCAACAGCTGATGATATTGAATCAATGAAAACATGGCACTTTCTGCCATCAGGCTTGTACGAGGTTAGAGATGTATCATTCATAGCATTATATATCATTCCCCAATTAGTAAAGTGATGCATTTGACTTGTATTATACAACTTATCTAGTTCGAAATTCCTTCATATACATATGCGAATTCATTTTCAAAATACATTCCATCAACACATTGTTGTTTTTTTCTGTCGATTCTGCTTCATTTCGTCAATTTCACATTAGAGGGACATCTAATTCTAAAGACTAAAAACTGATGAAGGCAAAGCAACCAAACTTTGAAGTAGATTATTCCAAGAAGAATATATCCGTTGCGTAAAATAAATGGTTTTGTTTCAGTCACAGACAGAAGTAACTGTATGCAATTTATGCCAGACGCAAATCATCACGCAGTGTCTTCTTTACAACTAATCAAATTACACGCGCGATAAGCTCATTAGGCGACTAGGTTTGGCGGCTTGGCGCCTTTGAATAAACGATCGATGATCTGTCACTCTTTTTATAAAAGAAACCAACCAAGCGCAATCTGCTCTCACTCCAGGAGCAAATCAATGAAATATTTCAAGGTACATGCTAAAAACAGTAGAATATCTCCCAAACCGAATAAGGTATAGCCAAGAAACTTTGACTACATTTAGCCAAGTAATATTTAGGAAAAGTCAAGAAATTTCAGCTTATTAGCACATATGCCCATTAAAATACAATCGTTTGAAATTGGGGTGGGCACATTATGCCCAACCCCAGTCTTAATACGGTTAAAGCTTGTGTGATATTATTTTGCAGATGGAGAAATTGTTGTTTTTTTTATCAGTATATCAATGGACTTGTAATTTTTTGATTAATATACCCTCAAATAAACTTGATAATGGAAATCACAACAAGTTTTGTTTAATAAATGCATTATTTAGTTGATTATCAGCATTTTAACTGGAATCACCACAAGTGTGTAACATGAACCCTAGCTGAATGTGTAATATGAACCCAGGTTCATATTACCAAGTACTTTATGATGGTGTAATGAATTTTTGTAAACTGGAGTCTGTAAACTGGGGTGGTTCTGGTTCTGTAAACTGGGGTTCAGACTTCAATTTCACCAGCATTCTCAATGCAGTGCACGTCATTCGATTAATGTTGCTTATCTTTTTGTGAATGTAATGTTTACATTTAAAAAGTAGTGCATTTTTACTAAAATTGGTGTAAATTATTTGAAAACCTTCTGGTAATAAATTTTGTTATGCTGCACATGTAATGTGGCTTGCTTTAGTGCAGTTTTTGTGTAGTCATTCCACCTCTATTCAGCAATGATTCAAAGCGGTTCATATTACACATCACAGGGGTTCATATTACACAGAGGGCTGTGTAATATGAACTCTTTTGGTAAATTAATAAAATTGAAATAACTTTTTTATTGCAAAATATCACATACTAATATATTGATGGGGCATAGGTATGCATGTTAGCTTGCTGTTCTGTAAATATTGTCCATATTTTTATTGAAGTTGTGAAATTAAGGACGTTTATTGGTAGGGGGTTCATAATACACGGCTTTCCCCTACATAGAAGATGGAAGAAATTTGTGTGATAGAATGGAAACACAATGGAAGAAGAAATGAGGATAGAAGATAAAAATAGTCTTCCATTGCATTCCGTTCATGCCCAAAACGCAAGACAAATAAATAGACAACTCTAACATTGACGTGACAGCGGACGGGATAAAACCTTTAAATTGTGTTTAGAATTGAACGAACAAAACGTTTGATGTTGAATAGGTTTAACTAAAGAATTTTACGAAGATTACTTTTATTTACAGATTTATTACATGTTTTTCATCAAGACTTCCACTCTTCGTGGCACCATGCCGGTAAGCGAAAGCTGAAATAATCCGCTTGATGTGAGCGTCAAAGAAAACAAAAACTTTTCCGATGGAAACCATAAAATTTGCAAAATATTGCTTCTTCAATGTTTTCCTATCAAATTTTAAACTTTTATTCCAAGTCTTGACCTTTTGGGTTCAAAGTAAATTATTTATTCTTCTTATTAAAATGATTGTTAAAACTTTTTCATGAGTAGTGGCTTGAATGTGTTGCGGTTCTTGCAGTTGGTACTGAGCACGCACGATACTTTAACAATGGCGTGATTTCTTGTTCAGACTCCATGCAGCTTCTTCGTTTTTATGGCCTCTGTTTGTCTCATAATCTACGCGGCTGACGCGTCATGCTTTCTCTCACATGGATGTAAAGATACCGCTTTGAAAATCGAACGAACAGACGGGGAGAGCTGGAGGTCCGGAGATTGCTACAACTGCGTCTGCTGGGAGGAGCAGACCATCTTAGTAAGTTGCTGTTTCAAACAATACTGTACTGTTGCATTTAATGATTCAATTATTGTTGATTTTTAAACTGTAACTTTGTAGGTTACAATACAAGGCGTCTCTTAAAGTAGCGCAGGAGGTAGGGACACAATATGTGGACAGGCTGCTGCTGATTTCAGATAAAAGCAGAGATATGCTCCGCCAATAATTTAATTCTTGTTTTAGAAAGTATGTTTCAAAGCCGATAAGACAAATGTGGCAGAAAACGTGAAAAAATCTGTTCGGGACATCCACGAGAATCCTGACTGGAAAGATTTACCGGAAGTAATCGTACTCTCTCACGGTAACAGCAGCGCCATCACGTGTCCGCCTCTTCCATTGTCTTACTACGAATCAAAAAGCGATACGTTTGTGACACCGCTACTTAAAGAAATTCACTACGTCACAATGACAAAGATGATGAGCTGCTGCAGAGCGTGAGTCGCCACAACGTTTCACCATTGTCTTTAAAGATGCAGTAGGCTAGCAAACAATTTTAGCGCTTTTTTGAACATGATTTAATTCTCGGGGTACGATGAAAATCTTGGATTAGTTGATGCTGTTTATCAGTTGCTTAGTAATTTCTCAGCGATAGCTCAGTTGAATAAATGCACAACTTTATTAATGAGGAAACAGCAGGACCAAGCATTGCTGGTTCAACTCTGGGGGTGTGTAGCTTGAACAACGCATTTAAAAACTATATTTAGTGATACCTAGTGTATGGAATGAATTACCGACAACACTTCAACAACAATCGAAAATTTCACTTTTGTGAATCTCGGTATCCGGTCTGCGTCAGTGATTCAAAGCTTTTACAAGTACAGTAGCATGCGAAACTGCTAGGCTCTCAAAGAAGCTTTTACAAGTACAGTAGCATGCGAAACTGCTAGGCTCTCAAAGAAGCTTTTACAAGTACAGTAGCATGCGAAACTGCTAGGCTCTCAAAGAAGCTTTTACAAGTACAGTAGCATGCGAAACTGCTAGGCTCTCAAAGAAGCTTTTACAAGTACAGTAGCATGCGAAACTGCTAGGCTCTCAAAGAAGCTTTTACAAGTACAGTAGCATGCGAAACTGCTAGGCTCTCAAAGAAGCTTTTACAAGTACAGTAGCATGCAAAACTGCTAGGCTCTCAAAGAAGCTTTCTCAGTGCGAGGATAAAGATTCGCACAATCAAACAAACCAAATTTTGAGCCATAAATATTAACAAGCTTGTTGCGAACAAAATGTTGTCTAAAGTATACACATTTTTTTGTTTGTTGTATCCAGGCTTACACCTAGTGGTTGAAGATTCTATAGCCTACCACGATAAAGAAGCCTAAATTTAATTGGTGAATTGGCTGCAGCCATTATAGTGACAGAAAGCGTTGCTGAACACTTTTGCAAAGTATTGTTAAAGAACCAAATAGCCAAACTCCAAATATGCAGCCAAACACCTTTGAAAGGCAAATTTTAGAATTTGGCGATAAAATGGCCAATATGGCAACCCTAGGTGTATTGTTACAGACTGCGCCAGAACGACGAATTGTTTCTAGCACTAGTGCTAGAAGCGATGATTGTCCTGATGAACACCCAAAACGACAAATGTTACCATTGCCAGACTGAAAAATGACGTTATTGCCACATGACTGCGACTTGGTTTGTTTGCTTTTATGACGCTCGTGTTGAGGCGCACGGATAATCGTAGCGCCACACAGAGCAAAATCATAGCAGTCAAGCTTGAGTGGAAGTCATGTGACAACGAGGTAGTTTCCAGTCAACAAAACGAAATACGGTACTGGACAATTTATTATGGATTTAATTCATTTTGGATATGAATTGTTGATGAACTTTGCAACGCATGGGTTTCCTACCAACGACAACTCCAATATTCAGGTTCTGGACTCCAACGAACATCGATGGTCGCTGTCACCGCGTCTGGCGCAAAGATGAATGTATTTACGAAGTTCTATTGAAAGGCACCAACGATCACTGTCCGTACCCCTACAGTGCAGTGGGGAAGTAACACCGCGCGTTTGTGGAGACTGCCAAGGAAGTCAAACTAACAATTCTACAACACGAACAATGTCAGTTTAAAGTTGCATCGATCTCGTATAAACATAAGAATATATCATCGCTCATTACGCCTTGTTTACGGGGATTTCCCGCATCATTGTGACAAATAAAACACGAAACATGAATCAAGTTAATTTTAGTGGTTCCATAAATAGACTAGACAATGTTGAACTAACGTTGACCAACTTCCTTGTAAAGATGATCATGGTTGTGTAACAATAAAATATACAACTCTTGAAAATATGTGGCATCGAACATACCGCATCATAGAAATGTACAGATGGATACTATGACTCTGGATTAATTATCAAATGCCTGGTGAACCGTTTCACTCTGTTTTTAATGATGTTATAGGCCTAAAGTGAATTGAATTCATTCAATTTTATTTTTTGCTGCTGGCGCAAACATGTACAGAATAAGTAAACATACGAATTTGACACCAAGCAATTTTGTGAAGTTGGTTTTTGTCGCCGAAAAGTGCTTCAAACTGTGGTTTAGATTTTTGATTAAAAAATGTTTTTAATTTATCACGAAGATCAAAAACACGTTTCCAAACTTCGCCTCTGGATAACCATCTCACACTAGTGTGAAATAACAAAACATGGATGTATCCAATTCACTGCAAACTTTTGAAAATAGGCGGCTGTTTAAAACACTACCGGTACGGTAGCTTTTACAAAATTCACGACACTTACAACGCTTTTCATTGTATCTTGGAATTCTTGTGGCAAAGTTTCTAAACTAATGAAATTCTAAACTTTTCAGAAGGCCTCAGGTTACCCCAGGCAAATTGTCAGGTGACCCCAGTTGGGGACGCGACCCACATGTTGGGAACAGCTGCACTAGGTTAATGGCCTTGTTGTAAATTAGGCCCTGGGGTACCGTACAGGTTATCAAAACCTAATTCTGTAATTCTAAATGTTGAATTTCCAGACGTTTAATATAAAATAAACAATAATAATTGTAGCGATAGCCAACCAAGTGAGAAAACCATTTACCTCTTGTTACTTACTGATTCAGTGTATGAAATCAACGCAATATATAGTAAGAAAGAAACGCAAAGCAATCAACTGAGGAACGTGGTACAGAACGCTCAATTGATTACATGCGCAG
This sequence comes from Aplidium turbinatum, assembly GCF_918807975.1. Taxonomy (NCBI): domain Eukaryota; kingdom Metazoa; phylum Chordata; class Ascidiacea; order Aplousobranchia; family Polyclinidae; genus Aplidium; species Aplidium turbinatum. The sequence continues at coordinate 23,507,617 of NC_137486.1, read as the reverse complement.
TGCGGTGGTAATCAATTCCAACGTCTGTACCAGAAAACGCTGAACTGTGATTATGTAGTGACGCTGGTCACGAGTTACATATATTCAACGTAAATAAAATGACGACTATAACACCTCCCCCGATAATTTTTATACACAAAGAAAAATATGAACAAGACACCGAATTAAACAATTTAACTCAAAGTCCGAAACGGGCCGGAGGTCTGCGGCGACGGCTCGACCTTCGTGGGTTGTGTGGCCCGAATTCCGGTACAGTCGGTGTGTCGTCCGAATCCATTCGAGCTGAGGTGGAGACAGCGGAGGAGTCGACTGTTGGTGCAGGAGTTTCTCCAGGTCCTCCGATGATGCATAGCGAGGTTGCAGTTGGTCCATATGGCGCCTCCACGTCGGACCATGTGGCAGCAGACGTACCAGGAAGATTCGGCTACCCTGTCGCCTAATCACCTCGGCTGGAACCCAACGAGGATCCCGGCTCCGTCGTGGAGTGAATGATAGCGCGTAACAGGGATCTCCCGGTTTGAAATGCCGTTTTGTACCTTCGGAGGCGTCCGTGTTGTGAGGTTTTTGTCTGGGTACCACTTGAGACGATGTGGGGAGAAGCGTGTCGATCTTGTTTCGAATCTGACGATTGTTGAGTAATTGGCTTGGAGAGTAGCCACTCGGAGTTGGCGTGCGTCGATACTGCTGTAGGAATTCCAAGACTGCTTGTTTCGGGGGCAGGGAAGATTTGCGAAGTGCTTGCTTGAACGTACGTACGAGGCGCTCCGCCGCTCCATTGGTTTCCGGGTGGTAAGGGGCACCCGTGATGTGTACCATACCCCTCTCCTTACAGAAAGTTTGAAATTGAAACGGTTCGACCGGGTTTTGTGGAGAAGACTTGGCCGGCCATCCTTCATGAATGAAACGCATTACCGTGGAAATGATAGGATCTTTAGAAGATTCTTTACGTAGTGATGCAGCATTTGGGGTCTGGACCTGCAAATCCAAAGCATCGATAGCGCAGACGATATCAATGTCATCCGCACTTTCCTCTTCATCGAAGACTTTATCTCTTCCTGCTGGTAAGCGACTCAAAGCATCAGCGTTTTGATGATCCTTCGTCTTCCTGTACTCAATAGTGTAGGCAAATTGCGATAAAAAGAGTGCCCAACGAGCCAAACGATTTGCTGCCAAAGAAGGTGTCGATTTGGTCGGGCCAAAAAGACTAAGCAATGGTTTATGATGTGTGACCAAAATGAATGATCTACCAAAAAGATATTGATAGAATTTCTTTAGCGCAAAAATTATCGACAAAGCCTCTTTCTGAATTTGACTATAGTTTCTCTGCGAAGCTGTTAATACTTTTGAAACGTTTGCTATAGGCCGTTCTGTGCCATCTGGGTAACGGTGAAACAAAGTAGCACCGATGCCCACACTAGAAGCATCACATGCGATACCTACCGGAAGTGACGCATTGAAATGTGTAAGAACCTCATCAGTAGAAAGATAATGCTTCAGCTGAACAAAAGAGTTTTCCTCTTGTTTTCCCCATCTCCAAGGAATGTCCTTTTTCGTGAGATGGTATAGTGGTTCTGCTACAGTGGAAGTGTTCAACGGTAGAAACTTCGAATAAAATTGTAAGGAACCTAAAAATGAACGAAGAGAAGATACGTCAGTGGGGGCAGACATCTCCAGTACGGCGTTTACCTTGGGACCTTTGGAGATGCCCTGCCTGGACAAAATGTGTCCGAGATACTCTACCTGAGGTTGTGCAAACTTACACTTGTCTTTCCTACACCTCAGGCCTTTTGAGTGAAGTCGATCGAGGAGCCGTCTAAGATTCTGGAGATGCTCCTCAGCAGTAGTGCCACTGACAAGAATGTCGTCTAGGTAGACTGCAACCCCTGAAAGGTCGGCTGTAAGGTCGTCCATGATCTTCTGAAAATAACCTGGAGCAGAAGATATGCCAAAAGGTAAAACATTTTGTAAAAGTACGCCACGGTGAGTGCTTAATGCGAGTCGTTTTCGACTGTCAGGACCAAGTCGAATCTGATTGTAGGCATCAGCCAAGTCTATCTTGCTGAAACCGTACCCACCACCCAACTTTTGCATTAAGTCTTCTGGTAAGGGTAACGGGTGACGATGGGTCTCCAGGGAAGGGTTCACCGTGACTGAATAATCGCCACATATGCGTAACTTGGCCTTCGCTTCTGAAGAGTTTGAAGGCTTACGGACTGGAACAACCGGTGTGCCCCAATCGCAAAACTGAACTGGTGTCCATACACCACGTGCAATGCCCGAATCATAGGCTTGTGCTAAGTCCTCCTTTAGCGCGAAAGGTACAGGCCTAGGTTTTAGAAAAACAGGTTTAGCATCAGACTTAAAATCTATGTCTAGTTCATAATCTCGTAAGCACCCGAGTTCAGGCTTAAAAACATCTTTGAACTCGTCACATAAGAGGGAGCATGCCTTCTCCAGACTCTTATCAGGCTTGTCGCATGACTGGATGCTCTGTAAAGTAGAACAGTTAGACAGAAGGAATTTATCGATAGAAATTCCTAAAGACATGATTGCATCACGACCTAGCAAGTTTAGTCCTTTGACTGTCGTGACTACAAAAGGAATATTATCTGACCTTCCCGTGGAAGGACAAGTTACCTGGGCCGTGAAAGAACCCGTGATTGGTAGTAGATGCTTGGTAGCAGATTGGAACTGCGACACTGGTGCTTGCAATTGAGGTGCGCCTACCCGAGTCCAGACGTCGTTGGAAAGGAAATTTCCATTTGTAGCAGTGTCCAGTTCTAAGTGTGTGGTTGCCGAATTAATGGAGATCGGTACTTCCAATTTTGAATTTCGAGGTTTTCTGCAAGAACTAGAAAGCATGTTAATTTCCTCGATACAATTTACCTTAGAAGGTTTGAACTGTCTAGCTTTCTTTCGACAAACACTCTGTAAGTGTCCCGTAATATTGCAGAAATGGCAAGTGGCTTTCTTAAACCTACAGTCATTGGCGTTGTGGTTGGAATTACCACAGCGATAGCATTCTTTATTTTTAGAAGAAAAGAAAGTACCTGTAAGTTGCCTAGTTTTTGGAGGTTTGCTGATGGTCCTTACTTTCGCAACTGGTGCTGGTGGAGTGCCGTAAACAGTTTCTTTGGCCACCTTGGCTGCCTCTTCGGTTTCTGATGCAACCTCCACCGCACGTTTGAAAGTAAGTTCATCAGCTCTGATTTTGAATAACGCCTTAAGCACCGCCTCGTTACCTATTGAACAAATAAAACGAGTACGTAAAGCTTCGTCCAATGGATTTGAAATGGACGAGAAGTCACAGGTGGCAGCTGCCTGGCGTATGCGGATGGCTAGTTCTTGAGCTGTTTCACCGGGCTTGCGCTTCATTTCGCTCCAGAAACGGAATCGCTCCCTCACTATGAAGCGTTTTGGGTCGAATTGTTGAGCCATGTAATTTGTAATTTCCATCATGGTGAGATCGTTGACTTCTTTTGGGTTTGTTTCCTGCGCAGCCAAATTTGTTAACATTTTGTAGATTGTAGGTGATTGATTGGCGAGAAAAACCTGCGGCATTTTGTCTTGTGCGACTGAATGTGCTGCTACAAAGGTGTTAAACCTCTTCCAATAGTCTGCCCACAGTTCAGTGGTGGCATCGAACGTTACGAACTTAGGTAAAGATACCTGTTGTTGTATTGTTGTTGGTTGTGGTCTTGAAGTTTGGGCTCGTATTTCTCGTAGTTGTTCAAGGTGGCGCTTTTCTTGGTTGGCAATTTGATCTTGATGACGTTGTTCTTGTTCTTGGTGACGTTGTACTTGTTCTTGGTGACGTTGTACTTGTTCTTGGTGACGTTCTTCTTGCCTGGCAATTTGCTCCTTCGTCTGGCGTTCTTGGTTGGCAATTTGTTGTTGCAGGACTTCGATCAGTTTCTCCATGTTTCTAAAATCCTGTAGAAATTCTGTAAAGATCCTGCCGGCGACGCCAGTTAAATGTCTGTTGTATTTCCAGACGTTTAATATAAAATAAACAATAATAATTGTAGCGATAGCCAACCAAGTGAGAAAACCATTTACCTCTTGTTACTTACTGATTCAGTGTATGAAATCAACGCAATATATAGTAAGAAAGAAACGCAAAGCAATCAACTGAGGAACGTGGTACAGAACGCTCAATTGATTACACGCGCAGTGCGGTGGTAATCAATTCCAACGTCTGTACCAGAAAACGCTGAACTGTGATTATGTAGTGACGCTGGTCACGAGTTACATATATTCAACGTAAATAAAATGACGACTATAACACTAAATAAATACAATAAACCATAAAATCAACATTACTTCATTAACTTGGCGTCTTTTATAAGCTGGTCGCCAGGAAGAAGTCAAATGTGATCTTTCAACTGTTGCACTAGTTTCTGGTGGAGAAGGAAAGATTTAAGATGGACATGCACCGGGTTTCAAGTCAAGTCTTTTGGCATATCCCATTTGGAATTGAAGAAAATTTTTGAAGTCTGCTTCTTGAAAATGCAGACTACAAATTTTGTGGTGTGGTTTTGGTCCACTCCAATGACAAGTTGTGGTGTTGACAAATTTATTCCATTTCCTTTTTTTGTGTACTGTCTTTGGGAAACCCAAACATACTACTGTAACTTTATGCAATGCTGTCGTGTCACAGCCAAGCACAACACAAAAGTCAGGCATAGTATTTGCTATGATGCAATATTGTTTCTACAATAGTCAAACTATGATGCAATATTGATTTTATGGACATTTAATTTTTAGCAATGCTACTAGATTTATACACTACCGTACCTCACCTTTCTAGTAACATTGCTACAATTACTCAAAGAAATATCCTGGAAACTTAAAAGACGTGTAAAAATATCCTGCTAAACTCCTTTGAACGCAACACGTCCGAACTTTGCAACCCAGCGCGCGAAAAGACTTTTGGTATTGCTGGAACTCTTGGCATTTATGACGTATACTCTAGCAGTGTTTCCACTTTTTGGTCATTTTGAAAAAAATAAAAAATAAATGAAACATTGGACTTTGGGCCTTGCCAGCGCCATTGAAAACCATTTTTTTTCGGTAATTTTTTTAAAAATGTATTCTTGAGTGTTCAGTTTACGCATTTTAATGCTTAATTCCAGTTTGAAAATTTCATTGAATATGCCTTTAAGGTTTTTAGTTGAAAGCAAGCCTGCAGTAAAGCGTAAAAAAATGTCAAATTGGCAATTGACCCTTCTGATGTTGAAGGAACAACGTTGCGCGTCCCGTAATGTACCGTCCCTACCACAAACGCATTGCTGACCGGTGTAACGGTCCAGGAGTTACCGCGGTCTGAAAGTTACCATAACTTCTGGACCGCGTATACGCGGTCTGAAAGTTACTGCCAGTCCAGAAGTTACTAGAACTGGGTTGTCAGATTTGACGCTTACAGTAAATTTGTATAAATGATTTCAACATTGGAAACATGTTGAACTTGAAGACTTATCCACCATTGCATCTTAACAACATGGTTTACAGGAGAAACGTAATTGGGAATGAAGCGAAAATAAAATGAAAGTTAAAAGATGAGTTTTGTACCAGAAATTGTTGCTGTATTGGAATGAAATTTGAATTTGTAGCCTAACAATTTACGTAGGCTATCATTTTAACCTGATTTGTTTGTATTATACCATTTGAAGTTGTGTCCGTGCCTTACGTGCGTTGGCAAATAAATTTGCATGGGGAGGTGATTGACTAGATGACCACTTAAGCTATAGTCTTTTGCTGTCATCCTGTTTGTGCTATGATGCAATGCAACCTACGATTCGCAATGTAGTGTTATGAGTGTTTTATTGACTCGTTGTATACAGAGATGGGCATGATCTTGATCTTGAAGATCACAAGTGATCTTGATCTTCAAGATCACTTTTTTTTTTGGTGATCTTGATCTTGATCTAAGATCACTTTTTTTTGTGTGATCTTGATCTTGAAGAACAATAAGATCAAGATCACTTTAAAATTGAAGTTTACTTAGTAGATAGAGGCATTTTTTTAGAACTCGTACTGCACAAAGTAGTTAGTGGTAACTACTAACATTAAGCCACTGTTAATATGATATGTGTCCAACAAAAGGCGATTTAAAGTCTCCATCTAATCTGGTCAGTGTTGCCATTTCAAAATTGAAAAAGTTTTCTGTGTTGGTCATCCATCTAATGTGGTCAGTGTTGCCATTTCAAAATTGAAAAATTTTCTGTGTTGGTCATAATAAAGAAGTCAACTTCCGTGTACTTTATGTTGACGTATAATAAAAAATGATTTAACTTTGTTCACAATTTCCATGTGTGAATTAAAAGAAATGTTTGCTTTCTTTGACCCAATTTTAGATGCTTCAAAAGTCTAGAATGGCGGTGTTAAAAAATCTGGACTCCAGCCGACTTTGGTCATGCAAAGTGGTTTAGCCTATTGCAGCAAATCAACCAGACCAAGACTTGTTTAGGGTCTGAGTATGGAGCTGTTTGTCTGACCGCAAACCTCTGAACTTTTTTGATAGCAGACAACAGTATCAAGACTATCAAGGTTGCAAGATGGATAAATGGTGCAATAAACATTGACATATTACAGTGAAAGCTAAAACTACTTAGTAAGCCTAACACGTATAAAAACTCCCACATGAACCAGACAAAAATTTGGTAAAAAATTATGCAGTTTAAAGTTTATTTATTTTCATTTATTATAAATAAAAAGTATACAAACAATTTCAAATTTTGCGACTTTTTCAGTAACTTACTACTGTAATTAACCTCGGCCTTGGGTGTGACGTTGCGATTCTACGCAAACTACGTCAAAAATTGATAGGCCTGATAGCAACAGTCACTAACTTATTACAATTCTTAGGCCAGCGATCGAGTAGTTAAAAGTAAAAGTTAGCAATACCAACTATATACCTTTACCCAGGCCAGGTTGCTTATAGTGATTATTTTTTACTACATCATTGATCAAAAACTTCATTTTTTTTCAAGTACACAAAAAGTGATCTTGAAAGTGATCTTGATCTTCAAGATCACGATCTTGATCTTGATCTTCAAGATCACATAGTTTGGTGATCTTGATCTTGATCTTCAAGATCACCTATTCTTGGTGATCTTGATCTTTAAGATCACCAATACTGGTGATCTTGCCCATCTCTGGTTGTATACAACAACAGCGCCATATATACCCTATAATAGGCTATATTATGGCGCTGTTGAAACAAATAATTTAATTGATCATCGCTCCAAACATTTCAAAGTTTGAATCGTGGCTATGCGTGAATCGGTGGCATTTAATAAGCTACATGCCTTAATACATCGTGCAAGGTTTGCATTTGAAGGCTGACTTGTTAGCCGCTGGTCTTGAGTTGTAGTTGACAAACATAGTCTTTATGACTATATTTTATGTATTTCATGAAAGTTAAAACTAAAGTTTTCTAGTGAATGAAGCACTGAGCCTATTTTTGGTCTGGTTTTTCATAACTACCGTTTCGAAGAAATGTAAAGTAACTTAGGCAGTTAGGCTACATGTAGGCCAACCGGTAGTCAAAACGCCATCAACCTTCAGTGAGTAGGCTATCACAGTCTCACACGCGGGGAAGGCTTTTTAACGAAAGTGTTAAACAGTTTGAGATTCCAATGAATTTCCGTTGGACTCCCATCGAAAACACGTGGCACGAAACTTAAAGTCAAGAATAATGGTTTCGTGGTGAGAATATTTATCCTTGAGATTTATCTTTTGCATATTTGCAGAGGGTTTAGGGGAAGGTGGGGCAGGACGGGACACTTAACTTTAATCGATGTTTTGCAGAGTTGCTTTTTATCAATATCGGTGTCACGATTTCTTTCTATCTCTTACCAGGAAAAAGACTTGGAAAGATTCAATGACGTAGTTTAATGGGTCAACCGAAAAGAAGTCAATTAAATGTCGAATAATTCTACTAGTGAAATGATAATCTGACTTCTTGAAGAACTTTAACGAACGGCTTCTCAAATAACTCTAATTTCTGCATCAACTACCCATCCACAACTCATAGCACAACTCTCATAATCAACTCATAATAAACACCATAATAATCTCAGAATCATCTCAGAATAAACATCACACAAACTACACCACTATTTATAGTTGGCTGTTCAGTCCAGTAACTTCGAGAAGGTTACATCATAAAGAATCATCGTTCGGTCACGTAGCATTTAAATGTAAACAACAGAAGTCTATAGAATGTCACGTAGGGCCGAAGGTTGTAGAAAACACGTTACATAATACAGATCTCGTCATCAGAGGTTACTTTAGGTCAATACCCGATAATAACATACCGCTCAAGAATTCCATAATGAAAACAGCACATTCTGTCAAGACGCAAAGCAGCCCGACGCGAGGCTTTGCACATTGATTGTGACATACGCCCCCCCTTAGAATATTGTTGCAAACAATATAACAACACAATCAATACAAAACACACCACAAAACAATTAATTACTCAATAAATCAATTCTCATAAGTCCATCGTTGCATGATCTACCAACGATAGCTTTTCTCAAAACAATAGTCACGTTTTCTGCGAAAGTCTCCAACGTCCTCAACATCTTCAGTGCATCGGCGAGCGAGATGACCCATCTTCCTACATCGGAAACATCTCCTCTCCGGACAGTCCTTGGCGAGATGACCTTCTTTATGACAATTATAGCAAGCCTTTTCATCAGAAGGGCAGCTCCTGGCTATGTGTCCAATCTCACCACATTGGTAGCAATGGTTGTCACGGCAACGTCTGTTTTCCGAATGTCCGCCGTCAGCAACGCACTCCCTGGCGAAATGTCCGCGTCTACCGCATCTATAGCAAACTCCAAATGGTCGTCGCCCACCTCTTCTCCTCGGTTCATCGCGCTCGTAATATCCGTCATCGTGAGATCGTTGCTGATTATCTGCAGAACAATCTCGAGCAAAGTGACCATTCTTGCCACAAGAATAACAAGTAACTTCAGAATCTCTCTCAATAACATTTCCGATTATAAGATCAACTAAAGAGTTTCGTAAACATAACGCTTTCACAGTCCCACTACAATACGGAGTTTCGATATATATCTTCGCTAACGGTCCTTGAATTGAAGTGTTATTTATCTTTATCACATGGCCAGTTTTTCCCGTTAACTGACTGTCTTTAACCAAATCTCTCCTCACTATTATACCAGTAGAACCAGAATCACGTAAAACTTTTACCTTTTTGTTTCCAACTTTTCCATCCACTACTGGCAGGTAATCTTCAGGTATTATTTTTCCGCAAACATCTTCATCCGGTTTCTCCTCCCCAAGCTTGGGTTCAGGAATCATTAACGCACAACCGCATCGATAAACGTCCGTGTCTTTATCTTTCCCAGACTGATTGGATCGGGAAAACGACTTGTCCTTGCATTCCTTCGCTTCGTGTCCTTGCCTATTGCAACGATTGCACCACTTCCTCGATTCCTGATGATTTCTGTTAGTCTTCTTCTGGCAGTTAACAGCCTTATGACCTAAGCCATTACAATTAAAACAACGTACTTCTCTTGGAACCGCACCTCCTTTAAAATTATTTGTTTGCTCCTCGTCATTATCGCATGACAACGTTTCTTCAGTCGACAACTTCTCATCATGAGCAACTAAGTACTGTTCTGCCACACTGGCTATTTCTTCTAGATTCTTTGGACTTCTCTCCATTAGATAAACAGACAGATCTTTTGAACATGAATCTGTGAATTGTTCCTTAACTATAAGGTTTGCCAATCCGTCCAATGATTGTTCGGCCCCCGAAAGTTCAAACCATTTTAACAAAAGGTTTCTCAAACGTTCAATAAATTGACCTGGACTTTCGTGTCGTTCAGGCTTTGCCTCACGGAATCTTTGACGGTATCCATGCTCGGTAAAATTGTATCGCTTTAACAGAGCTAACTTCAATCTGTCGTAGTTCATGGCTTCTTCTTGCGAAAGTCTTGAATATACATCAAGAGCTTGTCCCGATAATAACATGCTTAGCTGGGTAGCCCACGTCGATTTCTCCAATTTGGCTATTGTAGCATATCTTTCAAATCTTAACAAATAACTATCCAACTCATCTTTTTCTTCAACAAATGATGGCAAATCTGGACGTCTAACTTGCGCCACAATAACATCTCGAGCATTATCATTAGTAGAATTAGATCGCTCACCAATGTCCAGCTTTTGTCTTTCTAATTCAAGTTTTAACTTTTCCAATTCATATTGCGCTCTTCTTTCTTCAGCTTCTGCTTCGCGCTGCGCTTGTTTCTCTTCAGCTTCTCGTTGAGCTTGTTTTTCTTCAGCTTCAGCTTCGCGCTGCGCTTGTTTCTCTTCAGCTTCTCGTTGAGCTTGTTTTTCTTCAGCTTCGCGCTGCGCCCGCTTTTCCTCAGCTTCAAGTTGTGCTCGCTTTTCCTCAGCTTCAAGTTGTGCAGCTTCAGCTTCACGCTGTGCTCGTTTTTCTTCAGCTTCAAGTTCTGCTTTCCTTATTTCACGAGCAGCTCTTCTATCTTCTCTTTCGTCAGCTTCTCGCTGAGCTTTTTGGTCCATTATCTTGTGATACTCTTCCATCACAAACTGAGACTTCTCATTACCAGTCAGCCCCATTCGTTCAGCCATGCTCCCTAAGTCTTCAATCATCTCATGTTTGACAGTATCCGCCATCTTGACATTAAATTATTCTTTCAATAAATCTTCGGTATTCTTCGGTTTTTCGGTTATATTCTTTTTCGGTTTTTCCCGGACGAGCCCCCAGAATGTCACGATTTCTTTCTATCTCTTACCAGGAAAAAGACTTGGAAAGATTCAATGACGTAGTTTAGTGGGTCAACCGAAAAGAAGTCAATTAAATGTCGAATAATTCTACTAGTGAAATGATAATCTGACTTCTTGAAGAACTTTAACGAACGGCTTCTCAAATAACTCTAATTTCTGCATCAACTACCCATCCACAACTCATAGCACAACTCTCATAATCAACTCATAATAAACACCATAATAATCTCAGAATCATCTCAGAATAAACATCACACAAACTACACCACTATTTATAGTTGGCTGTTCAGTCCAGTAACTTCGAGAAGGTTACATCATAAAGAATCATCGTTCGGTCACGTAGCATTTAAATGTAAACAACAGAAGTCTATAGAATGTCACGTAGGGCCGAAGGTTGTAGAAAACACGTTACATAATACAGATCTCGTCATCAGAGGTTACTTTAGGTCAATACCCGATAATAACATACCGCTCAAGAATTCCATAATGAAAACAGCACATTCTGTCAAGACGCAAAGCAGCCCGACGCGAGGCTTTGCACATTGATTGTGACAATCGGTAACTTTGATATTATGTTATTTCTATTGCACACCACTACCAACCAGCAAGATATAGAGACTTAGTCAGTATCGCATGACCTCAAAATTAACAAAAAATAATTTGTCCCATCTTGCCCCACACCTGGGGTAGGACGGGACGCATGTCACATCTTGCCCCATTGTCACCAAAATTCATTACAGTATTGTTTATAAAAGGAATCAACTGTAAAACCACAAATCCAGTGATAATATCTTGTAATTTCAAAAATGACTTGCATTTACAGCACACATATTGGCATCAGGGCAAAATGACAGACTACTTTTTTCCATAAAAATCACATACAAAATTGCCATGCCCATTATAAGCAAAACAGTTTTCGTGGCACCATTTTTTACACAAAGAATAACTATCTTAGGCTTCATTTCATGTTGTGGCATCTTCACATCACTCTGATGCTATGTTGTACCAACCACACCCAGTGCCCTCCGAGTTCCACACCAGCACCCGCCTGCAGCACTTCCACAAAATGCACCTTTCTAGCTTTTATTGCGGCAAACTCTTTGATAAGAGAAGCATTGTCCATTGTTTTGCCTACGTTGTGCTCAATTGAAACAACAGCTAGTCCAACCAAGTGTTCTTGGCTCATTGTAGAGCGAAGATAATTTTTTATCAACTTTAGTTTAGAAAATGATCTTTCCCCTGAAGCTACAGTAACTGACACAGTAAACTATGGTGGAAAAGTTTAAGTTAGCCTTCTGCTTTCTGCTAGTGCTTGATGTAAATGTTATTTTTGCATATTTTGGATAAGCGCGGGCCCCATAAATTTGCGGCCCTGGGTGGTCGCCAGTTTGCCCACCCCAAAGGCCACTACTGTTCAAACCATCAAGACGCATTAACTCAAAAGGTTGCAACCAAAAAATGCTTAACTAAGCTAACAGAACGTAGTGAACTGAATCAAATCATGACTCGTAACATAAATTAAACTGACACCACAACTGAACTGGTACCATGACTGCAAACAAAGCGTGGTGAACTAACTGAAAGATGCCACCGCTCAATGACTGAAAAAACAGAATAATGATTTGAGTGATTTAATGACAACCAACCGCATCGACTACTCATTGAGAAAAAGGATTTCATAAAATTGTTAAATCTGGCCACTGAAGAAATGTTTATGTTTAATAATCGCTTGTTTAAACAGATCGATGGCGTCACCATGGGTTCTCCACTTGGTCCAACTTTGGCCAACTTCTTTTTGGCGCACTTAGAAACGAAAATGTTTGAAGTGATTTTTACCCTAAAATGTATGTACGTTATGTTGACGATATTTTTGCAAGTTTTGACAATGATCGGTCTTGTTCCCAATTTTTAAACCTTTTAAATGCTCAGCATCAAAATATCAAATTTACAGTTGAAAAATCTGATAAGACTATTGCCTTTTTAGATGTTGAAGTAAAAATAAACCAGGATTTGTTTGACACACAGATCTGGCGAAAACCCACCAACACTGGCCTACTTTTAAACTACAACGCTTTTTTCCCAAATAGATGGAAATCTGGATTACTTCTATGTCTTTTATCTCGTGCCCGTTTGGTTTGTTCGACAGATTTATTGTTCCACAATGAAACTAATAAGTTGAAAAATATGCTACATTTAAATGGATACCCGTCATATTTTTTCGATAAAATATTGAAAACTATTTTGGATAAACAACCGAAAGATATACCCGAAGAAGACAATTTTAGCAACTTTTTTGATCTACCATTCTTGGGAAAAGATTCGGTAAGATTTTCAAAAAATCTAGCTAAAATTGTTAAAAAGAAATTCGATTGTGACATTTAGCCTACCCTGTATATAGAACGTTCAAAGTAGGCAGATATTTCCAGCTGAAGTCACCTACGCCCTTTGCTCTATGTTCTAATGTTGTGTATAAATTCAGTTGTTTGCGTGATGCAAGCCTGACATACATCGGTATGTCAACAAGACATTTATCGACTAGAGCTGGGGAACACTTGGATTTGAATTCCATACAGAAAAGTGCCATTAAAGATCACATTTTCTCGTGTACAGTATGCAAAAACAACGTTTCTATAAAACAATTTGAGATCATGTCCAGAGGCAGGTCTGAGTATCGGTAGGCACTTTAACGTATAGGCTATCACTTGTCGAAGAGTGCCTGCTTTGTCGAAGAATGCTTTTCCTTATAAACTCCATTGATTGCAGTCATTAAGATCCTTCTTGCACTCAGTTCAGTTGCAGAAGAAAAAAATAGTATTAGCAGAGGGTGGGAATCGAACCCACGAAATCGAAATTACTACTCCTCTGCCCTAACCATTACGCAACGCTGGTTGTGGCGAGGCATTCAGTTAAATTTCTTTCTATCCAAAAATCACATGATTCTCGCGATGAGATGAACATGTCACGCATGATTGCGTACCTTTTCGACAAGTGGAATACGTTAAAGTGCCTACCTTGAGTATCAAACTAAAATCTTAGAAGCCTTGTACATAAAACGTAACAATCAATTTTTGAACAGAGAATTGTATGCTTGCGGCTCATTTTTTTTGCTCTCTGCATTTTAAAATTAGTTTTTTTTCACCTTGCCTTTCTACCACATCATGTGATCTGTTCAACATCTTTTGATGCAGTTACCTTTGATTCTCGCAGAGCCTATATCCAGGGTTGCCATACCGTCCTTATTTCTAAGATTTGTCCTTATTTCGAAGGGCCAGGTCTTAGAAAACTTAAATGTCCTTATTTTCGACTTGCGTTCTTATTTTGTCTTATTTTCAACAATTACAGAACTTCGATCGTTTTCCTCTGGTGTCCGGTTTTGCAGAATATTCTAAAATTATGCTTTTGCGCCGAGATTTTATGACATAATAAATGAAAGGTAGCCGACTCCCGTGGCGTACACATCACAGGATTTGACTTCTCTTACTCTTCAATGAACCACTGTTACTCCTGCAAAAGTCAACTGCATTGTTTCCAGAACTGGCAGAGATAATTGAATCTTTCAAGATCAAAATATTGCAACGCCAGTGTTCAGGGTTTTTCGGAGCAACCGCAGACGAATTACTAAGAACAGTCGAAGAAGAGCATGCTAAGGTTCTCAAAGTGAGCTTCCAGAAGTTTTACACCATTACCTTGGAATAAATATCAACAAGTGGTATCGATTTGAGAAGCATCCACGCACATCAACTGGACCCTGCTAAAAGATCAAGCAATCGAATACGAGGAAGTCAAGGGGTTGGCAAAGCAAGTTGATCCACTAAAGGATACAACAACATATTGATCATAGGATATAATAACATATTGATCATAGGATACAACAACATATTGATCATAGGATACAACAGCATGTTGATAATAAGATACAACAACATATTGATCATAGAATACGACAGCATATTGATTATAGGATATTACAACATGTTGATAATAGGATACAACAACATGTTGATCATAGGAAACAACAACATATTGATCATAGGATATAGGCTAACAACATATTGATCATAGGATACAACAACATGTTGATCATAGGATACAACAACATGTCGATCATAAGATACAACAACATGTTGATCATAGGATACAACAACATGTTGATCATAGGATACAACAACATATTGATCATAAGATACAACAACATGTTGATCATAGGATACAACAACATGTTGATCATAGGATACAACAACATGTTGATAATAAGATACAACAACATATTGATCATAGGATACAACAACATGTTGATTATAGGATAGGATACAACAACATGTTGATCATAGGATACAACAACATATTGATCATAGGATACAACAACATGTTTATCTAAGGATACAATAGAATGTTGATCTTAGGATACAGCAGCATGTTGATCACAGAATGCAACGCAGGTTGATCATAGGATAGAACGGTACTACGACAGTTTGTCGAACGACAGTTTATCGAACGACAGTTTATCGAAACGACAGTTTATCGAACGACAATTAATCGAACGACAGTTCATCGAAACGACAGTTTATCGAAACGACAGTTTATCGAAACGACAGTTAATCGAACGACAGTTTATCGAACGACAATTTATCGAACGACAGTTAATCGAAAACCTAACACCTAACCTAAAACGTAACCCTAACCCTGAACCCTAACCGTAAACCCTAAACCTAACCTTACCCTAACCCTAATCCCTAACTCTAACCCCTAACCCTACCTACTAACCCCTAACCCCTAGCCCCTAGCCCCTAACCCCTAACCATTATTCCCTAGCCCCTAACCCTTAACCCCTAACCCCTGAGTATTCCATTGCATATGTGTTTCGTCGTTCGATAAAGTGTCGTTTCGATGAACAGTCGTTTGATGAACTGTCGTTTCGATAAACAGTCGTTTCGATGAACTGTCGTTTCGATGAACTGTCGTTTCGATGAACTGTCGTTTCAATGAATTGTCGTTCGTTGAACTGTCTTTCGATAAACTGTCTTTCGATGAACTGTCGTTCGAAGAACTGTCGTTCGATAAATTGTCTTTCGATAAATTGTCGCTTCACGGGATAGAACAGCATGTTCGTCGTCGTCGTCTGAGCTTCTGGGGCCGAGGGTCTATCCTTATACCACCCCAGATTCACGATGTTCCCGGACTACACTGGAAGGCTGCTAGAGAGCAGCCAGTCTTTAATTTCATCATCCATGACACGCAAACCTTCCACTCCGTTAGGTGGCTTGAAGATGGTACAGTCATTGATGATGTGGTCTGCGGTCTGTTCCTCGGCACCACATTCACAGGAGGAGGAAGAAGCCATTCCCCATTGGTGCATGGTTGAGCGGAAAAGCCCGACGCCCGTACGGAGACGGTTGAGGCGCACCCATGCCTGTCTCTGTAGTGTCAGGCCGATGGGGCGTGTGTCGGCGGCAGGGATGAATGAATGGAGTCTGGTGGTGCTTGACCTCCATTCAGAAGTCCATTTATGGTTGTTCATAGGATAGCATGTTGATCATAGGATACAACAGCATATTGATCATAGGATACAGCAGCACGTTGATCATAGCAGACAACAGCATGTTGATCATAGCATAGAACAGCATGTTGATCATACGGTACAACAACATATTGATCATAGGACAGAACAGCACGTTGGTCATAGGATACAACAGCATGTTGATCATAGGATAAAACAGCATGTTGATAATAGGATACAACAACATATTGATCATAGAATACAACAGCATGTTGATCATAGGATACAACAACATATTGATCATAAGATACAACAGCATGTTGATCATATAATAGAACAGCATGTTGATCATAGGATACAACAGCAGGTTGATCATAGGATACAACAGCATATTAATCATAAGATACAACAGCTTATTGATCATGGGATACAACAGCATGTTGATCTTAGGATACAACAACATGTTGATCATAGGATACAACAGCATGTTGATCATAGGATACAACAACATATTGATCATAGGATACAACAGCATGTTGATCTTAGGATACAACAGCATGTTGATTATAGGATGCAACAGCATGTTGATCATAGGTTGCAACAGAAGGTTGATCATAGGATACAACAGCGTATTGCTTATAGGGTACAACAGCATGTTGATGATAGGATACAACAGCATGTTGATCTTAGGTAGGCCTACCATATTTTCATTACCCAAAAAGAGGACATGTTTAGTAAGTAAAATGCAAGCGGATTTTTACGTTTAAACAATTTTTACATCTTCTTAGATGATTATAGGCCTATGTAGCAAAAGTGACTAAAAACATGACATATTTATTCGTCTGATTCAGTCGATGAAGATTTTGCTGTTCATTTAATATCCATCACAGAAAAAAATGAGTTTTACGTTTGCATTCTGAGCCATGATCTGTTGCAGACGAGGAATTGCTCAATTTTTAACAATTCATTAAATGAGTTCTTCAGTGTTTGAACTATTCTGTCCATTTTTTAATGTGCTATTATTTAAAAAAAAGTTAATGCAAGCTAGCTATCATGTTCCACCTTTGCACTAGCTTTGATATAGATCGAACAGTTTAGCCATCATCAATGCCAACATACTTCACACACTGCTGAAAGGCGTTATCCTTTTCTTTGGTGTAAGATAGAATAAGCATCTAATCAAAGGATGTGAACTCGGAAAATGAAATTAGTGGTCTATTCATCCAAATAGGGTTAGGAGGATGGTTAAAATGGCTAAAATTTCTTACCGTTAAAATGGCTTAACCATTTGCAAAAGCTGGGATAAAATGTTTTATTACGTCTTTTCAACACTAGTCTAATCAACAACATAGTACTGACGATATACCAATTGTCATCTGCAACGACATAGTACTGACGATATACCAATTGTCATCTACAACGACATAGTACTGACGATATACCAATTGTCATCTACAACGACATAGCACTGACGTCATACCGATCCTCATCTACAACGACATAACAGTGACGATATATCAATCCTTATTTACAACGAAATTCCAACTGGAATCCTTTCTGGAAGTAAATATTCATAAGGAACATCGGCGGAGTTATTTCTCTTTGTAAACTGCGTGGACAATTTCTTCATCTCCTTCTTAAATTCCAAGAAAATATTTTGAATCACTTCTTCGCTGAACTGGGTTGCCGGATAGTTGATAAGAAAGAGCTGCAATCCGTAAGTTGACATTCTTGACATACTACATCGCGCATTATTAAACCAAAATATGTAGGCTACAAAAACTAGTTCTGCATGCTTGCCAACAAGAACATTTCGTCAATTCACAAAGGTTTACCTGTCGGCCCAGGGCCTCCGAGAGAAATCAGGACTGGTGGGGAAACAATACGTAAAATCGGCCCCAACATTTTTTTTTTTTTTCAAGAATAAAAGCAACGAATTTGTATCATGCATTTGCATCATTGTGTTTTAAGCTGAACTTGGCCTACTTTCCTCAGCGTGAAATTGAATTCCTTTTAAGTTTAGATTTTAACAACGTAGCCTTATCCATATGAACAAAAAAACTTTTTTCAATATGAAAATCAACAAAAATTAATCGACTACACTTGCAGCAAAATTAATGTTCACTATTTTGTCTAAAAAAAATTGTAAAGTATAGTATAGTTCGCAAATCTCAGACACGCTGCCTTTGGCGTATTCAACCAGTGTTTAAAAATGTCGTACTGCTCCATGTCCGACACTTATTTTGGTGACTGGGCAATCCTTGACCAGCTGATCGACGTCCTGAATGATGGATTCGTAGTGTGGGCATCCAGGACTGCTGAAAGTACTCTGCCCAATGCCCATGTAGTGTTTGGGCAGTGCGGCGTGTCTGCCGCTGATCCTGTTATCCACTTTGTCTATTTGTGGAGTGGAATCTTGGAAGAGCCGTTGTTGAGTCGGTGATGACGTCTCCTCTTCTTGACAAGTCTGCGTGCTATTTGTCTATTCGTTCCAATCATGATGCGAACTGAACTTATTGTAGCTGGTAATTTTAGTATGTGGAGACAAAATCATAAGCACAAAATAGGTCTACACTCTACAGGCAATGAAAATAGCTCAACAAAGCATTCGATCCATTCTAGACCTTTTGCAATGCAAAGTTGCGGGTCACAGAGTCAAGTAATAACGGTTTTGCAACGTTTGATTTAATGTATATCATGCATTGGCTGTTCAATCGGTTTTGAGTCATGGTGAATCGTAAACAATGTTTTACAACTTTCTGTGTCCTAAAAATTAGGTTTTCAACTCGCAACCGTTGGAGATATCAGTTTACGTCAAAAATTTTCAAAGAAACAAAAATATTTGGAAAAATGTTTTGAAAGTTGCATTCGATGATTTCTTTGAGAAGAGATCATGGGGTGGTGTGTTCCGGTTTATAGCTCAGGTTTGCTGTGTAGCTATTTTTCAAAAGTACCAGCTCATCCAATATGTCATTATTGTAGCCCATACCTTGTTTAAATTATTTCAAATGCCCGCAGCTGAACATCAGACATAGCGGTACGATGAAATTTCCATTGATCTTCAAACTTATCGATAATATGTTTTGAGTTTGCTGATACAGTTATTAATTGACTAATAACAGCCTGCAAATATGTTACAACATACAGTAGAATAAAATTTGTTTGCATAATTGAGCTGGTGAAGCGGAGTTGTTGGAGCGTTCTGTCCCTACAAATATCAAATCTTTTTATTTTCAATTCATAGTTTCTGTATTAACAACTTAGGCTTGCGAATAGCCTGGTCTACTCTTCCTAGCTTCCCTTTTGATTACATTTTTATAAGTTGATTCTTGATTGGTTAGTTTGGTTTTAAATGTTTATCCTTGGACTGAAAAAGCCCTAAATAGGTGATTCCTGGTAGTTTCGCACACTTGTAGAGTAGGTTGGGTCGAAATTTGGACTTTTTTTCCGATTTCATTGCTGCAAACTTTCTTTCTTGCGAATAGTCATAAAACGACAATCCTGAAAGTTTGAACTTGATCGGACATTGTCTTCATTTCCAAAAATTGCGATTTATAAAGGTACCTGAAGCAATTTTTTCGAGGCTTGAAAATGCATTGCTTTTTATGGGGAGTTGTTTTCACGAGATTTGAAAACGTCATAACTTATTTAATTCTTATTGAAAAAGATGATTTATGCGTCAACAGATTTAATATAATTAGGAGAATCCAATTCATTGTGCACTGACTCCGACAAATGATAACGTCAGAAATGACGTCATTAAACAGTAATTTGCAAATAGCGATAAAACTGATAATCCTACATGCTTCCTCTCTAAGTTATTTGATAATGAATTGATGTACTTTCCAAACATAAACATCATGCTGGTACTTGATGGTGTCATCAGAACACACCAAACGAGATAGCAAACACAATATTAAACCAGATTTCAATTTGTTCGGGCATAGAGCGTTATAATTTAAAAGCAAGCCAGTGTTGGTAGGTTTTCGCCAAATCCAGGTGTCAAAAGAATTGTGTTTAATTCCAATTTAAATATTTAAAAAAGCGATGGTATCATTGGATTTTTCAAGTGTAAATTCGATATTTTTATGTTGTGAATTTAAAAGGTTTGAAAATGACTATTATTTTAGTGGCAAAGATGGGTCCCCTCAAACGTAACGTAAAAGAACGAAAAACTACTCGTTTATCCTTTACAATGTTATGCTAGGGGGGCACGTTGCCCGACTTCTCCCCCTCTCGGAGCCCTTGAGTTGGCCTAATTACGTAGAAACAAACTTATTTTACTTGGTCTCCAATTGGCATACTCATCATGCGGCCGAAGTACATTTGCTCGCGACTCAGCTCTTTGTTTGGCAAAGCTTGCATTATGACGTCCTGATTTGTCTGTAAAACATTGTACTGATGAAACGTAGCTGCTGCTACAACGTGGACGTGTTGGCTTAATGACGTTTTAACATCGATGACAAATATATTTCTTATGCGTCAAGTGTAGAAATGTGAGTCGTTTTTTTTTTTAAACAAACGGAAATAAAAAACCGATAATTTTTTTTTTTTGCACGAACTATCCGTCTAAAATTTAAACGTTGGGACTAAATTTGTACTTTTTCTTCCCTGAAATATTAGTTCTGAAATAATCAAGATATCGATAAGTTACCAAAACAAAACTTCGCCACTAAACTTTTCATTAAAATCTTCTTTTGACTTCAGTAATGATCTAAAAGGATGCTTTGTGTCAATTTGCTATACACCATGGCGATCTATACTACTGGCCTTCCCAACGTGGCAACAGCCAAATAATGTGGGGGCCTATTAAGTTTTAACTAGCAGGTATTAGGCGCACAAAAAAGCGTCTTTGCATGAATTATTACTAACAAATACTTCTGGATTAGAAAACGAATTTTTTAACATACCGAGTGTTTTGAAAGTTGGGTCACTCTTGATTTCGTGTACCTTAATTCTGTTGATATCTTAATTCTCATGCTATTCTTAACATGTAGCTATTGTCTTACTTTCTTGCCACTTATTTAACAATATTACATTTTAATTACTTTTTGGCACTGTATTTACAATTTTTAGGCTAAAAAACATTACTTGACCAATAAAAATTGCTGATTATATGTTGTAACACTTATCTCGATTGGTAAATTGAATTTTCGTATAGGCCCCAACATTATTTGGCTGTTGTCACGTTGGGAAGGCCAGTAGTATAGATTGCCATGCTATAAACGCAATACTTTCTTTCGTATAACTGTTTGAATGAGAGAGTGCAGACCCGATGACCTCCTACGCCTTCAGGGTTACGATCTTTCGCACTCTCTCATTGGATGCACAGTTGCACAGTGCACACTGTACGTCTTTTTTATGTACGTTTCGTATCCAAACAAAAATAAAATGACCATCCATCCATCTACATAGTGTGATAAGATAATCAAAAAAAGTATGGAATATCACACTAAAATTGGCAAATGCAAGTTTATTAAATTTACATTGAAAGAACTTGAATTCGTCAATTTAGTGTGGTACTGTCTACTTTTTTATCGCTAAATTAACCTGTATCGGTAGATTCGGTAACTAGTATCTGTAGACTAATCGGTATAGATTCATCTCATCAATTAAACTTTGAAGAACATCATAATACTCAACTCATCATAATAGGTTATATTATATCCAATGAAAGAAATGACAGGAATAAATAAATAAGCTAATACAAGAAATTAAGGCAAGTAACAAAGGGCGTTGACTGTTAACATGGTCGCCACTGGGACCGAACAGAATTCATCCTCGTCATTGGTAGCACTTAAGGTTGGGCGGTTCATTGGTACCATTTACTGAGCATGCGGCTGTAACATCCATTTATTGAGTTTTAAAAAACTAAGAAACGAAGTGTACCTACAAAACACAAACCATAAATATAAAGCAAACAAAGTAGATCTGTTTCACACAATGAGAAAACTGAGAACTGAACGCTGAACTGAGAACTGAACGCGAACTGAGAAAACAATCAACGTGAAGCGCTCTAGGCAAGGAAACCAGAACGTAGGAACATAATGTAGACTAAACGTAATTTTACAACATAATTTTACAACATTCTTCCCTCCTAAGACGTAACGGAATCACCATATCGTAGTGGTGGGACGCCTTTGTTAGTTCGCTTGGAACGTCTGATGTTTGGGTTTACGTCGTCACAGTCTGAATCGAAGCTTCTTGCGCTAGCATCAGAAGTATCGAGTCCAATGTTATTCTGGTCATTGCCAACATCCAAAACTGATTTAGAGAACTCAGCAGCTTCCAATCGGGAATTATCCGTGACGAATGGTTCAGGGCAATGAGATTGATCCGCAGAGTCGTCTGGACACGGCGCTAAGTCTCTTAGCGATACATTTGATTCTCTTCCATCTGGAGATTTTACAGTTGCATACATAGGATTGGCATCGGTTAGTTCGACCCGCCGAACCAGATCATCGTTCTTCGAACCCACAAAATTGCGCAGTAACACGGGCCCGGGTTTCAGTAGCCAAGAAGGCAGTGATAACCCAGTTGGAGATCGCCGGTCGAAACGAAAGAATAACTCGTGCGGTGTAGCATTAGTTGCAGTACACAACAACGTACGAACAGAATGCAGCACAACTGGTAGCACCGTTTCCCAACGACTAGGAGGTAGATTACGAGATTTTAATGCCAAACGTATCGCTTTCCAAATAATACCATTGTAGCGCTCGACTTGCGAGTTCCCGATGGGATGATAAATGGAAGAGCGACTGGTGGCAATGCCTCTGCTAGTTAAGTAACTTTTGAATTCCTTAGACACGAAGCTTCCCCCATTATCAGTGTGTACACAGCTAGGGAAACCACACAAAGAAAATAGATTATCAAGACACTTAATCACCGTTTCGGTGCACATGTTTGAACACGGATAACAGAACGGAAAACGAGAAAATTCATCCACTATTACGAGCAAATACACATTGCGACTACTGGATGGTAATGGTCCTTTAAAGTCAATCGATATGCGTTCGAAGGGGCGAGTAGCTTTAACAAGAGTGCCTTGTTGCTGCGTAAAAAATCTTGGTTTTAATTCTGCGCATATTCTGCAGTTACTACACACTCTCTTTATGTCATCCATTGAGAATGGCAAGTTTTTGGACCGTACGAAGTGGGAAAGTCTCCTCACACCAGGGTGGCAAAGGTTCTGATGAATTTCGTTTAGATTGTAACTGGCGGTAGACGCACAATAAGCTCTAGTTAATGTATCAGGTCCGGCATTGTCCTTTCCGGGTCTATATTGCACTGTATACGAAAAAGATGCGAGTTCGAGACGCCAACACTGTATTTTATTTTTTTTAACTTTCGTGCGTCTCCTGTTGTCGAACATAAATGCTACCGACTTTTGGTCTGTGACCAAGGTGAAATGTTGTCTTGCCAGAAAATGCTCCCATTTGCGAACGGCCTCTATGATTGCAGTAGCTTCTTTTTCTACGGCAGGATAATGCCGTTCGCTCCCTTGAAAAGTCCTTGACATAAATGCAACTGGTCTTCCTGCTTGGTTAAGAGTAGCAGAAACTGCAACCTCCGACGCGTCGCATTCGACAACAAATGGTAACGTCTCGTCGATGGCCGCCAATGCGGATTCGGAGATTTCTTGTTTAATAGAAACAAAGTCTTTCAACGCTTCTGGATTCAATGGAAACGACGTAGTGTTTTTCAGACTCTGAATTTTGTCAGAAAAGTTCACGACCCATCGTGCATAATATGCAAATAATCCTAGAGCTCTTTTGAGAGATTTGGTACTTTGGGGCGCAGGTAATTCAAGCAGTGGCCGTAGTCGTTCGGGATCCGGTTTTATTTTGCCATTGCCGACGCAATACCCGAGAATGGAGATTTCTTTGACCGACGAGATTGTTTTGTCTTCATTTAACGTAAAATTTCTTTTCTGAATTGAATGAAGAAAGCGCGAGACATTTTCATCATGTTCACTTTTGTCACGCCCACATACCGTAACGTTATCTAGGTAAGGGTAGGTATTTTTCAATTTATCAATTTTCACCATTTCATCCATTTTCCTTTGAAACTGGGGAACGCCATTTGTTACTCCAAAAGGGATTCTGTTGAATTCCCAAAGTCTTCCAGACGCCTCAAACCCGGTATAAATTTTGTCCTTTTTAGCGATAGGGATTTGGTGATAGGCGCTTTTGAGATCGAATGTTGAGAAAAACTTGTGAACAGACAACCGATGAACTAGATCGTCTATGCGTGGCAGCGGATACGCGTCCAAATTTGTGAACAAATTTATTGTTTGTGAATAATCGACACATAGCCTCTTCTTATTTGTTTCTTTGTTGTTAACAACCAGAACTTGGGCCCGCCAAGGCGAATTACTGGGGCGGATGATACCTTTGGAAGAAAGTTTTTCAATTTCTGCGTCTATAAACTTTCTGTCCGACTCGTTGTACCGTCTTGACTTAACAGCTATCGGCTTACAGTCTTTCGTCAAGTTTGTGAAAAGAGACGCTTCATCAGTTATTGCAGCGATCACCGAGCAATGGTCGTTCTGTTGATTAACTACAAAATCGGGTTCACCTCCTTGGTATTCAAAAATTACTCGACGATGATTTCTTTGGAAGTCTGCTCCCAATAAGATGTCGCAGCACAAGTTTTGTAAAACGCCAACTTTTACATGGCTGTAGAATTTCCCGCCGACCGTGATATCGATGAAACAGTTACCTACGACTTTTTCTTTTGAGTTGTGCGTAGCCATAGAGACTTTGGAATCGCAGCGTTCAATTTTAAGTTTTAGCTTGTAAGCAGTGTCTTGGTTGATGAAACTAACAGAACTACCAGAGTCGATGAGTGACGACAACTCGATGCCTTTAACGAAGGATTTCATAGTAGCATGAGACAAACATCGCGGTGCTGGGTGAATTGTGCACATATAGTCGGAATTAACGCAAGCGGTAACTTTTCCTCGAGAAAACTTGTTTTTGCAAACTTTAGCGAAATGTCCGACTTTATTACAATGATAACAAGTTGCATTTCGGGCAGGACATCTCTTCCTCTCATGATAGGGATCCCCACAAAAGAAGCAATATCTTGCGACGTTGCTTACCGCACTGATAGTAGAATTGTTTTTGCTCTTACCTTCAACAACTTCGTCGCTATGGATATTTGAGTTCGATGAGACGGCCGATACCTGTAGTTGGTCTCTTGAAGCATGAAATAGCCGAGTGTCTCTTGCTGCTCGATCAAGAGTGCTTGCTTGAGTGTATGCGTCAGCTAGACTGAGCTCTTGGTTTTCCAACAGGCGTTGTCGAATTGTATCGGAAGAAATGCCGTTGATGAATGCGTCGCGTACCATTTCCTGCTGATATTGAGCCGAGTCGACGGCTTGAAAGCCACATTCTTTGCTTAGAAGCTTTAAATTTTGGAGAAATTCGTCTAAGGATTGTCCTGGGTGTTGCTTGGTAGTGGCTAGACGATGCCTCGCAAATAAAATATTCGTAGGCTTCACATATAAGTTTTGAAGAACGTTCAATGCACCATTGTAATCTTGACAGTCTTCGATGAATTCGTAGACTTCAAAATTCACACAATTCGTGAGTATTCGCAGGTCATCCCGCCGGTTTTCTCCTTCGTCTTGGACGGGGAGAGAAGCCAAGTAATTTTCAAACGTCTTCCTCCAGTGCTTCCATTCTTTTGCCGCTGTGCTTGCGTTTGGATTTAAAGCAAGGCGTTCCGGCTTCATTAACTTGCTCATCTTAGTTTTTTAAATTGTAACATCCATTTATTGAGTTTTAAAAAACTAAGAAACGAAGTGTACCTACAAAACACAAACCATAAATATAAAGCAAACAAAGTAGATCTGTTTCACACAATGAGAAAACTGAGAACTGAACGCTGAACTGAGAACTGAACGCGAACTGAGAAAACAATCAACGTGAAGCGCTCTAGGCAAGGAAACCAGAACGTAGGAACATAATGTAGACTAAACGTAATTTTACAACATAATTTTACAACAGCGGCCACACTTCTGACCTGTAGAACTTAGTCAAACTAAACTATAATAGTTTTTCAGCAGTTATAATTCAACACTTGCTTTTGAAAAAAAATGTATGAAACCATTGGAAATAGTATAAAAAATGAAAAAAACAAATAAAACGGATAAAAATAAATAAACGATTAAAAAAAAACGACGACTAAAAAAAACTGCTTTTAACCAACTCTAGTCAAGTGCAATATTTTGTATTTATAAGCCGCGTTGAGAGTCGAGTATAGCTAAATTGCTAGTTGTGATCGTATTAACTTTTCTCTCTAATTGCCTGCTGCCTGAATCAGACCTCGACAATCTCAGACAAATATTAAGACCAGCGGTTCTCAACCAGTGGGCCATGTCTCACTGGTGGGCCATAGAAGCATTTTGAGGTGGGCCATAGACATATTTAAAAAATTGAAAGATTTATTGAAACATTTTGTTTCATTTTTGACAGTATTGTTAATTTTACACTTGTGTGTTTGTTTAGTGTTTCATGTATGTTA
Source organism: Aplidium turbinatum (assembly GCF_918807975.1). Classification (NCBI taxonomy): domain Eukaryota; kingdom Metazoa; phylum Chordata; class Ascidiacea; order Aplousobranchia; family Polyclinidae; genus Aplidium; species Aplidium turbinatum. Next base: position 23,480,802 of record NC_137486.1, on the reverse strand, counting down.
CAATGAATGATGCTGCTTATTTTAGCTACAAAGTGGCAATCATCATTCTAAACATTTTGTTTCATTTTTGTCACTATAGTCAATTTTACACTTGTGTGTTTGTTTAGTGCAGTGGTTTTCGACCAGTGGGCCATGGCTCACTGGTGGGCCATAAAAGCATTTTGAGGTGGGCCAGTGCCTTATTTAAAAAATTGATAGATTTATGAAACATTTTATTTCATTTTTGACAGTATTGTTAATTTAACACTTGTGTGTTTGTTTAGTAACAATGAATGATGCTGCTGTTTTCAGCTACAAAGTGGCAATCATCATACATTTTACTGCAACACTAAGATTTACATCAACTCAGTTTGTACAACACTTTTGATGTAATAAACTAGTTTGTGGTTACAATTAAGCCATCTTCAAAAGCTAGTCAGGTTCGTTATGTAATTTCGTTCAAAATTTTTGGAGATTAGCAAACCTATACATTTTCGGAAAGCTTAGACCATGAGAAATCCAAAAAACGTTGATTACATTTGCAGAGATGTCTCCATGGCCGCCATTTTAAATTTTTAAAATGGCCGCCGCAAAATATATATTTTGATATATCTCGGCTCCTAATAAACTTAGAAACTTTATCAAACATGCTAATTCTATATTTTAAGGGTCAAAAAATCTATTAGAAGCATACCTAGATATAAAGCGTTAACTACTTTGCAATTATCAGCCATATTAGTTTTCAAAATGGTCGCAGAAATTATATTTCGTTACATTACTACTTATATACAGTGTTACGTAGTATTTGTCTGTAATTAAGTATAAAAAATGAAAATAATAAAATGAAAAAGTATTTATTCGTATTTGTTGTCCGGGTACTGGAAAGGCACCACACATGGAACAATCACTGCAGTGTATTTGTTGTCCGGGTACTGGAAAGGCACCACACATGGAACAATCACTGCAGTGTATCAGAAAGCAAATGTTCCAGGAGAACTAGTCGCACTAAAGCTCGAACTTACTGCAGGTAAGAACTTATCAATCCTTCCATATCATGTGCCCATTAAGCCATGCGCCAAGCCAAAACCAGAACTTGACAACAGGGCACGGAGGTTTGAGGCCAACACAACAGGTGTTGCTCAGTCAAATGAACTGACCCAGTTAGGGTGGGTCACAGCATCTACTTTGTCCAGAGCAAGAGAAAATGATGAACAGAGCAAGATCCCCGAATGGGCAGGATACAAGTCACTCATCTCATCTTGCCAACCACTCACTCACGTTGGTGCACTGCCCCTGCTACCTGAAGTTGCCACGAGTGGCCTGCTATGCTGACTGTGATTCTACAAGTATCCTAGCCCTGACCAGCCAGTCGGTCAGGGGTACCCAACTGTGATAACCTTCGAAATGGCCCTCTACGAAAAGGCAGTATAGTTGCTAGACGCACGGGTCGACCTGAAAAGAGAAATTGTTTCCAGAATGGGTGAGCTGCATGCTGTGATTGCTGTACTAAGAGCTCTCGGAACTTTCATAGAGAACTCTGGGGTTGATGATGCCTGGATCGAAGCCGATGTGTATAGATCTGCGATCACAATACAAATTCTCAAGTGTGCGAACTACAAGAGAACTCTTCGTGCACACATCCACACTTAAATAGCTTTGTAAAACTGACCTTGGATCAGTTTTTCACAGAGAAGACACATCTGAAGATTATCTGCTCAAGATCAGCAGATAAGATCCAGGAGGCATGTACATCGTTATCTGATAACAGAAACATTACTCTTGAATCCATCTCGACTGCTCATGACCATCTGGAACGAATCCTCATAGATGAAGATGTTTGCAGCAATCGAAAGCATGGGAAACGGAAAAGTCCTCTAATGCGATGGTCAAGTCAATGATAAACTATGTTCACTGTCTGGAAACGATCTTATTCTTTGTCGAGGCATCCCGGAATGCAGATCTCAATCTCCATTTGCAAGTTGGTGAGGAACTGAATAAGCCCTAGATCGGATAAAGTACAAGCGCTTTTGGCCACGGTATATTGTAGATATGCATAACCTGAAGATCAACCACCCAGATACTTGGTGTGAACTTCACGAAGGCAATGTGTCTGTTACCAAGGGTGAGATCCAATTTGTGTCCATTGGTGCAGATCGTGCATGAGAGCAGTTCAACAAGATGATGAAAGTCCGCTCTGGACTAATTGGCATTTCTAACGACACGAATGCCCGGCAACGGTTTTTCCTGGCTGCACCAAAGATGTCGCGCCTCTGAGAAAAGTTCAAAGAGCAGTTTGAAGACACTTTTTCCAAAAAAAAGTCACCCTGAAGTACAACCAGCCATTGTCAGGAAAGAGCATGAAGCTGTTGACAAGATAAAAGCTACCATACTGAGTCACGGAAATCCATTCGCAGTTGAAGGTGATGAGTTGTATAACTTCATCACACACGCATGTGTTCCACAAGAAAATGTCAAACAGATCCTGACCGTCGATGAGCAGGAACAACAGCTCTACAAAGAGTATGTTGCAGAACGCATTAATGGTGATGTCAGCTTATGGGCACCAGTTAAGAAGCAGAACAACCCCATGTACAATTGTACATGTCAAGAAACAAGTAGGAAACAGTCAAGGTTCGTGACCAGTCAGTCAATCTAAAAGAAACAAAAGATCCCTACGGGCGCTTCATGGTCCAATCCAGATCAAGCTGGGACATTGACTAGAAGAACGCTATCGGTAACTATGAGTTCACCCTCACACCGAGAGCACTATTCGCTCCAGATGAATCAGTTCAGACAAATATTTTGTCCAAGGAACCTTCCAAGTAGTGCTGCCTTGCCATTATATAGTTTCCGATGGACTAATACTGCTGCAGAACTTTAGTAAAAAAGTGGTTGACTAGGGAAATTCTCTGACAATGCATAAGCGTTAAGAGCAAGGAAACCTTCACTTTTTTGGGGGTGGAAGGGGAAATTTGTAGCATTGCTAAGCGGTTTCTCTAAACTTTACTATTTGTAAAAACAAAACAAAACTGAACCTTTCCCTTGGTGATAGGAGGAGTGGTGCGCAAACTTAAAGGGGCGTTAGGAACCATCAGGACAATATCGCAAATTCCATTTGTGACTCCAGCGCTACGACATGTAGATGTGAACATTATTGCGGTGATGAGTTCCACCAAGTTTTCCAGGGAACATAAAGAGAAACCTATCCAAAATAATCCATGGATTGAATTAGTGTCATTGTCATCAATATTTACAAATAATTTATTCATTATTTTCATCATATCAGCAATTTTACTTCACATATTCATACACATTTTGTTATTCATGGTTGTCAACGACATTAAAATGAACGATATTGATCGGCCATAGAAATACTTGAATTTGCTCCAAGCATCTACTTCAAAACATAACACTGTTCGTTTCCATGGTATCACTGTTCGTTTCCATGGTAAGCATATTCCATGTTTTTTAATATATAAACATACGACAACAGGGGGCGGCTTTCCCCCCTGGCTCGTGAAGACAATATATAAATATACACACTAGAAACAAGTTGCATCCAGGCTTTGACAGTGTACATCACCTTTGTGGTCGCCGTCTTTCTTGCAAGCGAAGCCACAACTCATCACTTCACGTATAAACTCGTTAAGTTCTGAATCACTCTCTATGTCCTATAACAAACAATGTTAGTGGTTACAAGAGTAGGGGCTCAATGCTTTCCTACTATCCCTTCTCTTCCTGCCTCAACCATGCTTGCAATCATTTCTTGTACTTTTATTTATTGCGTATGACTTAATTTAGTGAGTTGGGATATAAGCTGAAATTTTGTACACACTTATAATTCTTAACGATTTAACTTAAATCCGAAATCACACATTCCTCTAGCTTGCTTTACCAACACTGAAACCCAACACAAAGGCAAATGGTGTCCAGAAACAACGGCTCCCGGCACGCGGCAAAAAGCTGCAATCAGAGGTGAAATGTCTTGGTAGTCAGGCAAGCCACGTCACGTAGCCTACAACACAGGAACAACGCAAATTCAACGTTTACAAATTCATCACAATTATAATCAAGAGAGCAATTGACCCGCCGGAACAGTTAGAGTCCTCATAATTGAGTGCAAGTCAGTAAACCTTGTGGTATGCAAACTGCTGTTGGCTCGCTAGGTTTGCAAGTCCAACTGACACCGTGCAACAACAATAAATATTATCCCATGTATCTGAAAGTTTTTAACCCTTTATCCTGTGACGTATTTTGGCCAGTTGACTTGCGGACGGGGGGGTCGGTTCGACACTATCACTTTGAGCTCGTGTAACTCAAAAACTACGCAAGATAGATCAATCAAATTTTCACATGGTGTAGATAATTTATCTGACAACATAACATCGAAACTCTTTTGCAATTTGTTCAACAGCGCAACTTGAAACATCAAATAATTTGATGGTTGGTCATATTTTTTTATTTGACTTGAGAAATTGCTTCGTAATTAACTTATAATTGAGTGTGACGGGTTAATTCCATTGTGTAGATTTTAATCTCTTACGCGGAGACGTCGCCCACTCTTCAATGAAATCGTAATTGGCGTCCAACTCGTGTTTGCTTGTTGTTTTGCCGGAGGCATTGTAAAAAAAATTTGCTTTGTTTCAACATTTGCAGAGAATGAGACAAACTCACCACAAAAAAACTATTTCAAGTTCTTTTTGAGTCACATGTTTATAGTGTACACTTTTTCAAACGTACTGTCATTACTTGATATTGGAACTAAATCAAGCAAATTTTTTTTCACATTCACACTTTCGAATTTGGTTATGCATGATCAAGAAACACTTTGTATTTCACAGCACATCTCAGGAAGCTATTTATTCGTTTTTAACATTATTTCAACGTCTAAAGACGTTGAATCGATGTAAAAAGTGTCTGATTTGCTGTCTGGGTAGCGGTTGAAAACAGAAAAGTAAGGTAGCCTGTGGTGTCACGTGGTATTTGAACAACAACCTATCCAAAGGTAGTGACTTGCTTCGATAGGAGCTTGTTCCATTTTAGGCCATCATGCACTCCATAAACAAAGAGCGTCTAAAACTCCTTACTGATAAACTATGTCACGATGCATTCCAAAGTGAAATGTTTCAATACTTACCAACAATGATCACTTTGAATGAAACAATTTTGCAAACAATTGTGACAAAATGTAGTGATAATAATCGTTTAGTCAAATCGTGTTGGTAGGCTATAGAACAGGTCGTTTGCCAAATGGAACTCCCGTTCTGCGTGACAAACTCAAAGTCGTGGCATAACGATACGAAAAATAAAAAAAAATTATTTTTCAGGCCGAGTGCTATTGTCGTAAAAAAACAAAAAATCACTAAAGTGTTGACTTTTTCCTTGGGCAAATTTGAAGGTTATTGATATTTTAAAAATGCACGTTTGTGTCAATATGATTAAAGTGTTTTTTTTTATGTTGTTAACTAAATTTGCAAAATAACGTTTTCTACATTTTTTTTCTGATTTGTTGGACATACATTTTGTGTCAAGTTATTTATTACGCATTAGAAGATTTCTTTCTGTTCAAATTTTGAAATAGCATTTTAGATGCAGTTTGCGGTTGATGGCATTACTGCAAAAACCATCTTTTGTAATTGACACACATCCAAAAACAAAAGACGCATAAACTACTGCTGGCTGATAGACCACGTCACAATACATCATAATGATGTTTTTCCGAACCGAAGACCCAGAAAACCAATTTTGTCGTATATTAGATTAGACGTCTGCAAACGTTGAACCAATGACAAAAAGTGATTTGCTGATTTGAAACAAAATGATTGCTGTTTCCAATGTGCAAACATTTTGATAAAAAGTAATCAAGTTTTGGCCACAGCATTTTGGTCCATTTAGGCTACTATGGTCAATCAACTCACGTTGCAAATAACTTGTTTTGTGTAAAGTCTTGCTTGTGAAAAAATTGAAGTAAAAACGCAAAAATGAAGTAAGCTATATTTACAAAGTATTATATTCTTGAATGAACCATAGTTTTAAAAAAATAGTTTGAACAGGTTTCATCTGATAGAAACTATAATTGATAACATCGCGAAGGATCAAATAGCTGCAAAAATCACTTCAAGCAATTCTTTGGGGTGATTTTCATTATGCAAACCAAGGTGAACCTCAATATACATATTTTTATGCCAAACGATAAAAATCGTTCTTTCTTTTTTTCAAGGACAAGGAAAACGATCCGTCTAAAATGTAATTCAATTCAACATATTTCCCTTCTTTTGTCAGATATGCATTTTGTGTAACAATGCTTTAGAAAAATTGCTGGGCATGGCATAGCGTTTGAGATGCAGTCAGAGAATACAACTCTATGGTTGATGGCGTTATTACAAAAGCCAATCTTTTGTCACGGAAATGTATTCGAAAACAAAAAGGCACAAAAGCGCTGACTGATAGATTACGTTACGATACGTTACACAAACGAGGCATTGATTTCAGATTCTTTCAACCCAACAAACAACTTTGCTCCAAATGACACAAACGTCTAAATTTATGGAGAAAAAGATGTAGGCCTATACCGTTTTGTGAAAATAAGCTTTTGAAGACCAACATTTGAATGAAAAGTTTGAAATTATTGAGTTGGTCCTAATAGTGTTTCTGCTGAGATATATCAAAACTTTTCAATCCTCGTATAAAAAAATAATTTTGTAATCTCTCAAGCAACTGCAAAATTACCATTTAGGTAAAGATTCAGTGATGATACAATATGCACAATGCTTGTCAAAGCACAATAATTTAGCTGCGCGTGTTTTTCCACAAAAGCCAAGCAGTATAGATAGTCTGTGTCAAGTTCTTTTCAATATCCATCAATCTCTCGTTTTCATAAAACATTTTCACAACATTCATGTGAATATAAGTGTACAGTAGGGTGTTGCAGGCGCCCCATGAAATTTAAATCTTGGTTTCACCATGCTTACCTTTTTTGTGGTACTGTGTTTAGCTCAGTAGATCACAAATATGAAGTTTCATAAATTTTCATCGACGTTTACCTCCACCGCCGAGGCCATTTTGAGGCCCACTTTTTGAAATTTTTCATGTATTTTGCCACTAGAGGGCAGTGTATAAGTTTTGCAATATTGGGGTATATTTAAAGGATGCCCTATGGTGTTCTGAATTGTTTAAAAAAAAAATTGGAGAAATGGGATAAGTATATCCTAAAATATTCAAGTTTTGTCACTCATTTTTTGCACAATTACTGCCCCTAGTGGTGAAAAGAAAAGTTAAAATATCTTGAAAACTACTCATCATATTGTTATGGAACTTGCATGCACCCCCCCATTTTCATGGGTAAGGAGTTTGATTTTAGCAATATTTTTGCAAAATATTACCACTAGAGGGCGGTAATTCTAATTTTGAACTATTTTCCTGTGAAAAGGCGATATTGTTGCATTTCTTGAGCTGTGCTTCTGAAGAATACAATTTCATGGTTTATGCACAACAAAATTTATTCAATTGTAAAGAAACTGCATGCATGCATGTACTATATCAATAAATCCAAACAGGCAATGTGAGTCTTAGTTAACACAATTTCCGCAAAGGCAGTTTTGTGTTGATAAACGACGTTTTCTAAGATTTGGTATCTTTCTTCAATCCTCCTCCACCGCTTGAATATAGTTTTGTTGATTTTTTTTTTGTTTTGCTACATGAAGAAAGTCGGATACCACTTTTACCCTTCTCTCTGCTGAATCATTACAGACTCTGAGTGCACTTATGATACCATTAGCAGAAGCATTGCCATCATCTATTTCCCACTTTTTCTGGTGTTTGACATGAAAAGTTGTTGAAATGTGCAAAAGTTCAAAAAACATTTTGCTGCTGGCATTTGCATAGGAGCACAATGACAATGACTTATCATTAACAATGTCTGGCAGCTCTGGCTTACCGTATCCATTACCAAACCTGTTTGTAACCTGGCCATGGAAACTTGCATTTAAATGCAGCAGAGTTCTAGCCAAAGCTTCCTTTCATCAATAGTGACTTGTTCGAATGTGCGTCCCATAGAGCTAATGGGATCAGCTCCCCAGTTACATACCATGTGTGCCTACCTAAAGCTTTTAAAGCAGCAATACTGATAATTTTGTCTATTGCATCATAGCTTTTGATATTACTTACCAGTTGCAAATCTTCTCGGGGTGCTGATGCAGCAATTGGACAGTTGAACCACCATCCATTAAATTAATACAAAAGTACAAAGGTCAACAAATCACTCTAATTTTTGTATTTGTGACTTGAAAATGATTCCTTGCGGTAGAAAGTCTTACAGCATAACTATCTTATAGCAATAGAGCTGCTTTCCCATCCACCTTGCTCGATGGACTGTACCACATTTCATGAAGTTGTACTGTCCACTGTTGATTCCAATCTACATCGTCATCAAGTCTAAAAGTTCTTTGTAATCACCCCTCTGATAATTTTGCATATCTCTCTCAAACTTTAAATCAAATATAGTTATTACTATCTGAAGCCGAAGCACCCTTCTGTTGTTGTTTTGCGGCGGCCATCTGAAAAATTGAAGTGTTGTTTTGCGGCGGCCATCTGAAAAATTGAAGAGAACAATTATGTGCTTACACTTTTCTGCTTTGAGTTGTTGCAAATTCTCCCAACTCTTTTGAGGATTTTTGGTGTGCAGTACAGCTGCAGCATGTAGGGTTGCATTGAATCCTTTGTTCCGGAATCTTTCGAATAGTTCAATGCCTGGAGATCTTGACGTTTCGACTTACAGGGCTTCCCACACATGAGAAAGTATAACTTCTCCAATATGTTTTCTGCATGCTAGGCAGAGAAGTGGTTTGTCTAGCTTTATTTGAAAAAAAAATGCATGCAGCAGAGAGATGGCTTGAAAAAACTTTTTGGGTGTTGTTGTTTTAAATTTTTCTTTTTTTAAGGCCATTTCTCTGCTGCATGCATTTCTCTCTGCTGTCCATCGAGCAAGGTGGATGGGAAAGCAGCTCTATTGCTATGAGATAGTAATGCTGCAAGACTTTCTACCGCAAGGAATCATTTCCAAGTCACAAATACAAAACATAGAGTGATTTGTTGACCTTTGCAGTTTTGTATTTAATGGATGGTGGTTCAACTGTCCAATTGCTGCATCAGCACCCCGAGAAGATTTGCAACTGGTAAGTGACATCAAAAGCTATGCTGCAGTAGACAAAATTATCAGTATTGCTGCTTTAAAAGCTTTAGGTAGGCACACATGGTATGTAACTGGGGAGCTGATCCCATTAGTTCTATGGGACAAACAAGTCACTATTGATGAAAAGGAAGCTTTGGCTGGAACTCTGCTGCGTTTAAATGCAAGTTTCCATGGCCAGGTTACAAACAGGTTTGGTAATGGATACGGTAAGCCCAGAGCTGCCAGACATTGTTAATGATAACTCATTGTCATTGTGCTCCTATGCAAATTCCAGCAGCAAAATGTTGTTTGTACTTTTGCACATTTCAACAACTTTTCTTGTCAAACACCCAAATAAGTGGGAAATAGATGATGGCTATGCTTCTGCTAATGGTATCATAAGTGCACTCAGAGTCTGTAATGATTCAGCAGAGAGAAGGGTAAAAGTGGTATCCGACTTTCTTCATGTAGCAAAACAAAAAAAAAATCTGCAAAACTATATTCAAGCGGTGGAGGAGAATCGAAGAAAGATACCAAATCTTAGAAAACGTCATTTATCAACACAATGAAGATGCACAACTGCCTTTGCGGAAATTGTGTTAACTAAGACTCACATTGCCTGTTTGGATTTATTGATATAGTACATGCATGCATGCAGTTTCTTTACAATTGAATAAATTTTGTTGTGCATAAACCATGAAATTGTATTCTTCAGAAGCACAGCTCAAGAAATGCAACAATATCGCCTTTTCACAGGAAAATAGTTCAAAATTAGAACTACCGCCCTCTAGTGGTAATATTTTGCAAAAATATTGCTAAAATCAAACTCCTTACCCATGAAAATGGGGGGGTACATGCAAGTTCTATAACAATATGATGAGTAGTTTTCAAGATATTTTAACTTTTCTTTTTACCACTAGGGGCAGTATTGTGCAAAAAATGAGTGACAAAACTTGAATATTTTAGGATATACTTATCCCATTTCTCCAAATTTTTTTTTTAAAGAATTCAGAACATCATCGAGCATCTTTTAAATGTACCCCCAATATTGCAAAACTTATACACTGCCCTCTAGTGGCAAAATACATGAAAAATTTCAAAAAGTGGGCCTCAAAATGGCCTCGGCGGTGGAGGTAAACGTCGATGAAAATTTATAAAACTTCATATTTGTGATCTACTGAGCTAAACACAGTACCACAAAAAAGGTAAGCAAAATCCGAGAGGGTCGGGGCGCCTGCAACATCCTAGTGTACAGGTACATGGAAAAGTTTATTGGCGGGTCAAGAACGCACTCCTTGCTTTCCGACAAGAAATCAAGAAACTTACCACATCAGTCTGTTTGTTTTATGAGATAAACAGAGTTTTGGCAAGAATTTTCCTACTGCTTCTTGTTATAAGTTAGAAACAAAATGTATTTGCCATAGAAAACAACGTAAAATTACATTTTTTTAGTATAGCTTATCGGATGCTCTCTGATAATTTCAAAGCAACTCAGATGTATTTAAAAGATTAGGCTAATCAAAGCAACTCAAAACTCGAGTTTGCAAACAAAAGGCAGACTCATTATGATTGAGTGCTTTACAACAAAGCCAACTCATGAAATATCTGCGTCGCAGTTCCACGCACGGCGGCGCTCAGTAATCCTATTAATCCGTATAATTTGAAAACAAAAGGGCTAGCTAGTAGCTAGCTAAAATATCAGAGTATGTTATGAAAATCATGCCATATCTCTAAAACTATAGACAATAGCAACGTCATTTAAAGCGGAATAAATACTTGAATAATTTTTAGGAAAAGTCAAGAAAATTTAAAGCTGTGGATCGCGTAGTTCTTTAATGATATTGCTTTGCAAAGGAGCAAGTCCCCACAGACCCCCCCCCCCCCCCACAGGAAATAGGGTTACCTGTTTTTGATAAACGTTGGAACGCTGATTTTGAATCTGATGTTAGACTGTTTCTATCACACCTAGATTTTGAGGTGTTGAAAATTTCGGCGGCCATTTTCAATATTTTGTTTGGCTATTTTTACGCAACAGTGTCACCGGTGTTGGGCGCGATAACTCATTTTTCAGTTAAGCGATAACGATAATCGATAAACAAAAAATGCCTAAAGCGATAACGATAAACGATAAATCAAAAAAAAGTTAAGCGATAACGATAAACGATAAATTATCGCCGATAATGTCCGATAACGATAATTTTTTTTTCTTGATTAACGCTGCCCCATCCCATGCAGCAGCACGAACTGTTTTCATCAACATGCCGAAAAATCGAACATAATATACTGTAAAGGGACAAAACTTTTTGTAAGTTATGCATAAATAGAATAGCAATAGCGGCAGTGGGTATCGAAACTTCAACCTCTTGATCCAGAATCAAACCACTGAGTTATAAGTAACCGCCGTGCTTATAATTATACCTTCAGATACCAGTTGGATGCTTTTATCAATTGAGTTACACTGCCCCTTTCGTGCAGTAGGCAAAATAATTAAATCAAATGAAAATACCATAAAAAATTCCAAACTTTGTATTTTGCTTTCTGCTTAAAGGGCTGTTTACAGCAAAGTCAGCAATAATTGAAAAAATTCCAAAAAACGCAAAATGCTTGAAAATTTATCAGTAATCTTAAGCGTTTTAGTAGTAAAACTAAAAATGTGCATACTGTGAAATCCATCAAGCTTGTCAAATTAGCCGTGTTTGTTTAAGAACAATAACATAATTATCGTAATTTACTGATAATTTCAGATAATTTTTTTTTGTTTTCTTTGTGAACACCATCATTAAAGCAATGGCAGAACGTTGAGTTGTTGAGATAAGAATTACAATGTAGGCACTGTATTAGTGGGAATAAAACATTTGATCGGGGTAGGCTATGTCGCATAGGTAGGCTACAGTAAATGAGAAAGGTTATACTGTATTTAGCATAATTTTACCACGCAACTCAATCCGCCTATTGTCATGCAAAAACTACTACAAGATGCAAAAAATATGATGTCGGTCTGCATGTCAAATGCTTCAAGCAATATCATATTCTGCAATGACTTGTTTCAGTGATGTTGTGTTACTTTGCTAATTTTCATCTTCATATTTTTTGAACTTTCATTTCGATAAAATGCTCGATGACAATAATGACATGACAAAACATGAACAAGACATTTCCCATTTATCACTTTGAGCAATAAGTAAAATGTAATAACGGTCAAACATTACGCACAAAAAACTTGTGAAATTTGATAACGGAATTGCCTAGCGTCTTATATATAGGACGGCTTTTTTCTCAAAAAGTACAAACACAATTAGAAAAAAAATAATTGTGATATGTTTTTAGGTCATAATTATGCAATATTTAAATTTTCCGAAATTTTTTTTAAGTACTTTCACTTTCGGCACAAATGGGTTAACTTTTTAAGTTAAATGGCACTTATGCATTCGGTTATTATTTTTGGATTACAGTTATATCGCCAACCTAGAAAAAAATCGATCTTACAGTCTATAACCGATCTTGTGTTGTTATTGTGTGTGAATTTTGTCTTTTAATCTGAGTTTGTGACGTAACCGCACGTCTCAAGGCAAGTTCTTGCAATTTTAGTTAATCTACTCATCTAAAAATTTAATGCGCTTAAAACAGTAAGTTTCATGTTTTGACGAGAGAGATTTTATTTTTTTACGACAATTACTAAAAACTAACACTTCCAACGAAACAAGAAAACACAAGAATAAAATAGTTGATCGTGAGGTGGCGCGAAAGACCATGTTTCCGATGTAAAAGCGGCCTCGTATTGCGATACTTTCACAAACCACTTGCTAATTTCTTTCGCTTCGCTTCAAAGGAAGTTGGTCTGCCTGTGCGCTTACATTTTAATTGTAAAATTCACTCGCGATTGCCCGTTGCAGCAAAACAACAAGAGACTTGTTGCATGCATTTTATTGCATTGCAATTTGCAACTCTAAAAATTATTGTGTTGTCAGGGCCATCGCTGCAGGGGGGCATGCCCCCTCCCCTGATAACGACCTGTGCACAACACTTCAGGCACTGAAGAAACCTGGTTTCAATTTTAGTTTCATTAACTAGGTGGCTAGCAAAAATATTACTTTTCATGATCTTTCCACTTGTGTGTTGATCCAAAGTAAAATTTATCGGCGATTAATTATCGGCGATAATCAAATATTGCCTTTGGCGATAACGATAAACGATAACTCAAAAAATAATTGAGCGATAACGATTAGCGATAAAAATTTATCGCCGATAATCATCGCCGATGAATTATCGCCGATAATGCCCATCACTGAGTGTCACTAAGTTCACCTTTAGAAATCCTGGCCCTACATCAGCATATAACTTGCCTTCATTGTGACGTAATACAACGAAATGACTTTCCCCACGAATCGCTCCATCGCGCCCCAGATGGCTAAAGCATCATCTCGGTAACAATAACCCGGCAAGTGATTGCTGTTTTCCGTTCCATTTTTTTTCAATACTTTTGGTAGGTTAAGATCTTCTAAACGAAAGCCTTTCATGGCAGCTTGCAACAGCTGCTTTTGTGATTTCATTCCTGTTACAATATAAGTATTTTTATTATTATTCTATATCATCCTTTCATGTATTTCGTCATAAGACCTAGATTATCTCATCACATTAACAATTGATGAATTGAAATTTTTCATTTGTACATTTATATTACAATTTAAGTCAAGGTTGGTGACGTAGAATGGTGCTAGGCATAAGCAAAACAAACAAGAAGCTCAGCAATGTTCACGCAACCAGAATACTGTGGTGGTACACCAGTCACACCTTACAAGACCACATCTGCAGTAAAGACCACCCAAGAATTTTTAAAATTAACATCAAATGAAGCGCGATTTACGTAATCATGCTAATAGATAATTCGAAATATACTATAATAATATAAATTAAACTTAAGATAATTACTATTTTTACTTTTTGGCAACACTGTTTGGCTGCCTCGATTATTGGAGAGTTCAGCTGGTCTCATCATTCTCCTGGTCTCATCATTCTCCTGGTATCATCATTCTCCTAGTCTCAACATTATCCTGGTCTCATCATTCTCCTGATCTCATCATTCACCTGGTCTCATCATTCTCCTGGTCTCATCATTCTCCTGATCTCATCATTCTCCTGGTCCCATCATTCTGCTGGTCTCATCATTCAACTACACGGACTTCTTGTTTCAATTGATAGAGCGAAGATTGTGCAATCGTACATGATGCGGTCTCCCAAGAAGATAACATTCCTAATTGGTTCTGTCTGCCAAGGAAGATGATAACATTCCTCATTGGTTCTGTCTGCCAAGGAAAATGATAAAGTTCTTCATTGGTTCTGTCTGCCAAGGAAGATGATAACATTCCTCATTGGTTCTGTCTGCCAAGGAAGATGATAAAGTTCTTTATTGGTTCGGTCTCCCAAGGAAGATGATAACGCTCCTCATAGGTGCGGTCTCCCAAGGAAGATGATCCCGCTCCTCATTGAATCGGTCTCTCAAGAAAGATGATAACGCTCCTCATTGGTGCGGTCTCTCAAGGAAGATGATAACGCTCCTCATTGGATTGGTCTCTCAAGGAAGATGATAACGCTTCTCATTGTATCGGTCTCTCAAGGAAGATGATAACGCTCCTCATTGAATCGGTCTCCCAAGGAAGTTGATAACGATCCTCATTGGATCGGTCTCGCAAGGAAGATGATAACGCTCCTCATTGGTGCGGTCTCCCAAGGAAGATGATAACGCTCCTCATTGGTGCGGTTTCGCAAGGAAGATGATAACGCTTCTCATTTGATCGGTCTCCCAAGGAAGATGATAACGCTCCTGATTGAATCGGTCTCTCAAGGAAGAAGATAACATTCCTCATTAGTTCTGTCTGCCAAGGAAGATGATAACGCTTCTCATTGGTTCTGTCTGCCAAGGAAGATGATAAAGTTCTTCATTGGTTCTGTCTCCCGAGGAAGATGATAACGCTCCTCATAGGTGCGGTCTCCCAAGGAAGATGATAACGCTCCTCATTGAATCGGTCTCTCAAGGAAGATGATAAAGCTCCTCATTGGATCGGTCTCTCAAGGAAGATGATAACGCTTCTCATTGGTGCGGTCTCCCAAAGAAGATGATAACGCTCCTCATTGTATCGGTCTCTCAAGGAAGATGATAACGCTTCTCATTGTATCGGTCTCTCAAGGAAGATGATAACGCTCTTCATTGGATCGATTTCCCAAGGAAGTTGATAACGATCCTTATTGGATCGGTCTTGCAAGGAAGATGATAACGCTCCTCATTGGTGCAGTCTCCCAAGGAAGATGATAACGCTCCTCATTGGTGCGGTCTCGCAAGGAAGATGATAACGCTTCTCATTGGATCGGTCTCCCAAGGAAGATGATAACGCTCCTCATTTGATCGGTCTCTCAAGGAAGATGATAACGCTCCTCATTGGTGCAGTCTCCCAAGGAAGATGATAACGCTCCTCATTGGTGCGGTTTCGCAAGGAAGATGATAACGCTTCTCATTGGATCGGTCTCCCAAGGAAGATGATAACGCTCCTCATTTGATCGGTCTCGCAAGGAAGATGATAACGCTCCTCATTTGATCGGTCTGTCAAGGAAGATGATAACGCTTCTCATTGGTGTGGTCTCCCAAGGACGTTGATAACGTTCCTCATTGGATCGGTCTCCCAGGGAAGTTAATGACGCTCCTCATTGGTGCGGTCTCTCAAGGAAGATGATAACGCTTTTCATTGTGCGGTCTCTCAAAGAAGATGATAACGCTTCTCATTGGTGCGGTTTCTCAAGGCAGTTGATAACGCTCCTCATTGGTGCGGTTTCCAAGGAAGATGATAATGATCCTTTTTTAGGTTGGTTTAATTATTCGTTTATTTAGTTGTATTATTCAAGATAGATGAATGAACGGAGTGTAGAAAACTAGTATTTCAGCGATGTTAGAAGGTGCCTAGGAATGCTTTAGATCACAAATAAGTAACGTCTTGTGTCAATCAAGGCTCAAACTGGGACCCAATACTTTCTATTACATGTTGATTTGCCGAATGCAACCAATCTGCGAACACTTTTCAGATGATAAGTTACCAATTTGCATGTGACAAAGTAAACATATATTCTGTTGTACCAAAAGTACAGTAGGTAACAAAGTGAGACAGTACTAATTAACATAACCATGTAATTTTTTAAAAGATCAATTGTGTTGTTTCCTGTTACTTCGCGCTGTCTCCAGTTATTGCATAAATCAATGTGCTTACCTGAGTGGTGGTCGTGGGTGGGATGATGTTTTAAGGTAAGTTTTGATACTAACTATTTGGTTCAACAATCACTTTCATCCGGTTCAAAGGTCTTTCATACGTTTAAAGAGCACTTACTGTTCAAATAAAGTTTTTCAATGATTCCTTTGTTGCTTAGCAACGAGTTGCGGATGGCAAGATTCCCGTCCATGACGTAACGGAGGTGCGGATAGAGAAGCTTATACACTGGATGTCGGGAGGAGAGACATCGATGAAGGGCAACAGCAAATGGCTCCAGCACAAAGTGAGTTTTGAAGATTTTCTCAACTATCTGTCAAACGTAAGCATAAAATAAACAAAACGTTTGTTGAATTAAGGGTTAGAATTAACTCATCTTGACAACAGTTCCACCAAATTGTTCCCAAACTTAACTAACCCAAGTTTTGTTGTTTCCGGTTAACTTACCTTGCTGTAGTTCCAAGGTTCTAGCAAGGCAGATAATACAAAGCAATAAAAGATGCACAAATTTACAAAGCACATAACTGACATACGCTTCAGCGTCATTTTTATAATTTTTCAGAAAAGGCAAAAATATTGTTCCTCTCCCCCAGACCTTGAGTTAGCCGCGTCCTCTCTGTCCCTACTTTGTTTGGATGCGACCCTGAGTGCCACAAACAATCCGATTCTCTGACGTAGTTGAGTACTAAAAGTTTATACTTTTCGTAATCAGATTCATGAAGTGATATTATTATCTACAGGTTTTTATTGGTATTTTCCTGATGCATAGGCTCAATACCAAAACATAAATATTAACATACTCTTGTAATCTGATGTTAATGCAGCGTTTTTTAGATGAGAGTACGATATAGCGCCCAAATAATATAACTTTACCATATGGACGTTCATTTCTGCACTCCGAAAATACATCTTAGCAAGACACCAGTCCAGTTTGGAGTCATCTGGAGTCCAAATGAGATCAGGTTGCTGTGAGAGTTGTATGGCAATCGGTACAAGAAGCTTCCTGCAGTTCAAATACAGCAAACACATCGGTGCCACAAATGAAGGTTGATCTCCTAGGTGGCTGAGGATTTCCAAATCAATCAAATAAACGTTTCCTTTCTATTATTTAAAGAAAAAAATAAGTTTAATACAACAAGTGAAAATACAATATAATCTCGAAGATTCGTCGGATGTAAACTTCAAGAAGGTCGTAATTTTATGAATAAAACATATGAATAATTCTAATCTGACTGAGAGTATAAACGCTATTTTTAACACCTTCAATATTTTATCCTAACTTTTACTTTGATTTCATCTTCAAGACGAATTCCTCTGGTGAGCTGTGACGTCACCATTTCATGTGTGACAGGAAAGTGTTTGGGGATCAAGTTGCACTTTTTTAAAATAGAAGGATTGCATCCGCTCAGCATCTGACGTCCAAATTCTTCATCCCTGCTCCAACTGAAACGAATCATCCGACACGAGGCCAAATTAATTGTTGATGGTTTCTTTATAGGAAACTGTCACAAAATTGCCATTTTACAATCATCTTGACATCTAAGAGTGGAGCTCAGAAAGTAAAAAGACCGCTTCAAGTGGATTCAAAATGAAAATTATCTGAAAATTTGGATCTAAAAATCCCCAATGATTAGCATCCTCTGCTAAGACATAGATTTGTAGCTAAACTTTTTTTAAATATTATAAATTAGATGAACTTATTGATCATCTCTCTAGGAAAGAAAGTTCACAGAGTTTTACAAAATTTAGGCTACTACAAATGACTTTTGCGTTGAAATTACCGAACTTCGTTGCAACATAACATTCAAAGAACCAACAATAAACGAAGCATGTTTAGAAAAAATCTTACTTTTCAAGAAATTGCGGGATATTTTTCAACTTGAAATCACGCGCAAACTGAGTTTTCAAGTCAAAAAACTTGTCCAGCTTGTCAAGCTCACCTATAAACAATGCATAAAGTTCATCCATTTTTAATTAAATTGAAAACTTTGATTAATCCTAAAGTTAAGTTTGAAACAAACAGGCAAATTTCCACAACAAACACCAAATAATCTCTAAAGTGAATGTAATTTTACTTTGAAATTTGTTAAAAAGTCTTCTTTTTCCATTGGACTTTTTTCCTTCGCAAAACTCTTTTGTTTGGTCTTGTTCTAGACGTAAGTTTCGAGGAAGATCTTTTGAGTTCTCTATTTCAGCGCACCCTAAATCAATCAGACCAGTTTTAGGCCAAACCATTGCATAATTTACATCTAACAGTTTCAGCATTACAAATAGTGGAAAATCCGTAACACCAGTTGCCTCACAACATAACAAACAAGCAGCATCGCAACTTTAACTCTACTTTTTCTACCTCAATATTTAGAAAACTTTCCAACTTTTGATATGTTTGTACTTCTTCATTATTTTATCCTTTGGCTAATAAACATTTTGACTAAATTCACATGTCACGTTTCTTCATTAGTAACTACGTAGTAATCGATTATATCATATGTTCAATTGTTTCCGTGGTGTCGCAACATCCATTGCTACTCCACAACACGTATACTTGAAATCTTTGAAGAATTCTATTATTATTTTTGCTTTTGACATGATCATACTGAGGCTGGTATGATAGCGAACTTGATTCACGATTAAAAATGAGGCTGGTAAACTGTTTGAGCAGCAAGGTTTGTATTATTTTATCCTTAATAGAGTTTCGGTAGAGAGTTTTTCTTGTTGAACGACAGTCCTACGAAGCCGAGTAACGTAATCAGACTTAACATCCCTTGTATGACGAAACGCATTCGTGTCAGCAGGGACGTAGCTTAAAATTGCGCATTCTGAGAGTACTTCCAGCCTAAGTCCATGGTACACTTTCCATAATTTAGTACACTTGCCACAATATAGTACACTTGCCACAACATAGTATACCTTGTCACAACATAGTATAATACTTGCCACAACATAGTATTTGTGTTGAACTGTTTTATTCGCAAGAGTACAAACAAACATAGCCAGGTCGAAGACTTTAAGAAACCGGCCTGCCACACCCCGCGGCAGCGGGGAGCGGCGTGATTTATGGGGTGACGATGCACCCGGAGGGTTAAGTCCACCAGCTTAGGTCGCGAGGGCAAGGCTGGGGAGTCGAGGTACCTGTGGAGGGATAGTGTGGATCGAAACACTATATGGCCCGTCCGCAAATTTAGAATGGCGGAGCGGGCCAGGGAGACAGGCTCTTTCTGCATAGCCCA
This sequence comes from Aplidium turbinatum, assembly GCF_918807975.1. Classification (NCBI taxonomy): domain Eukaryota; kingdom Metazoa; phylum Chordata; class Ascidiacea; order Aplousobranchia; family Polyclinidae; genus Aplidium; species Aplidium turbinatum. Next base: position 23,461,174 of record NC_137486.1, on the reverse strand, counting down.
GAATGAAGCCCTGCGACGGACCGGGCGACCGGTCGCGTGTGGACGCTGGAACCGGCAGTAATTGACCGCCGGGCAGCGTCCACGTCTCCTTCACGCGTCCTCGCGCAGGTACTTTGACTCTTATACCCGGTCTGCCAGTAGGCAGAGCGGATAAAATTTGGGGTCTCCCACGAGGAAGAGAGTCGAACCATTTAAGGATAATTTGGCTCTCGTGGCAGACGAATATTCAATAAAAATGTGGAGCAGAGGCTCGATGAATCAATATACTGTAATAAAAAAAAAAAGATATGTAATTAATACTCACTGGAGAAGAGTAAGCTTTCATTCGGCGAGCACGGATGTGCACTGGCCAGACGTTGAGGCAGGTTTGCCCAGCTGGGTCGGGGAGGCTAGCGATCGAAACCAGAGGCACTGATAGGCTACATTATCGGTAAAAATAGAAAATTGGGGTAGAAGTTTTGAGGCTGCATCGAGTTGATCAGGGGATCGTGTTGATCAATGCATTGAAAGCGGAGAGATGTTGATCCGAGCGGGCAAGAACAGCGTTACAAGGCGAAAGCAGCGTATGACAGTTGGAAACAATTGATTGATTAGTACATAGAGAATCTAGTAAAGCTATAAAACGCAAAGGTGACAACGTGCTCAACTGCTCAGCACCAAAAATGACATGTTGATAATAAAGCCTTGGTAGAGAGTTTGCTTTGTGGAATCATAGATAAACAAAACAAAGCAACTTTAGCGCGTTTACCACGATTTATTACAAAGAAATACAAGATAATTAAAAAATCAACACTAATGTTTTCAACACGTACGTGTGTCCTCATCAGGAATTACTTAATTCTGCAATATACAATAAAATGAATATTATAAGATAAATCTGACCATGCACTGCAACTGTAACAACACTCCGGACTGAAAAGCACAAACTGAACGAGTGCTACAAGAATGATTACGAGTAAATTATACGGCGGGAAACAGATCACATGAAGTGTAAAGTACAGACATGTGACAAACAATTAGAACACACACAAAAGGAACAATGAACCACAGGCGAATAACTGCCTGTTAACAAATAGCGCCGGGAAACACTACTCAAACTTAACAATCAAAAGTGCAATAAAAGAGCACATCGCCTCTTGCAAAACGTGCACTGACAATGTCTCGATCGACCAATTTAAAATCATCTTTCGAGGGACATCTGAATTTCAGACTAAGATCATGGAAGCCTTAAGAATCAAACGTAATAATCCGTCCCACATCAGGCAGTTATTCGCCTGTGGCTCATCGTTCCTATTGTGCGTGTTCTAATTGTTTGTTACATGTTTGTACTTTGCAATCATGCCTGCACTTTACACCTCATGTAATCTGCTTTCCGCCGTATAATTTACTCGTAATCATTCTTGTAGCACTCGTTCAGTTTGTGCTTTTCAGTCCGGAATGTCGTTACAGTTGCAGTGCATGGTCAGATTTATCTTATAATTTTCGTTTTATTCTATATTGCAGAATTAAGAAATCCCTGATGAGGACACGCGTAGGTGTCGAAAACATTTGAGTTGGGTTTTTAGTTATCTGATATCTCTTTGTGATCAAATATATTAATAAATTGGGGAAGTTTTTATCAGTGAAGATTCGCTGCAGGTTTTCACCATAATTGCAGATAATTGCATGATTCAGCAGAGTCAATTTATTAATTGCAGAGGCTATGAGCATTGAGCACATATGATTCAGCAGAGTCAATTTATTAATTGCAGAGGCTATGAGCATTGAGCACATATGATTCAGCAGAGTCAATTTATTAATTGCAGAGGCTATGAGCATTGAGCACATATGATTCAGCAGAGTCAATTTATTAATTGCAGAATCTATGAGCATTGAGCACATATGATTCAGCAGAGTAAATTTATTAATTGCAGAGGCTATGAGCATTGAGCACATATGATTCAGCAGAGTCAATTTATTAATTGCAGAGGCTATGAGCATTGAGCACATATGATTCAGCAGAGTCAATTTATTAATTGCAGAGGCTATGAGCATTGAGCACATATGATTCAGCAGAGTCAATTTATTAATTGCAGAGGCTATGAGCATTGAGCACATATGGTTCAGCAGAGTCAATTTATTAATTGCAGAGGCTATGAGCATTGAGCACATATGGTTCAGCAGAGTCAATTTATTAATTGCAGAGGCTATGAGCATTGAGCACATATGATTCAGCAGAGTCAATTTATTAATTGCAGAGGCTATGAGCATTGAGCACATATGATTCAGCAGAGTCAATTTATTAATTGCAGAGGCTATGAGCATTGAGCACATATGATTCAGCAGAGTCAATTTATCACCAGAAGAAATTTAAATGGAAGGCAAATGTAAATAAACTCAATTAATTTAGTTTCTTTATTTTTAATTACTATCTTCCATGCAGAAGATCTCTTGCTTGATAAAGTAACTTTTTTTCAAATCTGCCTCAGTTTTCAGAGACATCCAACCAAATACTTTTGACATCCATTACTTCTTACACCATTTGTGGGTGTATTTCAGTCATTACTTCTTACACCATATGTGGGTGTATTTCAGTCATTACTTCTTACACCATTTGTGGGTGTATTTCAGCCATTACTTCTTACACCATTTGTGGGTGTATTTCAGCCATTACTTCTTACACCATTTGTGGGTGTATTTCAGCCATTACTTCTTACACCATTTGTGGGTGTATTTCAGTCATTACTTCTTACACCATATGTGGGTGTATTTCAGTCATTACTTCTTACACCATTTGTGGGTGTATTTCAGCCATTACTTCTTACACCATTTGTGGGTGTCTTTCAGCCATTACTTCTTACACCATTTGTGGGTGTATTTCAGTCATTACTTCTTACACCATTTGTGGGTGTATTTCAGCCATTACTTCTTACACCATTTGTGGGTGTATTTCAGCCATTAGGGGAGAGTGGGGCTAGTCGGAAAGATTTTTTTTAAAGTGAAATTTAAAACAATTGGTGCATAACCTGACAACGTGAAGTAGCTTAAATTATCATCTATGGTGTCCTCTATCATACAACCAAAAATAAGTATTGAGTCAATTCAGCTTTTAATGAAAATTTAAAATAAACAAACATTCAATTGATTTTTCAACTAACCCCATGCCTGGGGTTAGTTGAAAAACGTCAGTTTAATGCCCACTAATGAACTGGATACCCTTTTTTCAACCAACAAACATTTACATGGGGTTGTAAGCAAATATGTTTACCTGCTTTAAAATCAAATGCAATGAATTCTACACCTAATCATCGTAAAACCATTTTTTAATAAACGCATTGTTAAAACTTGTGATGCCGTATATATAACACTTTCCAAGTTATCCAAATTAAAATTTCACAATGTATGTCTGCTTAAAACAAACCCATTGGAGCTTATACTACTTATTATCATACCACGACGATATACTCGTATCGTACTACATAGTCATACCGTTATCAAACTATTTTCCAACTAACCCCACCCACTATTTTCCAACTAACCCCATTAGCATGTAACAAACTATTTTCCTAAAATATTGAAGCATGGTGCATTGGACTAAAATTTGTTTATGTCTTAGTGTTGTTGAACACCTACAGCTGACACACACCAAAAAACTTCTGTCTATTTTTAACGATATCGACGCATAAGATGTTTTTTAATACGCCAAAAATTTTACTTCGAAAGTAAGAAAATAGAAAATTGTCAGCCAAACAGGCATAACTTGACTCAACAAATCGAAACTAACATGGATTATGTGTTTTTATAAACTACTTCACATGTTGGCAACAAATATTTAAAAAAGTTATCGGGAGTTAAAAAAATGATCATTTTTCAACTAACCCCGCCTTCCAACTAACCCCACTCTCCCTACTTCTTACACCACATGTGGGTGTATTTCATCCATTACTTCTTACACCATATGTGGGTGTATTTCAGCCATTACTTCTTACACCATTTGTGGGTGTATTTCAGACATTATTAGTTCAGCAGTCACCTACTGAAGGGTATCAACTCGTCAGAGGTGGCCATCCGCTACTTTACAAGTAGTGCACTCCGACTACTTTGAAAACCTCTATACATGATTTTTTTTCTTTTTTAATTGAAAAGTAGCGGAAGTTCCACTGAAACAATGTCTCGTCTCTCCGCTACCTGGGTAAAAAGTAACGTCACTACTGCAGCCGCTTCTCCAATAAAAATTTTGCTCCGCTATTGCTATTGCTATGCTAAAAAAGTAGCAATAGCGGCGCCAAATCTGCAACTCATTGAATGAATCTAAAAGGGTTGATCAGAGCAAAATAGTGAATAGGCGCAACTTACCTGGTAGATCATCATTTCCTTTTAGTTTCCATTTTAAATCTTGTTGTTTCAACTGTAGCTCCTGCTTTCTGAAGGTGGCAAGAATGGGGTTTTCCTCTTGGTGGGGAAGCTTAGCTTAACACAATGTGAGTGTGAAAAACATCTCAAAAGAAATAGTTTACAAGTGCACTGCAAACGTCTCCCAATGAAAGTATAGGCCTACTCATACTTGACAAACGGTAGCCTAAATGTAGCAAGTTCCACGTAGAAGCGATCTTGTAGACAATAATTTTCCTGCCACTTACCCGCAAATATGTGACAGTACACCGCAACCACTGTCTCAGACACCGCACCGCATGATACAATCAGGTACAATAAACAAAGTGACAAGTTAAGTAATTGGGGCAATGGTGACTCACAGGGACCAGTTCTTAGTCCACGTTTTTTACCATTTACAAAACTGTTTGAAATTACGACACTATTTGATTTTTTGCTATAGTTAACTTTCTGAAACATTTTTTGTTTTTTTGATTTTAACAACCCAGCATGTGACAGACTATGCCAATAAACGCTTTAGGTTCATTAAAATATGATTAGCCTATTTACATTTTATAGAATTTCATCTCGCCGCTTATGAAAGTGACAACCCAAAACCTTCTACTTGCAAATAAACATTACTTCAAACTAGACTTGGACAATTAGAATTCTTTAGCTTTTTGAAATTAGATTAGAATTAGAATTACAGCTATTCTAGTTTTTACAAATTAGACTAGACAATTAGAGCTAGGTAAATTTTCGCAAACTACAGTAGAGTTTAAACTAGATTAGAATTAGTTTGACGCAGTCGTGACATATCTTTTTCTGTCTGGATAAAAACGCTAATATAGTAACTCATAGGCAACTCTGGTTCAAAGGGTCATTCCACCATCACTGTACCAAAACCATTTAGGTCATAATAGACATTGTGATGTAGGTGAATTGATGAGTTAATCAAGTTTTTAATGACTTCGCTACTTAAGCGATAAAATGACAATATGATACATTGATCTTGGTCGTTTTCTTGCATTTTCCTTCCATTTGCTGAAAAACACTGTTGGAAAAACTAGAACTTTTAGCAAAACTGGAGAATACAATAGAATTAGAACTAGAACAATTAGAATTAGAACAATTAGAATTAAGAACTTCAGAATTAGAAGCAATTCGAATTAGAAATTAGAACAAGAATTAGAACAATTAGAATTAGAACTAGAATTAAAACAAGTTTTTACCAAATTAGATTAGGAATACTAACATTTTGCTCTAGTCTAATTCATCGAATTAGACAATTAGAATTATCTAGTTGTCCAAGTCTGCTTCAAACCATATTATCTTTTTTATCTACCACCACGAACAGCTCAAATAGATGCTTTTGCAGCATCATAGATCTTTCCGAATTAGCAATGAAAATCTCAACTTCATAAAGGAGCGATCTTTGATGGTGAATGTTTGAACTGTCACATTTATGTGAGCATTCAACAACAAAAAACAATAAACCTTACAAAATGTACATCAATAGAATATTCTGAACATTCTGAGTTGATTAATACGACATGTAGGGTTTGTAAAATATCAAACATAGAAAAAACTTTGTGAAAATAAGATATAGAGAAAAAAGCTAAGTGGTCTCATAATTTCTGGCAGCATTGTAAAATATACACAGACCTTCACTCACCAAGTACGAGAATTAAATCAATAATTAAATATACAGCCTGCTTGATAATGACATTTCACCTGTTCCGAGTGCAAATCGAGCTATACCAGAAAGCCACATGTTGATTAGGAACTCAAAAACTGTGGGGTCACCGACTTTCTGTACCGTGGCTGAAACAAGGAACCAATCAGAAAACATTCCCCCCTCAGCGTGCTCTGCACATTCAACGTCATCATGTTAAGTTCCATTTGATTCAAATTAATATGTTCCCTGGAGTTCTATTGTTATTATTTTAGATTTTATCAAAACTAAAAGAAAATTTTTAAGAGCTGCAAGACTAACTCACTTATTGTGAGAATAGCAGGTCGCCCGATGTCTTCCAGTTTAACTTTAAACTTATCAACACTCCCTCTCTCAAAGTCATCCCGGAGCAAGTTATCGAGGGTCGCCCAGCTGCTTTGTTCTCCGCTGGCTCCAGTCAAACTGATGCAGACCATCGAATCGGTTCCCGCGTACTTCATTGTTCCAGTCTACAATCACAGTTGTTTAAAGCTTTTTCATTCCAAATTCCATTCAAGGGAGGCCCACTCTAAACCTACCTTGACAATCACATTGTAAACAACTTTTTTAGCTTTGTTCTTTGTAACCATCGTTGGGTTGTTCATGCTTCCTGCCTTCTTGAACATAATCTGCCACTTAACAAAGTGAATTAAAATCATTATTCAACATTGTGATAAATCAACAATAAAATTGATAAACAGCATAAAAAGAATAAAGCAGTTTGATCTCATCTGGTGGTTTCCCATCTAGTGTTTATACAGCCCAGCCAGGAGCTGTGATGCATTGTATCAGATGTCGGAGTGGAAAAAATGTTGTAAAATATCAGAAATTATTTTTAAAGTGATTATTTCCGTATTTCGGGGCTAATGTACAGGAAAGTTTCAATCGGATGTTCCGCTCCGATGAATTTGAAACGTGGAATTTAAGTAGAAAGAGCGCCACCTACTGTACTACATATTCTTTTTTGAGTAACGGGTTTATTCTTGTTGAGAAGGAGCGATCTTCCTGGATTCAGCACTACCTGACTACTCACTATAGAACAGCCAGCATTGAGTTTCGCTAATCATACCAGTGTAGCCTCGACACTAGCCATTAAGACTTTTCCAAAAAGCATGTGTTTCTAGGCAGTCGAGTGTAGCAGGAATTGTTATATACGTTCTTGATACATGAACCTTCCGAGCCTTGCTAATCTGTGCTCACTGCTCACCCGTCGCATGGAGAAAAACCATCTTATCAACGGTTTTCGCTTTTCCAAGCTGACAATCAAAATACAACAATATGCGGACGGTACCACATTCATAACAAGAGACATTCCATCCCTCAAAGAAATCTACAAAGAACTAGCCTTGTACCAGACCGTGTCTGGCCAGAAAGTGAACCAGGGAAAGACCCAGATTCTGGCGTCCAAACCTGACCTGGCCCATCAAGCTCAGCAGCTCTTTCCTGAAGCTGCGATTTTGAGCAACATCAAGATCCTGGGCATTTGGCTAGAAACAAACAAAACAGAACTAAATGAAACGAGCTGGCAGACCGCCATCAGAAAAATTCAGACGACCGCCAACATCCACAAACTACAAAGACTCTCCCTCTATGGAAAGATCTTCATCACCAACACTCTCATGGCAACCGTTACTTTGTATCTGAGTAGAGTGCTGATGCCAACACAACAACACCTCAAAGAACTCAACAAAATCCTCTTCAACTTCCTGTGGTATCCTTCACCATTTGAACAACTCCAGAGAAGCAAAGCACTTCCTCCTGTCAAAAATGGGGGCATCAACATGGTGGGCATCCAATCAAAATTTCAAACAAGCCGTATCGACAGAATGTTCCATCTCCGTATAAAAGGCGCCACCGAAATCTGCCACGTTTAATTTGAGCTACAAAATGAGGTAGGCCTACATCAACCCTCTTTTGTTATCCAACAGCATTCCGCATGCCCCAAATCCAAATGAAATGTATGCGGACATATTCAAGTCCTTTTGCAAACTCAAAGGCTTGAAACCCGATCGGAAAATCACTTCCTATAAAAACATTTATCTTCATCAGAAAACGCAAAATGAAAAGAAAATTCACTAGATTGAGTAACATGGCAAAAGACGTCTTCGAAAGAAATTCTTTTGAAAAACAAGGAAATCAAACTCCTCCTTCCACTTTACCTATCCTCCACGTCCTATCGGATAGCTCATGGAGGATACAAATGGGGTGAATTTGAAAGATCACTATAATCTGGAAGAACAACAAATTGCAAATTCTGCAGAAAACCAGATGACAATGTGGCCCACGTCCTCACCAACTGCTCCTTTGCGCTAGGAATATGGGAGCGCCTTAAACAACAATACTTTGACCTAGCCAACAAGGACATCAAAATAACAAAGGACATGATCCTCTACAATCAACTTCCCGGCGGACAAAAAATAACCCAATACCTTTTATCATGATGAATGTAGCCAAAAATACCATCATCCAAAAGAAGATATCTCTAGACATTGGCAACACATACTTATGGAACACAAAACTGTCTACTATCCAAGCCCTGTGGGCAGACTTGGACAACTAGAATTTTTGTAGTCTTTCGAAATTAAATTAGAATTATAATTAGAGTAATTTAAGCTTTTACAAATTAGACTAGGATTAAAATTAGAGCTACCCAAGTTTTCACAAATTAGAGTCGAATTTAAACTAGATTAGAATTAATTGGACGCAGTTGTCACAAATCTTTTTTTAGTTGGATAAAACGCCAATGTGGCCACTCGGGATCAAAGTGTCATTTCACCATCACAGCACCAAAACCACTTATGTCATAATATACATTGTAACGTCAGTGAATTGATGAGTTAATCGAATTTTGCATGACTTTGCTGCTCAAGGGATGGAATGACACTTTGATCTTGATCGTTTTATTGCATTTTCTTTGCATAACGTTGATAAGAGCGCAGTATCCTTCCATTTGCCAAAAAATACTGTTGGACAAACTAAAATTTTTAGCAAACTGGATATTGGATAAGAATTACAATTAGAGCAAACAACTTTTCATCAAATTAGATTAGAATTAGAATTACCGACGTTTTGCTCTAATTTATCGAATTAGACAACTAGAATTCTAGTTGTCCATGTCTTCCTGTGGGTGATCATGACGAACATAAAAGACATAACACAAAAACATAACATTCCTTTGTCATCTGACATTTCCCTTCTTTCCAAACCTCCTCCTACGGTCAGAAGAAAGAAGAACCAGTCGAGAGTCTCTTTTCAACCGCCCTCTCAGCCGTCCTCGATGGTAGGAGCGACTGATTGCAGCGGTGGGTCTCACTAGCACAGTATGGTCTTAGAACATCTTTGAAGAAGTTTAGACAGCCAAGGGTGTAACAACCCATCTTTAACCCGTCCCTCTCACTCGTCTGAAACGGTGAGATGCCGGAAGAGTGATTGCAGCGGGAAAAGTTTAACCGTACCTTTCCGTTATCCCACTCCCCCTGAGATGACAGGATTGCAGAGGCCCATTCCAAGAAAACTCTTGGGTCAGCGAAAGCTACCCTTCCTCTGGTCGCACCTCTGGCATCTCCACCAAATGAGATTTCAGGCTGCAGTGGCCCGTTTTCCACAAGCAGGTGCCCTTCTTCAAGCGGGCAACAAGAAGAAACACACACACACTAACAAACTGAAATTAAATTAAAATCAATTCTCTACCAAAATGCGCTGGTTCTCGAGCTTGACTCGCCACCTCCTAGTCTGCTCCAACATCAGCAAGAGGAAAGTCGAGACAGGCAGATTGCTTGAGGCAGCAAATAACCTTTATTTTACATCCACATATTATCATCTACCAGGGAGGCGAGGAACTTACTCTGACCCACCGCGATTAATGTAGCTAAGTGGGTCAGAGTATGTCCCTCGCCTCCCTGGTAGGTATCTTCCATGTAAGTATGGTGTGCCTGCTGAGTGTTTGGGTGTGTGAACGGCTCCCGGAGCGGATGATGAGTCAGGTAACAAATCTATTTTATATGGAAAATTGTTAACTTGCTAGGTGTAGTGGTATCCATCTTGAGCTCTGAGTGTTGCGCAAAAAGAAAAGTCCAGCCTCATGAGCGAAACAGGTGGTTATCGCTGTCAATTTTGCTACACTCGACTGCCGAGAAACACGGGTTTATTCCTTCCATTGCCGCTAACAGACAAGGGTAGCTACGACCAGCCGAACTAGGAAAGATCATTTTTTCAACATAAAATGTGTGTTCCACTTTCTTCATTTCGATTATTTGACGCCATGCTCTTCAATGATTTCTAAGTCTATGACACGGCTACTCTCGGATGATTGACAAAATAGACGAATGACCAAAAGAGTTGGAGCTCGAAACCTGCCACAGTGACCCAGAAAGGATTAGAAACTAATAGAAGAAAACAAAAAGATGGTGTATTTGGCCACAGCCACAATACAGTAAAAGTAAAGGTGAGTCCCATACTTGATCCAAGCACTGGGAGATGAGAAGATAAGGTTCTCATTAGACTAAGCCTTCGGCACTAGCGAGAGTAGGGTGGTCAGTTCCTTTCTCTCGACCTTACATCTCTCGGCTTTCCTCTCAGTGTATTGGGCCACAGCCCACAATATACCACTCATAAAGTGACCAAAACAAAAAAAGCGGGTAAAGTTTGTACTTGTTGTTTAAATGTTGTCTGTGATTAGTTCTATCACAGGCTGCCGCTGAATGGAGAGCTGATCACTTAAGTACACGCTTCTGGATTCGAACTAGCGTTACTTGTTGTTGCTGCTTTTCCATTGATGACGCACGAGACAGCGGAAACATCGCGGTATTGGTTGAAGTTTTCCTCCACGCTCTTTGGAAATGAACTTAATAATTGTTTCTGGGATCTGTTGCAGGGATGCTGAATGTCAAATGATGTTCTTCAAGTGTTTGCTGACTTCTTCTTCTTTTAGACAAAAATCAACTCAGTTCAACTCTAGCACTCTTGATTTTCGGCTCTGGTAGGCTAGGGTACAGACAGCAAACAATGGACTAAAAAAATAGCTGCTTTCGAAACCATGCTTTATCTCCAAAGCAACTTCTCACTGCGATGTTATTTATATAACACTTAGCTCATAAATTGAAACCGTCGTGGTGCAGAGCAAGTAAATACTGAATGGTCAGATCTCGCCTCTGGTGTTATATAAGCTGCTTAGTCGCTTAGTTTAATTAGCACTCCCTTTTATGAGCAAATAAATTGTGTCTTGCAATTAAGTAATTGAAAGCTCTTAGCTTTGTGAGAAAATTAATTGCTTTATGCAACTTCTTTACAAGCTTTTTTTCTTTCAAGTAGCCTACTAGTAATTCACGCTTTTAACTAGTCCATCTACGCTACTTGTTTCAACTATCAAGTTTGGTCACCGTGCCTAACTATAATATTCTTTAATGTAGGTATATATAATTGGGCCTATCATAAAATTAGATTTTGCATATGTACGTCTTACAGTTTTGCCACCTTTTCCTTTTGTTGGTTTCGTTGCTGTATTTATTTCCACTATGTGGCTTCTTTAGACTTCCAACAAACAAAAGTAAATTGAATTGAACCCAAAGTAACGTCACTTAACCAAAGCTTATCGCCACCTTCTACAGTTGAAATACTTAGATATTAATAGGCAGGTTTTGGCTTCCATAAAAACCTCAAGCTGTTTCTACAAAACTGTTTCGATTTCTTTTTTTCGACGTAAAACTTGGATCATTTCGAAACAGCAATGTAGTTGTCAGGTCCAACGGGACAAAACGAAAGAGCTTCAGAAACCAGTTCTGGGACAAATATAAACTCTTCTCCCCTTTGCAATTTGGATTTCGCAAAAACTACTCAACCAATTTAGCAATTACTCACTTCCATGAAGATATCATAAATGAACTAAACAACAATCACATTGTGTGCTCAGTATTTATAGATCTCAAAAAAGCATTTGATACAGTTAATCACGAAATCTTAATCGACAAGTTGAATCATTATGGCGTAAGGGGAAACGTTAAAAACCTTATTCATTCCTATCTAACCAATAGGCAGCAATATGTACATGGCGGGGAAATCAACTCTTCTCGCTCAAATATTACTATTGGAGTTCCTCAGGGCAGTGTACTTGGCCCCTTTTTGTTTTCAGTTTACATAAACGATCTTCCCGATGCAACTAATTTGAAAACTCTATGCTGATGACACAGTTCTCTATTTGGCTCAAAAAACTACCAGCAACCTCCAGCCGATAATGAATAAAGAATTATGTAAACTCTACACTTGGCTTGATAACAATCAGTTGACACTCAACTTGAGTAAAACTAACTACATACTCTTTAACAATAAAAAGACTACACTCTCCGATATGCAAATAAAATTAAATGATACAATAATTAAAGAAGTTGACCACACGCGCTACTTAGGAATCACAATAGATAACAAACTCAACTGGAATAAACACATTGATAGCCTCTCGAAAAAACTATCCTCTTCTTCAGGCGTACTGAGCAAACTTAGAAAATTCACTACTAGAAAAGTTCTAATCAATATTTATTATAGCATTGTACACTCGCACTTACAATATGGAATTATCAACCGGGGATGCGCAGTTGCGTACCCACAAAATACTTGAGTAGAATTCAGGTTAGACAAAATAAGATAATTAAAATCGTTACAGGAGCATTTGAAATGAAAACTAAATTACTGCCAATCTATCAAGAAAATAAAATACTAACTGTTAATTCTACTTATAATATAGAAATAAGCAAATTTATGTACAAATTTTATAATAATAAACTACCGGAAAACTTCAAAACTTTCTTTACACATGTATCATCTATTCATTCGTATAACACCCGACGTTCAAGTTCCAATTCACTTTATACTAAACTGGCAAATACCCAATTAGTTCAAAAAAGTTTAAAATGCATGGGAATCAAGGTATGGGACAGTTTACCTCAAAATATGAAAAAAAACATGAACAAAGGCTTCAAATATTTCAGTAAAATGTGCAAAATACACTTCTTCAATAATCAAGAGCTATAAAAACGACATCCACTACCTAACTATGTTAATTGTTATTATTGTTTGTAGTATCTGTATTTGTTTTGTTTTTTTCTGTTCTTCCTTCCTTCTTCTTTTTTGTGTCAATTTGCAACAATATTAACAACGCAATACTTTCTTTTGTGTAACTATTTGAATGAGAGAGTGCAGACTCGACGACCTCCTACGCCTTCAGGGCTACGGTCTTTCGCACTCTCTCATTGGATGCACACTGTCAGTTTTTGTTTTATGTATGTTTCGGCGTTTCGCATCCAAACAAAAATAAAATGACCATCCATCCAGTTCCGATACGAATTGAGTGACGTTCTAGCCTTGAAATGTCACTGAGTATTTACAAATACCCAAACAAAGACTGTTCGGTAGCTCTAACGCCATAGGCTACTTCTTTTTCTTTTAAAATTTTTCGAGTTAGTTTGAAACCATAAAATATATCGTTTGAACTCGTCCTACATTTGATGCCAAAACGTGTTTTTTCGTGCATCTGACAAAAATTCGGTGAATTGAAAGTTTCAGTCCTCTTCAATTTGTTCCTCGATCGTAGAAAATGTTGTTTTGTGGCATCAGTGAGAAAGTTGAAAATGTAACTTAGCGTGATGCAGTGACGTGATGTCACGTATATGACACGCAAACATTCACAGTAAGCTACTTTGAATGTCCGCAATCTTGAATCGGCTTGGTGTACTCAATCCTGCATGGTTTACTACTTAGGAGATTACAAAAATCTTTTCATTACGTTAATGAAAGGATTGTAAGATCGCATAGCGGTGCGGGTTGCTTAAATAAAAACTTAAATAAAAAACAGTTGCAGCAAAGTGCGTAGACATCATAGCATCACACATTAGGCAGGGCTTCCCAAACTGGGGGTCGCGACCCCCCAATGGGTCGCGTAACGAACTTCAGGGGTCGCAGAAAGTATAGGCTACCAATTTGCACAAGGTACTGCATATTATCACTTCTGTGCGAGATGCTGTGACGGTTATTAACTTTATTCAGAGTCGCGCACTCAATAGGCTGCCGGTATTTTTGAAAATTTATGGAGTGAAATGGAATCGGAGTTAAAAACTCTTTTACTGCATCGTGAAGTGAGGTGACTTTCAAAGAAATCATTTTGAAATATTTGTTTCCTAATGTTCAATCTTTTGATGAATGCATTAAATTTAGATTTTATTTTGCAATAAAATCTAAATTTAATGCATTCATCAAAAGATTGAACATTAGGAAACAAATATTTCAAAATGATTTCTGAATGTTCTCACTTCGCCTACCGTTCCAGTCAACGATATTGAAACCGCCTGGAGACCTGCATTAACACAATATACTGAGCCACGGCTGGACTTGCTTTGTGGCAGAAAGCAGTCTGAATAAATGTGTTTGCTTTTTTGTTTTGATTCCAGTAGTGTTACGAACAATCGTTCACCAAATCAAACGTCATATAAAACTGTTATAGTCAACTTAACCTAGCTGGCGTCTTACGTCATGGAAATTGCTAAAAAATGAGCCGAGATTGCAACATACTTCGTAAGACCTGTAAAACATTGCACCTGTAGCATAACATTGCACAAAACGTTTCAACACCTGTGAAATTGCATAACAACACATATGGACTATTTTACGTCACAGAAGCTGGTTACGTGCGTTCGAAATATCTCAAATCAGTTTCGTCATTTAGAATTGTCGTTTTGAAAAGTTGGTCGAATATTTAACTGTTTGCTTGTGCTTACCAACTAGACGAAATTTCCGTCTTTATCTCAGTATTTTGTATTGTGGGGAAAAGTTTTCTACTGCGTAGTGCATACGCGTTGCACTAATTTTGACAGCCGGTGGCTATTTTTTGCTGAAATACAATTCTTGAAAAAGACGTTTCAGAAGAGTATTCTTTTTCGGGGTCATCGCATACAGACGAACGGATCCGCAAAGTTTATGTTACAACTTTCCCACGAAGATATTATGGTTTACGAGCAAAAAAGTTTGGGAAGCCCTGCATTAGTGCATACGAAATATTTAATGAGATGCACAGCAGCTGGTTAACAAATTAGACAACCTATGAATAAAAATGAAATACGCCAGAAATATCTTACATAATATTTTTAACCCTTTACTTTTCAGCCGCTTTTCGCAAGTCAACTGCTCAAGGGGGGTTGTTTTTGGACCCAATTCAACCAGCTGTTACGTGTGATCTGCTAGTTTGTTTTGAACAGAATTTGTACTAATGTGTAGAAAAATCATTTGTCTATTAGGCTAAGTTTAAAAAGTCAATATTCTGACATTTTGTGCACTTAACTTGATATTTCATTTTTTGCAAAGGTACCTAAAAGTGATTACTTGCTTTATCTTGCCGCCTTTGCGGCCGTGCTGATCCGATTACCTGCAAAGCAATGAGCCCGCTCCACGCAATGCGAAGTGTGCAGGCCAGTATATTAAATCGTGCTTTGCTTCTGAAATCTTTGCTGCCAGAAACCCAGAAATATTTTACTAGTTGACAAATCAGGCATTGTTTACATTATGTCACAATGTAAATAATGGCTGTGTCACAATTCAAAAATGAATGATTCCTATATCGGCCTGATATCAGTGGTTTCATATCGTTTTCAACAAATTAACAAAAAAAAAATTAGATTTGTTTTTCATAAGCCAATGCTTTCCGAAGTTTATAATTTCTAGTTTTTATGGAACCAAGCGTCCCATAGCCATCATAATATCTAAAATATTTATTATTTATTTGAATAAGCTTAACTGAAGACAATCTAGCTACTAGCTGATCGAAATCGATTTTTAACTATAGGGCAAAGTGGGGCGTGTTGTCACAATTTTTACAAATCAGCATATATTCCGTTCTGTGCCAATGGTATCGAGATGCTAGATAGTGCAATTGAAAGAGGCAGCATTCGACTTCTTTTAGCTAAAGCTAAAGTTTTTCTAGATTATTTAGTTTTTACATAAATGCATGTTTAATGTAAGTAAATGGGCTGTGACAACACGCCCCACCCTGGGGCGTGTTGTCACAAAATTTTTGCACATGCTTTATGATTAAATTATGACAAAAACCAACAAAAAATGGTTTTAAAACAGGCTGAACGAATAAACAACAAAGCGAAATGCAAAGAAATTAATTTACAACATATTGGTAAAAAGTTTATGCCCATCCTATCATTTATCTAATATTAATTTTTTTTTTCTAAAATAGCGTTGTATTTTAACAAATACGCATAAATGGGGCGTGTAGTCACAGCTGTGACAACACGCCCCGTGGTATGAAATGACGTGGTTTCAACAACCATGTGTACATCTCTACTTGCATGTCTTATCTGTTTGGTATGATGAAAAGAGCAGGTTTAAAGCAAACGAATGGTATCTTTCCTGATCAGTTATGATCATACCTTAGTTTGCCAGACCATTTTTTAGATCAGTTACCTAAAACCCGACTTTGCCCAAAATTCAATGGCACTCCTCATAATTTCTGCTGTGGTGACAAATTTATTAACCTTCACTGCTTGTACGAAAGAGAACTGAAAACTATGCCTTCCATTGAAAACTCGTAATTATACGCTTGGGTTATCACACAAAAATCGTGCTGTGACAACACGCCCCACTTTGCCCTACAAAAGTATACAGTAGCCTATATCAGCGGTTCTCAACCTGTGGTCCGCGAGCAAAGTCTGAAATCGTTGTTTTTTCATCTTTTGCATTAAAGTTGTTAACTTTATCAAGGCTCATCCACTAAATTGTCGTCTCTTTGCTTCGTTATGTTCGAGTAAGGATCTTGATCATGAACAGCTACTGGTGCATACCTACTTAGGTTTGCTGGTTATCAAGGGGAAAAGTGTTTAACCAACTGTTTGAGTTACGTGATGCTGCGAGAAAGTTTCTTGGAGAAAACAATCCAAGCTTGTTGCTCATTTCAACGATAGCTTTTGGGTTGTGGTTCTGGCTGACATTTTTGAACAACTGAATAAACTTAATTCATCGCTGCAAGGAAAGCAGACAAATTTAATTACCCTCAGTGATAAAGTGTCTGCTTTTACAAAAAAAAATTATTTTTGGAGGACAAGACTATTGCAGGGCAACTTTGACATGTTTGATCAGTTGTACGAATTCACTGAGAAACCAGAAAATGCTGAAATCAATAAACGACTGTTGATGAATTATATTTTTGACCATAGCCTACTCAGTCACTGCAGGATCTCAGTCACGTCGGCAGCAATGGCCGAGTGGTTAGCGCGTTGGGCTCGCAGTCGAGAGCCTGCATGTTCGACTCCAGCCACCCGCACTTGCTGTTGTTTCTCTGGGCAAGAAACTTTACGATAATTGCCTCTACCCAGTGATCGATTTCGAGTAATGGGTAGTACCAAATTTAAGTCATAAATAGAGTAGACAACCGGAAACAGACATTGCAGTGGGCTGCAGCGTGGGTCAGGTGTACGTCGGAAGGCGTACACCGATGCATAGCGCTCAAGTCCGCTTTCTCGCAATGCAGGATAAAGATAATCAAACAAACAAACAATTTAACTTCTACTTTGGTGATTTGAACGTTCAGAGTTTTTCGTGGGTTTCTAGTCCGTGAACTGACCTGCGACACTACTTTGAATAATATGTTGCATCCATCTGAAAGTGAGCTTGATAAAATTTTGGATACAAGCTTCACATGAGTATCCACATTCCACGACTGTCTCAGAAAGCTTTGAAAATAATTTTACCTTTTGCGACATCTGATCTTCGTGAATGTGGATTTTCTGCATTGGTTACAATAAAAACAAACTATTTTTCTCAACTTGAAGTCGAAGATGAACTCCGATTGAGTCTTTCAAGTATTACACCAATAAATGACATTTGTTCGTTACAAGGGAAGGAGAGGAAAGCAGTGGTCCGTGACTGAGACACAATTTCTTTAAAGTGGTCCTTGAATCTCAAAAGGTTGAGAACCTCTGTCCTATATGATTGAACTGACTCGTGTGAAAACAAATTTCTTTGCATTAAAATCTTTATATTTTCGCTTGTGTGGTTTTGGCTTACCATTAAGTGTCTTTGCCGAAACACAGTCGCGTGCTCTGGAGCGGTGTCGAACCCACGTCCTTTCGAACGTCGCGCAGACGTTCTCACCAGTTTTGGCTTACGGTAGTTTATTTCATGTAGATGATTTGATGTCATTGTTAGAGGAGTTGCTACGATGAAATTATCTGAAATTTCTGATTTGAAACTTGCTGATTTTCAAAGTATTGATTTTGGCGACAGCGTCTAACAAAGAACCAAAAGCCAATTCATTTGCCGTGTCTCTCTCTGTAGGTATCATGGCTGATACAGCCCTCGACATACAATGATGTTCCAGTTTGATCGATCTCGTGCGTCTTGCCAAATTTTAGTACCGTTGGGTTTTTGATATGTGGTTGAAAATTGTGTAAATGCCGTGTGTAATTTTGCCGTGTAGCATGTTCATAACTAATCATGTAAGATGCTCACTCAATTGCAAGCATAAACAACGTTAGGTTTGAGGATCTGTTTTATTGAAGATTTTTATCAGTTTACTCAGAGGCGCGGGAAGTATTTTTCTCTAGGGGGGGCTAAAGCTGCCGTAGTTTTGTCAACTTCTGGGGGGCTTCGTCCCCCAGACCCCCCTTATGTCAGGGAACGTTTAAAAGTGATAGTAGGCATTCGGTTCTCTCCTGTGTAAAAAAAAAACGACGCCATAAAAAAACACATTTTAAATTGTAACAAATGAAGAACAGCAACAACAAAGCTGTTCAGGAAATTAGACTGGAAATGAACAAATTAGAAAGTAACATAAAAACGACAGTTTGCGGGAATGAGTTCTCACGCGCTTCCGAAGATTGCTTTCGCTCAGGTGTTTTCTCTGTGAATGTTTGGCACCGAGCAAACAAAATGAGTTTACACTAGTGTATGCGCTGACGCCGCCAACTTATTTTACAAGTTTATGTTGACGCATACGGCATATGGTTTTTCGAACGTTTACGCTAACGGCGTCAATATTCTTTGTATACGCGTACATCACTGCTAACTAGCCAACCAGTGACGCTTATTAAGTTTGATAGAAACGGTACCAGCTGTCGGCACAGCCTGAGGAAATATTAGCTGCTGAGAATTGAGATTATCACTTGTTTAAATTCTTTTTAGACTGATTAGTGATTTCGAGAACCATTATTAACCCGGACGGGTCTTTTCCTGGCAGACAGTTCCTGTTCAGACATTTACAGGTAGGCGATTGCAGACTGCGACTGTTGCTTGCAAAGGCTTTTAATTTCACAGCAACAACCCTTCCTTGGTAAGGCAATTTTTATGAGAAAAGCCAGGTCTTAATCGTTAAAGGGTCGTAGATGCATAAACAAGAGTTGTAGCAAACCCAACCCTTTTCATCTCTTACTAAAATATATATTTCAAGCTAAAGATTAAACTTCTGTTGCTTTGAGCGGCACAAGCAGATGTCACAAATGTGATAATTTGCACATTCTCCTGCACTTCTTTAGCTAGACGCAACCGACAACAGCAATCAGGAGGTCACTGTATGTCTCGACGACATAGTCGCTCCTGTTCAAGAAACTGCCACCAATTACGATGTCTGTGACCACATAAACACAGCGGGATTGGAAACAATATTTACTTTTTGTGTTTCACAGATGTCAAGTTGAAGACGCAAATGACGTCATGAAATTTGTGTGAAGTCACCAAGGGGAGTGACGTCATAGACGCGACAAAGTGCTTTGAGCTACTGCAATTGTTTACAATTCGGTCTTTATTTTAGATGAAGCATTTTCTTTGAGATATTTGATGAAATCGGCCACTTCTCTGCCGCCCTGCAAAACAATGAATATCGGTCAATTTTAGACATAAATCCTACGACCACATGAGCGACAAGGCTCGACCGTGAGCGACGAGGCTCGGCCACATGAGCCATGAGGCTCGACCGTGAGCGACGAGGCTCGGCCGTGAGCGACGAGGCTCGGCCGTGAGCGACGAGGCTCGGCCGTGAGCAACGAGGCTCGGCCGTGAGCGACGAGGCTCGACCGTGAGCGACGAGGCTCGACCGTGAGCGACGAGGCTCGACCGTAAGCGACGGCTCGGCCGTGAGCGACGAGGCTCGGCCATGAGCGACAAGGCTCCCGTGAGTGACAAATTCCAATTTGAGGATCCTTTACATCAAGTCAACCATCACAGCATCCGGTAGCCTAAACAAGGTTAAAGTTATCGGAATTAGGGTAGGATTTCGGGATCAAATTTGAAACCCCGAGGGGGTCCCAACCTTAATCGCAATGCAGATAATAAACAACGTACATTATACTTGACTGGATTCTTCTTATTTCCTTTCGGAGCCCAGTAAATCGTTGGGAATCCTGAGACCGCGAATTGTTTCGGAGAATCATTAGCAGTGGCGTCCATCTTTGCTATGACGAGATCATCATTGTCTTTCACCTACACGGAAGAGTGACGTCAAAATTACCAATCCAACTCTATAATTCCACCAATAGCATGCGAGATGCAACTGAGCCAACTTTGAGAGCAGGACTTGTCAATTTCATCTTTTTGCATTTTTAAAAAGATCAAATCCATTGTTGAAGTTGTAATGTATTTACTGTATAAGTTTGCGTTGAACTCCAAGGCCGCCACAGAACCCATCCGTGAACCCCAAAGGGATTATGAACCTAAATTCAGTAGCTAAACACTTAAAGTGTATTCAAGACGCCTCCAGTAGCTCGCTAGCAAAATGGGGGAGTGTTTCGTATTGAAAGTCAAAGAATGCGTCAATCAGTTTCAAAGTGATGAGTTACTGGGAATTGCTTCTCAGAACCGACACAACTCACTTTCTCCCCAAGTTCATTCCATTTTGGCTCCAGGGATTTGCAGTGGCCACACCACGGCGCATAGAACTCGACAAGAACATCCTTGGACTCATCCATGACGATTTCATCGAAAGTTTGACCAACGACCACGGTGACCGGGCCGTCGTTGGAGGCAGGAACGGGCTCAGATTTGACAAATGGAGAGATGTCGCCGGCGAGATAGTCGGTCAAGAAAGTCTTAAAAGCTGCAGGGCTGCACGATAATGCATTAGGAGAATAGAAGGAATTCTAGAACTTCCACTTTTGTGCAAAATTTTTATTTGCAAAAATATATTTTCCACAAGTATGATGCAAGTTCTCCAAATTTCTGCACAGATTTTACACCAAAAATCACAAAAAGTTAAGAAAGCTGTAGTGTCCATCTGCAACCAGTGCGAATGACACGTCCGCGTGGTTTCGACAGGGGCCGAACCAAAGTCTATTGAACAGCTCACTATGCAACTACGCAACCTACGTCATTACGACGTCATCATGGCAACCAGCCCAGACGACGATGGAAGGTATTGGCCTCGTTGCGTCATCGACAGCCTAGCTTCAATGACCGCTAGAAGTATCGATATTGAGACAGGTCAGCTAACCTGAATAGTTCGCTCATGACGTATTTCTTATCGTCGGAGTCGATGATTATGACGACGGGTTTCGGATTTTTGTCGCTACCATCAGCTTCGGGGAGGCCACTGTCGGGAAGTAAGTGTCCCATCTCCACACGGTTCGCTACTCCAAAGTTCATTTTGCTGGAAAACTCTCTGCCCACCTTCATGACCCTGCAACGTCACAAGTTCAAGGGTTATTCCAAGAAACTTTTAAAGGTCACAAGCAAAATGGCGTCGAGCAATGGTTGCGGACATCTCTACAGCTCAATAAACATCTGGTGCTAAACGGAGAAATGGCAGAAACCATCGGGATTGAAGTCTCCAATCGTGGAGTTGAACAACGCACTTCAGTGGATCTTCAGCCTATTCTGGAACTTCAGACCAAAGTGTGAAATTGGATGGCCGGTTGTTGTGACATCTAAGATTCGCTACCTCCATCCTCACCTGTTCCTCCAGTAGTTGGACCCTTTAGGATTTTTAATGTAGTCGATCTTCTCATCGAAGGCGATAGCAACTGGCTTCTTGAACTTGGGGAAGTTGTCGGGTGTGACGTGGCCGCACAGTCCAAGCCTGAAGTTAGAAAGAGAGTAGCCAACAATGCTCTAACAATATGCATCCATTGATTACTTGAAGTACACGAGCAGGTCAGCCTGACCAATACAATAAGCATCGTGCGCCAGCTCAAGGCGATCTTGTAGGAGACAGAAAACAATTGTGAGCGAACAAAGAACATACGCGTTGGCTTCCATGAACTTGCGGATGTTGGCGGTGGTGGGGGACTCGTCCATGGCCAACACTTGATCTTCAAATATGCTGCTAAGTCGCTTAGGCCGATATAACTTGACGACCCTGAAGCAAAAATTAACATTATTTCAACCAGCCATTGAGCACAGATACTTCACCGAACCAGTCTGGATTACAAACACACACGACGCGGCACTTATTAGAGTATCGCAATGATACCAAAGACGGCCAGTCTGATGTAATTCAATGATAAATCAGGCCAGATTAGTCGCAACTAACTTCGATGCTTCTGCGGTCGCCATTATCTCTTCGGATGTCACGTGACCAAATTTGTAATCGTCGCGAAGAGCAGAGGCCGCTTTTTCGAAGCTCTTCAGATCATCATTGCCCTCGGGGTAAAATCCTGAAATAATAATCATGTTATATTTTGTTCCCATTATTTAGGTCTGATATTAACTCTGTTCCAAGGCTGGAGATGTACCGGAACTGTGGTTAAGTTTCGGCCGGAGTTTCCCAGTTACTCAGTATGCATTTTACAAAAGCAATACCGGTAGCCGGTACCCAGTGCAAATGTAAAAACGGTCGATTTACATTTTGTCATTAAGCATCAGTAGCGTGCTCTGGAGCGGCAACCAGACGTTCTGATCACTCAGCAACGCAGCCAACGACAAATAAGTAACTTGTGTGCTACCCAAGCTGCAACCTATGCTGCTAATCAAACCTCCGAAGGTTGATAACTTCTATAGGGTTCAAGCGACCTACCAACAGCAACTGCATCGGAACCAGAAATGAATTTTTTGAAACTTTCAGTAGTTTCAATGAGTTTAGAAGCTGGACCGGCGCTCTTCTTCATTGTGCTGATAATTCCGTCTGAAATACATGGATTACAATTGAAAACAGTTCAAACTATTTATAACTTTCCTAATGCAATATTTAAAATCTTGATGAGTATTTTTATTTAATCTTGAATCTTGATTCATGAAGCTTATTAGCTCCGACAGACTTTGTTATGCAGAAGTGACATCCACTGCAATGCAGTGCATGTCATTAAGATAATGTAGTTGTAAAGTTTTAGTTTAAAAAACTGCTTGTACTTTTATCCGCAAAACAAAAACTGAACAGATGAACATGCTGAGAATCACATCTGCTGTGATGTCATTGAAGGGGTTGCAACCATGCAAGACATCAACGCCGGACGACGTTGTGTGCTTTATAAATATTCTGCGTTTTTCTGGTGGCTGTAAACTAGGCTACCTCAACATGCTGAGGATGGTGACAAGCTTCATTCTCGACGTTTCACTCAGAACGACTGATTATCAAGGAACACTATCTGTTCAGCAGCAAAATGGCACAGAAACGTCGGGAATAAAACTGGTTATATTATTCTTAAGATGTTAGGGTAGTTAAGTTTGTAGCAGTCACCAAAAAAACGCAAATATTATTTATAATTAAATGTCTGGTGAACAGTCTTATTCTGTTCTATGGCTTGTTTCTCTTCCATATTTAACACCAACAACCTTAAATGTTACCTGCTTGCCGAGGGCCATTGTAATCTTGAGATAGTTCACCGCCTTGGAAGATCTTGAGTGTGGGGTAGCCACTAACACCATACTTTGAACACGTATCTTGGTTTGCAGTGCAGTCAACCTATCACCAAAACCCAAATGTCACCAAAACACAAAAACCTCAACACGCTGCAATCTTAAGACACCTTCAAGCCATTGCAATGATCTAAAGATTAGTTAAGATAAAGTAGATGTCTCTTAGCTTCGGTTTCGGTTCTTCGATGTTATTGAGGATGAAAAGTTAGAAGAGGATTCTTAATTCAGGATGGGAGGAAACAATCAAACTTCAGCCAGATTCGAAAACTTGAATAATTTATTGATAAAGCTTTCACCATCACAATAACAGTTTCTTCAGCTTCTTATTCAAATAGAATCAGCCCGAACCTAACTGATTTGATTTACTTGTCAGTTATTATCATCTTGGATTTTCTTTTGTGTTTTTGTGTTCAGTAATCAAGAAGTACATTATTTTGTTGTGGGATCATCAAAAAGTGCCGATCCCGCAAAAGGTCAAACAGGCTGTAGAAGTTACTTTAATAATTGTGATTTAAATCCACTTAAGGATTGCAAACTGTTAAAAAAGAATGTAGAGAAAGTATTTTGAAACTGTGAGACTGTCGAGTACAAGGGATTTGAAATTTTCATATTTTGGAGGCAATTTTGCACTGAGCACACTTTTGCCATGATTTACAGTTTTGCTTGTATCTTCAAAAGCTTCAGCTCCTTTTCAAATCTCATCTTGTACAGATCTGCTAAATTTCAGACAAGCAAAGAGATTCTTCATACAGTATGGTCTGTTATTCCATATAAAATTCCCAAGCTTTGAAATTAAACAGAACTGGAACCATGGAATTTTCCAGGATGCTTACTCCTAAATGGAAAGATCCTTACATGATTACTAAAGCAATGATTCAAAGTCAATTAAAACCTCCCACCACCAGATGCTTGCACCCTACAACTATGCCAACCTTCCCTCCTTCCTCAGCTCTACATGAGCACACGCACCTTAACTTGCTATTCCCAAAAGGCATGTCTAAAACACAACCTGCTCGTCGATTCCCACGGTAAGGTTTACTTTCTCCAAAACTATATATTCGTAGTAAAGGATAACTTTTCACTCCAGCAGCAAGACATGATTTCTTGTTCTTTGTGCAGTCGACCTTGGCACAATTATTGCAACAAAAAGACAATAAAAAGCTTAAAAAACTTGGAACCATGTTAATTCAGCCACATCTGACTAATGCAGAATACTTTCACAATTTGAGAAGTATGCCAGCTGTTTTTGGAGTATATTATGGCAAATTTATTCAGCCATTGAAAGTCCTAAGAATTCAGATGTAATATACATGAAATATTAGTTGAATGGAAAGTTGCTGGAAGGAAAGTTTTTTCAAAGGTTTGCCTCTAAGTAGTTGCTGGTTGTTTAAGTGACTTCATTATTTCCATTTTTTCATGTGATTATCACGCACCCATTAATTTTTTTTAATATTTATTTATATTAAAATGAAAGTATCAAGTGAAAATACTGACAAAAGTATGCAGAAAAATTTAACACATGATCAAGTGCATGAAGTGATTTCAATTGCAAATCTGTTAACTCAACTTCTTGTGAGCCACTCACCTATGGTGAACAATTTAGATTAAAATTATGATTTTAAAGTTTGTGTTTTTTTTTTGTTAAAATGTTCTTGTTTTGGTCCTCCGCCTGTTTAATCCCAAATCAAGTCTTTATCTGAATTATATATTGCCCTTTGGTTCAATGAATAGAAATGTTCAAGATATGCTTGCTTAATTTAATGTACATTTTCTTATTAAAATGTCTTGTTAGTCATTTTTTTTCATGTGAGACTGGATTGTTCAGATTTAAGAGCAGGAGATGGAAAGCCAGGTGAGTGTAGCTTCGTTCAGTTCTGCCATGCCTTCCATTGACGCCTTGTAAATCGTGCATTCAAGAATGACATGATCATAGGTTTGTTCCTCCGCACCACACTCGCAGGCTAATAAGGAAGCTAAACCCTACGTATACAACGTACGTATTGGAAGGGTAGCGGCCGACTCCCGTTCAAATTCTATTGAGAATGCCCAAGTTGGTCAGGGGGGCGAGCCTTGGGATAGTTAAAAGTTTTTTTCAGCCTTATAGTCGTTTATTTACGTTTTATTCGTTTTTTTATACTATTTTCAATCGTTTTATACATTTTTTCAAGTAACAACTATTTTTATTAATCTTAACAAAGAACTGCAAAAGCAAGTGTTGAATATATAACTGCTGAAAAACTTTTATAATTTAGTTTGCTGCAGTTTTGATTAAGTTCTATAAGTCTGAAGTGTGGTCACATGCTCAGCAAATGGTACCAATAAACCGCCAAATCTGCAGTCTAGTCGACTGATACACGTTAAGGTATTGATGAAAAAAGAGAGTATCATAGTAAATTGGAAGATTTAAGTTCTTTCACTTTAAATTTAATAAACTTGAATTTGCCAATTTATTTTGGTACTTTATACTTTTTTATGATTTTATCACACACACATCCTTTTGGATCATTGGTGAAGTCAAAAGATTTTAATGAAAAGTTTAGAGACAAGTTTATTTTGGCAACTTATAAATGCCTTGATTATTTTAGAACAGATATTTCAGAAAAGCAAAAGAGCAAATTTTGTTCCAACATTTAAATGTTAGACAGATTGTTGGTGCAAAAAAATGATTGTTTATGGGTTTTTTAACTTTATTTTTTTTAAAACAGTATGATTAAGCTTCACAGTATGGTTCCCTATTGTGTTGCAATGTGCTGGCTCTGAAGCGCATATATTGTAATTATATATATTAGTTTATTTCAGTCTTAAACACTTTTTGAAATTAGAAGGATAACAGTAAAGAAACACCAATTTGGAAACATATTGCCTTGAGTCCAACACCAGAAAAATATCAGCTCATATTGTTTGATTATCAAAGTTTACAACAAGTTTGTTTCTCCAAACTTCACTAGCTTGTCACATCCCTAGTTGTTGCATACAAGCAGGGCTGCGATTTTTTCTTTCTTGTCAAACGACCAAAAATTCTACGCTTGTTTGTCGAATAGTAATATGATGTCACAAGAGTCGGATTATAACCGTTTGGCCGCGAGTTACTGCACAAGTTGTGTGGTATCATAGTCACTTACTGTTTTTAATCGCACGCTGGTTGAGTGATTCCATCTACGACGGCAAAAACATTGCTGTCGCCAAATCAACACACCTTAGATTGCTGCGACAATCGCCGTATGCTTTAATGTTTAATCAAACGAAATTTTATGCGCTTCTTCATCGCGTGTCACACGGCGGTAGCCCAGAGCATCAGGCAAGCTATTTTATGCACTGACAATGCTCTTGTGAACTGTAAAAAGTTTGCCACCTTATGAATACTGGCTTAATTGTTATGCAAATGTTATTTTTTCATCGAATGCTTATTGTTTACCGGTGTCGTTGCGAATATAAATCATCGTGAAAGAAGATACAGTTAAAAAGTGGAATTTACCTGCTATAGATTATCAAACAGAAGGAAAAGTTAGTGTGGTATTTTGCAAAATTTGTAAAGAATTTTATGACGAAAACAAATCGGAATTAGAAAAGCTACGGGGTCAAGTTAAAAAAGTAGTACGAAATTAGATAAACGGTTCTTCGGCAGAAAAGAAAAATAATGATTCTGATCATATGGCATTGCGCATTCATGAACAGGCAGTTTTGCGTCTTCAAGTATTTCAGTGATGACACGACAACCTCATCCTCCCATACAGCGTCTTAGATTCCGATTCTGACAGCTGGTTCTTTATCAAACAGACTCGTGTTTGCTCGCGGCATCTAATTGTGCCGAAATTATGTTAGTGTAAATCGAGACAATCATCTCGCAGTGAGATATTAATTTGTTACCGGTACCTGGTTGAACAATTAACGTTATTTTATGATAATTCAAAGTCGCTAGATGTCGAATTAATGTAAAACAAACGTAAATTTCTTCTTGGGCATTGTTACGCAGACAGCAAAATTTGTTATTTTTGCATTGACTTCACGTCTGTAGACGTTGAATTAATTTTTGCTGTCTGGGTACGCAATGTAAGCCGCCAGGAAAATTAAATAGATTTGTGCTGACTCGAACGTTGAATCAACCCAAAATTAACTTACTTTTCCCCCTGAGTTATTTAACGTAACAGCATGCGTATCGCTACTTTAGGTACATCACTACAAATCAAACAGTGCGGTCGTGACTCGTGATAGACTACTCTAGTGTATTTTTCGCTTCTCGTTTTTTCGATTCAACGTCTGCAGACGTTGAATCAATGTAAAAACGACAGGTTTTGCCAGCTGGGTTGTGTGCTTTCGTGAATGCAAATGCAAAATCACCCATTACGTAATCACAGAAACTCTTTTAGTGGATGGAAGTCAAGTTGCAACCGTGTTTATCTGTCTACTATTCCTAATTCACATTGCAAAACATTTCTGCAAGCTTGGAACAACAAGTGCATAAGTCAGACATAAATACAAACTTGCAAACATGTTGACAATTAAAGTAGCCTACTTCGGTTATTTTATCTATAAAAGAAACCCGTTGTGTCGAATAGCACAAAACGTGTGTGGCGAAATGTTTGATGCCAGGCGTTGGAACTTCAATCAAAGCATTCTCCCGCAGTGTTCAAAATGGCGGCGCTGACGCCTTGGGAGTTTCTCGTGTGAAGCGTCACATTTAAACCTTGCTTTGAAGTACCTGGCGCAAGAAAGTTTACGTAAGTCAGCACTCTTATGATTGCATCGCGTGATGCCCCCCCCCCCCGATTGTTCCTCGACCTGACGACGTTTAGTCCTCTCTCAGTTTTTTTTATTTTCCTTTTTTTCGTTTTTTTTTTTTGTAAGGCGCGGCGTTTGTCGAATAGTGATGGCGCGTGTCGAGTGACCTCGTCACCGAAAAAGGCAAAAATCGCAGCCCTGCATACAAGAGGCATTTTTTTCACAATTTATCAACTGTGGTGATACAGTGTCAACAAACTGTGGGCAATCCATTTTGCAAACAAGTAAATTTAACAGTTTAAACTTTTAACAAAAAATGGAACCAAAATTCAGTGCCCACTTTTCACAATATATCCTGTATGTGTGGTTGTGAGTGCTAGCAATGGACGATTATAATGGAGATAAGCCAAGGTAACAATCACATGGTAGAAATGACACTTGAAGATTTCCAGAGGAATTTGTTGGTCAAAGTAAAGAAATTAAACGCTTGTGCAGATTATTCAAGGTGTGCGTGATGTGGCTTATATAGGGTTGTAAAGGGGTGGAAAGTTTCCGGGAATTTTGAAAACTTTCCTGGAAACTTTCCGGGAATTTTGAAGGACCCGGGAATATTGGGAATATTGGGGAATTTTCATTTGGCATTTATTATGTTTAAAGGTGAGTCCCATACTTGATTCAAGCCTCGGGGAACGAGAAGATAAGGTTCTCGTTAGACTAAGCCTTCGGCACTAACGAGAGTAGGGTGGCCAGTTCCTTTCTCTCAGCCGCCTTTCCTTCAGCAACTACGCCCACCCAATTTGTTACACCCTGGGTAGAGGTGAGCAGTGTTTTTCAACAACCAGCTTAAGCCGGGAGTCGAACCAGGATTGCATGATTGGAAAGCGAGCTCCTTATCCGCTGCGCCATCCCACCGCCTTATGTTTAAAAAATTTGTTAAATATTTCATCAATTAGAAAAAATATCAAAAACCTATCTTAAGCATTTTTTATTTTCTTTAATTATTCTAAACACTAATTTGGTGTTAATTAAGAATGAGGCTTATTATGCATACTTTTTCAATATTTAAAAAAATACTGATCATATTTGGGAACACTCACACCAAGGTCCGCAATACGCTCGCAAATGAAAGGGTGGAAAAATTAGTATCAGTCAGGTCAAACTTGGCATTGTTTGAGCCCTGGGAAGACAAGTCAACTCAAATTGAAGTTGACTCTGAAGTCGGTGACGCTGCCAGAACAGTCATTAGTACGGTACATCATCTGAAGAAGCCGAGCAGGAGGAGATGCTAACCGGCAGCAACTAGAACAACGACTTTGTAACTGACTCAGTATTGTTTTTCTTTGTAAAAAACAGATTGGTGATGATTCATTTTTGGAGTTATTAAACTAAACCATGTGTTTGTATGTTCTTAAGTATTTTAGTTATATATACATAGTACTTTTATTCTAAACAGTATAAAGCCATTATTTTCCTGTTTCAACATCAAATTGAGATTGTTTTGAAAGTTTCTGAAAATTCCCGTTAATTCCCAAAATTTCCATGGAAAGTTTCGGCTCTGAAAATTCCCGGGAATTTTGCAACCCTAGGCTTATAACTGACATTAGTTCAGAGCACAATGCATGGTGGCAGCTGAAAGAACCTGAATCAGTCCGTTATGTGGCCTACGAAAAAAAGCCGCAATTATCTGATTAATTACCATAAACATGACATTAACACTCAACAGTTATTAATGACCCTGCTTTGAAACAAAGAGTAGACTAACAAAAACTAATCATTAGAAGGTTTGTATTAACAAAACAAAAAAGCTAAAACACAAAAACGTTTTATGGCGTACAAGCATTTCAACAAGATTTCCTCACCTTAGCAAGAGGAATGGGGGGGTCGTTGCTCTTCAGTTTTGTGGCAGCAACTTCATATTCTGGAGCTAATTTCTTACAATGCCCGCACCTGTGTAGTATAAACACAATAATTCAAACTTATTCATTTGTGTCACCTGCTTGCCTTGTGTTACTTTTAAAACCAACCAAAGCAACCAACAACACACCAGATAAAAACTGTTACAGTGTTGGTTGGCTGTTGGCTTTGCATCAGCAATCTATGAAGATTTCAAAAATAATAATTAACTGCTAAAGAGCAAGTTTTGTAACAAAACAAATAGGTTGTGGCTATGTTTACACTACATAGTGTAATAATAGCCTCAATAGTGTTGCCAGATAAGACAATCTGCCTTAATTTGAGAAAGTTTGAAGCTGTTGAAAACAAAAACTTGTATTTTGTAAATTTTTTTCGTCCTAGGCAAAGATCAAAACCCTTATCTTATTCCTAACTCTAACCCTTATCTTAACCCTTCCTAACGTTAACCCTTACAACACCAGATTATAACTATGGCATTAAGCATGGAAAAATAGCCACTTCCAAACAAATAAACACACAGCCAGAGGTGGGCAAAAAGTAGCGCCTCTCCCGCTACCGCTACTTTTTTAGTAAAAGTAGCGGTAGCGGCGCTACTTTTTGGCAGTGGCTATTTGACCGGCGCCGGTCTTTGAATCTGAAACACTATTTGACCGGTCATGACGTCACTATACAGTCACTTTTTTCTTTTTCTCTTTCAAAGCAAGCAAAAGGCGAGAGCGCATATAAGTTCTAAATCCAACCATCTTACTCAACTCGTAACGTGGCGCATGTGATACGTTGCAGCCTCCGACTCTAGAGGGACTGAGTTCGATACTACCCGGAAGCGTTCTTTTTTTTTATTTTTTTTTTTTAACTAAATTTTGACACGAAGTGCATTTTTTAGTCAGTTTTTAATTATTTTTTATGTGTTTTCAAATGTGAGTAATAAAGTTAGAGTTTTTTTAATTTTCTGGAATTTGAGAATTTCTCTGGGTAATTTTCCGATTGTGGCCGTGCTAACTACTGATACGGTATATAGCCTACATAATTTTTCAATTCAGGCACGTTTTAAACTTTTCAAGGTTTTGCCACGTCTTCCCGTTCATTAACGTGCTGGGAGGTCTATATGTATCGATTTTTGTAGTTAGTATCTTTTTCGTCCCGGACGCGTTAATGACGAAAAATAAAATGATTGATTGATGTGACCGTGTTTGCCGAACGAAGCAATACATTTTTGCTCTCAACAAAATGCACTTTGGGTCAAAATTTAGTTAAAAAAAAAGAACGCTTCTGGGTAGTATCAAACTCAGTCCCTCTAGAATAGGAAGCGGCGACGTACCACACGCGCCACATAACGAGTTGAATAAAATGGTTGGATTCAGAACTTATATGCGCGCTTCTCATCTTTTGCTTTGAAAGAGAAAAAGAAAAAAAGTGACTGGACAATGACGTAATGACGGTCAAATAGTGTTTCAGATTCAAAGACCGGCGCCGGTCAAATAGCCACTGCCCTACTTTTTAGTTGGAATAATGTCTTCAGTAGCGGCGCTACTTTTTTTCCAAAGTAGCGGTAGCGGGAGAGGCGCTACTTTTTGCCCACCTCTGCACACAGCATATTCCGACATTCAACTAGCCTACTTTATCTGTCGAGGCTAGCATTATAAAATTTTATTTGTTGTGGGTTACTTGAATGATGCAGTGAACATTTCAGTTTCCTTTATTATTCATGATCATTACGCCTGCTTTGTCATTTAATGTTTAGTTATGTCGGCTGCGTAGCCGAGTGGTGAGAACGTCTGCGCGACTTTCGAAAGGACGTGGGTTCGACACCGCTCCAGAGCACGCGGCTGTGTCTCGGCGAAAGACACTTAAAGGTAAGCCAAAATAAGGGGAGCAGCTGACTCGAAGACTATATGTCACTTCGCTGCTTCCTGTCGTCTGTTGTATCGCATCTGTGATCGCAGTGTACTGTATGTTATCGCAATGGGCACAAATAAAAGCATGATTATTATTATTATTATGATATTGCACAACAAAATAAATCAATCAGTCAATCAATTCAAGCAAACTTTTATGAAATTTTGTGAATATTTACTGATTTGTTGGGGTTAGACTGGTGTACAACTTACCATGAAAATTATCTGGGCACAAACGATTAGCCTACTGGTACATTTCGCCAAAAATTTGTTTCCCTACACTAAAGATAAACTTTGACATGAGGAACAGCACATCAACATTTCACTATTTTAATAACGCAGTTTATACCATTTTACAAAAGCAAAGTACAATAATTGTTTTTTTTTACTTACCATGGAGCAAAAAACTCAACCAAAACAATATCATGTTTTTGAATCTCAGTTACAAAATTGGAGTCATCTAAATCTAGAACATCGCTACCACGCACTGCAGTAATCGCAGCAAAAAATACAAGAAATAAACGCTTCATATTGATACCTATCAGTTAAAAATTCTTGAACAAACTTCTCAAAACTTGACTGTCAACACAACGGCCCCAACTGAGAATCACAGAATCAGAAAAAATCAGGGCTAGGAAGTGAAGGAAAACGATCCTGACGTGTTTTCCCACGCTCGGTTTGGGTGGCAGTTGGCCTGTTTTGATTGGATGAATAACTTGCGGTTGAATAAATTCAGAGCCACTTTTGTGATGAAATAGAGATGGATGAATGCAGTCACTCTTTCTTCGCTTGCTGAACTGGAACACAGAAACGTCCCGGGAGCAAATTTTTTTTACCACGAACTTTTTCTCTCATTTGCATATTTCTGTAAGTGTAGCCATTAGGCTACTGGTTACCGCGCTGCGCGTAACTGTTTTTACCGATTTTCGCCCTCCAGGTCCAAATCTATACATGGAACTGGAAAATTCAATCCACAACACTTTTCATTAGGCTGTCATTCATTACTACATCTTTGCAGAGATGTACGTAAACACCACAAATTATACGCCGCATGCTTGCGGCGTAGACTTTTTGTTTACGCTAACGCTTGCGGCCACATTTTTTTGGATAGTCTGCGCTTGAGGCTACGCCGTAAAGTTTTCGCGTTTTTTTAGCGCATAGCGTCAACGCATACTTTTTAATGTCTTTTTTTTTTGCTACAACACGCCAAAAGCTTCCAGCACTGCAGTTGAAAAAATGTTTTCAATGGACAAAGACATATTGGAACCAAAACACAGCAAAATGGCAGATGAACAGTTTCAGATGCTTGTGTTTCTTCGTGGAAATTCAAAATAAAACTTGTTTGTTTTGAGTGTTTTATACCGTGTGAATGTTTGGCATCTAGCAAACAAAATTAGTTTACGCGAGTGTATGCGCTGACGCTGACGCCGCCAACTTTTTTACAAGTTACGTTGACGCATACGGCGTATGGTTTTTCGAACGTTTAATTGCGTTTATGCTGACGGCGTCAATATTTTTTGTATGCGCGTGCATCACTGCATGTGTGCTTCTCTCTGTTTTTGTTTTATTTTTGCTATTTGGATTTTGTGGCCGTGCTAACTACTGATATAATGCCTAGCCTACTACATGATTTTCCATTCAGGCACGTTTTAAACCTTTCAAGGTTTTGCCACATTTTCCCGTTCATTAACGTGCTGGTAGGTCAGGGAGTGGTAGGTCTATATCGATTTTTGTAGTTAGTATCTTTTTCGTCCCGGACGGGTTAACGACGAAAAATAGAATGATTGATTGACTTGAAGAAATACGTAGCCTGGAGACACACCTATTCTAGTCAAGTTTTAAAAAGTTGAGAAAAGAAATTGATTCTGGTCTAGTCTAAAAGTAGCCTAAGATTTTCCAAATTGATTAAGAATTAACCCAAACCCATTAGCCCTAACCTTACTTTTTTTGAAAAGCTTTTGTGCACCGCAAAAATTAATGTAAAGAAAAAAATTTGACTTCGATGGGTGTCGAACCGATGTCCTCACGAACATAAGGCAAACGAAGAAACCACTGAATCATAGACTGCTTCATGAAGCAGTCCATGACTGAACCAAACACGCCAACGAAAAATGTTTGCATTCACATGAATGTTCCGGACAATTTTTATATCAAACGTCATATAAAACCGTTCAGGTTTACTGAATCTTAGCGTATTACGTAATGGAATATTTCTAAAAGATGAGCAGATTGCACTATCGATTGCAAGACCTGTAAAACATTGCAGCTGCAGCATAACATTACATCATCGTTAAAGCTTTAATTACTTGAACAGGTGTAAGCCAAACTTGAACAGGTGTAAGCCAAACTTGAACAGGTGTAAGTCAAACTTGGGCAGGTGCTTGAATGGCTTTGTCATTGCTTGTCATTATTACGTCACAGTAGCTGCATACGTGCGTTTGAGATATTGCAATGTATTCTCGTCATTTTTAAAATGGTTGCTTGAAGGTTGGTCGCATGTTTAACTGTTTTGCTTAGGGCTTGCCAGCTGGACGAAATTTCCGTCTTTATCCAAGTATTGTTTGTTTGTTTGTTTGTTTATCTTTATCTTGCATTGCGGGAAAGCGGACTTGAGCGCTATGCATCGGTGTACGCCATCCGACATACACCTGACCCACGCTGCAGCCGACGGCAAAGTCTGTTTCCGGTTGTCTACTCATGACTTAAATTTGGTACCGGTACTACCCATTACTCGAAATCGATCACAATAAGGCAATTATTGTGAAGTTTCTTGCCCAGAGAAACAACAGCAAGTGCGGGTGGCTGGAGTCGAACATGCAGGCTCTCGACTGCGAGCCCAACGCGCCAACCACTCGGCCACGGCTGCCGACATGAAGTAATGTTGCATTGTAGTGACAAGTTTAGTGGTGTATCGCGTTGCATTCCAATTTCGACAGCCAATGGGCTATTTTTTACAGAAATACAATTCTCGAATAGACGTTTTCAGAAGAGTGTTTCTTTCCGATCATTAGGCTATACAAACAGACAAACGGATCCGGAAACTTCATGTTACAATTTTCCCACGAAGAGATTATGGTTTACCGCTGTGACCAATGAATGCAAACTCTATGCAAAGCAACAAAAAGTTTGTGGGAAAGTTTGGCGCGCGCGAAGAGTATATGAATTGTAGGCCTATCAGAGACTGCGCGAAATTTGTAAAAACCATGAACTTCAAGAAAAATTTTTCAGGTGTTTCTTCACAGAGCTGTTGAGAGGATAACTTGAGTCGGGTAGGGTTAGGGTTCCTACCAATAAAATTTTCGGACCCCAAAGTAAGCCTAAAACGCACTAGCCTATAGGCCTATCCAAAGAATACTATAAGTTATTCAAAGAACCTCTTCACAACAACAATGAACATGAGAAGCGACGTAAGTAAAGGAAAGCAAAATGACATAAGGTAGGCTAGCCTACCTGCAAATTTTCAAACCTCAATATTTTTCTAAATAGCCTACTGCATAATTTTAAACGAAACTAATTTGAATACGGATACTTTGGGTCTATCTAAACAACATATCAGTGAAACAAGTTTCTAAGTAAAATGAGTTGTAAAATATTTAAAAAAAATAAAAAAAAAATCTCAAACGGGCCATATTAGATGCATGCGTTGTGAATAAGTCCCTGTTTGAATTTGCACCAAAAGTGATAAAAAAGGTGTATTTTCACAATAACAACACGACAAAACAACTTCTAATCGACAACACAGGCACAGAACTAATAAGTAAATCCACAGAGACAACTATTCCTTCTCCCTCCATGCTCCATTTTTTTCAAAGCAATATGGTGTTTTTAGATATGGTAGGAATGCTAAAGTATTTTGATACCGTACTGAAATTATCATTGATATTTCCATTGCAATAACAAATTGGGTTAATGGTGTAACTTAACAAAATTTGTTTGGGCCACTCAAGTCTTTAACACTCACTTTCTTAACCAGGGGTGCACAACGGTACTATTTCCTACCCCATAGGCCTTATCAGCAACATATCAGCCAGGCTGATATGTCCGTGACTAGAATTACTCACAACGCTTGTGAGTAGTCTAAGTCCTCACCAAACCGCATGTCTTGCCTATAAATGCCAATTAACGCAAAAGCTCCTGTCAGAAACCACCACTGAGGCTCCAGGGAAATCAACTTTCAAAGTTGCTTTCCCTACGTTCAAAAACGTCAAAAAACGCCTTCGTTTTATCCAATCCTCACTCGTTTTGCAAAACGTCACCAGCTGCTTAGCCAATCAGATGTGTTATAGTTAGAGTTGCTATCCCAGTGACGTCAATGCGTACAATCGCTAGACTATCTCGTCATACGCACAGAATGGTCTCTCGTCACGGTACACAGCACAGCATCATAAAGGCGAAAAGATGTCATAGAAATATTTCAGGCCGCAGAGAAACTGCATTTCTTGTATAAAAAGCTGTAAAGCAGCTGCTTTTATTTATTGCAGTAGAGTTAGCCTAGCCCTAGATAGTAGCTAATAATGTGTTAACCAGTTGGAATTCGGAAATGCAACAGAAGCAATTAACCTAATTAATATTATGCAAACAAAGTGCTTATACCATTAAACTAACAGTCGTGGCGTAATTGTTAGTGCGTGGGGTTCGCAGTTGAAAGCTTGAGGGTTCGACTCCAGCCACCGCCTGTTGTTCCTTGGGCAAGAAACTTTACTGTCAAAGGCGAGTA
The DNA here is from genome assembly GCF_918807975.1 of Aplidium turbinatum. Lineage (NCBI taxonomy): Eukaryota > Metazoa > Chordata > Ascidiacea > Aplousobranchia > Polyclinidae > Aplidium > Aplidium turbinatum. The sequence continues at coordinate 23,424,039 of NC_137486.1, read as the reverse complement.
GGCCACTGGGTAGCTACAAATTTAGTCACATTGTAGCTTATTCGAGTTGGTGGAAAACAGCATAGCCTAAGTGTTAGTTTTTGTAGTGTAGGGTTAGGATTACGTTAAAATAACGTTAAAATTAAGATTGTTCATAACTTCTAAACAGTAAATGGATGTATGATTACGACATAGGCGAAGCACAATTTGACAGATTTTTATTTTTGATTTGTTGCTCTCAGAGCGCACCAAATTGAAAGTGTTTTTCAAAAATTTTTGGGGGTGGTCCCCCAAACCCCCCGTTGGAAGTGCTGCCTTCGGCAACACGCCTTTGGGCTTCGCCCGACGGTTACGTCCTTCGTGCCTACTACCTTGCTGCAGCATAGCCTATTTCCAAGTTGCTTTCCCAACGGTTTAACTCGATTTGTTATCAGCCGGGATCTGATGGTCACGCCCTTCACTAGTTTTGAAATTTTATATAGAAGAAATTCTCCTAAAGCGCTGATATTTCTTGACTTTTACTTTTTATCATTTGAGCATCGTTTAAACCTAATTTGGTTATTTTTGGAACATTATGTGGTTCACAATAAGCATCTTGTCACAGGTTGTTCAGAAATTTTGTATAAATTCCTATATTTTGGCAATCGGACTCGAAATGACTCATCGCTTCTGCTATTGTATACACAGTGGCCGCAGTCAACCGCGAGTCAAGTCATCAATCACACATTTAAACTTAGAACTAAACGCAATGGGACTCAAAGTGCAATTTATCGTTTTATCTAAATCCCAGGCAGTTTTTGTTGCGTCATTGCACAATCTCAGCAAGTGAAGTTGACCAGTTTTTACGAAGATTTGACGTGTTCAAAACGTGAAAAGCAAACTTTGGCTACTAGGAATGATCCGTTACTTTAGTTTAGTATTTACACTTTGCTACTTCTGAAAAGAAAAACAGGGCTAATCACAACCGAATCATCAACCACAGTTATCCACAAAGCGTTGTACCATTATGTGTAGACGACATCCAAGGTTGCCAGGTCCGCGGTTTTCCCGCGGAATTGGGCTAGTTTGGTTGAAGAGTTGCGGGAAAAATTGAGTAGTCGCGGGTTGCGGGTTTTTGGGCTTGTTTTTGTTTTTTACTGCGGGTTTTTGGGCTTGTTTTTGGAGCAATATTAAGCATAAAATAGCAAAAAATCACAACAGTTTTCAATGAAATTCTATAAATTTCGCTTTACAGTGAATGAATCAGAGTGAATTTTAGGTGAACTTTTTTCTGTTAAACTGGATTACGTAGCGCCTTAGCGGAAAAGTGACGAAAACGTCACGTAAAGGAGCAGTGCCGGATTAAACAAGTGCCGGGCCTGTAGCAGATTGATTTGATGTACAGATAATGACTGGGAAGTAATTGAATATTTTATAGATTTGATACTTTTTGATTATAGTGTAGCCGCTCTTGCCCCATCGTGTTTCGCAGATAGGCTAGTTTTTAATCAACTTCAATTTTAAAAATGATCTCTTTCCTGTAGCCTACAATTAGTATACCATCATACATAGATAAATGCATAACAAATTGTCAGTTAGGAAACGTGGTGTCAATGTTGTTTTCTTTAATCGAAGTGAAATACTGTAGTTAGATGTTGTATAGAAGGTTGATCAGAACAGGCAGTTGCCTCCAGCGGAAATTACCAGTTTTTAAAGTTTACAATAATTAGGAAGGGATAAGACGTTGGGACTAAGTAATTTAATCCTACAACTATAATATTCTCCCATGCCATTCCAGTTTGCAAGCCAAAAATTACTTACCAACTATGTTCGACAGCTTTTTTGCAAAAAAAAATGTTTTGCTTACCAAGCGCGGGCCTTGTGAAGCGCGGGGCCCGTAGCACCTGCTACATCTGCTACTATAGTTAATCCGGCACTGTGAAGGAGGAATGGTATGGCTGCTTGGTTGATCTATTAATTATTACCTGCTCCCAGTGCTCTGTCTTACTGTCTACTACCAGAGTGGCACAATTTGTTCTCTCCCTGCTTCCATTGCCCTTCAGCAATGCAGCAGTGGAATGCATTGGGGTATTTGGGGTTACATGGCTCGTTGTGGTGTTTGTTGCAACAAATTTCAACCGACACGAGCCATGTATTGTTTGTTTACCTCGGATATGTACACCATTGAAAGCGACTCCCAAGCTAACACTAGTGATTTAGAAACTAATGCAGACACTGTTTTTGAACTGCTGATGTGATTTCCAAAGTGTAACAATTTAATGTGTTAGTTTGAGTGTAAATCGTTGCATTTATGTGTACTTTTACAGTATTTAATACAAAGGTCGAAGACTCGAAGGTAGCATCAAACAACATAATATTCCAGCAACTAATCTGTTGAACTATCATTTAGTGGTACAAGCAATTAGGCAGAAGTAAACAGAATGAAAAAATAGTTTCAATGTTCCCTTCATCATTGTTTTTTTGGGCAACGTTTTTGTTGTTTCTTGATACAATTAATTTTAAATCCTTATTGTATCTTGCATTATTGCACATTTAGGACTGTGCCTTGCTGTTTAGGTGTTTTTTTAAGTGTGAGAAATAAGATCTTTGATGATTGATTGTGTTTCGTCAATTTGGACTGATTTTGTGAACGAATTCTTCTAATTTTGGGATAGTTTATACAAGCAACAATATTGGGCTATTTTGGGCTAGTTTGAAATTGCTTTTGGGCTGGAAATTTTGAAAACATCTGGCAACCCTGACGACATCAGAGGAACGGGTTATTCCAAAAAAAGAAATAATCTCGGCAAAGTTTCTGATCGTCGCTCCAAATGCAATATGCCTTTTTGCACAAAGCACATGTTGAAACTATGTATGTCATGCCATTCATGACATGTAGGCTACAGTTGAGAAGGGGCGATCTTTCTGGCGTAAGCACTACCTGACTACTCACAACAGAACAGCGAGCATTGTGTTTCTCTAAATCAGCGGTTCCCAAACTTTTCTAAAGAAATTTCCTGGTGGACCCTGTGCAATTATTTTGATATTTTGCGGCCCTACAAAAATCAAAGAATGCTATAGGAAAAATGCAAAAACCACTCCATTTAAAGAAAAAGCAAAACTATGAAATACGATAAGCATTTAATGGGATGGGTGCACTTGTTTTGCTGCAATTAAGTCATCAATTTTTGGTTTGGTTTTGGATAGCACATCTCTCATGTCGTGTACTACATCCAATCCGTTTCTGTATTATTTTGTTTCTCATATTGAGTAGAGTGGAAAAGGCTGCCTCACACTCATAGGTAATTACAAAAGGAACGAGCACTTTTAGAGCCATTTTGGAAAGATTTGGATAAGACTGTCCCAGTGTCCCATTTCTATCTAAAAGTCACTGCAGCGCATTTCTCCGTGAAGAAGTTTTGCGCCATCATCGTTAATCATATCAATAAACCGTTCTTGAATTTCATTCGATTCTAAAGGTAAAATCCGTTCAACTTGAGTGCAAATGGGGTGTTAAATGAAAAGGTGCAATTTGTCAAATTCCTGTAGGCTAGATTTGGAAAATAATGTGAGATTTCTTCACTGATAATGGACACGTGCTGCTTCATCACTTCAATAATATCATCATTTGCTTCAAGTTCGTTATCATCCAAAAGTTGATTAGCCTAAGCTCTGGAAAAGGGACAAAGTTTTTCTTTTCCAATTTGGAACCTCACAGCACTATTTTCGTATTAAAAGCTGTCAACTTTTCACGGGAGTGAAGAACGTTTATTTCTTTTCCTTGCAAAGCCAGGTTGACAAAGTTGACATATTCAGTAATACGTCATAATTGTGCTTCAAGCCTATGATGTAAACACTAATAGAATCAACGTAAGATAGTTAATTGGAGTGAGGAGGTTGATGAAAAAGACTACCGAATATTTAAACAACCACTGTCTAGTTAAGAGACAGCAAAATACGTCCTGACTCTAACGATGTCGGTCTCAAAAAGACAATTCAAAAGCGACCGCGAGATGACGTCACGACAACGACGGTCGATAAAGAATTTTACGATTGCAAAGAACGATTAGATTTGAAGGGGATTCATAACACCCAATGTTTAAAAACTTTTTAATAATTTTTTTTCTAGTACAGCTATAATGTTTAAAACAATAAAACATTCGCTAACTAAAGACTAATAATAAAGCAAGCATTACACGCGAGAAAGCTTCATTATCGAATCACAACAAAAAAATCTCATTGCGGACCCTCTGAAACTGCTGTACGGACCCCAGTTAGTCCGCGGACCTCAGTTAGTCCGCGGACCCCAGTTTGGGAACCGCTGCTCTAAATGCTTGTAAACTAAATTTTTCACAACTCCACGATCATTTCTGTGTTGATCCAGAATTGTGGTACATTTCATTTTTAATTATGTAAAAGTAAAATTAACTATTCTTACATTGTCTCGACATTGCCAGACTCAAGCTAAACAACCCAGACAGAAAAACTCGTCATTTTTACATTGATTCAACGTCTGAAAAATGACGGGTTTTGCTGTCTGGGAAATTTAGCAAAAAGCAACAGCCCAGGCAGAAAAGTTGGCTTTTATATCGTTTCAACGTTTAGCTACATTGAAAAGTATCAAAAAGCTTCTTTTTTTTTCTGATTCTAAAACATTTTGGCAGGTTGAAATGAAAGCTACACTCTATGTTATGAAATGAAACGCCTGAAAAAACAGCTGACTGGAAATCGTGTTACCTATACTTCTAACCCAGCCAGTAAATCAACCACTTTCAACAATGATTCGACGTCTGCAGACGTTAAATAAATGTAAAAAGAACCAATTTTGCTGGCTGGGAAAGAATGTGATAACCTAGAGTTCTTTCAACCAGAAAATCAATCTGCGAACGTTGAATCAATGTAAAAAAAATGATTTGCTGGCTGGGACGCGACAACTATTTTATGCTTTCATTCATCTTGATTTGTCATGAGATACTGCGATGCTAAGCAGCTATGACCACATGTGGAGAACCTATCAGTGCAATTCATCACAATAAACTCAAAATCGCTTGATGTAGTATGAATATGAAAAATACTGTAGGCTATTTATTGTAGGAAAAAATAAATTGTTTCAAAGTATTTTTTTGAATGTGAAGAAGGGGTGTTCTTCCCGGGCATCAGCACAAGGCTGATCACTCGCTAGTACAGCGAGCAGCAGTAACGCTTCGCTAACCATAACGGTGTAGCTTCCACGCTAGCCATAAAAACCTCCAATAAAGCGGCGGTCGATTACCCAAGTGGCAAGAATACGGTGCGATACCGATGAGCCCAGCCTCATGGGCGAAACACGTGTCTATCGCTGTCTATTCGATGCTACAATCGGCTGCCCAGAAACTTATTGTTTTGAATGTTCACAAATCATCAAAAGTAAAATTCGAACGAAGAAAATCGGACATAAAATGACTAAATGCCAGCAAAATTCGGGTTTTTAGAGCTTTTTTGCAACATATGTCTTCAGAATACACAAACTAAGCATTTATTTCGAAAACAAATAATTACAATATAAAATAAAAGCATTTGACTATGTGCATGCCAATTTTCTCAAATGTGCGATATTTAGCGGCTGAGTTATAAGCCATTAACCAGGGCGTGGCCAAACGGCCACGTCTCGTGCTTTTCGCGTGTCTTTGAAACGAATACCAGAAAGGGTTAAGCCACCGAACGTCACTGATCACTGTGATCAGCCAAGTGTAATCATCATTATCAGTTTTGCTTTAATTAGAAAAAAGTTCAAATTTATTGGTTTTATTTAGAGATGTAAATGCAAAAAAAATGAACCGTTTTTTTTTTTTTTTTTAAAAAAACGTGTTTTTTTTCAAAAAAAACTTGGGCCAAAAAAAATACGCGTTTTTTGTTTTTTTTGGCAGTTTTTTTTCATATTTTTCTGGAAAAGTTGCAAATTTTTTTACAATTTGCAGCTTAGTTTCATTATAGTATTCTTGAAAAACATTAAACTAGTAAAAATGGTTTATGGTTGTGCTGAAATTCCTAAGTGTTTGTGCTTGGCAGCAGCATGGGCTCTATCCAAGGGGGGGTGAGGGGGGTGATCAATAGGGTGTTTTTAATTTTCTCATATCGTAAGTTTGATTTGTACAGGGCACCAGGTTGTTACAACTGGTAAGATAACAATGTCTTTCAAATTTCAAGAAATTATTTCAACATTTACAACTTGCGCAAGGAGGTTGAAAAATTCGCAAAATTAATAAAACAAGCAACTTTACAACACGCAACCAAATAACCAGCTTTATTCAGTACTTTTAATATGCACGCATTTCAGGCACGTTTATAGGATAACAAAGCAAATATAGCAACAAAGCAACTATTCTTCTAACAACCTTTACACCGTGTTTCACCCATAACCGAGATAATCAGAAGCAGTGGCGTATTTAGAAAGCTCATTGGGGGGGGGGTGGAGGGCAATACATTGTGTCAGTCAGCCGTGTAGCGGTCCAGAATCGCCAAAAATACCGTCATATGATATTTGAACGGCCCCATACTTTAAATCAAGAGCGATTCCGCAGAAGTAAGTTACTGTTCCAATCAATGAACCAACAAAAGATATCAAACACTCCAAAACATAAACAATAATGGAACATAAACAATAAGTTAGTCCTTCCGACCTCGAATACTTTTGAATATTCTCGACGATTCGCAATGACAGCCATCGCATTAAACTTAGAGTTTGCGCTTGGCAAATATGGCAATGACTGCATCATACTCGAGTAGGCTACAATATCCTTGTTTAAATACATCTGAGCTAGACCATCCAAACATGGCTTTTAATTATTTTTGGCTACGGGAAATTTTCTTCGATGATGCTCCACTACCTGCAAAACGTACTGTTTCTGCTCCTCATCTCTGGTCAATGTCGAATTGAACTCTGTCATAAGCGCCACTCCTCGTTCTGCCAAATCGTTTGTCACCCTTAGGGCAGAAACTGTTTTCTTTGCATTTTGGTACGCCTCATTTTCAGCCCAGTATTTAGGATCAAGGGTTAAGAAGCTTTTGTCTAGACCAAGTATTGTGAATAATCGTTCAGTTGCAGTAGCGCAGAAATCAGACAGTTTTTCTCTCAGCAATATCGGTAGGTACCACGGCCCGGTTTGGCGGATCTTCGGATCCATGACTGTTTGCCATACTGCGAACCATTTCCCTCTTATCAATGTCAGTGACTCTGCTGTCAAACAGTGCAAAGGCAATGAGACCTTCCGACAAGTACCACAGGTGTCTGGAGTAAGCCTTGAAGGCTAATTGAGATACTTCTCCATCAGCATACGTTGTTAAGTTCTTCATAAAATTTGGGTTGTTGAGAGGTGCCTGTATGGCTGAATCACAGCTGTACCAGTGGCCTATGTAAACACTCACAATAAATAAGCACATGCGTAGCAATTGACTGGACGTTTTGGGCTGCGTCTGTCTTCGGCCAGCGGTACGAAGGTCCAGTTGGAATTGCTTCCTGAACAGCCATATTTTAAGGGAATATATCGCTCGTGCCATCCATCTGGCTCGATGAAGTGCACCAGGGTGACGGAATTTAACTCTTCGGCACTCCTCCGAGAAATATGATACTGAGTTCTAATAATTCAGCGTAATCGTCCCGAGGATGATTGAGATCTAGCTTGTCGCCGCTAACTTCAGGATTTCTGCGCGGACAGGTTGTAACTGATCAGAAACAGCAGGATCGTCCAGAGATGTGCTGAAGTTTGCTTGATCTATATTTGGCCAGAAGTCGCGGAACCGAGCGAATAAGTCGATGACTGGGGACTTAGAAACAGCATCTACCAGAGAGAAAACTTTTTCAAGGACAATCTCCAAGGAAATGACCTGAACTGCTACCTACCAGCCAAATTTTATCTTTAGACCTTGTCACCGCCATTGTACAAACGCAAATTGTTAGTAAACTGAAATAAATGCAACAGCACAACAGACTTGACAGTGTAATTTTTGTAGTTTTACGAGGTGTTGCAATTGTGACGCAACAATGCTTTATTTGTTCTGTGAAGTAACTTAGCCTACAAGTACCGGTAATTGCTTATATTCCGCTGCTAGATTATAGGCTAAACAACCTAAACTTTAGCTTCCTTGCGCAAGTAGTAAATGTCGACGGATTTCAACAAAAATTTGCCAAAAGGATTTTTTTACTGAAAGGAAATGAACACCACCCTGTACATTAATATTAACAATGGTTAGAATTTTGCGTATTACGCTAAAAACACCCTAGTGATCAACCCCCCACTCATTTGGCTTTGCAAAGGTTTTGTGATATTTTATTGATCAAATTTTGAAAAATATATTTTCGCTGTTAGCACATTTAGAATTTTTTATCAATATGAATATATATTTCATTTCATATATTTTCATTTCACTTTATCGTGGCGGATGGAGGCTGTCCTTAGTAATTCTGGAGTTTTTTTTCTGCAGATTGGATTACGGTTATAATATTTAATATCTTTTCAGGAATGCAGGTTTAGAGGTTTTTTTTGCAGATTAAATTACAGCTGTAATATTTAATATCTTCTCAGGAAGTACAGGTTTAGAGATTTTTTTTGGCAGATTAATTTACAGTTGTAATATTTAATACCTTTTCAGAATTATCGATTCTTTACTGTTTACATGTTTTTTGCAGACCTTCTGATGATCCGTTAGGTGAAACAATTTGTAAAGGCTTCAGATAGTAATAACTACATTTGATTTATATTTCATTTCAATATGATTTTTTGGTTTGGCAACCCTGAACTACGAGCCAGGCGTTTACACTGTGTTTTAACTTATAGTTTGCTTGGTAACCACTTTAACAAGACAAAATTCTGCCACTGCAAATGACTAGAATGACACCGCCAACCAATCAGAACATGTTATAAGAGGCTACCGTCCAATTGTGACCTTTCTCGCACTTAACCAGAGAGTTAATCTTTGTTTTGAACTTTATTTGGTAATTACAGAAGAAAGAAGAGCAATAGCAGTTGTGAGAATCGAACACACGTCAATAAAATGACTACCGTACTTTCTAACCCTAACCCCTAAAAAGCCAACCAGCTGCCTTAGTCGGCAGCAGTGGCCAAGTGGTTAGCGTGTTGGGCTCGCAGTCGAGAGCCTGCATGTTCGACTCCACCCCCCTCCGCACTTGCTGTTGTTTCTCTGGGGAAGAAACTTCACTATAAGTATAATTGCCTCTACCCAGTGATCGATTTCGAGTCATGGGTAGTACCAAAGTTAAGTTATAAGTTGAATAGACAACCGAAAACAGACATTGTCGTCGGCTGCAGCGTGGGTCAGGTGTACGTCAGAAGGCGTACACCGATGCATAGCGCTCAAGTCCGTTTTCTCGCAATGCAGGGTAAAAATATGAAAAACAAATAAACAAACAAACAAACAGCTGATAGAAAATCCAGCACTTGATTTGCTTTGTATCATCGTCTTTTCGTCCTTTTTCACGTCACGGAAAACGTAGTTCATGATTGGTTCGAGTTGTCATTTGCAGTGCCAGAATTATTTCTTGTTAAGTGACTACCAGTTTGCTTACCCAAAAATGCCCTTTCCGAAACATACTTTGTGAAACGACTTGGAAACCCTATGCTTCGATCAGAAAGAAGCTGATGCTGCAATGGGGGTCTGGGGGGCGCAGCCCCCAGAAGTTGTAATGACTATGACGATTTTAGCCCACTGTCCAAAAATCACCCCCCCCCCCAAATTCTAAAAGTGGATAGAGCCCCTGGGCAGCAGCATATGTTTTTCGCATATAGTCCTACGTTGTTTCACTTTCTTCTTCATTCTCAGACATGTTTGTGGCAGTAGACCTGACAAACATTGAATTAAAGCAATTTGTTACATGACATAATGTAGATGAGTTAATTTCTTTTTCCTTTTATGGAAGTTAGCCTTCGATGTTAGTATACCGGGACTGGTTATGCTTGTACACACTAAATGGTTTGACGAAATTTTGGCAAAAACAGGATGGCGGTATTCAGAACACACATTAATGGTACCTTGTTTGTGGTAATTTAATAATGCAAGCTATTGCCAATAGCTTCTTTAAACATGTTTTTTAACTTATCTGATAGCTTAACAACAATGTATACGGTATGCTTTATAAATGTTGAAACAGAAGTAGGCTATTCTTTTCGTGTGTAGTGTGTTGTAACTTGTAAGGTCTCATAGACACTTTGACATTGATGCTTCTTGCAGATCATTTGTGACATAATGCAAGAGATGTTATCACTGATATTTTTAGCTGTCCTAAGTGCATTTGTCAGAAAAGGTTTAGGTTAATGTTCCTTTCAAATGCCCACCACCCATGTTGACTATTGCTGGTAACTACCAACCCTGAATGAAGAAAGTTTCCCTTTAAAGTCGAGTTTTTCAGCACTGCTCAGTGTTCACATGGTGAATAAATGCTTCATAATACTTTTCCTGATCAGTATAAAGTTTTACCCATATTCCCGCAATGCAGGATATTACAAAACAAACATCAAAGATGAAAACTTATTCTATTTGGGAACTAGGTCTACTACTTTTTGAGATAAAAAGAAATTGACCTCTTGTCGTTACGCACCAATCAAACCATGATGCGTAACTTTATTCTTATTTTTTTATTGGGTAGACGAAAGATTGACAAAAAGTTTGGCAAAAAACAGAAAAGTGCTAAAGTCTCAAAGTCCTGCAAACTAGTTCAAATTGGATGGATTAACTGCAACCATACTTCTTTTAAAAATGTCTATGACAGCACAATGGTGTGATTAAGGGAAAACAAACAAGACTATGACATCACAAAGGAGTATTGAACCTCTTCAGGGAAAATAAAAAACATCAAAATGTTTCCATCTTTCACTACATTTAAATGTGATTTGGGCTAAAAGTTGGGACTTTAGCACTACACTGCTTTTGACAAACTTTTCATCAATCTTTCCTCTACCCAATTAAAAAAAAAATTTTTTTAAGTTACCCATCATGGTTTTATCGGTGCGTAACGACAAGAGGTTAATTTCTTTTTCTCTCAAAAAGTAGTAGCCAAAACTTGTTTTAATGTTCATAAACAGATAGCCCACCCAGAAAACATGGGGGTAGAGCTAAAAATTATCCAAATATGTTGAGCGGTTCTTGAGATATTACCGTTTTTGCATTGCTCCTATCTATGAAGCCACTTAGTGGCTAAAGTTATTTCACTTATTATTCGAGAACCGCTTGTGTGGTTTTCATCAAGTTTGCACCAAATGCACATCAACTGGAACAACCTCTTGACGTTGTACTGGAAAAGGTGTGGTGTGTTGGTCAAAAGTGCCTCTTGTGAAGCAGAGAAACAGGACACTGACTACCTGGTCCTAACATGCCCAATTGCCCATTAACTAAAATCCAAGGTGGCTTCGAAACTGTACACGAGTGTGCTACTGTATTTAACAACTGGCTGGACCAAATTACAGACAATACTTGAGATGTGCCAACCCTAGGACACTGTTACTACTATTTGAGACGATGAGAAATCTTTATGGTTCATGCGTTGAGACTTGAGATCTACAAAATTGCAATGAAACAATATACCAGACATATAGTCTGATTTGAAATAAGTTATACGAGTTATGAGACTGTTTGTTTGTTGAAAGAGACGCTAATTGCAATAACTTTACCCTAATTGCTGCATATGGTGACAATTAATGTCAAAATAGGTAAAAAAAACAAAAAAACGAATAAAAAACAAAAAAAACGATAAAAAAGAGCTTGTTTTTTTTTAAAACAAAAAAAAACGTTTTTTTACATCTCTAGTTTTACTGCATCAGCATGCACATATCTTTCACATAAAATGCAAAAAAAAAACGGAAGTCAAAGCGGTTTGTTAACTGCAGAAGTCCAAAATATGTGAAAATTAATAAAATCACTCAATTTCAGTCCCCCAAACTTCAACTTTCCGTAACTCAAAAAGTTTTGAACTTTAGGCTGTGAAACTTTACCAGTCAGTCTCAATTCACCATACCAGCAATCAAAGCTTTCACTTTTGTTTAAAAGGTTCGCAACAACGTAGATCCCGGGGGTGGGCCTTATTAGCTGCAGGTAGCCTACCTTATACAGTTTCTTCAAGTTACCAGGCCCCTAAAAAGGTTACTGGCTCCTAAAGATAATCCAATGCTCGGGTCCAAGCGCACCCTCCCAAACAGTGACGTAGGCTACGCACTGGGGGTCTTGGAAGTTAACCTCCTTCCTCCCATTGAGCTTAGTGTTTAAATTTTTATTGTTTATGATGGCTTCATGTAAGGGTTAGTCCTCCATATTTTTTCACCAACCAAACTTATTACAGTAGAATTCGCCTATAACGGCTTCGTTTATAACGTCAATTCGCCTATTACGTCACATTTCGCTCGGTCCCGGCAGAATTCCTATCTTTTACGTACATTGTAGTTCGGCTACAACAGCATCGCCTATAACGTCAATTCGCATGTAACAGCACCCTTCATTGGTCCCCAAACGTCTTTTGTTCGTTTATAACGTCACTTTAAGCCATCACCTTCACCACGAACAGTCAGTCTTTCAATCCAGTTAGCGCTGCTGCTTGCAAAATGTCTTCCCTTTATTTTGCTACGTCGTTCGCAGCAGGGACTTTAACTGAATTAACTTTTTTTCCGCGTGAAAAACTATCACGTGTAAAAAGCAGCTCTACAGCTGACCTTTAAACTGTATGTAACGAGCTGTAGCCTATTGCGCAAATTTCCTGTACCTTTCGCTGTAGGTTATTTTTTTTAAACAATTTCTTTGTTTACTGTATTTTCTGCTTGACTTTTGTCAGTTTGGTGGTACACAGTAAACCTGACTGGATTATACACCTCTTTCTTTAATCAAAAGACAGTTTTGGAATAGTTTGCAGTAGTTCGTCTATACTCTATAACGTCAGTTTTTGCAATCCCCTAGAGGTGCCGTTATAGGCGAATTCTACTGTAATAGTTTTTATGTAAATCGGGTTACTGGTACTAAACACGTATTTGCGTTGTAGCGCCTGCTACTTTTCTTATCTTTCCTTACGTTTTATTGCCGTTGTGGAACCTGTGTTTGTTAAGAATTTGAAACACTGGCTAGAATTTGGGCGTTTCCTTAAGAATCTATGCCACCTTAACAATAATTGTGCGTTCTCTGGCAATCGGCAGTTTGATGCACACATACGTAGTTTTACGTCTTTCTAGCGTTGTACATCTGCCGCATAAGAATTTGGAGGTCGACTTTGAAAATATCTGGGACTGGAAGCTGCTGTTGGATCCTTCGAGACAGAAATTGTCAGTTGTTTGGAGCTGCCCTCAGTCACTTTTTTGCAAGGTTTTATTGATATGATTAAAATGTTAGCGAAATACAATATAATTAATGAAGGGATTCTTCATATTTTGTCGACTACGAGATGAGTTTCACAAAAGATTTCAAATTAGGGAGAGAAGTGATCTGTCGGCTACAAGATGACAGGCACCAAACCAATCCAGTTGCTTGTTTGTCATTTTAATCACGGCAGGATATGTCTTGAACCTCATTCTCGATGTTCTCTCTAATAAACCTTATCTAGCTGTGAAAACATATCGCCCTGTCGACCGCCAATCAATCGAAGCCAGATTCGATAAATCACAAAGTTTATGAGATAAACAAAAATATCATTGCAACGCACAACGGCCGGTACATCAGTTCAACCGCAGCAACGCACAACGGCCGGTACATCGGTTCAACCGCAGCAACGCACAACGGCCGGTACATCGGTTCAACCGCAGGATGTTGGGCTCCCACCAACTCCCAAACTTCCCGGAGGTCAAATCCACTCAACGAAACATGCAAAGGATATGACGTCGTGAGATGGAGGATATGACGTCGTGAGACGGGAGGTTCTGGTTGACCAGCAGCGCCCCCATGTGACCGGGAGGGTGGCTTGCGTTTGGGAACAAAAAAATCTTTTAATTAATTTCAAGTAGAATTACGTGTGACGCAACAAAGATCGATAACACTCGGTGCCTGGAGGGCAACATGTCTTATTACGTCATAGTGATAATATATTGCAAATTACACAGATACCATTGGTTGCATGGGCAGAAGCTTGAGACAATATAAAAATAAATTCTAAAAACATCGCTTGAGCTTTAGGACGGGTTGTGCCAGTGGTTGTCGTGGAGTCCCGTCTTGCAACCGGCGTCCGACTTGCTGCTCTTGAAACAACACATCCAGTAGCTCCGGCCGTAAGGAAGATCGGAGTAATATCGTTTCGGGTGAAACCGACACATCGACATGTCCCCACGGACGAACAGATGCCTGCACTGCTTGCAAGGATCAGACAAGTATCTGAAACAACAAGGACATGAATACCGTGGAGATATTCTCTAGAATGAGTTCTAATATTTTCCACCAGTCGAGAAATCTAATAACAATATTTTCGGAAGAAACCATCTCCCTTCAACCTATTTTAAGTTAAAAATCAGAATCTTTTGTAGGAATAATTAGTAATTGTTGCAAACGTGATATAAAAACGACATCGTTCCTGTAGATCAGTGGTTGTCAACAGTTTTGACCTTGCGGCACCCCATCTAAGAGATAAATAATTTGCGGCACCCTGGCAAAACTGGATCAATTTTATGAGGTTTCTGTATTTCAAATAACTGTATGAAATAACACAGAATGAGTTGTACAGTATAACGCGCGTAAATAAATGTATTTATTCAAAAGTCAGTGTAAAATTTGGGCTTGACTTCTTGCACAAAGTCCCTTAATATCTGGATGCACATCCGCTAAAGCCACACGCCTTTCTTCCTCGACTATAAGCAGTCGTTCTCGTTGTTTAGGTTTTATGTTCGATAATACGGAAAATCCACTCTCACATAGGTATGACGTAGAAAACTGCAGCAAAAGCACAATAGCTTTTTTTCCAACGCAAGAATATTGATATTGAATTTTTATCCAGAACTTGTCAAATCTTTATCCAACAAAAGTTACCAATTTTATAATGGTTCGCAAACAATCGTGCAATTTTATAGTCGTGCTGGTTCACACAATCCGATAAAATCCATCACTGCAATTTGACTTTGTGCGCTATGAAACGCAAAATAAACCGATTATGATGCGTTTGGTTTGGTTGGTTTTGAATCTTTATCCTCGGACTGACAAAGCCTTGATAGGTTATTCCTGGTAGTTTCGCATACTTGTAGAGGCTCTTGACGCAGAGCCGGTTACCGAGATTGGCAGAGTGAAGTTTCCGATTGTTGAAGCAGAGCCACTATGTACATAGTGGCTCTGGTTGAAGTGTTGTTGCCGGAGAATTATTCCATTCACTAGGTGCCGCTGAATTGAGAGCAGTCCTTAGAATGCGTTGCTCAAGCGCACACCCCTAGAGCCAAACCAGCCCCGCGTGATCTTGAGCAGGGCGCTTAACCACTGAGCTATCGGGATTCGGGGCAGACGTTTTTATGGAAAGAACAGCAACGAGTCAAAATCTCTTTCACGCTGTTTTTCCTGGGCGAGAAAACAAAAGCTTACCGCGGATCAGAGTTAAAATAAATAAATAAATTCCGCACCGGGTTAAAGTTAAAATAAAGATTGGGCCGCAGTATTGCCATATCTCAATATCTCGCGGCACCCTTGAGCATTCCAATTGGCACCCCAGGGTGCCGCGGCACCCCGGTTGGGAACCACTGCTGTAGATAACACAAGCCAACACACTTTTTGTGTCAGCATAGTAAATACCATTCTAGGGTATATTTTGGGTGCTGAATGGAAAAATCACATCAGATTTTTTTTATCACATCAGGATTTTATGATATCTGAATGCTGTTTTTGGTAAAAATTGGTAAAATCGACTCCTGATCTATATTGGTTGGTAGACTATGGCGTTTCAAGGAATTTGAGCCCTTTTTTGTCAACAAAGTCTGCGATAAAGTCTAAATTCATTACGATAAAGTCTAAAGTCTACACAAGCGATACAAACATAATATTAATGAAAACATTGAGGTATTTCAAGACCTGTTTTTTTTTAATTTTTAATTTTATTGAAGTCTGGTAACTTGAACCCAATTCTTCAAACTTTATCTGCTAACACTAAACGTTCAACGTCCTTTTTTTTACAAGAGTACATTGTTATTTTTTTCGTGTTAAGAAGTATAGGTTTGGTGGCTGTGCAAGTGTGCATTGTGCAAATCTCCAATGCATATTTTAAACCTTTTTGTTTTCCCATCTTTTTCTTTTGTTGGTGCTACAGTTATGTGTTTGTAATGTCATTCGTTACATGCTTGCGCTAGCAAAAAAATAAAATTGAAGAAATTAAATAGAATAGACACATAAAAATACGTTCAATTCTACAGAAAAAAGGAAATTCACATGCACATTTGGGAAACGTTACTCTGGGACAAACTTTCGCTTGCATGATTTTCTTGAATGTTCTAAGTGGATTTAGGGTTTCCATTGATGCATTATCTTAGGTTTCCACTAGGGACGGTACATTACGGGACGCGCAACTCCGTTGTTCGTTCAACATTAGAAGGGTCAATTGCCAATTTGACACTTTTTTTACGCTTTACTGCTGGCTTGCTTTCAACTAAAAATCTTAAATTACTTTAAAACCAACTTCACTCTTCTTATATAACCCATAAAAAGTAAAAAATTTTGTAAATTACAAAAAAACGTAACCCTTCTAGTGTTGCGGATAAGCCAAAAGCGGATGAAGTTTCGCATCCCTATGATCTACAATCCCTAGTTTCCACACAAACTTTACATGCAGTACGTGGAGCCCATGACTTATCCTGATCACCCAGGCGAATTTTAAAGTATGCAAGATATGCTTGTTTCACAAAACTTGTTATGGTGTGCCTTTGGTTAGGAATAGTATAACTGCCACATATGTAACAAAAAACATCAGGGTCATTTTCACGCTTTCTCCTTGAAGATGCCATCCTGATACTTATTCACACCACAAACAGAATTAACACCTTGCTAATATGAAAAAATCTGAATATATGAAAATTCAAATAAGAATGAGTTATAGTCAAGTTTCACATAGGCTTAAATCTCCACGTTCAGCAGTAGCTATGGCGAACTCTTCACAAAATGACAAATATCAAAAAGTGGAATGGTACTAAACATTCAGGGGAAAATGAATGTAACCCTGCCAGTAAGGGGTGGTTTATGGTCAGTTTTCAGAAGGTACATAAGTTGAATGGTCTACCATAGACAGATGGTCCACTAGCCAGATGATCTAAGTGACCTTTTTGACCAGTGGACCATCTAGCTAGGGGGGCTTCTGACTAGTGTACCTTCTGAACATAGGTCGGTCACTCCAATGGTCATGGTGTCATCATACATCTCCAAATGTTACAAAATAAAATTATTTCCCTGATTATGACAAATTTTCAAACACTACTGTCTCATAAGGTCTTTATAAAACGGTAACGGTAAAAGAAAATTCGGCCAAAAAGCCAATATTATGAGAAAATATATCATGCAAAAATCTCAAAAACCTGATGTGATGGGTAAAATCTGATGTGATTTTTGAAATCAGCAGCCTCAATATACCCCAAATCACATCTTACATTGCAGACACAAAATGTTTTATCTTTTTTGTTGGCCTGTGTAATGCATTCACTACAGTCCTGTTGTGATGAAACAATAGAGTAGCAAAAGAATTGACAAACTACATTTAAGCAGCAGTCTATATTACAGGGTTTCCCAAACTGGGGGTCGCGTTACGAACTTCAGGGGTCGCAGAAAGTATAGGCTACCAATTTGCACAAAGTACTGCGTCTGCATATTAACACTTTTGTGCGAGATGCTGTGACAGTTATTAACTTTATTATGGGTCGCGCACTCAATAGGCTGCCCGTATTTTTGAAAATTTATGGAGTGAAATGGATTCGGAGTTAAAAACTCTTTTACTGCATCGCGAAGTGAGGTGACTTTCAAAAGTCAAAGCTTTAAAATGGCTATCCAATTAACGTTGAAAACCGAAATCGTGATTTTTCTAACAGAATGAAATTCAGTCTTGGTCCATCATTTTCGCAATAACATCTAGCTTAAACTTGAAATTATGTCAAATTTGCTTGAAAAACTAAACGAATTTAATTCGTCCCTCCTAAGAGCTCCAAAATGATTTATCTCAAATGTTCTCACTTCGCCTACCGTTCCAGTCAACAATATTGAAACCGCCTTGAGACCTGCACTAACAAACACTGAGCCACAGCTGGACTTGCTTTGTGGCAGAAAGCAGTCACACCTATCACACTGAATAAATGTATTTGCTTTTTTGTTTTGTTTCCAGTAGGCTGCCCACAGGCTTCGTTGTGATGGTTAGAAATAAATAAAAACAAACTGAACTGAGAACGGTAAATTGTCTTTGGTTTTCGTTAGACTTAAGCTTTTCAATAAATATCACAAATATGTGTATTTCGCACTGTTTGTCGTTTTAATCGTAAGGGGCCGCGAAACATTTTAGGAGATTAAAAGGGGTCGCGAGCAAACAAGTTTGGGAAGCCCTTGTCTATAACACATTACAAGGATATGATATTACAAGTTTGTGATATCAAAACAATCATGTACGATTGAGAGATTTCCAACAGTCGCTCACCCAACCGCGCATGTTTTCAAGAATCAGATTTTGGATTTGTCTCTCCTATAACTCGACCAGAAAAAAAATTAAACTGTAAATTTTGGACACGGATTAAATCTTTGTCCGAAAATCCCCACATTTGCAGTGGCCATTACATGCTTAATATCTGATGAGATGATGGCATCAGCATACATGCTTAATATCTGATGAGATGATGGCATCAGCATACATGCTTAATGTCTGATGAGATGATGGCAGCAGCATACATGCTTAATGTCTGATGAGATGATGGCAGCAGCATACATGCTTAATGTCTGATGAGATGATGGCATCAGCATACATGCTCAATGTCTGATGAGATGATGGCAGCAGCATACATGCTCAATGTCTGATGAGATGATGGCAGCAGCATACATGCTTAATGTCTGATGAGACGATGGCAGCAGCATACATGCTTAATGTCTGATGAGATGATGACATCAGCATACATGCTCAATGTCTGATGAGATGATGGCAGCAGCATACATGCTCAATGTCTGATGAGATGATGGCATCAGCATACATGCTTAATATCTGATGAGATGATGGCAGCAGCATACATGCTTAATGTCTGATGAGATGATGGCATCAGCATACATGCTCAATGTCTGATGAGATGATGGCATCAGCATACATGCTCAATGTCTGATAAGATGATGGCAGCAGCATACATGCTTAATGTCTGATGAGATGATGGCAGCAGCATACATGCTCACTGTCTGATGAGATGATGGCAGCAGCATACATGCTCAATGTCTGATGAGATGATGACATCAGCATACATGCTCAATGTCTGATGAGATGATGGCAGCAGCATACATGCTCAATGTCTGATAAGATGATGGCATCAGCATACATGCTTAATATCTGATGAGATGATGGCATCAGCATACATGCTTAACGACTGATGAGATGATGGCATCAGCATACATGCTTAATGTCTGATGAGATGATGGCATCAGCATACATGCTTAATGTCTGATGAGATGATGGCAGCAGCATACATGCTTAATGTCTGATGAGATGATGGCAGCAGCATACATGCTTAATGTCTGATGAGATGATGGCAGCAGCATACATGCTTAATGTCTGATGAGATGATGGCATCAGCATACATGGTTAATGTCTGATGAGATGATGGCAGCAGCATACATGCTTAATGTCTGATGAGATGATGGCAGCAGCATACATGCTTAATGTCTGATGAGATGATGGCAGCAGCATACATGCTTAATGTCTGATGAGATGATGGCAGCAGCATACATGCTTAATGTCTGATGAGATGATGGCGTCAGCATACATGCTCAATGTCTGATGAGATGATGGCAGCAGCATACATGCTTAATGTCTGATGAGATGATGGCAGCAGCATACATGCTTAATGTCTGATGAGATGATGGCAGCAGCATACATGCTCAATGTCTGATGAGATGATGGCAGCAGCATACATGCTTAATGTCTGATGAGACGATGGCAGCAGCATACATGCTTAATGTCTGATGAGATGATGACATCAGCATACATGCTCAATGTCTGATGAGATGATGGCAGCAGCATACATGCTCAATGTCTGATGAGATGATGGCATCAGCATACATGCTTAATATCTGATGAGATGATGGCAGCAGCATACATGCTTAATGTCTGATGAGATGATGGCATCAGCATACATGCTCAATGTCTGATGAGATGATGGCATCAGCATACATGCTCAATGTCTGATGAGATGATGGCAGCAGCATACATGCTTAATGTCTGATGAGATGATGGCAGCAGCATACATGCTCACTGTCTGATGAGATGATGGCAGCAGCATACATGCTCAATGTCTGATGAGATGATGACATCAGCATACATGCTCAATGTCTGATGAGATGATGGCAGCAGCATACATGCTCAATATCTGATGAGATGATGGCATCAGCATACATGCTTAATATCTGATGAGATGATGGCATCAGCATACATGCTTAACGACTGATGAGATGATGGCATCAGCATACATGCTTAATGTCTGATGAGATGATGGCATCAGCATACATGCTTAATGTCTGATGAGATGATGGCAGCAGCATACATGCTTAATGTCTGATGAGATGATGGCAGCAGCATACATGCTTAATGTCTGATGAGATGATGGCAGCAGCATACATGCTTAATGTCTGATGAGATGATGGCATCAGCATACATGGTTAATGTCTGATGAGATGATGGCAGCAGCATACATGCTTAATGTCTGATGAGATGATGGCAGCAGCATACATGCTTAATGTCTGATGAGATGATGGCAGCAGCATACATGCTTAATGTCTGATGAGATGATGGCAGCAGCATACATGCTTAATGTCTGATGAGATGATGGCGTCAGCATACATGCTCAATGTCTGATGAGATGATGGCAGCAGCATACATGCTTAATGTCTGATGAGATGATGGCAGCAGCATACATGCTCAATGTCTGATGAGATGATGGCAGCAGCATACATGCTCAATGTCTGATGAGATGATGGCAGCAGCATACATGCTTAATGTCTGATGAGATGATGGCAGCAGCATACATGCTCAATGTCTGATGAGATGATGGCAGCAGCGTACACCGTACATGCTTAATGACTGATGAGATGATGGCAGTAGCATACATGCTCAATGTCTGATGAGATGGTGGCATCAGCATACATGCTTAATGTCTGATGAGATGATGGCATCAGCATACATGCTTAATGACTGATGAGATGATGGCATCAGCGTACATGCGTATTTGCTTAATGACTGATGAGACGATGGCAGTAGCATACATGCTCAATGTCTGGTGAGATGATGGCATCAGCATACATGCTTAATGTCTGATGAGACGATGGCATCAGCATACATGCTCAATGTCTGATGAGATGATGGCAGTAGCATACATGCTCAATGTCTGATGAGATGATGGCATCAGCATACATGCTTAACGACTGATGAGATGATGGCATCAGCATACATGGTTAATGTCTGATGAGATGATGGCATCAGCATACATGGTTAATGTCTGATGAGATGATGGCATCAGCATACATGCTCAATGTCTGATGAGATATTGGCATCAGCATACATGGTTAATGTCTGATGAGATGATGGCATCAGCATACATGCTCAGTGTCTGATGAGATGATGGCAGCAGCATACATGCTCAATGTCTGATGAGATGATGGCATCAGCATACATGCTCAATGTCTGATGAGATGATGGCAGCAGCATACATGCTTAATGTCTGATGAGATGATGGCAGCAGCATACATGCTCAGTGTCTGATGAGACGATGGCATCAGCATACATGGTTAATGTCTGATGAGATGATGGCATCAGCATACATGCTTAACGACTGATGAGATGATGGCATCAGCATACATGCTTAACGACTGATGAGATGATGGCATCAGCATACATGCTCAATGTCTGATGAGACGATGGCATCAGCATACATGCTTAACGACTGATGAGATGATGGCATCAGCATACATGCTTAACGACTGATGAGATGATGGCATCAGCATACATGGTTAACGACTGATGAGATGATGGCATCAGCATACATGGTTAATGTCTGATGAGATGATGGCATCAGCATACATGCTTAACGACTGATGAGATGATGGCATCAGCATACATGGTTAATTGGTTAATGTCTGATGAGATGATGGCAGCAGCATACATGCTCAATGTCTGATGAGACGATGGCATCAGCATACATGGTTAATGTCTGATGAGATGATGGCAGTACCATACATGCTCAATGTCTGATGAGATGATGGCAGCAGCATACATGGTCAATGTCTGATGAGATGATGGCAGCAGCATACATGCTTAATGTCTGATGAGATGATGGCATCAGCATACATGCTCAATGTCTGATGAGATGATGTCAGTAGGTAACTGACTTTCTTCTCTTGAGTGATTGAGTTTATTGTCCCCCACATTTGTTTTGGCAGCAACAGTAGGCTACATGTAGACTAGCCATTAAAACACTAATATAATTGGAGATATTACAAAGTGCATTAAAGCCACTTGTGTGATGGTATTTCGGTGAAGATGACTAGCAGTCTTGGTTAAATGGTTAAAAATAAGCTTTAATTGTAGCACATTACCAACCTCTGCCTAAGAACACAGCAAAAACAACTACAAGTCACAGTGACACATTTTAAAACATTACTTTGGAGTACGGTACCAAAAGTGTGTGCTGGCACCAATTAAGCTTATAACTGCTTGCTATTGTGCGTGTATGTTTGTAAATAATATTGATGGAACAAACTCCGGCACCGGCCAAACTCCAGACGGGAGGTGATAGTGGCCCAGGAACCGGATATGATAGTGGCCCAGGAACCGGAGATGATAGTGGCCCAGGAAGCGGAGGTGATAGTGGCCCAGGAACCGGAGATGATAGTGGCCCAGGAACCGGAGGTGATAGTGGCCCAGGAACCGGAGATGTGCACGCAAGCTGTGTATGTAGCTGTGATCAGCCTGGAGTAAATCTAATTTTGTGTATCATTGTAATATTGTAGTAACGTAAAATATATGTAGTAGAAGTGCACATGTTGCCAGTGACATTGGTGCTATATGTAGTAGGATGATTATTTTACGACTTTTGAAATCAAAAATACTTGGGGTCTAATCAGGTGAGATTTTAGTCACATACAGACGATCTAAAATATTTTTTCGATCGCATGACTTTTAGAGGGTGCGCACTGCGCAGCCTTCCCAAACTTTGAAAAATTGAAGCGTGCTTTTATGCAAAGGCTCCTTGGTATCTCACGTGACTTCTCTTAAGGATGAAACGATTTTGTCATCAATTTTTTCAAAATCAATTTCAAAAATCGTGAAAAAATGAAACACCCTAATATGTAGTATTGCTATTTTGCATTCACTAAATGCTGGTATTTGCACAACAGTCTAACTCAGCGTTTCTCAAAGTGGGCGAAATCGCCCCCCTGGGGGCGATTTTGAACGCCAGGGGGGCAAAAAAATCAAAGGGAGCGATTGGGGGGCGAAAACACTTGAAGGGGGCGAATTTAGCAAACCATCAATAACAGTCCAACGCGCAAACCATTTACTGCAAATAGATGAATCCAACTTGGCCGACAAGGTATCGCTGCTGCTGCTCGGATATGTGCGTTTTGTTCATAATATGAAAACAAGAAAAAATGATGTTTTGCGCTCAGTCTTCCTACAGATATTTGGGCATCAAGCATATTTAATGCAGTAAAAAACTTCTACGAAGAGAAGGGGATTTCACTGAAGAATATTCTACAATACACAACTGATGGTGCTCCGGCAATGGTTGGAAACCATCGAGGGTTCATTGCACTGATGAAAAGAGCAATTCCTGGACTTATTGCAATACATTGTGTAATTCACCGTCAGCATTTGGTTGCCCGTAATCTCAGTCCTGAACTGCATGAATCACTAAATATTGTGATAAAATGCGTCAACTAGATAAAAGCGCAGGTCGAAATGTCTTAACTCAGTTTCCCAATTTGAGCGAGAATGTTATTACAGAAGAACAACGGCAAAAATACTGCTCACATTTAGACATGCATGCTTCATAAAGTCGACATGAAGCTTCGCTTTGCAGATCTCGTGGACCTGTCCTACATGTTTCAAACTGGGTGGTACAACCATTTTCTACCGGTCCTACAGACATAGTACTGTAGAACTGAACTTCAAGAGCAGTTCATTGATATGCAAACAGATGATGAGTCAAGAGTGAAATTCAGAAATGATCGATACGATTTGTTTTGCTGTCAGGTTGCTGGCAAATACGAGCTTCTCTGGAAAGAAGCTAGAATGTGGATTTTGTCGTTTCCTACTTCATGTATGGTTGAAAAGGGGTTTTCGGCTGTGACCTTGATGCTTTCAAAGCAAAGGAATCGCTTGTCAGTTCATGAACGGGTGATTTTCGACTCTATCTTACGAAGATGTCGCCAAACATTTCAAAACTTTGTAAACGTTGCAAAGCTCATCCATCCCATTGAACATTATCATGTTACTGTCAATTTCGTTGATTAAATTCCCAAAGCTAAATTTATCTATCACTCTATTATCGATGTTTATTTTACTTAACAGAATTAGGGGTCGAAATTTTGTTTGAATAACGAAAAGGGGGCGATGGACTAAAAAAGTTTGAGAAACACTGGTCTAACTCCTGAGTGCAATATATTTACAATCGATTTCGCTAGAATATTATCTTCACCTACCTAGCACATGCGAAAAAGGAAAATACGTAAAACGAACAAATGAAGCAAAGTTCAGTATCAACAAGCATGAAGTTTGAAGATAGGATCAAGGAAGCCAACTGAAAGTCTTCAATTTCAAACAATACTACATCAGGTTGGCAGAAAAGATAGCCAAGTTTGAAATCTATCTAAATGTTTTCTTCGAAGTGGACCTTATAAAGAACCGTAAGCATCGCCATGAAGGAGGACTGGATTACCGCTTCACTGCTTGGTGAGAGGGGCGTACCAACAACCGATCGGTTGAAGCATCGGTTATTATGACGTAGATATTGTCGAACGCCGGAAGCTCCGCTAGAGTTGCACTTTTCTAGCTGGAACATTCCGCCTCCGGTAAAAACGTTGATTCTGGTGGATCACTAGCCAATAAGGTACGTAAGAAGCGGGGTCTGCTACTATTCGGTGAGTCCGATTCGGTGAGTTCCTAACCTCTAACCCCTAACCCTAACCCCAAACCCCTAACCCTAAAACAGCAATGATATATAATTAGGCTACGGTACCCAATAATTTTTTAAAAAAATTGAAAAAATCCCCCGTTAAGAGATCGGACTCACCGAAACGGGCCATTCCGTAAGAAGCGAGTAGCTGGTTGCTAGCCTATAGTTTTGTTTCATTGCGTGCATTTTATACAACAACGAATCAAAACATTTGGTTTAACAATTCAAACATTTTCAATCTTGTCCTCATTGCGCCGTGGCCTCAAACGTTCAGTTCACTGCGGAATGTAGAGATGCTACCGTGGACACTCGATGATGTAATAAATGAACAACGATCGGCAACTTAAATCAACGGAAGCAGCTTTTGCGATGTTTCTAGTTGATTTGGGTCTCCTCAAATAAAGCAACACAGTCTGAACTGAGTCATGTTTTTCATTGTTATTGCACAAAAACAAGCAATGCTGTTGTCAATGTCAGGGAGGTGGCATATGCCTCATTTATGGAAATCTGGTAATTCGAAAATATAACCAAACGCAAAATCTGGGCTATATCGCTTAACCGAGTTATGACGTATCGCCCAACCGAGCTATGACGTATCACTCAACCCAGCAATGACGTATCACTCAACCCAGCTATGACGTATCGCTCAACCCAGCTATGACGTACCTCTCATCTTTCGTCCAACCGGAATCTGTGGATCGGATGTCGAAGTTGTTGATGATGAAGTTGAAGTCGCTGCAGGAGGACTTGATGGAAGCGAGGCTTCTCGTGTCCAGCATTTCAAAGACACGGCAGAGGACATGATCCGGAAGACGGAGAATCAAGCACGTGCTGTTGGAAGAGATGGATTACATGAAGCTATAGACATGACTGGAGGAAGAGGTTAGTTTGGTAACTGAGCATTCTTGCAGGTTAACACTCAGTTAGAATGAAAGTTGATAGAAGAGCTGTCATCATTGAAAAGCCTATACACAATGAAGTATGAAATCTCTGTTGTATCACAAGCATACGCAATATACATCTCGTAGTAGAAAACGGTTGGTGAATTATAAGACTCAACATCTCGGCCATCAGCATTCGAATTGTCCACGAGCAACCTTCTCACCGTTCATTAGGTTAAAAAAAACAAGTGTACAATATGACGTCATAGAGCTCACCTCTCGAACTGACGTCTACCCTCGGAAGGGACTGGAATACGAATCGAATTGAGATAGGTCGCCTCGTCCACCGTGGGTGATGCGGTGTCGTCACATCTGCTTCCGTGCATCAGCTTCTGGACTTTCCGTCGAATCTTCTGGAACTTCTCGCTAGGAGTTCGTTTCAGATTGCGACCGCTCAAGGGATGATGAGATCTAGGCTCTTGTTTAACAAGGGGCGGGGCTGCTGGCTTGGGATTGGTCGCTTTGGAAGCATGATTGACAGGTTTGTAAAACGTTCCTCCGGGGCAAACTTCAGCGCAACTTCCTTGTTCCGAAGTGGAGGAAGAGGGATACGAGCGGGAACGACAGGTTAAACATATTCGTTCTAAAACAACAGATTCTGGTTGAGTTGGGACCGAGTTCAGTGATTTCAAGGAGTTGAGAACCAAACTTAACACAATGCAACGAATCGTTAATAAGAAGTAGTTGACAAGGAACAAGGAGAGAAACTTACCACATCTCTGGTGAAAATAAGTGAAACTGGGTTCCCTTTTGCTTGTACACAAAAGCACCACTTTCGAACAAGCATAAAGTTACTCTACTGGTAACGGCAGGTTTATAAACTTGAAACAGCTTCATAGTGACAGGTGGGCACTGAGCAGTGGGCAACACTTTTTCTTATGTAACCAATTAACTTGTGTTTCATACTTCAAGGGGATTTCGTCCTTCTGCTTATCTAATGAAATTGTCACTGAACTCCAAAGATCGATATACCTTGCTTCAGAGTGCTGAGTAGCATACCTGCCATTGGGTTGGCTTGCTTCTCAAACTGCAGAACTTTGCTCAGGACATTGGATGACAATCGCGGTGGACCTGAAATCAATCAACCGTAATTATTTCTTTTCTAAAACACAAATGTTTAAATTGAATAACCGAAAAGAGGATATGGTCAACCAGTGAGTGACCACATGCTCTATCGTTACCACATTGACATAACCACATCGATACTATCGTTACTATACTGACACCTACAAAGTCACTTTCATGAATCTTAGGTTTCAATTTCACAGAATGGACTGAGAGCTTTTTGAAGGTTATTGCTGAAAGTTTTTGTAGACAGTGAGAAGGGAATTTAATGTGGCTATCAGCGGGCGGCTTTCTTCAGTCATTACGAATAGTCAACACTATTCCTTCCATGTAAAGTATGATCTGTTCCTTTCACAGTAACAATTCCAAGAAACTGGTTTGCAAAGTGATGGACTACTACTACTACTACTACTTGATCATTTGTAAGATAATTCACAACACGTATCTTTTGTACTTCACAATCAATAAGTCTGGAGCTGTCAGCTCCATATTGCCCAGTCCTACCGAATATTAAGTTTGGTGTGATATGCCGGCACTCACCAGTGCTTTCTATTGAAACAGCAGACGGCTCCATCTTTGCAACACTGCACGAAGAGTGGGATGGACTTCGAACAATCTGCTTCTCGCACTGGATTGCACTGGAGGGGGAGGATAGACACTCCTGTGT
The DNA here is from genome assembly GCF_918807975.1 of Aplidium turbinatum. Taxonomy (NCBI): domain Eukaryota; kingdom Metazoa; phylum Chordata; class Ascidiacea; order Aplousobranchia; family Polyclinidae; genus Aplidium; species Aplidium turbinatum. The sequence continues at coordinate 23,396,089 of NC_137486.1, read as the reverse complement.
CTGCCTATACCATTTGCATTATGATAACATAAACAAGTCATCAACACAAAAATCATCAACGCTAAGGTTGTTTATTATTATAATTCTGATGGGGTTGTAAAAAGAGTGAAATGTTCATAATTTATTCCACATTCATTCTGCACTTGATAGTCTGGCTGTATGATTTTACAGCGCATCATTCACCATAAAAAGAATGTTATTTCAAATAAAAAAATTATTGATTTGGGAAACTACTTTTAGATTTCATTCAAATGTTTAATAAATAATTTACGTAATCTTAGTTTAACATAAATTATGTATATACAATATTTAATATTTGCAATTTTACATGCACCCCTTTGCATGGGGACAGTAACTACTATCAAAGTGTTACAAAGGGGCAAAGGGGTTAGTTCACTTCATAGCCGAAAACAAAATCAAAGATGGGATAAAAAAATCAAACATTAACATAAGCTTGATTGTTGGACTCTGCATGTTCTGACTGAAAAAGCTGATTTGAAAGTTAAACATGACGTTTCGAACACTTGCAGACTCTTTGAAATAATGACGCAGTCACAGAGTTTGACAAAGTAAAATTTCAGCTTGCTGTTAAATGGTTGGCTGTAACTTATTCCATCCACCAGGTGCCATTAAATAAAGAGCTGTCCTAGAAGCGTGTTGCTCAAACGCACTTTCAGAGAGTTTAAAGTATCAACACCAGCACTCAAACGAGTATCAACACCAGCACTCAAACGAGTATCAACACCAGCACTCAGATGAGCGTCCACACCAGCACTCAGACGAGTACAGATCAGTAGGCTAATTTCCTTTCAATCCAAGCTGTAGGCCACACATTTGTTGATCCAAACTAATCATTTTAACTATTCAAAAGTGCTAACTTATAGATATAAACATGATTTTTTTTTTGTAACATTTTCTTTTTTTATTTTTCCTTCATATCTTAAATTTTTCTGAAGGTGTTGCGACCGTGGCAAATTTATTTCAACTCAATAACTTACTTCGGTCACAAGCACGTTTTAACATTTGCGTTTTGTCGCTTCTACCTTAAAAACAACTGAACTGACATGACGAATTCAAGCACGTTTTAGCGTTCGTGTTTTGTCGCTTCTACCTTTGCTATGTTGACCGGTATTGCTTTTCATATGATGGTCAGAAATAAAAACAACTGAACTGACATGACGAATTTTAATTTAATAGTTCCAACATTTTATTTTTATTCCTTTCTGTACGTTTAGCGACGTTAAAACGATGTGAAAACAGTTAGGCTATGGTACCTGATAATTCTTTTTCAAAAATAAAATTTCAAAAACTCGCCGAAAATCAAAGACTATTTTAATTGAGTAAAGTAGCGTTATGGTCATGACGTCATTACCTTTCTCGCCCCCCAAGGTTTTTTGAAAAGTCGGCGCCTATGCTCAAACGAGTATCAACCTCAGTACTCAGATGAAAAAGGAACGAGACAAACCTGATCTTGGAAACAAAATCCTTCACATATCGGGGAAACACCCTTTTCCGACTAGATGAATTGACTGTGTTAAAAGTTTGATAAATTGCTGATAGGATGCTGCTTTGCTGAGCAGTTGGCTCGACAACCATGTCGTTATCATTCTCGTCACATGGAGCATCTTTGGAACCTGTTGTGAGAAATATTTAAACATTCAGAAAAAATGTCATACCAACAGTGTGCCATTCAAGCTCTAATCTGCAGATCAAGAGTTCAAGGGCGCTTAGAATAGTAGTCTGGAGCAGTGGAGCAGCTTGCAGCTGACCTGGCACATACCGGTAGTGTTTTGTCGATCAGACATGGCTGACTTCTTCAAAAAAGCAAATTGTGTAACGATAACATGTTCACCACATGCCAAAACATAAAATCGTTCTGTTGCAAATTTTGAGCTAAATAGTAATGCATGAAGATTTTAAGTTTGGTGACTCAGGTGCTGCATATATTTCACTTCTGTTCCTTTTTGTGGGAGCAAGTCTTTTAGGCGCAGACAGTTAGGCGCCGGTCAAATAGGCGCACACACTGTGGCGTCAGGATATTTAAGTGCGGAGCACTGTGGCGCCCCTTCATTTAGGAATTTTAGGGGCTGTTCCTTGTAAAGTCTTCAGATTATATCAGCTTGGCAGGTAGGGCAATGCTTTTCACACAAAATATCACATTAAACAGAAAAAAAATGTTGTTTTACTAATGCGCGTGCATTTATTTGTTGTTAGTCATGGCTTCCGTGAGTGAAGCTGCTTAAACCGGCAATGCTTTTCACACAAAATGTTATACTGAACAGAAAATATATTGTTTTTTTAATGCGGGTGTGCGGCAACTATTTGTTGCTAGTCCAGGTTTGCGTCGGCGAAAGCTTTATCAATAAATTATTCAAGTTTCCGAACATGACTGAGTGCACTTTTAGTTAAGTCAAATGATAACTACACTAAACATCAGTAAAACATATACTGTGGCCTGTTTTTTTTTCGCTGAGACTTTCCGGTCATTTGTCCGAAATGACTTGAAAAAACTCGGTCATTTTTCATTGATTTCGGTCATTTTTTCTGATGAAAATATTTCCTTTCAAGTAGCTGATACAAACCAAAATTTGCACTTCCTAACCAGCCACAACATTAAGTTTCGCTGAGAAACGTTGTCATACTTTATCTGAGAAAAGTTAGAACAGACAAACGTTTCTTCAACGTTCATCAGTGAAACTCAACCTTGCAACACCCGGCCGCAGATATCTTTTATTGCACACTAACACACGTTCAAAAATAACGCAAAACAAAAATGTAGTACAACATACAATAATAAGACATTAGATCAACGTTCAAATACTAAGTCTACGTCTTGTATTTCCGATTGACAAAAAATTGTAGAGTGGCGCAAGATTTTGACCGAATTGACTACATTTTTTTCGAACATTTTGCTAAAAAATCGGTCAAGGGCCGATAAATGACCGAAAAAAAAACCCAGAGTTGTCTGTAGCCTATGTTCAAGCGGGTGGTAGGTTGGAGTGAAGAGCAACTTAGTTTTCTGTCAAAACCCTGACCAGGTTTTGCCAAAGCTGAGCTGATGCAATCTGCAGACTTTATATATATATGATACTAGGAATAGCACCTAAATGAACGGGCGCCACAGTGCTCCGCACCTAAATATCCTGATGCCACATTGCCACAGTGTGCGCGCCTATTCGACCGGCGCCTAACTGTCTGGGCCTAAAAGACGTGGACCACTTTTTCTTTAATGAGTAACATCATAATATTAACATTTATATTTTTATGTTTATAAAAATTTGTATAAAATATTTTGCTGGCAATTGCAATTTTCAACAATGCATGTTGTTTGCAACGACATAATGAATTCTATCATGTGTTAGACAATATGATATCATTGTTGTCTGATTCATTGTAGCTCCTGAAATATACAAGTTTGCCTGCTTGACAAAATGTGAGAATACAAACAGATCACAATGCAGAACAAAATGTGATGGTTTAACTTTCCTCCCTACAAATGTAACATGCTTTCGAACTTAAAACATTTAGTCGACAAATCCTCCCACAGTTAACAAGGATAACAAAAAATAATCAGTAATCACCTTTGATGGGCTGCGTGATGAGAGCATGCACCACTTGGAATTCATTCAGCCCAAAGCATGATGATAGATTCCTGATAAAAAATAGAGATTTGACTTTTTCACTTTCTATAACGAGGGGTGACAAATATACGTGGACATAGCAAAACATCTGGAACTAAAGCAAAATAAACTGTGATATTTCACTGCTTAAAACACCTTCATCGGTTAATCAGGAACCAACATGCTGCAATTTGTGCATAGGGGAAAAACTAGCTCTTAAATTATTAAGCTGCTAAATTGGTAGATGATCCAGCCAGTTATGACATGTCGAGGCGGATATCGGGATTTATATCTAACCAGCAGGGGTGAGCCCAATATTACAAATCAATAGCTTACCTATCAGATGAGTTTTGAACCATCTCCGTTTAAGAAGACCACAATTCTTTACAATTGTCTCCAAAGCAATACTTAAAATATTTGTTTATTTCTACTTTGTCCTCAGAATATTCTGTAAGATACCGATGGTAAAATTTACTCATGGTATTAATTGTTGTAACAAATGATCAAGAAGTTACATTTAGAGTCCTCGCTTTCATTATCCAAGTTTTATTACACTCAATCAATCAATTGTTTATAATCAAAATGTGCTAATTATAAAATCACTAATTATAATATTTATAGACTGACTATAAAATATCATTAGATTTTCTCAGATTTCCTTAAAACCAGACAATAGAGCCAGGATTTTAATACTTTTCAGTATGCTAACTAAGGATGTGCCGATTAATCGGAATCAGCATCGGCAGGTATCGGCAAGTTTTGGAGAATCGGCAAAAATTTTGTAATTGGCACATCCCTAATGCTAACATACTTTCCATAAATGACTTTCAGACAAAGAGATTACAACCTTCACACACTTGAAAGAAAACAGGAACAGGTTCAAGCAAAATTGTTGTCATGTAACTTGCGTTTTCAAAAAATGTGATATTAGATCAGAGCTTCCCCAACTTTGTTGGTTGCAACCTTGACATGCCCCCCCCCCCCTTTCTCATTTAAAAATAAAAATATAAATAAACGTCAACAACAAAACTTTTACATGTTTCAGATTAGGCTATTGTTTACATATATTGTTTTTCAACTGAAACTTTATTTTCTATTTTCCACTATCAATTAATCAAAAGATTAAGTGAATCACAAATCTACTGTTCCTCGCAGTAATGAGAAGGATGTAGCTGCTTTTTCGAAGTCAGCAGTTTAATTCGTAGCTAGGGTTGAATACAACGCACATCACATGTCAAGTTTACAGTTAAGTTTGTTCTGAGCTTATGAATAACGCTCCAGAAAAAACTTGATATTCGCTGGGAATACACTTTTTTGCTGAAGCGTAGGCCACAAAAGCTGAATTGCCAAAGTAGGCTATTAAATTTTAAATATTTATTGTGGTGTTTGTTACGTTATTCTTTCAGTTTGGTACAACTTGCGGGATTAGTTTATGAACAAACAAAACAATCAATTTCAGGCCTCGAAACAATTTTTCCCGGTAGTCAAACATGTCCGACTGAAACAACTAGCAAGCTGTTTGGCGGCCAAGCACATGGCGGCCATCGGAACTTCGACACGCATCAGTAATGATTTATCCCATCAATAAAGTGTATTGTGAGGTCACTTGCATCCTGCTTATCGTCAGACATCAGCTGCTTGGTCAATCAATATTGTTAACAATTCAAGCATAGACAGTATGTATTGTGATTTATCGGGTGCTTTGACTGCTTTCTAATCCTTTGTGATTGACAAAGTGGCAAAGTACTTTATTCGCAAGACCGCTTACATTACGGACAAATGCGGTTGACGGAAGGATGAGACACGGCGGATAAAATGCGATTTTTGTAGGTTAATTGCCGCTTTCAGTTTCAAGGCCCGAATTTGGTAGGTCACCATACCATTTTTAAAAGTCCCTGATTTTATTTGCTTACATTTCAAAAATAAAAATTAATTTCTAGGCTAATTGTTTTTTTTTCAGATGTTCGTTAAAAAAGGAAAAGGTGGCAAAAATTTAATTTCGACTTAAAAGTTTGTTTCAAACAATCCCAATTTCTACCTACATTTAAATGGACGAAAAAAGTTGAATATCTGGCAACATTGTTTTCGAGGGACGACATCGGGGGGGGGGGGTGGGACGTGTTCAGGGGACGACATCAAGGTGATGCCGTCATCCACATCCGCATTAGGGTGGAGTGAAAAAATTTTTTTTTTTCAAATCAAAAAATCAGATTAACCAAAAGTGGCGTATGGACCTAAAACCAACTTCTGAGAAGGTTTTGGGTTTGTGCCACCTACACCGAGGTGGCCCATAATTTTTAAAGGTCATCCGAGGGTCAAATTTTATGAAAATCCCATAACTTGGAAACCGGTTAAGCTAGAATGTTGGTTTTTGGCTTAAAAGTTCCAGAAGGTCCATGTTTATATATGCTCTAATGCAACTTTTGTCTCTATTTTAACTATATAAGCTGATAATCATAAAAAATGACGTTTTAGTTTGAAAGCTATGCAACAAAGAAGTGAAAATGCTATATTTGAACTATTTGCACCCATAGTTGTGTGTTAAGGCATAATAGGTACAAACTGACTAAGTACTGCTTAAAATACTTTCTAAGTAGTTGGTACAAAGGATATGCAAGCAGCAATCATGGATATGTGACAAACAAACTCAATGACAAAAATGATGTAGCAAAGACTCATATGCAATAATGTTGCAATGCTATTTGACATTAAGTTTCAAAATTTACATCTTTGGTTTCCATGAAATTTATAAGAAACTACTTACAATTAGGGTCGCATTATAAAAATTATCATGTGGTGAAAAAATATTGAAAACCTTCAACCTGAAAGCATCAGCACTATCAAAGTCAGAAAAAATATATTTCGACTCTAATCCATTGCAAATTTGGGCAAGGCTGACTCTGCTTTGGTAAAGACCCTTGATAAAGACCAACCTTAATCCACCACTGTTTGCAATGAGTGTTACAGAAACCATGACATCAACTCATTTATAATTACACATATCCAATAACGATACACAGCCAGGGGCTCCGAGAAGGGGGGGGGAGTCAGGCAACTTTCCCCCCTAGCATAATATTAAAAAGGAAAAACAAATGCAGAGAAGGATGAATTTGAAACTGCTCAAGTAGGCTTCTTGAATGAGGCAGCTTTATTTTGAATTTCCTATCTGGCCTGGTTACACTTGAAAATGACACAAGCTACAGTTGATCACTTACTCCAAAAATGATATGACCACGAGAGTCAAACCAGCGCTGCATGATCTCGAGCCGGGCGCATAACCACTGAGCTAACACCGGTGGACTTACGCCTGGCCAATGCAGTTTTTGAAGTCAAGGTTCCGTTGGTCAAGCAAAAATAGTAGGCTACACGCTTAGCCAATCGCAGCAGCACCAGTTTTTAAGTTAAAACAATAGAAAATTGATGATGCAGAAATCAGTAGGCTTAACAGGCATCAAATTTTACGTCTTGAAACAGTTTAACAATGCCTACCTTAATACAAGAATGATTCGTTCTTGATGAGATACATTTGAAGTTGCATATGCTATGATCGAAAAATACTTGGAACTGCCTATTTTATTCAAAATTTTTTTTTATTTAAGTTGTTACACTATCATTTTAGTGGCAAAAATGGGCCCCCCTCAAACGTGCACAAACGAAAAACTATATACTTGTTTTTCCTTCACAATATTATGCTAGGGGGAAAAGTTGCCCGACTTTCCCCCTCTCGGAGCCCCTGGCTGTGTATTGCCAGTGGATATGTGTAATTATAAATGAGTTGATGTCATGGTTTCTGTAACACTCATTGCAAACAGTGGTGGATTAAGGTTGGCAAGGGTCTTTACCAAAGCAGAGTCAGCCTTGCCCAAATTTGCAATGGATTAGAGTAGAAATATATTTTTTCTGACTTTGATAGTCCTAATGTTTTCAGGTTGAAGGTTTTCAATATTTTTTCACCACATGATATTTTTTATAATGTGACCCTGATTGTAAGTAGTTTCTAATAAATTTCATGAAAACCAAAGATGTAAATTTTGAAACTTAATGTCAAATAGCATTGTAACATTATTGCATTTGAGTCTTTGCTACATTATTTTTGTCATTGAGTTTGTTTGTCACATATCCATGATTGTTGCTTGCATATCCTTTGTACTAACTACTTAGAAAGTATTTTAAGCAGTACTTAGTCAGTTTGTACCTATTATGCCTTAACACACAACTATGAGTGCAAATAGTTCAAATATAGCATTTTCAATTCTCCACATTACATAGCTTTCAAACTAAAACGTCATTTTTTATGATTATCAGCTTATATAGTTAAAATAGAGACAAAAGTTGCATTAGAGCATATATAAACATGGACCTTCTGGAACTTTTAAGCCAAAAACCAACATTCTAGCTTAACCGGTTTCCAAGTTATGGGATTTTCATGAAATTTGACCCTCGGATGACCTTTAAAAATTATGGGCCACCTCGGTGTAGATGGCACAAACCCAAAACCTTCTCAGAAGTTGGTTTTAGGTCCATACGCCAATTTTGGTTAATCTGATTTTTTGATTTGAAAAAAAAAAATTTTTTCACTCCACCCTAATCCGCATCCACTTCCAATTAACATTTCTAGACAAAATTGTAAAGAAAAAGTCACACCTATTTTGTGCGGAATGGCCCGTTTCGGTGAGTCCGATCCCATAACGGGGGATTTTTTAAATTTTTTTTTTAAATTATCGGGTACCGTAGCCTAATTATCATTGTCGTTTTAGGGATAGGGGTTAGAGGTTAGAAACTCACCGAATCAGACTCACCGAATCGGACTCACCGAATCGGACTCACCGAATAGTAGCAGACCCTATTTTGTGGTGTCTCATAAAAATTCAAGAATTAATTCAAGGGGAAAATTTTAAAATGTTTGTGGGAACTCTGGTCACTGACGCCGGCTTTGTACTATTTTTTCTCTCAATCTTTTCAGGGGACGAAATCGAGGGACAAAGTGTTCACTGTTCAGGAGACTAAATACCGGTAGGTTGCATACAACTATATGATACCTGTTTTTAATATCGACGTTCATAATTATAAAGAGTTATAATTTTCCTTTCCGCTCACAGACACGTTTTTTCACCTCAGTTAACTAATTGTTGATGAATATCATTCCTTTATTACATTGATTCAACATTTACAGATGTTGACTGTTGAGTCAATGTTTACCTATTAACTCGACAATTGCCGGCGTGAAATTGGAAGGCTGTGTGCCTTCCAGGATGATTGGGTAAAGTTAATCAAATTAAAAATTGCGCAGAATTCTGAACGCCAATCGTGACACACTAACATGCGGGTCCACAAATAGTGCATTATAATTGTTTAGGCCGAAAATTGGCAACTTTTAGAAATTGCCTTCAGAATTAGCTGGAAACTCTTGCCCCCTGGACCGCCTGCTTACTTCAGTATGTAAAAAATTGATGCCAATGTCTCAGCTAACTTTGCTTAGAACTTGCGTTTTTATTGTTTCTAGCTTACATTTTAATCCAGAAAATAATGAAATGAAGCATCAACTTCTTTGCACCATCAACTTTTTTAACCTAATTTACCTTGAAAGTGTAATTACATTCATCTATCACAACTGTTTCTTTTATTTAAACCACAGCAGACCATCTTAAGATAATCTTGTTGACAGCACTTTGGTTTTCAAAGTGCTCTGCATGATTATTATGTTATTGGTTTTCAGACTGTTTAAATTATTCGTTCAAGTGTTCACACAAATACATTCAAATGCAGTTCAGTGCATTTAACTTGTGACTGGACTGAAACTATTCTAAGCTAATTACGGTACAAAATGTAAATGCTGTCAACTTTTCCTGTCGGCTAACAGTCACATTGGTTCAATACAAACTGAAAATTGAATTGTTTCATTTTGAGAAACAATCAATTGAAAATATTACTCAACTTATTTCACAAGTTTTATAGGAAGTGGCTATTTTTCCACACTTAATGCTATGGTTACAATCAGATGTTGCCAGAGTTAAGATTAAAGTTAGGAAGGGTTAAGGTAAGGGTTAGAGTTATGAATAAGATTAGGGTTTTGATCTTTGCCCAGGACTAAAAAAATTTCCAAAATACAAGTTTTTGTTTTCTAAGCTTTTCTCAAATTAGGGCAGAATTCCTTATCTGGCAACACTATTGAGGCTATTATTACACTATATACAGAGTTCGATCTTAATGCTAGTCCACCAGCCAATGGCTAGTGAAAATTTGTGCGGACTAGTAAAAATGTTGCAGTAGCCTACTAGTCCGAGGATGCAACCTAGTTCGTACCCTGAACAGTTTGTACCTTCAGTTCGTACCCTGAAAAGATCAAGAATTTTTTTTTAAAAAAGCCGAAGTTGCTGATCGCAGTTTCCGCAAACATTTTAAAATTTTGCAATTTTCCCCCCCGAAAAGATCAAGAGAAAAACGCAGTTTCCGCAAACAAACTGAAAAGATCAAGAGAAAAAAATAGAACAAAGCCGAAGTCGGTGATAATAGGAGTTTCCGTTTTTCCGCAAACATTTTAAAATTTCCGGTAATAATCCTAAGAGTTTGCCGAAGTCGCTGATCGCAGTTTCAGCAAACATTTTAAAAGGGTTAGGGTTAAGAAAAGATCAAGAAAAAATTTAAAATAGCCGAAGTCGCTGATTGGAGTTCCGCAAAAAGCAAACTGAAAAGATCGAGAGAAAAAATAGAACAAAGCCGAAGTCGCTGATCGCAGTGTCCGTTTTTCCGAACATTTAAAAATTTCTGGTAATGATCTTAAGAGTTTGCCAAAGTCGCTGATCGCATTTTCCGTAAACATTTTAAAAGGGGTTAGGGTTAGTTAGCGACTTTGGCTTTTTTTTTTCTCTCGATATTTTTAGGGTATGAACTGTTCAGGGTATGAACTAGGTTGCATCCCTAGTCCGATTGCCTAGTGAAAATATTCGCCGGTGAAAAGTTTTGGTCTACAAAATGGCTATTGGCAACGTCACTCTGAAATATTGCAAAAATTTGCTTGCCAAAGGCGAAATTGCACGAAGAAAGCTGCAAAGTTGATCAACTGAACATGTGACTACTTTTTGACGCCAAAACACTTATCTTAATACGTCATCAGACAAGTGAAAAGTCAGTAAACTGGTCGGACTAGTGAAAAATCGTGCGGCTAGTTAAAACGGGGAGCAACTAGTCTGGTGGGCTAGTGAAAAAAAAGTTAAGATTGACCCCTGATATACCGTAGTGTAAATATAGCCACAGCCAGTTTTATATGACTTGATGGTGTGTTGGAAAGTTTATGATGGAATTGGGATAGAATGTTAAAAGACAGTCACGTTTTCTTTCTATCTCTTACCAGAAAAGAGACTTAGAAAAATTCAATGACATAGTTTAATGGGTTATAACCGAAAAGCAGTCAATTAAATTCACGGATAGTTCTACTAGTGAAATGATATATATATGAACATGCTTGAAGGATTCCAACGAGTGGTTCACCACTTCCAGCAATTAATCAAAGTAACAGTAAACAGCAATAGATTCCAATACTTGCGACTATTGATCTAGTTTAACGTAATCCACTCACAGCTTCTCATACAATTCTAATTTCAATCAGAAATTATATTAGTAGGGGGGTATGTTAAAAGACGAATTTTGAGTACAAACTCTGAGTACCCCCCAAAATTATGCCACTGGGAGTAAAAAAACATATTATGAAAAAAATTTTGGATTGCCCCTCCGGGAACTCCCCGCTACCGGGGGGTTTTATTAGTGATTGTCAAAATACATGGGATTTGATACCTAAAATTTGAACCGGTTGTCATAGAAGGCTGGGACCAGTATCAAAAGTTTCGTTTTGAAAAGTTAAGATAGGAATGTAACAGTTTGAGAAGTGTCAGGTGTATGGACAGGCCCATTTTGGCCCAACACGGTCTGTTTGGCCTATCGCGATTGTATGAAATTCAAAATTTTACCTTAATAAGTTTGAAACCAGGGTAATTTTTTGTTTAAAACGTTATGATTCGAATTAGTACTTTCAAATGAATCATATGCATGTCTAGTTGTAGAAAATTGATTGATTATATGACGTCATTACGTTTAAAATCAGAGACGTTTTGGGTAATGTTGTAAAAATTGTAATATAGGCATACAGCCAGTCATTATAAAGCATTTTCAATTTTCTTGCCCATGTTTGCTCTTTTGGAATATAAATATAATATATTTATATTGTGTCATTGTGTTATGTACGTGTCAGTTACCAATGCGACATATTATACATATTCAGTATTATATACTGTTATACTGATAAAATAATAAGAACAGGATGCTATGTAATATTAAATGATAGGTTGTTTGTGCATTTGCAGTTTGTGTATTATTTCGTTGTTTTGTTTTGGATATGGACAGCTTTGTCTGATGCAAATAAGTAATAATAATAGTTATGTTTCAAAGGTCCAATGTTATGGAAGTATTGTGTAGTTCCAGATATCAAATTAGTGTTTTTTTATCTTTTCATTAAGAGCTTCATTCAATAGTTGAACTGTTTCATTTGAAACACAGCATTTGATTCGGGCAGATCTGACATATGACACAGTAACAAGAAGTTAAGGATTCTCAGGGAAATCCATATTTCTCCATCTCTACTGTTGCCAACCTTCTTGAAGTATGTAAGTAGTAAGGCATCGTCATTCACAACTTCAACAATGTTAGCAAAGTACCAGTGTTACTCGCTTCCTTCAATTCAGATGGCAGCTATGAACTCACCAACTTGATAGGCTGGTGCTGCAGAATCAGATACTGGTCATTGGATGTGGAGCTTGAATTTGCCTCTGTAAGCATTGCATACCAGAAAGCACACTTTGTAGGTCTGACATTGTTGTAGTTGCACATGAACGTGAATTATCTAACTAGCTGATAAGGATGTTGGCATAGTTTTCAAATCTGGAATCTTTATAGTCTCGTTTCAGTCAGAATATTGAAGCACTTGATTTTAAGGAGAGGCATGTCTTCTTTGCATAGCGAATTTCAGTGCAAAATCTTTTGTTCTTTATGTGATCTGTTACAGCATCACTTTGAAGGTAACCACTCACTTCCTCAGAAGTGGTAAAAGGCCCTGGTGGATTTTGCACCTTCAGGAAATCTAAATCAGCAAGTTTACTTTGCTCTGATATTAAGAGCTTCTTTTTTAGAGTAACCCTTTTCTTCATAAGCTTTCATCTTTTCATTCCATTGCAGTCTAATTTCTTTGCTGTCTTATTTCTGTACTGGTTTTTCCCATTTCTTTTGTCAATCTGCTGAATATTTTCAAGTAAATCCGTGCTTTTATTGAAAACTACACTTCTGGAGACCGTATCAAGATTTCTTTTACCATAAATATTTATCTTGTAGTTCGCTAATGCGACACTACGTTCTTCACCCAGGTTGTGGACTGGCAGATTATCCAGTTTCTGTAGAACATCATCACTTGCCGATCCAGTTTTCAACAGCGATCCTGTGTCCTCATTTGCAGCAGGACCAAAACCAAACAGAGACTCTTTTTGAATTGCCAAGCCTTTTGCAAAAGATTGAAGGAATAGAGCAAGCAAGCTATTAACTTCGTTACAGTGTTCTTGCAAGCAAACATCGATCGAGCTGAGAATTGTTGGTTTAGGCAATGTCGATTTGAACATATCAATTGATGAAAAAGAAGTAACACACTCTGATGTTTGCAGGAAATGATGTGCCTGAAGCATAGTCAAGTCGGGCATATATGACTCATGCAAATATATTGCAACCCTATCATAGCTTATTAATCAAAAATTTTAGGCCCATTTCCAACTCATTAAGGCCAATTATTGCCAAATTTTCGATTTTGTACTATCGCGGTAGGCTAAATGGGTCATTTTGGGCCAAACTGGGTTTGTACGGACCAAACTATATACCTGACACTTCTGAAATTGTTACATTCCTATCTTAACTTTTCAAGACAAAACTTTTAAAACTAGTCCGAGCTTTCTATGACCACCGGTTCAAAAGTTAGGTGTCAAATCCCATGCATTTTGGAAATCGCTCGTTAGACCCCCCGGTAGCAGGGAGTTCCCGGAGGGGCAACCCAAAATTGTTTTCATAATATATTTTTTTACACCCAGTGGCACAATTTTGGGGAGTACTGAGATTTTTTTAATTTTAACATACCCCCCTAATATTAGCATCAACTTTGCTTTACTCGTAATTAATAACTTCAACTCTCGATCAACAATAATCTTTGCATCTACTACCAACTGCCACCACTACAACAATGATTTCTCACAATCAACTCATAATCAACTCCCATAATAATAATGATTACGCAAATTACACCACTATTTATAGAAGGTTTGTTCGGTCTAGTAACTTCGAGAAGGTTACGTAATGTTACATCATAGGACTGATTGTTCTGTCAAGTTGCATTAAATCGTAAACAACAGAAGCTTCTAGATTGTCACGTAAGGTAAACGATTCTAGAAAATACATTGCATAATAATGATTTCGCAATCAGTGATCCATTGGTAAACAACCTTGTGACATCATGACAAACAATATTTGGTGATTGAGAAAAACAACAGAATGTTTCAGATTCGCATCTTACAGAATGATCTAGAACTACGTTAAATAACAACGATTTCACAATCAAAGGTTACTACTGTTCATTGACCGATAATAACATACCGCTCAAGAATTTCATAATTAAAACAACACATTCTGTCAAGATACAAAGCAGCCAGTCGCGAGACCTCGCACATTGATTGTGATAAAGACTGTTTTATATCTCTTCATTCAAATCTTTCATCTACAAAATTTTCCATCTCATATTCTGCTTCAAACCGTATTCGTTTTTAACATCACATACATACAGCTTAGCCTACTTAGTACTTAAGCCTGGTCTACACTACAAAATATTTTGAGCTGAGCGTGGCTCATTCTTTGTTTATTTAACACAAAGCTTCTCTCGGCAACAGCGTCGCCGTCGGCCTGAAAATGTCTGGTCATTGCAAACTTTTTTTACACTCTGAAGAGATTCGCTTAACCAAGGTTCTGGTGCAAAATTTAGTTTGAGCTCTGGTCTTGGCATTTTGTGGGACTTTGGTGGAAAGGCAGTTTTAGTTTTCTGGAAAGATGGTATATAAAATATACTCTGTTTCAGTTAATAGGTTAGTTGGTGCGTGTAGATAAAAATTAAAAGGTTACCGGTAGGTTTAAAAAAGTCTTACATACCACATAGGCCTGCTTAGGGCTCTGTTAGTTTGGTTAAGGTGGCACTTTACTAGGCTTTTGGTATGATTAAAGTTGTCCTTCCAGCTAGTATGGTGGACGGAGGTCCTACCTCTTAGACGGATTCAAACTATCTTTAGCTGTTGGTCAGGTTTAGGTACCGGTAGCACTTCACCAGACTTTTGGTCAAACTTGGGTTGGCCTACCTGCTAGCCTTGCATTTTTTTTAGAGTTCAGTTCAGTTCATTTTTTTGTTGGCGAAAAAAAAAGACACAAAAAGCAAAAACACAATAAACACAAATAATTTGCACAACAAGGATGGCAGCGAAAGACCAAAAGGTCACCAAAGTCAGCTGCCACCCAAACATTTAAACAAAAGACCCAAAATTAAGAACATTAACACATATAGCACAATACCAGCATTGATTGCAGGGTTCAACTGTACAAGTTATAGGATAGCTCTAGGTCTACAATACTATTCTAGATTATTTTCAGTTGACCTACTACACTGTGTCAGTACAGTGATGGATGCGTTTGATTGATAAGTTTAAATCAATTTAAGGCGAATTTCCAGCCAGATGACATAACCAAGCAGAAAGTGACGTTTAAGCGTTTGAATGCACACAATCGCAAGATCAAATTTGCCAGTGTAGACAGTTTTTTGTCAGTCGAGGCTGGACAATGCAGGCGTTTGCGCTTTTCGGGCTTGTAGTGTAGACCAGGCTTTAAGACTGGTCTACACTACAAAATATTTTGAGCTGAGCGTGGCTCATTCTTTGTTTATTCAACACAAAGCTTCTCTCGGCAACAACGTCGCCGTCGGCTTGAAAATGTCTGGTCATTGCGAGCTTTTTTTACGCTCTGGAGAGATTCGCTTGACCAAGGTTCTGGCTCAAAATTTAGTTTGAGCTCTCGTCTTGGCATTTTGTGGGACTTTTGTGGAAAGGCAGTTTCAGTTTTCTGGAAAAATGGTACCTACTCTGTTTCAGTTAATAGGTTAGTTGGTGTGGGTAGATAAAAATTAAAAGGTTAGGTTTAAAAAAGTCTTACATCCAAGCCTACTTAGCTGTTAGTTTGGTTAAGGTGGCACTTCACTAGGCTTTTGGTATGATTAAAGTTGGGCCTTCCAGCTAGTATGGTGGACGGTGGTCCTACCTCTTAGACTGATTCAAACTATCTTTAGCTGTTGGTCAGGTTCAGGTAGCACTTCACCAGGCTTTTGGTCAAACTTGGGTTGCACACGGTCGCAAGAACAAATTTGCCAGTGTAGACAGTTTTAGTCAGTCGAGGCTGGACAAGGCAGGCGTTTGCGCTTTTCGGGCTTGTAGTCTTTAGACCAGGCTTTAGGCTTATACAGCAGAGCAGACTAACTTGAACAAAAAGCAGCTAGTACATACTTTTTCTCCTAAACAATTTAACAAATTCAGAAAGCGTTGCCAGCGTCAAAAATTGTAAATCAGTTCTGGTTCAAATCAGAACTTCGTTATGCGGGGTCCACACCGAGCTTGTCTAGCATTTAGCATACAGCAGGTGGCGTGTTTTCATGTCTCGCGTATTTCCGCTTTATGATTTGTGCTAACATGTTCACATTGGTTTCCATGGAAACAAGTCGTTTAGCGTATGCATGGAAGTCATTAGGTTAAATTGTTGGTTGGTTGGTATTTATAAGTAGGCCTACGTATAACCTAGTAATAATACCACAGTAAACCTCGAAATTCATAGCAAATCCCGACATCGCATCGATGTCCGCTCTGATGCTGCAACGGAAAAATTTAGCAATACTTTTGAAAACTATGCAAAAGAAAGACGGTAAGTAGAATTTTTTCATTGACATTTACAAACAGCCTAGACCTACTTCGTGGTTAGCCTGAGCCCTGATAGGCTACACAACAAAACGAACTGAACTAGCCTTCCGTACGGTATTTTTAATGAATTCGCACAAGACCTTTGGCGACTTCGGGTCTCAATTTTCTCAGTGGAGGACCGACCATTCTAATCTAATCAGACTTGCAATTGTAACACAGGCTACGTTGGCCTACCTGACTTTTTTAATTTCTTACCATCTTGGACAGCTTCACTGTTATTTATTTATTATTACTGTATTTCTTTTTCTCAATTAGCCAATTATAATTATCATTGATGAGTTAAGGGGTGGCTGCTTGACTTGAAGACCTTGAATGGTCACTTCGCAGCCTCCCGCTGTTGTGATGCTTTCATCATTTTCTTTTTTTTAATTGTAATCATTTCAACAGTTTTACTATATGTAGGCTACATTGTGTTTTGATTTATTGTAGGTTACCGTATACGTCTTTTTTGCAGCAGCCGATAAACATCTATCTATCATTCGTATAGGCTAAACATTAAGCTACCGGTAAACTTGGAACAGTTAGGCTACAATCCGGGACTACAATGTGTAGAGAAGCAGGGTCAGGTCTCAGTAGGTTAAGGGGTTCATTTGTGAAAATCCACACTCACACTCGCTCTATTTGTTGGTGCTAAATTCGTGAGTTTACTTTGCCGTTTTCTACATGTTTGCACCAGCAATGAAAGGTGAATTGAATGAATGAATGGATGTTAGAGGCGTTATCAAATTTTGAAGACCCTGGGATCATTTTTTCGTACGGTAGTTACATATTCACAAAGTCCCATCACAGCTTCATGTTCATCTAAGCGCAATCTCTTTCACAGTGGTGCCGAAGTAGGGGGGACTGGGGGATATATCCCCCAACAATATTTTGGAAGCATCCCCCCAATATTTTAGAGAAAATTCACGTTAGTTTCACGTTAGATGAGATGCAGAACAAAGAAGAGAGAGGCCAAAAGATGATGGCGAGATAGAAGAAAAGATTGGCACCACCTGGATGAGAACAGCAAAAGACAGAATGGTGTGGAAACATAATATGTGGAGGCCATCTGCCAGCAGTGGCATGACCGGTTGATGATGATAATGATGTAATTATATATTGCCAGTCATCGTTGGTGGATAGTGAAGTAGATGGTCAATTAGTGTTAGGTAGCCTACATGGCGAAACGAAGCAATCAGTTGGAACTTGTTACCCTTAGGTCAGGTAGGCCTTATCTTCCAAAAATTGTACTCGTTCAGCTGGGCATGTGTGGAATGTATTGAGAGATTACTTTGACAGAGGAAGGCATGGTGCTATGGCAATTAGCGACAGTCAACAGACAATGAACAAAAACAGTAGGCTATACTTTCCATGCAATGGAAAAGTTACGTAGCCTAAGTTATATCACAGACTTGCCTGTAAAAGCGCGCACTGCCCTGGTTAAAATTTAGCACAAACGTTTTGAAATAAAGGCCTAGCCTACTTTGCGCTGCGCGATTAAACTTTTTTGCAGTGAAATACAATTTGTAAGCATAGCTTTGCAAAAAATGTCAGTATAGGCTATACTGACATTTTTTGCAAAGCTATGCTTACAAATTGTATTTCACTGCAAAAAAGTTTAATCGCGCAGCGCAAAGTAGGCTAGGCCTTTATTTGATTGATTGATTGATTGCTTGAATCTTTATCCTCGGACTGGGAAAGCTTCTTGCAGAGCTTAATCCTGGCAGTTTCGCATACTTGTAGAGGCTTTGAATCACTGACGCAGGCCCGGTCACCGAGATTGACAGAGTGAAGTTTCCGATTGTTGAAGTCTTGTTGCCGGGGAACTATTCCATCCATTAGATGCCGCTGAATGGAGAGCAGTCCTTAACGTGCGTTGCTCAAGCGCACACCCCTTGAGCAACGCACGTTAAGGACTCAAAACGTTTGTGCTAAATTTTAACCAGGGCAGTGCGCGCTTTTACAGGCAAGTCTGTGATATAACTTAGGCTACGTAACTTTTCCATTGCATGGAAAGTATAGCCTACTGTTTTTGTTCATTGTCTGTTGACTGTCGCTAATTGCCATAGCACCATGCCTTCCTCTGTCAAAGTAATCTCTCAATACATTCCACACATGCCCAGCTGAACGAGTACAATTTTTGGAAGATAAGGCCTACCTGACCTAAGGGTAACAAGTTCCAACTGATTGCTTCGTTTCGCCATGTAGGCTACCTAACACTAATTGACCATCTACTTCACTATCCACCAACGATGACTGGCAATATATAATTACATCATTATCATCATCAACCGGTCATGCCACTGCTGGCAGATGGCCTCCACATATTATGTTTCCACACCATTCTGTCTTTTGCTGTTCTCATCCAGGTGGTGCCAATCTTTTCTTCTATCTCGCCATCATCTTTTGGCCTCTCTCTTCTTTGTTCTGCATCTCATCTAACGTGAAACTAACGTGAATTTTCTCTAAAATATTGGGGGGATGCTTCCAAAATATTGTTGGGGGATATATCCCCCAGTCCCCCCTACTTCGGCACCACTGTGAAAGAGATTGCGCTTAGATGAACATGAAGCTGTGATGGGACTTTGTGAATATGTAACTACCGTACGAAAAAATGATCCCAGGGTCTTCAAAATTTGATAACGCCTCTAACATCCATTCATTCATTCAATTCACCTTTCATTGCTGGTGCAAACATGTAGAAAACGGCAAAGTAAACTCACGAATTTAGCACCAACAAATAGAGCGAGTGTGAGTGTGGATTTTCACAAATGAACCCCTTAACCTACTGAGACCTGACCCTGCTTCTCTACACATTGTAGTCCCGGATTGTAGCCTAACTGTTCCAAGTTTACCGGTAGCTTAATGTTTAGCCTATACGAATGATAGATAGATGTTTATCGGCTGCTGCAAAAAAGACGTATACGGTAACCTACAATAAATCAAAACACAATGTAGCCTACATATAGTAAAACTGTTGAAATGATTACAATTAAAAAAAAGAAAATGATGAAAGCATCACAACAGCCAGTGATGGGCATTATCGGCGATAATTTATCGGCGATAATTATCGCCGATAAATTTTTATCGCTTATCGTTATCGCTTAATTATTTTTTCAATTATCGTTTATCGTTATCGCCAAAGGCAATATTTGATTATCGCCGATAATTAATCGCCGATAAATTTTATTTCGGATCAACACACAAGTGGAAAGATCATGAAAAGTAATATTTTTACTAGCCACCTAGTTAATGAAACTAAAATTAAAACCAGTTCTTCTTCAGTGCCTGAAATGTGTGTGCACAGGTCGTTGTCAGAGGAGAAGACACGCTCCCCTGCAGCGACGGCCCTGACAACACAATAATTTTTAGAGTTGCAAATTGCAATGCAATGAAATGCATGCAACAAGTCTCTTGTTGTTTTGCTGCAATCAGCAATCGCGAGTGAATTTTACAATTAAAATGTAAGCGCATGGCGGTACAGATTCCTTTGAAGCGAAGCGAAAGAAATGGGCAAGTGGTTTGTGAAAGTGTCGCAATACGAGGCCGCTTTTACATCGGAAACATGGTCTTTCGCGCCACCTCAGGATCAACTATTTTATTTTTGTGTTTTCTTTTTTCGTTGGAAGTGTTAGTTTTTAGTAATTGTCGTAAAAAAATAAAATCTCTCGCGTAAAAACATGAAACTTACTGTTTTAAGCGCACGAAATCTTTAGATGAGTAGATTAACTAAAATCGTAAGAACTTGCCTTGAGACGTGTACGTCACAAACTCAGTTTAAAAGACAAAATTCATACACAATAACAACACAAGATCGGTTATAGACTGTAAGATCGATTTTTTTCTAGCTTGGCGATATAACTGTAATCCAAAAATAATAACCA
The DNA here is from genome assembly GCF_918807975.1 of Aplidium turbinatum. Taxonomy (NCBI): domain Eukaryota; kingdom Metazoa; phylum Chordata; class Ascidiacea; order Aplousobranchia; family Polyclinidae; genus Aplidium; species Aplidium turbinatum. The sequence continues at coordinate 23,375,521 of NC_137486.1, read as the reverse complement.
AATGTGTAAGTGCCATATAACTTAAAAAGTTAACCCATTTGTGCCGAAAGTGAAAGTAGGCCTACTTAAAAAAAAATTCGAAAAATTTAAATATTGCATAATTATGACCTAAAAAACATATCACAATTATTTTTTTTCTAATTGTGTTTGTACTTTTTGAGAAAAAAGCCGTCCTATATATAAGACGCTAGGCAAATCCGTTATCAAATTTCACAAGTTTCTTGTGCGTAATGCTTAAGTGTTATTACATTTTACTTATTGCTCAAAGTGATAAATGGGAAATGTCTTGTTCATGTTTTGTCATGTCAATATTGTCATCGAGCATTTTATTGAAATGAAAGTTCAAAAAATATGAAGATGAAAATTAGCAAAGTAACACAACATCACTGAAACAAGTCATTGCGGAATATGATATTGCTTGAAGCATTTGACCTGCAGACCGACATCATATTTTTTGCATCTTGTAGTAGTTTTTGCATGACAATAGGCGCATCGAGTTGCGTGATAAAATTATGCTAAATACAGTATTACCTTTCTCATTTACTTATGCGAATGCGACATAGCCTACCTCAACCAAATATTTTTATTCCCACTAATACAGTGCCTATATTGTAATTCTTATCTCAACAACTCAACGTTCTGCCATTGCTTTAATGATGGTGTTCACAAAGAAAACAAAAAAAATTATCAGTAAATTACAATAATTATGTTATTGTTCTTAAACAAACACGACTAATTTGACAAGCTTGATGGATTTCACAGTATGCACATTTTTACTACCAATAACGCTTGAGATTACTGATAAATTTTCAAGCATTTGGCGTTTTTTGGAATTTTTTAAATTACTGCTGACTTTGCTGTAAACAGCCCTTTGAGCAGAAAGCAAAATACAAAGTTTCAAATTTTTTATGGTATTTTCATTTGATTTATTCATTTTGCCTACTGCACGTTAGCGGCAGTGTAACTCAATTGATAAAAGCAGCCAACTGGTATCTGAAGGTATAATTATGAGCACGGCGGTTACCTCAGTGGTTTGATTCTGGATCAAGAGGTTGAAGATTCGATACCTACTGCCGCTGTTGCGATTCTATTCATGCATAACTTTAAAAAAGTTTGTCCCTTTACACTACAGTAACTTATATTATGTTCGATTTTTCGTCATGTTGATGAAAACAGTTCGTGCCGCATGGAATGGGGCAGCGCTAATCAAGAAAAAAAAAATTATCGTTATCGGACATTATCGGCGATAATTTATCGTTTATCGTTATCGCTTAACTTTTTTTTGATTTATCGTTTATCGTTATCGCTTTAGGCATTTTTCGTTTATCGATTATCGTTATCGCTTAACTGAAAAATGAGTTATCGCGCCCAACACTGAGTATAGGGGAGATGTAGGACCAATACACCAGCAGCGCCATATTTTCATCCCTTCAAATTTTTTTAAAGATGTGATTATATTTTTGGAGTCGAGTTTTTGCCAAGACTGGAAATATGAAGTTTCATGATGAGGTGCTTCGAGATTTGGCAGCTAGTGCAGCAGATGTAAAATATGAGGCTCGTTCAACCACACACAGCCTGGGCCTCGTGAGCACGAACGGTGCAGTGTGCTTTTGATTGAAAATTGTAGCGTAGCCTACCTTCAAAATACACATTAACGCTATTAGCCTATGTTGTGAACTGGTAAACTTCTCAAAAACTTAATCCTAAACAAACTAGGACCAGCATATTTAAAGGCTAGATTGCTTGATCACTGTGACAAAACAATAAGCAATCGAGCTGTCCATCGCGGCGTTTTAGTCGAAAACAGACTGCACGTGTCGCCCTATGCCATGTCGCGTCGCATTGTGTCCGCGCGTATGCAAAAAATAGCGACTCATTGTTTTTTATTACAAAATACAAAGTTTACAAAAACAAAAATTCACTCTCAATTCAAACTGAACCACTCAGAATAGATGAACGGTTTTAGCGCTCTTCCAGCAAGAAGGTAGCAGGCTAATATAGATTAGATGTGACTTTACGATGAACTAACGTGACATTACAAAGTTAAAAGCGACAGTGATGAGTGTAAATTAAAACAGGGAATATGTCAGTGAGGTGCAATACTCTGGAAGAATAACGATCAGTTAAGTAAAATGTGCAAATGAATTAACGGCATTCCACAATGATTTCCATAAGAAACGACAAAGCTCATCCCAATAAACTGTCGGCCCAAAGCAATACAACTATGACGCCTCACAGCGAGAAGTTTGAGTGGTTGGAGAGCTCATTTGCGCCGTGCGCGAAGTGACAGTCTACGCCGAAGCTGCATTCTCCTTTCAACCACCTGCCGAACAGTAATAGCATAGTTAGACGCATAATAAGATAAAATAATATTTTCACATAATCCATTCGATTGCGTCGTTGTTTGAAAAATAATCCATCTTGAAATAAAAACTTTCGACGATTTTGTCATTCTTGTTCGACGCGTGATGTTTGCTTAGGCGTATTGCACACCATACATTTTACTGCAGAATTGGACATCTGTGCGCAGTAATAGCATCAGGCTGCAATAAAACTATTATTTAGTGTTTAGTGTTGTGCATATCATGTGATCTGTAAAAGAAAGCATATTGACTCCTGCTCCAACTCCGAAATTCATTTTCAAGAGAAATAAGCGTGAAACTACCTTTTTCAAATAATTTTAAAAAACACAAAAAAAAATCCCAAAAACACTCTCAAGGGTTTTTCTTAACCTTGTTTTTGCTACACTGTGGGAATGCAATTAATTGTGTTTAGAATTCCCTTCAAATCAACAGCAAGAAGCTAAGATATGTTTATGTTCATCTCGAAACACTTGATGAAAACATATAACTGCGTGCTTTTGAAGAGAATCGAACCGAGGCCCTTCCGAACGTTATTGCAGCTCAGTGTGCTGTTGCGCAACCTATGGACCAACTCTGGTGAGCAGTGTATGCACTATGCAGGGCACTTGAGTGACTTACCGGTGGCAGATCTCCGTTTTGAACTTATAGATGCTGGAGATGTCTTTTCGCTTTTCTTCGTCGTTGTGAGCAAATTTGCATTGTTCTCCATAAGGACACCTACCGGTGGAGAGGAATACTTCACACATTCTTGTTTTAAACTTCCCGCTCAATTCCCTGCTTCCTGTATATGACGTCATAATGGTAAGCGTTCACAAACCATGTACAATTGGGTGCACAATGTAGTTTGTGCTGACCACAGTTGCATGTTCCAGCTAGCAGCATTGTGATCTATATAATTCATTTATTAGCTGCAATTGATTTTCTCTGTACTCACTGTTACAGTAGCCTATAATTAATTGCAGAATGGGTGGTTCGCGTTGCATCGTTGGCCAACAAACTAACGACCACTAACCGTGTGCAAAGTCGCATCTCGGCCCGTACTCGCAAATTCCAGAACTGGCCCAAGATTTACAGAGCCTTGTTTTGGTCCTGCCACGGATATCGCTCTTCTCCGCCTTCTCATGATAGAACTTGCATCTTCCTCCGTATGGACACGATCCGATGGTGTGGAACGTTGTGCATGGTGCAGTCTTCTTAGTTTCCAGGTGGGAGCGGTTAGAACCTGGTAAGTGGATTATTTAATGAGATGATAACAATACGATGACATCATAAACGAAATGGAGTGGGACTTGTTCTAGTGCAGTGGTTCTCAACCGGGGGTCCGCGGACCCCAAGGGGTCCGTGAAGCGATTTCTGGGGGTCCGCGAAAGTTTCCGAGTTTTCAACATGACGGATAAATTAAGAAATTTAAAAATTGTTTGTGCTTTGTTTATGTATTAGCCTACAGTGATTCTTAAACTGTAAGTCGCAACGCACTGGTGCGTCGTTTGAAATTGCTAAGGACATTGCACAAAGGTTTGGTTTCTTAACTAAAATATCATATAAATTACTTAAACCTTTTAATAAGGCTATGTTCAACTAAATTCTTTTAAGACAACAGATTGTTGATCAATGATTAATTTAGAAATACAAACGTTAGTCAGCAGTCTATCACCACTCACAGTTTTGCAATGACTGTGATTAAAACGAATTAATATTGATTTCAAATGAAAAAAGGGAGAAATTCTTTGTAACAGTCGCAAGTATTCTATTAACCTTTGATAAAAGTTATAGAAAAACATCAAATGAGCATATACTTATAAGCTTACCGATGTTTGATCCTGTGTGCCAACATATAGCTCATAAGTCATAACATAATTTAGTCAATCTCATCAATCGTCAAGTGCGTTGCGAATTCAGCAAATTCTTTCAAGTTTGTTGCTTTGAAACTTATGTAACATTATGATTCCATAAGGAAACGCGATATACCAACATTTCAAATTGAAAATTTTAGGGGTCCGCGACCGCTTCGAAGACACCAAAAGGGGTCCACCAAGACAAAAAGGTTGAGAACCACTGTTCTAGTGGGTTCTTGCCGCATTGTCATCTTGTGTATGTGGATCAGCCTCCTAAACCGCACAACACGTCATTCATCACTGCTCGATTTACGGATCTCGAAATGGAAATGCCAAACTTACAGCGCTTGATAGCAACACAGTCCAATGGCTGCAGCGCCTGGATGGTATAACGTGACTGCTACCGCTTCATACGCAAAAAGAAGACAAATGAAGTGGTTTATTGTGATGTCATAGTTGGTGGATGGGCTGGCAGTCTAACGGTGGAACAACTTCCTAGTTTCACTGAAGATGAATCGAATCATCACCGCACACCAACAACACAGGGTGAAGAATGTAGATCATTTATTCAGTTTGCTGTCAATAACGTGGCAAGGTATGACAAATAATTATGTCAAAATCGCATTACGACGTCAAACTTACGACATAGCTTACCTTCAATTTTACTGAGGTTGCCATCCAACACAATGACGTCATCTGTTGTTAATCTGTGATAAAACTGAACTTTAACCAATGAACCGTAACAAGCAATCCAAATGCCACAAAAGACTAAATTGATGTAAAATCGTTGCAATTAGTTTCCTGTAAATATTAAAGATAAAAGTTTTCTTAACTTTCTAATGATCTTTGAACTTGCAAAATCCTACACAACATTTCCATTTGATCTGTAGCTTATACATGTCTACTGTAGACTTAGTCTACTGTAGACATCACATTGTAAGTTGCTGTGAACTGAAGAAATAATTTCCTCTAACTTTTTGGTCACGTAGGCTGCCAAGCCAAGTGTGGATAAGCGCCTTCGTAGGATTATCATTACTTTAATAATTTATCGAGATTACTCGGATTCTCCCGTGGGATAAGCTTCCCGTGGGTCGGGATAAGCTTCCCGCGGAATAAGCTTCCCGTGAGATAAGCTTCCCGTGAGATAAGCTTCCCGTGAGATAAGCTTCCCGTCAGGGGCGTTGACAGGGGGGTCTAGGTGGTACTTTTGGACCCGGGCCCGGAATATTTGAGGGGCCCGGATTTTAAAAATTCCCCGCGACTTCAAACATAATCAAGATCTTAATATAATCAGATCTGAAGGAATTGCCATCAGAGGTTAAAACTGCTATTTTAGCCGTCAGATGGTAAAGTACCGGGCCCCCTTCTGGGTACTGGGCCCACCATCTCAGGGGGCCTACTAGTAATAGACTTTTGCGTGTCAATGACAACATGTTTTTTAGCTGCTAAAGTTTACTGTGTGTACTTCCATTGAGAAGATAATTTAGGTCCGGTACCAATGAGATGCTGGGCCTGGGCCCTTATATCAAAATATCTCTAAAATCACCACATTATCTTGGTCGTTATTTTGTGATAGAATTTCAGGGGGCCCACAGGTAATTGACTTTTGCGTTTCAGTAACAATCTGTTTTTTAGTTGTTAAAGTTTACTGCGTGTAGCCTACTTGTTCATTGACAAGATAATTTAGGCCCGGTACCGGTACCAATGAGATGCTGGGCCCTTATACCAAAACATCTCTAAAAACCACATTATCTTAAGTTAAAATGTGACAACATTAGTAAAATTACCTGCATTTGAAATAAAACAGGTTGGTTGCAATTGAATACTTGAAATCAAGACAGGCCCAATTCCTACAAAGGTGTGTTTAAGATAAATGTGTTTTAATTATTTTGGTTGTTTATTTTTTTGTATTTTGTGGTAAAACTTTGGAATTGGCAACTGTTGAACTGAAACCGCTTTATACACTGGTAGTGGTAGGGTCACCATACTTTGTGTACTACTGTTATAGGTTAAACCACGAAGTAGACAGCTCATTTTAAAATGATTGTCATAAATGGGCAAATTATATAAGACATTTGCATAACTTAATTGCAATGCCTTGTCTAAATTTTGCAAAAGCATAGATTGAAACCTTTCTTTAGCATACCGGGTAAGGTGAAAGCGTTCATGTTTTGTAGGTTAGCTTCTCGTTAGCACAAACTTTAAGAGTCAGGTACGATTGATTTTGAAGTCTGCCAATAAGTAAACAAGACACATGAAATACTTTTTGTAATACTGGACTAGCTTAAAGTATGGTTGGTCTATTGATATCCCATTTAACAATAAAATATTTTTTCTACATCTACCGGTATAACTTGCAAGGTAAAAGTAATTTTTGAAGTGTCAGAAGCTGCATTAAGGCTGTTGCACTTTTAGCTTAACTAACGTTTTGGTTTTACAGGGTGTTTTGTTTTCTTAAGCTTTACTTCAAAGTGAATGTTACTGGTTTACAACCGGTAATCTAGTTCTAGAATGGTGTAACCTTGCTATGTACCAAGATTTCATTCAGCATTTCATAAAGAAGATGTCTTGTTTGAACTACCGACATTCTTGCTTTGAACATTTCAGATAAACAAAACTCTCAAAGAGGAATTCTTTGAAATGGCTGAACATGGAGGTTTGTCAGAACCTAGCAAACTTTGCTTTGCCGTTATTGCAATTGGAATACATTCGTTTACTATGATTAGCAATGGTGCAGACGTGCTGTAAAAGTTTTGCAGATGTTCCAAACAAGGGAATGTTTTTCTCCAAGGTCTTTGCATAGTTTTTTTTTTTCAAAAGTTATGTTGAGCCAAATGTTAAACCTTGAATGTACCAGAAACCATGAAGCATTTAATGCCATCTTTACCCATGTCTTTAATTGCTGTGGTAAGAACCAGATAAAGTGATCAGCAGGCCACAAGCTTAAGAACGACCACCAAAAGTAAGACAAACAATTCAAAAACTGACCTCAAAGTCAAAGGTCAGCAAGTAATAAGCGAACATTGAGTAGTGTAATAGGTATATAATCAATTAACCTGCCTTTAACTGTAGGCCATAAAAATGTTTGTCTTATTTGTAGCCTATTCCATTTGTGCAGTCATATTTTGTTTATTGCTAAAAAATTGTGAACAGTAAACAAAATAGCATTTCTCATAGATTAATTAGCATTTCATTTTTAGCATTTACAATCCCGCAATTATAAATATCCCTGACTTTACAGAGGTAGCTATCAGCAAGTGTAACCAGCATATTACATTTAGATACCAGTATAATAAGTATTTTATGACAGTTGCCAGTATTTTGTTTGTGATTTCAAATCGTTGCTGCTTTATGTTTCATTTCTTTCATTCCAAGCAAAGATGAAGCTATAACTTGATAGACCTGTGTTTACTATTAGTTATATTTCTGCTGTGTTCTGTACACTGCTGGGTTGATGATTGTTTATGAAGTTATAAACGTTTAACTAGGTAGTAGTTAGCCGGTATTGTGCAGTAAGCATTATAACATTTCATTAAGCACCAGTAACCTATGAAGGCTTTCTGAGTACTGCAAAGTTGTCAGTGAGTGATGAAGCTGTTAGACCTTACCTAGAAACCTATTAACTAGTGTTACACTGTAAATATTGCTCCGTTTTGTTAAAGATCATAGTAATTTTCTTATGTATGCTGTGATTCCTGTGAAGTAGTTGCAACATGTGATGAAGTTATTAAACTTCATCTACATAAGTCAGCACTTATGCACCATTTCAATAACAACTGTTTTTAGCATGACCAATGGTGTTTGCATATGAAAAAATAATTACATGTAGAAAAGTTAATTCAACAGTTAGATTACAGCAACTGCTGCTCATAATAATTGTGCTTCTTAAATTCAACAACCACAATGTTCCAAAAATAAAGCAATTAATAAAAAAAATGTTTTAGTGAAATATAGCATGATTAACAACAGGTTTCTTGCTCAGATTGTTATTTTGACAGCCTTTTTGAATTAAAGTGGGGTATGGCAATAGCTTTGATACCCAACAACCCATGTCTATCTAAAGTGGTTTTTGAGTTATGGCGATTGGAGTAGGCAGAAATGTCGGAGTCGCGGTGGGGGGGGTAAACGGGGGGCCATGAAATTAAAAATTATTTCCAGGTTATTTTTTCCCAAATGGAACAGAATTAACTTAGGGACAGATCAAAATTCAAATAAAGGGAGCAAATGAAACACCCTAATGTACGCCATTCTGTGCTGTTATGGATTAACACTGTTCTGTTGTGAATTGAAAGTATATCACTAGATTGGTAAACTATTGTTTTTATCGTACTTAAGTTCCTGATTATGCACATTTGAGTACACTTGAGTTTTCATGTTAGCATTTTGATTGGGTACTTGTTAGCTTTTTGAAAGTATTGTATAGGTGAGTGGTTTAATCAATCAATCACTGGTTTATTTTTTTTCACAAAATATCACATCAAATGCACTGGTACATTACATAAAAGTGAGATAGGAAAGAAGCGAAAAACCTTATGAGGTCACCAAGTCAGCCTCCACCTCGGCGATCTTATAAGGCAAAACATAATTACCACTTGGTGAAAGTGTTAAAATGTTGTTTGTTGAAGCATTTGTGAATTCACTTTTTTTTGCACTTCTAAACTGTTTTGCTATGTTATGGCTATACATTTAAAAATAATAGGTTAGTGAAATTTCAAATGCCAATTGTAATTTTTGGAAAAAATTGCTTCTAAATGTAGGTAACCAATTTAAAATTCTCATAATTTTGTCAAGTCTTGTCCGATTTAAAAAATTGTATGAACTCAATGTGATAAGCATGTCAAATTTTGATACCAGCTTCTACTGTGTGATATAAGATCTGGGTTGAATGACCCATACGCTTCATGACCGTTGCCAGTATGTTTAGAAATCGTTAACACTTTTGGCTTTCATTGCAAGCAAAGGTGTAGCTATGACTTGATAGACCCGTGTTTGCTCTTATTTACATTTGTATTGTTTTCTCAACTGGTGAGAAAGTCTAGTAAAGTGAACCACCTTTCCATATCAGTGCAGTTAACATACACACTACATTATCATAAGTCTGCTTGCCAATAAGGGGATCAAAATTATTTTGGCCCCGGGGGCCCACAAAGGGCTTAACACAGCACTTTACTTCAGCTTTCTGGTGGTCAAATAGCCACTTCAGCCACCAAACAGTAAAGTAAGAATTTAGTTTAGTCTAGTATAGTGATTTCCCTAACCATGAATATTACCCGAAACACGAATTTCAACATAAACAGGTTAATATTTGTTTAAACTCAAACTGAAATGGCACAGGTAAGAAGATTGCTATCCCTGTTTCTGCACTAAAAATTGCATTGCACTGCACTAAAAACTGCACAAAACCGCTTTTCAGATTGCAGCAATCAGCAAATGTTTGATCGAGGCCCAAACACCTTTCCCAAATCAAATTGAAAACTTTCTGACTGTCTGCACTACCTTTGCTGTAAATTCTCTTCTGGTGAGCCTAGAATACTCTAGTGCCATGTGACAAATAAAAGTTCAAAAAAGCAGCCGCTAGATAGAGATAGTAAGTTTTGCGGTTCAAGAAATTTTAAGATTGCGCAAGATTTGTTAAATGACCATGCTTAAACGACATCAATAAAAGTTTGTAAACAACCTTTATTTTCATAACATAGTCGATGAAGGCCGAAGGGGGCCCGAAAATAAATTGGTACCGGGCCCGAGAAATCCTGTCAACGGCCCTGCTTCCCGTGAGATAAGCTTCCCGTGAGATAAGCTTCCCGTGAGATAAGCTTCCCGTGGGATAAGCTTCCCCTACCTGACTGGTTTTAAAACATTTCCATTATTTGAAAATATCGCGGCTCGTTGCACTGAATGTGTCACCACGACGGGGCGCTCGCAAGCAAATTATCGACCATATGACGTACCCGTTTCCTGACGTCAGATCATGTCTTCCTTCACCTGAACATTAAAACATATGATGTTAGCTGAAACCACAAACCCGTTGCAGCTTGTTATGATGGAAAGGGAGATTTACTTCTAAGCACTTATAATTTCCATCGTCGGTCTCTCATATAACCATGGACCCTTCAGACACGACCAGATCTGTCACATTCTGTGGATGTGATTTCTAAAAAATGAAGTTGGTAACCTCTGAATGAAACTTTCTAAATATATTTCTTTTTATTTCTACTTGCTTTGGTATGAACTTGGAGTTCTCAGCCGTTTTCCCATGAAGTTCACCCAAGTTATAAAACAATCAGCCCGAATCCCCAGTAAGCTGACAATAAATATAGTGAACATATTGACTAACTCGCTAAAACCATAATGCAAAGAAGTTTTCAACCCATGAATGGTATTAGACAGGCAAACGCGTAAGTCATTAAGTGCATACGTGGAAACCTTTAAGTCGAAGAGGACTCACCCTTGCCGAAGTTTTTTGTCGCCAGATCTTTGTTTGTTGCAAACATTGAATCGAGGTCACGTGACCAATCATCGGCAACTTTCTGATGACGTAACTTCAATGGAACAAATTCAGGGGCATTTGGATCGAATGACGTCACACTGGAGGGGAAGAGATGCTTTTCTTCATGGATCAACGAGCAGCGGGGGCCAAGCTCACAAAGTCCGTCGATGTGATATCTGTGATGTCAACAATGGAGTTAGCCTAATTGTAAGCCTTCAGAATCTCTGTCAATATCAAACTTAACGTTTATAACATGATTGTAGATGAATGGAATTTCAACATAACAAAACTGTGGCGACCTTTTACCAACTTACTTTGGGCAAAGAATGCTCTTTTCTGTCATGTGATTGGGAATGGTGACGCCGAGCCCAGAATCGACCAATGAGACGACAGCATTATCCTGGAACCTTTCATTTTTGAACTCATCGATAAAACTTGTGACGGGAAAGTTGACAAAGGGAGATGAAAACTTTCGAGGTCGGAAGGTCAAGATTGGAGTGTGCGGCGAAGACACTGAAAGACAAAGATCTGACCGCACCGCTTTGATTTAATTTCTGAATTTGAAAAAAATTATAGTATAGCCTACAATTAGGTTGGTGCGGACTTAATAAATATAATCAGCAGTTTGGACTTCTTAAATTCCAACTCGCCGACTCTGTCTTGAGGAAACTTCTTGAAGCTTGTCACACTTTAGCGAAGTTTGTTGGTGCTACTAGCTTTAACACATTTACTTAAATCAACAAAATAACTTTCTGAGGTTTGACGCTTTCAACTTGTAGATTAACTTCTTCACTTATGGAACGAAGAAGCTTTAAGATCAAGCGGCGCTGGTTCGACTCTCGGGGTGTGCGCTTGAGCAACGCACGTTAAGGACTGCTCTCCATTCAGCGGCATCTAATGGATGGAATAGTTCCCCGGCAACAAGACTTCAACAATCGGAAACTTCACTCTGTCAATCTCGGTGACCGGGCCTGCGTCAGTGATTCAAAGCCTCTACAAGTATGCGAAACTGCCAGGATTAAGCTCTGCAAGAAGCTTTCCCAGTCCGAGGATAAAGGTTCAATCAATCAATCAATCACTTTGCAACTTCGGCCACAACTTGTCTCCTGAGTGTCTGAACTCGCCGCATTTCGAACCCTGTACACTCAGCAGAATCGCAGGTTTGCTGATAAGTTTGAGCTGGAAAGATTGATCTACTTGCGTTGCTTTGAAACAAAATACTAAATAAACTGTTGAAAAAATAAAATAACTAAGTTCAAATTTAACTGAAAGAAACTTCGAAGCCGCAACTCACGATTCATAATAAAGTTCCTTGTATAAAAATTTGATTTCAAAACCACTCGCCGCCAATCTGCCGCTTTACAAAAGTCTAACAAAACACTGGAAAGAGCTTCATCTATTGTGGGCTTCCTGTCACCTGAGCAATGGAACAAACGCGGGACTGCCAGAGGAACTCTCGGAACACGTGACTAGACATCACAATGACAGCGATTCCTCTGAAGACACGGGAGGCGTTGTTCTCACGAGGATGGCCTGAGGCTTGTTGTGGAACTTGCGCTTGCTGATTGAAGGCTCTCTTGAAGAAACAAACAACTCATACAGTAAAATCTGTCCTTTTTACATTGATTCAATGTCTGCAGACAGATTTTGCTATCTGTGAAGGCACTTTCAACAAATTATTTGAAGGTTGGTCCGCCCTGATAGCTCAGTTGGATAGCGCGTGGCCCCGTGAACAAAGAAGTTACAAGATCAAGCGGCGGTGGTTCGACTCTCGAGTTGTGGGCTTGAGCAACGCATTATAGGGACTGCTCTCTATTCAGCGGCACCTAGTGGACAAATAATTCTTCTCCAACAACACTGTAACATTTAAAAACTTAATTAAAAGCTACCGGATTTTTGTCGGTGGTTCACAGTCCCTACAAGTATGCGAAACTGCCAGGATGATGCTCTCAAAGAAGCTTTCTCAGTCCGATGATAAAGATTAAATCAATGAATCAATGCTGACTGGTAAAAATTTAAAGTACCCAGAGAAAGCTTCTGGTTGCAGTGAGCCAACCAACGAAGCTGATGATCTACCACCGGAACAATGGAGGTCTCCGTCTTGCTTGACATCTGAAGAGGTCTCCGTCTTGCTTGACATCTGAAGAGGTCTCCGTCTTGCTTGGCATCTGAAGAGGTCTCCGTCTTGCTTGGCATCTGAAGAGGTCTCCGTCTTGCTCGGCATCTAAAGAGGTTATTGAAAAAACATACTGAATTATTATCATTAAATGTTAAAAGGCCTAGTGATATTTATTGAACGAATCTTTATCCTCGGTCTAAGAAAACTTCTTTGGAAACTTAATCTGAAGTTTCACATAATTTTAGGCCTGATGTAGTCTACAGGGTTTGAACCACTGACGCTGGCTCGATCACCGATGCAGGCTCGATACAGCCACTGACGCAGGCTTGATGAATGCAACGGTAGTTGTCCTCAACATGCGTTGCTCGAGCGCACACCCCGAGAGTCGAACCAGCGAACAGAACCCAAGAGTCTTGATCTTGCGGTTTCTTTGATGACGTCAGGCGCAACTGAGCTATCGGGGCGTACAAATAAATATGTCATAGGGACAACAAGATCAGGGTGCCCTATGTAGATTTAGAACTATAGGCGGAGACAGGAAAGATCACGAGTTTGGTGAGAAGGTGATCTTCACAATCACGATCTTCAAGATCACGTTGCTTTGGTGATCCGATCAAGATCACTTTTTGTGTAAGGTAGGCTGCTTTAAAAAGTGAAGTTTTTGATTAATGATCCTACAAAAGAACAAAACAATAAGCAACCTGGTTAAAGGTAGTTGGTATTGCTAGTTGTAGCTTTTAACTACCAGATCGCTGGCCTAAGATTTATAATAAGTTATAGTGTCGGTTGCTATTAGGCCTATCAATATTATTTGTATTTTGCGTGGAATTGCAACGTCACACCCAAGGCCGAGGGTGATCACAGAAATGACGAAGTCACAAAATTGCTATGAGTTTTATGCTTTGTATTTGAAAAAAACACCTTTGAACTAGGCTACATCATTTTTCATCAATTTTTTGTCGGGTTCATATGGGAAGCTTTTATTTGTGTTACTAAGTAGGGGAGAGTGGGGTTAGTTGGAAGGCGGGGTTAGTTGAAAAACGATCATTTTTTTAACTTTCGATAACTTTTTTGAATATTTACTGCAAACCTGTGAAGTAGTTTATAAAAGCACACAATCCATGTTAGTTTCGATTTGTTGAGTCAAGGTATGTTTGTTTGGCTGACAATTTTTTGTTTTCTTACTTTTGAAGTAAAATTTTTAGCGTATTTAAAAACATCTCATGCGTCGATATCGTTAAAGATAGGAAGAAATTTTTTGGTGTGTGTCAGCTGTAGGTGTTTTACAACACTAAGGGTCGAATGCAGAAAGGTAGCTCAAAACTAGTTTTAAGCAAGCCGGGCTTAAATAGTGGCTTGAGCCGAGTTTTGCGCTGCAGAAACTATTCTTACTTTAAGCTTAGCTTAAAACTCGTTTCATTTCAGGTTTTGAGCCACCAATTTAAGTCGCCAAAAATGGCGACTTAACAGCGGCAGATCTTGACTTAAGCATTTTTGCAAACTGGATTTCAAAGGATTCCGGTGAAGTTGTGTGTTCGGTGGAAGTTCCTGGCCATGATGCGAAAATACTTGTAATGCGTAATTTTGCATCAACAATGCACTGGGTATTTATTGAGAAATAGCCTTTCCTGTTCCAGAAAATTTCAGCGTTTTCACCAATTGCATCTATCACACAAGGAAAATAGGCAATACCATAAAACTTCTGTTTGGAATTTAGAATTTCTGCTGGCGATGATGGAAACTTTATGTATGTGTTTTTCCTTGCAACAATGTACGCTGAAAATTTTTTTACTGTACCGGTACGCAGGGCCGTAGCCAGACTGCAGAGCAAGGAGGGCCCAAAATTTTTTAGGGGGGGGGGGGGGCGAAAAAATTTAAATGGGCAAAGTTATTATATCTGTAGCTGTTGCTCGAGAATGTTTGGATTTTGCCAGGGGGGCAAGGCCCCCCTGGCCCCCGGCTGGCTACGGGCCTGACTGTACGGCATACAGTCGTTTGGTGACATTGAATCAAGTCACCATCACTCAGTTTAAAATGTCCAGTTGCATAGAATCTTAAGGTAACAAGCAACTGTAGCATTGGTGAAAGGGATTGACTTCGCTCTGTGAAACTATCGGATAGTTGCTGGCACAGTTCTACTACAACAGCTTTGCTAAATCTGTAGCGTGCATGAAGCTGGTCATCATCGTAATAATCAAATGGATTTTGTGCATCCCTAATCATCCTGCGTGATAAGTTAACCGTTGGTTCTTCATCTTCAATGAATCTTTCAAGCAAGTCTAATGTATCCATAAAGTACCGTATGTTATTGCTAAAAAGTAAACCGTTTTCTGGTAAAAAATAAACAAACGTTTGTTATCCTCCTCTTGCTAGAAAACAAAATATTGGATGCATGATTAACCAATGCTTATCACTTCGGCAATTTTATGTTTTTGTTGTAAAAACTATTTCCGAAGTATACCTGCAGAGGCTGTAGTAGGGCAAAGTGGGGCGTGTTGTCACAGGGGCGTGTTGTCACAGCACGATTTCCATGTGATAACCCAAGCGTACAACCACGAGTTTTCAATGGAAGGCATAGTTTTCAGTTCTCTTTCCTACAAGCAGTGAAGATTAATAAATTTGTCACCACAGCAGAAATTATGAGGAGTGCCATTGAATTTTGGGCAAAATCAGGTTTTATAACTAAACTAAAAATGGTCTGGAAAACTAAGGTATGATCATAACTGATCAGAAAAGAAGCCTGCTCTTTTCATCATACCAAACAGATAAGACATGCAAGTAGAGATGTACACATGGTTGTTGAAACCACCTGATTTCATACCACGGGGCGTGTTGTCACAGCTGTGACTACACGCCCCGAGGTGTGCATTTTTAATATTAAGAAACATAAAAAATTATTTGTGCTTATACAACGAGGTAATATGCGTATTTGTTAAAATACAACGCTTTTTTAGGAAATAAAAATTAATATTAGATAATGATACACACATATATTCGATAGTGACACATTTCTCAAGATGACATTTTTATTGTTTTTGATAATGGGCATAAAATTTTTACCAATATGTTGTAAATTAAATTTTTTTGCATTTCGCATATTTTTTATTCGTTCAGCCTGTATTAAAACCATTTTTTGTTGGTTTCTGTCATATTTTAGTCATAAAGCATGTGCAGAAATTTTGTGACAACACGCCCCGGGGTGGGGCGTGTTGTCACAGTCCATTCACTTGCATTAAACATGCATTTATGTAAAAACGAAATAATCCAGAAAAACTTTAACTGTAGCTAAAAGAAGCCGAATGATACCTCTTTCAATTGCACTATCTAGCATTTCGATACCATTGGTACAGAACGAGATATATGCTGATTTGTAAAAATTGTGACAACACGCCCCACTTTGCCCTACAGCATGCAGGTAAGCTATTTTATGGCTATACATTCAGTAAGATGAGGCTCTGCCTTTCTACAACCATTTTGTATCAACGAAGTTCTGTAGATATAAAAGAAAAAACTCTACAGTACTTGTACAAGTTGCTGTTTGTTCATACTTGCTAGTTGATTTTTTGGCTCTCATAAAGAATCATCTCTCTCTCGCCATTTTGTAGACTTCAATAATACTTTTAATTTTTATTAATAGCCTACCCCTCCCTATTTAGCCCCTTGACAAACCTCCAGATAGTTTTGGTTCACTGCTATTTTTCAGTTACAATGTTGTTAAAAAACAACTGCTACTTGTAGCCTACAAATTGTTGTCTATCACTACATGCTTGCTAGTTGCTGTCAACATGCTTTGTCAAAAATCACCATGGCAAGTCGAGTGACGTCACACTTTGCGTCAAAAACGTGGCTTAAAACCAGTTTTATTATGAAGCGCAGCTCAAAGAGTGGCTTGGCCAAGCGACCTTGCAAATTAGTTTCTGCATCGCGCTCAAGTTTTAAACCGAGCTTGACTAAAACTCCGCTTGCCTGAGAAGAGCTTGGCGTTAAGCTAGGCTTATTTTGAGCTACCTTTCTGCATTCGACCCTAAGGGTCGAATGCAGAAAGGTAGCTCAAAATAAGCCTAGCTTAACGCCAAGCTCTTCTCAGGCAAGCGGAGTTTTAGTCAAGCTCGGTTTAAAACTTAAGCGCGATGCAGAAACTAATTTGCAAGGTCGCTTGGCCAAGCCACTCTTTGAGCTGCGCTTCATAATAAAACTGATTTTAAGCCACGTTTTTGACGCAAAGTGTGACGTCACTCGACTTGCGATGGTGATTTTTGAAACCTACCCGACAAATAAAGTAATTGTCAGTTTAGAAGTTGTTCGTGTAATTAGGGATGCTTTATTAATGACATCATAATACCTTTTGTTACATCACAATTGAATTTGAAACGCAGTTTCCAGTTGGTGGTAGCAAGTTAGTAGCCTGTTGTAAGACAAAGCATGTTGACAGCAACTAGAAAGCATGTAGTAGACAACAACAGCAATTTCTGCTATTTCCTTTCAGCCTAATTATAATCTTTTCTTTTTGCCTCAACATAATATTCACGACACAAAAGTCGGTATCACTGTAGGTTACATCATTATAACATAGCATGATGCCCTTCCGTTCCATTGTTCTTTGTATACCTGACACTTGTATCATTACTCGATAATGAGCTGAAAGATGAGCATTATCGCTATACGTTGTTTTAAAACTATAAAAAAATGGGCTTTTCAGCAACAAAAGTGCCCTTTTTTCATAATCCTGCCCCCCCCCCCATTGAAAACTCGTTCTGGCGCCCCTGCAAGTAGCAGTCGTTTTTTAACAACTTTGTAACTGAAAAATAGCAGTGAATCAAAAATATCTGGAGGTTTGTCAAGGGGCTAAATAGGGACATTCCACCTGTAACTCAAATAAATCTGGTCAGAATTTTCTCTTTAAAAATATATCTATTAATTTATAAAGTTTTTCATGGTTTTGCTCCGAACTATCTGGACACTTTGCTTGTTCATTATAAACCTGCCAAAACTTTGCGTTCTCAACATCAATTGCTCTGTGCAACCCTTCATGTAAGACACAATATGGAAATCGTACCTACCCAGTTGTTGCTGCCAGTTGCTGGAACTGTTTGCCTATTTGTGTGAAAGAAGCTGAAAATTTAAATGAATTCAAAGCTCGCTTGAAAATGTTCTATTTCAATGAACATTATGACTGAAAGTACCGTATTAATTATCACCATTGTCATGTGCAGCGCCCAGGAGCATAGTTTGACTGTGGATGTGGCGCTATATAAATATTGTTATTATTATTATTGCCGTATTTAACCTGGTCGTATGAAATGCTGCTAGTAAGCTTCAGCATTTCCAGAAAGGCCTACAGTGTTCTACGGAGAATGCACAAGCACATTTTAGCAAGCTTCAAAAAGTGCCCTGCACGATGGACTAATTACACAACTTCACCACAATCCTTTAAAATCCAGTTTGCAAAAATACAAGATCCGCCGCAGTTAAGTCGCCTTTTTTGGCGACTTAAATTGGTGGCTCAAAACCTGGAATGAAACGAGTTTTAAACTAGGCTTAAAGTAAGAATAGTTTCTGCAGCGCAAAACTCGGCTCAAGCCACTATCTAAGCCCGGCTTGCTTAAAACTAGTTTTGAGCTACCTTTCTGCATTCGACCCTAAGAAATAAACAAATTTTAGTTTAATGCACCATGCTTGAATATTTTAGGAAAATAGTTTGTCGTATGCTAAGGGGGCTAGTTGGAAAATAGTGGGTGGGGTTAGTTGGAAAATGTTTTAATAACAGCATAACTATGTAGTATGATACGAGTATATCGTCGCGGTATGATAATAAGTAGTATAAGCTCCAATGTACTTGTTTTAAGCAGACATACATTGTAAAATTTTAATTTGAATAACTTGGAAAGTGTTATATATGCGGCATCACAAGTTTTAACAATGCGTTTATTAAAAAATGTTTTTCCGATGATTAGATGTAGAATTCATTGCATTTTAATTTTAAGACAAGTAAACATATTTGCTTACAACCCCATGTAAATGTTTGTTGGTTGAAAAAAGAGTATCCCGTTCATTAGTAGGCATTAAACTGACGTTTTTCAACTAACCCCAGGCATGGGGTTAGTTGAAAATTCAATTGTATGTTTGTTTATTTTAAATTTTCAATAAAAGCTGAATTGATTCAATACTTATTTTTGGTTGTATGATAGAGGACATCATAGATGATAATTTAAGCCGCTTCAAGTTGTCAGGTTATGCACCAATTGTTTTAAATTTCACTTTTAAAAAAAAACTTTCCGACTAGCCCCACTCTCCCCTACTTTGAACTTTCAATGGATTAGGCTTATATCAATTTTTATTACACCATTTAGCCATGAGGAAACTTTAATAGCTTTCAAAAACGTTCAGAGGTCCGCGGTCAGATAAACCCCTCCGAACAAAATACAAAACCTTCACAAAAAAGAGGCAGCACATGTTTTCACATTTAATATATTTGCTTTTACTTAATTGGAGCCTAAACAATTTGGTTTGGTTGATTTGCTGCAAATTTACATGACCAAATTCGGCTATAGAGTCCAGTTCTTTTAACACCGCCATCTTAAACTTTTAAAACATCAAAAATTGGGTCTTCTTCTTCTTGAGTTTGAGGCCGCCGCAGATCACGTTGTTATATCCAGGCGCAGCAGTCAATGGATTGTGTGTTTATTGAGCGTTGTTAGGTCTATACATCTATCCTGGGGTCGGTATGCAAGACATTGGTAGAAAATGTGGTTTGCAGTCTGAAAATCTGAGCCACATGTAAAAGATGATGAATTGGCGAGGCATTGGAACATGTTGCTATTGAAACGACCACCCAAGCTTTATGTCGACCTAACAAGACTCGATGAACGCGTAATCTATCGGCTGCTATGTCTGGATTCAACAACGTGATCTGCGGCGGCCTCAAATGCAAGAAGCGGCACCTAATGGTTGGAATAACTTCCCTGCAACAACATTTCAACAACTGGAAACTCCACTCTTGCCAATCTTGGTTACCGGCCCTGCATCATAAGCCTCTGCAAGTAGCCTACGGTATGCGAAACTACCAGGAATAATTATTGTCAGTCCGAGGATAAAGATTCAAAATCAAACTAAGCCAATCCTACCGTACAGGTTTGTAGCCGACGCTGCTGATTAGCATGCCCGGCTTTCCCGCCCATACACACTACACAGCCGTCAGTAGGACGGCGACACTCTTGGGCATGATGGAATGGCGAGGAGTGACCGGGACACGAGGTCTTGACTATTGATTCGTTTATTGATTTATTTTAACTGAGTAGGCCTAGCGCTAACAACAGAGTCCAACAAGAACACCAAATGAAGACATCAGAATAACTATCGTAACGATTCCACCAACAGAACTCAGTACAATACGCTGCGGTCCTACATGGTTAGCTTGACTTCAGAAATTAACAATTGTTTTTTGTCGTATCCAGGCTTACACCCGGTGGTTGAAGATTTAGATTAAGTGGACGGGAAGGCAAGGAAGCCAATCTTCGTGTCCACCTTCAAGCATGCCTTTAAGTGTCCTGCCAAAGACACAGCTGCATGCTCTTGAGCGGTGTCGAACCGGCGCCCTTTCGATTGCCGTTCCAAGACTCTCACCACTCGGCTATGCAGCCGAGATGCAACAATTCTTCTGAGTAATAATGAGTAAAACGGAATACCGTTAAGTCAGACTAAGTAAGAAAAGTGAGTCAGGAATCATGGTCATAGTTGTTTAAGAAGGATCCTAGCCTTGATTGGGAAAGCGATACTGTGACCTAGCAAACATTGTACCTCGGCCCAACGTAGTGTGACAGTTGGTAAAATAGTGCTCCTCTGTTGACCCAACGTAGGCTATCTTGTACCATTTGTCGCAGTTGGGCCAACTTATTTTAAAATCTTTGGGCCAACGTAAAAAAATTGAGGGGTTACCGTAGTTCGCCCGCAAATAATGACGTTGGCCCAACGTTCTGTACAACTTCACACCAACATTAGCACAAACGACTTCTTAATTCTAAGTTTTTTTTTGCATTTTCGTTGTCCCATTACAATATTGTAAAAGGAATACCATGAAGCAAACTTAAACAATTCTTCGAGGTATCTTCAATTCAAATATTTCAAAAGTTGACAAAACTACACTACCCTCAGCCAACCCGAACAACCGTCAGACAACGTTGGGCCAAGGAAAAATGTTTACTGGGGAGCATTGCAAACGCTGTACACGACCATGCAATGTAACATGAGGTGTTGCGACCATGCTATATTTTAAACAGATTGTCCTGCTTTGCTACCATGCACGTTATAACGTCCGCGTTTTGTCGCTTCTACCTTTTTCTAGACTTCTGCTATACTTTTCATACCGTATATTGTTTTTCGTTGTGGTGGTCAGAAATAAAAACAAACTGAACTGAACATAACAACGAATCTACGTGTCCATTAGGGTGAGTCGATTTCTCCATTTATCGTATAAATTTGAACATAGGTGCGACTTTACCTTCTAAACATTTCCTCAAAGTTTAAAATTGTTTCGTGCACAGCTACCCATTACCCCAATGACCCCCTGTTCCTATAACAGGGTTGCCAGATTGGACGAAAAGTTGCAAAATTGTTTGTCATTTTACCTCATCTTTTCGGCCAATCTGGCAATCCTGCGCAGTGAGCGAACTTCTAATAGTTGTGCGGTTTAACACGCCACAAAAAACTTTGTGAAACTGACTCTTTATCTTATTCATCCGATAATTATCCTAGTTTTATGGAGAGTGTTTCAACAATTAGTGCCTGCAATACCATCCCAATTCCTTGTTTTGCAAGGGAAGCCGATCGAAAGATGGTTTCTGACGAAACAGTTGCTGCTATTGCCACTGCTACTTTGCAGGATGTGTTAGGAAAAGACTTATCCACAGACATCATTATTGACCCACGGAAAGTGAGACATAGCCGAGTCAAGAGGCGTAGCCTACTGGATTGAAACCAACCATCGCTCTATTTCGATGGGAGAAAGGATGAATCATATGTTTTTGATGACTACCACCACAGGAGAAAAATAAAAGAAGACCACTACGTTTACATTGCTTACAATTCCCTAGATTTCTAAGGGAGACGCAGAATTGCGCTAAAAGCCTGCGGTAGCCTATTTGTACAAATCAAGTGGATTCCAGCGCGATGGACGTCAGAGAGAGTGCTCGGGCACTACAGGCTCATTTTTTTTGAAGCTGTTCTGTATCTTATCTTTCTGCTTGAGACTTACAATAGACTTTGATCTTTGATCACTATAATGCTGGGGATGTAGTGAAAGCTAAAGATACCCTTTTTGGATATTTGTCTACAGTGCGCAAGGTGAGAAGACAAGGTGACAACAAGGATGAAATGAACATCAAGGACATTATAGAAGTGCTTCACAAGGTTGGCCACCAAGATGACATTCCTGATTTATTATTTGTCACCTCTACATGTGACTTTCCAAGTCTCGAAGTAAAAAATATTGATGCATCAGCGTGGATGCAAAGTCTATGCAACCTCCGCAATGAAGTGTACGAACTGAAAAAGAAACTTTCTGAACAGAATTCCCTCTCAGCCCAGATGCAGGAGCTAAGGTCTATGGTGTCTGAGACTTCTGCACTAATTAGGAAGAGTAACAATGTCTCCCTAGAACAACAAGTACCCAACATTCTACCTGGAAACCACCCTGTACCTGGGTCTATAAT
Source organism: Aplidium turbinatum (assembly GCF_918807975.1). Taxonomy (NCBI): domain Eukaryota; kingdom Metazoa; phylum Chordata; class Ascidiacea; order Aplousobranchia; family Polyclinidae; genus Aplidium; species Aplidium turbinatum. The sequence goes on along the minus strand of NC_137486.1, from coordinate 23,353,010 downwards.
CATGCACCAGAAATTAATGGTAGCATTGTTGAAAATGTCATGCCCAAAAATATTCAACAGTGCCCAGCCAGTGTCAAAAAATGGTATCACTGGCACCTCATTCACCAGCAGAAATGGCCACGAAGAAGATTTGGAGGACAGGCCACAAGGCAATATGAGCAACAATAGCTGGACAGTTGTCCGAAAAAGAAAGAAACCTAAACCTCGAGTTGGAACATTGGCCAGCACGTTCCTTAAAGTTGTTGAAAAAAAGAAACGTCCTGCTGAGGTATTTGTGTCTAGGCTTGATCCAGATACCACTGCTGAAGATATGAAAAACTTCGTCAAAGACCAATTTGCAAATGCCTCAAAGATCACCCGTGATAAACTCCAGTCAAGGTATGATACATACTCATCTTTTCACATAAGTATCCATGATGTAACAATTAAAGAATCACTGAATCCAGGATGCTGGCCTTCCGGCATTCTGTTAAAGAGATTTTTTTCGAAGCTGCCAGTGGCAACGGGCATTCCTGGTAATTAATACATTCAACAGCAACACAAACCTGTCTGTTGTCTCATATAACTGCAGAGGTTTATCCTCCTCTGCTGGTGATATACGCGTATTCTGTGAAAAGTTTGACATCATCTTGCTTCAAGAGCAGTGGTGCCACTCCTAGTGTTTTTCCACTAGATCTAGTGTTTTTGGGTTGCATCTAGTGTTGTAGTGTTTGTTTGCTATCTAGTGTTTTTTTAGCGATTTACCGCTTGGTGTGCATAAGTTTGGACAGTGTTCCAAGTAGCCCCACCTATTTTTGTTTGGCTGCATCAATGTGTTTGTAGTGCTTTTCAAAGTGGACTCAAATTTTTTGTCTGGTTAGCCTACACGTCCAGTGATGACCAAATTTGAGATATTTAGCATAAATACCTACTTTAAAAAATGTGTTCAAAGTAGACTAAAGTAGGTAGCGTAGTCTACCATAGGGCTAGCTTGCATTTCGTCGGCTTACATTTGATGAGTGTGGAGTTGTTAGACTATGCTACCTCAGAGATGATTGTGAGTTATATTGCGTTTTTGACAATATATTTGCAAAGGCCAAATTTGGGAAAAATTTTGTTCGCCCCCCACAATGTTTTACTCTCCTACGTCTATGATTTCAGGGCTCTCACTTTCAAGAAATTTCAGTTCTACTTTGAAATTTTAAGGACTTTTAGCACTCACTAACGCCATTGGCTGTCATTTTTGTACATTGTGCATGTAAATCAGAGGTGACGAACCTGCGGCCCGCGGGCCGCATGCGGCCCGTCAAAGAATTTCGTGCGGCCCGCAAAACAATTTGACAATCGCTCATGCATTAAAGACAAAAAGACATCTCAAAGCTGTTTTATGCCTTCACTGGTAGGCCTACACCTTTCCTTTGCTTGCACTGAGTTTATGAATTTGAAGAAGTGTCCTCTGACTGAGCCGGAAGATAAAAATTGGTTGTGCGATTTAGGATTTATGGTAGATGTCACTAAGTATTTAAACGACTTAAATGTACAACTTCAAGGGCCAGATCAACTGTTGCACTCGATGTTTTCCAAGGTCAAACCTTTCATGTCAATGCTGAGCTTTTGAGAAAATCAATTAAAAGACAACAATTGCACGCATTTTTTCACATTGAAAAAACACAATCTAAATCCATGTAGCCTACTCAATACGCTTTGGAATGTCAAAGTCTTTTGGAAAGTTTTAATGTTAGATTTCAGGATATCAAAAGCAAAGAACTGGAGCTTGACGTCTTTTCTATCCCCCTCAATGTTACACCATAGTTAATAAATTTATTAACTATGGTTACACCTGCTTCTGCACCCTATGAGCTCCAACTTGAACTCATAAAACTACAGAGTGATGACACGCTAAAAGCGATTTGAACAAGCCGTTGCTTGAATTTTATCGTGTATGTTTATCAAAGAAAGAGTTTCCAAACTTGAGAGCTCAGCTCAGTCGGCAGCCGTGGCCGAGTGGTTAGCGCGTTGGGCTCGCAGTCGAGAGCCTGCATGTTCGACTCCAGCCACTCGCACTTGCTGTTGTTTCTCTGGGCAAGAAACTTTACGATAATTGCCTCTACCTAGTGATCGATTTCGAGTAATGGGTAGTAGGGTGGAGTGAAAATAACTTTTTCGCAAAATTCAAAAACATAGCCCCCTAAAAAGTTGCTTTTGTTCATGAAAAACGCATTTGTGAAAAAAAAATAAAAAAAAAATAATGTCTTGGTGAATCTCAATCCACAAATCAAAGATGGCCGCCAACTTTGCTTGAAAATACAGTAAATTTACCATAACTTTGCCAATACTTGCCCAATTTTTATCATATTTCAACAAGGTTTCCTCGTTTATGTCATAAAACACTAGAAATACATATGATGACAGGGTGAGCAAATTATGACGTCACCAAATCCAATATGGCCGCCAAATTCAGTTTTTCACATTTCCTATCCAAGTTACACACTTCTTTTTCGATTTGCTCCAACGTTTGATAGTTATATGGTGTTATCCTGTCTTCTGTCTTGGGTACGATTGTTCCTCTTGATAATAGTAAATACAGATGGAAGCTTTATTTAGTATAGTATTCATCTAGAAATTAAAAATACCTTCAACAATTGCAACAGAGTAGGATAGGACGTTTAGCCGTTAAGCCCGTAGAATTAACGTTTCCAGTTCACGCCACGTGGAGGCAGTCCTACATGTGAACCTTTTAGGGGACAAACCGGGGATGGAATACGTTTGTCGCCCAAGGGCATTCTGGGAAGTCCAAGGGATATGAATTTCACCCCAGAATGACCTGTTCAATGTAACCTTCACTGAAATTCTAAACTTTGAAATCAGCCTTGCTGTCAAACTTTGGCATTTTGCGCCTGCTCTCTAATCGAGCCCTGATGAGACCATCTCTGTTATCTTTTCCACAAACGGAGCCTGAAGCCTCTGTCACAAGCTTAACATGACGTTCCACAGCCTGGTTATGACAAGGGAAACTTTCAACTGTGAGAGGACTCATCGTGAATGGATTTGTTTTGATCATATTAATCAAATCTTCATTGCTAATGTTCTTGGTGTGGGGAGGTTCAGTGATATCTTCGGTCTGCCAGTCAATTATTTCTATATAATTCCTAGCGTGAAGGTTCAAGGTTGGCACTCTAAAAACTCGCACTGTACTGCTGCTCTTGCGTTCTCTGGACTTCAGTATTCGCCTGAGAGCCAGTTCTCTGATACTGATGTTGTCGTCTGCCAACATTGCCAGCAGAACGTTTTCAGGATGCGCAAAAAAGGCATTTCTCTGGATAGCATTCATAACAACTTCCTTAAGCTCATCCTCAAGATACCTGGCCTTGTCTACCATGTTGTAGACATGTTTTGCTCCATCTGTACACAAAGATTCCTTTTTTAATAGATAACCACATCGGTGCATACACTTTCAAAATAAAGGTGACAACAGTCTTCAATTCTAAGGACGGTGCTTCTGTTGAAATATACAACCGCAATATGCGATTTGCTAAAGTCAGCCATCTTGCTTGATTAATTGTACCAGGGCATTTGAGTGAAAGGTCCAAGGAGCAACGACCTTTGCTAATAGCCAGACAGATTTCAAACAGATACTTCTGATCGGTGCTTAAGTCTTTGGGCTGCAGTATGTGCTCTAAATCACAAGGTATTTTGTCAAAATTTACCAGTGGTTGACGGTCACAGGTATGAACGGCTTTGCCGATTGGTTCTGCAAATCCATGGGGGCCCGTAGTTGGACCATCTATCTTCTGAAAAAGATACCTGAGAGGAATCTCATTTGTATGCAACAGGCAGATACACCATTAATGGTCTACCTAGTGACTCTTCAATTAATCGAATGACTCCCTTCTTTACACCAGTATTGACGACTGTTCCATCAGTACCAATTACATTGAGTTCATTTGTATTTACCCCCCTTTTTTCTAAATAATCTAACAACTTTGAAGCTATCTCAGCCCCTGTCCCGTTACTTGCACAAACATGCCCGAAGTAAGATGATCCTGGTTCTGCTATAATTGTTATGTGTTCCTCTGATATTATTTTACGGTGAAATTTGCCATCAATCTCTTTTGCATTAAACATTGTCTTATCTTTTCGGCCATCAAAATATAAACCTGTAATCTTTGTGCTGGCTTCACCTGACAAAGCTGTGCGTTTCTTCATCCTTTCCCTGCGAACTTTGCTTCTGTCGATCACCAAGGAGTTGCCGCCTTGAACATCAGCAAGAACAGAACTCGCTATGGCTGCCGCTGCCCTATCTGAGACTCCATATCTGTCACAAATGGTTGCCATTGTTTGCAAAGATTTGAGGAAGACCTTTCTCTTCTTTGGACAGGAAGCATCTATATATGTACCACTATTGTTAGGACATTCTGTGTCACTGCTACTGTCACTATGATAAACCTGAGATGATGCAGACAACTGAGTTGCACAACTTCTTGGGGTCATTTCACAATGCTTTAACATTATTGTTCTCCTTTTGTTTCTTCGTTCTAGCTTTTGTGTTTCTGCTTTATCAACACTACCAATAATCATTTGCCTGGCATTTCGTTGATCTGTCAGAAATTCCTTTTCAACATTAGGCAATTTACACTCTTTCTCACACTTGCAGTTATACAAGTTAGCACACTTGCAAGCCGAAACGTCAAATAGATGGTCAGCTTTCTCCTTGAACTTGCAAAGTCTTTTTTTGTAACTATCTTTGTCTTTATCTCGCTTATAGTTCTTCAGAATAAGCCTGTATTCCTTGTAGATTGAGTTCATCATTTGTTCCATCCTAAGATACGCCACAATAGGGATTGATGCCTTGTGCCACAAGTCTGCTACCTTGTTTAGTACTACTCCTGATATTTCTTTATGTGGGCGATTCGTCCTCAATTCATTCTTCATTCTCTGCTGAGTGAAACTGTAGAATTTTATTATATCTCGATACGGTACGTCGGAAGCATATTCTCTGGCACCTCAGCTGATGCACCAAGGATAACACAGAATGCATTTTTCCTTAATACTGCCATATTAACTGACTAAACCTAAACCGTAAGCAACTCAATCTTAAACAGAATAACATGCACTTGAATTAGTAAAGCATATTCTGGAAAAAAAAACTTCGTGACGTCATAATATCACATTATGTTGTAATAATAATATATTCTGGAATTGGAGCAAATCGAAAAAGAAGTGTGTAACTTGGATAGGAAATGCGAAAAACTGAATTTTGCGGCCATATTGGATTTGGTGACGTCATAATTTGCTCACACTGTCCTCATATGTATTTCTAGTGTTTTATGACATGAACGAGGAAACCTTGTTGAAATATGATAAAAATTGGGCAAGTATTGGCAAAGTTATGGTGAATTTACTGTATTTTCAAACAAAGTTGGCGGCCATCTTTGATTTGTGGATTGAGATTCACCAAGACATTATTTTTTTTAAATTTTTTTTTCACAAATGCGTTTTTCATGAACAAAAGCAACTTTTTAGGGGGCTATGTTTTTGAATTTCGCGAAAAAGTTATTTTCACTCCACCCTAATGGGTAGTACCAAATTTAAGTCATAAGTAAAGTAGACAACCGGAAACAGACATTGCTGTCGGCTGCAGCGTGGGTCAGGTGTATGTCGGAAGGCGTACACCGATGCATAGCGCTCAAGTCCGCTTTCCCGCAATGCAGGATAAAGATAAATAAACAAACAAACAAAAAGCTCACGCTCTCAAATGGTCATCTGTTTTCGGCGGCACGTAGGCCTACCTATGAGAACAGTTCTTTTCTAAAATTCACTTTATAAAAAGTCGTTACAGGTCGAGGCTGACAGATGAAAATCTTAGTATGCAGTTGAGAGTTGACATTGACACATAGTCTGTTCAACCTAATATTGAACGATTAGTCAAGCAAAATCTTTCCAAAAATCCCACTAAGCAAAAAGAAATCAATGCTTCAATGTTATTTTTTAATATTTTATGCTTCAATGCTGCATTAGATAGCTTCAGCTGTATGATTCGCATGGGCTTTTGTTTGTTGTTTGAAAAAGAAATTTCATTAACTGTTTTGTTGTTTCGGAGCATAATGGTCGAAACATTTAGTCAACTTGAGCAAAAAGGATAGAGCCAAAAAAAGAAGAAATCATATACTCACATGAAAGCAAACGCTTCGAAAATTAAATTGTCGTCATTATCAGTGCAAGTATACTGTTGCTCTATCCTTTTCGCTCAAGTTGATTTATTTTTATTTTTTACTGTTGTATGTTTCGATTATGCGTAAGATAATTTCAACTGTGTGGGTTTTATTACTTTCATCTGCCGTTTGTTACTTTTCATGAATAATATCTTGTGTCACTTCCAAAAGATTTCATAGTAGGTTACGATTAAAAAGTTGTGTGGCCCGATAACTCATGTGTAATTGACAAAGTGGCCCGCGACCGCAAAAAGGTTCGTCACCCCTGATGTAAATGATCGCGTATTTATGATACTAGTGTTTTTTGTGAATCTAGTGTTTTTTAATTGATTAAACTACCATTCAACGTTTTATAGGCAGAGAAAACTTTTTCTCGAACCGTAGAAAATTTCATTATGAGATCACCGCTTCAATGCGTGATGGAAATCTACAGATAAATCTGTCTCTACAGTTGTCTCTGAACCGCTCTGCCGGCCCAGATTATATTTTGCTGAGCATATTATTCACTTTCATCCAGTTACTGCTTTGTACATAAGTTTATTGTTTAATTTGTGTCTTTTTCATGGGTTTGTACCAAACAGTTGCCTGAAGACTGTGTTGGTACCTATTGTTAAAAATAGCAGATCTGATATCAGTGACACTGGAAACTTTAGACCAATAGCCATTGCATTGCTAGTGTCATTTCTAAGTTGTTTGAACATTTCATTTTGTATCACATTGAGCATTTTCTATACACTACTGAAAACCAATTTGGCTTTAAATCGAAACACAGTACTGACATGTGTGTACACATGCTTAAGCAGGCTATTTCCCACTATGTCAGTAATGGTAGCCCTATGTTTGCGGTATTTCTTAATGCTTCCAAAGCATTCAACCGTGTAAATCATTCTGTATTGTTCTGTAAACTAATTGCTAGGAATGTGCCTGCAATATTTGTTCGTCTAATAGCGTGTTGGTATAGCCAGAAATCAATGATTGTGAGGTTGGGTTGTGCTTTGGCAGTGGCAGTTCATGTCTAAATCATTTAATGTTTGCTGATGACCTGTTTGTTTGTTTGTTTATCTTTATCCTGCATTGCGGAAAGCGGACTTGAGCGCTATGCATCGGTGTACGCCTTCCGACATACACCTGACCCACGCTGCAGCAGACAGCAATGTCTGTTTCCGGTTGTCTACGTCTACTTTACTTATGACTTAAATTTGGTACTACCCATTACTCGAAATCGATCACTGGGTAGAGGCAGTTACCGTAAAGTTTCTTGCCCAGAGAAACAACAGCAAGTGCGAGTGGCTGGAGTCGAACATGCAGGCTCTCGACTGCGAGCCCAACGCGCTAACCACTCGGCCACGGCTGCCGGCTACTCGGCCACGGCTGCCGGCTGTGCTGCTTTGCACCAGGTTTGGATGGGTTACAAACATTGGTTAATGAGTGTTATTCATATGCAGGTTCACATGATATTTTATTTAATTCTGGTAAAACTGTTGGCATGATGTTTGATACTACTTACCTAAAGCTAAACCTGCAGCCCAAAGTCAAATTGGGAACCTCTTACATCAAATTTGTTGACACTGTCAAGTATCTAGGCATTGTTATATACAAGTTTTGTCTGATGACGATGACATTAAGCGCCAAGTTAGAGCTTTATATTGTACAGCAAACATGCTACGTTCACGCCTTTCTAACTGCAGTCAACTGTGGGCCAGATACTTATCCTCAAGTATGAATAAATTGCGTGTGGCTTACAATAATGCATTTCGAACATTGCATAAATTACCGAGGCGTGTTAGCATTAGTAGTATTCAGACGTACCATCATATTCCTACGTTTCATGCCCTATTCCGAAATCGTATATTTAATTTTGTCAACCGCTGTCAGGTCTCATCTAACAAGCGGTTAGTTGCAGTTTTTACCTCAGAGTGTTATGCTTCTCTGACTATGCGTCTCACTATAACGTGACTATGTAGGCATAGGTTTTGCTTATAATATGTAACCCTGTGTGTTCCGTGACTTGTGTTGTGTTTATGAATATGGGCCTGTCTCTTTAGTGCCTGATGCAAATAAAATAATAATAATGAAGAGAGAGAGAGAAAACTTTTTCGTCTGTTGTGAAAATGATAGGTTACGGTACAAGAGTAATCAGTGCGAGAAAAATTCAATTCAATTTATTTTTTTTTGTCGGAAAACAACAGCAATGATAAAGTTACAAATAGTGAACGGGAACAAAACCAACAAAAGGAAAAGGTGGTAAAACTACAAAAGTTTAAAACGTGCATGCGATGCAAATTTAAAGGTTACGTACACGAAAGTAAATTAAGCACGGCCACCAAACCTAAAAAAAAACGAGCACCACGAAAAATAAATTCTACAACAGACAGGAAGCAGCGAAAGACTACATGAGTCATCGAGTCAGCTGCTTCTCGTAGGCTATCCTCTCTAAAGAAGGGGTTACGAAGGCTTTTATTACGTCTGACAATAGAAGGGCTTGTGTTTATCGTAAATAATCTGTGTTTATCGTAAAATGACAAATTGGCAACGATAGTTGTTAAATAAATCTTGTTTTGACAACTTGCATTGCGCTATTAGCATCAGGCCTGGATATTCACTGCATGCTCATGGTTGCTTGTTAATTCAACTAACCTACCCATATACTTGCTTTGCATCTAGCCTACTGCAAAGGCTTTGTTAAAAAAAAAACAGCTTAGTGGTAACTTTTCAACTGTCTTTTCATACAAGTATTCTTCAAATATGCTCTACGTAACATTTGCTAACTGTTTTCTGTAGCTAATTACTGCTGTAGGCCTATCAGCTGCACTACAAGACTTTTTGTAATTTTGAAAAGAACCGTATGTTTCACGCGCTTCAAACTACCGCCCTGGTAGTGTCATGAGAACAAGGAAATCGCTGCGAGCCTTCATATCCCCTTCTCTAGATATCCCTGATGCCAAGCAACAAACTCTTGTATTTAAAATCGCAGAATCTGTGCTTAGATCATCTCCTCCACTAGCCTACTATGCTCGGGATGTTGCCGTTATGATAGGCTACTAACGGCTGTAGAAGCTGACTTCAACACAGGCCTGGATTTAGGGGGGGGCAGAGGGTGCAGGTGCACCGGGCCCCCCGAATTTTAAAGGGCCCCCTCTATTATTTTTTTTTCTTTCAGCCTTTAAAGTTTCTGCAAAATGCTGTGCAGTGATGAATTAATGCTGCTGTACATGTAGAGGTGGTTCTTCGCGGTATGCGCGAAATTTTTTTTGCACAGGGTAGCCTACCCCCCGATCTAAAAGTGCCCCGGGCCCCCAATCAGCTAAATCCGGCCCTGCTTCAACAAACAGCACCCGCTAAAAATTCAATTTAATCTTTTCATTGCTGGGATATGAAGGCTCGCAGCGATTGCCTTATTCTCATGACACTACCCAGGGCGGTAGTTTGCAGTGCTTTAAACATGTGGTTCTTTTTTAAATCGTAGAAAGTTTTGTAGTGCAGCTGGTACAATGAGCTACAGAAGACAGCTAGCAAATGTTACGTAGAGCATATTTAAAGAATACTTGTTTGGAAAGACAGTTGAAAAGTTACCAGTAAGCTGTTTTGTTTTAACAAAGCCTTTGCAGTAGGCTAGATGTAAAGCAAGTATATGTGAAGTTGAATTAACAAGCAACCATGAGCATGCTGTGAATATCCAGGCCTGGTGCTAATAGCGCAATGCAAGTTATCATAACAAGATTTATTAAACTGCTAGCGGTGCCAATTGTCATTTCACGGTAAACACAGATTATTTACGATAAACAATAGCCCTTCTATTGTCAGACTAAATAAAATTCTTCGTATTCCCTTCTTTAGATACCCCTGGCCAGAACATATGGAGAACGAAACAGCAGAACAGACAAATAAATCAAAAAGAAAAGTTAACAACATTTTAGTAGTTGCTAGTTATCTGGTTTTGCTATTACCCAGAGCCACTATGTAGTGGCTCTGTATCACAGACCAATAGAGTATGCGGACGCGAAAGCTTTTTTTGCCCTGTCATTAGTAGTCCTACTTAGTCAAAATAGTATTTGAGTAAAACCAAAGCAATTCTTTCTTCTACACCTGGTTTTGAGCATAATGGTCACCAGGTGAATACAAATTAGACTTATATCAACGTTAATTAAACGTTTATTTTCGTAAATTCAACGTAAAATTTAATATGTAAGTTACAATGAAATCCATACATAGCTTGCAGTAAAGCTTGATTTATGTTTCAGAAGTGTACGCTATACAAACCTAACAGCTAATCGTCATATTTCCCATCAATTCAATGTCACTAAACGTTAAATCAACGTAAGAAGATCTTAAAAAGATCAGTTTCTTAACAACATTAAACCCAACAAAGCAAGATTCATGCTTGATAAACTACCAAACCTGACAAGTGACGATATGGTAAACAAAAAACTAAGACGTTTTATACACCAAAAACAAAAGGCATGAATAACTTGATACTGGTAGAGGTAAATCATGCCAGCACAAAGCATAGTACAGGACAATAACTGTAACTAAACAAATGGATATCATAGCATAGATCTTAAGTCAATGATGTCATGCAGTATTGCAACCAGATCTACACAGTGGAAAACACAGCATTTATGGTAGCTCTATGGTGCTTCACAAAGCAACACAAAAGTATATTAAACGCATAATAATAGCAACCTGGACGTTGTAAATTGGTAAAACATAAAAGGTTCATCGGAGGTTAATACATACCCACCTGGCGCGCATACTGGCCCTCCTTTTGCGACAAATGTTTTACCACGTAAAAACGGTTCATGCAAGAAGCTGATATCTTCTGACTTTTTTTGAAGTTTTTAGGGGAACATTTAGACAAAAAAATGTTCAAAAATACCGGGTAGGGGTAAGACACGACAAAAGCAAAGTATGTAGAAACATCAGAGGTTGAACCTCTTGTCAATAAACAGCATAAGTAGACCAGCAGTAGACAACTTACTGCAAGAAATCGAAAGCTTATAACTTTCAAAACAGGCCATACAGCCAAAAATTCTTCCAACATACAAAAATAAAACAGAAAACAACAAAAGGCATTACAAAGATTTTTTTCTAACAGAACCTTTTCCTGTCAATTTGCGAGTTTTACGGTTACTTGACAGTGTGGCAGGCGCATCTTTGCAAGATTGCTTGGATTTAAAGATGCTTTTTTCAGTGTGTGAGCAATCTTTAATGTTTTGTGCTCTTCTATAGAATACAATCTTTTCACGTGATCAAACAGTGGTATGCAGATTTCTCCAAGAATGTTCTCATGACCAGCAGTAGGAATATGCATGCGATTTTTGTTGACAAAATTGTTGAATATGTTTTTGAAATTGTGGGTAAAATCAAAAAGTAGAAAGAGGCGTTCGTCCGGCTTTGTTGGGTGGACAATACTGTGTGAAAGTTTGCCTCCACACAAGTCCATGAACATCTTCCTAAAACAAATGAATTGCAATTAGTGCTCCACAACCACTGTTTCTTACCAGTCAAGGTATACACCATGCGACGACGGATGCATCCAACCATTGATGGTTAGATGTTACATTACATGTATCTTTAAAATGTGCACCCTCCTACCATTTTCCATTTAGTAACGGTACTTTATCAACAGCACTAGTAAATTGTGACAGTCTAATACAACCCATGACAGATTGTTCAAACAAATAATATAGAATAGCAGCAAAGCACAACTATTACGGTTATATTGGTACTATAGGCTACTATACGGTACATAACAATTGAGGAAGTTGTAGAAAAAATAAAACTGCCGCAACAATTTAGCATCCGCAAAAACCATACAATAGAAATCTTAATTTTTTTCCTTGTTCAAAAAATCAAACAATTATGGCACATATTTAACGTCAAATTAAAAAAAAAAATCTAAATCAAAGATGGAATTACCCGTTCAAAAGTTCATACCATAGAGGATATTTGATAATATTTTAATGTTGTCCACTGGTCTAGTCTACTTAATTCACATGCATTGTAGTTCAACCAACAGAGTTAATGTACCTATGATATAATTAACTGTTATATATATACAGTAGGCCTAATTAATTTACACACCTATTACAAACATGATTGTCAACAGATGCAGCTATCACGACCAAAATGTCATGCAGTGCCAACATTATCTTGTTGAACCAGAAGCGCTGCAACTTAGTGTCCAATTTGTTGACAGGTATCAAGCAGATGACATCCTTATATTTTCCACATGTTGACTGCACCATAAATGTGAGAACCGTCTTTGCAGAAGTCCCATCTTCCGTAAGTCCAACAAAGGCTCCATTACTGTACTCTATTCTTTGCGCTGTATAAACCTCATCTATCATCAAAGTGACAATTCGCTCTTCGTTCCGTAGGGAAGCAGTGCGTTGCTTTATGTACTGCACATCAATTTTTCCACCATTCACAGTGTTTGAAACAGAAAGCTGTTGAAGTCGTCTTATAGAAGGCAAAATAAAAAACTTCTTTAATATCTTGTACAAAGAAGTGCTCGTCAGATGCCACAAGTAAGACACAGTTATTAAGTTGCTGGAGTAACGGCGTCCTTGTTTTGCAACTAGAAGCAGGTTAAGCTGTTCACATATAAACAGAATTAGTGATGCATCTGAATGGCCATCATCTCCGCAGTCAGGCAGTGTATCCGCTGATAGATAGTTTTGTAATGCAGATACAGCAATGCTGACAAAATTTATACGATTGCTGGTATTTTTAGAATCTTGTTCATCCATAATAGATTTGCAGAAATCTAGAATATTCGCCAATTTAGAGGTGGTTTTCAATGATTGAGACTGCAGCAAATGCCTATACAAATGTGGTGGCACTACAGCCAAAGAAACAAATGCAGTAACTTTCAAGCTCTCAGTCACTATAACAGATTCAAGCAGCTGGGGGCACTTGCAAAATCCTCAGCATATTTTACATAATGAAAGACAACTGTGGTTTCTTTAAAAACAGTTACAAATCCAGAAGGTAGATGAAGATGCGCATCTTTCAGTTTGGCTGTAAATGATGCAAAGTTATCAAAAACGTCTTGCTGAAGCAAGCGCTGATTTTGCTGCTGGATTCTTTCATTTTCCACATATCGCCTTGCTGGCGCAGTACTAGCAAAAGTAGCACGGGCTGAAGAAGATGGTTTCGAAAGGTATCCTGGCAATTCTGGAAATACTTTTGAAACAGCAGTGGATTTTATGCGTAAGCGCTTTAACTCTTGCGTGTCTCTGGCAAGACGTCTATTCTTGCGAATATCTGAAGAAACCTGTATAAAATCCTCTTCGTGAAATGTTTTGCACACACTTTATGTGTATCTGACACAATCCAATCCTTACGAGGAATAGCTTTAACCCAACTTTCTCGTAATGCTGCATCTTTGATAAATCCAAATAATGTTGTTTTAGTGGTATCAACTTTCATAGTAGAGAAGTAACCAGCCTTGCAACCAGGCACATAACATTTAAACCCCATAGTCTCAGAAGGGAGGTATTGTTTTCAAAGTAGAATATGAAATTTTACTTGCAGTAAAGTATTAGCCTGAAAGAAATAAAATGTAGGCTACATACTACTAATTATTATATTATGTAAAATTGTTCATATGTGTCTTTCAGACCCTGAAAGTCACATAGAAAAACTTAATCTTATCAGTTGTGTCGGAGCACCTAATCTAAACTGGATGCCACCAATGAGTAAAATGACATCCAATTAGTAAAATGCTGAAATGGGTGCTTATTGGCCAAAATGTGCCGCTTAATCACAATTGTGGGCCGTTGCTTTCGCAATGTTGGCCGATAAAATTATTTAACCCGTTTTTTTTTAAGTGCAGGGCCAATTTGAAGTTCCAGTCCGCCCTTGCCACTAGGTTACCATACCAGTTTGTATGCTTCTATGTGTATCGTAGCATGATCGCTGGCAATTTATTTCTCTTTCATTTCAATGCTTATATCAACCACTTTGCCCCCGCAAGCGCTGATCGACGCGGCGCGTTTTCAGTAGCCTACAGTAAGCACGACGCAACTTTTTGTTGCTTAACGTTGGAACAGCGTTATTGGTCGTATACAGCTTGTATGATTTGGTGAATTCCTTGAAGCTTCTGTTATCTGTATCAGAAATAGTTTGGCTTCAATAAATCATCCTTATGATTCTGTTTTCTCAGCGAAAAGCAGGTCTGCTTACAAGCAGTTTCGAGAAAAGTCTGTTCAAACTGGCTATTCACATTCAATGAGCCTTTTCACATTGATTCAAGGCCTGGACACGTTGAATCCATGTAAAAAATGTTGATTACTCCACGCCGGCTAGATTACCCAGCGGAAATCGTTTCACATGAGTTCACATGCTTTTGAGGAGTCTCAAAATTGAAGAAAGCTTGTTTGTTCACAACTGGTTTTAAACAAGTCATTTTACGTTGATTGAAGGCCTGAATACGTTGAATTTATGTAAAAGAGGCTGAATTACTGTTTGAAGAACAATATCTGCCATTTGAAGTAGTTTTATATCGGTTTACAAGACCTTGGTACAGCCCAAAAGCCGGCAAAGATTTTCCCCAAAAAAAACGCCGCTGCGTAAGTTAGCGAAAACGCCGACGCGCAGTGGTTAATAAGAATCTCTGCATATTTAAAAAAAATGTTTCAAAGTAATTCTTTACTTCAACATGTGACATTTTTCCTGGCATAGGCTATAACTCGGGCATGCCTACCCTAGCTATAGGCCAGGCCCACAGTCAAACTTTCCGTTCAGTAGACAGGAGGGCTACTTCAAATCACATTGTTACCATCGTATTAGCCAAAAAATTCACCAGAATGCACCTGCTGCACCCCCTGAAACAAGTCAACCTTAAAAATAACTGAAACTCTTTATACAATAAATACTGCCTGACCAGGCTACTCCAGGTAAAAAATTAAGACACAGAAAACCTATCCGAAGACCATGCTAGCTGCCATGCTTCTATAGCAAAACCAACTGAATTGAATGTCTTTTGTTCACGTTATGGCACAATACAGTTTCTGGAGAGAGTTTGCGTTCTTGTAGCCTACCAAAGACAGGCAAGACACAACAATACAACAGGGTTGAGCATTATCACTATATTATAACAATATATTTTACAGTTTGCTTGTTAAAACTATTTGTAAATATGTAAAATATATTGCAATAATGCTCAACCCTGCTGTATTGTTGTGTCTTGCCTGTCTTTATTTCACAATGTTATCTAAACTTTTACGTTGCAAAATACCGTAGCCTATCCTACTTGTTTAGCGATTTAAAACAAAGGCCTTTTGAAGACTTATTTAAAACTCACTTTCCAAGCCTTAAGCCTGTCTAAATCAAACAGGTCAACTAATAACAAAAACCAATCAATATTCATTCCAAAGTAAAAACATAGCTAACGCTGCGTAAAGAACCTTGCGAAAGACTTGCTTTTCTTGCGATTGCGTGCTAGATAAAGACGAGCGATGGAACGAGACTACTAATGTCACTTCTCTCTTACGATAGAAAAAGCTTTCTCGTCCGCGTACTCTATTGGTCTGTGCTCTGTATTACCATAGACTTTACATACGTAGACGAGAAACTTGGCCTTTTTCGTGCTTCATCTCTCTCCAAAAAGAGTCCAAGCTCGTGCAAAAATTGCCTAAAAGAAGCCCAAATGTTTTCTGCGCTTCAAAATTGTTCTATTCAATTTGTTTTTCTTTGTCAGAATGCAAAAGACAAAGAAAAATAAATTGAATTAAATAGAACAATTTTGAAGCGCAGAAAACATTTGGGCTTCTTTTAGGCAATTTTTTGCACGAGCTTGGAGTGACTCTGCTTGGACCATAGACGCTTAGACTCGTTTTGAATGAATCTCTGGCAACTCTACTTGTGTATATCATTTTACGAAGTCGCGGGAAAAATTTGAGGTGCCTAGGTAAGGTAAATGGTAATAGGTATCATTTTAGCAGTGGTGCCACGGCTTGTGTTTTAGCACAAGATCTTGTGTTTTTACTTTTGATCTTGTGCTTTCCGATCGATTTTTGACTAAATCTTGTGTTTTTTAATCAACTGTTGCTACCATAGTTTGAGTTTGGTAGAGAATTAAGCACTGGCACTTAAAGGTTTTGGTAACTACCGTAGGTTTCTAGTATTGTACTTAGGCATATTGACCAATTTTACACATTCAGTTATCAAGCCTGACAAGATTAGCTAAAAATTTTATCTGAAGAGAGAACGATATGTGCTCGTCGCCAGACTCAGAGGTTATGTTGCTAGGTAACAAGAGCAGCGAAAAGAGTATATACATCAGCATTCAGCATCAAATACCGGTAATGACAATCATTCACCTAGTCCCAAAACAAAAAAGTGGTATAAACAGCCTTTTAATCATCAATGGTTGAATGATCCTGATTTCCTTTTTGATTGTAACCGATTTGGTTACAGTAAATTGTTGATTAGTTTCATAACTCAAATTATTCTTTCCAGGGTGGCAACTGAGGATGCAACCTAGTTCGTACCCTGAACAGTTCGTACCCTCAGTTCGCACCCTGAAAAGATCAAGAGAAAAAATTAAAAAAGGCCTAAGTCGCTGATCACAGTTTAATAGCACAAAGCCGAACTCGCTGATCGGAGTTTCCGCAAACAAACTCAAAAGTTAGGGTTAGCGGAAACTGCGGAAAAATATTTGCAGAAACTGGGAGGGTTAGGGTTAGAGCATAGATTACTCTATGGTTAGTAGACCTCCCCAATCCCCGGACTTTCTTTTGCTTTCATCTATATTGTGACTTTTCTGCATGGGTTTTCAATGCTGATTTTAAAAATATGTATAAAATTTTTTTTCGATCAACGTCTGGAAAGTTATTCGCTGTTGCTTAGCAACAACTTTTCAAAAAAAAATTACAAAAATCCCCTTTAAAACCCCTTTACTTTTAACCTAGTATGCTGATATCTAGATTATCTGAAAGCATTTCTTCAGCTGAAGAATTAAAAAAAAAATTTATTAAAATTGGACAATCGGTACCAGAGTTATGACCGTTTAAGTACCCAGATTATGCAGTCACGCATGACTGATTTTTGTTAATTTATTGCCAAATGATACTAGAAAGATATTTTTTGAAGATGATTTTTTGAAGAGATATTCAAGAGGCTGAAATCTGAGACTGGACTTGTCATTAATGGACAACTGCTGACCAATCTCAGATTTGCAGATGACATCATCCTTTTTGCACAGTCAGAATGTACTCTGCAACAATTGCTTGAGGAACTGAATCGAGAAGGGAAACGAGATGGAATGAAGATGAACAAGAAAAAGACAAAAATAATGTGTAACGAGATAGCAGGGAAACAACCAAGGACGGGTATTTTGATAGATGGAGAAAAGATAGAGGAGGTTGATCAATACAAATATCTAGGAAAAATGATAACGCCAGGAAACGACATGGAAACTGAGATCACCCAAAGGATAACATCAGGCTGGAGAAGATTTGGTCAATATAACACTTTTTTAAAGAGCAAGAATATTCCAATTAGCTTAAAACGAAAAATCATGGACACAGTAATATTGCCAACATTAACATACGGAGCAGAAACATGGTCACTCACAAAACAACAAACAAGAAAACTGGCAGCAGCACAAAGGAACATGGAAAGAATAATATTGAACATAAATAGAAAAGAAAAGATTAGAAATGAAGTTATCAGAAACAAAACTTGTATCAAAGATGTCATAGAAACAGCAACAAACCTAAAGTGGCAATGGGCGGGACATGTAGCAAGAATGAAAGACAACAGATGGGCCAGGATAACCACAGAATGGACACCAAGATATGCAAGAAGAACTAGAGGGAGACCAAAAAGAAGATGGCGAGATGACATAGAAGAAAAGATTGGCATCACCTGGATGAGAACAGCAAAAGACAGAATGGTGTGGAAACATATGTGGAGGCCATCTGCCAGCAGTGGCATGACCGGCTGATGATGATGATGATACTAGAAAAATGGTGAAAGTTGCTGTCAAGGGGTTTTTGGGGGTAAGGAGTTCAAAAAATATATTAAAAAGTGTCTCAGAGCAACAGAATAAAAGTTCTTAAAAATTGATACGAATAGTCATGCATGAATGATTTTGTTGCTGTCGCTTCATTCCTGCAACGAGATGTATTCCTTAGGCACCACAAACGTTAAATGCCTGGAGTCATATACAGTATAACATGGAACCGATCATCTCAATGTGTAGCTAACATCTGGGTACCCATTGCACTTGATGTTAAAATACACGCTTCATTGCTCGGAAAGAGCTTTGATCAAGTGCAAGATGGTCACGGTCCGCCACAATTTCAATAGCATATCTCTCACCCAGCATAATGTAGTCTATGTATCTAAATCATGTGGCAAAAAATGGATTAAAGCAGCTGAACTTAACGATAACCTTCTGTAATGCATTTCAGGTTTCACTATTGATCAGTTAGCATTTTCTACTTGTATCTTGTATGATTCATCATCATCATCATAATCCATCGTCGGTTTGTTCCCCACTAGTGGGAGTGGCCGATTGTTTTCGCGCAGCAATTGTTTTTATCCCTCTTCTCCATTTCATCCGGTCCCTTGCATCTTCCTCCTTCAGTCCGACTTTTTTAAATTCATCCTTTACTTGTTGTTTCCACGTTCTTCTTGGACGACCGCGTTTCCTCTTCCCATCCACCTTAGATTATATAACGTATTGTATACACTTCTACTGTCTAATATTCCATACGTGTATTCATGTATCCATCATGGAGCTGAGGAAGAGTAAAATGAACAATGGTGGTTTGTGAAGAGATGTGAAGAGAGGGGCGTTCTTCCCGGCTATCAGCACAAGGCTGAGCACTCGCTGTCAATTCTTCCTACAAATCGGCTGCCGAGAAACATATCTTTGATTGGAAAGTCTGAATGGCTTGCGTGGAAGCTACACCGTTATGGTTAGCGAATCGCAGCTGCTCGCTGTACTAGCGAGTGCTCAGCCTTGTGCTGATAGCCGGGAAGAACGCCCCTCTCTTCACATGTCCTCTGCCCTGGCGCCTGCTGGTTTTGTTGGCTCTTTCTTTGTTTCCACAAAGATAAGAGTTAAACTGACTGGTAAAGCGGTGGTCGAATATCATTGTGGCAGAATTAGTGGTGCGATACTGACGAGCCCAGCCTCATGGGCGAAACACGGTGTCTATCGCTGTCAATTCTTGCTACAAATCGGCTGCCGAGAAACAAATGGTGGTTTGCTTGGTAATTTGCAGCCTTTAAAACATTTTAAGGAAGGACAATTTAGACCAACTACTGGAGATGTTCTTCAGAAATACATATATTATCTTCAATTAAATCCTCGTAACCACCAGAGTGGGAAGCTCACAGCTTGGGATACAACAGTATGTCTAGCAAAAGTATGGCAGCTTGCTTGCATTCCACTGATGACAAAACAAAATATCCAAAACAAAATTATTCGTTTGGTTGATGAATACAAGAAATACAAACATGCCAAAAAGGAATCTGCTGCCTTAATTAAATTTCGAGAAACACTGACAACACGATTTATGATATCTGCTAAGAATGCCAAAAATCTTATTAACAAAAACAAAACATTGCTACCAGAAGGTAAGGCAGAAGGTATACAGTTTCTTAATTACTTGAAACAAACCAACCAGCATCTCTTGGACCTTTTGATAGAAAGAGGTTGAAATGCTTCAAGAATTATGCATTGAATTTCTCTTCTCTTCACATTTATTTTCTCTTCATATCTTAAATTTTTCTGAAAGTGTTGCGACCGTGCCAAATTTCTTTCAACTCAATAACTTACTTCGGTCACAAGCATGTTTTAACGTTCGCGTTTTGTCGCTTCTACCTTTTTCTACACCTTTGCTATGTTGACGTGTATTATTTTTGATATCATGATCAGAAATAAAAACAACTGAACTGACATGACGAATTCAAGCACGTTTTAACGTTCGCGTTTTGTCGCTTCTACCTCTGCTATGTTGACGTGTATTGTTTTTCATATGATGGTCAGAAATAAAAACAACTGAACTGACATGACAAATTTTAATTTAATACTTCAAACATTTTATTTTTATTCCTTTCTGCACGATTTCAACGTTTAGCGACGTTAAAACGATGTAAAAATGGCAATTATAATTAGGCTATGGTACCCGATAATTTCCTTTCAAAAATTTCAAAAACTCGCCGAATAGGGCTCTCGCCGAAAAGGGCTCTCGCCGAATAGGGGACTCGCCGAATCGGAATCGCCAAATAGTAGCAGACCCCCATGATGGATACATGAATACACACGGAATATTAGACAGTAGAAGTGTACATATACAATACGTTATATAATCATACAAGATACAAGTAGAAAATGCTAACTGATCAATAGTGAAACCTGAAATGCATTACAGAAGGTTATCGTTAAGTTCAGCTGACTTAATCCATTTTTTGCCACATGATTTAGATACATAGACTACATTATGCTGGGTGAGAGAGATGCTATTGAAATTGTGGCGGACCGTGACCATCTTGCACTTGATCAGAGCTCTTTCCAAGCAATGAAGCGTGTATTTTAACATCAAGTGCAATGGGTACCCAGATGTTAGCTACATTGAGATGATCGGTTCCATGTTATACTGTATATGACTCCAGGCATTTAACGTTTGTGGTGCCTAAGGAATACATCTCGTTGCAGGAATGAAGCGACAGCAACAAAATCATTCATGCATGACTGTTCGTATCAATTTTTAAGAACTTTTTTTCTGTTGCTCTGAGACACTTTTTAATTAATTTTTTGAACTCCTTACCCCCAAAAACCCCTTGACAGCAACTTTCACCATTTTTCTAGTATCATTTGGCAATAAATTAACAAAAATCAGTCATGCGTGACTGCATAATCTGGGTACTTAAACGGTCATAACTCTGGTACCGATTGTCCAATTTTAATAATTTTTTTTTTAATTCTTCAGCAGAAGAAATGCTTTCAGATAATCTAGATATCAGCATACTAGATTAAAAGAAAAGGGGTTTTAAAGGGGATTTTTGTAATTTTTTTGAAAAGTTGTTGCTAAGCAACAGCGAATAACTTCCCAGACGTTGATCGAAAAAAAAATTTTATACATATTTTTGAAATCAGCATTGAAAACCCATGCAGAAAAGTCACAATATAGATGAAAACAAAAGAAAGTCCGGGGATTGGGGAGGTCTAAATTGATGAACCTGCTTGCTCTTCATCACTTTCGCTTACATGACACGCAAAAACAAACCTAAGGAAAAAAGCCTAGTGAAACATTTGACTTTTCAAGCGCAGGTCGTTGGTCTGATGAAAGCCTGTCAGAGTGACTTCGCTGAAATTTTAGAAAGTCTTCTAAACCGTAGACATAGGCGTTGGGTTTTGAAAATTGCCGGGGGGGCAAACTTTCTAGCCGACCGATTGCTTGCATTCAAAATGCTGATGTTTGTTTTTCAGCATTGATGTTTGTTTGCGTCTATCTGCCATTGTATATCGCCAAGCTTTATAATGTAGGCTCAGGCCTCGAAATTCACAGCGGACATGTTCGCCGTCACAGCATGTGGTGTCCGCGGGAGGTATCATCTAGATCGGTCATATTTGTCCGCCGAGAAATAACACAGGAACTAGCGATACAAATCGTCATTGCATAGCATGAACAATTGTTGCGATAATATATTTTCCAGCGCATTCTAGCGTGCATCTAGAAAATGTGAATACTGTATCCCTTAGCTTCCATTCAAGGAGGAAAACTTTCGATTTTTACGTTGCTTTAACGATTGATGACATTGAATCAGCGTAACAAAGGTGAATTCTTCGCTAAGAATCGATAGGAATACAGGTACTTCTACACTAATCACGCTCAATTTAGTTCAAGTTTTACGTCACAATGTCTGGCTTTGATCTCCGAGTAATATTGATACGGCGTTGGTTACTAAATTAGATTATACGAGTAAGCTATTGCAGCTAGATGCAACAAAATTTGTTAAGTTTTGGTATTACATTAAGAAAGAAAAGACCCAAGGAAAATTCACTTTCGCTCACATGACACGCAAAAATAAAGTTAAAAAAAAAGCCTGTGAAACTTTGTACAGCAGAAAATAGTAGCGTTGGTGTAGAAATTTTCCGACTCCTGCCCTGAGCATTGTGACGCAATAAGCCACACGACCTCGTTCGGTGGAAGTTAATCAGTTATGTGACGTATTGATCAGCTACACGGCGCATTGACTCTTCAAGCGCAAGTTGTTGGTCTGATGAAAGCCTTTCAGAGTGACTTTACTGATTTTTTAAAAAGCCTTCTAAAACCATAGTTATAGTTCTGAAATGGCGAAGAATTATTATCAAGATAAAGTGATTAAGCATGACGATCGACGGCTAAAACTGGTGTGTCCGCCGTGAGACAGGATTTGTCCGCCGAGATAGCTGCTCAGACCGGACACGTTTGTCCGCCGTCAACAAAAACGAATTTCGAGGCCTGTAGCCTACTTCGAATTATATGCTGGTCACTTTGAACTTTAGCTCTTAATACGCGTAGTCGCGTAGATACTAAACTGAGCAAACTGCACCTCGTTATTGACACTCCCAAGAAAAAACATAGCAAAAGAAATCAAGAAAAACGTTTTTCAATCATTGTTACTATGCTTCAACGGCACCATGCTGGCGTTTATCAGCTACCGTACTTCTGTTTCTTTTGTTATCTTAGGAGCAACGCTCTTTTTGCCGAGATAGCTGCTCAGACCAGACATGTCTATCTGCTCTCAACAAAATCGAATTTCGAGGCGTACAACCTATTTCGTCCCCTGAAAAGATCGAGAGAAATTTTGAAATGTTTGCTGCAACTCTGATCAGCGACTTCGGCTCTGTTATATTTTTTCCTCGATCTTTTCAGAGTATGAAATGGGGGTACGAAGTGTTCAGAGGACGAAATAGGTTGCACCCGGCTACTATGCATGGAAAAAGGTACGTTAGCAAAAAAAACAGTCTTCTCATTTTTAGGGAATTTTTTTCCTAGATTGGGAATTTTATGCCTTGGGAACAAAGTGAAGGAAATGAGCAATTTAGGGAAATTTCTTGCCTTGGTTCACCTGCAGCACTGAGTGTAGCTTGTGCTGAAATCTGCCAACATGCACCTAATTTTGTATATATACAGGCCTCGAAATTCGTTTTTGATGACGGCGGACAAACGTGTCCGGTCTGAGCAGCTATCTCGGCGGACAAATTAAGTCTCACGGCGGACACACCAGTTTTAGCGTCGATTGTCACTTAAACACTTTATCTTGAAAAGTCTTCGCCATTTCAGAACTATAGCTATGGATTAGAAGGCTTTTTAAAATTTCAGAGAAGTCACTGACTCTGAAAAGCTTTCATCAGACCAACGACGTGCGCTTGAAGAGCCAAAGCGCCATGTAGCTGCTTTACGCCGCATAATTAATTAACTTCCACCGAACGAGGTCGTGTGGCTTCTTGCGTCACAATGCTCTGGGCACGAGTCGGAAAACTTCTACACTAAAGCTACTATTAAACCTAACTCAACAAATTTTGTTGGATCTTGCTGTAATAGCCTACTCGTATAATCTAATTTTGTAACCAACCTTGCCTTATCAATATTACTCGGAGATCAAATCCAGACATTGTGACGTAAGACTTGAATTAAGTTGCGCGTGATTAGTGCAAAAGTACCGGTAACTCCCATCGGTTCTTAGCTACGAATTCACCTTTGTTACGTTGAATCAATGTCACCAATCGTTGAAGCAACGTAAAAATCGAAGTTTTCCTGCTTGAATGGAAGCTAAGGGATGCTGTATTCACATTTTCTAGATGCGCGCTAGAATCCGCAGGAAATTATATATTCGCAAGTCGCAACAATTGTTCGTGCTATGCAATGACGATTTGTATGGCTATTTCTCGGCGGACAAATATGACCGATCTAGATGGTACTTCCCGCGGACATCACATGCTGTGACGGCGGACATGACCGCCGTGTCCGCCGTGAATTTCGAGGCCTGTATATATATTATACATCTTTTTGAAATGATTCTTCCACATTAATTTTTACCTAACAATATGAACTGTTTTACAGTGGAGTAACAGTTGAGACTAAAAGTGGAGCGTTATTGGTTGTCCTTAACAAGTTTAATAGGGTGTCTTTAAATGTTGCAAACCTTGATAAATGGTGTTATTATTATTATCAATTATCATGATATCACATCAAAAAGCAATAGATGACATCATGGTACTTTTGACCAGCCGGAAACTTGTCTTTTTTCAACATTTTGTCTTTTTTCAGGTGTCAGGTCAAATTTTGTATGTACCGATACCGTAACACTACCCCAAACTTGGCTGATCATTCTAATACCAATGCATAGCAGTATGCCTTTAGTTGCTATAGTCTTAACTAATCTTGTTTACATGCTTAATACAGGAGATATTTATGTGAAAGTGTGTCAAATATGTTTTAGCCTATATAATAATGATTTTATATCAGGATATATACAGGTATATACCATATTTTAAACTTTTTTAAAACAGCTGTTGGAATTTTACTTTCTGAAATATAACAAACTTTATGATGGATGATGATGCCAGCACAGTGGCCGCCTCAATGACTGCAAATTCTACAAGAAAACGCAGCAGTTTGTATACGCCAGGTTCAATCCTCAGAATTTATGTTAACAATTTCTTGTAAGTTTTCAAAATGTCAAGTTTAAAAATGCAAATTTGCACTTTAGATTAAGTTGAAAAACTGTGATGGTTTGGAAGCTTTGTGAAATTGAGCAGTGATTAAGAAAAGTTCATAAATCTCTATATGAAATTTATTATTGTTTAACAAATATGGATAGATTGTTTTAAGCTTGCATCTTGTGACCAAATATCTGTCCTTTATGATGTGTTTATTTTAAAAGGAGCAACTAAATACATGGTCTAATGCTTTTTTAATTTTCCACCTAAGTTACAAAGTTTACATCGATCCGATGTGTTCTCATTGTCAAATGTGGTTGATACTAACTTGTCTCGGTAGCTCAGTTGGTTAACCATCCAACTTTATTAACAAAGAAACAGCAAGATCAAGTGACGTTGGTTCGACTCTCAGGTGTTCTTTTGCACAGCTCATTTTAAGGACAGTGGCATCTGGCGGATTGAATAATTTATAAATGGCAGCATTTCAACAACAAGCTGAAACTTAACTTTGTCACACTCAGCGACCCGTCCTGCATCAGTGGTTCAAGGCCTTTGCCAGTATGCAATAACTGCCAGGATTATACTCTCAAAAAAAGTCTTCTCAGTCCAATCATAAAAATTTCAACAATAAATCGCTCAAAAGTAACCACAAGTTGTACATATATACAATGAAATTGCAATTGAGCAATAACACCATTTGACAAAAGTTTATGTTGCACGAAAAATTTTATGTGTTGTGTTTTGCTACTTCAAACTAATTACTAAAATATCAAAAAAAGTTCTGAAGTTTCCTTCTTTTGATAAAATGTCACTTTTTTTTTTATTGTTTTTTACTCAAAAATTTGCAGTATTAGCCACCAGAGTTTTCTATTAAAAGTTTTAGCATGTAAACATAAAGAACTATTGAAAAAACATAACCTTCATATTATGCATCATGCAAAGATCAAAAACAGTCTAAATATCTTCAGAAATGGGTATATTTGTGACTTGCATTTATATATATTATAAACTGAGAAATCTTCTCGTATTACGAACTATGCTTGCCATCCTTCCCCCCTCACGTTGCAAACCAGCCACTCTTGGTATTTTTTTTCCATCAAATATAATAAATGTGCTAATAAAACCTTTCACCATGTTCTTTTGCTGTATTCAAGATCTGTTGAAGTGCATTGATCGACGATTGTTGCTTTAGAGCAAGGGTCACCAAACTTTTTTCTCTGAGGGCCGGATTGCTGCGAGATTAACAGCTGCGGGCCGGATGCAAATTGCGAAAAGATATATATACAACTATTTAGAATCTTCATTGACTTGAATTAAGCACAATAAACAACAAAATCAGCGGGGGAATAGCAAAGTTGTGATGAAAATCGAAAGGTTGCTGGAAAAGTTATCCCCTGCTGTGATGCACTACAGGGCATTGTGCTCTTGAAAAAATATTACACTGATGAAACATTGGTGTTTGAACAACAAAGTTTGTGATGTCATAAGAAGAAACCATATGGAAAAATCATTAGCAGGTTGCGTGTAACTCAACAGCAACGTTAGTCCTTTACAAAAAGTTTGGTAACTTTTTTCCTTAACAGTTGTACTGTAGCTGTTATTTCCGCAGCACGTGGGGGCCCGCGGGCCGTAGTTTGGTGACCCCTGCCTTAGAGGTTGCCTGTCCGATGTTCTGCATAGAAACATTAGTGCTCGTGGAAAACTGTTACGTTGTAATGTAAAAGTATTTCATTGTTTTCTACCCCATCGAGTCTTTATAAGAAGCATAGCAACGCAGTTTATCATTGTTAATGTTATGTAATCTTCCAGGCCAACCGTCCTGGGTATACGACAAAACCAATTATAAGAACGGATCCTGAAGCGTTTTCATATTAAGCTCTGAAAGTTAAGGGCAAACCGCCCATGGTTCCCTCTACAGAATGAGAAACCCCTGCATTCTCTTGCTCCTTATTTTTGTCAAATGTTTTGTCTATCCCCATTCCCAAATCCCCACAGACGATCTAGATCAGGGGTCACCAACCTTTTTTGCATGCGGGCCACTTTGGCACTAAGGAGAGCTGTGGCGGGCCGCACTAATAAAATTTTAGTTAGGTTGACTCTCATGCTAAAAAAGGACGCATTTTGTGCCCAGTATCCAGCGTTACATGTTAATATTTATCTTAAAATACCGCAGCAACAAAATTAGTCGAACAACGCTACTGCCAGGCCAAGCTGCTCCCTTTACAACGCTTTTGACTTCTTTAACAATGCGTACTAAACGAGGCCATTTGTTTTGTGCACTTATAGCAAGGCGAGCGGGTCATTCCATGTCAAGTCATCCAGACCATGTAACCCACCCTCTCAGATTTTAATGAAAATTCACACACTGATAAAACTTTTCTTTCTGATTTCAAAAAACTAATTTTTTTTTAAATCGGTCAACTAAAACAAAAGTTACGGCCACTTAAAGTTGACTGCTTTTTGTGATCGCTGAAGCGTAAAATCCATTTCGCTTTCACAAGTTTAACTGTAGGAAGATATTTCTCAGCTCGTAAGAAATTGTACTGATTGATATTTTCAGGTATTGTAGAACATATACTTCTTAAGCCATATCACTCAAAACTAAAGCTCTTGACCATCACCTTTGACCTTTAACCTCATGTTTATTAGTAGCCCCAATTGTGCTCAATCATGCGGAACATAATTTTTGATCATGAATAACTCATGGTGCTCACTAGTTACAATCACATGCAATGCATCATTTTAAAGGTATTTTCAAGGAGAATTGATATCAGAAATAAAATTAATGGCTTATTGAGTATTTCACCTCACAAAGTGAAAACTAAAGTTTGTGTCTGAAAATCAGTACTATTTTTAATTACAAGTGTGCTATGTCAAGTTCCCCTAATGATGTTTTGTGTATTTATAATTTAAAATAGCTCATTAAATATTATAATTGAAGAAGATTGTGCCAAACAATGCAAAACCATCCTCCACACCTCCAAAACACCCATTTGAATGCCCCAAGCTCCCAACTTCCCTGGACACAACCACCCTATGGACAAATCCTACAAAAGCGACCAAGCTTGTGGCTGTGTGGGGGAGGCCATGGCTTGACCACTAAACAACTTGGAATGGCTCCTCCTCAATGACTTTGAGGGAGAAGAGCCAACAACAAGATTGTGCCAAAAAATTATGTTTTTAAACTAATATGGGTCCTGCTACTTAAACATTTTAAGCCATAGATTCATCTGAGCAACAATGATAAATTCTAAATTCCAGAATAACAATTTGTCACTTTGGGTACATACTCTTTCTTGACCTATTTTTCCACAACAAAACTAACACATCAAAAATATCATACAACAATACACTGAATAATAACATAGGTAAGAGTTCACAAATGGTTATCTAAGGGTTGAAATCGGGTAATTGGACAGCGAAATAACAATTAAATATATATAAAGATTAAGAAATATGGAAAGAGACTCAGTCAGAACATTGAGCAATAATGCAGGCATTATATATGAAGACACATACTGCACACATGCATATAAGTTGCATGTGTGCATACATACACTACCTGCCATTGATGGTCCGCTATATACATACATATGATGTAACTGACTTGTTTGCTGAACTATACAGTATTTCGCTCTGATTATATCATTGAGCAATCTGAATCTACAGTATTGGCAATCATACCAGATATATATATATATACATCACAAAGTGAAACAGATCACATTATACTTAGATTCATATTTTATTAAGTTCTCTACTGTTGGTTTCGCCCATAGGGGCTCATCAGAAGAAATGCTAAAAGAAGAACTTAATTATATAAATATGAATCTATAATGTGATCGGATCCACTTTGTGATATTATGCTCTGACTCTGGTCATCGAGGTCATTGAGGAGGAGCCATTCCAAGTTGTTCAGTGGTCAAGCCATGGCCTCCCCCACACAGCCACAAGCTTGGTCGCTTTTGTGGGATTTGTCCATAGGGTGGTTGTGTCCAGGGAAGTTGGGAGCTTGGGGCATTCAAATGGGTGTCTTGGAGGTGTGGAGGATGGTTTTGCATTGTTTGGCACAATCTTCTTCAATTATAATATTTAATGAGCTATTTTAAAATATAAATATACAAAACATCATTAGGGGAACTTGGCATAGCACACTTGTAATTAAAAATAGTACTGATTTTCAGACACACGCTTTTGTTTTCACTTTGTGAGGTGAAATACTTAATAAGCCATTAATTTTATTTCTGATATCAATTCTCCTTGAAAATACCTTTAAAATGATGCATTGCATGTGATTGTAACTAGTGAGCACCATGAGTTATTCATGATCAAAAATTATGTTCCGCATGATTGAGCACAATTGGGGCTACTAATAAACATGAGGTTAAAGGTCAAAGGTGATGGTCAAGAGCTTTAGTTTTGAGTGATATGGCTTAAGAAGTATATGTCCTACAATACCTGAAAATATCAATCAGTACAATTTCTTACGAGCTGAGAAATATCTTCCTATAGTTAAACTTGTGAAAGCAAAATGGATTTTACGCTCCAGCGATCACAAAAAGCAGTCAACTTTAAGTGGCCGTAACTTTTGTTTTAGTTGACCAATTTAAAAAAAAAAATAGTTTTTTGAAATCAGGAAGAAAAGTTTTATCAGTGTGTGGATTTTCATTAAAATCTGAGAGGGTGGGTTACAAAATCCCATTTTTCTGGATCACTTGACATGGAATGACCCGAGCGGTTTCATCAGAATATTCATCGCCAAGCAAGAGTGGTGTTGTCACTTCGCTTCACCAAAGATATCTTGCAATCAACAGTTTCAGTAAACAAGGAAATATTTAAATTTTAATACATTGCAATACATGCAACATTAGTGACCTGCAAACATATCAGCGAAAAATAAGCTCCAATAACAGGGAAAAAGAAATCAGGCACCATGAAACAAACGCTTGTGGAAATCACCGAATAAAAAACGTTTCTATCGTAATTCATGAACAGTGTTCCCTCTAAAAAAGCAATAAGTTGGTTTTTCATCCTTTTTGTGAGAGTCTATAAAACCGTATATATTTCTTTGATTTATTATTAGACAACTGTCACTTGCGGTGCTTATCAGCATGGCAAGAATTGTTGATTAACAACATTTTGCAGTAGGCTACTAAGCAAAATATTTCCATAATACAACCAGAAAAAGTCTTTCAGTTTATATATATATAATATTTTGCCAATTTAATATAAATTGAGTTGGCACACCGACCTATTTTGCCAACAAAAACTTGCATAAAGGGAACACTGCTCGTGAAACGCAATAACGGAGAAACGCACACTAGTGTTTACATGACATTTACAAACTTAAAATAAGCAACCTTATGCTGACAGACAATTTCGAAATTCGAAAACAGACGTTTTAATCAACCACTGGGACAGTGTGGCTGGACATCGCATTGGAATAACTTTAAAAGCGACCCCCACCTAGAACTACAATCTTATTTATAGTGGTAGGTCGGTGGAATCGTATGCAAAGCGAATATATGCCCCCGGAAAGTATTTTTTGCCTTTATGCTCTTTAACTCCTCAAAAAAAGTATTTTTGGTTATACTTGTACGCTGATACCTTCCGCGGGCGCACATAACAGCGTGGCGGGCCGCCAATTGTTGACCTCTGATCTAGATAGCACAAGCGCGACTTTTCAAAAAACCTGGGGGGCGAGAAAGGTGATGACCTCATATCTCATATCCATAACGCTATTTTACTCAATTGAAATAGTTTTTGATTAAGCTTATCGTCTTGTTTATATTGATACCTAGGTCGCAAACCGAAATTATAGAACAGCTGCTTGAAATGATTAGTTTTACGCAAACAGTACGCCTAGTCGTAAAAATTTTGATATTATTAGCTCATAATTGGAACAGTTGGAAAACAAGCCGATTCATTTCCTTTTCGTGCGAGTGAATAACAACGATCAATTCAAGATAGTGAAGTTATCGAAATAAAACACAAAAAACAATTACCTCATGCAGAGTGGAAACCCGCTATCAGTTGTATTAACCTCGTTTCGCTCGTTTTGTTAATTATTTACCTTCAAAGCGTTAACAACGGCGAAGTGTTTTCTTATGTTTTTTATCGAAAGTCGTTTATCAAATACCGTATATACTCGAGTATAGATCAAGATTTTCGCAAGTGATTTTCACTTCAAAAAGACAGGTTCAACTTGCATTTTTGCTGCTGCAAAATCATTGCCGTCGTAGATTACGGAGTGTGAAATGGCGTCAGCCGAAGTAAAAGTTTTGAATACGTTTATTTGCAAAGATTCAAAGTTAACTTTCAAATTTAATGATTTCCTGTCAATTCTAAACTTTATGCACTTGTTGAGCAATATGCAAAGCTCACTAGACAAAACAGAAAAAAGAGCTGTTTCAAGAGATCAATTTTTTTTATTTTTGCTTGTACGATATATATATAATCGTTATTATTACGTAACATTCCATGATCGTTGAAGTCGATGTCAAACCTTAGCGGCCGAATAAAACAATGATGTCAGGTTGGCTAGGTGATAATATCGGTAGGAGACGTCGTTAATGCAGGCAATATCTGCGACCAAGACCATTAAATACCTTTTCTTTTATCGGTTTTAAATTTAATTCTCACACAATGCGAGCAAAACAATACTGTTGAATCATAATAATTGATCTCACAGCAGGAAGACCTCATTGAAAATAGCTCGTCTAATTTAGCTGGTTTACGTAATACTGCAGTGAATAGTTACGTGACTATTCCAGCAGCTTAAGTTACTCTACGCTCTATTTTGAAATTTCCATACGGTATGATTTCCAAGCTGTATTCACGTAATTGTTTGGTGTGTCGTAGTTTCAACTCGATAAAGTTTCCTAAACACAAAAAATCTAACGGACGTTTGGATAACTCGTGAAATGAGAATAATTATTCAACCTCGCATTCGCTTTTTCGCGACCACGCGTTTTGACTTTGAAGCTGCTCTTTACACGCGGGAAGAGAAGCAGTGTGTGACTGTGAGCGTGCGTGCCGTGCGCATCTCAGTACTGTAGTAATTCACGTTCCAGAGAAAGCCATGCGATCATCTGCTGTTTTGCGGGCAAGAGCAACGCAGCTTATTTTTCGCTTTCGGCACTCTCTAAGTTCGTTTAAACGATCTAAATCTCTCGCAAAGTATTTTATCTTTGAAACACCACTTGATTAGCCATTTTTGTTGCCCCTCAACCATAAATTTACGGGAGGGCGTCGCCCCCCGGCCCCCCTGGAAGTCGGCGCGTATGCTAGATAGTCCATCTGCATTGCCATCCAGATTAGTAGGTTTGTACTGAATATTATTTTGATATGCCATTAAAGTGATAGCGCATATTTGAAGATAACGCATTAGTAAATGCTAACCAATGCGTTAGTAAACTTTTGAGTTTCACTTTTCCTTCCCTGGAGGTGCAACTGCTTATGTGGCCTACAGCTTCTAGTCAGTCTTTCTGCTGGTGTTGTAGGCTAACTCCTTTGCGGTGCCCTTTTTTCCGCACTTGTAAGACACATAACTTTTAAAAAGACATTCACCCTTGAAATGTTTAGAAAAACAATCTTGACATGACTTCCATGCCTTGTGACCTTGATTTGTGGAACAATTGAAGGTTTCTTTCTACTCTTAACAACATCTTATTAACAACGGCTGCTTCATCTGATGTTCCTTCCTTTCTTAGTCTTAAGATGTTATCAGTTTGCACAGTTATGATATAAACTTTAGCTTTGTTGAGAACGTCAACGAATGAAAAATTTAAATTCCTCAAACATTGACGCCTGACTTCAGGGTATGATGTGTCTAACACAATAGCACCCCTAATCTGCTTGTCGACATAGCTGAGATG
This sequence comes from Aplidium turbinatum, assembly GCF_918807975.1. Taxonomy (NCBI): domain Eukaryota; kingdom Metazoa; phylum Chordata; class Ascidiacea; order Aplousobranchia; family Polyclinidae; genus Aplidium; species Aplidium turbinatum. The sequence continues at coordinate 23,320,269 of NC_137486.1, read as the reverse complement.
ATTGCACTGTTCACTTTTGCAGGTAAACTCACAATTCTGAGCAAGACCTCATCAAGTAGCTTTCCAATCTTGATAAGACTGACCCCTATGTAATTTACAGTTGTAAAAACTATGGCGCGCTGCTTGAACATGGATGGTTTCTTTGAAATGAGATGCTAACTTATCTGAAATCTGTTTGAACGATTGATTACGTACGTTTTTGTCAAAGATTCCCAACCAAGCTACACATCTCGAGGCCAACCCAGGATAACAAACATGCCTTTTTCTTGTCATCAGTTGTAGCATTGTAAATGTCCAATGTCCATGTGATGCGAAAACCTTTACATATATATTATATGATATATACATGTTTAAATAAGTTTCTACATTCTCTAATGCATATCATCATAATCCATCGTTGGTTTGTTCTCCACTAGTGGGGGTGGCCGATTGTTTCCGCGCAGCAATTGTTTTAATCCCTTTTCTCCATTTCACCCTGTCCCTTGCATCTTCCTCCTTCAGTCCAACTTTTTTAAATTCATCCTTCACTTGTTGTTTCCACGTTCTTCTTGGACGACCGCGTTTCCTCTTCCCATCCACCTTTAGATCTAGTGCCTTTCTAAGAAAACTTCCTTCCTCCCTCCTTATCACATGTCCATACCATCTTACTCCATTTGCCCTTGCCAGTTAGTCTATGGTCTCTCTCATCTCTAGCATATCCAACAATTCTTCAGTCCTTTTTTCCCTTCTCGTTTTCACCCCACACATTGCTCTCACCATTGACCTTTCCGTTCTTCTCAGGATTGCCAGTTCACTCTCTCTCAATATCCATGTCTCGCTACCATATAGCATTGCAGGCCGCACACAGCTCCGATATACTCTCCCTTTCATCCTTAGTGAGAATTTTCTGCCATACAACATTTCCCCACATTCCCTGAACTTTGCCCAATCTTGCCCTTGTTGTCACTGCTGCTTCACATCCACCACTTCCATTTATCCGATCACCCAGATAACAGAAGTCTGTCACTGTTTCGATGCCATGGCAGAACTCATCATCATGGCCTTCCACTTCATTTCTTCCTTTACTGCATTTCCCACAAACAAAACACTTCGCCAATCTTGTTGCGGCTCTCTTGACATTAGCACATCTTGCATGTACCCACTTTCCACATTCCTTGCATTGCATTGAATTTCTCATCACTCTCTTGCCGCATATTCCACAGGGATTTACTTTGCTCTCAACAACTGTTCCTTCTGCTCCACTCACCATCACTTTTGTTTTTTCAAGATTCACCTTCATACCCTTGGTTTCAAATGCTTCTTTCCATTTCTCAAACTTTCTCTCCAGTCCCTCCATACTATTACTTGTCAAGACCAGGTCGTCTGCATACAAAATTTCACTCAATAAACCCTCCCTCACTCCTTCAGTTACAACGTCAACCACAATAGCAAATATCAGAGGTGACAAAACTGATCCTTGGTGTACACCAACCTTCACAAAAAACTCGTTTGAATAATTTGATCCAACTCTCACTTTTGTTCTTGCATACTCATACATAGACATCACAGCTCTCACTAATACCTCCGGTATACCTCTTTTCCTCATTGCCCACTCCATCACTTTCCTTGGTACTCTGTCAAATGCCTTTTCTAAGTCGACGAAACACATATATAGTTTTCTCTGCTTCTCTCGGTATTCCTCCTGCATTCTTCTCAATATAAACAGAGCATCCACTGTACCTTTTCCTGGCATAACTCCAAACTGCATATCATTTAATTTCACCAATGTTCTCAACCTCTTTTCTAGTATTCGCTCCACAATTTTCATTCCATGCTCTAGTAGTTTTACACCTCTATATGCACTGCAACTTCTCACATCCCCTTTTCTCTTGAACAATGGAACAAGAGTACTATGCTTCCACTTCTCCGGCATTCCCTCTCCATCTAATACCCTTTGGCTAAGTTGTAGCATTACTTCAATTCCCAACTCTCCACTTGCTTTCATCATCTCTACGCTCACTTCATATATATATCTGAATTATATCTGCATCCTAGGCAAAGGCTAACTCTTCATTACACTTTCTTACCTTTTCCATGACCAGATCAAAACGGATATATATAATAAAAACATGGCGCTCTTGCGCAATGGTAAAATTGCTCAAATGCGCGATATTTACTATCGCCATCTAGCAGGTGCTGTTTTGAACTTTTATTTGCCACATGGCGCTGGAGTATTATTTTCGAATTTTATCGATGTTTCAATGGCAATTCTAGGTTCACCAGAAGAGATTTAACAGCAAAGTTAGTGCAGACGGTCAGAAAGTTTTCAATTTTATTATCTCTTTTCTTCTTTGTCTTCTTGGCTCTAGTTGCTTTCTCCGCCTCGACTGACCACCCGTAGACTGCTGTCCTCCGGTTTGTTTTACGCACCCAGGGATGGGAGCGACTGGAGTGGCCTCTCCAGAGTGCTGGCCTGGTCGTCTGTATGGAGGTCTTGCGCTGCCCAAAAACACAACAGGACCCCCCTCCCTGCCTCTCCGGCGTGGTCCGAGGAAACGCAAAGCATGACACTGGTACTGCAGATTGCAGAACAGCTACAGATATCCACAAACATAAAGGCTTTGAAAAGAAGTCTTAACACGCGGAATGGCCCGTTTCGGTGAGTCCGATTCGGTGAGTCTGATTCGGTGAGTCCGATTCGGTGAGTCCGATCCCTTAACAGGGGATTTTTTCAATTTTTTTTTTAAATTATCGGGTACCGTAGCCTAATTATCATTGCCGTTTTAGGGTTAGGGGTTAGAGGTTAGGAACTCACCGAATCAGACTCACCGAATCGGACTCACCGAATAGTAGCAGACCCCTTAACACGAGTAGAGCTATGTGTACAAATGACAAATCACTGTGTGGTTGCCAAGTCATGTTGCAATAACTATGGACTACTCACAGCCACAGAGAGGTATGACATAATCAAGCGCACATGACTAGGTGCAATGCACTAAACACTAAGCAGGCCTCGAAATTCGTTTTTGATGACGGCGGACAAACGTGTCCGGTCTGAGCAGCTATCTCGGCGGACACACCAGTTTTTGCGTCGATCGTCATGCTTAATCACTTTATCTTGAAAATTCTTCGCCATTTGAGAACTATAGCTACAGTTTAGAATGCATTTTATAATTTCAGCAAAGTCACTCTGAAAGACGTGCGCTTGAAGAGTCAAAACGCCGTGTACCTGCTCAAAACTCCGCATACCTGATTAACTTCTACCGAACGAGGTCGTGTGGCTTCTTGTATCACAATGCTCTGGGCACGAGTCGGAAAAACTTCTACACTAACGCTACTATTTTCTGCTGTGCAACGTTTCACTAGGCTTTTTTTAAGTTTATTTTTGCGTGTCATGTGAGCAAAAGTGAATTTTCCCTGGGCCTTTTCTTACAGTAATACCAAAACTTAACAAACTTTGCTGCATCTTGCTGTAATAGCCTACCGAACTCGTATATATAATCTAATTTTGTATCTAACCTTGCCTTATCAATATTACTCGGAGATCAAAGCCAGACATTGTGACGTAAAACTTGAACAAAGTTGCGCTGATTAGTGTGGAAGTACCTGTAGCCTACTCCCATCGATTCTTAGCGAAGAATTCACCTTTGTTACGATGATTCAATGTCATCAATCGTTGAAGCAACGTATAAATCGAAAGTTTTCCTGCTTGAATGGAAGCTACCCAGGCAACAAAATTTATCATTTTTACACTGATTCAACGTCTGCGTCTACATTGAATTAATATAGAATGATAGATTTTGTTGTTTGGGTGAGAGATACAGTATTCACATTTTCTAGATGCGCCCTAGAATGCGCGGGAAATTATATTCTCGCAACAATTGTTAGTACTATGCAATGACGATTTGTATCGCTAGTTCCTGTGTTATTTCTCGGCGGACAAATATGACCGATCTAGATGGTACTTCCCGCGGACATCACATGCTGTGACGGCGAACATGACCGCCGTGTCCGCCGTGAATTTCGAGGCCTGCTAAGGCCAGTGGCGCCGCCAGACCTTCAACATTGGGGGGGCAAAATATTGACAGTGCATGACAGTAGCATAGTCAAAAATTTTGAAAGGGGGGGTGTTGACAGCCGGCGGGCGAAGCCCGATAGCGTGTTTGCCGAAGGCGACACTTAGCGGCGGGGGGTCTGGGGGGCCTCCCCCAGAAAATTTTGAAAAATTACTTTCAGTTTGGTGCATTCTGAGAGCATTTTCAACAAAATTGTGGGTATGAATATTTCTGTAAAATGGTGCTGTCCGGTGGCATAGCAAAAGGATAAGATCATGTTTTCTTCGGCATTTTTCGAAAATAAAGCTAAGTCTCTATGTTTTCTTGTTGCTAATTCCAGACTGAGATATTTGAATGTTTGGTATTGGCAAAACTCGCTCTTTTAATGCAGTTTTGTTTAAAATTAGGCAAACTTTGTTTTAGAGACATAGGTTGATTGCTTTTTTTTTGCGAGATTATTACAGTTTTATTATTTATCAATTTTCTCCTTGGTTGATTCAAAAAACGATCTTATTCCGGTAAGTCACTAACTTTTATGTTCTCAAGTCAACCCAAAGTTTAGAAAATGTAACGTCATAGAGGTCATACATCTTGATGAGTGTCAAACAAAAAGCTTTGAGAAAATGAAGTTACTTTAGGCAATTTGTGATATATTCAAGTTTTTTGTTTGTTTGTTTATCTTTATCCTGCATTGCGGGAAAGCGGACTTGAGCGCTATGCATCGGTGTACGCCTTCCAACATACACCTGACCCACGCTGCAGCCGACGGCAATGTCTGTTTCCGGTTGTCTACTCTACTTATGACTTAAATTTGGTACTACCCATTACTCGAAATCGATCACTGGGTAGAGGCAATTATCGTAAAGTTTCTTGCCTAGAGAAACAACAGCAAGTGCGGGTGGCTGGAGTCGAACATGCAGGCTTTCGACTGTGAGCCCAACGCGCTAACCACTCGGCCATTGGTTTTGTATAACGAATAGCTGTTTTAGATGTTAATCTAAATCAAACAAGCAATCTCAGCAGTTGCAGATGGCTTGCATCCTTGCACGGTTTGACGAAAAACTACATCATAGGCTACAACTTTTCTTGTAAACAATGTATTAACATCCGTAAATTCAATTTGAAAGGTTGAAACCCCCGAACCCCCCTCCCTTGGCTACGCCACTGGTGCAAGACATGCAAGACAGTGGTATATTATTTAATTTCTCTTGTTTTCTACCAGGGCTGGAAAAAATGTTTAGCTTACCGGGAATCTGTTTTTTAGAGAAAAAATTTCCCGCGGCTTACAATCACGATCATGAGAACCTTATATTTTACTGATCTCCGGAGCTGACGTAAACCTTTAATAGTCATGTCGACATATTCTTGATGCCCCCTTATCGAAAATTGTTCTTTGTACAGTAATACCGCTTTGAAGGAGGATTACGACTATGAACAAAAGAATAAATTTTAAACTTCATTTTGAATTGAAAAGACATGACGTACTAATGTCTTCCAACCTTAGTTATACATTACGTAACGTCTTGTAGGAATAAATTGAAAATCAGTATGATCACTCAAAATGAAAGCAATGGGACTACGAATCCTCACTAAACCAATCAATCAATGGTCTTGTTGCACTGAAGATGACAACCTTATATTTCACTGATCCCGGAGCTGACGTAAACCAGGCATAGATCTGTTGACTCAATGCAAACCCTTTGAAGGTCGGGGGGGGGGGGGCTGTCAATTTAAATTTTTTGTATCAACAGTTGTATCTCTAAAACCACTGAGGCTGCGACTACGAGATTTCTTGACTTTTCCTAACTTTTATTCACCTTTATTGAGCTGAAATTTTGAGCGAATAAAGGTTATAAATTGAAGATATAAGGCATTTCTCAGCACATCCTCTGAAATATTTCATATTCTATTGTTCAAAATTTTCCCACCAGCTGGATGAAAGTAATTAATTTGGCCCATGTCTCGTTAATGCTAACTGTTTATGTAAAATTATGTAAAAAAATTTTAATCACAACATTGCAATGCATGTTCTTCATTACTCTACCAAAAAATAATGTGTAAACTCACGCTACAAATTACACTCATAAGTGACCTCAACATTTCAACGTATATGAGCAGTTCTAAAATTCACATAGTTTTAATTTTCGGATATGCTCAGCGTGAATAATTTTACAAAGTGAATCCCAAATTTTGAAACCGTGCCAAAATAACAGAGATATCAGTCCTAAAGCATAAGAAAAATTGACAGCCCCCCCCCCCCAAACTGAGCAAGACTCCAGGAGCCCAACCTTCTAAGGGTTAAAAGTCATGTCGACTTATTCTTGATGCCTCCCTTATCGAAAATTGTTCTTTGTAGTACCGCTTTGAAGGTGGATTACGAATATGAACAAAAGAATAAATTTTAAACTTCATATTTGTATTGAAAATACATGACGTTATGTCTTCCAACCTTATCACATTTTTTTCATTACGTAATATTTACCACCACCAAACCACTTTTGACGATCGAATTTGTTAATTTATTATTCGGTAAAATGTTTAGATGATGTCACGTCATTACGCTGATTTGAGATATAATTTCATTCATGACGTCGTATGGATGAAAAACTTTTACAAGTTTTATACTCTGCTGAGATTAAAGAAGAAACATAAATGATAAATATTGGAGAAATTGAGTCTCCTTTACAACTTAAGAATCGAACAACTCAAAACTGCTGAAACAAAACGTTTTGTTTAAGTGAAAGAATCACTGCAAGCAACCAATGCCAAAATGCGCTCGGAAGAAGTCATGGGAGTGTGAGGTATCAAAATTTTAACAGGTTGTTATTTTTCTACATCAATGTGACGTTAGTTAAAACTTTAAAAAGTCTATATCTTTGCTTCTGTAGAAAATCTTTTAATCTACTGTACAATTTAGTCATCAAGGTTTTCCATACTTTTTTTTAAAGAGAGAGCTTTTACCTCCCCCCCCCCCCCCCCCCCTTGCAACTTGAGTTGACTTACTTGAGGTTGGGATCCAAATATTAAAAAAAAATATATATATTAATATGTATTAATGAAAAAAAAAAAAAGGTGATGCCCAAAACATTGGGGGGGCAGCTGCCCCGCCTGCCCCCCCCCTGCCGGCGCCACTGGCTAAGGCAATAACCATAATGCAAAACTAACGTTACTGAACTGTTCAGTTTATTACCAAAATTCTAATTTATGTCTGTATGTGGTATGTTGAATTCGTCATCAGAAACTTTTTCTGTATCGAGACACAGCCGAGTCTTCTGCAGCTTTTTTGCTTGATGGTTTGATCAGATCACTGAGTGTTATGCGAAACAAATGCGATAGAACATGATACGGAAGAATATTCAAAATGGAAGATTTTTTTATGTTTTTAAAGCTTGAACTGTTGAACCATAAGCATACGAAGCCGAGCAACGTGATCAAGTTTAACATCTTCAAGTTTATTACATTTACATAAAACTACGCAACAAATTAAGTATCAAACGTTTTCGTTTTCGACATCACAAGATGTCCTCTTCAGGAATAATATACATACAACTTAACTACATCTGAAAAAGATACAATGGTTAACTAAATCTATAAACAGAAAAAGACAAAAACTGCACAGTACTTCTGACTAGCTCAAACTCAACGATAGGCTCCACGAGAATCAAAGTTAACTGCATCAAAAGGTGTTAAACAGATCACATGATATGGTAGAAAGGCAAGGTGCAAAAAAACTAATTTTAAAATATAGAGAGCAAGAAAGATGAGCCGCAAGCATACAATTGTCTGTTCAAAAGTGGATTGTGACGTTTTATGTACAATTGTACAAGGCTTCCAAGATCTTAGTTTGATACTCAGACCTGCCTCTGGACATGATCTCAAACTGCTTGATAGAAACGTTATTTTGGCATTCTGTACATGAGAAAATGTGATCTTTAATTGCGCTTTTCTGTATAGAATTCAAATTCAGGTGTTCCCCAGCTCTAGTCGATAAATGTCTTGTTGACATACCGATGTATGTCACGGCTTGCATCGCGCAAACAACTGAATTTATAAACGACATTAGAACATAGAGCAAAGGCGACTTCAGCTGAAAATATCTGCCTACTTTGAATGTTCCATATGCAGGAACATATACTGTACAAAAAACATATACATTTATATATACATAAATCAAATATAGTTATTACTATCTGAAGCCTTTACAAATTGTTTCACCTAACGGATCATCAGAAGGTCTTATTCAAATAGAATCTTCAAATAGATTCTATTTGAATAAGACCTTCTGATGATCCGTTAGGTGAAACAATTTGTAAAGGCTTCAGATAGTAATAACTATATTTGATTTTAATTCACTCTGCTTTGCCTTTTTGCTTGGCATTGAGCACTTTTTGTAGTATTAATAGTTTTCATTGTTTTTATATATACATACATATACAACATATACAAAAGAACATATATGATACAAAAAAAACTTAAATAAATATTTTTTAAACGATTGTTGTGGAAAAAATTAGCTGGAAGCAATTTTTACTCAGCAATATCTTTCAAAAAATACTAAAAACTTGGCACAACTAATATTTTGTTACATGGTGTAATTCCTAGAACTGTATTGGTTTTGGGCACGTTGAAACAAAAACATTTGACTGCTGTTTCTGGCTGCCATTGGTGTGGCTCTGTTTTGAATTTGTTATTACAGTATTACAGTAAGCTCATAAGTTCCAGTCAACAACATCTTTTTCATTTGTTTAGAACCTATGATGAGTGTACATTTCGACTCAATCCAAAGCTGAATGTGGTGATTGGTCCTAACGGCACTGGAAAATCCAGCATTGTCTGTGCCATCTGCATAGGCCTTGCTGGGAAAACAAGTAAAAACTATTTATTGCTGCACATTAATGGCAGTGCTTCTTACTTTTGTTAACCTATGAACCTCTTCAGCCACTACTGAAAGCTAAAATTATTTTTGCCCATAAAGATTTAGTTTGTAAAAAAATTCGAATATTTCTGATTTGTTTTAACTTAGCCTACGGTGATTATTTGGCAGATAAGCTGCTTAATTGACAGTTGTCTGGTTATATCCTTATGCACACAATTCTGATTTTATTTCCTTAATGCAATTTAATTTTTCAGTCTAATCATTACTACCAATGTTTAATATTTTGCATTTTGTAATTTTGTTAGTGTAGTTTGTTCGATTGCGTGTTAGGCCATTGACTTATTGAAAACTAATGTGTTTTGTTTTTATTAACTATTTCATCGATGTGTTTTCACTACCACCTGTTCTTCGTTAATTGTGTTCTTGTGAGTGACCCACATTGCGTGTGACTCATCTTTTATCGTGGAAATTGAATTTTGTCATATTTGATTTCTTTGACAATTTACTGAATACAGGCCTCGAAATTCGTTTTTGTTGACGGCGGACAAACGTGTCCGGTCTAAGCAGCTATCTCGGCGGACAAATTAAGTCTCACGGCGGACACACCAGTTTTAGCGTCGATCGTCATGCTTAATCCCTTTATCTTGATAATTTTTCACCATTTGAGAACTATAGCTACGGCTTAAAAGGCTTTATAAAATTTCAGCAAAGTCACTCTGAAAGGCTTTCATCAGACCAACGACGTGCGCTTGAAGAGTCAAAGCGCGTGTAGCTGCTTAAAGCTGGGTTTAGACTACATGCGTTTTCCGCACGTAAATGTTGCGTTGCGATTTACGTGCGTCTTGTCTCAAACAGCTCGCGTTTACACTACTTGCGGTTTTCATGTGTACAGTATTACGTCATTTTGAAAATATAGGTGATTCACCTACATTGATGTCAATCAGCTGATCCAGTTGACATCACTTCAGTTTTGTCAATACGATCATTGCAATACATGTTGAGTTTTACTTCCTCTGCACAAATGACTTTTACAGAAAGGAACAAGCTCATAACACAAGTAGGCTCATCAAACCCTAGACTGCACTAGCTGTCAGCACACAATGATATCAAAGTAGAACACTTTTGAGGGTCATATATTGCGAATGGAGAAGCCAAAACAAAAATTACTTATCAATATTGAGTGCAGAGTGGCATCCAGACTTTTAAAGCAATGCCAGATATATTTAATTGCACCGAGTGGGTTCTTGTGTTAAAATAAACTTTGTTTGACCAACACCAAGAGTGTACCACTGGAATTTTTAGACAGGCTATGTTTTTAGAATAACCTTGGATTCTAAACTCATGTTTAGCAAACACTTCGAAAACTAAACTGTCTATTTCTGGGCTATATATATATTTTTTGATTAGTTTGACCTTGCATTCCAACCATTTTGCTCCTGACCTTGGTATCTTTGTTAAACAACCTTCCTGGTTTTATAACCTTTAAGGAATAGCTTTGAAATCTTTGTTGGCTTTTTAGTAGATTGGTTTCTTTATTTAAATGTGAAAAGTTAAAACTATACCACAAGTCTACTACTAAAAATTGCTTTCCTACTTTGCGCTCATCATAAAGAGCACTAAAAATACCGGCATTGTAAACTACTGAGCAATGCAATGGTTCGGGCTTCATCTTTGCACCCTCCAAACTTCAATAATTTTACATTTGTTTGGTGTCAGTCTCATGGGGGTTAATTATCAACTAGTATAGATTAATGATATGCAAAATGGTAGTTCTGTGATTATTGGTTTGGGAGATAGCGGACATCAAAAATCAATAAAAAATTTTCAAATGTAAAAAATTTCAATTTTTGAAAAGTTCTATATCTAAAACTAATTGGAAATTAGCAATTTTGGTAGTAGATATGAAAACTAGGGCTGCTTCTTAGTCAGAATACCAAATTTCAGCTTTGTAAATGCTTTAGATTAAAAGTTATGAAGACCCAAACATGGAGGAAAATGTACAATTGTACATGCGAACACATTTTGAGGGACCTTAGTGACTTTTGAAGGGCTGTAATTTCTAAACGTCTTGAGATAATGAGCTGAAATTTTTTTTGTGTTCATTATACATCAATATGAAACTTTAGTGTAAATTTCAAAAAAATCTAAGAAGGTCGAGCTTGCACACCTCGTTGAGTTGACAGGGAATGACCCATTTGTGTATTATGTGCAGCTTTTAAAGTCGGTAGCAACCTTAAAAATGCTTTCGATTGCCCTAAAAATTTGACAGGATTATTTTTTCAGGTATTGACACGATACAAGAGGGTGCCCCATTGAATTTAAAAAAAAATCAATTTCTGAATCACCCTACTATACAGGGTATATGAGATCTCACAGGTCACTACCATTTGTGACGGACTAAATTCTCTGATAATATTAGGCTATGTATAGTTTAATAGCTGTTTATTTTCTGCTTTCATAAAACATTAATAAGCTAAAACAAAAAAACTGAATCCAATTCAACTTTATTTGTCACCAGCGAATCAAAAAGATAGTATTTTTGCATGTTGGCAGTTTCCTGTATAATTGTTTATAGGCTATGCACAAATAATGAAAAAAGTAGATGCTACAAATTTGGTAGAAGCAAATAAAATAGCACTAACGGAATTAAAAAGGTTGCAAAGTCACAACAATGAAAAATATGGACAAAGAATTCTTTGTAATAGCAATGTTGACAATAATAAACCACCATTATAGTTGACAATTTTTGGCTGTTTATCAACAAATCTATAGGCCTGCAATGGCAATTATTCACCACAACAAATAATTTTCAGTAAACAAATTCTCTTGTGTTAATCTGCCTAATGATGGCAATTACAATATTCTATATTGACATGTTTGTGTCACACATGTATGGAATAATGTCAGTTAATACTATACTTTTGTCAAATCAATTTTAATGCCTAAGAACACATATAACAACATGATATGTTATGTGTGTGTTCTTACCACCAAATTCCTTTTAATGGTGATAGTAATGAAATGCACATTGCACAGCCAAAGTAATCATAAAAACTCATGACTTCAGAATAATTCATTTTAAAAGTGATTGTACATAATAAAACACATAGTCAAAGTAATCACAAAAACCCATTTCAAAACAATTGAAGGGTATAATTTCATTTAATATACAAATGAAATAGGCTATAAGCAAATGTCCACCTCAAGCCTACATGTACAATTGTACAGTTTTGAAATATGGTATCATACTAGAGTATGGTAGGTGTAATGTATTAATTCTGATATAGTATATGCCCATGACAGTACAATGACTATGTAGTTCAAATTCTTTATCATGGACTTTACATTGATGAAGTAGAAAGTGCAAGACTTCAAATTTCAACAGCAGAAGAATCATCACGAGTCCGATAAGACCACAAACATATCTGCAAAATAAATCAAATTGCAATCAACCACGATACATATATATAAATGCAGTTTTATGTTCATAGCAAAATGTGACTGAGAGACATAGTCTATAAACCTCGGAGAAGGAATATTACTTTATTTTGTCTACAAAGTACAATGGACAAGCCAAAACAGTGTTCGCACTGTTTGGTGATGGCTTCATGGCAATTGTATCAGCTACATTTTTTTTATGCAGTATGCTCAAGATATGCATTAGGAATAAGATTATCGTCATATGAGGTTCTGGAGCCGAGCATCCATCCTAAAACAAACTAATGTAAACTAGGTTGTATAATAGGAATAGTATAGTACTAGTAGTAAATCTACTGACACATTGCTCACTCAACTAGTTGACAATTAATTTGGCCTATTTCAATGTATGAGGTGAAATGTTACACTATAAGGGAATTTGGGAAATTTGAATCACATTTAGCAAATTTTCAAAATTATATTGAAAGCCAACACAGCACTATACAAACCTTCAACAAATCATTAAAATCTCTTTGTGGCCATGATAAAAATAAAATGTTTAAAACAAAGCTTTAATTTGAAATCAAGATTTGTGACACAAACTTCTACAGAAGTCCAGTTTTGATAAACTTTGTCAAATATAAAGTGTGTGTCTTGATACACAATATATCATACATTATTAGGCCTTAAAGTGCACGAAACGTCACCAAAGCAAGGTAAACTTTTATGGGGGAGCAAACATCCCAGACCCCCTATCACTCTGTTTGTTTCTTAACTTCAAATTTTGCATTGTCTATGTTGTATTACAAATTTTCCTTTGTTTTAAACTTTGGTGCTCCCCCCAAATGTTTTTATAGATCCACCACTGGACATGTCTAGCATGTTTGTGTGTTTACGATGACTTTTAAATGTTAAAGATGCCTGCACTTGAATTCACTTTTCTTTGTTGAAATGCAAATCAGGCGATATTGCATCAAAAGCCTCTACAAGTATGCGAAACTACCAGGAATAACCTATCAAGGATTTTTCAGTCAGAGGATAAAGATTCAAAACCAAACCATTTGTAGAAACAAAATATTATACAGCAATAAAGCCAACAAAAAGAAAAGGTGGCAAAACCGTAATGGTTAAAAGTGAAATAATCAGCACTTTCAAATATAGAATAGGTAGGCTATTTGGTATAATCATTAGCTTCATGCTTTAAAATAATGTTTAGGTAGTAGGAACTTAATAGGCTGGCCAACTAGTCATTTTACTCACCTTCTGGTAGCCTCTCAGAAGCATGGTGATCACTGGTTGGTTTTACTTCATAACTTTCATAACATAAGTTTTCCTTCATACGTCACTGTTACTTCATAATCATAGATTTTTTTATGTGTAACAACCTATCGAACATAAAATTCAAAACGGTGGCCTAAACCAAGAGGAATGAAAAATAATTAAGTTTGATCAAGAAAAACACTAACTGGGAGGCATCTATCTGGCTTAAAAATATAATAAAACCCTTTCAAAAAGTCTAAACTTCAGCAAAATCTGCCCAACAAGTTGCTTTTGATGTAAAAATACTTTTCAATCAATACTTCACAAAAAAATTACCTACTTCGGTGTTTTTTCGCAAAACTACCTTAGACTGACTTATCAAATACGCGACCTCGGATCGGTTGCGACAGCTTCAGCTTCCACTCAGATTGGATCGCTTGCGACGGCTTGCGATTGTATGAGTCAGTGGTTCCCAAACTTTTTCAGCTTGTCAGCTTTTAAACTTTTTCGCGATGGATGTGCTTGTATATATGACTGAAACGAGGTTGCATTGTTGACAAACATACCCGCATCTCATCGTCAATTCCAAGCAGTCTCTCTCGTTTACAGCGTTTAATTTCAGTTAAAACAGAAAAGCCATGTTCACATAGCCACGAAGATGCAAATGGCAATATAATGTTGATTGCTTTTGCACCGATCATAGAATAGGATTTGGAAGCAGACAGCCAAAACTCATCCAAGTTTTGGTGGAAACAGCGTTTGAAAAAACGGGTTGTTTCGTAAATCAATAAGCTGTTCTTCTTCTGCAGAAAGATTGCTTGATTCATTGCTTCCAAATGGATTAACTACCCATGTAAAGTTGTTAATAGCAAATTCTGGGAAGTGATGTTGCAGTGCAAGCTGAAGTCCAGACAGTGTGTTCATGATTTGCGGAATGATTTCTTGTTTATGAGTTGATTCATTAAGAGCGGGAAACAAATCAAAAACTTTTTTCGGTCTTTTATTTTTTCCCCGCATTGTAGGACAACCATCAGTACAAACGCTCACGCAGTTACTGCATTTCAACTCAGAAAACAAAATATTTTCATCTGCCAATTTGAATTCCTTTGGTTGTGCCTTTCAATTCTTTGCAAAACGAAGATTCATTTACTAATGTTTCAGTGTTAATGAAGAGAATAAAAGCCAGCAGATGAGATTTCCCAGTTCTGTCTGTAGATTCGTTAATTTGTAAAGACCATAGTAGGCCTACAGACAGCTCGTTGTCTGTAGAAACAACGTGTTGGCGAACTTTATCCTTTAAATCTGATGATAGCTCTTCTATCCTTTGTGAAATTATGTTATTTAACAACGGAACTCTAACTTTTTCGCGTGAAGCACTACCAAACATTTCTTCAACAACAACGGCTAATGCTGGTCCAATTACTGTTTTTGCATCCATGTGTGCTTTGTGATGTTTCGCCAACAAGTGAGCCACTTTGTAACTTGCAATCAATCCTTTTTCCGGCAGCTTGAGATAGCTATTCATGATCTTTGCCTGCTTGTTTGTTTGGAACTTCAGGTTCGCAAAATATCCTTTTGGTTCATCCTTCAATGTTGGATGATTTTTCTCCAAATGTCTGCTAAGCTTAGTGGGAACAAGCGACTCATTAGCTAAGGCTTTATTGCAGATAATGCAGAAAGGTTGTTGGTTATCTTCGGGTCCTGAAGCCATAAACCCGTAATGAACGTATTCTTTAGCAGCCCAATTATGACGTGGCAATTACCCTACTCTATCGGCAATGCCATAATTGGTTTCATCGTCACATGTGCTTATTTATTATTTTTTGAAGCAGTTAGAGCGCTTTTCAGTCGCATATGCTTGTCTGCATGGCTTATTATAAATATTTATACAGGTTTTTTCCAAAATTCCAAAAAGATTTGCGGCAAATTTGAGAATCTGAGGCGGCACACAGTTTGGGAATCACTGGTCTGAGTGCTAACGCATGAAATACGCGTGCAATGTAAACACTCCCATTCACTTGTGTGTAATGGATCGGGCGATACTTTTTGTCGGAGTGCTTACGCACGGAAAATGCACGCAGTCTAAACCCAGCTTAATACGCCGCACGGCGGACAAATATGACCGATGTAGATGGTACTTCCCGTGGACAACACATGCTGTGACGGCGGACATGTCCGCCGTGAATTTCGAGGTCTGTGAATACATTCATGGATGTTTTGATGTGGACTGGTTGTTATGTTTAAACTAAACGAATTGCTTTATTGTATTGAACATTTAAAGCACATTTGCTTTGGGATTGCTGGAACTTTTTATTACAGGTGTACTGGCAAGAGCGAAGGAGCTGGCTGACTTCATCAAACACGGGAAGAAGTCAGCTTGTGTTGAAGTTGAACTGTATGTTGCTATTTTGTCATCCTTTTGTTGTTATGTCACCCCCAACGGGCTAGCACTTTTTCACATAGAAGAAGTTCAATATTTTTTAGTTAAATACATGCTACAGTGGTGAGTTGGCGCAGTGGATAAGATGCTCGTTTTCTAATCATGCAATCCTGGATTAGTTTGAGCTAGTTGTTGAAAACACCGCTCACCTCTATCCAGAATCTAATACATTGCAGGGTTCGATCTTAGCATTTGTCCTCTGGCCAATGTCTAGTGCAAGTTCCCCGCGGACCAGTAGGAAAATATCATCGTATTATATCGTTTAGAGTGCGTGGTTCTCGTTTGCGCTTCTCTTCAAACAACAAAACACGTGATCCGTGTGTGTTAAACTGTAAAAAAAAGCAATTGCAACAACACGTGAGCTCTGGTAGCCTAGTGCAGTACTCTCAAGAGATTTGATGCATAAAAATGTTAAGATTCTGTTAGAGAGCATGTGAGTGATGAGGCATCAAATTAACTTAATACAAGGCCAGACAAACACACATCGGATTCCGATTATGACCCCGTGATCGTCCCGTCATCAAATTCCGATTATGACCCATTATCGGATTCAGAAATTGAAAAAGAGCCCCAAGTAGATTGAAGACTCAACGTAGATTGAATGTCTTGCCCAGATAAACTGTTGTTACTGTACTGTTATTGCCATTGTATATTTCCATGTTATTGCCACCATTCATTATTGTCGTTTTAAGGTGGTTTTCCCTGGGTTGGCCTCGTGCTTCCCACGACAATTTTGTTTTTATCAGTAAACGGGACGGACCAATGCGATCTCGTGCGGACCAGTGCAAATGGTTAGCGACTGGTCCGGTTGGCCAGTGCGAAAAAAAGTTAAATTCGAACCCTGCATTGTGTGGGCGTAGTTTTTGAAGGAAGGGCAAACAAGAGAATGGAACTGACCACCTTACTCTCGTTAGTGCTGAAAGGTTAATGGTAGTATGAAAGTTTAAGACTAGAGTCAAGCTGAACAGGGTCTTCTTTCCCCGCTAATTCTGCCAAGCCCTTTGGCTGTAGATTTTCTTATTCTCATTGCTTGGATCACGTGTAGGAATCGACTTCATTTTTATATCGACTACAGAAAGTGATCAGTATCTGAGATTGGTGAAGAAGGAAAACTTGTAAACCCTTTAAGCTTTTCTATGACCGCTGTAAAATTATTATTGGAGTTAGCGCTAGGAATGATGCAAGGTCTGAATGCCGAGATTTCCAAGGCCACATTTACACTTGTTAGGGCACTGAGCGTTATTAAAGAAATATATACCAGCAAATTTCTTATACTAAAGACAGGCAAGTTACAACAATACAATAGGGTTGAGCATTATAACAATATATTTTACGTATTTACAAGTAGTTTTATGAAATATATTGTTATAATGCTCAACCCTGTTGTATAGTTGTGTCTTGTGTGTCTGTGGTATAAGAAAGCAAACTCTCTCCTGAAACTATAATAAATTTAAATTACAACGCTCTGTGCCCTAGTAAGTGCAAATCTGGTTTAATCTTGTGTCAGTTATCTCGTAATTATGTGGGGTTTTTTGTACTACAATATGTATTGAAGTTACTTTGTTTTGTTTGTCTAGTATCTATGATTTAACAAAGCGAACTGTCTACCACAGTTTTAACTTCAAATGTTATAGACCAAAAATCGTCTAACTAATACTAAATATTAATCCTAAGTTAAATATTTGTGCTTTGGAGTGCCCCCCCAAATGAGTCACGCTACGCCAGTGCACTCGCCTGAATAATCCATATATAAATGAACAGATGCCATCGCGGGTTTTCGATATTCTTTTGATGCAGAGAGTTATTTTACAATCATGAAACGCTGTTTGACAGCACATCCGAACTTAATCGGTCTTTGAAAACAAAATACTTGTAGCCAACCTCCTGACTTGTCCTTGAAGCAACGAGATTAACTGGGAGAGTAAGACTTACACTTTGAGTTTGCCAGACGTTTCTGATTGGTAAGATTTCTCTGCAGGCGTGTTCATTAAGATTAAAAGGCAGCAATTGAATTAGTGGCGCCGTCATCTATAGTTTGTTAAATGCAAAATTACTGGAATTTAAAAAAAGTTTTAGTGAGAAATTAACAATTCTTATCTTTAGTTTGATGATTGCAGAAAACTATTTTTATAGTTTGTGTGAAAAATTAACATTGCTGCCGTGGCAAATGCAATTACTATTTAAAAAACAATTATATTGTAGTTAAATGCAAAATGATTGCCTTATTCAAAAAATAACAGTTAGTTTTAGTAGGAAATAACCAAGTCTCGCGTCATTCTTGCGTTGCGTCATTCGGACCGCGACATTAAGCGGTGTATCCAGAGACGTTAAATTGTATAGGTTTTGAAAGTTTGTTTTTTCTGATTAAAATTACCGATATTAGTAATTTTTTTAAAATGCTTCATCAAAGTATCTCAGTTGTTTGCAAAATGTGTCGAGTTACTGGATGTTTTGTTTTCAAGGGCTAACGATCCGCGGAATGAAGTTATTCGAAGAGAAATATCGCTCAGTAACAACAGGAGGGTGACTTCTGTTTGGTTTATGAACAAATCTCAAGTAAGTTATCCAACGATTGTTCCTGAACTTCAATAGCCATCGTATCCTCAACGTTACTCATCGAAGTTATTCAATTCTTTTCATCAGACCAACCTTTTGTTTTCTTCCACTTCTTCTTTATTTCAACTTCAAGTGGGGGTGCAGATTGCAGTCCTCCATATCATTCTGTCAGCATCATCTTCCTCCTTCACTCCCACTATTTCCATATCTTCTGTCACACAATCTTCATTTTCTTTTCGGTCTTCCTCGCTTTCTTTTACCTTCTTCGTTTTCTTCCACGAAGTTTTTAAATGCTCGAACACTTGTTTTGCTCGGGTACCGTAGTTGTCAATCCACCAACTGTGGTTGCCCTTGCAGTCAAGTCAAGGAGAACCATGTTCGTCATAATTAGCTTGTTATTTATACGCGTCTCACCTTGCTCTGTTTAGTGTTCGGTCAAACAAATTGAGGAACTCACGGCCAAACTCAACATTCAACTTTCCAACCTTTGTCAGTTCCTGCCCCAGGAAAGAGTCGCAGATTTTGCAAAAATGAATAAAATCGAATTGCTCGAAAATACTGAACATGCGGTGAGCATTAGAATTTATTAAATAGTCTTCATAAATATCAAAATGGAACTTTTGATGTTTTAGTTATATTTGGTTTCTCATCAGTGCATTGCTCTCTCACTAGATTTGCTCCCAAACGATGCAGAACGATCATCTGTGGCTGAAGGATTTCAGACAAAAGGAAAAGGAGATGGCACGGAAAATGGATGATGACAGAGCGTTTCTAGAAAAGTTGGTCCAGAAGAACCAGAGAGTGGAGAAAGAAGTCAACAGGTACCATCCTTCAAGTTGCAACTTTCACAGTGCCAATAGCGATCAGAAGCTCTTACACATTTGTTGACCTCTCCGATATTTGCTCGCCGGAGTAGTTTTTGCTCATACTTTTCGCCTCCTCATTCACTATTGTGAATTGCAGGTACAAAGAAAAAGACAAACTGGTCACTCAATTGAAAAGTCTCGATCAGAAGAAGGCTTGGACTGTAAGTTGTTTCATGGTCTGTCAATATATTTTTGTTGTGTGTTGTCATTTTGATGTAAAACAAGTAGTTTTTGTGAGTTTCCTACAAGTCAGCAATTGTGAACTGAGCAATGGCAGTTCAGCAAGTGACAATTGAGCTCGCAACATTTCAGTTTCAGTCAGCAACATTTCAAAGTTGCAACTGCAACATTTCAGCAAGTTGCTGAAGTTTGCTTATGATGAAACTAAGCAAGTGACAACTGAGCAAGCCAAAGCTTGATGTATCACAAATCAGTAAAATCCGCCTAACAAGCGATAACCAAGCAAGTTCGAACTGAACAAGTAAACCTCATTTGCTGAATTGGCAGTAGCTGTATTGTACTTGCTAAGTTGTCGCATGCCGATTGGTCTGACGATTTTTTATCCGTTTAAGTTCTTTGATAAAGTCAGTCGATGAAACGTTAGAGATAAAGCTGGTTATCATTTTCGACATCTTGTGGTAGCCCATTGGCCATTACCACCTGTCGGCTGCATAGCCGAGTGGTGAGAGCCCTGGTACGGCACTAGAAAGGGCGCTGGACTGCTGGTTCGACACCGCTCAAGAGCACGTGACTGTGTCTGGCAGGACACTTAAAAGCATGCTTGAAAGTGGATGCGAGATTGGCTTCCTTGCCTTCCTGTCCACTTAATCTAAATCTTCAATCACCCGGGCGTAAGCCTGGATAGTGGGTTCGACATAATAATAACCAATCCATATAACACCGGAATGTTTCTCTGTAGTCACTAGAGCAGTGATTCTTAAACTGGGGGGTGTGTGAGGCTCTCAAGGAGGGCGCAAGAAATTGAAAAACTCTGCATGAACTATGATTAAACATGTCTTCACAACTACGCTGGACAGTCGATTGTTGAAGATGAAACTTTGTGTTGCAGTGGCACAGTGTTTGTAGAGCGTGTTGTGGTCACATCTCGTATTTGTGATGTTTTAGACGTTGCTAAATGTTTGCGCAACACCTCAACTCTCGTAACACAACGGCTTTCTGACACAACAGCTTCGAGCTTTTGTTGTAATAATAATGGCAACGACTGACCAACAAGTGACAGAGCTAGAAGTACAACAGTATCCCCAGCTCTACAACAGTACCATGGGTAAACTATTTTTTTAAATTTTAGCATTGATTTAATTAAGTTTATTTTTAATTAATCAGTTCTATTGACATAAAATGAGTGGAGAAAAAGAGAAAGTATGGCAAAGATTATCTGAAGTTTGGCTTTATAGATGCCATCGTAACTGACCAAGTTGTGCCACAATGTGTCATATATTGTTAAAATCTGAGCAACGACGCTTTGAGACCAACTCGTTCGCAGCATCATCTTGAAAAAAAAACACCTTGACCACCAAAACAAACCTTTAGCTTTTTTCCAATGCAAGAAAGACTCTTTTAAAAAAATGAAGATTGCAAGTAGCGAGTCAGGGTTGATCAGTTTAAACCGGGGCGGTTCAAACTGCCCGGTTAAAACCTGGTTTAAACCGGGCAGTTTTGACCACCTATTATTGGTCAAAACTGGTCAAAACCCCTTTAGTGTGTGAATCAAGTTGCTTTTCAATTGAATTAAAAATATTACCTTCCATGTTTAGTAACGATGTTCAACTATATTTTGTTTTGATCAACAATAACCTAAATGCTGGATTTGGAACAAAAAATATTCAATTTCTCTGTTTATTTTTGATATTTCAATCAATTGGTTACCGTATTTTGCAGTAGAGCTGGGCGATATTGGTAAAATAAAACGATATTATCTAAGTTTCGATATTTTACTGCGAATCACAAAGCACGGCTTTCTATAACTGCATGAAAAACATACTCAGCATTGGTACTGAAATGAACAACATTTATTGCAAACAATGCTGCGATTTAACTGTCGCAAACTAAAGATTTTTGGACAAAAATGTCAGCATGTTGACATTGCAGGGTTTTAGGCACGATCTCTTCTTGGAAACAATTGAGCCACTAAGTGAAAACACCCTTTCACTACTAACACTGGTGGCTTGAATGCACAGAAGTTTTCTTGCAACTTTTGCAAGTGTAGGAAAAGTCAGTGCATTAGCTCGCCACCATGTACAGATGCAGCTATCCTTGTTGATAATTTTTCATGCAAAATAGAGATGCAGCTGTGAGTAGCAAAACAAAATAAAGTAACTACCTAGCTGTAGCTACCGTAGGCTACGGCCGCTACACTATGCTACGGCCGCTACGCTATGCTACGTAAATTCAGTCAGCTTGCAAGTTTCCCAGGCCTCGAAATTTGTACTTTTTTCCGGCGGTCAAGCACGTCCTACCGGACTGACCCTTTCAGCGGACATTTAATATCTCAACCGGACATATTTTTTGCTTGCAAATAAATCAGTGCGTTAATGACAGTCGTGTAATGACGCAATAAACACAATTGAAAACAATCCAAATTTCCTTATTACAAAAGCAACTCCGATCATTTATTCAGTGGTTTTCGCGTTATAGAATGGTTGTGCCAAGCGATTACTGCCGGCGCGGGGTCGTAAATCTCCATGTCAGGACTGTCCAGACAAAGGCGCATTAGTGACTGAATAGTGTTAGCCCTCAATAGTGTTAGTGTTAACTAACTAACACAATTTAGTGTTAGTCTAACACCCTCCCTTATGTGCAGAAATTCTATTTCTATCAGTATCACTCAGCGTGAATAAGGTCGCCACATTCGCCAAAGCACGTGCGGAACCCAGCTGAGACTTGCTTCTCTGTGACGTTTCTTTTTAACAAATGATCAATGTAACGCAATAATCCTCATTGTTAATATTAGAATACATATCCTGCCAAAAAGTTCAGACAACTTTATTTCAAGGCAACATTGCAAGGCGTTGAAATGATGTAAAAATGGCTACTTTTGCCATCAGCTCGTTAACCACCAGTAGCGCACCCAGAAAAAAAGTTTGGGGGGGGCTAATTCAGAAATGTCGGCCGAGTGATTGCAACAATAGTGACAGAGACAATAGGCCAATACCCATCCCTTTGATTAATATTTAAAGGCACTCACAGGTAGTGGCGTAGCCAGGAGTTTTGAAAGGGGAGGTTTTGACGGCCGGCGGGCAAAGCTCAACGGCGTATTTTCCAAAGACGACACCCAGCGGCGGAAGGCCTGGAGGGCCTCCCGCAGAAAATTTTGAAAAATTACTTTAAATTTGGTGCATTCCGAGACCTTTTCAACAAAAATGTGGGTATGAATATTCCTGTAAAATGGTGCTGTCTGGTGGCATAGCAAAAAGATAAGATCATGTTTTCTTCGGCATTTCTCCGAAATAAAGCTAAGTCTCTATGTTTTCTTGTTGCTAATTCCTGGCTGAGATATGTGAATGTTTGGTATTGGCAAAACTCGCTTTTTTAATGCAGTTTCGCTTAAAATTAGGTAAACTTTGTTTTCAAGAGATAAAAAAATTGAAAGCATCATTCTCAATATCGTGACCTAACACGCGTGCCAAAGGGAGGGAGAGTGGTGTTGAAACCCCCAACACCCCCTTAGCTACGCCACTGCTCACAGCCCACAACCCACCGGTTGCCGATACATCAGGATTCGTTCTCTCAATGAGATTAGAAGTTGGCCTAGTGAACCCCATGCTACTAGCAGCATCAGCTTCTTCATCCCTACGTCCACTCTTGCAATCTTCTATAGATCTCGACGTTTTCGTCACGTATGACAAAATAGAATTAGCTTTCCGTTTGCCAACACAAATAAGTGCAAAAACAACAACTAGCACGAAAACAGTTTGAAACAAAACACTAATTTTGTAAACAGTAAATTTGATGTGGAAGTTTTTTCTACTTACAAAACATTCAAATTTAGTTCGTATTTTCAACTAAAGCACCGGACGCCTTCGTCTCTCTGCTCAAACGTCGTACCGTATACAGTTTTACATGTCCGTGTGATTCGGCATTGACGTACGGTACATCGGTACGTATGTCCGAGACATTTGACCACGAGAGTACAGGAGCAACCGAACTTTAGGGAGTTAAAGAAAAGTGCCATCAAAGACCATATCATGGAGTGTTCTTTTTGCTCTGATCGAAAATTCTCTGCCGACTCATTTAAAATTTTACGCAAAGACAAATCCCAATTTGACACCAAAATTTAGGAAGCACTACGTTAATCAAACGTTATAACTCAAATTTAAACAAACAATTATTAGCTGGAGGCGAGACCATTCTCTTCAACATTTACTTGATGTATCACCTTCCCTGTGGAGCAAATTTTTGTCGTAGTTATTTATGTAGTTGCCTTTTCCTAATGTAATTTTAGCTTCAAGAAATCGAAATTTACTGCATTTTTATAAATATTTTCAGATTCCTGATGAGGTCTTAAGTTAAACTGAAAATGTTTGACTGTTAAACTACTTGTAAATATGTAAAATATATTGTTATAATGCTCAGTCCTGTTGTATTGTTGTGTCTTATTCATAACTAACCTGTAAGCAAAATGTATACATGAGGAGCATACAAAAACTTTATATTAGTGGCGGGTTTGGGGGGGGCTTGAGCCCCCTTAGCCCCATGCTGGGTGCGCTACAGTTAACCACGCCACTCTAATGTGATCTTTAAAGCAATTGTCTGTACTATTATTGTTTCAGCTCCGTATTTGTTCGCGTTAAACAAACAATTGTAACAATTCAAATTTAAAATATATTTTTGCTGCATTAGCTCTATTTTTGTCAAGAATTTTGCGTCGGTCATTTATGACCGACCAATGAGTCGGCTTCGGCAGACATTCGAGGTCATTCCGGAGGTCATGTCCGCCATGACATGTCCTCATGTCATGTCATGTCCGCCATGACTTGACTTGACTTGAGAGTCATGTCCGCCATGACCGCCGGAATTTCGAGGCCTGTTTCCTATCGTATTTACCGGACTTCATCCTTCGCAACAACGCAACACGTGGGAATCAATAAGCAGGATTGCGTAATCACAAAGACTGCTTGTAATGCGTAAATAATGCACACACGCTTGAGGGTTGTCTGCGCATGCGATGTCAGACTGCTCGCAATGCGTAAACAATGCACACACACTGGGTTGTCTGCGCATGCGATGTCTGTGTCACTGCGCATGCGAAAATGTTGCTATAATTTCAGTAAATTTATAAACGATAAAATCGGAGCTTTGTGAATAAATATCGCTGCCGAAAAAATATCGTATCGTAATATCGCCCAGCTCTATTTTGCGGACCATAAAGCGCATCCGATTATAAGGCGCACTGTCAATAAATTGCTTTGATTAGTTGTTTGTTCAGACATAAGGCGCACCGGGCTAAAGAACGCAAAGTATTTTAAGGAGTATGGGTTACCGTATAAAGCTCATTAAACAAAAATGCCTAATAAATGGAAGCAAGTCACAATAGTGCAATGAGCAAAAGAAAACATGGGCCTAGTGAATATCACAGTTGCTAGTTGCTTTTACCGTAGTTTATTGTGTAAGACGGTGGTTTATTTATATATAATAATAGTATCGGTACTGTTTTTGAGTGTAGGCAATAAAGCACTACTTGATCCATACATTAGGCGCACCGGCTTATAAGGCGCATGATCAATTTATGAGGAAAAAAGATTTAAATTGCGCCTTATGGTTCGTAAAATACGGGTATTTTTATTCTTGAGAAAATTCAAATTCTAAAAATAAGTTTCTGATGAACCAAAAAATGCTTGGTAGAACGATGAACAATTTGCACAGCCAACTGAAGTACAAGAATTTATTCCAACAAACTTTCTTTTATGAAAAACATTTGCCATCAAATTTTGCCTAACAGGTCGGTATTGGCGGCCATTAATGAATGTTCAGGCGGCCATGGCCGCCAGCTATTTCGAGGCCGGCATATCAAAATGGTCACAACTCACTACTACTTTTATATTTCCTAAATAGCCCAGGTAGCCGACCATTCACTACATAAAAACAGTCTTCTGGGTTTTGACCGGTTTAAACCTAGTTTTGACCGGTTAAAACCAGGTTTAAACCGTTTAGTGGTCAAAATCAGTTTTGACCACTTAGAGATCAACCCTGTAGCGAGTGCTTTCGCCAATCGTCGTCGGCGGAAGTTGTAAAAGCGTTTTTCGGAATTTGGCATCGTTGAGTTGCCCTACCTCGTTGACATTTTTGAAGCCCTTAATGATTTGAATCTGCTCCTGCAGAGCAAGAATACTGATAGCATCAAAGACTATAATGCCATCCATGCTTTCATAGCAAAACTGGGGCTGTGGCATCGTCGAGTTCAAAAAGGAAACGCAGCTTCATTTTCCAACCTTGATACTGTCCATGTAAAAAAATAAATTGAACTGAAGGGCCAGCTTAAGTTCGAAGTGGAGTGCCACCTTCAACTTTGGAAACAAGAATTTGAACGCTATTTTCCAGACTTTGGTGACACCGAACTTTCAGAATGGCAGATGACAAGGAATCTACATTTACAAGAGTGTGGTTGCTGTGGCGATACGCACACTTCTTCCATTTTCATCCACTTGTGTGAAAATGGTTTTTTTACTCTCGTGAACTTAGACAAAATCTAGAAACAAACTTGAATGTGAAGCCGATCTGAGATGTGCATTATCTGCTACTGATCCCAAAATTAAACATTTGGTATCCACAAAAAGGTTAGCCTACATTAATGCAACTTACCTGGAAATGAGTTGCTATTCTGCTTAATATTTTTTGATTTTAAAACAAGGTGGGGTGTGAATTTTGTTAGAATTGTAAAAGCAGGGTTGTCTGTATTTTACCCGACCCAAAAAAACCGGGTGGGTATTTTTGAAAAAACCCACTTAAAAAACCCATAAAAAAACCTAGAGCATCATATTTGTCCAGTTTTTATTAGAAAATTAAAAAAATGAACAAAAACACTACAAGGCACTTAAAACAAACTTTAAATTAGGACTTAAGGATGTGATTGTGAAGTAAATTTCCAAGAATAAACTGAAAACGCAGTGAATATTGTACAGTACACAAAATCAAATAATGCCACTTTGTGTATACTACATTAAAACTCATTTATGCAAGAAGGCCTTATAGTTAAACTGGTGAAAGTACTACTCTACTGTAGTCTGTATAGTGTATATATGATGTGAAATGCAATTTAGGAGGCTATTTACCAATTACAGATTCTGGATTCTAACACATGGCTGTTTCAGAGCATTTGCCTAAATAGCCATTGGCCACGCAATCGCTCAATTGCTCATCCATTACTATATATAATATATGTATAAATGATAAAAAATATTTAAACATGATGGCATAAATGCTCCTTGCCTTCAAATCTAAAGCAAATAATGCAATAATGTGATTTCTACCACGGTAGCATCAACTTGGTATAGAAATCAGTGGATGATGCAACATCCAACTTGATCTTGAAATTAATGGATGATGCAACATTCTAGCAACAACAGCCCTAGTGCATTATTTTATTGAGTTATGCAAGCATGTACTGTGAGTGAAAGGCACTTCATTTGTAAAAAGTAGTTTTGAGGTGAAATAAGCATGAATCTACCTTTTTTTGCATCCTTTTTAAAAAAAAACCCAATAAAACCCAAAAAAACCTGGGTTTTTAAAAAAAAAACGGGCGGGTTGGGCTTTTTTAAAAAAAACCCGGGTTTTTCTCAACCCTGTGTAAAAGGGAGGCGTGTCTCAAAAAGTTTAAGAACCACTGCACTAGAGGAACGCAAGAAATTATAATTATGTGGAGAACAGTCTCATCTGGTATTCAACACCAGTATCCTGTTAGAAATCAACTTCAAATGTTATCAGCTGGAAATACTGTAGTTTTGTCGTTTGATAAACGTCAAACAAGACAAAAAAATTTACCTATGCCACTCTTAGTTATAACTGTGTGGCTGTCTGCTGTCGTGTTTATTTTTGTGTATACATGACATATTTAATAAGACAGTCCCCCAATGCCTGCCAGTCCCCCAATGCCCGTTATGCATTGGTGGTTGTCAAACCTACCCTCGTTGAACGTTACTGACGTATGGCCGAGAACCAAGGATTCAGGTCGTTCATGGCACAACTTGGTGATCATCCAACGCCGACCCACATTCCTGTTCGCCGCTTTATTGCGCATGAAAACTGCCACTAAATGACGTCACTAAACATGACGTAACTAAATATGACGTCTCTATACATGACGTCACTAAACATGACGCCACTAAACATGACGTGGTGTAGATTTATGAGCAAGCTCGGTGCGAGTACGTTCGCCACAAGGAGGAGCATCAGCAACTGATCCAACAGCGCTCTTCGGAGGAGAAGAAAAGTCTTCCTCTTGTCAAGAAGAAAGATGACATTTCCAGTCGGATGGGAGGAATTGATAGGAAGGTGAAGAGCAAGGTGGGTGGGAGGTTGATGCATACTTTGCTTCAATGCAACAAATTGAAGGGATTTTGTGTCTTTCAAACAAGAAGAGCAGAATCCAACTCGTAACGTGTAAGATGTATCTTGTGACGTGTAAGATGTATCTTGTGACGTGTAAGATGTATCTTGTGACGTGTAAGATGTATCTTGTGACGTGTAAGATGTATCTTGTGACTTGTAAGATGTATCTTGTGACGTGTAAAATGTATCTTGTGACGTGTAAGATGTATCTTGTGACGTGTAAAATGTATCTTGTGACGTGTAAGATGTATCTTGTGACGTGTAAGATGTATCTTGTGACGATGTATCTTTTCGCTTTGAAGGGAGAAGAGTTGAAGGCTGCTGCTACAGTCACCAAGAAGGTCCACGACAAACTGAATAAGAAAGACGACCAAGTGGACGAGAAGTGGCAGGAGTTCAAAGAGAGAGAGAAAGATGAACATCAGAGGATGAAGAGGTATGTATGACGACAAATGAAGAGACATTGATTTTTCTGTCTTGCTTGTTTAAGACCAAGATGTGATAGTTTTGATTGATTGTTGCGATCGCAGAGCTGAACAATATCGGCTGCAAATATCTGGGTGGCAGAACGAACTGGAGCATCTCGAAGAACATGACGTTCAAGATCAACTCGACCAATTGAATCAAAGAATTCGCTCGACCGTGGCTGCGATCACTCAAGCGGAACAAGAGCATGACATCATTTCTGAGAAGAAAGGACAATCGCATCGCGAAGTAAACGGTAATTCGATGAGGAATGACGAATTCATTACGTATTTCTCTAGTGAATGAGTTCATTCCACCCCAATGCATTGTTGTGCATGTTCAAACCGACCGATTTCACGCACCAACATCAATGTTGGCCGCTTTTAGATCTTTTTTTCGTTTGCATTAACCTTGAGAGCCTGCGTAATATTCGGACCACTTCGAAGACTTGGAAGGAATTCTTTTCGTTCCAGTGTAATGGCTTGTTGGCAGTGCCAAGGAACGTGCGTGGTTCTCGCTAACGGGGTCCACGTCTTTTAGGCGCTGACAGTTAGGCGCTGGTCTAATAGGCGCGCACATTGTGGCGTCTGGATATTTAGGTGCGGAGCACTGTGGCGCCCGGTCATTTAGGTGCTATTTCTAGTAAAGTCTGTAGATTGTATCAGCTTGGCAGGGAGGGGCGTAGGGCAATGCTTTTCACACAAAATATTACATTCAACAGGAAAATATTTTGTTTTGTTAATGCATGTGCGTTGTTGGTCATGGCTTCAGTGAGTGAAGCTGCTTAAACCGGCAATGCTTTTTCACACAAAACGTTATATTAAACAGAAAAATATATGGGTGAAGCTGCTTGAACCGGCAATGCTTTTCACACAAAATGTTATATTGAAGAGAAAAATATGTCATGGCTTCCGTGAGTGAAGCTGCTTAAACCGGCAATGATTTTCACATAAAATGTTATATTGAACAGAAAAATATGTTGTTTTTTTAATGCGCTTGTTCAGCATTTATTTGTTGTTAGTCCAGGTTTGCGTTGGCGAAAGCTTTATCAATAAATTATTCAAGTTTCCAAACATATGAGTTCACTTTTAGTTAGGTCAAATAATAACTACAGTAAACATCAGTAAAAAGTGTACCGTAGCCTGTATTCAAGCGGGGGTAGGCTTGAGTGAAGAGTAACTTAGTTTTCCGTCAAAACCCCGACTAGGTTTAATAAACGCGCGAAGTATGCTTGCAACTTGTAGCCAGGGTGTAGCCTATATATATGCCCTGTAGAAATGCATTCATGTGAACAGTAGTAGAGCGTCTTACGCGTTCTCGTCTCATGGCCAATCTATCTCAAACAGAAGTAATTGTGAAAGATAACAGAAGTAAAGTTCCATCTGGCTGCAACTTGTGTTCAGGATGCATTGCAAATGTCCTGTAGAGATGTGCTAATATCAAGAGTAGTAGAGCGTTTTCCCGCACCTCATCTCCACACGATCTATCCGTCTCAAGTAGAAGTAATTATTAAAGGTAACAGACTGCACAAAGCTGCGCCTTTAAACCGGCAACTTCTACTCCAGAAGTACGTGTCCTGTGGAGATCAGGTGGTCTACTGCTCTAATTGCCCTGCATATAAGCCGATGTTGGACCTGAGCACTTCATTTGCACCAAAAAACAACAATATATTTTTCTGTTCAATATAACATTTTGTGTGAAAAGCATTGCCGGCTTAAGCAGCTTCACTCACGGAAGCCATGATATAACTTTCTGGCAAGCTGCCAAGCTGATACAATCTACAGACTTTACTAGAAATAGCACCTAAATGACCGGGCGCCACAGTGCTCCGCACCTAAATATCCAGACGCCACAGTGTGCGCGCCTATTAGACCAGCGCCTAACTGTCAGCGCCTAAAAGACTTGCTCCCCGCTAACGCGTTGTAGCAAACCCTTGTTGTACCGCGTGGAAGATCTTTTCAAGTGAAATGAATGCGCTGTTTTGTTCCTCAGTTTGTAAGACGAAGATCGCGGAGTTGAACAATATGAGCAACAGACGGTTGGAAATCCTCAAACGAAGAAATCGCGACTGTTACAACGCCATCATGTGGCTGCGTTCCAACAAGTCCAAATTCAAATCAACAGTTCATGAACCGATGATCTTACTGGTTGGTATATGTTGGTCTTACTGGTTGGTATATGCTGGTCTTACTGGTTGGTATATGCTGGTCTTACTGGTTGGTATATGCTGGTCTTACTGGTTGATATATGTTGGTCTTACTGATTGGTATATGTCTGTCTTACTAATTGGTATATGTTGGTCTACTCTTACTGGTCAGTATATTATGTTGGTCTTACTGGTTGGTATATGTTGGTCTTAGCTGATTGGTATATGTTGGTCTTACTGGTTGGTGTATGTTGGATCTTACTGGTTGGTATATGTTGGTCTTACTGGTTGGTGTATGTTGGTCTTACTGGTTAGTATATGTTGGTCTTACTGGTTGGTATATATTGATCTTTGCTGGTTGTTATATGTTGGTCATACTGGTTGGTTTTGCTGGTTGTTATATATTGGTCTTACTGTTTAGTATATATTAGTCTTAATGCTTAGCATAAAGGTAATTAGGTGAGTCCCATACTTGAATCCAAGCATCGGGGATGAGAAGATAATGAAATTGACATAGTAAAATTTCCGTTTGTTCTACAAATGTTGTCTGTGAATTACTCTATCCACTAGATGCCGCTGGAAGGTTCTCATTATACTAAGCCTTCGGCAGTCGGCACTAAGGAGAGTAGGGTGGCCTGTTTCTTTCTCTCGGCCGCCTTTCCTTCAGCAACTACGCCCACCCAATTTAATACACCCTGGGTAAAGGTGAGCGGTGTTTTCAACAACCAGCTTGAGCCAGGTGTTGAGCGAGGATTGCATGATTGGACAGCCTTATCCACTGCGTTATCTCAGCGCTGGTTGGTATATATTAGTTTTAATGGTTACTATATATTTGGTCTTGCTGGTTGGTATGTTTTGTAAACTTTTTCAGAGGTCTTTCACATTTTCTTCAAAAGCTTTTCTTCAATTTGTTGCCAGATCAACATCAAAGATCCGGCCCACGCCGAGCTGATAGAGAACCACGTGTCAATGAGAGACATGCAGGCGTTCGTCTGCGAGGATCCAACCGATAATTCAAAGTAACTCGATTCACAATGTTGTGCAATAGAGTGCGATGAGGCAATGATCAATCATTGATCATATCCCAGACAGCAAAATCCGTTAATTTTACATTGCTTTATAATGTAAAAATGCTAGATTTATTTTGCTGTCTGGGATACGCCCTCTTAGCGTAGACTTGGCCGTGCTATTGCTTTTCTTTTTTGTTCATGTCGTGTTATGCAGAGTGACACACCAGGGACCGGGAATCTTCTCTGTAGAAGTGATGATAACCGAACATTTGCTTGGAGGAAGTTTAACATAACTTAGCCACAAAACAACCATTTGCCCAATTTCATTGCTTATTCGAAATATGACCGCTTCTGATTTCCCAGGCGTTCCAGCACTAGCGGTGATTATATGTCAAATTGTGATGCGCCACAGAATTAGTGCCTTCCATTGTGACCTGATCTTGCTATGTTCAGGTTCATCAAAGAAGTTCGCGACAAGATGGGATTGCGGATCAATGTGGTCAAGGCTCCTCGTTCGAATGATGGGCCTCTCCTGCCTAGCTCCTTCAGGCCCCAGCGTAAACTGGAGGACTTAAAGTGAGTCCAAGTGACTTGAGGGATGTGACATGTTGCAACCTCGTTTGCGCATACATGATTGCTGTTTTTACTTACAGCCGCTGGGGCTTCACATCTTACCTCCGGGAGCTCTTTGATGCCCCGGATGCGATTATGGCGTATCTGTGCAAGCAATATCGCGTGCATGAGATCCCCATTGGATCTCATGCAACTAAGCGAATGGTGGACCAGGCGAGTTCATAACATTTAAGTTTTTAATATTAAGTAGGCTATTAAGTTTTTAAAAAAGGCCAAAGATAGTATAAAGTGTAAATCTTGCAACACTAAAATACTGTTAAAGTATGAATGCTCTTGCACAATGCACAATTGCACATACTCTACTTTATATATGTAATAGCTATACTGTGCACAAAAATATCTTTATTATCAATGCAAGGCATGCTGGTGTACCAAGATACGTTTCACTCTGAATCAGCACAAACTCCCTTGTAACATAAACACATGGAATGTGCAGTTCCAATTTGCTCTTCACCAAGTCTCTTTTATGTCTTGTCTACAATTGTGCAAGAAATTGGTCGGATGCGTTGGTGGCGATCGTGTACCACCTTTACTCATGCAAAAGTAACATTTCGTTTCTTGGTTGTAAGAAAAATATCAACCATTGTTCCCAGCGGCGGTGTCGCGTCTGGTGCCGTCGATACAGCTCACACATTGCCATGGTCAACTTTCTGTTGTTCTTTTGATATTCGGACACACTCCGCCATGTTGGGACTTCAATGACATTTATGCATGCATCACTAGGTGACGCATTCAAGCGGATTCAGCTTGTTTTTCATTCCTACCAGTAGCAACTCTCCCGGATGTCGATATTCCGTCCGGAAGTCGCGATACAGCACGAACCAGATCGTTGGAAACAGGTTAGTGCTTCTCGAACTTGAAAACATTTGGCTTTTGTGTGCGAATGAATGACATAAATGAAGGACTGCAACTTGAAATGGTCATAATTGCAACTATTGCTGCAACTGTCTTTAAAACTGAGCGCAGTTTTTGACTACAGAAGAAGCCTGCCTTAGTCATCGTGCTATTATTGCAGCGCTCTTCGTCGCGCGGAGTTTCTCAACATCAATATCGATCCGCATGAGATCCGTCAAGTTCAGGAGAGAATGCAGGTGATGATGATATTCTTACTGGTTTGACGTGTTTGTTTGATCAAGAGGAATATGAAGGTTAATTATAAACGTCTGAAAAGATTCCAAACAAGAGCCAGAAATCGCAGTGTGCAATTGTTAGATGGTTTCATTTCAGTCCACAATGTCATCCTCACTGGAGAATAGATCATTCGTTTATCAGAAGGATATTGTTCGATGTCTGCTGTCAGTTATATCACATATCAGTGATGGTAGTCGAACCACTCGGCATGCGACAACTCAGCAAGTACATTTCAACTACTGTCCAAGTCAGCAAATGAAATTTTCATCTAGCATCGGACTTGCTTGGTCATCGCTTGCTAAACTTAATTTGTTGACTTGTTACATGCCAAGTATCGGCTTGCTCACTTTCCTTGCTTAGGTTCGTCATTACCAATTTCAGGTACTTGCTGAAATGTTACTAGCTCTGTCATCACTTGCTCAACTGCAATGTGCTGAGTTGTAGGAGAGTCTCAGTGATAACGTGACGTGACAATTTATCGAATGACAGTTAATCATCATCATAATCCATCGTCGGTTTGTTCCCCACTAGTGGGGGTGGCCGATCTGCATTTAAATAGTATTTTGGAGCATAGATTTTCCAGCCGGATGCCCTTCCTGACGCTAACCACAGTTATTGGCGGTGGGCCTAGCCTTTACTTAAAAAAGTATTTCCTGCAAGGCAGCAGGATTTCTAACAAGTTTTAGCCAACCAGTCGAGGTTGTTGCCCATGAGGTGGGACGTGGACCCACTTGTTAGTTTGGTGTGTGATCAAGACCAGTGTTCCCCGAGACCCATGGTGTAACAATCCATGGCGACTGCCCAGGGTTCAAAGGTGCTACTTGTACCACACACCTACCTCTAACGACAATTCATTGAAACGACTGTTTATCGAACGACGAAGCACATATGCAATGGAATACTCCGGGGTTAGGGATTAAGGGTTAGGTTTTCGATTGACTGTCGTTTCGATAAACCGTCGTTTCGATAAACCGTCGTTTCGATAAACAGTCGTTTCGATAAACAGTCGTTCGATTAATTGTCGTTCGATCAATAGTCGTTCTGCTCAAGTTGTCAACCTCCTAGTGGTGAGCCCTGGTAATTGAATCTTGCAATCAAGCGAATGACAACAAATCGAGACAGCAATTGTAGCTCACAGAGCTCCATGCAACTCCATCCTGTACAGAGTGATGTCGACCCAGAGCATGCGCCCTTCAAGTCTAATAGCTGTTCAGGGCGGGCAACTTCGGTTGTCGTATGGGAAGGCATCACCTTGCTGCAGTTGAATGTGGAAGGCCTGACCAATTCTAAAATCGACATCTTAGAACAAATAGTGAAGGCCAACCATGTAACGGCTATTCTTCTACAAGAGACACACGCCACCAACAGTGCTGTTCTGAAAATTCACGGATACACATTGGCTGCACAAACTTGTAGTAACATCCACGGTATTGCCACTACCAGCCTGTATTTGTGGTGACTGTCAAACAGCACAGCACATCATAAATCCATGTCTAGTGTTTCGACCTGAAGAACATGTGAATCTCATAGACCCTGATATGAAGACACTGCTCTGGTTGCAACAATTGGGAGATGTTACCTGAATTGCTGCCTCATAAGCAAGAAGAAGAATAGTCGTTCGATAAACTGTCGTTCGATAAACTGTCGTAGTGCCCAGTGATAAGCATGACAACATAAATATGATGCAGGTGCTCTTACAAGGCATCGCGGACGACGCGGAACGAGCATCATCGCTCTTGGAGGAGCGGAGGAGACTGGAGAAAGTAGACAATGAACTGAAACTAGAAAAGAAAGAATTGCAGCTGCGGAAGAACAGAAGGCGCAACCTCGAGAACAAGATAATGCTAAAGGAGCAAAAGTTTGTTTCATTTTTTATCTTATTGAAGTCACGGTGTGTGACGTATTCAAATGTTGGTGTGTGACGTATTCAAATGATGATGTGTGACGTATCCAAATGATGGTGTGTGACGTATTCAAATGATGGTGTGTGACGTATTCAAATGATGGTGTGTGACGTATTCAAATGATGGTGTGTGACGTATTCAAATGATGGTGTGTGACCTGTTCAAATGATGGTGTGTGACGTGTTCGAATGATGGTGTGTGACGTGTTCAAATGATGATGCGTGACGTATTCAAAATAAGCTTTTACATCAGTTCGCATGATTTTCAATCTTATTTTTTCAATATTAGTTGACGTTGATTTTATTTTTCTCAGTCTTCGAGACATCGAACAATCGTCGGTCGATCTAGATTCGTTGAAGCGTGACACACAGTTGCTAGTTGGGAAGATTTATATGAAGCGCAAAGAGCTGGCGATTGTTTTTGTGCAGAAGATCAAGGTTAGTTTGCTCAGATGTTAGCCACGATGAGCTTGTTTCTCAACAAGTCTTGGATCTGGATCACCCATTGCTGGATTTCACCTGTCCACCTTGTCACGTGACCGCATACAGTCTATCCACTGTAGGGGTCTATGGGCTTCATAGCCATCATAAGGGTCTGTGGGCATCATAGTCGCCACTGCGGTCTATAAGGGGGTCATAGCCACCGTTGGGGACTGTGGGCATCATAGCCACCGTAACGTTATGTAGAGGTCATGACTCAGATGGATATATGTGCGCAGGCTTGTGTTGACACCAGCATTGCGAAGGGATTGCATCAGAGCGAGTACGCTCAGCTCCTCAGGAGGAAGGTTGCCATTGAAGAGAAGATTCACACCATCAAGATGGCGAACCAGGAACTCATCAGGTGATCCTGTCTAATCGTAACAATGCTTCAACATAGGACTGACATCAGAGTTGTTTTAGCATATGAGCCACCGATACGCTTGAGCAATACCTGGTCGTTCAACTTTTATTGCAGACGCATTAAATTCTAGTGTAAATGTGCCACTGAAATTTTTAACATTCAAACATTAAAAAGTATTTTTACTTGTGCAAAAATGTCAAGCTAGCTTCACAATCACTTTATCTCTCTTGATTGTTGTTGCAGAGCTGTCGAACGCGCAGAGGCAACGAAGTTAGAATCACAAAAGCGAGCAAAAGAGCTTCTGCAGCAAGCGAAGAAGAAAACCGGTGGCAGCCCTGACCGTTTGAAAAATGTGCGCAGTGCTGCCATTGCGCAGATCTTTTATTTAAATAAAAGCTTGGACATATTTTCAACTTGCGGCGTGTGCGTTCCGTACATGAAAATTTTTGGAATGATATTATTATTCATCACTAGGGCGATTATTTTTTGATTTAAAAATTGGAACTTTTGACATTAAAAACCTCTTTTTTTTTGACAAATTTTGACGTATAAAGAACTCAAGTATAGTAGTTAAATTACGCATTATTGTACAAAACAGCTTCCGCAAAACGACTTTGAGGTGGTGTCTGATGTTGTTGGTTTCTGAGAGATGTTGACGTCCATCAACGTTTCATCTTTTGCGCAAAATTAACAGGAAATCTCGTCTGTTGTTCGCTGCTAACGTTTTTCACCTTTAGGACTTCAGCAAATATCCCGATGATCTTTCCGACATTGAAGCGAAGATTCACGAATATCAAGCCAAACTGGAATGTTGCGGCAACACTGATGCTAAGGTTGGTCGCATGTGATGCATTAATGTGAAAGTATGACGTGCTTGATGACGAGCATTGAAAGTATGACGTGCTTGATGACGAGCATTGAAAGCATGACGTGCTTGATGACGAGCATTGAAAGTATGACGTGCTTGATGACGAGCATTGAAAGCATGACGTGCTTGATGACGAGCACTGAAAGTATGACGTGCTTGATGACGAGCATGGGTGAACATTGTGTGTGTTTCAGGCGTTTGAAGAATTCAAAGCCCGAAGTCAGGAGATCGATTCCTTGAATGAGCAGGTGAAGAGAATGGAGGATAAACTGGAGTCGAAGAGGAGGAAAATGGATGTGATAAAGTGTCGGTGGTTGACTCCTCTGAAGGAGCTCGTTGACAGGTAACAGGTGGCGTCATCTGGAATTTCAGATCAACACTTGAGTTTTTTCACCAATGAAAAGATCGATTCTATTGTGTTTGCAGTAAATATAAACAAATCAACGTGACATCATAAATGCGTTAAAATTTTATTCTGGTCTACCAATACTGCACAACAAGAATGAAACTTCAACATTGTTATGACGTCACAATTGCGAAGGGGTATCCGGTATTCCTCTTTTTACCTCCCCCCTAAACTTCCATAATTGTTTAGGATAAACACTCGATTCTCCGACTACTTTTCCCAGATGGGATGTGCAGGAGAGGTTGATCTTCATGCCGACGATGAGGTCAGTTGCTTTCATTGTGACCAAACAACCGATGGATTTGGTTTCGTCATAATCGTGTTATTTTATTTAGAACGACTTCGATAAATACGGGATCCGCATCCGAGTTAAGTTCCGCTCCTCCTCCACGTTGCAAGAGTTGAATCCGTTCCGACAGAGTGGAGGAGAGAGGAGCGTATCCACGATGCTCTATCTTGTCGCGCTTCAGAACTTGCAAGTTTGTCCCTTCCGCCTCGTGGACGAGATCAACCAGGTACGTCACTGTGACGAAGTCTGCCGATGACGTCACATCCTTACTGATTCGCCCTCTTGGTCGAGTCGGTTTAGGGTGGGAGGTTCCACTGCAAAGCACCGCCTTACAGTGTCCTCAGCATCATTTTCCACTCTTGGGAGGAACAGTTATGTTGTCGTAGAACGCACATCTTTGTGACGTCACTGGGAAGCAGACACCTGCATCTGGCGCTGAAGCAGTTCGGCCGACTCACGTTCTCATCTTTGCAGGGCATGGATCCACACAACGAGCGACGCGTATTTGAGGTCATCGTCAATGCGTCCTCCGAAGAAAACACGTCGCAATATTTTTTGATCACTCCGAAGGTAGGTCTGGTGGCCATGTGCTGGTGCAGTGATGTCAGAACAAAGTTAATTATGTTTTGATTGACAGCTCCTCCCTCGTTTGACCTACAATGAACACATGAGTGTTCACTGCGTCTACAATGGACCTCATATGATGCCTCATGGACTCTGGAAGATCGGGAGGTTCGTGAGGAAGAGAAAACAACTAATGTATGAAGATGAAGACGATTGAAGTCACTCGTAACGTCACAATTACGTCACTTCATGTTATTGATAATTTTCGACGGCAGCGATGATGGCGAGCGCCAACAAGCTTCTCACAACACAGCATGTTTTGCGCGGACGCTATTTTACTCAATTTTTTTCTTATCGAAAACTTTCGTGGCAAAGTCTAATTTTCTAATGTAACTTTTATTGGATTCTTCCAACAAGAAAAGTTGGAAATACAAGACCCCTTGTCTGGTTTTTTATTGAAACTCATTGCAAGACAGTTCTTCGGTTAGGGTTAGAGATGTCATCAGTCATACTAAGATGACGAAGCTAATTGGCTGAATGGATCCGAGTAACCTAAAACAATTAAAATCAAGTTCGATGTAGATGAGGTTTGAGGAATTCAAATAACTAAGTAAAAATAAATAGTTATTTTCATAGAAGAATAAGATATTGAATAGTTTGTAGTGTAGACTAGCATGCGTATTCTAATTTCGTTTGAAAATATTATCACAACTCCTTTTGTTTTTTATTTTTGATCATCATTAAATAGGCTATAAGTTTTTCTTAATGTGTTTCTTATTGTAATTTTGAGCTTTAATTAAGGCTTCAAATCATTTTGTATGCCTAATCATTTTCAATTCAAGACGCGATTCTTATGCCACTGATTAGGTCAATGAAAACATTAAACAAGGTAAAAAAAATTGCAAAGCCAAGAAAAATTAGGCTACTTGTTTTTTCTAAGTTACATAATTTTTGAGGTGGCGCATGACCCCCTATAGCAGAGGCGCCGGAACGATTTTTGACTGCCAATTTTTTTTTAAGGTATAAGATATAGGACTAAGATAAAGACAAACTCTCTACCGAAGCTCTATAAGATATAGCGATAATAATGTTCAATTGTTCATTCATCAGCTCATCATCGAGTAATGATACAAGAGTCCGATAGGCTACAAAGAACAATGGCACGGAAGGCATCATGCTATGTTATAATGATGTAACCCAGTGGCAAGGCCTATGAGAGTGGGGTGCGGCGTACCCTTGAGGCCCAAGCCTGTGTTTGTTGGGGGGCCCGAAATTGTGGTTTTATTGTTTATGCGCAATAATGTTTGGTTAAAACCATCCTAAACGACTGATTTCAAGCATAAAGTTGTTATTCTTTAGTCCTGGGGAGCCGTAATGTAGCAAAAGGGCCCAGAAAGGTAATCGAGTGCTTTGCGAGTAAATTAGGGGCCCAAAGTGGTAATTCAATGGTTTACGTGCAGAAATGTTTTATTATGGTTATCGCGTTGGGCTCGCAGTCGAGAGCCTGCATGTTCGACCCCAACTACCCGCACTTGCTGTTGTTTCTCTGGGCAAGAAACTTTACGATAATTGCCTCTACCCAGTGATCGATTTCGAGTACCGGTAATGGATAGTAGCCTACCAAATTTAAGTCATAAGTAGAGTAGACAATTAACAGACATTGCCGTCGGCAGCAGCGTGGGTCAGGTGTATGTCGGAAGGCGTACACCGATGCATAGCGCTCAAGTCCGCTTTCCCGCAATGCAGGATAAAGATATGAAAAACAATCAAATTATACGCACCCTAAATTAAATCATAAAAGTTAGTTATTCTCTCGTCCGGGAGGAGGGGCATAGTGTAGCAAAAGCAGGTTTGAGAAAAAGTCCGGGTGTTTTGTGTTTTTTAAAAACTATTTGACAAAGGTAACTTAGTTTCACGCTTATTTCACTTCAAAATGAGTTTCGGAGTTAGAGCAGGAGCCGGAGAATACTTTCGGAGCAGGACCGGAGTCAAAAAAGTGACTTCTCTCGTTCACC
This sequence comes from Aplidium turbinatum, assembly GCF_918807975.1. Taxonomy (NCBI): domain Eukaryota; kingdom Metazoa; phylum Chordata; class Ascidiacea; order Aplousobranchia; family Polyclinidae; genus Aplidium; species Aplidium turbinatum. The sequence continues at coordinate 23,279,981 of NC_137486.1, read as the reverse complement.
TCTGCTAGTGCTAGGCATGTGGTTCAGTTTGTTTTTATTTCTGAACATCACAATGAGAAAAAAACAATAGCCTGTATGACAGACATAGCAGAGGTCCAGAAAAAGGTAAAGCAATAAAACGCGGACGTAATAGCGTGCATGATAGGCCTACCTGGTCACAACGGTAAACCATAATCTCTTCGTGGGAAAATTGTAACCTAAGATTTCCGGATCCGTTCGTCTGTATGCAATGACCGAAAAGAAACACTCTTCTGAAAACGTCTAATCAAGAGTTTTATTTCTGTAAAAATAGCCACAAGGCTGTCGAAATTGCGACGCAACACCGTACGCCACTAAACACTTGTCACTACAATACAAATTACCAGTGGCGTACGCAGGGGGGGGCCATTGGGCCATGGCCCCCTCCCCCCCCCCCTTAAAAATGGTTTAGTAGTTAACGACGTAGATTAAGGCATTTAATATGTTTTGCATTGCTTTGTCAAAGCAATCAATGTAACAATGTTGTTTTATAGACTAAGCCAATGCGAAATACATGGCCCAATCCACCTACCCCACCCTAGGTATGCCAATGTAGCATAGTGTTCTGTAAGCCTATTATAGTGATTAGTGAGAGAGAAATGGATAAAGTCTAAACTAAAACCATACTGGGATATCATGAAGACGTCTGGGATATCAATGGCCAGTGGCGTAGCCAAGGGGGGGGGGGTTGGGGGTTACAACCCCATTTTGGCACGCGTGTGACGTCACGATATTGAGAATGATGCTTTCAGTCTGTTTATGCTTGGGAATGATGCTTTCAGTCTAAAAAAAACTTGCCTAATTTTAAACAAAACTGCATTAAAAGAGCGAGTTTTGCCAATACCAAACATTCAAACATCTCAGCCAGGAATTAACAACAAGAAAACATAGAGACTTAGCTTTATTTCCGAAAAATGCCGAAGAAAACATGATCTTATCTTTTTGCTATGCCACCTGACAGCACCATTTTACAGGAATATTCATACCCACATTTTTTTTAAAATGCTCTCAGAATGCACTAAATTCAAAGTAATTTTTCAAAATTTTCTGGGGGAGGCCCCTCAGACGCCCCGCCGCTGGGTGTCCTCTTATAAGAAAGCGCCGACGGGCTTCACCCGCCAGTAGTCAAAAAAAATCCTTTCAAAATTCCTAGCTACGCTACTCTCAATGCCCCCCCCCCCCCCCCCCTTGAGAAAATCCTGCGTACGCCACTGCAAATTACTGAGATAAAGACGGAAATTTTGTCCAGCTGGCAAGCACTAAGCAAAACAGTTAAATATGCGACCAACCTTCAAGCAACAATTTTAAAATGACGAGAATAGATTACACTATCTCAAACGCATGTAGGCAGCTATTGTGACTTAATAATGAAAAGCATTATGAAGCTATTCAGACACCTATAGTCCAGTCGCTGAACTGAAAAAAATGGTCAAACCCGGAAAAAAATAATACCAAGCTGAAACTTTGTCAGTAGTTTCGATTGGTGATGTGGAGCCACCAAAAAAAAAGCCCCATGATTCCCCCTTGGGAATAGCGAGTTTAGGCCATTTTTCCATAATGGCCGCAGCCCCCATAAGCCAAAAATTCGAAATCGTTTAAAATTGATGTTTTATACCTCATTCGAAAGATAATTTCATACTGAATCACTTTTACAAAAGAACTATGGTCAAAAAATGCACACATTTGAAGTTATTAGCCATTAAATGCGGACTATAAGGCAGAATCCACCATTAGGCTTTAGCCTGGTGCTTTCCGCACTAGATATAAAGTCAAGTGAACAGCACATAGATATGGGTGACTCCAGACGCAAGCGCGACTATGATGATTCATTTGTCTATCTTTACAAAATTACCGTATGTAATGTTTAGACATTGGCTTGAACAACGCAATCCATTTACTTTTTCTGATGAGCATCTACATTCCTTGACATCCGGCTGGGTTTCTATATCTGGAGAAGATTTGGTTAATTGTGAGAGATCAGAGGAGATAGGAGCAATCATTCAAAAAACATTGGATGGTCAAAACTTAGCAACTGCAACTATTCAACACAAAACCTGCATTAAACCACTTGAGGTACTTGGAATTTTTGTAAAGATAGACAAGGAACACGTAAATGTCATTCCAATCATTCATTTTACAATACTGGCCGCTATTGCAGAACGTGAAGACGATGTTGAGAAGTAGCCTACTTTTCATTCGAAATGATACCATATCCTCCTTCACTGTTGAAGGATGGACTTATGAGGAAAGCTGTTTTGAGAACAGCACTAATGAATGATACAGAAGCTGTTGGTAATTGGACCAAATTGTATGTTGTTGATGGAGGTGCCCTACTTCACAGAGTCAGATGGTTGAAAGACTCAACATTCGCTGAATTGGCTCAACTCTATGTATCTTATGGTTGAAAGACTCAACATTCGCTGAATTGGCTCAACTCTATGTATCTTATGTTAGAAGACACTATGGTTCTGCTCATGTTATCTTTGATGGATATAAATACGCTTCTACTGTACAAAGTCATATGAACATATTTGACAAACTGCTAGTAAAAAGTGTCCAAATGTTGAAGTGGCGTCTATCAATTCTGTACCAGCTACACAAGATTGTTTTCTTTCGAATGAACACAACAAAGCTCAATTTATTGATCTGATTTCTGAGAGTTTGAAGAAAGATGGACAGCAAGTAACTACGGTAACTGCGATGGTGATGCTGACACTGAAATTGTGGAAACAGCAATCAATCTTTCTGCAAGCAAACGAAATCCTATTGTTGTTGTAGCCGACGACACAGACATCATTGTTATGTTACCGTATCATTGGAAGGGAGATTTTCAAGATGTTGTATTTTTCCAAGAAAGGGCTCAGAAGGGATGGAGCATGAAAACTGTACCACCACCACTGGAGACAATCAGAGAGCATCCTCTGTTTATTCATGCATGGTCCGGCTGTGATACTGTTTCGGCTCCATTTGGAAAAGGAAAAGTAAGCTTTTTCAAGCTTGTGAAAAAATCTGATGAACTGAAATATTTATCCATAAAAATGAGCGATGTTTGGGAAGACCAAGCTCAAATTGCAATGTTAGCAGAACCAACCTTTGTAGCAATGTATGGTGGAAAGAAATTTGAAACCTTAACGAATCTCAGGTTAGTATTGGCTCAGTCAGTTATTGTATAGTGTAGGCTATACATATGTATTTCTCACTGAAGATCACTTTATATTACCCTAGTAGCGTACAGAAAATTAAAGAACCACATAACAAATCAGCATTTTAGTACGAATTTCAAAGACATTGCATTTGTGAATAAGGTTGCAACATTTTAAGTAATTAACGCAGAAGAGAGGCAATTTAAGATAATTTCCTTGATCTTTTAAACATCCCTGTAATAAGTTATTATTTCATATACCTTCCATTACTAATTTTACTTTGGACATACCGGTAGTGATAGAACGTATATGGAGATGGCAACCCAGGGTGTGTTGGAACCAGAAAAATGCCACCAACAAGCAGAGCAGCTTATTACCATGCTCTTCGTGCACATGATCAAGTAACCATATGGAAATTTTTAAGCAATAGGGAAATAGAGTCAAAGGAAGAGGAGTGGAGCTGGAAACTTCAAGACAACAATTATTCTCCAATAATGACGGACAATAAAGTTGCTCCAGAGTGTCTCCTGCAGGTTATAAGATGCAAATGCCAATCAACGAAGAATCAGTGTGGTACAAAGAGATGTTCATGTAAGAAGCATGGCCTCAGTTGTGTAGCAGCATGCAGTGGTTGTCATGGTGAAGGATGTGAAAATAAAGAGGTAAACAGTTCTTCAGTTCAATGTTTTCTAATTTCTTGGACAATCAAGCTTTTAGTCAATTAAGATGAAAATAAGTGTATAACGCCATAATTCATTAGGCTACAACAGAAGCAAGTCATGTGACCATCATTTTAGTTGTATGGAGTGACTTTAACTATTTATAGGCTATGTCAGGTGACATGCAGTCAGATCAGATATTTCATAAAGATCAATGTTATTAATTTTAGATACTTGAAGTTTACGAATCAAGTGATGATGATAACGACGATGATGATGGACGGAATATCTTTGATTTATTCTAATATAAAATATGGAACATTTTTCATATTTTTTTAACATAATTTCTACAATTTTGCTATTTACCGGTGGTCACAGCGGTAAACCATAATCTCTTCGTGGGAAAATTGTAACATAAGATTCCGGAATCCGTTCGTCTGCATGTAGGTGACCGAAAAATAAACACTCTTTCGAAACGTCTTTTCAAAAGTGTATTCCTGTAAAATTAGCCCGCGGCTATCGAAATCGAAATGCAACGCCTTGCACCTCTAAAAACTGTCACTACGATACAGATTACTTGGATAAAAGACGGAGAGTTTGTCCAGCTAGCAAGCACCAAATAAACCAGTTAAATGTGCGACCGACTTCCAACAAACAACTTCGAGAATGAATCAGAAAAATTTGTGATAACTCAAAGGCACGAGAGCAGTTCGTGACGCAATATTTCATGTCCAAACAGGCCTCAAACTGAAACAGGTTTAAACCGGTTTGACACGAGTCTTACGGACGATGGTGCAATTTTGGCTCATGTTTTAGGAATTTCCATGACGTAACATTCAGTAGACCCGAACGGTTTCTACATGACGTTTGACCAGGCGAACAACCGTCTGGAACAACCGGTCAACACTTTTTCAGTGTGGTGTATTTTAATGTCAAAAATATGTTAATATTGGTTTGGGAGTAGGTCAGGATAAAATATTCCAAAAATTATAGATTCAGCAATTTTTGAATTTCTACACCTACAATTGGTTTAAATTTTCCACTTTTATGGAGACTTTTTGTTTATATATTAAATTTTCCTAAATCAGTTTGAGGAGTAACCACTTTTTCGTCAGCTCTGGTTTAACCATGGAGTAATTCATTGCTTGTCACTCCTCACAAAAATCCACCAGGCTAAAGCCTAATGGTGGATTCTGCCTTATAGTCCGCATTTAATGGCTAATAACTTCAAATGTGAGTATTTTTTGACCATAGTTCTTTTGTGAAAGTGATTCAGTATGAAATTATCTTTCGAATGAGGTATAAAACATCAATTTTAGACGATTTCGAATTTTTGGCTTATGGGGGCTGCGGCCATTATGGAAAAATGGCCAAAACTCACTATTCCCAAGAGGGAATCATGGGGCTTTTTTTTTGGTGGCTCCACATCACCAATCGAACCTCCTGACAAAGTTTCAGCTTGGTATTATTTTTTTCCGGGTCAAATCATTCAGCGACTGGACTACTATTAGATTTGTCTTACACCATATCTCGTAATTCAAGATTTAACGATGATGTAATGTTTCAACAGATGTGACCAGAGGTGATGCAATCTTTGCTAATTTCTAGAAATCGTCCGTTACCTCAGACGCCAAGATTCAGTAGACCTGAACGGTTTTATGTGACGTTTGATTTAAAAATTGTCCGGAACAATACCAAAGCAGGACAATCAGTTTAAAATATGGCACGGTGGCAATACTATAATATTTTTTTTATGAATTGGTGAATGCAAAAGTTAATGAAGAAAGGTTAGTTATTCTCCGGCTCCTGCTCTAACTCCGAAATTCATTTTGAAGTGAAATAAGCGTGAAACTAAGTTACCATTGCCAAATAGTTTTTAAAAAACACAAAACACCCGGACTTTTTCTCAAACCTGCTTTTGCTACACTATGCCCCTCCTCCCCCCCTCGGACAAGAGAATAACTAACTTTTATGATTTAATTTAGTTAGGGTGCGTATACTTTGTTTTTTTTTTCATATCTTTATCCTGCATTGCGCGAAAGCGGACTTGAGCGCTATGCATCGGTGTACGCCTTCCGACATACACCTGACCCACGCTGCTGCCGACGGCAATGTCTGTTGTCAGTTAGGATTGGCCAGATGATTAACTTGATTATGTTTTAACCGTATCTGTTACTGCTTCCTTATGGCGGCAAGAGTTAGCCTACTGGCCGAGACCATCAGGTCTACGTCTATCTTATTGCTAGTTGCTCCGTCGGCATATATCAAATAACAACGGGAAAAAGTATGCCGTTGGTCAAAAGCCTTATCTATCACTTTAATCAATTTATTTCGCAAAATATATTCGTGATTGTGTATTTTAAGTAGAAAAGGTGATAAAGACTCGGTTTTTGACCTATTTTCGCCATTTCTTGGTCAAATTTCTCAGTTTACATTTTATTTTGAAAGTTTTCTTGCATTGAACACAGAATTTCATCAATTTTGTTTTTCCGTTTCTGTGCAAACAGTATACTATTCCATGCACTTTTTGTACTACAAAGCAATTTGCGCAAATAACAAATTACCTTCCTAACTATTGTCTGCCAGCAAAGAATGACTCATATCGCGTCAGAGACCGACTCCCTACCCAGACAGCAAAATCGACATTGAATCAATGTAAAAATGACGGATTTTGCTGCCTGGGTAAGGAATGGAATTTTAGCGCCGTCGCGTTATGAGTGACAAACACAAAATGAAACCGCACGCTAATAGTAAACTGTCAATCAAGCTATTGAATATCAGCAAATTTCTTGCATTTTATAACTGGCTGTAATAAAAGGTTTATTGTGAAATTCACAATTATCCGATACCAACATAATCGGGATTAAAAGTTGGGCCAAGAAAAAAAAGTAAAAGTCAAGAAATCTCAGGTTTCTAGCGTCACTGCTTCTATGTGAAATTGATGAATTAGCAGAGGGCGAGACCATAGGGTCTACGCTAGTAACAGGTAGCCTACGGTTAACAAGATGTCATGTTTGAGCCTTGGTAGAGAGCTTGGCTTGTACCAGATACATAGCCTACAGCCTAACAGTAACGTTAACGGATTTAACATAAAACACACAAAAAAAAACATGAAAAAACTACGAAATCCAACGTTTTCGACACCACATAGTGTCTTCTTCAGAAATAATTATAAGCTACAGTACATCTAAGTTTAAAAGAAATAAAAAAATGAATTTAATAATTTTACATTAAAGATGTACAATAAGCGACACCTCTCAACAGCACCATCAACAACTGACACATGAATTCAATGCAGGATACACAAATTGGCAAGGGACAGATCACATGATATGCACAACACAAAATAATAGTTTTATTGCAGCCTGATACTATTATTGCACACAGATGTCCAATTCTGCAGTAAAATGTTGTGTGGTGTACAATACGCCTAAGCAAACATCACACTTTTTTCCCAAGACAAAGGGGCCCCGGAGTGAGAGGGGGGCCCGGAATGACTTTTCGTACCCCCAGTGAAAATTTCTCTCAGAGGCCCTGCCCAGTGGTGCCGAAGTTAGTTGAGGATTAGGGGGGATGAATCAACATTTTATCAGATTTTAGACGATTTTGAACATTGGGGGGATGCATATTTTTATACACAATTTTAATGGTAGGCTACCGGTATTAAGTTTATTAAACAATCACCGGACCTCGGTAAATTAGCTGCTAACAGCATTATATACTAGGCCTACAGATAAAATATCATGAGATAAAAGTGCTACCAGAGCTCTTGTGAATGACTGCTGCAAGATCAAGAAACAAGCAAAGAAAAATTAGTATCTCCAGCAGCATTCGAACCTATGACCTTCCAATTATTACTTAGTTGTTTTTTTTTAAATAGAAGTTGCACTTTTCTTCTTGTCCTCTCCTTCACTGGAATCACTACACTTAGTGCACTAACTTATAGGACAAAGTCACTGGTCAAGAGACTGAAAACAATCGAAGCTACAGAACATCTGCAAATTTATGACAAAAATTAATAACTTTCAAACACATCACAAAAATTTGTTACAACCGAACATATTACGTTTTACGGTAGTGCGCATTGAAAACTCATTAGCACTGTCATTTATGCTGATGTCATTATGGATATTTTGGTGTCCCAAAGTTCCTTTCCTGTCCCAAAGTAAGTTATTTCTCAGCCAGGTTTTCAACCTACGAATATTGAAAAACGACCTCTCACAAGCAGCAGAGCTTACCAGGTAAACTAAGAGGATCTTAATCAGCTGGAGTAGGCTACCGTACTTGAGAATAGAGAGGTTCTTCCAACTAGGACAATGCCTGGTAAGTTCTTTTAACATCGTACAAAGATCTTGCTCCTGTTGCCTTTCTGAATGAATCAATTTGATAACTCATCATCAGTTTCTGCAAGATGAAGCAGCGCTGGTTCGATTCTCGGAGTGTGCTCTTGAAAAACGTAGGCTATTCCAAGGTCTGCTTTCCATTCAGCGGCACTCTGTGGATGGAACAATTTACAAACAGCACCAACAAAAACTTAAAAAACTTAGTTTGGTTTCGAACCTTTATCCTCGGACTAACTTCACTCTGACAATCTCGGTGACCAAGCCTGCGTCAACAGTTCAAAACCTCTAGAAGTATGCGCAACTGCCAAAATAAAGCTCTCAAAGAACCTTTCTTAGTCTGAGGATAAAGATTCAATGAATTAATAAGTGGTCTATAACACAGGCCAACAAAAAAGATAAAAAAATTTGTGTCTGCAATGTAAGATGTGATTTGGGGTATATTGAGGCTGCTGATTTCAAAAATCACATCAGATTTTACCCATCACATCAGGTTTTTGAGATTTTTGCATGATATTTTTCTCATATTATTGGCTTTTTGGCCAAATTTTCTCTTCCTGTTACCGTTTTATAAAGACCTTATGAGGCAATAGTGTTTGAAAATTTGTCATATTCATGGAAATGATTTTATTTTGTAACATTTGGAGATGTATGATGACACCATGACCATTGGAGTGACCGACCTACCTTCCGAAGGTAGGCTACACTAGTCAGAAGCCCCCCTAGCTAGATGGTCCACTGGTCAAAAGAGTCACCTAGACCATCTGGCTAGTGGACCATCTGTTTATGGTAGACCATCCAACTTATGTACCTTTTGAGAACTGTCCATAAACCACCCCTTACAGGCAGGGTTACATTCCCTTTCGCCTGAATGGTTAGTAGCCTACCATTCTACTTTTTGATATATAACATCGGTTTTATCTTTTTCGCTGAACGTGGAGATTTAAACTTATGTGAAACTTGTCTATGACTCATTCTTATTTGAATTTTCATGTATTCAGATTTTTCATATTAGCAAAGTGTTAATTCTGTTTGTGGTGTGAATAAGTAGCAGAATGACATCTTCAAAAAAGAGTGAAAATGACCCTGATGTTCTTCGTTACATAGCCTATGTGGCAGTTATAGGCTACTGTTCCTAACCAAAGGCAAACCATAACAAGTTTTGTGAAACAAGCATATCTTACATAGCTACTTTAAAATTCGCCTGGGTGATCAGGACAAATCATGGGCTCCACACATGCTGCATGTAAAGCTTGTGTGGAAAACCTAAGACGATAGATCAATGGAAATCCTAAATCCACTCACAACATTCACAAAAATTATGCAAGCGAAAGTTTGTCCAGTGTAACGTTTCCCAAATGTGCATGTAAATTTCTTTTTTTCTGTAGAATTAAACCTATTTTTAAGTGTCTATTCTATTCAATTTCTTCAATTTTATTTTTCTTTGTTGGCGCAAACATATAGCGAATGACATTACAAACACACAACTGTAGCACCAACAAAAGGAAAAGATAGCAAAACCAAAAGGTTTAAAATATGTATTGGGGATTTGCAAAGCCACCAAACCTACTTAACACGAAAAAAATAACAATGTAACCTACTCTTGTAAAAAAAATGACGCTGAACGTTTAGTGTTAGCAGATAAACTTTGAAGAATTGGGTTCAAGTTACCACACTTCAATAAAATTAAAAATTAAATAAAACAGGTCTTGAAATACTTCAATGTTTTCATTAATATTATGTTTGTATCTCTTGTGTAAACTTTAGACTTTATCGTGATGAATTTAGACTTTATCACAGACCTTGTTGACAAAAAAAGAGTTCAAATTCCATGAAACGACATTGTCGACCAATATAGATCAGGAGTCGATTTTACCCATTTTTACCAAAACAGCATTCAGATATCATAAAATCCTGATGTAATACAAAAAATCTGATGTGATTTTTGAATTCAGCACCCAAAATATACCCTAGAATGACATTTACTATGCTGACACAAAAAGTGTGTTGGCTTGTGTAATTGCTGACGTGTCGTAAGGAATTTCTTGGAAGAAATATTTATGGTGAAGCTAGATGGAAACCCTAAATCAAACCGTTGGCGATGCAGACCTGGAGTCTTGTTCAAAATAAACTTCGCATGTTTTTTTGCTTAGAGTTGAGTGATAATGTGAGGTAGATTGGTGTTTGGTGAAAAAGAATTTTCATCCGATATCTCGTTCATGTTTGCGTCTGATAAAGTGCCACTGAACAGGCGGAAATTATGCAATTTAAATTCCTGGTTGCTTGAGCTATTGAGAGGATACGAACATCACACTCGAAAATAATGTGGTTGGTTGCTAAGCACCATAGTGAGACTAGTAAACAACATTTTTGCATGTCAGTATTTTGATCAGCCAATACACATATGAATCAGTGATTAATTGACTGGTTCATGTTGTTGCGAGTATAATAACACAGGGGTTACAAAAAGAAAGACAGTACCGGTACATAATTATTCAGCTTAACATTACCCGGAGTTTCCTTTGCAGATCTGGACAAGGAGTTTGCAGAGTGCCAGCTCCCAAGCAGATTTGCTCTTTTTGATAAAAAAAAATATAAAACTATCAATGTAATGTTTGGATTATTGTTATTTAAGTTTGGTTAGTTATATATATCTAGAGAAAGGGAATACGAAGGTTTTTATTACTTCTGACAAAAGAAAGACTTAGATTCTGTTTATCGTAAATAATCTCTGTTTATCGTAAAATGATAATTGGCACTGATAGTAGGCTAGTGTAATAACTAATAAGTCTTGTTATGACAGCTTGCATTGCGCTATTAGCATCAGGTCTGGATATTCACTGCATGCTCAATGCTCATGGTTACTTGTTAATTCAACTAGGCTACCCGTATCATATTCATATATACTTGATTTATGGCAAAGGCTTTGTTAAGAAAAACAGCTTATTTAACGTTTCAACTGTCTTTCCAAACAAGCATTCTTTAAATAAGCTATACGTAACTTTTAACTGTCACCTGTCCTGTAGCTGACTGCACCAATTGCACTACAAAACTTTCTGCAAGTTTAAAGAGATCCGGATGCAACCTAGTTCGTACCATGAACAGTTCGGACCGTCAGTTCGTACCTTGAAAAGATCAAGAAAAAAAATTTTTCTGGAAAAAGATTGTACCTTGAAAAGATCAATCGTACCTTGAAACGGATCATCACTCATCAGATACCTTGAAAAGATCAAGAAAAACAGCCGAAGTCGCTGATCGCAGTTTCCGCAATCATTTTAAAATTTTCCCCCTGAAAAGATCGAGAGAAAAAATAGCTCAAAACCGAAGTCCGCTCATTGCAGTTTCCGCAAAGATTTTTCCGCAGTTTCCGCTAACTCTAACCATAGAGTAATCTATGCTCTAACCCTCACTGATCGCAGTTTCCGCAAAAAGTTTCCGCAGTTTCCGTTAACCCTTACCTTAATTCTAACCATAGAGTAATCTATGCTCTAACCCTCGCTGATCGCAGTTTCCGCAAACATTTTTCCGCAGTTTCCGCTAACCCTTTACCCTAACCATAGAGTAATCTAGGTAAGCTCTAACCATCGCTGATCGCAATTTCCGCAAACCTTTTTTCGTAGTCTCCGCTAACTGCAGTTTCCGCTTACCCTAACTCTAACCATAGAGTAATCTATGCTCTCTAACCCTAACCCTCGCTGATCGCAGTTTCCGCAAACATTTTTCCGCAGTTTTGCAGTTTTCGCTAACCCTAACCCTCCAGTTTGTTTCAAATTGTTTGGGGAAACTCCGATCAGCGACTTTGGCTTTGTGCTATTAAACTGTGATCAGCGACTTCGGCTTTTTTAAATTTTTTTCTCAAACTTTTCAGGGTACGAACTGACTGTACGAATGGTTCAAGGTACGAACTAGGTTGCACCCAAGAGATCTACATGTTTAACACGCTACAAACTACTACCCTGGTAGTATCATGAGTACATATAAGCAATAGCTGCGAGCCTTCGTATCCCCTTTTTTAGATATTCCTGAGTTTGATTACCGTATTTTACGGACCATAAGGCGCACTTTAAATCCTTTTTTTCCTCATAACTTGATCGTGCGCCTTATGGTCCGGTGCGCCTAATGTATGGATCAAGTGCGGCAGTGCTGTATTGCCTACACTCAAAACCAGTATCGATACTACTATTATATATATATGGTCCGGTGCGCCTTATGATCCGGTGCGCCTTATGTATGAACAAAAAACTGATCAAAGCAATTTATTGACAGTATGCCTTATAGTCGGGTGCGCCTTATGGTCCGTAAAATACGGTATATTGATAAGCTTTGCAGTGTGGCCATGCTAGCTACACACATATACGTAGCCTACTACATTACATGATTTACTATTCAGGCATGTTTTAAACCTTTCAAGATTTTGTCATCTTTTCTTGTTCATTAACGTGCTGGTAGGCCTTATTGACTATTGTAGTTAGTAGTATCTTTTACCGCATGCAACCTATTTCATCCCCTAAACACTTCGTCCTAAACACTTCGTCTGGTCGTCTTTAAATGTAGCAAACCTCGCAAACGTAGCAAACCTAGCAAACCACAAGGTTGCCAGATGGTATTTTTTATTGTATTCTTTTAAATTTCTTGGCTCTTTATTTATCGGATGCATGTTTTTTAAAACCCTTTTGAACATGTTACTTGTTTAGTGTTGATGTTGCAGATGTTCTATTCTCATCTATAAAAAGATATCATAATCTCTGCTTTGTTAGTTATGGTTAGTTTTGATATAAATACATTTAAAGCAATGCCTTTGCGATCAACATTTGTGAGATAGCCTATTGCAAGTTATTATTAACGCAATATTTGGTAGTCAGACATTCGGGAATTAGTACTCCATCCCTTATTTAGACCATGGTTGGGTGAGTTCACTAATCACTGGTTTTCTAAAAACTGGGCTGCAGACGATAAATAAAACTTAACTTTTGCAGACGACCGTAGTTCCAGCCCTGGGCTACGCCGTGTGACACAAAAGGAAGAAGTTTCTAATGACAAGTTTTTGTGTGTGTTTAGAAAGTAAGGGGTATTTTGTGAACGAAACCAGTTTTTCCAAGGTTTGGTTATTTGAAGTGTGTTTAAAATACCTATATGCTTTGGCTCTTTTTTGGGCTACTTGCAAAAAAATGGTTTGTTTTTGGGATTGGTTTGAAACGTGTTTTTGGCTGGGTAATTTTGTGGAATCTGGCAACTCTGCAAGGTTTGCTTCTTTAAATGTAGCAAACCTCACAAGGTTTGTACATTTGTACAATTACCTAGTGATGGTAGCTACTATCTAGACTATGACTTTTAATAAGGTCTGTGCATTTGTCAATTGATAGTTATGAGGTTTTCTCAGCGGGCGTCTTTAAATGTCGCGAACTCCGAATTCCTCGCAAAGCTTGAGAAGGTTTCTGCATTTGAAAGCCTACCGCAATAGGTTTTCATAGTCTCCCTAAAGAAGATAGATTTAGACTAGCAGCAAGTAATGATAAGGTTGTCTGTAGTCTAGGCCTATCTATTTGATGCAAACTATGAACAGTTGAAAACCTCATCGGCCATCAATTGTAGAAACCTTTCTCAAGATTTGCGAGGTTTGCTACATTTAAAGAAGCAAACCTTGTAGAGTTGCCAGATTCCACAAAATTACCCAGCCAAAAACACGTTTCAAACCAATTTTTTTTGCAAGTAGTCCAAAAAAGAGCCAAAGCATATAGGCATTTTAAACACACTTCAAATTACCAAAACTTTTGGAAAAATCGGTTTCGTTTAAAAAATATTCCTTACATTCTAAACACACACAAAAACTTGTCATTAGGAACTTCTTCCTTTTGTGTCACACGGCGTAGCCCAGGAACTACGATCCCCTGCAAAAGTTAAGTTTTATTTATTGTCTGCAGCCCGGTTTTTAGAGAACCAGTGATTAGTGAACTCACCCAACCATGGTCTAAGGCAGGGGTCACCAAACTTTTTTCTCTGAGGGCCGGATTGCTGCGAGATTAACAGCTGCGGGCCGGATGCAAATTGCGAAAAGATATACAACTATTTAGAATCTCCATTGACTTGAATTGAGCACAATAAATAACAAAGTCAGTGGTGGAATAGAAATTTGTGATGAAAATCGAAAGGTTGTGGGAAAAGTTATCCCCTGCTATGATACACTACAGGGCATCCTGCTCTTGAAAAAACATTACATCTTTCCAAATTTGGCCTAGGCTGTATTCATTTGTGGTGGCCTAATGATAAAAACAGAACACCAACCTGTTGGCTGCCTGGTGGAAAAATGTACAAATTCAACATAGCCTACAACAGTCAATCAATCAATCATTTTATTTTTCGTAATTAACGCGTCCGGGACAAAAAAGATACTAACTACAAAAATCGATATAAACCTACCAGCACGTTAACGAACAGGAAAAGGTGGCAAAACCTTGAAAGGTTTAAAACGTGCCTGAATGAAAAATTATGTAGTATAGGCTATATATCAGTAGTTAGCACGGCCACAAAACCCAAAAAACAAACAGCAAAAAATAAAACAAAAACAGAGAGAAGAGAAGCACACATGTAAACGAACAAATTTGGTGACTATTTTCCTTAACAGTTGTAGTGCAGCTGTTATTTCCGCAGCACGTGGCGGGCCGGATGAAATCTGTTCGCGGGCCGGTTCTGGCCCGCGGGCCATAGTTTGGTGGCCTCTGGTCTAAGGGATTAAGTACTGATTCTCGAATGTCTGACTACCAAATATTGCGTTAATATTACCTTTCAAGTTTCAACATCTCACAAATGTTGATCGCAAAGGCATTGCTTTAAATGTATTTATATCAAAACTAACCATAACCAACAAAGCAGAGATTTTGATATCTTTTTACTGATAAAAATAAGACATCAACACTAAACAAATAACATATTCAAAAGGGTTTTAAAAAACATGCACCCGATAAATAAAATGCCAAGAAAAAAAAAATACAATTAAAAAAATACCATCTGGTAACTTTGTGGTTTGTGAGGTTTGCTACGTTTGCTAGGTTTGCTACGTTTGCGAGGTTTGCTACATTTAAAGACAGCCCTTCGTCTCCCGATCTCTTCCCTGAAAAGGTCGAGAAAAAAATACAACAGAGCCGAAGTCACTGATAAGAGTTGCCACTAACATTTAAAAATTTATTATACCTTGAAAGAATCAAGAGAAAAATACAGAAGTCGTTTCGATAAGTAGGCTATATTAAAATAATAGTTGCTAAACCGAACCTCACTCTCGGTTAGGGTTGTCAAATTAAGATTATTTAAGAAAAAGTCTGATTGATTGATTGAGTTTTTATTCTCGGACTGGGAAAGCTTCTTGCAGAGCTTAATCCTGGCAGCTTCACCTACTTGCAGAGGCTTTGGAGACGCAGGGCCTGTCAATAAAATTGACAGAGTGAAGTTTCCGATTGTTGAAGTGTTATTGCCGGGGAATTATTCCATCCATTAGATGCCGCTGAATGGAGAGCAGTCCTGAAATGTGTTGCTCAAGCGCATACCCCGAGAGTAGGGTGGATCAAAAAAAACGAATTTTTGAGTTCAGCTTAGTGCATCTGCCAAAAGATGCAGTTTGGACTATCTTTTACATTGGTACTTGAAAAAACATTTTTTGACCCCGTTTGACCCCTATCCAAGAGCGCTCTAGTGGCCGCCAAGGCAAAATTTCTTAAATTAGCCATAATACTTTTTCTAGTGGGTGCAGGTTGCAGGCTAATGATTTTGGTGTCTAACCCCACTAAATCAAGTCTTAGGAAGTCACTTCTGCAGTCTAAAATGATGCATGGGCAGCCAAAATTGCATAATGACATTTTTGCTCTAAAAAAGGCATTTTATGGGAAAGAAATGGCATTTTTAGATATTTTGGGCAGTTTTATGGATGAAATACTAAAAAAAGTGTAACCTAGGTAAAACACACGAGGATCGAGGATGTGACCATTTGTGTGCAAAATGGCCTCTAGTCCAATGAGGTGGTTGAGGTGATATGAGGTCCAATAGACTACAGAAGCATTAGATAGTGCAGCTGCATGCCGCATATTATATATATTTATTTGATAGTGTAAACTTAACTATTGCATTTATCACAGCTTTAGATATTGTTTATTTCAATGTTTGTAAGTATCTGATCACACTTAACTTAATTGAGTTTATATAATGTTTAATAGAGGCAAAACTTGCATTTGGCTTCTGAATAAGCATCCCATTGAACACATCCTGGGTAGTGTGCACTCAACCCCCTTGTTTTTTACTTTTTTTTGTACTATTGACTTGTAGATTTGTGAGATTGTTCCACTAGCCAAGAATCTTTGCTGGTCCAAAAATCAGTAGAATTGGGGCACGTTTATGTGGGCCACCATCCCATTTAAATTTTTAGGTTTGCCATTAAGTAAATATTGAATTACCGGTATTTTCACGCTTCTCAACAGAATTTGTATGTTTCAACAAAATAATATGCATAAAACTTTTGCCTGTTCGACTATCTATCGTACAGGGAATTAAAAGAACATGCTTGTCTATACGAGTTGTCTGTGAATTCACATTTTTTACGCGTTGGAATAGCTAAAAATAGCGGAAGTGGTCCAGTGAGCGGAAGTGGTCTAAAGTTCTAATTTCACACTCGAAATAGATCAAATACCATAGAAAGTTACCAATATAGGCTAGTAAGTTTGCTACATGAAAGCCTGGTATTGAATCTGTATGTATACAGTAACTGTAAACTTTTACTAACACATTTTGTCACAGAAGGCAATGTGATCGACTAGTCTAATCTGTACAAGAGGATATTAGTTTTTTTCCTTTCTCAAATTAGGTGTGTCTTTTAGCTTTTACTATTAGCTTCCACTATTTGTAAAGTGTTTTGATAGTGTTCCTCGTTTCTGGCACAATGTAGGTAATCGGTGCTGAGTTTAACTCCATGTTCAGCCACATTGTAAACAGCTTTCTGGTACGACTCTGATTCAGACCATTTCTCTACTGATAAAGGAAGAAAATCATCATTTATCTCTAAAACAGAGAAAAAGAACCGAGAGTCCTTTGTGATAAAATCTGTCAGTTTTGATTCCAGATTGATCTCTGATGGAAAACGTGGTCCGTAGCTGGCCAGTGCCAAACCGATCTGCTGGTGTAAAAACAGGATCTGTAGGTTTTACATGTATAAGTTCATCAGCCATCTGATGTTTACCTCTTCCTGAACTTCAGAGCTGAACAGTGCCAGTCCAGTGGTACCATCTCAGCAGAGAGATACCAAAATTGACGTTTGAAGCTACGTTCAGCAGCATCTGATATCAACTTATGCACTGCTCCATATCTGAGAATGTTCTTGTACATAGTCAAACAGTTCCAAGGAGCATCTACAGCAACACTACACCGAAACCAATATATACAGTAGACGAGGGAAATAAAATTCATGAGATCTTTCAGTTTAGCCACTTGTGAACCTGATGTGATAGTTCCCTTAGGTGTCTTAGCTATTTGATTTTCCAGTAGCACCAATTAATAGGAATGAATCAATTTGGCCATCCATCTAGCCTTGTGTGTGGCCCCAGAACGGTAGAATTTCACATTTTGTAGACCAGAACTGATATAAGCAATGCACATTGCACAAGTTCATAAGTTATTTATAGTCGCCTCAAATGAACTTGTATTTGCTTTGTGCAAGTTGAACAACGTCATCTTTGAGGTTCTGAATGAGATCGTGTGTTGTTACTGGAAAGCTGTTGATATCCAGTGTACTTAGCAGTTAG
This sequence comes from Aplidium turbinatum, assembly GCF_918807975.1. Lineage (NCBI taxonomy): Eukaryota > Metazoa > Chordata > Ascidiacea > Aplousobranchia > Polyclinidae > Aplidium > Aplidium turbinatum. The sequence goes on along the minus strand of NC_137486.1, from coordinate 23,262,042 downwards.
CCACTGTGGAATAGAACCCCAGTTATTGCGGAGTCTTATGAAGATGCTCATTTCTGGTTATTTTAAAACCTCTAGCTTCAAATCTTCAAAGATACATGACACAACGATTTCACCAAAGTGATGTAAACAACCTGACCAGAGAAGTTCCTTATCTTGAGAGCTACAGTAGAAGCAGTTTTTGCGTTTCTTTTTTTAGAGTGTTTTTGTCGTTTTTCTGCACTAAGAATCCTACTTTCTTTCCTTCTGAGTCGTGCGAATAAAATAGAGTCAAATCCGGCTATTGTGGCTGTCCTGTCTGTCATCATTCCTTTTAAGAATGATATGTCTGCAGGATTTGATATAAGCTCCTCAACAAAACACTAACATACTGATTTCGCCTGAACCCGTTGTCATGCATTTTGTGTCCATTACTGTAATGCTATGGATAATTGGATGCACAAATTAAAGGCAACATTTTTGCAATTAACTTCATACGGTAATTGTTTGCTTTTATATGTTTGCTTCAGTGTATTAACAGCAATACCTTTAGAAGCATTATGAATTTGTTTTTCTTTGCCCTTTTTTAAAAAAAACAATAAATTTCCAACTTTTTCAAGCATTTTTGCTGAATAAAGGCTCTGATGTCATTTTGCTAGCCCATAGATGATTTTAGACTGCAGCAATGACTTCCCAAGACTTGATTTAGTGGGGATAGACACCAAAACCACTAGCCTGCACCCACTACAAAAAAAAATTATAGTCAATTTAAGGAATTTTGCCTCGGCGGTCACTAGAGAGCTCTTGGATAGGGGTCAAACGGGGTCAAAAAATGTTTTTTCAAGTACCAATGTAAAAGATAGCCCAAACTGCATCTTTTGGCAGATGCACTAAGCTGAACCTAAAAATTCGTTTTTTTTGATCCACCCTACCCGAGAGTCGAACCAGCAAAGCCACTTGATCTTAAAGCTTCTTTGTTCCAGAAGTCACAAGCTAACCAACTTAGCTATCGGGGCAATCACACTTATTTTGTGGTGGCCCATAAAAATTCAATGAAAATTTTTAAAATGTTTCCGAAAACTCCGATCAGCGACTTCGACTTTGTTCTATTTTTTCTATTGAACCTTTCAGGAGATGAAATCGGGGGACGAAGTGTTTAGGGGATGAATTAGGTTGCATCCTCTTTTATGCCCCAGACGCATTTAATGACGAATGAATGTTTTATCGATTCAATCTACCTTTTATACAGATTAGCAACATTTGTCAATAATTATGTTGCAAAATAAAAATATTGTTGATACCAATGACCCTGCCACTGTGGTATCTCGAAAAGTTGCTCTGATAACTGGTAAGTGTTGATGGAATATTCATATTATGACTATTCAATTAGCTGAGTTACTATTTTACATAGATCTTATGGCCTAGTCCATTTGTGTTTTTGCAACCATTTCTTTACAAAGACCTCTGAGAATTGTATTTGTTTATTAAACAATTTTTTAACAAGTTTTATTTAAACAATATGATAAACAGTTACTGTCAAACGAAGTAACTTTGTCAAAAAACGACACTTTTTGTTTTATAACTTTTAAACTGCAACTGATAGAAATCTGAAACCTGTCTCATTACAACATTTGTGGTGTCACCTATTCAATCAGACATTGCTTATTTTAATAGCCGCTGACGTCATCCTGTGGTTAGTGCACGCTGAACAGTGAACACTCGAAAATTAAATCTCTAAACAAATTTGCATGCAAATGAGGTGACTTATGTGCTGGTTTTAAATTTGTAAGAGACAAACTGGGGTTTGAAATAATTCTGGAAATCTTTGTCTTCGTTCTAAGAAAGTCTCTTCTGATGCTTAACCTTTGCAGATGCGTGAGCTATAGTTTTATTAACCTCGTTTTGCTAATTACTGACCTTCAAAGCGTTAACAACAGCGAAGTTAACCTTTGCAGATGCGTGAGCTTGAGAAGGTTTTTTGATGAACACAGCCTTGAATTTAAAAGGTGTCAAAGGGCACCTGGAGTATTTATTTCCATTTCAACAACTTTAACTCGGTCTTGAACTGGATGAAAGCAAACAATAATCATAGTGCTTGTGCAGGGCGGCCGTTATTTTTGTTGTATTTTGTGTTAAACCTAAAAAGGTCCATGTATTGTAATAAACAATGATATTTTCATGCTCTTCAGCATTTAATAATTTGGTGGTGATATTGTGTGTATTAAAATTACAATAGCGCATTTTGTAATTGCTGTTTTTACCAAAATGTTTCCAAACACTACTGTCCTTCTGGCGGAATAATTCTGCACGATCCGCTTAATAAAATAATCTGCAGTGAGTAATGCGATGACAGTAACAACACGCGGATCCTGATAAAAGCACTTGTTTTTTTTTATGAAAACCGAAGTTTTTTTAAAAACCTATTTCAAAAACCAACTCATGTAGTTAGCATAAAGACATAAAATTCCCAAGTTGTGATGACAACATTAATAAATAAAGTGTTGAATTTTTTTCTGTCAAATTATTTTCATTTGCAAAATATTTACAAATTTGTAAAGTGGATGCTTTAATGTTAATGTCACAAATACACACATGTATCCTACCTTCTTCTTCTTTAATTGCCTTGCCTGAACCAGGCATCGACGCCCGACGGCCTCAGATGAATAATTAGACCAAATGTTCCTATTATATGTTGCATGGATGATTGTTTCTGTCTTGTCGTTAAATTGTTCCAGATGTGTTTGTCTTTGTCTGCCAGGTGCCCGCTTTCCAAAAATTTTACCAGTTAAAGAGAGATGCTCCAGTTTTTGCTTTCTTACTACATGGCCGAGAAATTTGTATTGTCTGGTTTTCATACTTTTTAACAGAGTTCTGGTTTGGTTCACTTGGTGTAGAATTTCTTTATTTGTTTTCTTTGCCAGCCATAATGCGTTTGCATTCTACGGAAGCACCACATTTCAAAAGCATTAATCTTTTCTGCCATTTTTGTTGAAATATTCCAGGTTTCAGAGTTGTAATGAAAAACAGGATAAATATAGCATTTTAAAACTCTAGATCTTGTTTTGAAAGAGATATTTTTATTGCAAAGAATTGGTTTCATTTGTTGGAAGCTTGCTTTTGCTTGGGCTGTTCTTATGTTTAGCTCTGTTTCGTCTCTTGCATCCCAATTCACCATAGTACCGAGGTATTTGAATTTTTGGACCTGTTTAAGAATTGTTCCATTAACTGATAAATTACAAATAGGAGTTTCAGTTGCTTTTTTCTTTGTTATGACCATTGTTTCTGTTTTCTTTTTATTTAATTCCATGCCAAATATCTTGCTTTTCGTACACACAATATCTAATATGTTCTGCAGTTTTACGTCCGAGTCGGCTATCAAAACGGTGTCGTCAGCATATCGTATGTGGTTAATGTTGTTTCCTCCAATACTAATACCTCTTTCATCTTCAATATGTCGTAAAATTATTTCGCTATATAATGAGAAAAGGTCAGGTGATAGCACACAACCTTGTCTTACTCCTTTCTGAATGGGCGTGTAGTCACTGCAGTCATCATTTATCCTGATAGCAGCTGATTGTTCGTAATATAAATTTTGAATGATTCTTAGATCTTTGTCGTCTATTCCAAATTCTATCGAGCATGCATAACATTTCATTGTGTTGAACTCTATCAAAAGCTTATTTATAGTCGATGAAGCACAAGTACAGGTCTTTTTGCATTTCGATTGATCTTTGAGCGAGGTTTTTCAGAATGAAGACCGCATTCCTTGTTCCTTTATCAGGCATAAACCCATATTGGCATTCGTTTATTTCTGGGTGTAATTTGTTTCTAACTCTGTTCATGATGACTCTCAGCAGTAGTTTAATAATATGGGATATCAGACTAATTGTGCGATGTTCTTCACATTCTCTTGTGCCTGGTTTCTTCGGGATTGTAATGAAAATAGATTTTGTCATATCAGTTGGAATTTCACCGGTGTCATATATTTTGTTGAAGAGTGCGTGGAGTACGTCAATGCCTATGTCATCTAGTGCTTTTATCATTTCGGTGCTTATTTCATCTGGGCCTAATGCTTTGTTTGTTTTTGTTTTACTTAAAGCAAATGTTATTTCACTTTTTAAGATGGTTGGTCCTGAAAGTGGCTCAGAGAATTTAAACGGTTTTGTTGTTCTTTCTGGGTCCCCATATAACTCTTCAATGTATTCTATCCATCTGTTAAGGATCTTGTCTTCTTCCAAAAGTATTTCACCTGATTTAGACTTTAAACACCCAGATTTGTGTACTGATTGGAATTTTCTTGTTATTGCTTTAATCTTTTGGTGTGCTTCACCTGGTGTGAAATTGTAGATTTTTTCAATAGTAGCACATTCGTTATTGAGAAAGTCTTCTTTTGATTCGTTGCAAGCCTTCTTTATTTTGTTGTTTAAGCGTTTATATTCTAAGTCATTCTTGTTCTTATATTTTCTTTTCTCTTTGATCATATCTAAAATTTCGGGTTTCATCCAGTTCTTATGCTTTGAGGCTTCAACCGTGGAAAAAATTTCAGCTGCTTTGATTAGAGAATGTTTAATCACGTTGAAGTCTTCCTCTGTTGATCTTGCGTTTTTGTTGTTGATTTTTGAGCTGATCATTTCATTTTCGAATTTTTGTTGATATTCATTTCTTAGGCTAATGTCCTTGCAGAAGTTCCAATCAATTTTTTGTTTCTTTTTAAGTTTCTTAACTTTTTGTAGTCTGAGTCTAAACTTATATCCTACTTACCGTACATAACTTCTAGGTTAAGTTCTACCATAGCATATAAGTAGCTATGCCATTTAGTCTATTTAATTACTTGCCGTCAGAGAAATTTTTTATTTTCCTGCAATTTTGTTTCTGAGTTGTTTTTCAGTTTCTCCAGTGAACAACATAATATATTAATGTTCCCAACATTAAAATAAACAATTGATGACAGTTTTGTGTATATGAATGGCTCCATCTTTTTGTCAAAGACTCAATGTCAGTTAAAATGCATATGTATAATATAGACATAGTTGTATACGTCATCCGCCTACAAGTGGTTAATGCATCAGAAACAAATGTTTACCATGTTTAGAGCATAGATCGCCATCATATAAAGAATCCTTCATAAACAGTTTATAACATCAAATCTGAAACTTGATTGTGGCAGTTTAGCAAGCTTGTCATGTAGCGTAACTGTTTAAACTGCCGACTTAGGTAATCATCAAGATTGAAAGTTTGAAGTTTCTGCTTGTACTTGTTACCGTGTTGCCAGGTTTTGTTGCGTAAAATGCGAGTCTTTTAATGTTGTCCTCAATTGAAACCAGAGCTGTTTGAAACGCCCTTTTGAATGGATGAGAGCCTCAAGTCTGAAAATAAATTATCAGAAATGTTGTGGTTACCACAACCTCTGCCAGTGGTCTTGGAGATGGTCTAAATTGCAGGGTCTCTCCAATTGGAGAAGCCCTGCACCTCCTCATAAATGCTTTCTAGGAATCACTGGACAAGATGGCTCGTACCTTGCTGAGTTGCTCATTGACAAGGGCTATGAAGTTCATGGGATAGTGCGCCGGGCTAGTATCCCTAACACAGCACGGATTGAGCACTTGTACGGCGACCGAGCCACCCACACAGAGGGAAGGATGAAACTTCATTATGGTGACCTCACTGACAGCAGCTGTCTCGTTAAAATCATAAATCAGGTTTGTGGCATCTTTTGTAAACAGACAAGTGATGGCTGATTGTGTTGTTTCCTTAAAGCAGATTACAATATGTACCATTTCACCCTCCTCATATTTTCAATGTCCTTCACAAGGTGTTTTGACAAGCAAGTTTCTAAGTGAAGTTTCTACAATTTTCTTTTAAAATTTGTAAATCATTTAACGTTATGGCTACACGTACTGTTATTGTGCGATGTGTATAATAACAAAAAAAGAATTTTTTGATTGCTGAAAATAGTTTTCACGATGCATAGTGTGCAAAGCTACGATAGTTATAAAGGCTTTACGTTGCTGACACTGGCCTGGTTTCTAAAGTTGATTTAAGTCAATCAACATTTCTGAAGTCAATTGCTCAACTGCAAAAATGGAATTGTGTGGATGCTACACTAAGCACTTGAGATTTCCTTCCCGAACTATTCTGCTTTGCCGTTGTCTGTTTTTCATCTCTGAATCATGTCGTCATTTAAAGGTGAAGCCAGTGGAGATATACAACCTGGGTGCGATGAGTCATGTGAAGGTATCGTTTGACCTTGCGGAGTACACCGCTGATGTGGATGGGGTTGGCACATTACGACTACTTGACGCGATACGGACTTGCGGGATGGCTGACCAGGTCAGATTCTATCAAGCCTCTACCAGTGAAATGTACGGAAAGGTAAGTGCATGGCTGAAAGGAGTTGTACAATTAATTATCAGTAACACCTGCCACATAACTGGATTTCTATTTGCTTCATGACCTGTTACATAGTTTAGCAACTTTCTCATGGCGACAGGGTAAAGATGATGATAAACACATCATAAAGCTGTTTACAAAGAGTAACTCACCATAGAAACACAGGAAGGAACTTTCGAAAGAAGTGCCCACTGTAGCCGAATTCTACTCCATTTAAACCATTTATTATTTTTGGCATCATCTCATTGTATTTTGAAGCATGATGTTGAAATGCATGAACAAATATTGTTGAAACTTTGCACAGAATTGAGCCGCAACCCAGAATTGAGCCTGGAAATCTTGGTTTATCCCATTCATAGCCTTCCAGGACAAGGTTCCGTTTAACTAAAGATATTTAATTATGAAACAGGTTCAGGAGGTGCCACAAAAAGAAACCACCCCGTTTTACCCCCGGTCCCCGTACGCGGCGGCGAAGGTGTATGCTTACTGGATAGTAGTCAACTACCGAGAGGCATACGGCATGCACGCAAGTAATGGAATCCTCTTTAACCATGAGAGCCCAAGAAGAGGATTCAACTTTGTCACAAGGAAAATCACCAGAGGTGTGGCAAAGATCCACCTCGGACTCCAAGGTGAGTTGCGGCGCTAAGTGACAACTCTGGAACTTTACAAGGAACGAAACTTTATAATTTCCGGCTTCATAACTTTTCGATCGTGGTTTCTACGAGAGCAGGTTTCGTCTTAAAAAGTTGATTAAATGGGAACGACAAGGGTTAGTTGCATTGTGAAGAACAATTTGTTGATTTTAGAAGGAAGAGATTGTGAAATTAGGTTCCACGAAATACCATGGCGCCAGAATTGGACGAGATTTTTGTTCGAGTATAGGTGCTGTAGGAGAAGTGTAGTTTAGGGTGCTGTAGGATGTCACATTGTCACAACTGAGGGTGCTGTAGGATGTCACAACTGAGGGTGCTGTAGGATGTCACAACTGAGGGTGCTGTAGGATGTCACAACTAAGGTGCTGTAGGATGTCACAACTGAAGTGCTGTAGGATGTCACAACTAAGGTGCTGTAGGATGTCACAGCTGAGGTGCTGTAGGATGTCACAACTGAGGGTGCTGTAGGATGTCACAACTAAGGTGCTGTAGGATGTCACAGCTGAGGTGCTGTAGGATGTCACAGCTGAGGGTGCAGTAGGATGTCACAACTGAGGGTGCTGTAGGATGTCACAACTGAGGTGCTGTAGGATGTCACAACTGAGGGTGCAGTAAGATGTCACAACTGAGGGTCCTAAAGGATGTCACAACTGAGGTGCTGTAGGATATCACAACTGAGGGTGCTGTAGGATGTCACAACTGAGGTGCTGTAGGATGTCACAACTAAGGTGCTGTAGGATGTCACAACTGAGGGTGCTGTAGGATGTCACAACTGCGGGTGCAGTATGATGTCACAACTAAGGTGCTGTAGGATGTCACAACTGAGGGTGCTGTAGGATGTCACAACTGAGGGTGTAGTAGGATGTCACAACTGAGGGTGCTGTAGGATGTCACAACTGAGGTGCTGTAGGATGTCACAACTAAGGTGCTGTAGGATGTCACAACTGAAGTGCTGTAGGATGTCACAACTGCGGGTGCTGTAGGATGTCACAACTGAGGATGCTACAGGATGCCACAACTGAGGATGCTGTAGGATGTCACAACTGAAGTGCTGTAGGATGTCACAACTGAGGTGCTGTAGGATGTCACAACTGAGGTGCTGTAGGATGTCACAACTGAAGTGCTGTAGGATGTCACAACTGAGGTGCTGTAGGATGTCACAACTGAAGTGCTGTAGGATGTCACAACTGAGGTGCTGTAGGATGTCACAACTGAGGTGCTGTAGGATGTCACAACTGAAGTGCTGTAGGATGTCACAACTGAGGTGCTGTAGGATGTCACAACTGAGGGAACAGACGCTAAACGAAATCAATGTTTCCATCTGTTTGTCGTGAAAACTTAGAGCTGGCATAGTGCCGGTGTCTAACCGCCATATTTCATCTGTGAGAAACATTGTGACGTTTCAATGGTGAACATAAGATAAAATACGAATGTAACATAATATTACTTTAATATCATAATCACTGGTTTGAACGTCGCTAGAACGTCTCGTGCACAGCACCGACGCCACCTGCCACGTCGCATCCCATTGTTTGTTTCCTGTCGAATGTTTCCTGCCCGATGGATTGAATCGCTCATTGTGACGAGGGCGGATGCAAAGAGCGCATTGCAGCATCTGGCAACATGACTTGGCCAATGGGATTATTGTAGCGGGGCCCGCCTCACAAACGTCCCACCTTTCAGTGACAGGTTACTGTGACGCAGTGGGAGGCAATCGATGCTAACACCAATCGAAACTATCTCCTGAACCCTGGATACGGTTTTATAGAAATATATAAAGAATTCATGGATGAGATTGAGAATCGAGTGAATTACAAATAAACACCTTCAGGGTTGCCATCTCCTGTGGTTTCTGTTTATTCAACACTTCGGTCACCGTGAAAATGAGCTCGTCGGTGAGCTGGTCAATGGTCATATGAACAGCTGGTTCGGTGAGCTGGTCATATGAACATGACATCAGCTGGCTGCATGGCCGGTTGTTGGATTCCTTGCATTGTAAATCAACCAAGTGTTCAACAAGTCAACCAAGTGTTCGACATTTGCAGACGTTCTGACCCTCGGGAACTTGGACTCCAAGCGCGACTGGGGCCACGCGCGAGATTACGTCAAGGGAATGTTCATGATGATGCAGCATGACGAGTGAGCATTGTTGTGTTATTGTAACGTAATCCGATCGACGTTTCAGCAACTTTTGGATCGGTGTCTTCAGTGAAGCGGCCTCTTGCCGCGTCACTGAAGAGATTCATTAAGTTCTTCCAACCGTGACGCAGTTCTTTGACTTAGGTACAGAACCATGTAACTAACGTGACACGTCGTTATCAGTGCCACGTTGGCAACTTTAGTTGTATTTAGTTGTGTCACGGTTGACTGGTTACTTTCTTTGGGTAGCTTTTGTCCATGCCTGGCTGAAGCATGAAAGGATCTTCACTGGGGTGTTTCATATTTTTAGCATTTTTGATTTTCAAAAAGCCTGGGCTCTGATGTGATGGAGTTTTGGGTAAAAACTCGACATCCAAAATTTTAGCTCATTATGACGTCATAAATATGTGGAGTATGTTCCTTAAGTGCCAAATACCCCATTTTCACGCATTTCAAAAACTACTTATGAGAGGGTGACAAAATTAGTGTCAAAATGTGCAGAAGATACGATTTCCTGTGACCACTCTAAGAGTCGAAAGACGTATCGGAAACAGAAAAAAATTAAAAAAACAGTTTTTCGAGTAATTTTAAATGATAAATTTTGGTATATTTTGAAACATGCTAGGATATTTTTCCATTGCAAAGTCATATTATTCTAGAACGTGACGTAATAATGGCTATTTGATGGCCCACAAATAGAGATATGGTGAAAATGAGCATCGCCCCATTTTCACCATATCTCTATTTGTGGGCGTGGATTAGGTCTGTCTTCTGAGCTGGCGATGATGATTGTGCCTGATCTGATGCGGACGTTAAAGTTCATGGTATTTCAAACTTCTCTGTCATTTGACATTCACATAAGGTCGTTGGTTTATTTATTCAGGTTATTTGATTAAACGACCTTAACCCTTTCAGGCCCGGCGATTATGTGCTAGCCACCAATGAGACACACAGTGTCCGTGAGTTCGTAGAGAAGTCATTCAAGCATGTCGGCATCACTATTGCGTGGAACGGAAAAGGCGTGGACGAGGTGAGCCTCTGTGACGTGATCGTTCTGAATGACGCACCATGCACGCACGGGTTACCATTAACATTATTTTAGTCTTTTTCGTTCGGCAATCTCTTTTCAAACTCATTTCGAAGTGAATTTGATGTGGACGAAATATCCGCTTCAGGTCTGACGTTTAGCACATGGCAAATGCTTGGGGGAGCACATCAAACATTGCAGTCGAGGGGGCACATCAACATTGCAATGGAGGGAGGGGGCACATTATGTCTGAATGTCAAATTCGGTTTACCGATTAACTCAAGAATGCTAGCAGGTGGCGTTGTTGCTGGACCGCATAAATAGAACATTCCACTTTTGCTCCTCCCTCCTTTTGGATTTGATGGAGTGACCGTCATTGTGCTTGTGACGTAATATTTGCGTTATTTCCCAGGTCGGTGTGGACAAGGACACCGGGGTGAAGCGGATTGAGGTGAGCCCCCAGTACTACCGCCCCACCGAAGTGGAGTTCCTGCTAGGAGATTACTCGAAAGCGAACAAGGTGCTAGGCTGGCAACCTGAGATCAGATTTGATCAACTCGTGAGAGAGATGATGGAGGCCGACCTCGAATTGATGAAGCGTGATCACTATGCATGATGACGTCAATGCAGTATGACGTCATGAGGGTTGATCTGCAGTCCATTGCTTTTACTTATATTTTTACACAAAGTCGGTGCTTTATTTATCTATTCAGTTGATTAGTTGAGCTCCAGAGTCACCGGCGTTTCGAATTTGCCGCCAAATCACTCGCGGATGGAAACTTGCCGTATGAGAAATCTAAAGCGGATGTATTAACCGGGCTTGTTATGGCAACGAGTAGAATTGTCCCCCGGATGCATTATGACGCTGTGTTGCTCGAATTCTATTGTTTATTGTCCCATGTTTTCATTGTGACATCATTGTCGAATTCTTCAAAATGTTGTTGACTTCAGTGCTCATTCAACCGTGAAGCTGCGTGTATGTTTTGTAGGTTTTTATATGTTGTTCTGCACGTATGGCGCTGCACGGCCATCTTCAATTAATATTCTTCAAGCCATTTCTTAAGTTCTTCAACTTCATGTTCATCCAACGCACTGTGGTTTCTCCTCCGAGGAGACATTATTTACTTTCCTGATTCCTCTTCAAACTCCTCAGTAGTTACGATCCTGATTGTCAGCCTTTGGAATAATCCAAGGTTTGGGTTCACTTGGAAAATATGTGGCCGTTTTGCATCGTGAAATTATTTCGCACATATTTTTAGTTATTGTGTTTAGTCAATAATTAATCTTAGTTATTATATTGAAATATACGGAAGAATATTCTTAGTAGAGTCTCGTCAACCTCTTGCTCCGACAAGTTTTCACTAAATCCATTCCATGGCCTCCCCCGGTCGCAACTTTACAAAAGGTACCATTAAAAAATCCCCTTTGAAGTTTGTTTGGTAATTACAGAAGAAAAAAGAGCAATAGCAGTGGTGGGAATCAAACCTGAAATGTAATGACTACCATCGCCCTAGCCCTCTACGCCAAATCAGCCGATGGCAAACCGATGACTTAATTTAGCTAGGATTTACGTTTTTCTTTGTTGCTCAAAGGGGATTTTTTAATGGTAACTTTCGGAAGGTTGCCCCCGCAACCGACCAAGATTTGTTAATTAGGATTATTTAAATATTTAGCGCCTTCCAGCGGTTTGTCCAATATATTTGATGACCGCATGATGGTGACTTTGCGCGTGCGGTTGTTTGAAATGATGTCATGTTGAGTGGTTGCAAATTGAAAGAGCCGATCGAGAGCCTCGGGGCAAAGAAGCTTCAGCGATCTGAAGGCTAAGCGCGGATTGTGGCTTCAGTGAAACACTCCACGACAGAGACCGTTGTTGAAAGTCGAACAAAAGTGAAGTGGAAGCCTAAAATGAAAGTTCCATTTACCACGAGTTATTAAACAAAGGAAGTAGGTGTCAAAGTTCTTGGGAGGGAATAAGTCGTTTGTTAAATCAGTGTCAGAAACCGCAATTTAAAACAAACCTGAGGTGGTAAGTTTGAGGTTCGATTTCCGAGATGAAGAGTTCCTTCTTGGGCGTCGCATATTTCGCTCCACCTTGCGGCAACCGAGGCTTCCAGTTTTTGTGGCATGAAAGAATGAACCGCAGATTACGTCATCAACTACTTCGCCTCCATCACAAGGGTAAAGAACCTCTCATCCTTTGAATGGCGAGCAAGATGCAACAAACAAGATTTTTAGATTTAAAAGAGAACAAAGTTTATTCGGTTCATCTCAGATGCCTGAAGTGATAAGCACCAGACTCACATCCCAATCGATGTATGAGGTAGACGAGCAACCAAATTCAAAAAGGACGCTTAGGCTACAGGTCAATGTGGAACAGCTTTAAAACAACCTTCCAACCTCGGTGTCCGTGTTGATGGTCACAGCATCGGTCACAGTGGCAGAAAGATGCAAACCTCTAAGGATAAGTTTTGGGAAAGGCTTTCTCAGTCCGAGGATCTTGCAATTGAGTCGCTTGACTCGCTTTCAACAAGAAAATTGTCGACAACGGATTAGGGCACCAACCTTCGATTGTCAGTTGAGGCTTTGAGGCTTATGACGCTTGATTTGTCTTCAATTTTGCGTCCCGCAGACGAGAAAAGTTTCCATGTTGGTAGAAAAATTAAATTTGAAACGGAAGCATTTGATTTAATACTTTTTAAATTTTGAACCATAGGCATACGAAGCCGAGTGACGTGATTAATAGGTTTAACATCTTCAAATTAATTAGGCTACATATAGAAAATATAGGCTACATATTTCTAAATTTTATATAATGAACTGTAGGTACTCCGTCCCTACCTACTAAGTAGCCAGGGCCGTTGAGAAAATAAAATGTAGCCTAGGTAGCCAGAGCCGTAGAGAAGATGTTGTGGGCTCGGTACCACTGGGATCCCAAAATCAAAACATTTCTGAGAAAATCGCGGCGGTTTGTTTAGGTTCCGGGCCCTGATATAATTCCGGGTCAAAAACTTCTTGTCAACGGTAGCCTACTAGTGGCTACTATGGAAGCGAAAGCAGGCTTTTAGTTAAATCAAAACGTGATGCCATCTGGGCCTATCACTTCATTCATGCTTTACGATCAGAGTGAGTATAACAACATCGGATTTCATCATTCTATGATTGAACCATTAGAAAACCTCCAGCATCGTAAGAGACATAACTAGATAATCTACCGAAAATAATACAACCTCTTCATGGTAAAAGCATTGATGTTTCTTGAGACTAGTTGGCTTCAAAGCCAGATATATATAAGAAATCGGAATAACTGATGTTTTAAGATGTAAATGTGAAGTAGTCCACCAGGGAAAGCATTAGCATCCAGAAGAACAAAAGTCTTAATTGTTGAAGACCTTTTTTATAAGAGCTCTAGCCAGGGATATCTAAACAAGAGAATGTGAAGGCTTTTGTTACCGTAGGCTACGTCTGACAATACAGTAGAAGGGCTTCTGTTTATCGTAAATAATCTCTGTTTACCGTAAAATGGCAATTGGCACCGATAGTAATTTAATAAATTTTGTTATGATAACCTGAATTGCACTATTAGCATCAGGCCTGAATACTCACTGCATGCTCATGGTTACTTAATACTTATTAATTCAACTACCCGTATACTTGCTTTACATCTAGCCTACTGCAAAGGCTTTGTTAAGAAAAACGGCTTACTGGTAACTTTTCAACTGTCTTTCCAAACAAGTATTTGTTAAATATGTTTTATGTAACATTTACGAACTGTTTTTTGTAGCTGACTGTATCAGCTGCACTTTAAAACTTTCTGCAATTGTGAAAAAAAAACATGTTTCACGCGCTACAAACTACCGCTACAAACGACTATAAAGTTTTGCCGAAAACGTTTGAAGTGATGTAGCTATTTTATTTTATGTATTATTTTTTGAATTATGCAATTCAATCTTATAAAGCTGTTATCGAATATCTGTCTGTGGTATTTAAAAGTATCTCTCTACCAAAGCTATACGTACAGTTTCCATAAATTCATGAAACAATGATTGTTGCCTGCTTGGGCTGTTGATGGTATTGGCGATAGAATAGAAATGGTGGGCTATTAAACCTGCCTTAAACTATGAATGTGAACAACTTGTTTTTATTACTTACGCGTCGCACAATCAAGGGCAGCGCTTATTGGGATTGTCATCTCTGTTTTCATATTTGTTATTTGCTGCTACAAGGGCGTTTAGTAACCAGGTATGGTGAGCCTAAGACCTGCCGGTGTAATGATGCTGGTCTTACTATGGCCCACCAATGATACAATGTTGCAGGTTCGTTTTAAAGAATAAAATGGTGAGAAAAACTTTTAACGAAAGCAAAGAACAACGAAAAAAACTGCGCAATCGAGAATCCGCTCAACGAGCTCGCGACCGCCAAAAAGCGCGAATGCAATGGTTGGAGAATGAGGTGAGAACACATTGTGACGTCATCCTTGGTCGACAAGTGCTCAAAAAGTAGACAAAGCACTTCACATGAGCGCTCGAGTCATGGTCCGAGTTTCTAAACAAAGAAAGGCCAAGATCAAGCATCGCTGGTTCGATTCTCGGGGTGTGCGCTTGAGCAACGCATCAAGGACTGCTCTCCATTCAGCCACAACTAGTGGATGGGATGATTCACAGATAGCACTTCAACAACAATCGGAAACTTCACTGTCAATCTCGGTGACCGGGCCTGCGTCAGTGGTTCAAAGCCTCTACAAATATGCGAAACTGCCAGGATTAAGCTCTCAAAGAAACTTTCCCAGTCAGAGGATAAAGATTTCTATAATAAATAAACCAAGACTGGGGTAAAGTGTGGAATGGGGTAAGATGAGCAACCCCTGTTTTTGGAAAAACGAGTCGGTAGATTTTTTTTTTATTATTCTAAATATATCACTCACAATGCCACTTCATTCAATGTATTTGTTCTACTGAGAATTGCATTTTACAATGGCACGCAATTATATTGTTTATGTCGAAAATTCCAATTTTTTTTTTGCCAAAAACGGAATAACTTTATTGTTACACTACGTAAATCAAATATGTTTGTTTGTACTGGTAAGTATAAAGTGTGAGGATATTCAATAAAATGTTCAGGTTGGTTAGTCTTGTACGGTAGTTTTTTAAATATTTGTAATTTTGTCACAATGGGGTAAAATGTGCAATGCTAGTTGACTTATCTTGGAGCAGTTGCTCAACTTACCCCGAAAGAAATAGCCTTACCTTACTTAATGTTTGAACTGCTGAATTTGTGTCTTTTTAGGTTCGTATTGGATAAAAAAACAGTGTTGTATTGTAAAGCATAATGCCTCGCAATTATACAAACAAACTGACAGGGGAATGCTTCAACTTAATCGAATTGCTCAACTTACCCCAAGTCATTGCTCAATTTACCCCATACAATTTATGCCGGGGTAAGTTGAGCAACACGCAAATAAGTATCAGTATAAAAATATATAAAAATCGCAAGGTGATAAAACTCAATCTACAATGTAGCTGATTCACTATACACTGATACACTGATACGCTTTAAGTTCACCCTATTAAAATTTTCCAAAACAAACCGTTCTTTTGTAAAAGCGACTTAAGCAAAAAGGTGCTCATCTCACCCCACCCTTCCCTATGTTTTCTCTTTCCTTGTTTGTTTAGGTAACCGCGATGAGGATTCGGAACGAAGCTTTGACGCAAGAAAACATATTTCTGAAGCATTTTCTACTTTCAAGAGGTAAATAATTCGCATGGGAAGTAAAAAGTTCAATAGAAAACTAGGAACTAAAAGGTATTGGCCAACCCCACAAGTGATTCCGAACAATTCATTCCTTCTCGTTTGCATTGTCGCGTTAAATATGAGGATATCGGCAACGTAGCCATTGTTATGTCTTCATCTATGAAGATCAAGTCTTGGTTTGTAAAAGGGCAGGGCATGATCACGTGACTTGCCGTCTGCACTTTCTTCACTCTCATGTGACCTCAACGCCACATTCCTGAATTAAAGCGACAATCTCCATCAACACAGATTGCTGTTTAGCAGCGAATCGTGCTCAGATTTGAACTTCTTTTCATATCAACTCCTTTTCCCTTCTTTCAAATTTTGTGGAACCGCTATGCCACACAGAGACACTTAATGACCGTGAGGAGTTGGCCTAAGGAATAGGAAAAGAGCTTCGCTGTAATTGATTGAATCCCTGATCTACGGACTGGGAAAGCTTCTTGCAGAGCTTAATCCTGGTGGTTTCGCATGCTTGTAGTGGCTTTGAATCACTGACGCAGGGCCGGTTACCGAGATTGACAGAATGAAGTTTCCGATTGTTGAAGTCTTGTTGCCGGGGAATTATTCCATCCATTAGATGCCGCTGAATGGAGAGCAGTCCTTAACGTGCGTTGTTCAAGCACACACCCCGAGAGTCGAACCAGCGCTGCTTGATCTTGAAGCTTCTTCGTTCCAGAAGTCACGCGCCAATCAACTAAGCTATCCCAATTATGGCCGTCCAACAATTGACGAAGTCGTTTGTCTGCTTTGTAAACATTCTTAGCGGTTGGCACGTCTTGATGTCTTGATTTCAATCTGCGAGGTGAAATTGAAGAAAATATCTTGATATAACTTTGTGCAATTATTTCATTAACTTCCTTTTGCAAAAAAGTTCTGTGATTTTGAAATATTTTAGAATCGATTTGTTTATTTTGTAGTGAAATATATATCATAAAAACTAACCAATAAATTAAAAAAAGTTTGACACAAAAATTTCCCGGCAGCTTGCTTCCACAGTTGAAAATTAACCTGTCATTGCATTCAATGTGATGTCATCGTCTTTTTGCTTTCAATAAACTTAATTTGAAAAGTTGCGCTGGGTGCCAAGGAAGTGCCGAAGGTATGCGACTTTCATTGGAGCTTCAACAATCAACATACAGCTTGACTGACCAGACTTATAAAGAAAAATACATAAAATTTCTAAAATAAAAATTATTTTCGATATTATTTTCCAGGGTTTCCGACTGGAAAAGAACTTGGAATGGAATTTAAGAATCTCGCGTTCCTGGTGCATCATCTTGATGACGTCAGCAATGAAAGAGACGCGCAAGGAAGAGAATTGTTGGCGATGAATCTCAGTCGCAAGAGCGAAGTGAGGCAGAAACAGGATTCCTGCATCACAGAAGACAAGGGCAAGGTTTCTGGTCAAGACACGCAATCTATGGATGACACAACGTCTTCGCTTATCCCGCCAGTTTCGCGCTAAACCATTGTGACCTCATGTCTGCCTAAAACATCCTCAACCATCATCCAAGTTTTTACACCTTTATTTATTTCTGGCGAACAATATAAGCAACCGATGAAAGAAGCACATGTCGTCCATCGACAATCTTGAAGGAGACAATCACATTTGTTTATCTCTCAACTCATTGAAGCCGCGACCATTTGGAGACGCGCGACAGCCGTACAAATGCAAACGGAATCTCGCGTTTAATTAGTTGTTGCTCAGCGCCCGGGGCAAGAATAATTTCCAAGAATTAGACAAATTTTCAGCCGAACTGCAACTTTCTCACAAACCACAAGCGGCGCGGATAAGCTACTGTACGGTTGCTGATACTTATCAAAATGCAGTTGCTTGGCATATTAACCTCATAATGCAGCTTCCGCGGAAGTCGCTGAAAGAATGATCGTTTGCTGAATAACAAAGTCTTGTAAACAAAGGTCTCATTGATGAACCTTTTTGAGCCAGATACGCCTGGCTAGCTTTTATTGCATTGCTAACTTTTACAATATTTTCTACTAATCCAAGCTTAATCCCAACTTTTAAGAGTCACATATTTTTACTTTCAAGTAACCCAACCGCACCCCTTTTATCAATAACTTCTCCTTTTACTCTCATCTGATGTCAGCCTTCATGTAGTCACATTTTAATTTTATCTAGTTATTTCATCCCCAAATATCATCACATCACCTTCACCTCATCCACCTGCATCCTGTTGTTCCTTCACCTCTATCGACTCTTCCACATGCATCCTGTCGTTCCTTTACCTCTATCGACTCTTCCACATGCATCCTGTCGTTCCTTCATCTTCATCGACTCTTCCACCAGCATCCTGTCGTTCCTTCATCTCCATCGACTCTTCCACCAGCATCCTGTTGCTCCTTCACCTCTGTAGACTCTTCCACATTCATCCTGTTGTTCCTTCACCGCCATCGACTCTTCCACATGCATCCTGTTGTTCCTTTACCTCCATCGACTCTTCCACATGCATCCTGTTGTTCCTTTACCTCCATCGACTCTTCCACATGCATCATGTTGTTCCTTCACCTCTATCGACTCTTCCACATGCATCCTGTTGTTCCTTCACCTCTATCGATTCTTCCACATTCATTCTGTTGTTCCTTCACCTCTATCGACTCTTCCACCAGCATCCTGTCGTTCCTTCATCTTCATCGACTCTTCCACCAGCATCCTGTCGTTCCTTCATCTCCATCGACTCTTCCACCAGCATCCTGTTGCTCCTTCACCTCTGTAGACTCTTCCACATTCATCCTGTTGTTCCTTCACCTCTATCGACTCTTCCACATGCATCCTGTTGTTCCTTTACCTCCATCGACTCTTCCACTCCATGCGTCGTTTTCTTTTTTTATCTTATCTTTCGCTTTTTAAGAACCTTCCTATCGTTCGATTTATTCATACCGGTAGATAGAGCAACGTAGTCTTTTTTGCGCTGCTGCTTTTGATTGAGTCGAGTTCTGCTTCACTGCCGCGTGTCGTACCGTGCATGAGTATCTGTCCATATCATCCTCTAGTTTACAGTATTAAAACTGTTGTGCTATTTTTAAACTTTTTGTAGATTACAAAGAATTTTGGTTTTTCAATCTTTATCGTCAGACAAAGCCTTGATAGGTTATTCCTGGTAGTTTCGCATGCTTGTAGAGGCTCTTGACGCAGGCCAGTTACCGAGATTGGCAGAGTGAAATTTCCGATTGTTGAAGTGTTGTGGCCGGGGAATTATTCCATTTATTGAGTGCCGCTGAATCGAAAGCAGTCCTTGGAATGTGTTGACAGCTTGATCTAGAAGCTTTTTGTTCAGGAAATCACGCGCTAACCAATAGAGCTATCGGGAAGACATAGCCTACTCGAAAGAAGCTTTTCAGAACGAAGAAAGCTTCTGAGTATTTATCTAGACCGTCTGCACAGTTTATGTGGGTTTTGAATCATAGACACAGACTCAGTCACCGAGGTTGACCCTATAAAGTTTGTGCTGGTGTAACGATCCAGGAGTTACTGTGGTCCAGGAATTACCGTAACTTTCAGATCGCGTATAGTCTATGCAGTCCAGAAATTAGCCTACTGCCAGACCAGGAGAGCCGCGCTCTCCTGCTAAACAAAACCAACGTTTTGAATTTGAGCAAAGCTATCTTACCATGATGTTTCGACATTTCACCAGTTTACAAACGTTACCTAATTGCAGAGATGAACGTATACGCTGCAAATTCTACGCCGTAGACTTTCAACGTAGACTTTTTGTTTGCGCTAGCGCTTACGGCCACATTTTTTTGGATAGTTGTTGCTTGAGGCTACGCCGTAAAGTTTTCGCAGTTTTTTAGCACATAGCGTCAACGCATAATTTTTAATGTCTTTTTTTCGCTACAACATGCCAATAGGCTACCTTCCCTGCGGCGCTGCAGTTGAAAGAATGTTGTCAATGGGCAAAGACATATTGAAACCAAAACGCAGCAAAATGTCCGACGAACACTTTCAGATGCTTGTGTTTCTTCGTGGAAATTCAAAATAAAACTTATTTGTTTCGAGTGGTTTTTCCCGTTTGAAAGTTTGGCACCTAGCAAACAAAATGAGTTTACGCTGGTGTACGCACTGACGCTGACAACTTTTTTTACAAGTTACGTTGACGCATACGGCGTATGGTTTTTCCAACGTTTGCATTTACGCTGACGGCGTCAATATTTTTTGTACATCGTACATCACTGCCTAATTGATATAATATATGAGATAGCTTACATTGATATTTTCTAATTAATAAAAAATGTATTCGGCCTATCATCAATTTTGAAAGCTATTGAATGTGGTAGTAGGCCATTAAAACAGGAAAGCTTCCTGCTGATTTGGCTCTCCTTGAGATTGGTCCTGTGAACCATTCCAGGTGGCTGACAACAGCAAATAGGGTTTGCAGAATATGGATCTCATTCCATGGCCTTGAAGGCAATACTCTTCATAATTTAAGAATGTTGGTAGAATTTATTGTCGGGGTATATTATCCCTGTTGGTTCAATATTAAAATTAAGCGCTCTTGGATCGAAGGGCCATGTCACATTCTGCGCCAACTCCGGCTAGTCTGGATGCAAAACAAGACAGTAGTGGATGCTGTCATGCCAACCATCAAACCTTCAGCATGGTATGCATTCAGCGAAAACATCATCCAGACTATTTTGTGCTCAGAAGACATTGAGGAGAGAAAAGCTGGAGTACACAAGATTATAGATCTGAGAGGAGGAGATGATAACACACTAGAAGATGTTTCAGTACGACCCAGAAAGACACCTTTCATTAACTCAGATGCTTCATCTCTAATTAAGCTAATCGACTGGTCCGACAGGGTGTACGAACCACCTTTGACTTGCAAACTTACAATAGCGCAAGTAAAATGCTTGATTAACGAACCTATGAAAGTTTCACAGTGGCCTTATCATGGTCAGTCAATAGAAAGGTGCTTTAAGCAAGTCACTGAGGCAGCTGGAAAAGTGTATATGCATGAAAGACGCGAGGGTTGCATCAGGGGCCAAGTAGCGAGTCGGCGCATGATGTCAAGAAATGAATCAAAACAAGACTTGATGAATCTTGTTGGTCAAGAAAATACCATTATTTTGTGTTTTGTATTGTCGTTTTATCGTTGGTTATTGCTGTTGGTAATCCTTAATGTTAGTTGATTTGTTTTTGGTAGGCGACTTAATTTTGGTCTACATGTTTTTACATTAATTCATGGAAAAAATTACATTAACAAATTGCAATAGCATGCTTATCTTCATACTATAACACTAACGAGTATAATGTTAAATATTGAAAAACAACTGTAAAAATTTTCAAAAATGTGAATCTGGGAAAAAAATAGCTTGTGGAACCTGAAAAATGATCTTTAAAGGGAGAAAAACTTCCTAGAAATTAATAAACACCGTATTATTATGGAATTAAAGAACACATGTCTCATTAGAAACGATAATCGGAGAAAAAAATAAAATGTTTTTATCTTTGTGGTTTTTTTATCACTATTTAAAACAAACAAAGATTTACCAAGCAAAATTTTGTTCAATCAAAACTAAAACTTGGATTTGGTTTATTCACGGCCATACACATATTTTTAAATAAGTTCCCATTTGAAATTCAAAAAAATCATTTTTTCTCTTTAAATTGACACACCCTAATGTTGTAGGCCTACCTGTAGGCTTATAGCAACTTGGGCAGAATAGCCTAAGTTTCGATTCAACATTTACAAAAAGTAGGCTAAGTCAAAGTGAAGGCCTAGATGAGCAGTTTTGGCGAAGGGATGTAAGTTTAGTCACTACCATGTAGGCTACATTTCTTCGCGGGAAGGATTCTGTAGGTAGGCCTACTGGTGACCTTAGGCTATTTCTTTTGATTTTTTTTCTCTATATCCTACTAATGCAGTTATTAGCAAAATCATTTGGGCAAAAATGTCTAGTTATTTGGACAAATCAATGAGTTGTTAACATTTTATCAGTAGGCTAAAAACTTTGTATCAACTTAATGTTGTAGTTGTAGACCTAGTTTGAAATACTTTAACATTTTTCTTAGAATGCAAAATGTAGCATCATCAATTTTGGAAGGTTTTGTAGGCCATATTGAAATTTAGGCTAAATCGAAAGATCAAGAAAGAATCTACTTCGATTCAGTAGCCTATCTGCAAAAATTAAACGTTCAAGAGCACAATTGGTAAGCAGATGCTTATCTCAAGCTGATGATTGTGGAGTTATTAGACCAGGAGTCGGGGACCCATGGCTCGAAAGCCATAGGCTATAAAAGTCCGTCCCGTTAGCTCAGTGGTTAGCTTACGCGCCGGATCAAGATCACGCAGCGCTGGTTCGACTCTCGGGGTAGGCCTATGCGCTTAAACAGCCCATTTCAGGACTGCTGTCGATTCAGCGGCACCTAGTGAATGGAATAATTCCCTGGCAACAACACTTCAACAATTGAAAAAACTTCACCAAGGCCGTTGACAGGATTTCTTGGGCCCGGTACCAATTTATTTTCTAACCCTTCATCGACAATATTATGAATATAAAGGTTGTGTACAAACTTTCATTGGTGTCGTTTAAGCATGGTCATTTAACAAATCTTGCGCAATCTCAAAATTTCTTGAACCGCAAAACTTATAGGCTTTTTTCTCTATCTAGCTGTTGTTTTTTTGAACTTTTAATTGTCACATGGCGCTAAAGCATTACTTCTCGATTCCATTGATGTTTTACTGGTCATTCTAGGCTAACCATAAGAGAATTTACAGAAAAGTTCGTGCAGACAGTCAGAAAGTTTTCAATTTGATTTTGGAAAGGTGTTTGAGCCCAGGTCAAACATTTGCTGATTGCTGCAATCTGAAAAGCGGTTTTGGTCTAATTTTTAGTGCACAAATAGGAATAGCAATCTTCTTACCTGTGCAATTTCAGTTTTTGAGTTTGAACAAATGTTGTCGGCTGCATAGCCGAGTGGTGAGAACCCTGGAACGGCAATCGAAAGGGCGCCGGTTCGACACCGCTCAAAAGCATGCGGCTGTGTCTGTGGCAAGACACTTAGGCATGCCTGAAGGTGGACACGAAGATTGGCTTCCTTGCCTTCCCGTCCACTTAATCTAAATCTTCAACTACCGGGTGTAAGCCTGGACACGACAAACAACAAATATTAGCCTGTTTATTTTGAAATTCGTGTTTCGGGTAATATTCGTGGTTAGGGAAATCACTATCATCATCGTTTTCAGCCTGTGAGAGCCCACTGCAGAGCGTAAGCCTTCCCCTTGTCATGCCAATTTACATGATTATGTGCTAGTTGGTACCAATTGGTTGTATCGCATTGTTTGTCAATGTCGTCCCTCCATCTTTCTTTTGGTTTCTCGTGGTGTCCATGTTGTTAAGTTTTTAGTCTATCTATTGTCCTGATATCTTGTTATATGACCTGCCCATAGGACCATTTTAGTTTCTTGATTGTGCTCAATATATCTCGTAATTTCGTTTGATTTCTGATCCATTCGGCAGTCTATTTATCTCGCCATGTTAAACCCATCATGATTCGTTCATGTGCTCTCTGCATAGTTATTAGTTTAAGTGTTAATTTCTTTATAAGGTTCCAAGTTTCTGCACCATATGTAGCGGTTGGAAGGATGCATTGATCGTAGACTTGTTTCTTGAGAGAAAGAGGCAGTTTTGACTTAAGTATCGAACTTGCTCTTCCGAAGGCTTGCCATCCAAGTGATATTCTTCTTTTGATTTCATCTTCTTTATTGGAGTTGGTTGTAATTTTTTGGCCAAGATATATATAGTGATCAACTTTTTCGATAGTCGCTCCGTCCAAAAGAATATTGCTGTCGATGTCTGCCAGTTTGTTAAACATAACTTTCGTTTTGTTAAAGTTCATATGAAGGCTAATCTTTTTGCTTTCTGTATTGAGTTAAAGCTTTCTGTTTTCAGCTAAAGTTATGTAGGCTAATAAAGTTATAGCCTATATATGTTTATTTGTTTTGTAACATTTTTTATTTTCCCTTTATATCTTAAATTTTTCTGAAGGTGTTGCGACCGTGCCAAATTTTTTTCAACTCAATAACTTACTTCGATCACAAGCACGTTTTAACGTTCGCGTTTTGTCGCTTCTACCTTTTTCTTGACATTTGCTATGTTGATGTGTATTGTTTTGATATGATGGTCAGAAATAAAAAAACAACTGAACTGAACTGAACTGAACTGAGTTCACTTAGCATTGTTTGTAGTTGTTTAGGTTGCTCAGAAATCACTAGCCTATACTAGACTATAAATTCTTATTTTACTGTTTGGTGCCTGAAGTGGATATTTTACCACCAGAGAGCTGAAGTCGGTAGGCACTTTGACATAGGACAGTTTTCCTTGCGAATCAGCTGATTTCAGTCATGCGACTCAGCACGTGATATTCTGACCGATTTACTCGAAAGATTTTTGATACAAAGAAAATTAAGTGAATGTATCGCCACAAGCAGCGTGGCCTAATGGGTTAAGGTTAGGGCAAGGGAATAGTCATTTCGATTGCGTGGGCTCGGTTTCCACCCTCTGCTAATGTTCTTTTTTCTTCTGCAACTGAACTGAGTGCAAGAAGGATCTTATAATGACTAATCAATTGAGTTTATTGGGAAAATTGTCCTATCTTCCTTAACCAATGCGCCGCGGCGCAATGGTGGTAGCTGGTTCGCACGGAAAACTTTCCTATGTTAAAGTGCCTACCGCCGAAGACGGCCCGGTTCCCGAAATCGAAATTTTTTTCCACGAACTTTTTGTTACTTTGCATAGAGTTTATATTTATACCGTGTGAATGCAAACGTTTCGTTGGCGTGTTTGGTTCAGTGGTTTCGTCTTTTGCTTTATAATCGTGAGGACATCGGTTCGACGCCCATCGAAGTCAATTTTGTTTTCTTTAGGCCTACATTAATTTTTGCGGTGCACAAAAGCTTTTCATAAAAAGTAAGGTTAGAGTTAATTTTTAGTGTTAATTCTTAATCAATTCGGAAAATCTTATTTTTAGACCATAGTGACCAGAATCAATTTATTTTCTCAACCTTTTTAAACTTGACTAGACTAGGTGTAGCCTATCTCCACAGGCTACGTTTTTTTTTCAAGTTCAATGTTTAGATTTGGACCTGGAGTGTGAGTATCGGCTGCTGTGAGGGCAAAAATCGGTAAACACAGTTACGCGCGCCGCGCGGAAACCAGTAATGACTACACTTGCAGAAATATGCAAATGAGACAGAAAGTTCGTGGGAAAAAATGTACTATCTGACGGCTGAAATGGCTTTTTAACGTCTGATGGCAATTCCTTTAGATCTGACTATATTGAGATCTTGATAATGTTTGATGTCGCAAGGAATTTTTTAAATCCGAGCTCCTTAGATATTCCGAGCCCGGGTCCAAAAGTACCACTTAGACCCCCCCTGTCAACGCCCCTGAACTTCACTCTGCCCATCTCGGTAACCGGCCCTGCGTCAAGAGCCTCTACAATAAGTAGACTATGCGAAAATACCAGGAATAACCTATCAAGGCTTTGTCAGCCCGAGGACAAAAATTATATTCACTAGCCTACATGCAGTTGAATCTGGTTGAATGGAGAGCAGTCCTTAGAATGCGTTGCTGAAGCGCCCACAAAAGAGTCGAACCAGCGTCACTTGATTTTGAAGCCACGCGCTAACCAACTGAATTATCGTAGCGGACTAAGGGTTTACTCTGAAGCCGAATATATGCCGAATTGGATTTTTTTTAAACTTTTATTTTGGTTTAACGTGTAAAACATATAGGCTACGGTAATCCAAATTTCTCGCAAGATGATGATGTTTTTTGCTAGTTTGTTTTATTTGTTTTTGTCATTGTTTTCATGTCGTCAAGTTATGGCTTATCTATTTTGTGATTGGTGCGTTGCGCTTGAAATAGCTTTGCCCGTGGTAGGATTTCTTTGTGGGTTTTTTTGCCTGCCTTGCTCTTCTTTGCCATGAGCTAAACGCATCAATACGTGTTTCCCTCACGACCATCAGCACTCTTGATAACGCACCACGGCAGATCTTCATAGCAACTGTCCATACAAAATTTAAATATATCAGCTAAAGCTATGTGGACTAATAAAGCTATAGCCTAAATTTATGTTTTTTATTTATTTTTTGTAACATTTTCTTCTTTTTTTTCCCTTTACGTCTTAAATTTTTCTGAAGGTGTTGCGACCGTGCCAAATTTCTTTCAAATCAATAACTTACTTCGGTCACAAGCACGTTTTAACATTCGCGTTTTGTCGCTTCTACCTTTTTCTCAACCTTTGCTGTGTTGACGTGTATTGTTTTTGATATGATGGTCAGAAATAAAAACAACTGAACTGAACTGAAGTGTAATTGAGTGATTTTTGGGACTTTTATTGTCTGTTGCTCCAAAACGCATCGGAAGAAATACTTGAGAATTATTTTTTTTGATCAGAAGACCGAAATGTACTAATACCAATTGTCAAACTTTTTGCACTGGACAGTGTAGCCTGATTGAACTCGGTTGGACTCTCTCCAACTATTAAATTTTCATCCCCACGCAGAGATCATAAAAATAAATTCGTCATCGTTGATATCCTCGTGCTGAGCAACCGTGTCACGTGACAGCAACCACTGCGTCACATCCGTTAAACTGTGAAGATGGCGCCTGTGCTGACAAAAGCTTAGCCGAGGCTACCCCCCAATGGGTACCGTTAGGCAAGCCTAAACTTGTTTTCAAAATCCGCAGCATTAGACTGGAAAGATATCACGTGCAAGGTGATGCCGTGTGAATGAGCCATCTTTGAGAAAATGTTCCAGTGCAGGTACAGGCTAAAATCGTTTAGGCCTATAGATTGTTGGATAGGCCGTAGACTGTAGCCTGCATCTTTCAGGCTTTACTCAATATGCTGACGATAGACTTAGCTAGGGCGTCTTAAATATTAAGAGGTACGTGTGCACCGTAATTTTGTAAAAAAATATTAATGGTTAAAATAAAAAAGATAGCACAAAAGGTTACAGTACGGAGTACCAAAATGATTAATTTGGAAGAAAGGACTGGACAAGGGGTTGTCTATTGGACAAGGGGTAGTTTACACCTCACCTAAACCCAGGAGGTTTAGGTGAGGTGTAAACTAGCGATGTACCGATACCAATATTTGTAGTGGCCCTGCGTAAAACATAAAAAAGCTTTGATAAAAAAGCTTTATTATTTTTATATCATATTTATTATATATATTATATATAGTGAATGTCATCTGAGACACCGAGACCTAACCCTGGCACGCCGTCAGCAAGAAGCGGTTGACTTGATCACATCGAAATAAGTTGAGAATTAAAATAAAGTGCAACCAGCCTCATATTTAAAAAGAATATATATTTCGCTACATAGTAATGAGCATCTTCAGTTCTGCAAACAAACAAACAAATTACTGCAATGAATGCTGTATAAAGGGAAAATATGCTGTAAGCCTCTATAATCAAAATTAAAAAGATGAGCAAAATTACTTCAACAGTTACGGTACACATTAAGAAAATTATTTACGTCATATGTATGTGTATGTATGTGTAGTATGTGTAACTGTTGAAGTAATTTTGCTCATCTTTTTAATTTTGATTATAGAGGCTTACAGCATATTTTCCCTTTATACAGCATTCATTGCAGTAATTTGTTTGTTTGTTTGCAGAACTGAAGATGCTCATTACTATGTAGCGAAATATATATTCTTTTTAAATATGAGGCTGGTTGCACTTTATTTTAATTCTCTACTTATATATTATATATATTTATTAAATCAAATATAGTTATTACTATCTGAAGCCTTTACAAATTGTTTCTTTTTTGCTTGTCTTTTTGCTTTTTTTTTACAAATTGTTACCTTTTTGCTTGGCATTGAGCACTTTTTGTAGTATTAATAGTTTTCATTGTTTTATTATATTTATTATATCTTCATAAAAAAGCTTTGAACTGGCATAATTTATTGGTAAAGATTCATTAGGCTATCCCTTTTTATAGATTCAATCAATCCAATCTAAACTGCATTGTTATGTTATAACATATACCGTATCAGTAGTGTCTAGTTATAGTTGGCTCCATAGGCAAGTGGTTAGAACGTCTGCGGTGTTTGAGAGGACGTGGGTTCGACACCGCTCCAGAGCATGTGGCTGTGTCTCGGCCAGGGTGTGGAATGGAAGACGTTTTTCCATGGCAGTGGCTATTTGACCGGTGCCGGTCTTTGAATCTGAAACACTATTTGACCGGTCATGACGTCACTATATCGTTGGGGTAAAACCAAATGGAGTTATGTCCAAAATCATCAAACTGAGATAACCGCAAAAAAAATGGTTTGAATGTTTTTGATATCTCAAATGGATCAAACCAACCAGTGCAACAATACTCACAACCATGTAAGTGCCACAATACTTGCAACCTTGTTTTGCAAACCTGGAGTGCTGGAAAGAACGACGCTCAAAAACCGAGACACTGCAATAAAACTAAAAGTGGACATAACCCAGTTTGGTTTTACCTCAACGATATAGGCACTTCTTTCTCTTTCAAAGCAAAAGACGAGAAGAGTGCCTATATAAGTTCTAATTTGACAATTATATTCAACTGATTGGGTGGCGCGTAGGATACGTCTCCGGTTGGTGTTCTAGAGGGAATGAGTTCGATACTATGCGGGTCGCGGAAGCGTTTTTTTTTTTAATTAACTAAATTTTGACCCGAAGTGACTCAATCGTTAGGCTGCTGCATTTTTGTGGTCAATTTTTAATTTCAGAAGCCTACAGCCCAATTTTTTATGTCTTTTCAACTATGAGTAATAAAGTTAGAGTTTTTAATTTTCTGGAATTTGAGAATTTCTCTGGGTAATTTTCCGTTTGTCATAAGAGGATGTGACCGTGTTTGCCGAACGACGCATTGCATTTTTGCGTACTGAACTGGGTACTGAAATGAACAACATTTATTGCAAACAATGCTGCGAGTTAACTGTTGCAAACTAAAGATTTTTGGATAGAAATGTCAGCATGTTGACATTGCAGGGTTTTAGTCACGGTCTCTTCTTGGAAACAATTAAGCCACTAAGTGAAAACGCCCTTTCACTACTAACACTGGTGGCTTGAATGCACAAAAGTTTTCTTGCAACTTTTGCAAGTGTAGGAAAAGTCAGTGTATTAGCTCGCCACCATGTACAGATGCAGCTATCCTTGTTGATAGTTTTCGATGCAAAATAGAAATGCAGCTGTGAGTAGCAAAACAAAATAAAGTATCTACCCTACGGCTGCTATGCTATGTAAATTAAGTCAGCTTGCAAGTTTCCTATCGTATTTACCGGACTTCATCCTTCGCAACAATGCAACACCTGACGTGCGAAAATGTTGCTATAATTTCAGTACATTTATAAACGATAAAATCGGAGCTTTGTGAATAAATACCGCTGCCGAAAAAATATCGTATCGTAATATCGCCCAGCTCTAAGACACTCTTGTAGTCTTTTGCTTTGAAAGAGAAAAGGAAAAAAGTGCCTATATAGTGACGTCATGACCGGTCAAATAGTGTTTCAGATTCAAAGACCGGCGCCGGTCAAATAGCCACTGCCTAAAAAGAAACGTCACAGAGAAGCAAGTCTCAGCAGGGTTCCGCACGTGCTTAGGCGAATGTGGCGACCTTATTCACAATGATACCGTACTGATAGAAATAAAATTTCTGCAAAAAAGGGAGGATGTTAGACACATTTGTCTGAGGCAGTAATCGCTTGGCACAACGTTTCTATAACGCGAAAACCACAGAATAAGTGATTGTAGTTGCTTTTGTAATAAGGAAATTTGGATTGTTGCTTTCAATTGTGTTTATTACGTCATTACACGACTGTCATTAATGCACTGATTTATTTGCAAGCAATCTGCTCCAGTATACTTCAAGGTCGGTTAATTAAGCCATCAACCATTGCAGAGTTATTCTGTTGTAGAAAATCTTCTTCTACAA
Source organism: Aplidium turbinatum (assembly GCF_918807975.1). NCBI lineage: Eukaryota > Metazoa > Chordata > Ascidiacea > Aplousobranchia > Polyclinidae > Aplidium > Aplidium turbinatum. The sequence goes on along the minus strand of NC_137486.1, from coordinate 23,232,111 downwards.
ACACGACTGGTCGACTACACAGTACTGTAGTGTGATTTTGTGCAAAATCTACATGCAAAAAATACGGTATGTCTGGTTGGGATATTAAATGTCTGTTGAAAGGGCCAGTCCGGTAGGAAATACTTGACCGCCGAAAAAAAGTACAAGTTTTGAGGCCTGGGAAAAGATTGGGAGAAAAAATTAAAAAAAGCCGAAGTCGCTGATCGAAGTTTCCGCAAACAAACAAACTGAAAAGATCGAGAGAAAAAAATAGAACAAAGCCTAAGTCGCTGACTGCAGTTTTCGTTTTTCCGCAGTTTTCACAAACATTTTAAAATTTCCGGTAATGATCAGGACTAAGAGTTTGCCGAAGTTGCTGATCGCAGTTTCTGCAAACATTTTAAAATTTTCGGCAATGATCCTGAGAGTTTTTGTTTGTTTGCGGAAACTGCAATCAGCGACTTCAGCTTTGTGCTATTTTTTCTTTCGATCTTTTCAGAGGGAAAATTTTTAAATGTTTGCGGAGACTGTAATCAGTGACTTCGGCTTTTTTTAGTTTTTTTTCTTGATCTTTTCAGGGTACGAACTAGGTTGCATCCATTGTGCCCAATGCCCACAGACTACTGGTTATTTACATTTGACAAAGAACAGTATTTACCACAAGGCTTCTTTTTTCAAAAAAACAAGGCTATTGCTGATATTGGATAAATTGAGTTAACTTTTTAGCGTAATGAATGCTGATGTGAAATGCTGGTGCTGTAATGTCGGTTGCATTACAGAAGTTTACACTTAGAAATGACTAGTTGTTATCTTAAACTGTGATGGCATAAAAACATTTGTTGTTGAAGTGTCACATCAGCAGGCATGTGGATCCACATTATGCAAAGTTTTAAAGCAACTTTTCTCAAATTAAAAGTACCAATAACTAAGCAAAACTCCAGAAACTGCTAGCTCAAGACAACAAAAGTGGTTACAAATACCAAGGAGTGGACAGCAGAGAATCATTTGTTGAATCTTTCTCTGGACATTTCAATTTGGAGATTATTCAATTTTGATGCCTAGGAAATCTTAGTATGCATCTTGAAGACAGATTTTTCTTACAACATCCAGCAACTAACAGTGAGTAGCCAGTATTTCAATATAGCTGAAATATTTGATATAAAATTGTTCTTAAATAACTTAATATACCGTACCGTACTAATTATTTCCTGGAGTACCGGTACCAGTAGGTATTTAAGATCTTGAGCTGACCAATAAAACATTACGATATTTTTCTACAATTGTTTCAACTGAGGAGCAAAATGGTTGGAACGCCTGGTTAATCTAATCAAAAAATAAAGAGCCCATAATGTAGATACCAAACTCATGTTCAGCAAACAAACGTTTCGAAAACTATACTGTCTTCATCTTCAGTGTTATAAATGTATATGTATAATGAATGTATAAATATACATTTATAACACTGAAGATGAACACAGTATACTTTTCGAAACGTTTGTTTGCTGAACATGAGTTTGGTATCTACATTTTGTTTCAACTGAGTTGTTTTGAAACATCAATTAGTGAATCGTTTTACACATTATTTTTCAAAACTCCTTTTTTTTAGTTTTGTTCTGAGCTTGAAGCAAAATTGTTTAATTTTAAACTACAAAACCAAGACTGTGTTGATATTCCATTGCAATAACTTTTGTGTTCATGGAAGATTTGTTTGGTGGAGCAATCCTACATTTGGTGTCAAGTTAAGAAATTTATATTTGAGTTGTAGGTGCAAATAAATTGCTTGTACTAATAATAAACAGTTTCAGGTTTGGCGCCACCTTCGATTCATTCTCATGCAACTCACCACTCTCATTATGTGGCAGCCCCATTGACGCATGGAAGGCCTCATCATTGTGTGCCCCCGCAGCACAAATCATCACAAACGCCCCCTAAGCAGTCTCAGCAAAAACATCATCAGAATGGCAAAGCAGCAAATTCAGGGCCAGCCAGTTCCTCGAGTACAAATGAGGGCGACTACAAAGTTGTGATGCATGATGTAAGGGTTGCATGACAAATATTATCTCTGCCACAAGTGCAAAATATTAAAGTGGTTATGTAGGCAGTTAGTAGTAAACTCCAAAATTAGTGATGCTTGTCTAGGCCTTTAAGCTCCTGGTGGCCATGGCCACTGAGAAGTATTTAAATGGCCTCCGAAACTTTCGCTATCATAGGCCATGTTTGGTCGCCAGGGCATCGGCTTCCCCAAGCTGACATTTCTCTGCTCCGTTGGCATTCGTAAACTTTTTATGGACATGGCAAAGTCTTTCACATGCTTGCGAGTAATATTGCTGATAAAAGTTTTGCAAAAGGCTTAGCGTCAACCTGCAAAACTCGAAGGTTAACTGTATGATACACCTACTTGGGAGCAGTGCACTTAAGTACAACTGCAAATATGCTTCAGGGCCTTGTCTAATGTTTAAGTTGTTACCTGAATAAACACAAAAGCATTATCTTAATTATATAACAGATTTTTAAAAACACAAATTTTTAATGGATTTTATTTTTTTGGCTGCCTATTGCGAGAAGCGAGAATTTTCCGCCAGGAAGGAGCTTAGAGGGCAGAGGCCTGCTTGACCTGAACTCATTGTCTGCTCCAGGTTAAATACACAAAATTCCACAAGGCTTACGATGTTTGCTATTCAAGTCAAAGTTTGGCACCAGTGTCCAGTACGGTACCATAGAACTTTGTGTACATGTTGCCTGGTAACCTGCGATTTATTTCTCATAATGAACCCTCACTGGTTTTGTTTAAAATGACGAAATGTTTTAGACAAGCTCAATTTTATTCAGTTCAAAACTGTAACATTCTGTGCAGTCAAAAGTTTTTTAAACCGCCCAGTTCATCATCATAATCCATCGTCGGTTTGTTCCCCACTAGTGGGGGTGGCCGATTGTTTCCGCGCAGCAATTGTTTTTATCCCTTTTCTCCATTTCACCCTGTCCCTTGCATCTTCCTCCTTCAGTCCGACTTTTTTAAATTCATCCTTCACTTGTTGTTTCCACGTTCTTCTTGGACGACCGCGTTTCCTCTTCCCATCCACCTTTAGATCTAGTGCCTTTCTAAGAAAACTTCCTTCCTCCCTCCTTATCACATGTCCATACCATCTTACTCCATTTTCCCTTGCCAGTTGGTCTATGGTCTCTCTCATCTCTAGCATATCCAACAATTCTTCAGTCCTTTTTTCCCTTCTCGTTTTCACCCCACACATTGCTCTCACCATTGACCTTTCCGTTCTTCTCAGGATTGCCAGTTCACTCTCTCTCAATACCCATGTCTCGCTACCATATAGCATTGCAGGCCGCACACAGCTCCGATATACTTTTCCTTTCATCCTTAGTGAGAATTTTCTGCCATACAACATTTCCCCACATTCCCTGAACTTTGCCCAGCCCAATCTTGCCCTTGTTGTCACCGCTGCTTCACATCCACCACTTTCCATCTTTGATAGACCAGTTGGGTCTATCAAAGCATGACGCATACAAACTAAAGATTGTTTTACAGAAACTTCGTTCAGCCGGCTGTCAATATGAGATTCTTCAGTTTCTTGGCCGAGGGACTTTTGGGCAGGTTGTCAAATGCTGGAACCAAGTAACAGATGAAATTGTCGCCATCAAAATATTGAAAAACCATCCATCCTATGCCAGACAGGGACAGATTGAGGTTTGTGCCTTGTTGTGTGAAGATGTGCATTCAAGGGCAGGATGCACCAACACTAGACAATTCATACGTTGAACAAATCGACCAATTAAAATGGTTTATTTGTTGAATATTTATTTCCGTTTTGTACCAACCGTTGATCACAATCACCCGATTGCTTGCTGATCCTCAGACAAACTTTGCTCAAACCGATTCTCAATTAACTATCCAGATGGTTAGGTTAACCGACTGGCGACTGTTTGAAATGTCTGGAGTTGTGTCGAAACCAATGGTTCTCAAACTGGGGTCTACGGTCCTTTTGGGGTCCGCAAGACAATTTTCTGGGTCCGCAAAGCACCTTCCAAAAAAATTAACACGATTCCAAAGAAATAAATTTTGTGGAAAGTAAAAATTTTTAGGCAATTTCATTTCCAAACCAAAGTTAAAAGATATATTTTAGTAACCTGGCTTGGCATTTCTCCACACAGTTTTTTTAAGCCTGGCCTTTTGTTTCATTGTGATAGCGTTTGTTTCGTTTCTATCGCCTTTGTGACATCAAGGAGTGCGTAGTGATGACATAGCCTACTCCAACAACACGAAAATTATGAAATATACTTGACTAAAAGGAGTTAGGTGAAGCTAAACGTTTGGAAAGGCATTTAATTCAAATTAATAACTTTTTAACTTTACTAATCAAATTTTTAAGTTAAATTTGAGTACAAAAAGTAAAAATGGCTCAACCTCGAAAAAAATTAAGATTCAATGTTCAATTTGGTTTCACTGTGATACATTCTGGAGGAGAAGAAAAGCCGCAGTGCGTGCTAAGCTGTAAAGTTTTAGCAAGTTCTGCTCTAAAACCTAGCAAGCTAAAAAGACATTTGGTAACACATCATCCAGATTATCAAAACAAAGATGCAGATTTTTTTAAACGGCGAGCTAATAGTTTAGTTAGGTCAAGATTTGATAGCACTAGTGATCAATGGAAGGAAAATGCTGCAGGGTTAAGGGCCTCCTATGAAGTTGCAAGAAAAATAGCCTATCACTAAGAAGCCTCACACCATCGAAGAACAACTGATCTTCCCTTGTTGCCAAGGTATTGTATCAAACGTTTTGGGAGAGTCTGAAGCTCAAAAGCTGAAGCAAGTGTCTTTGTCAAACGACACTGTGAGTAGGAGAATATCTGAGCTATCGGAAAACACTTTGTCGCAGGTGGTGTTAAAGATACAGAAGTCAATGTCACATTGATGCCTAGCTCAAAACATGTTGGATGTAATGCATAATATCAAGATCATATTGAACCAAATTACCAAACGGAACCTAACATAAAACTGATAACACCCAAGCAGGTGCACCCATTTTATTGACGTGCGCATTTTTAATTACATGTAACAAATAAATTATTATTTATCGTTTTTGCGCTAATTTGCCTTATGTTTTTGGTTGACCGTGAGTTGTTGAAAAAATCGCAAGGGGACTGTTCAACTTGGTAGTTCGCTATGTCCAGCCCTTCATGCGTTAAATTTAACACTCGCATGCGGAAGTATTGATCTTAACTTTAAAATGCTTGCTTACGACCAGTGCCGGTGCTGGATTTATCATGAGACTGGAAAGGCTGATACCTAAGGCCTCATGATTTAGGGGCCTCAAAATTTAAGATCTATCATGTAGGGGTAGGCTGTGTGGTATCTTTAGATTTAACATTGTGATATTTTGTGATTGATTTTATGTCTGTAATACAGCAAAGCGAACTCTTGTTGTTCGCAAAGCGTACTACCGCAAACATTGTTATGTTTTGAAATTGATGAGTTTGGTTGAGATGATAAAAATTGCTTTAAACTTATTTTGGAATAATTGTTAATGGGCAAGACTTAGGGGCTAGTGGGCTGTCATTACTGCAAGATAACACTTCAGCCCAAAATCAACCCATTCCTGGATATTAGACTGTAACCTTTCATGTATGATACTTACTACAGAACTCGAGGGTCTGCTACTATTCGGCCCAATTCAGCTAGTCCGATTCGGCGAGTGCCCTTTTCGGCGAGTTCCCTATTCGGCGATTTTTTGAATTTTTTTGTTAAAATTATCGGGTACCTTAGCCTAATTATCATTCCCGCGTTTACATCGTTTTAACGTCGCTAAACGTTAAAATAACCCCCTAACCCTTAACCCCCTAATCCTTAACCTCCTAATCCTTAACCCCCTTACCCTTAACCCCCTAACTCCAACTCTAACCCCTAACCCTAAAACGGCAATGATAATTAGGCTACGGTACCCGATAATTTAAAAAAAAAATTGCCGAATAGGGAACTCGCCGAAAAGGGCTCTCGCCGAATGGGGCACTCGCCGAATCGGACTCGCCGAAACGGGCCATTCCGGAACTCGAAGGTGTAAACTGGTCTTCAGTCAGATTTTGACATAAAACGTTATATACACAGTACGGTATATTTAAATTTAAAGAGGCGCCATGCACTGACTTTGATGTGCAGTTTTTAAATCTACTGGAACACAGAAGCACAGTTTATTCAAATGCCAACAACGTATTTTTGCGAAAGTGTTTTTTTCGCGTGGAATCAAATCTCGAAAAAAATATTCCATCACACACATTGATGAGGGGAGCAAATGAAAGAGAGAGCATTCCTCGGTTTGAGCTTTTGATAATAACATATAACAACAATAAAGTCTTTACACATAAATCCCCCAATTTTGTTCTCGTATTTTATGTAGCTGAGTGTTACGGTATGGTCTCTGCAAGATTATTTTCATATCTCGATTTACCTCGTTTTATTTTATAAATAAATAATACATATGGTGCATGAGTTTTATCATAACATTTTTAAGGGTGCACCGTAACAAAAAAGATTGAGCACTGGCTAAGCTATAGTTAATAGTTATAGCTTAATTATCTTGATATTTTCTTACATAATACAGGCAATATATATAAAATTTGTAAGATCAATGTTTCCTTGAAGAGCATAACATTAAACAATAGCCTAACTTGCAATAATTTTGTTAGATTAACATCTTCTATTTCACAATAATCTTTCACGAAACGTTTACAATTAAATTGCAAACTTTGGTGATCTTCAAACAGTTAATTTCAACACTTGTGTGCATAATTTTCTATCATTAATTCGCTACTGGTAGTGGCATCAATTGTTTGAAATACTTGTTTCCATGGCTATTAGCCATTATGGTGGAAGTTGGCCTCAAAAGAGAAATAGCCTCGAGCCTCTTTTAATCTATATTCGGCCTTGCGTCTGACAGTCTGATTTGATGACTTTCTGTTATTTACATATTATCATGAATAGCTTTCGATGTTGAGTAGCCTTTCTGTTGTTGGTTGGCTTTGGTAACCCTGGGTAGTCAGTGATGTAGAATTGCAAAGTTCACAAGAGATATGAGCGTATATCAGCTTGTCTTTGATCCGCCATCTTGAATTGTTACTTTTCAGGTTGGAATTCTCAATCGACTTTCCACTGAGAACGCGGATGAATACAACTTTGTGCGTGCGTATGAATGTTTCCAACACAAGAACCACACTTGTCTCGTCTTTGAAATGTTGGAGCAAAATTTGTACGACTTTCTGAAACAGAACAAGTTTTATCCATTGATGCTGAAATGTATCCGACCAATCATGCAGCAGGTGAGCTCCATGTTCTCGACGTATGCGCTCGGCTGAGGTGGCTGTCATTGCCAACCACGGTTAACATTGAAAGTGGAAATGTGGCTGCAATTATAAAAATTGAGATAATTTTTCGAAATATTTTCTCATCACGAAACATTCCGTGGTTTCGTGATGTCATCGACTTTCAATGGTTCCTTGTGGTTGTTGATTGTCTGCACAACTCTTCGATATTGAACATCTGTGGTTGGTTTGTAGGCTCCACATGTTTGGTCGTGATGAATCGTCAGTGTAATGTTACATTAACATCAATTTTTGAAGCACATTAGTGCCGTGTAGAAAGTGGAAAGTACCGCTATACGTCATAGACCTTCTATCACGACTTCAGTTGTCGCGTCATCATCGCTTTGTTGTACAAGTAACTTTTAATCAAGGCTTAGTGGGTAGTGCCATCAGTGGTTAAGCTTTTTTTATCTTGAGTGCATCCGAGCGTTGTTGTTCACCGTAGCAACTGGCAGCTCGTCTACACTACACCCCACCATGTATCCCCCCACCATTCATCCCTCGGGTTTCCAGTTCCCACAGAGCCGTCCTTATGGCACTTGGATTAGTCGTCGACTCCATGTTACAATAATTGGTCTCGCTTTTCTGTTATGACAAACTGATTCCAGCTTCCGTAGCATGAGTGGCTGAGTGAGGTTAATTTCACAGGCTACAGCAAATCAGTCTTTACATTGTTAATGGCTAATCTGCTGTCAGGGTTGTTTATTGTCCCTGTTGAAGTTGAGATCCTCTCAATCGTCGGATGAGCCGCTTTCACATGTGTCGTCTGCTGCACGTTGATTTTATGTGAAAAGTTTCTGATTTGTTCGCTGGATGTGCTGAGCCTAACAGGTCTGGTAGTTGACTAGTCCCGAGCGACCTTATCATCGACTGGCAACGTCTGATCTCGGCTTCGTCTGCATCGCAAGCTCACTTGTTTATTGCGAAAGTGATTCACTGTTGATGACGTAGTGCCAGGTTGTTTACTGCCAACTGCGCGCCTATCACAGCGGCCTTTGTTATCGTGTAGATGTAGAAGTTTCGAGATTAAATTCACTGACGGTTTAATTTCTGCTTGCTTTACTCTCTTGTTGAATGTTGTCAGCTCCCGGTTTCGTTTGGCGAAAAATTCAACAATTTTTGATCGAAAGGTCCTTTCCACGCTTTGCAATTCGGATATTTTGCTTGTCATTAAAGTCGAATATCGATCGCTGTAGATTGTAGAATAAACAAGTGATGCAATAGACTATGGAGGTTCAAGACTTGTTTTGTTTTGAAACCTTCAACACAACAGAACTAGTCGAATGAAAGCGCTGGGTATGATAATCAGCTGTGACCAGATGGTAAAATAACGTTACTTGACGCAAGATCGCTGTGGAACTAAACAACTGCCAACGCGGCCGCGCACACAAAAATCCGTCTCTATTTGTCGCACCAGTCGTTGCGCTCCGGGCGATTTGTTACGTAAATAAACACAATCACTTCGTGGCCTGCCGACTGCTCGCTTGGATGGCTCGCTTTCGCTTCTGATTTCACTGTTTTCTTTCATAGTGACGTCACAGTGTCCGTTTCAGGAGGTGATTAATGGCGTCACCCAGTTGAAAAGAAATGTCATCAGGTTGACCGCTGTTAGGCGCTTGTTGTTTAGGGTTCTTGTTTCCATGGCGTAAATATCAACAGTATTTTGTCCACTTTTGTAGCTGCAGTTGAAAGGTTCTTCATGAACATCTTGACTTCAGCCAAGTTGTCATCAGTGCCAAAAATTAATTTGAATTGATAAGAAAACTTGAGCAATGCAAAGCAACTCCACAAAGTTGAAGAAAAACTCACAAACTGATCATATTGCGTGAAACTTGCTTCTGAACGCCGTCGCATATTTCAATAATATCTTTGAGGTGTTTGACGCCTGCACGCTCCAACTTGTTTGTCAATGAATGTTTTCTTTTAGAGATTTATGTTTTTAATGTCTTGTATGTTGTCTGCGTGTTCATTTGTTCAACTACAACCTAAAAAAGTTTAACTGAAGTTCAATCTTGTGGGATTTATTTTAGAACAGTTCCGTTGAACCCAAAATATCGCATCTTGTGCATTTTATTTCAGTCTGAGACAATTACTGCACAATGAAGCCAAGTAAAGTCACTGCTTTGTTAAGAGCCACGGCATGCGCAATCGAGGCCCCGTTTGTTGTACATAGTTGATGTACCGTACATAATTAGAAAAGTATTTCTGTACAGCCTTCACTATATGATAAATATGTCTTTGTAATTCTTCCATCGAAGAATCAATGTACTTTGTTGCTGGTTTTTTTTTTAGGGTCATTGACCGATTTTTTAGCAAAATGTCCGAAAAAAATATAGTCAATTCGGTCAAAATATCCGAAAAAATATATAGTCAATTCGGTCAAAATATCCCAAAAAAGCAACGTTTCTCAGCGAAACTTAATGTTGTAGCTAGTCAGAAAGTGCAAATTTTGATTTGTATTCAGCTACTTAAAAGGAAATATTTTTATAAGAAAAAAATGACCGAAATAAATAAAAAATGACCGAATTTTTTCAAGTCATTTCGGACAAATGACCGAAAAGTCTCAGCAAAAAAAAAAACAGCTTCAGAGCTAGTGAGTTCACTGTGAGTCTTCAAGCTGAATTGCTTGGGAAGTTTGGCCAAATGAAGAACAGTCCTTTGTACAGCACCAGCAAATGCACAATATTGCCGCGTTATCGACTGATCGTGTTAGCTTGTTAACATAACCGAAATTAACAGAGAGCCAACCAAGTTTACACCCAGAGCAAAATCCGTCATTTTTACATTGATTCAACGGGACGATTTGCTGTCTGGGAGAAGACTCGTCCACTTGTTTAAAGGTATGTTTCTTTTAGGTGTTGACAGCATTGCTGAAGCTGAGGCAGCTTGGCCTGATCCACGCCGACCTGAAGCCAGAGAATATAATGCTGGTGGATCCCGAGCGGCAACCCTATCGCGTCAAAGTCATCGACTTCGGCTCAGCCAGCCACGTCTCGAAGACTGTCCCATCCACGTACTTGCAGTCAAGATATTATCGGTCAGTGGCGCTGTTTTTGTTCACAAACTTAAGGGGACCATGGGGTGTGGGTGTTAAGATAAAATGTAACCCGTTAACTTTCTGGTAATTCACACCCGTTCGATGTTGTTGCCTTCATTTGCCATGTTTGATTTTCACTCACTCTGGATTGTTTATCTTGATTGCGCTCCTCGCTACTCGCGTCATAACCTGTTCACGTCGAACGATCGGCGGCAAACGATTCCTGGTTACGTCTACTTCCCAGCAACTGAAGCGTTGATTGCTGCATCTTCATTGCAGGGCTCCCGAGATTATTCTTGGACTCCCGTTCACCGAGAAGATTGACATGTGGTCGCTGGGATGCGTCGCTGCTGAACTGTTCCTGGGTTGGCCCCTCTACCCAGGGGCGTCCGAGTACGATCAGGTTCGATGTTGTGGACAACTTACATATCAAGTCCAACCTTACCTAAAAATAAAGAGCCCAATATGTAGATACTAAACTCTGTTGTACGTACCGTATATAGCACTGAAGATGAAGACAGTACAGTTTCCTAAACGTTTGCTGAACATGAGTTCAGTATCTACATTTTGGGCTGTTTATTTTTTATCAGATTGGTTAGATGTTCCAACCATTTTGCTCCTAACTTCCATTATAATATGCAAATTCTTTCAAAGGTTTTCTTACAAAACTAAAAACTATCACTGCCTGCCAATTGATTTGTGAGATGGTTTATATGCAGCCCTCGAAATTAGCTTCCATCTACGACGGCAAAAACATTGCCGTCGCCAAATCAACAAACCTTGGATTGCGGCGGCAATTGCCGTATGCTTTAATCAAACGAAATTTTATGCGCTTCTTCTTCATCGTGTGTCACACGGCGGTAGCCTAGAGCATCACGCACGCTATTTTATGCGCTGACAATGCTCTTGTGAACTGTAAAAAGTTTGCAACCTTATAAATACTGGCTTAATTGTTACGCAAAAGTTATTCTTTCATCGAATGCTTATTTTTGACCGGTGTCGTTGCGAATATAAAAAGTGGTACAAAATTGGATAAATGGTTCTTCGGCAGTAAAGGAAAGTAATGCTTCCGATCATATGGCATCGCGCGTTCATGAACGGGCAGTTTTGCGTCTTCAAGTATTTCAGTGACGACGCGACAACCTCATCCTCCGATGATTCCGATTCTGACTAGTTCTTTATCCAATTGACTAATAAAACTTGTCTGTTTTTAGTGAACCACCCAGCAAACTGTCCACTTGAAGCGATTGACTGTCTCTTATCTTTAGTCTCGTCCTGTTGCTCAACACAACAAACAGTGTACCAGCCTCATTTTTGTAATCAAATATCGATTTCGCTTTTAAAACATCTTCAGTTTAATATTGTCAAGAGCAAAATGATAATAAAACATTCAAAATAATAATATCTAAACTTTTAACCTTTGAAGAATTGTGTATTATTATTTTGCTCTTGGCAATATCAAACTGAAGATGCTTTAAAAGCGAAATCGATATTTGATTACAAAAATAAGGCTGGTACACTGTTTGTTGTGTTGAGCAACAGGACGAGACTAGTTCTTTATCCAACAGACGTTGTGTTGCTCGCAGTATCCTATTTGTGCCGAAATTATGTTAGTGTAGCCTACTGTATACGTAAATCGAGGCAATCTTCTCGCAGGGAGCTATTGATTTGTTATCGGTACCTGATTGAGCAATTAACGTTATTTCATGATAATTTGACGTCGCTAGATGACGAATTAATGTAAAACAAACGTAAATTTCTTATTGGGCATTGTTGTTACGCGATATAACTCTACTCGACGGGAAAATTAAATCGATTTGTGCTGACTCGAACGTTGCATCAACCCAAAATTAACTTACTTTTCCCCCCCAATGAGTTATAACGTGAATCACCGTAACAGCGTACGTATCGCGTTGATCGCTTTATCACTACTTTTGGTATTATTACATCACAACAAATCAAACCGTGCGGTCGTGATAGACTATTCGATTATTTTTTTCTCCTCTCGTTTTACATGTTTTGGTACAATTTTTTCGTAATAAACGTTCACAGCAATTGCCGAGGCAATTTCAACTTTTGCCGTTTGGCCTCGTCAACGTTTTTGCAAAGTAAAAATATGCTAATTTCGAAGACTGCGTGAGTGCTCACAGCAAGTAAAATAGTCCAAGGTGAGGTCTTGGTGCGATGTTTCTGCTGATTAAACTCCCGCTGCAAGTAAATCAAACAGGAAGAATTTTTGAACAATTTTTGTCCAAATTAAATGCTCATTTTGCGACGGCATTTTTATTGCCGTAGCAGAATGGCCATTATGACGTTTGCGGCGGCATTTACCACGGCAATTGCCGTGTGCCGCCGCCAAATTCGAGGACTGTATATGTGATCTCAGATACGGTACATCTCTCAAACGCAAGGATTACCCACAATGCAACAGTGCAATGACGGAACGAAAACGACAAAGTTTTTTGTTCGTCACACGGATGGGGGTTTCCCCATGTGGAGACTGAAAACTCAAGCCGAGTACGAGCAAGAAACGGGAATCAAGTCGAAGGAAGCGAGGAAATACATGTTCAACTGTCTGGAGGATATGACCCAGGTGAATACAATGCGCGTGGCGTGGTCATTGTGTTTGTGACTGGTAGCCTACTTTGCTTTGTAATGTCTGGAACATGTCACCAAGATGTCGCCACGATCATTGTTTCTAGGTCAACGTTCCTCAGTATGACGGAGGAGACATGGCGGTGGAGAAAGTGGACAGACGAGAGTTCCTTGATCTCCTCAAGAAGATGTTGACGTTGAACGCTGAGCGACGCATCAATCCCGGGGAAGCCCTCAACCATCCTTTCATCAGAATGACGCATCTCTTCGACTACGCACACACATCGCAGTGAGTGTTGCCATATGCCGCGTGTCGCTCGTTGGTCGCTGCCGGTATTTTTCCAAACCCTTAGTCAGAAATCACCTCGATATATTGATTCTTTGGTGTGCAATATTTATGGTTTGTTCCAGCGCTGGTAAAAAGATCGGTTTGCACAGTGGGTGGGGGAAATCACAAGCGGTGCCGACCATTGATGGAATGTTTCTTGTAGGGTGAAGACTTCTGTGCAGATGATGGAGGTCTGCAGGCGGGGCCACAATCTCTACAACCTCATTGGACATCAGAATCAAATGGTGACCGGTGCTCCACCAAGCGGCGCGCCTCTTCTCAACAGGTTGACACCCGGTGGCGCACCAGCCATGGGAGGAAGCCTCCACGTTCCTGTTGTCAAGCCGGTCAGTTGAACTTGTGCATGGTTTTGATTTCTAATACCTCCAGTGGTGAAAGTGTTCATGTGACTGTCGTTCCTTGCAGAGCTCGCAGACGAATGGTCGTTCCCGCGGTGGTGCTTACCAGCAGCCCTTCTTCATCTGCCCAGCGTATGCAAAACAAGCCACTCCCCCTAGGTAGGTCATGCACAGACATTTGGTATAATTGCGTCTTCTCATCACGTGTTTATTCTGTGACGTAGTACGACGCTAGCTGTGATGGATCCATGTTGATTTGTTTCGTTACAGAAGCCACCATTCGAGCTCTAGGTTAAGCCAGAACGTGTCGTCCTCCCACTCAGCTGTGGCCGCCCAGCTCTCTCTGCAGACTCCCGTGCTTCCCCAAGTGAGGATTGTGCGTTTGTCATCAGTGTCATCTGCGACTTTCACGAACTGTTGTTTTTACTTTGTGACGTCACACTGCACTAGATACGGTGACGTGTGTTACTAACAACTGTTATCGCAGAATGGCGGATCGATCTTGGTACCAGCCTGGCACCAACTTCCTGGAATCTCCGCGGGAATCCAACAACAGATCGAAGCCGCTGCCCAAGCCGACCTCTTATGGTGAGCTCGTGTACCTGTTGATTCTTAGCTTCTTGTGTATGAAGCGGTAGCAGTCACATTATACCATCCAGGCGCTGCAGCCATTGGACTGTGTTGCTATCAAGCGCTGTAAGTTTGGCATTTCCATTTTGAGATCCGTAAATGTGGCAGTGATAAATGATGTGTGGTCAGCATCCACTGGATGGTGGTGTATCTAGTCCCCGTCCATTGGGTGGCGATCTAACTGGACCCCAACCACTGGATGGCGATGTAGCGATCCCCATCAGTGGAAAGTGGTTTTCATACATTTCCTCTGCGCAGGCGACACCAGGGTGGAGCTCCATCAAACACGGACGCGGCCTACCTGCCATACTTCAACCAAATTGTCAAAAAGTGAGTCGTGCTCTTATTCGACATCTAGTGGCTGCATTGGGCTGTCTGCTATTTCAACCATGAACGAGCAGATATTTATAAAGTTCTTTGTTGATGATTTAAAACTGAAAAGTCTAGGTACAAAACGTCGTTTTGAATCCTTGATCCGGTCAAAGTGAAACTGGAATCATGAATCTCAATCCCCAAACGAATACAATGATGGAGAAATGATTCACAGTCTTTGAGAGGATTGGCCTAAAATTATCTAATTATTGAGACTTTTTGTTGGCGCTGTTTGCCATCGACTGTTGTATTATTTAGCCACTTATCATCAGACCTGCAACAAGTGCCAGGAGGGAAATAGCGACTACAAATTTATTCAATGGGTTGCGACCAAAACATTATTCAAGGGGTTTCAAGGATCATCAGTGCAATCTGACCCAGGAAACCCAGTCTACCCACACATCGGTTCGTGCTGCTTCGGCCATAGATTGGCTCGTAGCTTCTCTGGGCATGCCATCAGCTGCTTGGCGCGCACAAGTGTTCCAGCATAACACCAACATGCAGGCGTACAAGTTGCTTATAACATTACTCCATTGCGCAATGCACGGGCCCACCACATTAAAGCACACAAGTCAACAAGAAGCCAATTAGTTCGAGTCATGTGACTGCACAAACATATCAGTATCACATTAATCTTGACTTGAAATGTAATTTAAGAGTGACCTGTTTATAATCAGACTTTGTTAGTTTGGGGAAGACTCGTGTATCTACAATGCGGCATGCCATGATGGTGCGGGTTTCCACTTGTTGACTCCTCAGCTGTTAAACAAATAGAAAGTGTTTTATATTTCCTGACTAATATTCCTCCTGGACAGATCTACAAGCAATAGATTGATGGGCCCCGTGGAAGCCACATCCAGTAAGTCCCCACTCCATGTGATCTTCCATTTCACTCATTTGCATTTCTCGATTGTGGCCACTTTGGAGTGTTGTGTGCTCACTATGATGACGTGTGAAGCACATGATGACGTGTGCTCACTATGATGACGTGTGAAGCACATGATGACGTGTGCTCACTATGATGACGTGTGAAGCACATGATGACGTGTGCTCACTATGATGACGTGTGGAGCACATCGGTTGAAATCGTCACTTGTTTCATATTCTCGATGTCCTCAGAGAAACTTCGATTGTGTTCCTAACGAGTGGATGCTGTGTTCCAGGTCCTCATCCCCGTCCTCTCATCAGTCCGCCATCCTCATCAGTGACACTCCAGTCAGTGTGATCACCATCAGTAGCGACAGTGAGGAAGAAGGAATGGTTGTCGGATCATCATTGTGAGTCATCATCATCAATTGTGACGCTACAATGGAGTCTTCCTGCATCTCGCCTCGTTAGTTTCTGATTTTCTTTATCGTTTCTATCCCCAGACCAACCAATGACGCTGTGAGATGCGTAACGGTGCGGGACAGTCCAATGGAGCGTGACGACCAGCGCCCCAATAAAAGTCCCCATTGTGGCAAGATGGTCGCAACCGTCGCTCCATTCTCACACGAGGTCGCCACTGGGTGAGTTACCGCTGACCGACGCATCGTTTTAATTGTGACGTCATGAATAAACCGCAATTTCGTTCCAGGAAACCCGCCATGGACCACCCTTCTGCTTATACGCTTCCCCCCGGTGCGATGGCTAATGCGTTCGATCGCTACAACGACGGGCGTCAAAGAGCACCCAAGCGTGACGGTGATTTATCAGGTAACAATTTAACTGTTTGTAACGTTGCCCTTGGTGTGGTTCCCCTGTTTCATCTTGCGATCCCGTTTCAGTTTCCCCAAGCCGGCGCTACCCGTACAAGTATCTCCGCATCGGTCATCCCGCCATCCCAACCCCCAAGTTCGACCGCCCCCACAGCCTGCGGATGCACTCCTCATCATCTACCATGGCAACGGTTGCCACGGCAATGGATGGAGGGTTCGGAATCCAGGTTCAACCTCTCAACCTGAGCCAGGTACGGCTATGTCGTCATCAATGCGTCTTTATTAGTATTATGAGGTCATCGTGCTCCGTTGTGATGTAACTGTTTGTTGATTTCAGGGCGGCCACAGCGGGGAGGGGGAGGTCACGAATCGATACCGTGTCGGCCCCCCCGCATCATCATCCCATGGCAACCCTGGTTCCACGTACATGTCCGCTTACATGGCCCACCCGAGTCCTTCCACCAAGCCATTGATTGCAAACCCACCACCTCACATCGTTGGAACGGTGAGTGCCCGTCATTCAAACTCAACCGGTTATCAGCAAACTTGTTCAATAACATTCGCTTTCCTTCAACAGGCTCCTCCCCACATCCCGTCCGGACTGCTATCTCACGCAGGGAATCCCCAACTGCCGATAAACCCCCACGCATTGATTCCATCCCCCGCCGTCAATCCCGTGCAGTTGCATGCAGGGGGAGTCGGTCACTCTTCATCCATCGCATCTGCGATCCTTCATCAGTACGCCAACTACCCGACCAGTCCTTCCAGCGGTGAGTCCTCTATTCATTGTAGCTGACTGCAACCTTCATTCATCTGCAGCAATAAGTCCCCAACATGGCGACCAACATTCACAGGCCATGGCAACCTATGATCGTCAAATTTGACAGGAGGTTGCTATTCTGCTGAGCTTGATAGCAATCCGAATCGCCAGTATCAATAAGATAATCTGAGTACCCGTTAATAGTCAGTGTATATTTTGTGTGCTTTTGTCATCCAAATATTGGACTATATTTCGGCACATGTTGGAAATCAAAAGAGCATCTGGCAACGCTGGTAATAGGGAAGCATTTGTCTTATTTTAAGTGAAACTTGGAGTTTTGCTGTGATTTGAGATTCAATGACCAGGATCACACTTTTACAATTTGGATTCTCAAAACTTTCATTTTAAACAAATATAAAGTAAATTCAGCTTAAAGTTCAAATTCCATCCGCCTCCAGTCATTATTGCAGGTTTGCACCTTAGCAAGGCTGAGGCCGCTTCGCTATGGTTTCAGATTGCGCTTTTTCCACTGTTGAGGTTATTATTGTAGGATCTATGTAAGTGTAGAATCATAATCACTGGTTAGAACGTCGCTAGAACGTCTCTTGCGCAGCACCGACGCCACCTGCCACGTCGCATCCCATTGTTTGTTTCCTGTCCGATAGATTGAATCGCTCATTGTGACGAGGGCGGATGCAAAGAGCGCATTGCAGCATCTGGCAACATGATTTGGCCAATGGGATCATTGCAGCGGGACACGCCTCACAAATGTCGCACCTTCCAGTGACAAGCCATTGTGACGCAGTGGGCGGCAATCGATGCTAACATGAATCGAAACTATCTCCTGAACCCTGGATACGGTTTTATAGAAATATATAAAGAGTTCATTAATGAGATTGAGAATCGAGTGAATTCCAAACAAACACGTTCAGGGTTGCCATCTCCTGTGGTTTCTGTATATGCAACCGCGTGGACTGATCTGTCAAAGTTCAATAACTTTATTTAGGTCGATAGATGGCGCTGTTGGTTTACGCAACCACGTGAGCCGACTTATTGTGACATCATACATGTATGTTGCAGGTTTATACGTGCCGGCCTACCATCCCATCTCCCCCAGTCGGCCGCACGGCTACCACTATTTCTATCCTTCTTCTTGAACATCGACGCCTCCTTTGTTCCAACAATGAATGTCGCGATTTGTATTGTTAGGACGTCGCTTTCTTCGTATATATCACTGTTGCGTGAATGACGTAACAACACAATAGTTTGTTGATGGCGTCATCGCTGCCTTGCTCGATGTTGTAATTTCACGTTTGTTATTGTACTCGATGTCTCCCCCGCTTGAGGGGGTCATTGTTCTATCTTTTCTGCTTTATTTGCGTGTGCAGCTAGGTGGCGCCTTATTAATTACCTGCGGAGGATCCCATTGTTCCATTTGTTTCCTCCTCATGATCCTGCGCACTCATTCATCTTATTGTTGCCTCCCACCTGATGGTTCGCGAATGTTCCGCGTGGTTTGAGCCACGAGTGGTCGACTATTTCTAATGTTTATTCCGCTCATGTACTTGCTGGTGTTGCTTGTGTGTTTTAAGTGAAATTGACTTCACTTGCTTGTGAAATCATGTCATAACTCTGATGTCACAATGACGTCGATACCCTTTAAAGTTCATGTACATATCACGTGGTGCTGTGCTCGCTTTGCCATTATGACATCACTTTCAAATTTTATTATCACCGCCAGCGACGGCAGTGAGGTCTCCAGCGTCGTAAGAAAAACTTCAAAAATTTACATTTTTGACTTAAGTTCAGTGTTGCCCTTCACTTCCTCTTATGTTACCTCCGCCGGCAGTGTTGCCAGATAACAAAATAATCAAGCTATGTAAACGGTAGTACAGCCATGTTATTGTGCAATAGCTCAACACAAATGTTTGAAGCATTGGATCCATTAACCTTCATCCTTTCAAACCCGGTTTGGAGATGACTTCCCCTGGAATTGCAGCCATCGGTTGCACTTCGGTGAAGTCATCTTGTGTTGTAATTGTGCAAAGATATGTCCAACCCAACTCACTATGTGTTCGTGTAATTGCACCAGGATGGTCATTCCGTTGTCGGACAACGTGGCTGTCAACTCGACACCTTTTGCATGTGTGTGGCGTCATTGATCTGGGTCATTATTAGTATTCACTAACTGTAGTGACGTCACACACGTCTTGAAGAGGAAGCTCACATATCCCTTTCGTCATATCCGGCACAAAATGGCTCCGATTCCAATTTCGCGTTGGCGCGTGTGATCAACAAAGCACCGCGCATCTCTCAAGTTCCTATCATCGACCGCCATCTTGCGGCCTTGTTTCCTTGTCATCACATTGAACAGACGTAGATTTGCTTTTATGTCGTAGAAACAACGTTAGTTTCGGTTGTAGCTCGTAGTATGTTTGTAAACATCAAGTTTTCCAAATGCCAATTCTGTGTCTCAAAGCAGGACAGGTTTATTCAGGTGTCTCGAGCCGAGACAAGTGAAGTTGATAGTTTACTAAACGATTGGTATTCGGTGAAACCTTAAATTCAACCAACTTTCCATATCCAGAAATACATCTCGAAAACAAACTGTAGCCTAAGTGAATGATTAAAAGTAATTCAAAAATCTGACGCTTTTAGCTAGAGCCAGGTTGACTTAGCCTACCAATAGGACGTGGCGCGTTTCAGGGGATGTCTAACTCGACAGGAGTAGAAACTTGGACGGTGTAGTGGCCTAAGTCTGAGACAAACTTTTTCTACACCTCGGAAAATAGCAAATTACGTACCATACGGCGTGCACTACTTTATTTCTATCGAGATCCTGTGCGGTCGTCAGAAGTTTTCAAACTGATGAATTGAGTTGTTGCATTTGTCTCCTGTAGGGGCGGTCGCCAAAGCAAGCCGCGCGGCGCCTCAACGTGGACCGAGTGTTTACCTTAGGGCAGTGGTTCTCAACGGGGGCGGTACCGCCCCCCGGGGGGCGTTTTGATTTTTCAGGGGGGCGGTACGATTAACTTGGCTTAAGGGGGGCGTTTTGATTATTAAGGGACATTCTGGTTTAACTCATCTTCCGCCCAGCGTAACGATTTCGTGAAAGAGCTCGTATCTTCGTGATAGCATTTTCTCCCTCATACCTGGTGGAAAAGGGATTCAGCTGTGTTGTTCTGGTACGCTAAACAGCGAAACCCACTTGACATATCCAATTATCCATAAGAGGTGATCCTCGAATGTTTCTCACTGGCTTTACACCGGATGTGAAGAAAACTGGCACTTTCTCACCAAGCCCAAGGTTCACACTGACTACCAGTAGACGTAGGCTACGGTACACTGTTTTCATGCTCGCAAATATAGGCTGTATTTGCTTTTCATCAAATGTAATTAGGCCTACTAATCTCTAAAACTCTTACAGCCTGTTTCACCCTAAAAGGGGGATCATCAAAAGGTCCTTATTCTAATAGAAATAGAATTCTATTTGAATAAGTACCTTCTGATAATCCCCCTTTTAGGGCGAAACAGGCTGTAAGGGTTTTAGAGACTGGTAACTAGCCTATATTTGATGTAATTCGCTCTGTTTGGCTTTTTGCTTGGCATTGAGCACTTTTTGTAGTAGGTACCGTATAAATAGTATTTATTGTTTTATATTCGCTTTTCGTAATTAATCGTTTTTGTTGGGGGGCGGTAACATTTTGCCAGTTCATGAAGGGGGCGTTGGGCAAAAAAAGGTTGTTGAGAAACACTGCCTTAGGGTGTCCCACTTTTAGGCGACTTTTTAGGAAAATTAGGTTCGGGTCAAAACCTGACTGGATTTTCGTCACTGATTTCAAAGATGACGTTATTTTTTCATTATGACGCCATCTTGATGCGCAGCTAGCGGATTTTTATTGTTTTGGCCTTATCACGAATATGGTAAGAGCTAGAGAGTTGGGACATGCGCCAAAATGACCAGAAGGGACGATTTCCTATGTGTTGTCAATACAATATGAAACGCTAACTGCAACAGAAAAGGAGTTATTTTTAAAAAACATGTTTTTGCTCATTTTTGGACAAAAAAATGAGAAACACGGCAATTTTGCTACAGTGACGCTTTTATTTCGATTGGTAAGTTGCTGTGCTGCGCCACTTTGTTTAACAATTAAGTACAGTGGTAGTAGTCTAGCACAGGGGTGTGCAACGTGCGGCCCGCGAAGATGTGCCAATTTGGAATTGTGTGCGTCCCGCGGAACATGTTTATACGGTAATTTAGTTTAGTCTGGTACGTTTGAACAATTCATTGTGGAGTGGATTATTGCAGATTTCGCACCTTCTGTTAACCATTTTAGAAGTCTCCCACCGGCCACCGCTAATCCATTGTATTTAATTATTTGGAACGTAAAAATGTATGGTCACATAAAAGGCTTTATGAACAAAGTACGACTTTGGAAAGCTCACGTACAGACAGGAAATCTTTTCCACTTTCCAACTTTAAGAGACTATGGAATGCATCCTAAGAAGAAAACTGAATTTGCTGACCAACTTGAAAAATTGTTGTATGAATTATTGGCTCGTTTCAAGGACTTTAAATCTCATGAACATTTGTTTGGTATATTCGCTTCGCCATTCAACACAGACATTAACAAAGCACCAGAAGATATAACTTGAACTGATTGATCTTCAAGAGAAAACGGATTTGAAAGCAAAGTATTTAAAAATGAATCTTGGCGACTTTTACCGAAAACATTTCAACTAAGATGACTTTCCACTTTTGAAAAAATTCATGGCTTCAAAAATGGCTCTTTTTGGCTCAACGTATTTGTGCGAACATTTTTTTCTAAAGCGGGCGTCATGAAAAATGGACTTCGAATTGCGATCACTTCCATTAAAGTAAATTTGGAAAAAGCCGTAGGGAAAAGAAGCCAGCTGCAAACTTCTCACTGAGCTCGTTTAAAGACGGTGTGACAATAAATTTGAATAAGTTAGCAGTTTTCTTCAGAAATTCATGCGTCCTAACTTATTATTTCTGGAAGGAGATAACCCCTATTAAGAATAACAAAAAACTACTTTTTTGTGCCTGCAACTACTAGAAATCATATGTTAAATAAACGTGCGGCCCGCGGTTTCCCCTAATTATTTATATCTGGCCCTCCTGTAATAAAGGTTGCACACCCCTGGTCTAGCACATTACAATTGATTACCTCAGCATTGATTTTTATATGCATATTGCAATTACTAATACTACCTAACTTTAAACCCTTGATCATTTTGTTCAAAGATCTATCAAACAAAACCACAACACAGTTTAATGGGATTATTTCCTGCCACCAGGAAAGGAGCTCAGACGACCTGCCTGGGTACGGTTGAATCGCCTCCGCAAGGGTGTTGGGCGCTTCGCTTCGTTGATGCACAAATGGGGCCTATCAACATCTGCGGCATGCAAATGTGGTGCAGAGGAACAGACAGCAGATCACATCCTCTACCACTGCCCGACGTTTACTCCTCCAAGGGCAGTTGGCCTGTCAACACTCTACAATCAAGTGGCTGCTCGAAGAATGCCCGGACATTTGACCCCCATGAAATGTAGTCCAAAAAAACAACCTCTCATACGAAAGAAGAAGATTTATCACACCATACTGTGCAAAGCAGCACAAATGCGCAAGTCTATTTTGGACAAATCATCTCGGATCAAGCCGTTCACAACGCCTTTCAGTCTGCCAATGAAGCGCTCTGTACGCCAAAACACTGATGGAGATGAAAAACATGCAATGCATGGAGCCATCTTACTTTCTTCGGAGAAAAAAATCACGTAAGTTGCCACGCTTCAAAAGCGTCTGCTCGATATCAACGTTTCTTGGAAAACTTTTCTGTCTTGCCGCATCAGCAGCAAAAGGCGGAGTTTCAGCGTGGGAACTCAAAGCAAAGTTTTTAGGGCTCGACCATTGAGATGCATGCTTAACGAAATGTTTCAGAACAGCGTTGAATACTGGTTCATCAACAGATTTATATGCAAGTAATAAATCTTTTGTAAACAGTACAATTGAGGGACCTTTAGCAGCGGAAGCTTTAAGATGGATGACTAAAATACTGGCAAATAAACACAAACAATGAAAGAAACCATACGTTGAAGTTGAGCGATACCTTGAGGCTCAACATAATACCCAAAAATCAGCATTCTTAAGTAACCACTCGCTGTTGTTATCCAACGCGCATGGGACACGCTTTCTTGATAAAAAAGTAAGGGTTTTTAAATTTCCTGGAACATCCATCACTAAATGAGCTGCCAGAGCAAGAAGACACATATGGTCGCTCCGAAAAGATCAATCTTCAGCTTCTTTCTTATCAGAAAACCATAAGATTTTGGCTTTTAAATGATTTGCGGCTAGAGCTGAGATGGAAACTTTACAATCTTGTCGGATTTTCAGATGACTGAACCTAAGGGTTACCATCACTCTAAGATTTACTGCTAAAACTATATTTCGTAATGCTTGCCAGACAAAATTTATGAATCTAGGGCGCAAAATATCCTAAATGATGCAACAACAATGCATCATTTTTATTTTAGGATCTATAGTTTATGCCATAACAATCGAAATAAAAGCGTCACTATATCTATTGTTAAGCTACTACCACTGTACCTAATTGTTAAACAATGTGGCGCAGCTTAACAATCGAAATAAAAGCATCACTGTAACAAAACCCAAGCAAAATTTCCGTGTTTCTCATTTTTTTGTCCAAAAATGAGCAAAAACATGTTTTTTCAAAATAACTCCTTTTCTGAATACTGAAAAGTTTGGGTGTTCATCAGGACAATTATCGTTTCTAGCACTAGTTGCTACGTTCATCTGATGAAATTGAAAGTAAAATTAACAACAAACAAGATGGTTTATTGCTTCACTGACGTTTTCTGACTTTTCTGCTGCAGTTAGCGTTTCATATTGTATTGACAACACATAGGAAATCGTCCCTTCCGGTCATTTTGGCGCAAGTTCCAACTCTCTAGCTTTTACCATATTCGTGATCAGGCTAAAATAACAAAATCCGCTAGCTGGCGCATCAAGATGACGTCATATTGAAAAAATAACGTCATTTTTGAAATCAGTGACGAAAATCCAGTCAGAATTTGACCCGAACCTAATTTTCCTGAAAAGTCGCCTAAAAGTGGTACACCATAGTTTACATACTAAGTTTAATACAATATTGTTTCTTTTAATACAAATAGGTCACAGAAGTTATGCACCAAGTTGCTTCACGGGTTTTTGCTGGAACGGCGCGGGGAGTTCTTGAGTAAAGTCCGGAGCTTCGTGTAAACTCCTCTGGATTTTGTCTCTTCATGATACAAGCCAAACTGGGTAATCCCCTCTGCGAACTTAGAGCGGTGGGGAATCCCGGGCTCATCGGAAACGAGAGTTTTAGTAGAATCTTGAACAAATGAAAGACACATCGTGGAAGTTGTTTCCTTTTCAACTGGAGTAGACTCGGGGATCCAGTGAACTGGGATTGTTTCCTTGTCCTGACTCGCGATGTTCGGTTTTTCGCAAGAGGAGTTTTGATCAAACCCGGATCCACCTAATTCTTTATCCAAATGTTTTTCAATGGGACGAGAATCAGGACTGTTATGGTGGGAAGTTGATTCCTCAGGAGACGTAGGATTTTCATGACGATAGCTTGATTTTTCAGGACTCTCACTCAGAAAAGTAGATGCTCCTGGAGATTCAGGACTCTCGTGGATGGAGGTTGATCCTCCAGGAGATTCAGGACTCTCATAAATGGAAGCTGATTCTCCAGGAGATTCAGGACTCTCATGGATGGAAGTTGATTCTTCGGGAGATTCAGGACTCTCATAAATGGAGGCTGATTCTCCGGGAGATTCAGGACTCTCATAGATGGAAGTTGATTCTTCGGGAGATACAGAACTATCATGAATGGAGGTTGAATCTCCAGGAAGCTTAGGATTTTCATGATAGGAGCTTGATTTATCAGGACTCTCATGGATTGAGGTGGACTCACCAGGAAATTTAGGACCCTCGAAGAGAGAAGTTGAGTCTGTTGGAGAATCAAGATTGTTACAGATTGAGGTTGATTCTGTAGAAAAAAATTTAGTTTCATCTTTTGAGTCTACCAGATGGGTTTCTGTATTTGCTTGAAGAACATTGTCTGATGGACTATCGCGATCCAAGGTGAGGATTTGTGATTTATCCTGGACAGAATCATCTTGGATGATCTCTTCGACTTCAATACATTCTTCAACGACTTTTGGAGAATCATTTCCACTGGCATCACCGCAGATGCTGTTATCCGATGCTGTGTTGCTGGGCAACATCTCATCCACAGGACTCTTGATGAGATTAGCAGTTTCCTCTTGCAGCCGGAGCTGGTGGAGAATCATCTCTCTCTTGATCTGTAGCTCGACTTCATCAAGATCCCCTGCATCCCCATCTGTAAGAGAATTAGAAAAATTCAGAAAACGGAATTATGAAGTCACTGAGTAATAGAGCCGCCTCTTACCTCCTTCCACTTCCTCATCTCCGCAACCGACATCTTCCACTTCTCCTTCCTCAACACCGGAGAGATCCTGCATTCAAAATTATTCAATGGAAGGCGTTCTAATCAAGTTATCTTTATAGTATCAGCTCATCCATTCAGTGACGTAGACAAAACGAAAGCGCAACATCATTCGGAGCGACTCACCATTGTTGCTTCCATTGACTCTTCATCTTTCGTGGAAACTTCTTTCACATCTGGACCTACAAATTAGACGTCGTGACTTTGCGTACAAAGCGACATTCTGCAATGACAAGTCACGTCATAAATACCAACCTCCGTCATCACTGGTTTCCATGTCAACCTCGGTAATATCGTCCGTCTTGTGATGATGATCCTTCTTCCGTCTCTTCTCGTTGTCCGTGCCGCATTTCTCACCTTCCGCTTTCCTATATGTCGCCAAATCATTACTTGCTTCCCAGACACAACCATCGCGAGGAAGCACAGCAGTTGCCTCATGGGCGGACACAGTGATAGATGAGCCGACACGCTCCCAACCATAATATCTGGTTGGCAACCTGGCAGTAAAAGGGTTGCCAGACAGTGCCGGTCCTCACCACGTCGGGGGGGGGGGGGGGCTACACTACACGGTCGAAGACAAACAGTAAAACTCGCCTATATTGACACATGGAGGGACCTTCCAAAACATTTCATTTATAGAAAAATAATCACATAACCGAATTCCACTGTATTTAGTTTAGCAATGCAACAATGGCAATATTCCATTGCAGCGTGGTCCAACTTGGGGGCCAGATCACACCGTGTCCGCAGCAGCAATGGTTAGGACGATGAGGTTATCAAGGGAACGATCCATGGCCTTCTTTAGGCTAAGGTAACATTTCGAGGTGGCCCTCCTCCATAAACTACAATCACTTAACCGCTGATTTGGTTACAAAACATCACACACTCCCAAACAGCAAATCAACCGGTTTGTACATTGATTTGTTATCTGGGTCGACGCTGCGGTGGCATACCTCTTCAGAAGAGCGTTCCTATGTTTGTGGTACGATACCAATTTGTCCTTGCTGTGACTTTCATCCATAGGTACCGCACCTAACTCCTCGCAATGCTGTGGAAGAAAGCATATGACGTCATCACTGGTACTTCCCCGACAAGCCATTTAATCGGAGTACAACCGGAGGGCTCGGCAAGAAATCAAACAACGCGCTAAAGATAATGACAGTGGTAGAAAGTAGGGACAGTAGCAGAAGGTGGTGACAGTAGCAGAAGGGAGTGACAGTAGCAGAAGGGAGTGACAGTAGCAGAAGGGAGTGACAGTGGCAGAAAGTAGGGACAGTAGCACTATTCTGCGCTACCAGGTCGGCAGAAGGCCATATTTGAGATCAAATGAGGGTGATTAAAAGTGAGAAGTGAGGTCATAGAATGCTTGAACAGGCTAATGATATGCGTCCAGCTTACAGACAGCCACATTTGCAGAAGCTGCGAGATAAGTAAACACAGTTGCAGCAATGCTCTAAATCTATTCTGACTCTTACGATTGGAAAACCGGAACTTACAATAAAAATTACGGAATGGCCCGTTTCGGTGAGTCCGATTCGGTGAGTCCGATTCGGTGAGTCCGATTCGGTTAGTCCGATTCGGTTAGTCCGATTCGGTGAGTCCGATCCCTTAACGGGGGATTTTTTCAATTTTTTTTTTAAATTATCGGGTACCGTAGCCTAATTATCATTGCCGTTTTAGGGTTAGGGGTTAGGAGTTAAGGTTAGGGGTTAGAAGTTAGGAACTCACCGAATCAGACTCACCGAATCGGACTCACCGAATCGGACTCACCGAATAGTAGCAGACCCAAAAATTACGTGGGCACTGGCGTATATGTGCATTGTGCGCCAGTAGGTAATTGATTTGGTGGAGAGTTCGCTTTGTTGTACCGTAGATATACAAAATGTATGTCTGCAGTAGGACGAGGTAATTTTGAACCAGTTCACAAGGATCGATATTCTAAAGAATACGTCACCAATCATGACGTCACATACTCACATCGATGACGCAGCTGTCAGCCTTGATGTTGAAACCTGGGTATTCAATGATCTTGTTCACGTCAACGGGGCCTGAGGAAGAATTAGTGAAACGTTAGCAGATTGACTCAGTTACGCCGGCTACTATTTAAAGGTAAGATCTTTTGTCGTACTTAGGCTAACGTCCGATAGATGAAGATTTACATCAGGGTTACTCAACTGGCAGACCGCGGTCCGAATCCGGACCTTTTGGGTGTTGATGGTGGACCTTGAGCTTTTGGAAGAATAACCTCATTGCCACATTTCAAGGCTTCTTTAAAGGGGCAGACAAGTCCATTTTCAAATGCAAATTGAGAGTTGAAATACACAAAGGGGATATTCAAAAACACGTTGCACTTGTTTTTATGAAAAAATACTCATTTGTTCTCACGCAATCTTAAAACAAAGTTTTGGTTTTGTAATTCGAACACACACCGCACGAACTGTTGTCGAAATAAAAAAATTTCTCGGGTGACGTCATGAGAGTACTGCTGGACAAATATTTTGCTTGTTTGAGGTGTGGCATGCGTTTGCAGCAGTGGATAAGATTATCCCACGTTACAATTGAAGTTCAGATTTAGTTTATTGTAGCCTTGGTGCTAGCTTACATCATTTTACAGACTACACTAAACTTTTTGTTGGACGTTTAACCTAAACATTTTGGGCTGGACCTTGCAGTGTTTGCATAGTTTTGATGGTATTTAACAGTAGGAGGTTAGACAGTCAAGGGTTGCAGAGATTTGCATTTATTTTTTACTTCATGATTAGTCAGTGCTGCATGCTGTGCTGTGTGTACGATAGGCCTACCTACCAGTCTCAGTATTTACTCATGTATTTCAATTTGTGATTGTGTATTGACTAGACAAGTAGGCCTATACCTATATCTCAATATGCATTCTTCCCCAGTGCTGTGTGAGTAAACTAAGCTAAACCTGTAACAATTTGGTACTCATCATGCCAAATCGGTGTGTTGTCTATGGCTGTTCATCTGGCGGTTCTTCTACTGATAAAATTTCTTTGTTCCATTTTCCAAAAAATCGTACCATAAAAAAAAATGGAACAAGTCTGTAAACACCACAAGAGTGTGGCCAGGATCGAGTCCAGCACAATATGTCGACTCCATTTCAAGGAAACAGATTTTCAAAATCTTTTTCAATTTGACATGGGTCATGCCACACGTCTCAATTTAAACCTTAATGCATGCCCTTCAATTTTTCCAAACAAAAACATTTCAACAACTTTGCCACCGTTGGATTCAAAGTCCAGTGGAGAGACAACTCCACAACAAAATTCCACTTTATCCATGCGACCAGCTGCTAGGAAGCGTCAAGTTCTTGAGGTAATTTTAAGCTAACAATTATATTACTACATGTTTGTTATAAAGTACCGTACATAAGTAGCGAAGTAGCATCCTTGAGAAATTATTTTCCATACAGTTTACAATATGTATGCTGCCTGCTGATATAGTGATTCCCAGCTACATGCAGTTTTAAAACGTCCCATGTATAATTCACCAAGCATTAACAAAAAAGTCCTTCATATATACATTGTTGTTTTCTTTTTCAGTTACTGGCTAGGGATGCACCCAAATTCGTAACCTGAACAATTCGTACTCTGAAAAGATCCAGAGAAAAAATTTAAAAAAGCCGAAGTTGCTGATCGGAGTTTCCGCAAACAAACAAACAAAAGCTCTTAGGATCAATACCGGAAATTTTAAAATATTTGCAGAAACCCCAATCAACCCTAACCCAACCCTAACCTTTTAAAATGTTTGCGGAAACTGCGATCAGCGACTTCGGCAAACTCTTAGGATCATTACCGGAAATTTTAAAATGTTTGCGGAAAAACGAAAACTGCGATCTTCGGCTTTGTTTTATTTTTTCTCTGGATTTTTTCAGTTTGTTTGTTTGCCTCCGATCAGCGACTCCGATCAGCGACTTCGGTTTTTTTAATTTTTTCTCTCAATCTTTTCAGGGTAGAAATTGTTCAGGGTACGAATTAGGTTGCACCCACTGGCTAGCACTAGTGTTGACAATGAGGAAGCTGAACACACTGAATTACAGGAAGATGCAATGGTAATGTTACTGTTGTTGTAATGTGCTATTGTGCGTTCTTCTGTTTATAGTTGTCCCGGTATTCTAATGTGTCATGCCAAACAGAAATGGTTACTTGTGAGTGATGCTGTAACACAATATGACGTGTTAGATTTCCGTGCTTGTTCATCAAAAGGATGCCAAGCTGCCTTGAAGCCAATGAGTGCGGCGAAAGGTAAGAAACTTTGACTCTATAATATAACATATTATGAAATAACAGTTTAGTGTAAATTTTAATAGGTTTGGAAAGAGAAGTGATGCCAAAAAATACTGTAAAAGTTGCTTTGCTTGATTTGAAATATGTTTATTGCAGCAACTCAGGCTAATGCCCTGGTATCAACACAATCTGTAGGTGTGACCTGCAACTTGCAAGAAAGAAAGCGAAGTGCACCAGATTACCTTACTTTTACTTCCACTCCCAAAAAAGCAAGAATGGCTTTGCAAGACATATCTTTTGAAGATAATGAAATGCACGATCCAAATTTCTCAATAAATACATTTTCGGAGGTGTCTACCAATGAACGTAGTGATTAGTGAAAAGCTGGGGTAAGTTTGTAAACAATGATACTGTTATCTGTTATAGATATTTTATGAATGCTTTCCTGATGTATAGAAACACACACATACTGTAAGGTAAGCGGAAGGGCTCAATCTTTTCTTTAAAATAATGTCATTGATAAGAAGTTTTTGTGCAGTGAGCTATATTGCTTGCTGTCACCAATACGGTACCCGGTCATTTGGTCGACAGTCATTTGGTCGACAGTCATTTGGTCGACAGACATTTGGTCGACAGGACGTTCGGTCGACAAAACATTTGGTCGACAGAACGATTAATTTTAGGGTTAGAGTTAGGGTTAACTAACCCTAACTGTAACCCTAACCCAAATGTCCTGTCGACCAAATGTCTGTCGACCAAATGACTGTCGACCAAATGACCGGCCATGCACCAATACATTGGTGTTGCTCTAAAATAATCTAAAACAGCTCACTTGCACTGTTTAGAAGATCTTCCAGTTCCTCATCAAATACTTCTCCAATTGACGAGAAGAAGTACACTGTATTTGCTACACAGCTGATAGAATTGTTCAAGATTTGTCCAGTCTGCCAAACTGCTACAAATGCAACTGTTGCTGGTTGTGGGACATGCATAACCATAACAGAAGTTTGCTCTATGCCTGAGTGCAACTATTCCAGAGTCTGGTCAAGTCAGCCAATGATGGGACAGATCCCAGCAGGAAATTTATTACTTGTGGGTTCCATCTTTGCTAACGGCTTATCGTACGTCAAGACACGTACATTTTATACTTTAGCTAGCAAACCCAGCTTCTATTTACATGACTCATTGAAAAACCCGGAATGGCCCGATTCGGTGAGTCCGATTCGGCGAGAGCCTTTTTCGGTAAGAGCCTTTTTCGGTGAGAGCCCTATTCGGTGAGTTTTTTTTTTTAAATTATTGCGCGCCGTAGCCTAATTATCATTGCCGTTATAGGGTTAAGGGATAGGGTATAGGGGTTAGGGGATAGGGGGTTTTTGGGGTTGGGGGTTTTTGGGGTTAGGGGGTATGGGGGTTTTTGGGGTTTGGGGGTTTGGGGTTTTTTTGGGGTTTGGGGTTTTTTGGGGGTTTGGGGTTTTTTGGGGGTTTGGGGTTTTTTTTGGGGTTTGGGGTTTTTTGGTTTTGGAGTTTTTTGGGGGTTTGGGGTTTTTTGGGGTTGGGGGTTTGGGGTTGAGGGTTTTTGGGGTTGGGGGTTTTTGGGGGTTGGGGTTTGCGGTTTTGGGGTGTTTGGGGTTAGGGGTTTTTGGGGTTGGGGTTTTTTGGGGGGTTGGGGTTTGCGGTTTTGGGGTTTGGGGTTTTTTGGGGGTTTGGGTTTTTTTGGGGGTTTGGGGTTTTTTGGGGGTTTGGGGTTTTTTGGGGGTTTGGGTTTTTTTTGGGGGTTTGGGTTTTTGGGGTTTTTTGGGGTTTTGGGGTTTTTTGGGGGTTTGGGGTTTTTTGGGGGGTTGGGTTTTTTTGGGGGTTTGGGTTTTTGGGTTAGGGGGTTTGGGGTTACGGTAATTAGGCTACGGTACCCGATAATTTTCAAAAAAAAATTCAAAAAAATCACCGAATAGGGCTCTCACTGAAAAAGACTCTCACCGAATCGGACTCACCGAATCGGACTCACCGAATAGTAGCAGACCCGAAAAACCAGTGTGTCTTGTAACAAATTTACGTTTATTTTACGTATGTTTGTACGTTATACCCAGACAACAAAACCTCTCGTTGATTCAACGGATTCAAATGAGAGATTTTCTTGCAGTGTTCAGTTAAAGGGACTTTTTGTTACCGTACTTTAAGTTCTGATCCTGTGAGACTGATTTAATTTGTTCGTTTTATATTATTGGCTTGTGTTTTGCAGATGTACTTCGTTTCTTAGTTCATTTAAACCTAACAAATGGTCGTTTCAGTGTGAACATACTTTTCTCAAAACTGCTCGTAAACAGGCCAACTTCGCCCAGAAAGCAACAACGTAATGATGATTTATTGAAGCTATTTCTGAAAGATTTCAACGGTTCGAGGAAAAGTTTTCTCTGCCTATAAAACGTTGTATCGTAGTTTTATAAAACATTTCTGGAATCTTCATTGATTTCGTATTATCTGAATTTCTGAAAGATAGCAGAACCTATAGGAAATTCACTGAAACTATACAAGTTGTATTTGGCTGTACAATGTACATGCTTTCCATTGCCAAGTCAAGAAAAATTTGCTGCCATAGCCATCTCCCATCGAATCGGCACATTGCCGCTAAGAGTAGATAAAAACAGGTTGTGGAAAATTGATATGTTTAATGTTGTTGCAGAGCAATGTATGTGGTTGCAGCAATACGATGGAAAAGGCTGGGCTAGTTAAATGTATGGATTTCGTTGAGAGATGTGGCTTTGATGTGCGGGTGAAACTTCTCGTTGCTGACCGTCATCCACAAATCATTGCATATATGCGGGATCACAAGCCAGAAGTTGAACATGTGTTTGATGTCTGGCATGTTGCGAAAGGTACAGTTAGAATAATGTCACAATGAATGTGACTGCTACTTTATGCAATACTGGTAGCTGACTGGGATTCTAATAACTCACCAGAGATAAGGAGAAGAATAGCGCTGGGAAGAAATGCATTTGTTGGAATGAATAGCATTTGGAAGAGCAAGGATGTAAAATTAGAAACAAAAAAGAAGCTGATCAAAACTATTATATTCCCAATTGCAACTTATGGATGCGAAACATGGACAATGAACAAAACAGACAGAAGAAAGATTGACGCATTTGAATTGTGGTCTTGGAGAAGGTTACTGCGTGTTCCTTGGACAGCCAAAATAACAAATGAGAAAATTCTTGAACAAATTAAACCGGACATATCCCTAGAAGCTAGAATCGTCAGGCAAAAACTTTCATATTTTGGCCACATAATGAGAAGCAAATCAATGGAAAAAGACATCATGCTTGGTTTGGTGAGCGGAGGAAGAGGAAGGGGGCGCCCAAAAACAAGATGGCTTGACACGATTGTAAATGACAGTGGTATGGGAGTGCATGAATTGAAGGAGGCTGCGTGGGATCGAGAGATGTGGAGAAAGATGACGTATAGAGTGACCGAGAGTCGTAAACGACTGAACGGATGATGATGATGATGGTAGCTGACTGATGGTTTTTATTTTATTAGGATTTTGGAGATACAGTTACAAGAGTAAATATAAACAAAAGTTGTTTTTACAGATGCTATAAGCACATTTCCCACAGACAGTTTGTTCGGTGGATCTGGGGTTATCTTGGAAGATCAATCTGTGTGCCTCTGACGTCATGCGTCGTTTCGGCCATTAGATCGAAGTTTCCAAGTGACAAAAACGAACACGTTGGGTTTAAGTGTCCTGATTTGAAATAAAGTCACAATACAAAGTCTGCTTTGAGAAAAGCTTTTTCGTGTGCACAGAGAGAGAGTGAATTTTGTACATGTACAGTAAGCAATACTAGAGGTCTTGAGAGAATCTTCCTAGGTATTTACAAACTAATATGGTACTTGTCGAAAGGTAGTTGCTTTCAGTGTTCATTTTATCAACTACTGAGCCGCTTACAATCGACATAAATAGTTCATTGTCTTTGTTGGAAACGTCACTACAAACAACCGCTTACACTGCATCTTGCGCGAACACAAATCAGCTTGTACTCTAATGACGTCACACGTGATTATCGCACGGTTCAGTGCGCGCGCGCCGCTAACAACTATAGAGCAAACAAAAACGGCCCTACAAAGGAAACGCAATCAAATTTTGGGAAAATTTCAACGACAACCCTTTATTATAAACGCCTAGAGCACATACAAACAAAAAAATCGCAAAGTACAATTTGGACTTGCATGGCCCTTTAAACAGATTTCTACTGGGAGGAAGCAATTTTTACTGTGAATATATCTTAGTTGCTGGGGGGCTTCACCTCCCAGACTCCCCAACACTTTCTTAGAAATCCAAGTCGAGTTACATTTTACCTAAAAAGTGGTTTGGTACCGGTACAGATAATTTAACTTTCATGGTTGCGTAAGAAATAACTTATTCACCGGACCGCCAAAACTAATCAACTTATCAAACTGGACCTAGTTGTTAACATTAGTTGAGTAACCCTGATTTACATCAAGTGGACGCTAAGGCAAGCCAACCTCCGTGTCCACCTTCAGGCTCGCCACTGAGTGTTGTGTCAAAGACACAACAGTCGCATGCTCTTCAGCAGCGTCGAACCGACACTCTTTCAATCGCTAAGCCTCTATCCAGACATGCAGCCGACTACAAGACATTGAAGAAGTCAACATCCGTACCTTCTTCCAGGTCAGGATCAATGTCCTCAGCTTTCTTGTTTCTTCCGGAGTAAAAACTCAGTCCGGACGTAGCAATCCTCGCCTCCTCCAGATGTCCAGGTGGATATCCCATCATCCGCATCTGATAAATGTAAGGAGGAAGATCGTATTTCTTCATCCCGAGGGCTCTTTTCAGGGTTTCACTAAAACAAAATTAAGAAACATCAAAAACTTTCTTTTGAATACTGAAAAAGTTGGGTCTGCTACTATTCGGTGAGTCCGATTCGGTGAGTCTGATTCGGTGAATTCCTAACTTCTAACCCCTAACCTTAACTCCTAACCCCTAACCTTAACTCCTAACCCCTAACCCTAAAACGGCAATGATAATTAGGCTATGGTACCCCATAATTAAAAAAAAAAATTGAAAAAATCCCCCGTTAAGGGATCGGACTCACCGAATCGGACTAACCGAATCGGACTCACCGAATCGGACTCACCGAAACGGGCCATTCCGGAAAAAGTTTGGGTGTTCATAAGGAATATTATCGTTTACTTCACAATGTAGATATTAACGACCTGTTTTAGCCTGATGCTGCGAGTTCGCTGTGGTAATAGCGAATTGCACGAGCTTTCGGAACACAGTTCTTGGTGGTAAGACCTGGATTTGCCAGTCCGCCTCTTTCGACGCTCACGAACCCTCCGAAACTCCCTTTAAAAACTACAAAATCCAAACCTTGTCGGCTACAAAACTACCCACTACGGAACGACGACATGTGTAACACCAAGAACTGTGTCTACAAGATCAAATGCAAAAAATGCAGGGAAAGCTATATAGGCAGCACGATCCGCCCGCTCCAGTCCCGCCTGAAAGAACACCTCAGCTCAGATAAAAGTTCAGTCTATGATCGTCAACAACAGTGCCTCGCCAACTTTGAATTTACAATCATGGCCAGAGAAAACGATGCGGTACAATTACGCTTCAAAGAGGCCATTTTCATAAATAGACAGAATCCAAAAATCAACAACCGTGCCGAAAGGGAAGAACTACGTCACCTAATCTATTAAACAACTGATTCAACAAAATTTCACAGCAATAACGCCTAGCACAGAAACTCAACAGACAGCATTCAAGACAGCACCCTCAAGCCAAACAAGAGTCACATAAAACAACGACTCACTGACTTCAACACCATTCGTCATACTCATAGCACATGACTAAGGAACTGTGTTCAGAAAAGCTAGTGCAATTCGATATTGCTACAGCGAACTCTCAGCATCAGGATGAAACAGGTCGTCAATATCTACATTGTGAAGTGAGCATGGAAGGAAGAAAAGTTAAGAAATATTTTTAACAAGTATGATGCTATCAGTTGCGATCCTTCAACTCACCTACAGTCCTGCAACGACCTACGCATGAACAAGTGAAATGATATTCGTGAAAAGTTAAGAAATATTGAAAGTGGAATCACAGTTGGTCGGTGAGCAGTTCAGTTGTTTTTAGTTCTGACCATCACAGCAAAACAATACACGTCAACATAACAAAGGTCGAGAAAAAGGTAGAAGCGACAAAACGGAAGTAAAGTTATTAAGTTGAAAGAAATTTGGCACGGTCGCTACACCTTCAGAAAAATTTAAGGTAGAAAGGGAATAAAAGAAAATGTTACAAACAAAAATAAAAACAACAGCCAATAATTTTATGGCTTTAGCTGATATTTTCAAGAATTGTATAAATTAACATTTGCTATGAAGATCGGCCATGGTGCGTTATCAAGAGAGCAACGTCATATAACGTTGCCACAACGAAAATAGAAGCCACCCACCTGATGATGCCTGGTCGGAAGCTCGCAAATCTCGGATCTGTTTCATCGACCTCGTTCTCAGCGTGATACCGGTTCGAACCGGATTGAAGCGGATTTGACATAGAACCAAGAAATTGCTGAAATGCACAAACTAAACGTTATGACGTCACACAAGAGATCTGCCATTGAGTTGGAGCGGCTCTGACCTGTTTGCGCTGGTTGATCAACTTGAAGTTTTTCGGCGTCGGGCAGTCCTTTAGTTGGTGATTCCCCTCTCCGCAGTTGAAGCAAATTCGTCTGAAAGTGAAAGCAGCATTGAGACTACAGCATCTAAGATGTCACGGACATCACTGAAAGAGCTGGATGAACAAATGGGAGACTCGGAGCCAAGGTCACTAGGAGCTGGAGAAGATGGTATGTATTATATTCTACTACTACATTATCATGGCTAATGCGGGCTTTGACGAACTAGATGCACAGTTCCTCGTATTTTTTTCCAGCGTTCGCTATGTCGTGCAGCGTGTCGCGCCAAAATACTTCAAGACAATTTGAAGCCACAACAAAATCCGTCAAACGCATTGACATCCTTACTTTGGTTTCTTCTGTTCTTTCTCATCTACCGGCTCTTCTCCATCCATAGCGTCCAGATGAGCCCGCTCGTAGTTGGGGATGTAACTGCCCGGTCCGTAGCCATGCTGGAAAATTATAAAAAAAATAAAACTTTCAAGACATACATTCCTTCAATTTTACTCCTCAAATTGCGATTTCTTGTTTCAAAGTTTCCAACCGAGCCAGGATGAGTCAGTGACGTCATGTTTGATGAAGATGACGCGTTTGCCACGGACAGCTCAAGTTGAAAGTCAAGCAATGGATTCTCAGGTACAAAAAAAAGATTTACAAACAATTAACAGCAACTCACAAGCAAAGGTTCCCCCAGCTGGTCCAAACAGAAGCGTCCGGTGTAGACCTGAACACTGTCAGTTATTGTGAAGGCTTTTGAAGATCTAGAACTGGTGCGGGGGGATTTCAATCGCGGGCATCGAATAGCGGATGGCTGTACGTCATACGGGTATTCCCCATTACAATGACCTTGCGAAACGTTGAAGAAAAACTCCTCGATTCTTTCTTTTTCTTGCCTGAAGACGAGGAACCAGCATTAATCAAAGTTCTATTGTAAATAAAGCTCATCGCCCAGATTTCACCTCACTTGGCACTTGAGGAAGTTGTGCTGTATTTGCAATGAAATTTATTATATTAATCATGTGAGTCGCCGTTACATTGTTGTTAAATGCACAATGTTATTTATGTGACAGTTGACACATAAAATATGACATCCGATAAATTGCGTTTACAATAAAACTTTATCATTATCAAAACTGATCATCAGCAAAGGCAAGAAAGACAGGCCTTCCAGCTGTCCACATCGCAAGAAACATCAGTAAATCGTCTCGTTGTCATCACAAAATCAATCCGCCACAGAATAGCCTATAATCTGAAAAAACTGATTGACAATCGGCAATTACCAATAAAAACTTTTTATTGATGCCATGTCACAGGCAATTGTTGTGAAATAAATCATGATTCTTGTGCGATACTATGCTGGTTTCATTGTTGCTTGCACTAATTGTTACCAATAGTTGATAATCTGCCAGCGGAAAAATTATGTTTTTAGACAAATGGATAAATTTATTCTTTTACTGAAGAAAGATGAAGTTTAAAGTAGGCTATAAAAACAAAAAAATTGGCATCGGGCATTAAAAGTTTAACATAAACTACAAAACTAATTATTTGGCATTTGCCTCATTACAGCATTATCTTGTTGAACCACAGGCACACGAAGCCCAGCAACGTGATCAAATTAACATATTTAAGTTTATTAAAAGAAAACTATTATCATATTATACATCTAAACAAATTTCAAACATTTTCGACATCACAAGATGTCCTCTTCAGGAAGAACATACAGTACCGTACTTTACATCTAAACAAAATACAATGGTTAAATGTTAAATTCATTACAAAAAAAACTGCACAGTGCTTCTGACTAGCTCAACATTCAATAATACACGAAAATCTCAGTCACTGCAGAAAGACGGCGTCAAACAGATCACATGATGTGATAGTAGTTAGTACAATAGGCAAGATGCGAAAAACTGATTTTAAAATACACAGAGCAAAATGATGACCCGCAAGCATACAATTGTCTGTTAAAAGGTAGATTATTATGTTTCATTTGTAGAGCTTTCGTGTATTGTTGAATGTTGAGCTAAGTCAGAAGCACTGTGTAGTTTTTGTTTTTTTCTTGTCAATAAATTTAATATTTAACAATAGGGGTAGGCTATACATATGGGGTATCTCAAAGTCAATTGGTGACACCTTCAAGTTATTCAGTATGCTCAGCTGATTGTTTTAAGACTTCAACTGGGTCATTTGAGTTATTTTCCAGGCAGTGCCGGCAAAAACAGTGTTTCGGATTGCACACTATGAAAAATCCCAGATTTTAGGCCAAAAAGCCAAATGCAGTCTTGAGAAAAGTACACACCCATACGCAAATTTTGCAATTTCACTTCAGATATTAAATTGGTACTTGCAACCACATGTAGCAAAGCGGGCATCACATTTAAGCAATCATGGCAAGCTTTCAAAACCATCTCAATGACTTTTTACAACCATACATATTACCTCAAGGTCGATGATGTTCCAGGATATGTGCCTCCAACAGATGGAACTATGTCAAAAACATCTCGTCTATCAACGGACTATGAATCCTACAAGCATGTGTTGCCTTCTCTACGAGTCATTGATGGTATAAAACATTTACAAGCGATTCAAAGCAAGAAAAAATATGCCCTTGCAATGTTGGATGCGCATGACGAAGAAACAATAACAATACATTATGATAGTACCACAGGAAGAAGAATTACAGGAGAACGGACATCCATAATAATGAAGTTCAGTGGTGGTAAACCATTTCGATTAAGACCTCTATCTTTTGCGGTGGAAACCAGAGAAAATATCACAAGATTAATTGTGGAGCAGTTACATCGATTGTGTTTGGCGAGCAATAGAAATGTTTCACCAATTGATCTATGGGAAAAAGTTACGGTACTTCAATAAAGACAGATTATGTCAGCAAAAATCTTGGCATCGAGGAATCCATTGCAGCTACGCTAGGGTCAAACCATATACCTTTGCATTTGCTTTGCGTCAGTCATACTTGCAAAGTCTTCAATCGTGGTAATTTAAATGTAATGTTGGAATACGAGCAAAAACTCCACATGCGGAAGATTTTATTGCTCACATACCCGCATTAAAATCATTTCTCCCCTCCAGCAAGAGTGTTGTATTTGCTGCTTTGGAAGCTCTATCTAAACTGGCAGCGAATGATGGT
Organism: Aplidium turbinatum; assembly: GCF_918807975.1. NCBI lineage: Eukaryota > Metazoa > Chordata > Ascidiacea > Aplousobranchia > Polyclinidae > Aplidium > Aplidium turbinatum. Next base: position 23,192,353 of record NC_137486.1, on the reverse strand, counting down.
CATAAGTCATCACAATTCGAATTGTTTGACAAGGTCGTCGAATCTGGAATATCGAAGAAGCATAACCGATTCAAGGAGAGGAGATTTAGGAAGCTTGGATGCACAGCAGCAACGATCTTGTATCACATTCCGGAATATAAGTTATTGCTCGAAAGCACAAAGTCGAATAATCAATTGGTGCAAGCTTGCCGCATATATTTGCAGAGTGACTTTGTTGTGTTGGGATTGAAGGATTGAAAGTGCATGGTTTTCTTACCGTTTCACACTTCCATTTTTAAATATGGTTGAAAAAAACACTCAAACAGAGCTTGTACAAATATTACCGGACCTGCACACTGCCTTGGCTATTATTCAATATTCTCCATTCAATATTCAGCAATGCTAATATTCTCCATGTCGATCACTGACCAAAAGATCAGCAAGCTGCTCCAACAAAATATTTACTGCCACAGGAATCCGAGTGACTGGATGAGTGACTGGGCCAAATTTGTTCAAAGTAAATCCGATTAACACGGAAGAACAAGGCGAAACTGAACCTGACCTTGATTCTAACTAAACAGTGTGACTCCGTGAGTGACCTTCTAGAAATTCCATTAGAAGAAGACATATTGATTGCATTGCATTTTACATATGACAACGATAATTAATCAAGAACTGGGAGATGCTGATCTACAACGATCCAGGAGCGAAGATGTTGGCGAGAGTCTATATTTGTTTATTTAAGTAAAAAATATCACTTTTGCGTAAGTCTAGTTGGAATCTGGCGGAGTAATTACGTGAGTGCCAGCGAAAGTGCGGCTCTAATACTCTCTTCGAGTTTGCACTGTAAACCAGTGTTTCTCAACCTTTTTTGGCCCAACGCCCCCTTTATGAACTGGCAAAATTTTACTACCCCCAACAAAAACGGTTAATTACGAAAGCGAATATAAAACAATATACTATTAATACGGTACCTACTACAAAAAGTGCTCAATGCAAAGCAAAAAGCCAAGCAGAACGATATAATTACATCAAATATAGGCTAGTTACCAGTCTCTAAAAACTTCACAGCTTGTTTTACCCTAAAAGGGGATCATCAGAAGGTCCTTATTCAAATACAATTATATTTCTGTTTTCACCCTTTTAGGGTGAAACAGGCTGTAAGGGTTTTTGAGACTAGTAAGTAGTAACTATATTTGATAAAAAGCAAATATATATTTGCGAGCCCTATAGGCCTACTGGTAGTCAGTATGAATCCTGGGCTCGGTGACAAAGTGCCAATTTCTTCACATCCGGTGTAAAGCCAGTGAGAAACATTCGAAGATCACCTCTTATGGATATGTCAAGTGGGTTTCCCTGTTTGGTATGTAGCAGAACAACACAGCTGAATCCCTTTTCCACCAGGTATGAGGTAGGAAATGCTACCACGAAGATACGAGCTCTTTGACAAAATCGTTTACCCTTAAGCCGAGGTAATCATACCCCCCCTGCAAAATCAAAATGCCCCCCCCCCCCTCCAGGGGCTGATTCCGCCCCTCTGAGAACCACTGCTGTAAACAATGACCATCTTGAATGTCACCACTGTAAACAGTAAAGCCAATTGCTGGCTTATGGCGACATTATATACTGTATTAAATGCATTATTAACGTTAAAAGTGTCATTTTCGATTTTATGCATTCCGGACACCGTTTTTGCCGGCACTGCCTCAGTTTTTCTCCAAATTTATTGAATTATGGCTTAAAATGCTCAGGAGACAAGATACTTCAAAATAGGGGTGTCACCAAAATGATCCAGAATGATAACTTTTTTAACCATATGTACAGCCTACCCCTATTAACAATTGTATTTTGTTTATATGTAAAATTACTGTATTTATTCCTGAAGAGGACATCTTGTGATGTCGACATCACAAGATGTCCTCTTCAATTTGTTTCTATGTAGTTTTATGTTTTTGACTTCTGTAAATATTAAATAAGTTAAATTTGATTACATTGCTCGGCTTCGTGTGCCTATAGTTCAACAAGACAAACTCTTTACCAAAGCTCTAACAATATTATCTGTCAAGCAATGCATAGTGTGACTGGGTATTGAGGAATGTCAGCGCTCACCTGGCAAGAGGGTTGTTGAAAAGTAACACATGGGCTATCGGGCCATCCCGTGAAGCATCCTGAATCCTTATATTTGACGGTTGTGTGATGACACGCAGAGCCTTGCGAAGCTCCTCATGTATGAACAAGTTGTTGTCAAGGTCAAATACAATAATTGCAGCATCACACTGCAATTGCAACATCACACTGCAATTGCAGCATCACACTGCAATTGCAGCAGACAACTAAAAACAACAAAAACTCTGAAGTCTTTAAGTTAACTGCTTCAACTTTTGCTTGGCATGGAGACTGTTATGCAGGGACATGCGCATCGTGCTGTCATTCTCACCACTCAGCTGCCCACAAATGGTTAGAAAGTTTTAATTATTATCAGTGGAGCACAAATAAACTGATCCAATGATTTTATTACTTGAAAAATTACAACCACATTTATCTGGTTTATTATCGGCCACCCCCACTAGTGGGGAACAAACCGACGATGGATTATGATGATGAGCATTTCAATGTCATCATCATGCATAAACGGATGTCCATGATAAGGACATTCTGTCTTGCAGTTTTGTTGCAGGTTTGTTGTGACACATAAAAATCTCAACTTGTCTTGCAATATTGTACGGCAAGAAACGTTGAAACAGTGTTTTTCTGCATAAATAAACGCGTATAATATGAAGTATAAACCAGGGCTGGGGAGCCGGAGCCTGGAGCCAAGCATTTTCTCCGGAGCCAGAGCCTTTTTAAACATTTCTTGTGGAGCCGGAGCTGGAGCTACAAAATATTTATCAGCTCCAGTATTGAATACAGACAAAATCGGTTAATAGTATACTGCTTAAAAGTATCAATCGTTTATTTGAATCAAAACCTGAAATCCCAAACCAAATCCAATCTGATGTTATGTAAAAACATCGGTTAAGCGCATGCCGCTTAAAAGAATAAGTCGGATAAAAGCATCAGGATTTGCTTCTAGTTTGCACATAGGGTCTGCTACTGTTCGGTGAGTCCGATTCGGTGAGTCTGATTCGGTGAGTTTCTAACCTCTAACCCCTAACACTAACCCCAAACCCTAAAACGGCAATGATAATTAGGCTACGGTACCCGATAATTAAAAAAAAAATGAAAAAATCCTCCGTTAAGGGATCAGACTCACCGAATCGGACTCACCGAAACGGGCCATTCCGTGCACATATATATACTTCATTCATTTAATCGTATAATTATACCCGTTAGCGAAAAGAGAATGTCTCTTTTTTGCTTTGCATGATTGTCTGCAATGTTCAAAGGTGAAATGAAGCAAAGGTGAGACAGACGCATGCGCTCAAAACAAAGACAAGTGTCTGTAATCCCAGGCCATAATCTTATGTGCTAGACATCGCACTACAAAGAACCAATTTTCGCACTGCTGGGCTTCATTAAAACAGAAGAGCACACAAAAGGAATAATCACACTAAAGAAGTTTAAATGCTTTTGATGTCATCCGTCGGCGACTGGCCTTCCAAGGAATGGACATGGACAAATTATTTCAAATTGTTTTTTTTTTACATTTTTCTTGTGGTGATTCATGGTTGTTTGATTTGTTCTCTGTCAGACAAGCAAAAAGCACAACAAAAGTCAGCAAGAGTGTGGCTTCTCTTGTTTTTCATTCAGCTTAAATCTGAAATGTGTGTTTATATTTTTTAACAGAATTTTAAGCGCTGCAGTGCAGACTTCTAAACCATTGCATCCTACTGTGGCAAATGCTACAAAACACTCTTAATGGAGCTGGAGCCGCTGTTTAAAAGTTTATAGGTCCGGAGCTGGAGCTAGTGGATGAATGCTTGATAGCTCCGGAGCTGGAGCCGAAGCCTATGTTTTTTTGCAGTGGCTCCCCAGCCCTGGTATAAACCAGACATTAACTGGAAATTAACATTTTTTTCTTTACAATTTTTGCACTAAAAATGACTAAAAAAGTTGCCCTGCAGACTGCAATAAATTTATTTTTGACTACATAGATCTACTACATTAGGGATCCTACGTTAGTTCTGAAAATTAATGCAATATGTCTATTAGGGTGGCTCTTAAAATTGAGTTTTTGAATTTTGCATGGGACACCCTTTCAAATGGTGAGGTTGTCAGAAAAAATAACTCTTGCAAATTTTTTTTAAATTTGAAGTTGATTTAGAGGTGGCCCTCCCCCCCTAAAGTTCTGTGCCCTCTCTCGAAATACCAAATCTGCGTATCTCGAAAACCACTTGAGCTAGAGATACGGTTTTTGTGTTAAAAGATGCAGAAAACATGGTTTTCTATCTGCTTTCTGAACATTGAATGCATCTATCTTGAGTAGAAAAGCAGTTATTTAGAAAAAACGCATTTGACCAAATCTTGATTTTACAACCTTTTTTGTGACCACGAAACCGTCTACAAAATTTCGTTTTTTTTTCTTAATTTTTGCACCTTAGAGGGAACACTGGTAACGATATTCATTTCAAAATGTAATTCTGGTCAGTACTGCAAGAAGCGATATTATCGACAATATTTTACATATTGCCTTGCGTATCGTGACAGGATGTCTGCGACCTACACATTGTACACAATCGGACAATTTCCCTGTCCTTGCAGGCAACCAACCAGCTGAGTTTTGTCGCGAAGAAGCCATCCTGTCTCTTTCTCGGCATTACGAACCCCAACCACTTGCTCCACTCAAGTCTCTACAAGTCTGTGAGCGAGCAATCGAGCATCCTCGCCAACTGAAATCGAGACACCCATTTGTATGTGACGCACAACTCCTGATGAAAACCGCTGAAAACCAATCCATCAGCGCGGCTACCTGGGAGGACAACAAATAGAGCTCAGAGAGGAAGAAGAACTCCTCAAGGCTCTAAAGTTTTATCTCCGACACCAGTGACCAGCCCCCATCCAACCAGAATGCATAATTTGCCAAGGAAGGCCTGGGTGTGGCACAACCGCCTGCGTGCTGGGCTACTGGAGTCAGACTATTCCGCTCAAACATGCACAAATTGGGGATGGCTCCATCCGCAATCTGTGAGTGTGGCAAAGAGGAACAAACCACAGACCACACCATCTGTAACTGCGCCAAATGGTGTGCGTGGTCTGCTTGAACTGGATGACGAATCAATGCAATTGCTACTCGACACCTGCTCAAGCATCTAAACCACATCGGCACTGCCCAAGGGTGGTAAAAGATAGAGCCCCTTGACCCCTGGAGTAACAAAGAAGGTTTAAACAAAGAAGAATCGACAATATTGTTCTTGTTGGAATTTGGATTCAACAGTTTCCTGTGTTCAGTAACAACTTGCAAAAGAAACTGAAGTTGGTACTCATCTTCAGTTGAGAGTTTGTTAAAATCCGGGATTAGACTGAGAGCAACTCCTCTCTCTGCTCTGTCATTGACTACTGAAAGTCCCTTCGCCATGTGTAAAGCTTGAATAAATGCACCATCTTCAGTCCAATAAGCAGGATCCTTTGAAAGTCTAATTATTGCTTCATCTTCACCCAACAGCTGAAGCCATTTTGAATTAGAGGTGCAATACTGTTCTAGACCCTTATTGCTAAGAAACGCATCTACTTTGATGCTTCGTCTCCTTGGTGGACGTTCTGCTGTTTCATTTAACATGGTTGCCACCATTACCTTGTTACTTTCCACAGACAATCGAGAGTCAAACAAGGCTAGTTCAACCATTTCTTCAGACAGATACCATAAATGCAGACCAAGCTTTTGCATAAATCGCCTTCGCCTTCCAACAAGTGCAATGCATAGCACCTGAAGCTTGAAAGCAGATTCCACACTCAGGAGTTTCTTCAAGGAATATGACAAAAAACGGGCATTTTAGCTATTCATGAATGCATAAAAGTTTAGGAATACTTATTTCGTTTATTACTTTACCAGTTTTACAGGTTAGTTTATGAACTTTGTTTATTGAATAGCTTGGGCCACAATACTTGTTTAGCACTGTTTTGTGCTAGAATACCGAAAACAGGTTTTTTCTAAATAACTGCTTTTCTAATCAAGATAGACGCAATCACTGTTCAGAAAGCAGATAGGAAATCATGCTTTCTGCATCTTTTGACACAAAAACCGTATCTTTAGCTCAAACAGTTTTTGAGATATGCAGATTTGGTATTTGGGAGGAGGGCGCAAAACTTTAGGGGGGGAGGGCCACCTCTAAATCAATTTCAAAGTCAAAAATTTTTTTGCAGGAGTTATTTTTTCTGACAACCTCACCTTTTCAAAGGGTGTCCCACACAAAATTCAAATTTTTTTCATTTTTTGCCAAATAAGAGCCACCCTAATGTCTATATATCTGGTTAGACTTTCGGTTGTACAAACGTTTTACAACAAGCTGAGCAACCAACACTAATGTTAGCATATATACATTTGCTAAGATAGGTATTTAGTCGATCGTAAATCATGCCATATATATTATATCAAGTTTTTTTGTCATTTGTTCGGTTTATATTCGAAGGCGGCTAATATTTTATGATTGACGAAGAAAAAAAATTGTCACCGTACAATATTACAAACATTAGCAACCTTATCGATCATCGTTGGAATAAGAAGTTTCAAGATTACTCTGCTGTTGTTTTATAAAATGGATAGGCGGATGTCTGAGGTTTGACTCAAAGATATCCCTGCAACCAGGACATGGGTATGTCACGGTTAGGAAGTATTGATCAGATTAGTACTTAAGATCAACAAAAACGTCAAAAGACGTTGCATGAAATATCTGTTCAATGCAAGAATAAAGTAGAATTTGTGTGAAGTAGTCTCATGGTGAGATAAACCCAGCATCAAGATGTCTCTACGACATGTCAGTCGCAGTAAGTTGGTTAGGGTTAGATCGGTCGGATCAGTCGTGATCAAATCAGATCACATCAGATCGGTGGTGTCAAAATGTTGTGCACCCCATTGTACTATAGCCATTATCTTTACAAATTTAGAATCAAACTTGTGATAAAAAGGATATTTTCTGCTTTTAACTGCAGATTTTCTTCTTTGACGTGGTTCAGTTCTTCGTAACTATCATCACTTAATGCATTCTGATCTTCTTCAGGCAGTTCGAAACCAGCAAATAGGTCAGAGTTCCCAAACAAAGACATGGCACAAAGTCACAGCGAGGTGTCCAAGACTTAATTGGGATCACTATGATCTCATGTAGAAGTCAACAGTTAAACGACACACGTTGACTGCATAAAACTTGATTAGCCTATTAATATAAAAAGTGCTGTTGCACTAAAATCTAAAATTTACCTGAAAACAACGAGTCTCAGTTGCCAATATACTGAAGTTGTAACATGTTATGTTAAGGCTTCTAAAAAGTGACACCACTTTTCAACTTACAACTGTATGTATAACATGTTTATTAGCCTACAAAATACTTCTGGCTACTTGCTTGCTCATGGTTGCAAATTATGAAGCACAAAAGTTTACAATTATTTATCATGGAGTAGACCAGTAGTTTTAAACCTTTATGAATCTACCGATTCTCTAAATCATCTTCTATGTTTTCTTAGTAACTCAATAAGCTAAGTTGCAAACTAACGGAACAAAGATACAGAACTTGTAACAATTGATTGATAGATTGAATCTTTATCCTCGGACTGGGAAAGCTTCTTGCAGAACTTAATCCTGGCAGTTTCGCATGCTTGTACAGGCTTTGAATCACTGACGCAGGCCCGGTCACCGAGATTGACAGAGTGAAGTTTCCGATTGTTGAAGTCTTGTTGCCGGGAAACTATTCCATCCATTAGATGCCGCTGAATGGAGAGCAGTCCTTAACGTGCGTTGCTCAAGCGCACACCCCGAGAGTCGAACCAGCGCCGCTTGATCTTGAAGCTTCTTCGTTCCAGAAGTGACGCGCTAACCAATTGAGCTATCGGGGCGGAAACACAATAAAACCACAATTCATATGATACATATATTTTAGGTTGTATTTTGTTTCTTTCACTATATTATCATGCAATTTTATCATGAAAACGCACTACTGTGCTTATAACACCATAGCTTATGGTACCGGTAATAATTATCAATTTTGATTTTTCTGAAGGTATTGGAACTGTGCCGATTTTTTAACTAAACGACTTATTCTGGTCTCAAGCCCTGCAGATTTTTTTCTTTTTTACCTTCTTTTAAAGTCTAACCCATGTTGTCAACATGAATTGCTTTTGCTGTGTGGTCAGACATGAAAACACTTGAACTGATTACTTAACCAGTGAACCTGGGCAAAACCATTGACGCAATTCACAAATTATACAACAGTGTTGCCAGTTTCCACCGAAGGAATTGGCCATAACCACCTCCAAAATTTTCAAATGTAATTTCAATTCCCAACTGCTCTTACATTACCAAGCGCCGAACGTTTTTCCACCGTCGTCGTGATAAGTTTTGGATTTTAATTCTTTTTGATCTTACTCTATCGCTAATTTTTGTGTGATATCCCATAGAACCCAGTTTACAGCTTTTTTTGATCTATTCCCGAAACCTCACAATTTCTCCATTTACAATTTTAGTCCCCAACCACTCTGCCACAACGACGAAAAAACTTTCCTTATTTGACTTCGAAATAAAAACCAAATTCGAATCAACAACTTTTAACTTTTAGCCAATTTCAAATGAAAGTAAACTGCGCTCTTATCAACCTCATTTAAGAAAAATGCAACAAAACCATCAAAATCAAATTGGGACTCATGTTGCCAAAATTCTCGTGGTGAGTCCCGGTAATTCAAGTTTGTGAAGCGAATGGCAACAACCAGAGTATTCAGTGACAGAATAATGACCATACGAATTCGAGGAAAACCTTACAGTGTTACAATCATCCAGGTATACGCTCCCACAGCAGATGCTCTAAAACAAGATTTGGATAACTTCTTGAAGGATCTACAATCTACATAACACTTTGAAGCAAACATCTACAAAAGATATTACTGTATATACATTATGAGAGACTTCAACGCTAAGATTGGAAGTACATTAGAACCGGGAGTTACTGGCGGGTTTGGTTTGGGTCACCGAAACGAATCAGGAGAAAGATTATTTCAATTTTGTCAAAAACATCAACTTTCAATAACCAACACTATGTTTAAACAGCCTAAAAGAAGATTGTACACTTGGACTTCACCAAACCGACAATACAGAAATCAAATTGATTATATTTTATGCCAACAAAAATGGTCAAGCTCCACTCTGGCGACAAAGACATATCCGGGAGCTGACTGTGGAACAAAGCACCAGTTGCTAGTAACCGAACTAAAAGTACGATTTTGCAACGCCGTTACAAAACAAGAAAAAAGAAACATGATATATGACACAGAACAGATTGGACCAAATTATATAGCCGAAGTTGAAAACAGTTTGAAATTTCTAAAAACTGAAAATAAGCAAGCTGATATGATATGGGACAATATAAAGGAAAGGATCTTGGACGCAGCTGCAAATGCTGCCCACGCTCCAGCCACCCGCACTTGCTGTTGCTTCTCTGGGCAAGAAACTTTACGATAATTGCCTCTACCCAGTGATCGATTTCGAGTAATGGGTAGTACCAAATTTAAGTCATAAGTAGAGTAGACAACCGGAAACAGACATTGCCGTCGGCTGCAGCGTGGGTCAGGTGTATGTCGGAAGGCGTACACCGATGCATAGCGCTCAAGTCCGCTTTCCCGCAATGCAGGATAAAGATAAACAAACAAACAAACAAACAAAAAATAATGTACCGAGTAAAAAGACATCCAAACTGTTCAATGGATTTCCCCTGCAACAATTAAAATAGCAGAACATAGAAGGAAAGAAAAAGCAAATGGAAACAAAATACAATTCAAAAAGCTAAATGCTGAATTCTAAAGACAAGCTCGGAAAGATAAAAACATATATTGGGAAGAAAAATGTAGGAAGATGGAATCAGCAAGTAAAACTGGGAACATGCGAGAGCTTGACTCACAAGTAAAGAAAGCAAGATCAACCTTCAAGACCAAGAATGCTACAGTAGGCTACGTGGAGAAAATGTAGAAAATCTACACGACAAACAAGCAATTTTTAATTGGTGGAAGGAGTATGATGAGCAGTTACAGTATATCAGGACCCTCAATTGCAACCACAGATTGAAGAATATAAAAGTCAATAGTTTGACCTTGAACTCGATATACTGAAAAAAGAAGCTATCTGGGCAAGAGACCAACTATCTAAACAAAAAGCTCCAAGAGTCGATGGAATTCCAGCAGAATTACTGAGACATGTGCCAATTCAAATACTATTGGCCTTATGCCAATGTATTTGGAAATCACAAGAATGGCCAAAATATTGGAAAAGATCAATATTTATTTCAATTCCAAAGAAAGGAGACATAGCCTACAGTCATGTTCAAACTATCGAACCATAGCCTAACCGTAGTTTACAATTAGCGTGCGGTTTCATTTTGTGTTTGTTGGCGGCGTTAAAATTCCATTTTGTACCCAGGCAGCAAAATCCGTCATTGTTACATTGATTCAATGTCGATTTTGCTGTCTGGGTAGGGAGTCGCGATCTGACGCGATATGAGTCATTCTTTGCTGGCAGACAATAATTAGGAAGATAATTTGTTATTTGCGCAAATTGCTTTGTAGTGCAAAAACTGCATGGAATACTGTTTGCACAGAAATGGAAAAAAAAATTGATGAAATTTTGTGTTCAATGCAAGAAGACTTTCAAAATAAAATGTGAACTGAGAAATTTGACCAAGAAATGGCGAAAATGGGTCAAAAACCGAGTCTTTATCACGTTTTCTACCTAAAATACACAATCACGAATATATTTTGTGAAATAAATAGATTGAAGTGATGGATAAGGCTTTTGACCAACAGCATACTTTTTCCCGTTGTTATTTGATATAAGCCGACTAAGTAGGCTAATTAGCAATGAGAGAGACATAGACCTGATGGTCTCGGCCAGTAACTCTTGCCGCCAAAAGGAAGCAGTAACAGCTACGGTTAATACCTTATGCAAGCAAAATTCTTTTGAAAATCATCCAAAAACGATTGGGCTCAATTATTGAAAGAGAAATGTTAGATGAGCAGGCTGGATTTAGAAAAGGCAAAGGTACCCGTGACCAAATTGCAAATCTCAGATGGATTATGCAAACCAGCAGGGAGTACAAAAAAGATCTGTACATGTGTTTTATTAACTATTCGAAAGCTTTTGATGTTATCCAACATAATATTCTTTGGAGTAGTCTGATAGACATGGGAACGCCAATGCACCTGCTGGAACTCATAAGGTCATTGTATGAAAATCAAGAAGCTAAATTTCAAACAAAATACGGAAATACAGCCTGGTTTAAAATTGAAAAAGGAACACGCCAAAGGTGGATTTTATCTCCATCTCTATTTAATATGTACACAGAAATGGTCATGAGGAGAGCAGGGTTAAATAATTCCAATATAGGAGTGAAAATTGAAGAATAGGAGTGAAATGAAAAATATAAAGGAAAAATATAAAATGAAAATATAGTGAAAATATAAAATAGGAGTGAAACTTGAAGACTTAATCATCAAAGTGAAAAAGGAAAGTGAAAGGGCTGGTTTGAAATTCAACATCAATAAAACAAAAAATTATAACAACTGGTAAAGCAGATAACATAAATATCAAGATCGAAAATCAAGAAATTGAAACAGTGAATGAATTCATATTTTTAGGCTCAAAAATAAGCTGGGATTCTAATAACTCACCAGAGATAAGGAGAAGACTAGCGCTGGGAAGAAATGCATTTGTTGGAATGAATAGCATTTGGAAGAGCAAGGATATAAAATTAGAAACAAAAAAGAAGCTGATCAAAACTATTATATTCCCAATTGCAACTTACAGATGCGAAACATGGTCAATGAACAAAACAGACAGAAGAAAGATTGACGCATTTGAATTGTGGTCTTGGAGAAGGTTACTGCGTGTTCCTTGGACAGCCAAAATAACAAATGAGAAAATTCTTGAACAAATTAAACCGGACATATCCCTAGAAGCTAGAATCGTCAGGCAGAAACTTTCATATTTTGGCCACATAATGAGAAGCAAATCAATGGAAAAAGACATCATGCATGGTTTGGTGAGCAGAAGAAGAGGAAGGGGGCGCCCAAAAACAAGATGGCTTGACACAATTGTAAATGACAGTGGTATGGAAGTGCATGAATTGAAGGAGGCTGCGTGGGATCGAGAGATGTGGAGAAAGATGACGTACAGAGTGACCGAGAGTCGTAAACGACTGAACGGATGAAGAAGAATTTGTTTTTAGGGTTTTGTGGCCGTGCTAACTACTGATATATATAGCCTACTACATGGTTTTCCATTCAGGCACGTTTTAAACCTTTCAAGGTTTTGCCACCTTTTCCCGTTCATTAACGTGCCAGTAGGTCAATATCGATTTTTGTAGTTAGTATCTTTTTCGTCCCGGACGCGTTAATGACGAAAAATAAAACGATTAATTGATTGATGTCAAAACCTGAAAGGTTTAAAACGTGACTGAATAGTTATTTATTTTATTTGAATTCTATCTACTTGTTTTAACGTAATATGCCGAATTGAATTTATTTTTACTTTTATTATGGTTTAACGTGTAAAACATACGGTAACCCAAAGTTATCATACCGTATTAGCTACTGTGACATGCCACGATTACATCCCAGCTGGCGATGCCTGTCATTTTTGCATTAATTCAACGTTTGCTGACGTTGGATCGGTGTGGAGGTGACGAGTTTAGCTGACGGAGGTCTAAAATTATCGCTTTATTAACGCAACTTTATAACAAAGCATGCTTGATATCTTCAAGACATAACTTTCCTGAGTATAATTGGATTTCCGCAAGATGATGACATCATGATTCATGATACATCATGATTCATGATCAAGCCACTCACAAGGCACTGTCTATTCTTTAACAAAAAGAGTCAGACAAACTATGAATGCCTCCTAGGACTTGCGACGGCGCCCATAAAGCAATGAAACTTTTCATGCAGCGGACTCAAATACACGTCACAAACCCAGACATTCCTTTGCGGAAGGCGGTGGAACCACGCAGAATCACGTCGCGACACGATATCACAAACACAACACCATATTATTATCACAAACACTAAACATACCTAGTTTATACCATATCTGCTACAATTTTATTCCATGACGTTTTTAACTCCTTAAATTTAAACTAAACTTGGTACCTTTGCTTCCAATTTAGCCCAAATTTGGGGGGGCCTCTGTAGCGATCCATTATTTCGTCATATAAGTTTCCCTTTCTTGTACTAAAGAGAACTACTTTAACTTAAATTTATTTCCTAGTGTTTTTGTAATTTTCCATGTAAACTGCTCCCGAAGTAAATAGAAAAAAGGGAACAGAAAATAAAACGGTTTGTTCGTCCTTTGACGAGAGCTCACATCAAACCAGCTAAATTAGACAAAGAGCTCACATCAAACCAGCTCAATTAGACAAAAAGCTCTATCAAATCGGACCAGCTCAAGCTGAGCTCAGTTAGACCAGTTCAGCTCTCAGAAAACATTAAATTGATTGTTTACTTAAAATGTAATAATTCGTGATAATGTTTTACAGTTCTGCAATTTCACTATTCTGTAATGTATAAATTCAAATTCGTGTTAGAGACCTACAATATTATATGAACACCTTCTGATAACTTAAAATTATAATTCGAATAACAATTGTGTGGAAATTACTTCATGGAGTCAGATAGCCAAACTAGATAAATTAGATAGATAGAACTTTCATCAAGCAGTTTGTTTGTTTGTTTGTTTATCTTTATCCTGCATTGCGGGAAAGCGGACTTGAGCGCTATGCATCGGTGTACGCCTTCCGACATACACCTGACCCACGCTGCAGCCGACAGCAATGTCTGTTTCCGGTTGTCTACTTTACTTATGACTTAAATTTGGTACTACCCATTACTCGAAATCGATCACTAGGTAGAGGCAATTATCGTAAAGTTTCTTGCCCAGAGAAACAACAGCAAGTGCGAGTGGCTGGAGTCGAACATGCAGGCTCTCGACTGCGAGCCCAACGCGCTAACCACTCGGCCACTGTCTAACTCGGCAGCCTTAATCTAAATTCAAATTATAAACAAACTATTCTCATACTTAAATATAAACTATCCTTATACGTTGAATATAACCTAAATAAACGTTACCACAACATCATTATAACATAGCTTGATGCCCTTGCATGCCATTGTTTTTTGTATAGCGGTAGGCCTATGTAGTTCTTGTATCAATACTCGATAATGAGCTATTGTGTAGGTCACAAACATAATTTATTGAAATTCTACCATTCCTTTGCTTCTTCAAATACGGTTTTGTCACAACCATGTTTGATGTTACTACCAAGCTGTGAAAATCAAACGCCAATGATTCGAGGCACCTCTAACGACCCTTTTGCATTGCATAGGACCAGTCCAAAGGTGGGACCGGATGGCCGGGTATTGTTGATGGCTGATTTATGAGAAAACAAAATGTTCCTCGTGGTCTTGGTTTTAGTTTGAAAAAAGATCTGACTTATACAGAATTGTAGGAAAGTTAAGGAATGGTATAAACGTCTTAGCATAGCAAAGAGTGTGAGAACCTGGAAGTTAACATTTTTTAGAAGGAAAAGTGTAAGTAAAGCCGTTATGATATAAGGTCAAATTAGGAAAGGTGAATGCTAAACGCAGTTTTAGCGCCATGAGGAGAGTAAAAATGTGGCTTCGTACCACAATGACAGACAATAGTTTAAACAACCGAATGTGTGCGACTATTCACAAAGAGGTGATGGATAGGCTACCATTGACTTAGAAGTGTAGGCAGCAGTGGCCGAGTGGTTAGCGCGTTGGGCTCGCAGTCGAGAGCCTGCATGTTCGACTCCAGCCACCCGCACTTGCTGTTGTTTCTCTGGGCAAGAAACTTTACGATAATTGCCTCTACCCAGTGATCGATTTCGAGTAATGGGTAGTACCAAATTTCAGTCATAAATAGAGTAGACAACCGGAAACAGACATTGCAGTCGGCTGCAGTGTGGGTCAGGTGTACGTCGGAAGGCGCACACCGATGCATAGCGCTCAAGTCCGCTTTCCCGCAATGCAGGGTAAAGATATGAAAAACAAACAAACAAACAAACAAGCTGTTGCAAATGAGCTCATTTGAGCAACCGACGCGCGTAAAATGTACTTTGGATTGGTTTGATGTTTGTCTATAGCCTATACACATACAGTATACAAATTACCCCGTGGATACATTTTATACTTTGCAGCAGATTGTGACGCTATGAACGTGAAATTTATCTTTCCTTTCTCCTTGTTCAAGCTATTTCAATATACTTTATTCATTTATCTACATCTGTCTCACATTTCGATTGTATGGCTAATAGGGGAAAAACGATTAACGAACTGCCCAGCACTATCGCTATATCTTATCTTAAAACTTTGAAAAAAGTGCCCTTTTTTCATAATCTTGCCCCCCCCCCAGTCAAAAATTGTTCCGGCGCCGCTGCCCGCACTTGCTGTTGTTTCTCTGGGCAAGAAACTTTACGATAATTGCCTCTACCCAGTGATCGATTTCGAGTAATGGGTAGTAGGCTACCAAATTTAAGTCATATGTAGGCCTATAGACAACCGGAAACAGACATTGTCGTCGGCTGCAGCGTGGGTCAGGTGTACGTCGGAACAGGGGCGCCGGAAGCGGAGGGGCAGGGGGGTGAATGCCCTCATGCCCTCAATTTTTGTGTGGATGGGGGGCAAGGGGGGCAATGGTGCCCTTTTAAGGTCATGTAAGCTACTGCACATTTTTCAATATAGCAATTTCTGCTATTTCCTTTCAGCCTAATTATAATATTTTATTTTTGCTTCAACATAATATTCACGACACAAAATTCTGTATCACTGTAGGTTACATCATTATAACATAGCATGATGCCCTTCCGTTCCATTGTTCTTTGTATACCTGACACTTGTATCATTACTCGATAATGAGCTGAAAGATGAGCATTATCGCTATATGTTGTTTTAAAATTATAAAAAAATGGGCCTTTCAGCAAAAAAAGTGCCCTTTTTTTCATAATCCTGCCCCCCCAGTGAAAACTTGTTACGGCGCCCCTGCGTCGGAAGGCGTACACCGATGCATAGCGCTCAAGTCCGCTTTCCCGCAATGCAGGATAAAGATATGAAAAAAAAAAAAAAAAAAAAAAAACAATCAACATGCGTACGGTAGCCTAGTTCCGTTGCAGGCTACATTTTGTTCTAGAATGAACATATTTTATTGTATAATTCTGATATGGTTGTGAGATAAACTAACTCTTGGAGGCATTATGATGAGGGAGTTGATGCTAAATAATTGTCCCATCACAAACATTTAAAGCTGACGCATTTTGCAAATTGTGGTTGATGAAATCACCAAACAGGATTATTATGGAAAAAATAATTTTACTGAAAGTTGTTAATAATTGAAATTTGAGAGCCTACAGATCCGTTCATACTAAATGTATGCAAAAGTAACTCCACTTTATGGTATTGAAAAGTTTTGGGATTAGGCTACAAATTTTCTGATTTTTCTAAAAAAAATTGATAGGCTTTGTGGCGCCAGAGAGCTGATTTTCTCTGACGCAGAGCGCGTCACTTCTATGATGTCAAGCCGTATTCTAGAATATTCTCTGTGACGCTAGAGAGCCATTTCCTCTGACGTAGCGCGCGTCAATTCTATGACACCAAGTCGAATTCTGGAACCTTCCTTCCAATCAAAAAATACCACGTGCTCCCGGAATGCAGTTGTCTTTGCCTGGTGTAATTTAAACGCCATGTGATGTGCCTTTCTCCTATGTTCTGCCGTTTCATTTTGCATTTCGTTTTTCAATTCAGTGTTTTGATCAGTTATTCATTTTCATTGTAGATACGATAAGCAGTTATTTTTTGTTACTTGATAAGGGCTAACGTGTGTATGGCCGAAAACGTTTGTAGCTTATAGTTTTGTTCAAGTTTAATCGATTATGTTATATGCCGTGTGGTTGCTTGGTTGTATATGTCTGTGGTTGAAGAAAGTGACCTCTTTACCAAAATTGAATGCAGTTTTGTAATCAATTTTTGCATTGTGCCTGAATCGCAGTAGCCTACCACTGTATTTCATCGACAAGTAAATCCACCGTTATATTACGTTAGATGGTCGCATGTAGAATTGGCAATGCCTGTGGATTGCGCCTCTCCAATTAAAGCTAGAGTTCTTTTTAAGAAACGGCAACTATGATCCCAGACTTATTCGACTCAGACTAAGACTTAGCCTATTCGACTCAGAATTACTCAATTTATTTCTTTTTGTAATCAAGTTGGTTGGTTGATTTCTGCGGTTTCTATAATGTAAATGGTAAAATGTAATATGCAGAATTCTGTTCTCTGGAAGATGCAGTCGTAAACGAAGTTTCTTTTCCCCAAAATTGAAGTTCTTTTTGTTGTGATGAAGTTCATAATGTAGTACGCCAGCATGCTAGTATTTCGGTAGTGGAATTGTCAATAGTTTGGTGTTCTCATTTTGCTATGTTTGGATTCTGTTCTTCTGAAACAAGCAGTCAAGTTAATAAACAACGCAGTCTTAAAGGATTCTATCTTGTGGTCAAGTACTATTCTGTCAACTAGTCAATAAAATAGGCAGTGAAGAAGAAGACTATCGTGTCCTGGTCATTCCTCGCCAGTTCTGATCTCGGTTCTGCCCAGGAATGTCGCCGTCAGCACGGACGGCTGCATATGAGCGCGCGTGCTAACTACCGCGTCCGCTACAGCTTCTTATAGGTCGCATTATATTGGTAATTGAACTCATTGCACACGAAAACATTTGGTTGATTTTTACCCGTGTGAATTTGATTTAGCTTATTTACAAGTTGTGCATGTGGCAACTCTGGTGTATGGTGTTACAGATTTTTCCCAGTTCAGTTGTTTCTGAGTCTGACAGCCTTGGTCTTTAATGGTTGAGAGTTGAGATGGAGCAACCTTCCAACAATAACTGAAGAATTTGAAGAAAATATAAAGGCAAAGTGTTTGGTAGCAACCTTTTTGACTAATTGACTTCGTACTGCATCAGATTGATTTGAATCTTTTTATCCTCGGACTGGGAAAGCTTCAAGATTGCAGAGCTTAATCCTGGCAGTTTCGCATACTTGTAGAGGCTTTGAATCACTGACGCAGGCCCGGTCACCGAGATTGACAGAGTGAAGTTTCCGATTGTTGAAGTCTTTGCCGGGAAATTATTCCATCCATTAAATGCCGCTGAATGGAGAGCAGTCCTTAACGTGCGTTGCTCAAGCGCACACTCCGAGAGTCGAACTAGTGCGGCTTGATCTTGAAGCTTCTTCGTTCCAGAAGTCACGCGCTAACCAACTGAGCTAACGAGGCGAAGTCAGAGATAGTCATCGAAGTCAGATAGATAGCCTTAGTCAGACTGACTGTTGTAGAGTGGTCACCACTAAAATGCGAAAGTTTTCCCAGCGTAAATTGGCATATTGTCTGCTAGTAAAAAATGGGTGCAACCTAGTTCCTACCTTGAACAGTTCGTACCCTGAAAAGATCGAGAGAAAAAATAGAAAAAAGCCGAAGTTGCTGATCGCAGTTTAATAGCACAAAGCCGAAGTTGCTTGGAGTTTCCCCAAACAATTTGAAACAAACTGGAGGGTTAGGTTTAGCGGAAACTGCGGAAAAATGTTTACGGAAATTGCGATCAGCGAGGGTTAGGGTTAGAGCATAGATTACTCTATAGTTAGAGTTTGGGTTAGCGGAAACTGCGGAAAAATGTTTGCGGAAACTGCGATCAGTGAGGGTTAGAGCATAGATTACTCTAGTCTATAGTTAGGATTAATGGAAACTGTGGAAAAATGTTTGCGAAAACTGCGATCAGCGAGGGTTAGGGCATAGATTACTCTGTAGTTAAGGTTAGCGGAAACTGCCGAAAAATGTTTACGGAAACTGCGATCAGCGAGGGTTAGGGTTAGAACATAGATTACTCTATAGTTAAGGTTAGCGGAAACTGCGGAAAAATGTTTGCGAAAACTGCGATCAGCGAGGGTTAGGGTTAGAGCATAGATTACTCTATAGTTAAGGTTAGCGAAAACTGTGGAAAAATGTTTGCGGAAACTGCGATCAGCTAGGGTTAGGGTTAGAACATGGATTACTCTATAGTTAGGGTTAGCGGAAACTGCGGAAAAATGTTTGCGGAAACTGCGATCAGCGAGGGTTAAGGTTAGAACATAGATTACTCTATAGTTAAGGTTAGCGAAAACTGCAGAAAAATGTTTGCGGAAACTGCGATCAGCGAGGGTTAGGGTTAGATAGGGATATCTAGAGAAGGGGATATGAAGGCTCGCAGCGATTGCCTTATTCTCATGACACTACCAGGGCGGTAGTTTGTAGTGCTTTAAACATGTGGTTCTTTTTAAAATCGTAGAAAGTTTTGTAGTTTAGCTGGTACAATGAGCTACAGAAGACAGTTAGCAAATGTTACGTAGAGCAAATTTAAACAATACTTGTTTACAAAGACAGTTGAAAAGTTACCAGTAAGCTGTTTTTTCAACAAAGCCTTTGCAGTTAGCTAGATGTAAAGCAAGTATATGGGTCGTTGAATTAACAAGCAACCATGAGCATGCTGTGAATATTCAGGCCTGATGCTAATAGCGCAATGCAAGTTATCATAACAAGATTTATTAAACTACTATCGGTGCCAATTGTAATTTTACGATAAACACAGATTATTTACGATAAACAAATGCCCTTCTATTGTCAGACGTAGTAAAAGCCTTCGTATCCCCTTCTTTAGATATCCCTGGGGTTAGAGCATAGATTAATTATTCTATGGTTAGGGTTAGCAGAAACTGCGGAAAAATGTTTGCGGAAACTACGATGAGCGAGGGTTAGCGTTAGGGTAAGGGTTAGCGGAAACTGCGATCAGCGACTTCCGCTTTTTTAATTTTTTCTCTCGATCTTTTCAGGGTACGAACTGTTCAGAGTACGAACTAGGTTGCATTCGTAAAAAATTGATAATGATGTGGAAAAGGTAGAAATCAGATCTTGGCGTCTATATTGATCAACATAGCAATACCGCCAGGTTATGTAGCGTTGGGATCGCAGTCGAGAGCCTGCATGTACGACTCCATCCACCCGCAATTGCTGTTGTTTCTCTGGGCAAGAAACTTTACGATAATTGCCTCTACCCAGTGATCGATTTCGAGTAATGGGTACTACCAAACTTAAGTCATAAATAGAGTAGACAACCGGAAACAGACATTGCAGTCGGCTGCAGTGTGGCTCAGGTGTACGTCGGAAGGCGTACACCGATGCATAGCGCTCAAGTCCGCTTTCCCGCAATGCAGGATAAAGATAAACAAACAAACAAAAAACAAAATATCATTCAAGATGATAAATCAAAGCAAAACAGCAGAAAATCTCAAAAAAGGAAAACTTATTGTTGAAAATAAAATCCTGGTTCTTCCCGTAAACTCAGAACTATAGAGAAGTACCTATAGCCTAAATCAGGGGTTTTTAATCTTTTTTCCACAGCAATCCCCTCAGAGCAATCAACGTAGCCTTGCGAGGGTGCAACCTAATTCGTACCCTGAAAAGATCGAGAGAAAAAAGCCAAAGTTGCTGATCGGAGTTTCCGCAAACAAACGAACTGAAAAGATCAAGAGAAAAAATAGAACAGAGCCGAAGTCGCTGGTTGCAGTTTCTGTTTTTGCGCAGTTTCCGCAAACATTTTAAAATTTTCGGTAACCAGTAATGATCCTAAGAGTTTGCCAAAGTCGCTGATCGCAGTTTCCGCAAACTTTTTAAAAGGGTTAAGGTTAGATCGGGGTTAGGTTCTGCTCAGAGTTTCTGCAAACAAACAAACTGAAAAGATCGAGAGAAAAAATTAGAACAAAGCCGAGGTCTCTGATCGCAGTTTCCGCAAACATTTTAAAATTTTGCGTAATGATCCTAAAAGTTTGCCGAAGTCGCTGATCGCAGTTTCCCCAAACATTTTAAAAGGGTTAGGTTGATCGGAATTTCCGCAAGCATTTTAAAATTTCCAGTAATGATCCTAAGAGTTTTTGTTTGCGAAAACTGCGATCAGCATTTTCGGCTTTTTTTAATTTTTTCTCTCGATCTTTTCAGGTTACGAATTGTTCAGGGTACGACATTGGGTGCATTCGCCTTGCAACCCCCCATAAAAATATTCAACAAAAGCAGATTTAATTTAAATTTAACCATCTTTGATTCATGCCGACATCCAGTTATGTTTAGTTTTGCTGTTCCAATGTAAACTTCTGAAACCAAAAACGTCTTTTGCGATGTTATTACTGATTTTACTACATTTTCTCCGATTGTTATTTCCATTTTTTATCCAGCTTGGCTAGATTTGGTAATAGGAGAAAAAACAATGGGAATAATCTACGTTTTTGCGCTTTCACCAGTTGAATTTATTGAAATCTTTTATAGATTTATTGAATTCAGCTTTAACAGTGAGATGGTTGTAGTAGTAGTAGTCCAGTTTTAATCCGATGATGTCCCCATTACCGAAGGTGGCCGGATTCACCTCCAAGTGCCGCAATCACCTTCACACCCTGCCTCCACATCGATCTGTCTAGCGCGTCCTCTCTTGTCAAGACCACCTTGCTGCTTTCTTCCTCAACTTGCCTTTTCTACGTTTTCTTGGGTCTTCCTTGTTTTCTACAACCCTCCACTTGGTGGTGCATATTTTTAACTATTAAGCTTGTCAATGTGTGCAGCTGTGCACCTGTTGCTGAAAGAACTTTCAAACAAAATTGTCGACACTAAATTTTTTTCAATGCCATTGGAAACGATCTGAGAAATCTATATTTTGCATAGGATTTTAAATAATCTTGCTTTTTTGCCATAGCGTGGTAACTGGTTAGAACTTGTCTGCACAAAGCAACGTACAAGAACTTGGTGAAAAATATTGAATGCTTTTCTATTGTTAAGCCTTACAATGTCTGAAATCTTGAACAATAGAATAGCCTAGTCTCAGATTGAGAAATGGTTAATTGTGAAAAAACACAGTTTTTAATCTTTTCAGGCAAAAAATAATTGAAAACAATAAATTGAATTTTCAGGTGCCCTGCGACACCCAGATTGAAAATTCCTGGCCTAAATGAATCTTTGAAACCATAAAACAGTATATATTTATTTTTTAATATAGTTTTATGGCTATGTATGCTGTACAATATAGACAACGATACTGAGTATTTACGCGTTTTCTACAATGGCCAGATAAAATTTTTGCCTCTTTTTACATCGCCATTAATTCACTTTTGCAGACATTGTGCCATTTTTGCTGAGGAAATTTTGCTCATTTCTGCCTTTTAGTGGTGCATAGGTGCTGTAAAGTCCAGGTAGTATGGGGTGGAATGTAAGATGTGTTTTTTTTATTCCATCTTAAAAACTGGTTTAATCAGCATATTTTGTGATATCTGCATTTGTATAGGCCTATGAAAGTAGGTATATGCCACAAGTGAGACCACAGACGATGGCCTAAATGTTTTGGCTAATTAGGCAAAATAGGATAAAATTTGTTTGCAGCCCTCCGGTGTGTGTGCATTGTAAGGAGGTTGCATCAGAGAGCAAATAAGCACTAAGCACTTAACAATTCAATTCTAATCTTCAACCATTCTAACCTTTATACACACTACACAGGCCATGCGAACGTGCAGCTTTCTATTTGACTGGGGGAATATTGGTTAGTAGGCTGCCGGTACTTAAGCCAAAATTGATAGTTTGAGTAGTAGTTAATAATAATATAGTATTTTTTTCATCTTTTGTGTGATTGTGAGCTACTTTTGTGTAATTGTTACCACACAAATAATGGACTAAATTTTAACGTTTTGCTGGAAATCCAAAATTGTCTGGCAACACTAATAATAATATGGAAAGATTTATCATTTTTAATCTAATATTAGGAGTTTTGCAGAAATTTGAGATTTAGTGATCACACTTTGGTAATTTGAATTCTCAAAACTATGATTTCAAAAGGATACATACAGGGCTGCGATTTTTTTCTTTCTTGTCGAACGACCAAAAATTCTGCGTTTGTTTGTCGAATGGTAATATGACGTCACAGGAGTCAGATTATAAGCGTTTGGCCGCGAGTTACCGCACAAGTTGTGTGGTATCAGAGTCACTTAAGCTTTTAATCGCACGCTGGTTGAGTGATTGCAAAGGAGTATCAAGCGCTAAGTTATGTACCTACCGGACATGTATACAGCCCTCGAAATTAGCTTGTATCTACGACGGCAAAAACATTGCCGTCGCCAAATCAACAAACCTTGGATTACGGCCGCAATTGCCGTATGCTTTAATGTTTAATCCATGGACTTCTAAATAGTAGCATCTGGACTGGAAACTCAGTGGGCAACATGAGGCCAAACAGTTGGTACAACAGTGGGCCAACAGGGTTAGTTACTTGGCTGTTGGCCAACTGTTGTACCAACTGTTTGGCCTCATGTTGCCCACTGAGTTTCCAATCCAGATGCTACTATTTAGAAGTCCATGGTTTAATCAAACGAAATTTTATGCGTTTCTTCATCGCGTGTCACACGGCGGTAGCCCAGAGCATCACGCAAGCTATTTTATGCGCTGACAATGCTCTTGTGAACTGTAAAAAGTTTGCAACCTTATAAATACCGGCTTATTGTTACGCAAAAGTTATTTTTTCATCGAATGCTTATTGTTTACCGATGTCGTTGCGAATATAAATTATAGTGAAAGAAGATACAGTTAAAAAGTAGAATTTACCTGCTATAGATTATCAAACAGAAGGAAAAGTTAGTGTGGTATTTTGCAAAATTTGTAAAGAATTTTATGACGGAAACAAATTGGAATTAGAAAAGCTACGAGGTCAAGTTAAAAAAGTAGTACGAAATTCGATAAATGGTTCTTGGGCAGTAAAGTAGTGCTTCGGATCATATGGCATCGCGCGTTCACCGTTCATGAACGGGCAGTTTTGCGTCTTCAAGTATTCTAGTGACGAAGCGACAACCTCTTCCTCCGATACAGTATCTGATAATTCCGATTCTGACAGCTAGTTCTTTATCAAACAGACTCGCGTTTGCTTGCAGTGTCCCAATTGTGCCGAAATTATGTTAGTGTAAACGTCAATCGAGGCAATCATCTCGCAGTGAGCTATTAATTTGTTACCGGTACCTGGTTGAACAATTAACGTTATTTTATGATAATTCAATTCAACGTCGCTAGATGTCGAATTAATGTAAAACAAGCGTAAATTTCTTCTTGGGCAGTGATACGCAGGCATCAAAATTTGTTATTTTTGCATTGACTTCACGTCTGTAGACGTTGAATCAATGTAAAATGATGATTTTTGCTGTCTGGGTAGCCTACGCAATATAAGCCTCCAGGAAATTTAAATCGATTTGTGCTGTTAACTTACTTTAAAGGTAACCCAAAATTAACTTACTTTTCCTCCCTGAGTTATTTAAGGTGAATTAACGTATTAACAGCGTGCGTATCGCTACTTTTGGTATTATTACATTTACATCACAACAAATCAAACAGTGCGGTCGTGATAGACTACTCTAGTATATTTTTCGCTTCTCGTTTTTTCGATTCAACGTCTACAGACGTTGAATCAATGTAAAAACGACCGGTTTTGCTAGCTAGGTTGTGTGCTTTTGTGAATGCAAGTGCAAATCGCCCATTACGTAATCACAGAAACCCTTTTAGTGGAAGGAAGTCGAGTTGCAACCGTGTTTATCTGTCTACTATTCTTTATTCACATTGCAAAAAATTCTCCATTCTTGGAACAACAAGTGCATAAGTCAGACATAAATACAAACTTGCATAGACGTTGACAAGTAAAACTAGCCTACTTCGAAGAAAGTTAGAAACCCGTTGTGTTGAATAGCACGAAACGTGTGTTGCGAAATATTTGATGCCAGGCGTTAGAACTTCGATCAAAGCATTTTCCCGCAGTGTTCAAAATGTTCCTTTCCATAAAAATAGCGGCTTTTTTCATCTGTATTTCTGAACGTCTGATCGGAAACTAGGCTGTTTTCTACATGTGAAAAACTTTCATAGCAAGTATCTAACAGTCATTTTACCAGAGCAATATTGTTAATTAGCTCAAACTGCGAAATACAAACTGGCATAGACGTTGACAACTCAACGTAGCCTAGGTTATTTCATCTATAAAAGAAACCCGTTGTGTCGAATAGCACGAAACGTGTGTTGCGAAATGTTTGATGCCAGGCGTTGGAACTTCGATCAAAGCATTCTCCCGCAGTGTTCAAAATGGCGGCGCTGACGCCTTGGGAGTTTTTCGTGTGAAGCGTCGCTTTTAGACCTTGCTTTGAAGTACCTGGCGAAGGAAAGTTTACGTAAGTCAGCACTCTTATGATTGGATCACGTGATGCCTTCCCCCCCCCCCCCGATTGTTTCTCGACCTGACGATGTTTAGTCCTCTCTCAGTTTTTTTTTCCTTTTTATTTTCCTTTTCTTTCGTTTTTTTTTTTTTCTGTAAGGCAAGGCGTTTGTCGAATAGTGATGGCGCGTGTCGAGTGACCTCGTCACCGAAAAAGGCAAAAATCGCAGCCCTGGATACATATATATCATGGGTCTGCTACTATTCGGTGAGTCCGATTCGGTGAGTCTGATTCGGTGAGTTCCTAACCTCTAACCCTAACCCTTAACCCTAAAACGGCAATGATAACACTGGTCTACAAAAAAAAATTTTTTTTGCTCCATGAACTTTGAAGACTGATTTAGAGTAATTTTGGGGTGCTGAATCCGAATCTGACCTCAGATTTATCCTATCACGTAAGGTTTGTGAAATATGATAACAACAAATTGTTACTTTCGTCAAAAGTGGAAGATTTGGCGTTGCGTTTACCACCAACATATGCAGTGCTGTAACGAAAGGTTAGTGTTAGACAGGCCAAAACAGCCTAAATATGTTTACTGAACAAGCATTGTCATAGGCTTGCTTAAACCTTTGTGGTTTCATGCAAAACATTGACCGGGGGAGGGGGTCAGTTACACTTATAGCCTCCCTTTTAGCTTGTTATTATTGCCTTGTTAATAATGTTGCTTAGAAAACAAATTGATATCAAAATTATAATTGGTAGGTGTATTTCAGCTACTTATGCACCACATGGCCTGGATTTCTGGATCTTGCACAATGTGTATGTGCAATAAACGCAATGTCAAATCTTCCACTTTTGACAAAAGTAACAATATGCTGTTATCATATCTCACAAACCTGACGTGATAGCATAAATCCGAGGTCAGATTCGGATTCAGCACCCCAAAATTACTCTAAACCAGTTTTCAAAGTTCATAGAGCAAAAATCGTGCAGACCAGTGTAATTAGGCTACGGTACCCGATGATTAAAAAAAAAAATTACTAATTAGGGATCGGACTCACCAAATCGGACTCACCGAATCGGACTCACCAAAACGGGCCATTCCGATATATCATACGGTATATATAAAGAAAATGTAATTCAGAGTTCAAAATACAGAATATCGGCCTCCAATTTTTATGTTGGCATAGGCTGTGTTACTTTGATCGCTATGCCTTGAACCAAATACAGGCTAATTCTAGCATCAACCTTCATTTAAACTTTAAAGCAATCAACATTCCGCATATACTCAAATATAGATCAACTTCGTGTATAGGTCGATCCCTACTTTTTACTGAAATTTAATGCCATTTTATTCACTCATGTATAAGTCTGCAGACGTTGAATCAATGTAATAAATGGTTGATTTGCTGTCATGGTATTGTAAGGTTTTCAAATCTTTACTGAATTTCAGATTCCTTGGTAAGTCTGACTAATTTTTTGTCATGAAGGTGCAACACCTTGTGGTTGACTCCGGTGCGCTAATCAAGCTTGCAAACATCAAGGATGTGGGTGAACATGTTTACACTTGCTCAGAGGTTGTGGCTGAAATTAAGGATAAAACAGCAAGAAGGCATCTCTCTGTTCTCCCGTACGAACTCCAACTCAAAGTTCCGAAACCTGATTCTATTCGTAAAATAACAGAAGTGTCTAAGGTATCTGGAGATTACCGGAGCTTGTCTTCCACTGACATTAAAGTGCTCGCTCTCACATATGAACTCGCTTTGCTTCATGGTGCAGCTGACACGATTGATGATGTCACAAATAAAACAGATTTGATCCAATATGGCGGAAACATCAAAAATGATGCAAATCTTCCAGGATTTTTCTTTCCATCTAAAGAAGATAATGAACATCACAAAACCGGAGAAAAAAATACAGTTTCAGGAGTCATTGAAAAAATAAGTGAATTTAGTCTTGAGGATGAGATAATGACTGATGGTAAAGATGCTGCTGAAGATGAGTCAACTGATGATGAAAAACATGAATCAGAAAAAACAGAAAATATTGATCATGGAGATAATGGATGGATCACCCCATCGAGATTGCGAGAGATGAATCTTCTTGATGCCGAGTCCAAAGACGAGAACATCAAGGTGGCTTGCATGACCACCGACTTCGCGATGCAGAATGTCCTTAAGAAGATGAACATCGAAGTAGCTTCGGTTGACGGCATGATCATCAACTCTGTACGCAGTTACGTTCTGCGCTGCCATGCCTGCTTTGAAATCACAAAAGTATTGACGAAGTCATTTTGCCCAAAATGCGGAAACAGAACTTTGAAGCGAGTCCCAGTTGAACTCAATCCTGATGGGACAATGAAGTTGTTCTTTTCAAGGAATCCCAAAGTGCTTAACCCTCGTGGGTTAAAATATACACTCCCGAAGCCCCAGGGGGGTAAACACGCCAACAACCCCATCCTGGTCGAGGACCAGCGTGTTCCCCACAACCGTCCATCGCGGAAGGCTCTGCAGAAGACCGACGTCTGGAGCGACAGCTACGATACGTCATCATCTCCCTTCGCGCTCAATGACACTGAGAGCAGAGCGTTCCGACTCGGAATTCGTCCCGGAAACTGGCGCGGAGGAGGCCGCTCCGGGAGACGCAAGTAGATCTGGAGTACACTGATCACTTGAGCGTGCCTTGTAGTGGTTAGAATACAATGGAGATCTCGACGCTTGTTGGCGCTATAGTCCAAACTAAACCAATCGACTCCTGGCACTGGCTCCGTCATGTTCATAAAATTATGACGTCACTTTATGTGCGAGCTCACTCGGTTGTGCTGCTGTCGTCATTGTTTCGTCACACGCGCCACGCCTCATCAGATGTTGCTGTTGTAATCACGTGGTTTTAAGATGAAATTAAACTCGGTGAAGGTTTCAGTGAATTTTATTGTTTCGTGAATAAAAACTTTCATATCAATAAACATCGCGTTGGGACCGATCTCGTTCAAAGTTGGTTTGTGTTGAAATCTCGCGTCTCGTTTTCTGTAGGTCGACACCTGGCAACGATGAAATACCAGCAGCAATCAACTAAGGTTCACATGTACGGGAAAGCGGCAAACATAAAAGACGAACTTTTGCAAGCAAGTGTAGTGCCATTGAAAAGTTTCAAAGGAAGCTTTCTCACTCCCAGGTCTAGAAATAGGTAGATGTGACATCTGCGTATAAAACATGTCAGAACTTGGTTAATCCGTCGCCTCCAGTAAAGATAAGATCTTCATCCGTCCACTGATGCAGATCATGTTGAGTAAGTTCATTTCTAATTCCCGACCTTCAAAGCGAAAAACAATGCACGTCATAGCAAGGGTCTCGAAAAGTAGAAATTCCAAAACGGGAACAATATGCTCAAAGCCCGATGTGAAGTGTCATATCCATTATCCATCGGTAGGTATCTCGAACTTTGGCGTTCGCAGAGAATGGCAGAAACGTCTTTTCTACTAGAAAGGTCCATAAGTAGGACTTGCCCAGTTCTCCTTTTACCAAATCGTGAAGAACATTTAATCTCTAATGAAATTCGTCGGCTGATACCCGACACAGTTCACTTTTATTTGTAGAACTTCCTGTGCGTTAATGCGGTTGAAGAGCTTGATATTAAACCCAAACTAATAAATCAAAACGAATCTGATCTAAATGTCAGCCACCATTGGCACAAACTTTTAATGAATTGAGAGTTCTTGGTGATTGTCGAAGAAAGCATCGAGACTTAAACCTTGTTATAATTGAATAGCATCGTCATGTGGATTGTGAAACAAAACATTGAAGTTTTGCAAAGGTCTCGATGCTCGCTGGGAATTAATGGAGGCGCGAGTGAGCCTGGCGCGATAATCTGTGACCAGTGGCGTACGCAGGGGGGGCCATGCCCCCCCCCTTAAAAATGTTTTAGTAATTAACGACGTAGATTAAGGCATTTAATATGTTTTGCATTGCTCTGTCAAAGCAATTACTGTAACAATGTTGTTTTATAGACTAAGCCAATACGAAATACATGGCCCAATCCACCTACACCACCCCAGTATGCCAATGTAGCATAGTGTTCTGTAAGCCTATTATAGTGATTAGTGAGAGAGAAATGGATAAAGTCTAAACTAAAACCATAGGGAACGTTCAAATATTACGTAACGCCTTCGAGGGGGAGGGGGGGGGGTTATGCAAAGCGTTACGTTAGCGTCACATTGGGGGGGAGGGGTTCAAGCAAAACGTTACGTAACGCTTTCGAGTACGGAATGGTAGTTTTTTGTGCTGAATTCGTACTGAAAAAGCGTTACATGGGGGAGGGGGGGATTGAAAAATGCGTTACGTTGGCGTTACATGGGGGAGGGGGGGTCAAAAATTCGGAAAAAAAAGCGTTACGTAATATTTGAACGTTCCCATACTGGGATATCATGAAGACGTCTGAGATATCAATGGCCAGTGGCATAGCCAAGGGGATGGGGGTTACAACCCCACTTTGGCACGCGTGTGACGTCACGATATTGAGAATGATGCTTTCAGTTTCTTTATGCTTGGGAATGATGGTTTCAGTCTAAAAAAAACTTGCCTAATTTTAAACAAAACTGCATTAAAAGAGCGAGTTTTGCCAATACCAAACATTCAAACATCTCAGCCAGGAATTAACAACAAGAAAACATAGAGACTTAGCTTTATTTCCGAAAAATGCCAAAGAAAACATGATCTTATCCTTTTGCTATGCCACCTGACAGCACCATTTTACAGGAATATTCATACCCACATTTTTGTTGAAAATGCTCTCAGAATGCACCAAATTCAAGGTAATTTTTCAAAATTTTCTGGGGGAGGCACCTCCAGACCCCCCACCGCTGGGTGTCGTCTTAAGCAAAAACGCCGTCGGGCTTCGCCCGCCGGTCGTCAAAACCCCCCTTTCAAAATTCCTGGCTACGCTACTCTCAATGCCCCCCCCCCTTGAGAATATCCTGCGTACGCCACTGTCTGTGACCACGCGTTTGCCTGTCGAGTAGCAAACGAATTGCCGCGAGCAACGTCTATCGCTCGAAAGCGGATCGATGCAGCGTCTGCTCTTACCTGATCAGGAATTGAACGAAGTTGCCGCCGCTCGCACTCGAGTCGATGTCAAATCGACATTGCAGAAAAGAGTTTCTTTATTTTTGATTGTTGAAGCACCGAACGAAAGAAGCTGCATCGATCCATTGCCATGTTGCGTGATGAACAATCGAAAGTGACGATGATGGACACAGAAAATGATCCCGCGTCGTTACTTGACCTCATTGGGAATCATAATGATGAAAACTCCATGGCACGCAAGGACGTCTCCATTAGATCGCTACAGTCATCTTCCACCCTGGTCAAGGTGACCAATGGTGAGATTGCTCGGGCGATCGCCAGCGACAAGACACTGGAACGCAGAAGCAAATCCCTTCTCGACAGATTGCGAAATTTCACGTCAACGTCTTCTCAGAAGAAAAAGCTGCAGCAGCGAGATTTTTGCGACTTAACTGATGATGAAGATGTTTCTAGCAATGGAAGCCTCTCACCATTCACGTCTGTGTCGTCAGAATCGTCCGACGCGTTCAACTCCTGGATCGACGAGGACGACGAAGAAATAGCGTCAAGTTTTCATCACAATAATGACATTGTGTTCCAGTACCCGGACAATGAGTTCGTTGTGAGTCAGAATCGAAGCCCCTTCGAGCTCTTGCCCTCACGCGCCCGATCGCAAGCGAACGAGAATCTCGACGCTGCAAAAATTTGTTTCGAGAAAAAAGAAACCAATTGTCTCGCAACCGCGCTCGCCGCTTCAACTTCGAAAGCACAGTCGCTGGTTTTGAACAAAGAATTGTTTCCCGAATCTCACGGAATGGAGAAGAAGATGAAACTTCCGAACGAGGCGGAAGCGATGTGGAAAGCGCAAGTATCGGCGTTCAAGTCGATGAAACGACTCCTAGCGACGACGACCGATTTCTCGCGCGCGCTGCCAGATCTGATCAAGCTTCGAGTTTTCAGCGAGGAACAATTACAAAGATACGATCGGTTTCGGAATTCTAGCTCGATGTCGATTCTTCGTGCTGTAGACGAACGGGTCGAGAGCGATAAGAACGCGATGGCGCTGTTCCTCGTCGCATTGCGACTTCACAATTCTGACATTGTTGACAAGATGCACGCCAAAATCCACGCGGCTATGACGTCACTGAAGAATGACGTATCAACAGAAATAACGGAGCAACGTAAAGTGATGGACGTCATTGAAACTCCGCAACGGAGAAACGAGCGAAAAAGGTTAGTTTCCATAGCAACGATTGCTTTTTTGTATTCAAACGTAACTTGTTCAATTCACCAATGTGACGTGCAAAAAAAGAAATTGTAGGTGAGATGACTTCTCATATTGACTTCTAGCTTATGTTTAAGACCTTGCTCTATCCAACGTCGTTGAATAACCGCTTTGCACAATCACATAGAAGCAACTTCTGTTGAATCAGAGCAATGCAGCCACTTTCTTGGGGCAGGATTCGCTTCGGTTGTTTGCAGATATTCCTCCGCGAGGTCATCAGGCTTATGCGTCGGAGTGTGTTGCTACTTGATGACGTCATGGGCCCGGGGCGACGACAAATAATCGCGGTTTCTTTGACAGATCTTGTTAGTTGCGTTGATGTTACGTTGAATTACGTCAGTGAGCGTCACAGCAAGTGCTTGTCTGGTTTGGTGCGACAACGAACCATTTTGAATATTTTAATAAACTTTTGCGTAAATTATTCTGCCGATTGCTAACTAGAACAAGACAATGGTGTTTTTATGGGTTCGCTTTTTGGTGACTACAAGATAACTTGTTTGGAACAAATGACACTCATAACCGCTTTGAACTGCTGATGCAGTCTCATTGCGCCAAATCACTGTTTCAAGTTATTGACCCTGTTTCATTACGTCATTATGTAGTAGCGTAACCGAGGCAAGGACCAAACTGGGGTCGCTTGATTTCAGCAACATTATTGGCCCTGGCTGGAATCGAACCGGGGACCATTAGAAGCAGGCCCAATTGCCTCGCTAGCTACGTAGGCTACCCGGTCACTTGTTAATTGACTTCAAAATGACGTCAGATTGTCAGAAATCTTGTTCTTGACTTCTTTCAAATCTGTGACCTGAGCGTGAAATAGTGAGTGACTATAACGATTATGACGGCAACAGTGAACAAAAATTAAGGCCAATTGTAACCGAAGACCTGCCAATATTTCGTTGAGTTGAATGGTATTTGCGAGTTCATCCAAGCATTGAAGCAATTTCCATTTTGTGATTTTAATAGAAGCAAATGCTTATGACGAGATAGACCTGGATCAGGCGCGTTAGAAACTAAGGTCGAGAGTGCCTGAGTAGGGGGTGGAAGCAGGGTCGGGGGTGCCTGAGTAGGGGGCGGAAGCAAACGAAGATAGGAAGCGATCGGTTTGCTCTTCAAGATTTACGTTTTTATTTAAGTTTTTTTTTTTATTTGATGATAAAGCAAAGAAGACGTGCTTGGTACAACCGACACAGTGGCAAGGTGTACTCTTAAACTTCTAATTGGATTGTTTAGCTATGGCAACCAGCCTTCCCGATACTCACGTCGACCAATCACAGTCAATTACGATCACCTGGTTACTGGGAGCCAATCAACTTACGGAGCTTATTTTTCGAAAAGTAAGTCAAGGTGTTGATGGCGTCACAATAGCTGCGGATGTTTTGAAGAGTCGCTGAGCGTGGCCCCATCCCAATGCTCCTATGAGACATTGGCGTAAACAATAGCCGCGCTGCTTCCAAAGCAGGTTTGGAATTTCGGAACAAACTCAACATATTAAAGGGGTGATTATTTTGATCTTTTGCCATTGAAACTCACAGTAAACGTAAAATTGTAAGAATTAGAACAAAATCGAAAAGAAAAATCTCTTCACTTGAAACCATTGCTAGCTCCTGAATAATGTCTCGCTGTGTGTTGAAGGATACGACTCCAAAGAAACATGAAATACAGTTCAATTGTAGTAAATGACGTCATTGTAGCGTAACGACAGTTGTTCGTGTTAATTCAGCTTCGAGCGTCGACACGACGTCGGATTCTTACCAGGACAACTTGCAGTCACGTGATGTGAAAAGCTGCCGCGAAACGTCACAAAGTGCATATGACGTCATGTCGGGAAAGAAAAGGCGAGACCGAGATAATCAGAATGTGTCAGTGGGATCACTTGGAGAAAAAGATCCACTCTTAAGAAGCAAGTCGTCCTCAAAAAAAGATCTACTTTTAGAAACGGATTTATCGACAAGACAGAGTCTGCTCCTTGGAGAAAAGCTTCCCACCCAAAAACCTCCACCACTTACGGATGTTTCTTCTCTGGCGGAAGTCAAATCCTTGGATGACGCTCCAAGAAAGGATTGTGTCCCTCAGGATGGAAGCAAAAAGATGATTTATTCTGGAGACCTTGGATTCACTTCAGGCAGAGATGCGACAAGCAGAGGTACGATATTAATATTTTGACGTCAACTTTTTATCAATATACATAAATGTAATGATCTAGTTACATTGACAGTTGATTGATCCGTTTGTTCGATCACAACTATTTGTTCATGGTCACCTCTAGCTGCGGCCTGATTTCTCACATTTTCAGATTTTTTAGACCTATATTTTTTTAAATCACATTGTTCGTGTTTCATTGTCTCTTTTGGCGACATAAAAGTCATCGAAAAGATGAGAAAGAGAATAAATTTTAGAAGAAGTGTTGCCAGCTAAAAAGCTCCTGCAACAATGAAGTTTTGTAAAGGAACCCATCAGAGATTCTTCGCTACTTCCCGACGATTGGTTGATTCGCAACTAAATGCAGACATTGCAAGTTTTCTTGCTTACATAAGATTAAACAAACGGTAAAAACGAAAGCGACATATAATTTTTCGAATTATTTTCTTTTTATGAACATTTTCATAAAAAATAAAACTTTAAAAAGTTTTTAAATTTAACGGAGACACAAATCTTGTTGTGAAGCATTGTTACCATGGAAACATATTTCAGTAATCGTCATCGCCAACCGAACGAGAGTTCGCCCTCGATGCAGCCTTTTAAAGGTTAAATATGCCGATTGCCGAAGGGAGCGCCGCTTTGATGCAATTATCTTCTAGAGTGCCACAGAAGACAAACACGATATCTGGTTTCATGTTTCTTTGAAAGCGATCATTAAGATGTTTGAAATCATCCAAGATCTAATCAGAACTTGATTCGCTAACGACGATCCCACAAATCATTGTCTGCTTTTCGCGGCTGACAATCGAATCTCGAATACAAATACCAGCTCGTGTGTTATGTCACTCTAACTTTCGTCGACAGATGACACCTGTTGTTACACTTTGATGCTGACTACGAATGTAATCCCAGATATCGTCTCCATCGTCTTTAGTAGAATTGCATGCATTCGTCAGAACAATGGTTTAATTGTTTGCAACATCGTCCACAGTACCAAATGTCTACTGAGGATGGCGATGCAGTTTAAACGTGCAAATCTCCTATATTTGAATTCTACTGATGTAACTCGGAAGTAGCAATTATGGACTCAACTTTTTATAACCTAACCCTAACCGTTAATTTATTGGCTCATCGTTTGTTGTAGCTGGTACTTGAAGAATTTATTACAAAACGAAGTCCTGTGAAGTCAATAAAATTGACAAAGTTGTTTGTAATAACTTGTCATCACATTGATTCAATCAAGCTGCCACTGGCGAAGTATTAGATCGTATCTGATGCAAGTCAAGTTAATACTGATAGGAATCCACGAAATATTGAGATTTCTCCGAAGCAAATATCACTCTACCATCGTTTTCTATCGCGCGAGAAAAAAATTCGATAAAAATTTCCAAACATCGTTAGCGGCTGATTGGATCTGACAATGCATCGACGGTCGCAATTTAATGAGTCATCAAAAAGCAATTTTTTTAGAAAAATTGAACTATTCTTAGGGCAATCGTTATTTTATCAACTGGATCTCTAAGATAATGCACGTTATAATATTGTTTTTATAAAATTTGTAAAGAAATAACTTGCTAACAAACTTACAGCGTCTACACATCCTCCAGTACTTGCAGCCCAGAAGTGCACGAACTAACCTTGGCGAATAATTCCAAAGCGTGCGATGCGAAATGTTCATTATTATCCATGTGGATTGGATGAGGCTCGTTTCCAAACCGAAAATTGATTCTTGCTTTGAATTTTGTCTGGTAATTAAAAAAGCAAAAAGTGTAATGACAATGGTGAAAATCGAACGCACGTCATCGAAATGACTACCTCCTCAACTCTAAACCACTAGCACACGCTATCGACGGCGAATTTAGTTTTTATCAGAAACGTTTCGAGAAGAACGCTCACAATACCTCATACATGTAACACACCATTTTCTGCTGCCACCTACAGATTACAAATACGCCACCGGGCCTAGCTTACCTTCTCACCTCTTTGATTGTGATTTAATGACGTTATCAGAAATCTTGCAAGAGGCAAAAGAAGTGTTAAAAGGTAATTGACAGGCGCTTTTCAACAAAGATATTAATCGCAAAGACTTGTTTGTGTTAAATCATAATGAAATCGCGAGTGACGATTTGTTATTTATTTGCTTTGCAGATATGGCAACAGCAACGAAGGCCATTGCTGCGCTGGAAGCGAAGAATAGATTTCCACATGTTGACCAGGCTTTACCAGTTTGTTCCACACATTGCCGTCAAGCCATCACATCACCTTGTGGCACTGGATCATACTCTACCTCATCAATGTCACCTTCTGAATCCCAATTGCCAGAATTTATAAGTTTACTTCCTGCAACTACAACAACTCCACTGGAAACAACTCCTCTTAAATTTTCCGTTAGTCCTCTTGAGTCCAATACAAGTCTTCTTGCACCTACCAATATTCTTGTTGAACCTATCACTACCTACAACAAACAACCTATAACTTCTACTAAATCTAAATCAAACCCTGAATCGGCCTCAACTTCTTTTGAACCTATAACTTCTTCTGATTTCACCATAACTCCTCTTGAATCTACAACTCCTTTTGAATCTACAACAACTTCTCTTGAATCTGCTATAAGTACTTTTCAATCTAAAACAACTCTTGAATTTACCACAATTCCTCTTGAATCTACTACAACTCCTCTTGAATTTACCAAAACTCCTCTTAAATTTACTACAACTCCTCTTAAATCTACTACAACTCCTCTTGAATCTACTACAGCTCTTGAATCTACCATAACTTCTCTTGAATCTACCATAACTTCTCTTGAACCTAACAAAACTTCTCTTGAATCTACCACAACTCCTCTTGAATTTACCACAACTCCTCTTGAATCCAATACAATTCCTTTTCTATCTTCAGCTACTTTTTTTGAGTCTACAACACTCCCTTTGAAATTTGTCACATCTCTTCCTCAATCTTCTACACCTCTTCTTGAATCTTTTACACCTTTTTCGGAATCTTCAACACCTCATTCTAAATCTTCTACACCTCTTCCTAAATCGTCTACACCTCTTGATGAGTCTTCTACACCTATTTTTGAGTCTTCTATACCTCTTCCTGAATCTTCTACACCTCTTGATGAATCCTCTATACCTCTTCCTGAATCTTCCATACCTTTTTCTAAGTCTTCTACACCTCTTCCTCAATCTTCTACACCTCTTGACGAATCTTCTACACCTCTTGATGAGTCTTCTGTACCGCGTCCTGAATCTTCTACACCGTTTCATAAATCTTCTACACCTCTTGATGAATCTTCTACACTTCCTGAATCTTCTACACCTCTTTCTAAATCTTCTATACCTCTTCCTGAATCTTCTACACCTCTTAATGAATCTTCTACACTTCCTGAATCTTCTTCACCTCTTTCTAAATCTTCTACACCTCTTCCTGAATCTTCTACACCTCTTGATGAATCTTCTACACCTCTTCCTGAATCTTCTATACCTCTTTCCAAATCTTCCAAACTTTTTCCTGAATCTTCTGTTTCTCCC
This sequence comes from Aplidium turbinatum, assembly GCF_918807975.1. Classification (NCBI taxonomy): domain Eukaryota; kingdom Metazoa; phylum Chordata; class Ascidiacea; order Aplousobranchia; family Polyclinidae; genus Aplidium; species Aplidium turbinatum. Next base: position 23,154,924 of record NC_137486.1, on the reverse strand, counting down.
CTTCAATCTATAACATCTTCTTGTTCTCCATTAGCCATAAGCAATAACTCTTCGCCTGTTTCCTCCATTCGAAGATCATCATCTCTCCGCGTTACATCCACGCGATGCACCAGCACTCCGCCGTATCACTCCACCAGTTCATCGGGACTTAGCGATGTCACGTCACAATCGGAAATGTTTAAACGATGCAGCAGCTTTTCGATCCCAAGTAAGCAAGCATCCGCGCCACGACATCGCAACTTGCTTCTCGAGCTGCTGAAAGAACGATTTACAACAACTCTTGCTAAAGTTAGCAATGTCACCATAAAAGAAGCAGACCAGTATGACGTGGACTCTTGCGTCAACGAACTCGTTGCTCATTGTGTCGTCAGCACTCGATCAGCATGGCTTGTACGAAAGTGTCCGAAATCTTCCGAAAGATTGGATCGATTTCTCGAGCTGTTGGTTGCATTAGGATTCAATGACGTCATAGATATCAAAAACAGCTGTCCAATGACAAGACAGTTTGTTGGTGAAATGATAAGATCCGCCCACTCTAGACACCAATCAAAGGTAAGTTCGCTTTCAGTGTTTATAGTTCAGATGGTAATTACCAGATGAACTTTTCCATGAAACGCAAAAGAACAAATTAATTTTCCAGTTAACAAACCAACGAGGCGTTGCCACCCACCAACGCTCTGGTCTGTTGTCATACTCGTAATGTTTTGAATCAGTTTTCAATCGAACCGTGCTTGAAACATTCTGTAAATTGCTTTCGCTTTTGCCTCATCCAAACTACTGAAACCTTTTACAAAAAACTTACTAAAACTTTCTACTTCATACTAATATCCAGGTTCAAACAAGAAAGTTTTCAACCAGTTGGAATTTACTTGCAAGAATTTCATGTGAATCTATGAATTTCATGTGAATCGTGATGACTCACGCGTATGATACCACTATGAAGGTTTCATTGTGAATCGTGATGACTTACACGTATGATACCACTATGAAGGTTTCATTGTGAATCGTGATGAATCACGCGTATGATACCACTATGAAGGTTTCAATGTGAATCGTGATGAATCACACGTATGATACCACTATGAAGGTTTCCTTGTGAATCGTAATGAATCACGCGTATGATACCACTATGAAGGTTTCATTGTGAATCGTGATGAATCACACGTATGATACCACTATGAAGGTGTCATTGTGAATCGTGATGAATCACGCGTATGATACCACTATGAAGGTTTCATTGTGAACTTGATGCAGCTGAAGTCTGGCGGCTGGTTCTGTATCAGACTTGTTCTCATGTTACTGGGTCGGTGGCAAGGGTTGCCACAGTTTCATATCAGAGCAAACGCCTGTTATCTGCTTCATTATACCACCCAGGCTAATCACATAGGTGTACGAGCCGGGGGTGCAGGGGGTGCAGCCGCACCCCCAATCTGTCGAGAATTAGGGCAAGATTTTATATTTGGGCAAGATTTTATGCCTTTCTACCCTACTTAATCTTCGAAAAGAGAATTTTCGGAAGATACTTTGCTAAAAAAGTTAGAAAAGTGAACGTATAAATTCCTGCTTGCTGGAGATGCAGCTTTTACTTTGTTTAGTACAGTCCTTGACAAAATTTAATAAATTTGATAATGGGAAAGCACATATCAGAATGATGGAGAAAAGGAAAGGGACCCGAAAACCTGCGCTGATGGCGGGGGTCTATTTGTAGCTGTGATGTCCAGTTCCTTCTGGGACTAGAAGAAATCACAGGAATTAGGAAAAGTTCTTTAACATTTGGAATGATGTTGATAAAGCTTTCAAACACACAGTAAACGAGACTCAAGTAGCCTACCGGTATTTCTTTGTATCGTCAATCCAAACCTTCAAAAAGGATGCAAGCATTGTGTGGTGAAAATACAGCTACAAAACAGAAAATGAACAAACTGACATGGAAAGAGCACGTGTTGATGTATAGGCTACTATGATGCGATTGACAGGGTCACTGCAGAATTATCTGAAAGATTTACGAACGAAAGTTCGAAGATACTGCTTTCTCTTGCAGATGTAGTGCTGAGAAATAATGCCAACCAATAAAGCTTGAAGTTGATATCTGAATTCTAGTTCTACACCGTGGAACAGGATTTCCTGGAATCGGAATATCAACTTTTTCACTATCTCACTCGCAACAAAGAAATCAAAACTGTTGTATCTACAATGTACAAAATTTCTGATTTCAAATGGATTAGATACAACTATGCCCCACTTTGCAGAAGCTGCAAAAATTCTAGCAGCAGTTCTTGCAACTTCATGTTCAGCTCAGAGGTCTTTTTCCGGATTACGACGACTGAAGATATATCTGAGATCAACAATGGGCCAAACACGCCAGGATTAAGATCTTCAAGAAGCTTTCCCAGTCCTTGGATAAAGATTCAATCAATCAACCAACAACAAATAAAGTGGATGTCAATCGTATTGTAGATATATTTGGACAACGATGTGGGCCAAACAAATACTTCTTTTAAATTTTTTTTATATAGGCTACCACAAAGTCTACCACTGTATTTAATCTACTGATCAATACTTTTTAGTTTAGTTTTGTAGTTTTAGAGCCAGGTAGTACTGCATTCTACTGGTTCGTTAGTGTAGTGTCAATTACTCCATTCAATTGTCTTTTGATAAATTTGTTGTTTCGTAAATTTGCATAATGGTATCCTTATCATACCAGTGCCTTTGTGTAAGTCTTGTCAGTTGATGCCTTAGGCTTATGCTGTCTTTTTCTTGAAGGCTATATTATTGCTTTTTCTTACATGTGTACTTTGATTTAGGCGCAGTTGGTTATATTTGGGCAAAAATTCTTTTGCACCCCCAAAAAATATGCTTCCCGTACAGCTATGGCTAATCACGATAGAACGTTTGCGCATCATTTTACTGAAATCTTTGCATTTCAACAGAAACATTTTGATTGCGATTCTCACTTCTGGTGATAAAGTTTCACGTTTTGCGATTCCCTTAAAATCACGTTACCAATCGTCAAAAGAAGGAAACTAAAATATTTCGGACACAACACGGAAAAAATTATTAATAGACGGGACAAATAAATGGAAAAGAAACAGAGGCAGACCAAGAATAATTTTGACTCAATAGCCCAGTTAGCTCAGTGGTTACGCGCCCGACTCCAGATCAAGTGGCGCTGGTTCGGCTCTCGGGTATGTGATTGAGCAATGCAATATAAAGACAGCTCTCCATTCAGCGGCAACTAGTGGATGAAATAACTCACAGACGACAATACTTCGACAATTGGAAGCTTCACTCTGTCAATCTCAGTGACCGGCACTGCGTCAGTGATTCAAATTCTCTACAAGTATGCGAAACTACCAGGATTAAGCTCTTCAAGAAGCTTTTCCAGTCCGAGGATAAAAATCAATTCAAGATAAAACTAATTTATAAAAGCGTGCTTGTGAACATTGGTCATTGCCTTCAACCCTCACAGGAATATCGTGGTAATAATAATGTTATGATTTTATTTATTGTCGCTCTACAACAGCTAAGGTCTTTTAGCGACAGGGCTCAATTTTTAATTTATATCAGGTTTACGATGTCCATCACATCATTACCCGACTTGTCCTCACTGCGTTAAGTAAGAAAGAACACAATCGGTGCCGTTTTTAAAGTATTTGCTCTGACTCGATCTGGAATCGATCTCAGATCTACTAGCACCAGAGCCGAAGGCGAAACCACTCGGCTACTGAGCTGGTTTGGATCATGATGGTGATAAAGTTATAAAAGTGAAAATTGCAGTATCTGATTCATTCGAACATTCTTGCGATCTGCTTGTGACTTTATAAACCCCAACGGCGATTCATTGCGTCTGTCAGCGCTAGAAGTGATCGATGAGTTCATTTTGATCTGTTTATGGTGAGGTTGCCTTCTGGTGTCAAATTGTGTGATGTTTTCAATCAGATGCATTCGTGTTTAAACCTTGGTGGTTGTAATCTCTTGTCTAATGTTTCCACAAGTTCTTTGCAAGCGGCAAAGCAAAAGCGGCTCAGGTCTGCGCTGCTCCAGTCTCTGTTTATTGAAAAATTCTATTTATTTGCCAAAACCACAAGGAATTTCCAATTTAATTAAATTACAGACGAAAATGTTTCGTGCTATAAAGAATTTGAAAATAAATTAAATTTAAGATGTCATCAATGACTGGTTGTATTATGGTGTTGTGGTCTGAAAGGACTGACTTGATATTGACAGTTAATGTGGAAAATAATTGTTGTAATTTAAGGAACAGAAATTTACTCTCGTTTTACAGACACATGATACAAACCGTTTCCAACCCACAAGATGCAATCAGGGTAGTAATGATGTTATGGTTTTATTTATTGTCGCTTTACAACTGTTAAGGTGTTTTAGCGCCAGGGCTCCTGTTTAATTGTATATTTACGATGTCATTTTGTCATCACATTATTGCCCGACCCATTCTCACAGCGTTATGCCAGAAAGAACACAATCGGTGCCGTTTTTAAAACCTTCGGTTTGACCCGACCTGGAATCGATCTAAGATCGACCATCTCCAGAGTCGAAGGCGAAACTTCTCGGCTACTGAGCTGGTTGCAATCAGTATGAAACTTGTCTAGCCTTAAAAGCCTAAGTGTACATCTCCGGAAAGAAAGCAAATCTTCATAGTTTTAAAATTTGCTATTTGGCGTCTTGGCGAAATATCATCATAATCAAACAAATCAACTTTAATGGAAAAGTCCCCACTGCAACAAATCCATCCATCGAACACGTTTTACAATGTTCGCTTCCATCGATCGACATTATTGTGATGTAAACACCTCGAACAACAAACTCATTCCAGCGGCAGCCGATGGTCGAGATCATTTCGACCGCTTGGAGTCCTCATCAGCAGTCAGAGCATAAATCAAAATCTCTTTAAAACCTTAAAAATTTGTTTATTAAGACGCGTTGTTTGGTCAGTTTTGATGTACGGATGTGAAACTTGGACCCTAATGGCAAAACCCGAAAAAAAAAACTAAAAGCTGCAGAGGTGTGGCTTTACCGAAGAATTCTTTAAAGTTCATGGCCAGCTTTTCAGACCAATGAAGCAGTTCTCTAGCGGATGGGCCACGAGCGACAGGTATTGAGATCTATACAAATGTGGCAGCTGAAGTTCTTGGGCCACATTACAAGGAAAGGTAAACTCGAAGGCTGAGTGGTAAAATACCCAGAAAACGGTCTAGGAGCTCTGAGTACGAGATCGATCCAACTGGAACATCATTGTTTGTCGAGGGCTGAATCAGTTATGAAACAGAGAGAGAGAGACAGAGTGGAACCACTGGAAAACTTCTGCGAGGCCTATAGAACTAACATTTTGTTAAGCTAATGTTTGCATATTCGTCTGCTTGCACGAAATATGACATCATTAACCAGCTCTTTTTATCATTGTGCCTCCAAGCAGGAATCAATAACTGGTTTGTGACGTCAACAATCGGATAATCAGCTGATGTCAACAACGCTCTGCTTACGTGTTCATTTGCTATTGGTGAAAAAGAGAATATCTTGAATGTCTAATAATCTGTTGGTACAAGCAACGACAAACAGTTTAAATGATGCATTTCAATAACAAATTAACCAAAAGTTAAAAATGTCTCCGAAATAGCGTCCAACGCGATCCTTCTCATGACACTTCGTGTTAATTTGTTCTTGATTTGATTTCAACCGTCGGGAAATTCCATCTCTTGTTGATTTTGCGAGCGAACCAATTATCTCCCTCTGTCCGGGTGAACAGTTGTTTTGTGTTTCATTTAATTTATCGATATTGAATTGGAGTATACACAAACACAATCCGATTATGACACCACAAACATAAACACACTCCAGGTAAAAACATATTCCAAACACAGCTTTGTTCATATTCCGTCTCTCTGCCAATAACAAAGTTTAATGTTGACGTAGAATCTACAAGAAAAAAACTAACTGAATAACCGACGAAATTTATTTTTTTCTTGAATCGATATTTTTCAACAATCCGATTAGGTTTTCGTCGTCTCTCGAAAAACTATCGGGCGACCTGAAACGACCTTTTTGTTGTGGCGATGAAACTTTGTTTACAGAAATCGTTATTTTTTGTTCTGGCTTCACAAAGTCGTGTTGGTGCCGTGACCTTGTCAGCAAACTTGTCATCATTTCAGGCGCGTTTTAACTGCGCATGCGCAGTTAATCTTGTTTCTTGGCAACTTTGCTCCAAACAAATGTGCGCCTTCATCTTCTGTCTTATGGCGTGAGGTCACCGCCAATACATTGTTCAAAGCCCTTCGCTTTTGTACGGCTAGCACAGTGTTTCTCAAACTTTTTTAGTCCATCGCCCCCTTTTCGTTATTGAAATAAAATTTCGCCCCCAAATTCTATCAAGTAAAATAAACATTGATAATAGAATGACAGACAAATTTAGTTTTGGGAATTTAATCAACGAAATTGACAGTAACATGATAATTTCAATGGGATGGATGAGCTTGGCGACTTTTACAAAGTTTTGAAATGTTTGGCGACATCTTCGGAAGATAGAGTTGAAGATCATCCGGTTTATGAACTAGCAAGCGATTTCTTTGCTTTGAAAGCATCAATGTCACAGCCGAAAACCCTTTTTTAACCATATATGAAGCAGGAAACGACAAAATCCACATTCTAGCTTCTTTCCAGAGAAGCTCATATTTGCCAGCAACCTGGCACCAAAACAAATCGTATCGATCATTTCTGAATTTCACTCTTGACTCATCATCTCTTTGCATATCAATGAACTACACTTGAAGTTTCACTTCTATGTATGTCTGTGGGTTCGGTAGAAAATGGTTGTACCACCCAGTTTGGAACATGGAGGTTCACGAGATCTGCAAAGCGAAGTTTCATGTCTTTATGTGAGCAATATTTTTGCCGTTGTTCTTCTGTAATAACATTCTGGCTCAAATTGGGAAACTGAGTTAGGACATCTTGACCCAAGTTTTGTTTGAATAAAGATAGCTTTGAAATGAATGAGGTAATCACGCTTTTGCACTTGGTGAGAGTTATCATTTCTCCCTGAAGCTTTTTGTTTACTTTGTTTATGGCATTGAAAATGTCCACCAAATATGCGATGTCATTCTATTAAGGGTATCACATCTTCAGCTAATGTCGCGTCAGTGCTTGACAGGAATTCGATAACTAAAACAAAAAGGGCATAAAAGCAGCTCAAACAAGCACCTTTTGAAAGCCACCTTACCGCGGTATGCAATAAAAGACGTTCAAATTGTTCTTCATTTTGGCAACAAAGTGAACGAAATAGTCTGTAGTTCCCTTGTATCTTGTTGACGCATTTTATCACAATATTCAGTGATTCATGCAGTTAAGCACTGAGATTACGGGCAACCAAATGCTGACGGTGAATAACACACTGTATTGCAGTAAGTCCAGGAATTGCCCTTTTCAATTCATCAGTGCAATGAACCCTCGATGCTTTCCAACCATTGCCGAAGCACCATCAGTTGCGCATTGTAAAATATTCTTCAGTGGAATCCCCTTCTCTTCGTAGAAGTTTTTTACTGCATTAAAGATGCTTGATGCCCGAATATTTGTAGGAAGACTGAGCGCAAAAATCATTTCTTCTTGTTCTCATATTATGAACAAAACGCACATATCCGAGCAGCAGCGATACATTGTCGGTCAAGTTGGATTCATCTATTTGCAGTGAATGGTTTGCGCGTTGGACTGTTGTTAGTGCGTTGGACTGTTATTGGTGGTTTGATAAATTTGCCCCCCTGGCGCTCGAAATCGCCCCCAGGGGGGCGATCTCGCCCACTTTGAGAAACGCTGGGCTAGCAACAATGAAACTGAGAACTGTTTCTGGAGATTCATTGATTGAAACGAAAACTGAAATGTACTTGGAAAACCATTTCCGACCTGGTCGAAGCATGTGAAGTGACGTACTACATTTGATTGGCGTTGGTGGCTTGAGCTTTCCATCGACGAGTTTTGATGCTTGAAGCTTAGAAATGAATGAAATTTCAAAGTTTTAAGTCGCCACTTTCAATCGCGCGCGACAAGCGCCAAATGGTAACGAAAAGTGCAACATGGCGTAAATGGGTTTTGTGGTCGTGCTAACTGCAGGCATAGATACATACCCGATTACCCGTACTGCATAAACTACTATTCAGGCACGTTTAAAACCTTGCAAGGTTTTTTCACCTCTTCCCGTTCATTAACCTGATGGTGTTTCGACCATTGTAGCTGGTAGTATCTTTTCCATCCCGGACGCGTCTTGAAAACCCATGAGATCCTCTGCATCTTCGATATTTTGACTTAATTTGTTCATCCCGCATTATTAAACCTCAGCTTAGAATACTCTCCCAACTAAAACCACTTTAACAACCATCATTAGTCATATCATAATTGAAATAATTTGTAGTATAAGTGTACTGCAGTAACATGCATAACATGTATAACTGTACCGCGCCAGTGCAAGGTAAATACTTTGCACTGGCGCGGCAAGCGATGAATGAATTTACATTGCTCTCATGTTTATATTGTGCTATGACGTCATCGAACAATGACGTACAATCAACGTTGTCAGTTGCTTGTTCTTCATGTTGCAGGTTGATAGGGACGATTCTAAGATGATGTTGGCGGCACGCGAAAGGTCTGAGGGGGCAACGTCAAAAAGTAATTTCAGGTAAGATTAATTCGACGTCATGCGCGGTTACCTTAGTGATGTAATGATGACGCTTGTGTTCTTCTTTGTCGTGTGAGCTTATTTGTCATAATGACAAAGCAGCATCGTTCAATGTACCTCATCTGGTAGTGACCCTCTGAGTGAATTTACTTTCTACAAACTGTTTATCAGGCCTCTAGCATTTGGTTGTCTCCCGCTCCCCACCTCCCCCCCCCGTTCCTGTCGCACCTCTTGCTTTGTATTTGTTGCTCCGTGATTTACCGCCCATAAGTTGCCACTTTTCCAGACAACTTTCCCACCCTCCTGTCAACTTTTAAACAAAAGCGATTGCATCGCGAAACAAACAGAAAGTTTAAGAACTCAATAATTCTCGTGAGCTGCGAGCACGCATCGGGGGCGGCGTTTGTTTGAAAGGAGACAGCTTGGGGGCACTGACCTTTGAACTTTCACGTCATAATAATTTTAGTACAAAATTTCTATTAAAATTATCACGAAAAATGCAAAAGATAAATAACTAAAAAAAAAATCCCGAATACCAAACGACGTCTTGTTGGTTTACGAGAAGCAAGTGATAAAAGAATCAACAACAGAGCAAATAGTTGACAGGTGACAACTTTCAAACTTGAAAAGGCAATTTAAAGATTAGAAGCCAGCAATGCGGCAATCGTCATAACTTGTTGGTTTAGATTCCGTGGCATTGTCGCCTCATAATTACCCGCTGGTTGGCTCGACAGCGATTTGTGAAACTAGTTAGTGTCAGATCACAATCTGACCTCGCGGCGAAACGCGCGACCACTCTACAAGCTTGAGTTTCAAGGAATCACAAACTTTTTGTTCCAATCTTCCCCTTTTAATTATTGCAACAATATTTTATAGAAATTCAAACAATTTGGAAAGCAACGTCGTATCAACGTCATTGCAACATGACGTAAAGCATCAATCGACTCACGCATCTGACGACAAGGTGTGTGACGTCACAATCACTCCGCTGATTGTGTCGAGATGTGAAAGATCGAACAAAAAAACCGCGATGGGTTCTTTTGGGGCGTTTCTAGAACTCGGGCCAGATAACTGCAAGTATTTGCAAAAAGAAAATCTTGTTCCGGAAAGCGGAGAAGAAAGCGGAGAAAAGGCGGAACGATTGTTGTTCGACCTTGATATTCAAGAAACGAAAAATCGAGTCAAAGAGAAAGAAAGAAAAGAAAACGATATTTTTTTGGAGGAAACGAGAGAAACAGACAAGTTGTTGTCCAAGACGGACGCCAGCGAAACGCTATTCAAGCAGCGAGCAGAGAAACGGCGCGTCGTTGACAATCAAGCGAAATTGTGCAGCGCGATCCCATTGTCTGACAGTTTGAAGCGACAGAAAGCAAGCACAGGCAGTAAGTTGTCGTCGCGTAAATATTCGCGGTTGCATCTTTATATTAGAAAACCAGCTGCAAAGGCAAAAGTTCATCAGCGACCAGGCTCGAACGCCCGTGGTGTCCCATCTTATGTCAGTCAAGCTCAATTTCCATTTTCAATAAAAAATAAATCCGATAACCGGAATCTCCAATCGGTTAACCGGAATCATCAGCAAGAAAGTTGTAAAAACGTAGAAAAAATATCAGCAAGCAAGTCTCAAAGTTTTTTGGCAAAGGGAAAATTTGATGAAATTTCTGAGCGAAAAACTTCGAGCGATCGACGAGGAAAGTCAGCTCGGAAGTTAACAATAGCGATGCCGCCCGTCCACTCCAATCATCAAAGTAAAACGATCGGTGCAGGGTTTGATAAAGAGATTGTGAAAGGCGATTCTCTCTCTACGGACGTGTTCGTGAATGAGCAAACAATTAAGAATTCAAACGATCTAAACAACAATAGAAGCTGCAAAAAGCTTGGCCAGACTTTGATAAATCAAGGAAGCACTTCGCCGCCTTCGAGCGCGAAAAAGAAGCCGCCACATCGGGTCTCGTTTAGCGAACTACCCCCGGTTGAGATCACTTTATCCGGGCAAGACTCAGTTGTACTCCCGATGTCTAACGACGAACCTGAGCAAGCAGTTGATGTCGCCCGTATCCAAGCCAAGCCAAAGCCATTGGTAAGAACATCTCCAGGGGAACACAAGATAGCTCCATCTTCTCCTGCACCAGCGACTGATTCACTGGAAGCCTCATTGTTTGAGATGAATGACACTAAAGTTCATAATGACGAGACAAAGCAACAAGACTCAGCACAAAGTCCGTCCCCGGCAAACACAATCGATCAAATCAACGAGCTATTAATGGACATTTTGGAAGAGATTGAAGCTGAGAATATTTCACTGAACAAATGTTTGAACGATCTGGTCCGTGAAGGATTCCTGACCATGGACCTGGTCCGCAGTGTCAGCCCCAGTTTTGAGGAGCGTACCCACCCGTGCTCTGACAACGATGAGCTTTTGGAGAAGCGATTGGAAGAATCCGAACGCGAGCGTTGCACTGAGAAGTTGCTTGATGTATTAGCAAATCTTGGTTTGGAAACCCTGCAGAAATGCCGAAATACGATACTGGGTCGTCTTTGTCAACTTTCAACCTACAAAGATTATGAGAACGGACAAAAAGCTGCTGCCGCTGCGTGTGCCTCTCCCACTTCTCATAACCAGTTATGTAAAGTGCGTCATGATAACGTTGCAAGAAGCGATGACGTCACCCATAATGTTGTTCTCACGAAAAATTTTTCGAGCGAGGAATCCGAGTATTCCACAACTGAATCTGAGGAAGACATTCACTTGTTGCGTCATCAACAGCAGCGTCATCCTCATGACGTCATTGAGACAATCAAGGAATTGAAACCATCAGTGGCCACCAAACCCAAGCATCACAAGACGATTGCTATGAAGTAAGTGTTCATAGATTAGATTCCGTGATCAGTTTATTCATTCTCCAAATTGTTGCTTTGTAATTTATTTTACCACCAACGTGATGATGATGATGATGATGATGATGATGATAATGATGACTCTCCGACGTGTTTGATGATGATGAATGAACGTCGTGATGTGTAGCAGTTGAGTACGTGGTTGTGATGGATTTGAGTAAAACTAAGATTAATTTCTACAAATATGATGAACAGAGTTGTGTTAGATCAGTGGTTCTTAACCTTTTTTCTATCAAGCCCCCCTTCAATAATGGTCATGAGCCTCGTGCCCCCCTAGATTTTAATTAAGTATCATACCAAAAAAATTGCATTTTTGTCTGTTTATTGTACACATCAGTAAGATACTTGACACTGCTTCTTAGCAACTAGATTTTTGATGCGAGGTTTAACTCCAAAGAATGAACAACGTAAGTCTCCTTCAACTCTCAACCTGTTTCTGTACTTGGTCTTGATAGCAACGAGAGCAGAAAATGCAGCTTCACAAAGATACGTGGATCCAAACATTGTTAGAATTCGAAGAGCCCGAGTTGCGATAAAAGGGTAAACAGGAAGGTAATTGGCCCAGAACGTCTCAAGTTCCAGTTCTTTGAAGTCTTCTTTAGCTGTGAAGTTGAACTTCATCTCAAGAAACTCCTCTTGTCCTTCTTCGAAAATATCAACTACTTTGCATTGAAACGGGTTTCTGATGAACTTCCAGGCTTCACGCTTCTCATCCAGATCTGGAAAGTATTTGATGAACTCCGCTTTCAATTCATTAAGGTAGATTTCTATTTGTTTCTTCAACTCAGACTCAAAGTTACCATCTTTGAGAGCAGAATCCAAGTTACTGAAGCTCGCTGGATTTCCTTGTTCAATTCGACTCTTTCAGAGGTCAAGTTTAGCTATAAAAGTTCAAATGATGTCATGATGCTTAATGATGTTGATGTTTTTCCCTTGAAGCTAAAGGTTGAGAGTATTCAATGCTTCGCAGATAAATACAATAAAATACAAAATATGACAAACAGCATAGGTCCTAGGACATTAAAGTAATTAAAAAAAATTGAAATTGTTGTAGAGCTCGCGCCCCCCCTGAGAGAGGCTTCACGCCCCCCTGGGGGGGGAGTGCCCTCCCGGTTAAGAACCACTGTATTAGATGAAGATGCAGCTGAATATTGTTACTTCTTCACTTGGCGCGTCATCATAAGGTTTTGAATTGAGAATGACTGCAAGTTAAACATAATCGTTCTTCTGCATTCCTGAAGTAGCAGCTAGGTCCTTGCATCTTGTTGACATCAGCCTTCCTTTTCAGGAGAAGTCGTGTGAACATCCGTTCTCTCCTCACGATCCTCATCGATGAAGAGGTGTTGGAGCCGAAGCAGGTTTGGCGGATCCTAGGAGCGGGAAGTGAAACTTCTCAGAAATTGGAACTGAAAAGGAATCTTCATCTGCATCGTGACCGCTTGGAGGAGCTGTACAGAGTTCCGGGATTAGAAGCGCTCCAAACCGTCATGGAAACTTCAACCAATGAGGAAATTTCAGCCAATCAGCGTTCACGATTTCCTGAAGGTCACACCCAGAATGATGACGTCAGATTAAACTTGAATCTCAACAAATCTTCTTCCGTCCAAACCTCGGAACTTCATGGGGGGAATAATTGTCCGCTCACAAACGCAGCTCGGCTGATAAAGGAGCACACGTCATCACTGCGTCAGCAAGAACAAAGACTGTTTTCATTATCAGCCATGACGTCATCCGGGTCGGACATCAGCCCACTGAAGAGTTCACCACCATCGTCCCTGGCAACCATCGGCAGCAATGACGTCACAGTAGAAGGTAGGAGCACTTTCATAAATCTCCAGTTGTCATCTGTTCAATGATCATCGTCTCATGTTTGCGGTTCATGGTTATGATTGGAAGTGAGAAGGTGTTTGGAATGTGCCTTCCTGAGTCCTGTCGTGTCATTTCTCTGTTTACAAAGCCAGGTTCCTTCAACTTGGGAGCCCAAAACTTAAATGTCAATAAGGCTAAAAGTCAAACAAGCTTGTGGTGATTAAAACATTGAACGACAGTGAACAACCTCAGCAATTTGCGTTATAATCGCAGAGTGTTTATTCGTCGTAGCCGCGCTTATGACGTCCCTTAAGTCGCGGTAATAACAATCATCGGCGGCACGACAACAATACGTTGAATACAGAACCCGGAGCGAAAATCATTTACTTTCTTAGCCAGTCATCATTGGTTGGAGTTGGAGTTATGTGAAACGGGACGACATCTTGCAATCAAAGGATCTTCAAAATCTATTTTTTTCCAGAAATGTCTGTGGAAGATTGGTGTTGCCACAACAACCTCGCTTCCCAGTCTGCTGCAGCTTTGAGGAGGATTGGCCTCACTCGCCCCACCCAATTAAACAGCCTATCAGAGGAGGACATTGAGGACCTCACTGGCTTGTCATGGCTACACAAGGCCAGACTTTGGGTGGCGATAGAGAACATGCGTCTAAACGAGTTCTACAGAAGATCACGCTCGGAATTAAACGACATCAAAAAACTTCTCGACACTAAACAACAAGGTTAGCTATGACGTCATTACATGTTGTTTGCAGGAATACAAACTCTGCTCCATGGAAGGAAATCAGGAAGTATCGCAGAGGCCCCACCTCCAGGACAGATTAGGAGTAACCGCCAAGTCACCTCTTTGCTTACATTTTGCAAGGTTTGATATTGCGGCCGATAGGGAAGTCGGTTAAGCCGCTGCCTTTGTGAGAGAAAAACGGCAAGACCAAGTGAAGCTGGTTCGACTCTCGGGGTGTAGGGTTGACAAACTCATTTCAACCTTCTACTCAGCGGCACTTAGTGGATGGAACAATTCACTGACAACACTTCAATAAAAATCGGAAACTTTACTCTGTCAATCTCGGTAACCGGCCTTTGTCAGTGGTTCAAAGCCTCTACAAGTATATGAAACCGCCTCAAAGCTCACAAAGAAGCTTTCTCCGTCCGAAGATAAAGATTCAGTTTTCACTGAGCAGAAGCTGATGTCCGTGTGACTAATTTTTAACATTATTATTTTTCTGTTTCATAATTTATTTTTACAAAATGTAATTCAATATTTTGATACTGAGAGGAAAGTTTTCCGAAAGCTTCGATTGTTCTTCATAAACGTTTCCAGGGTTACCAACCGATATGTTGGAACTCCTTCATATTGTTCTTTTTGGATTTTCTCCTAAATTTAAAACAATTTCTTTGCAAAGTGTCGGTTATAACTCAAGTGACGCATTGCATCTCCATCGTGTAAAATCTCGTTGCTCTGATATTGTTACATAACAAACATCTTCTTGTTGTGCAACAAACACATGCCACAATCTTCGGTATCTTTTTTTCATCTCTAAATTTCAAGTTGGAATATTAAATTTGCCTTCGATTTCAATCACCGACATGTGCTAGCATCAACAGTTCCAATCAAACGATAAGAATCGATGTTAAATAATATTCAAATTGTGTGGACAGGTAATCCCTTCACTTCCGTATACAGAACATCTGCATGATGGCCATGTCGCTAATGAGAAGGGGTAGAAAGAATGTTGGTGGATTAATTTCAATCGAACATCACCAGGGTTGCGGAGTCGGGCAAAACATTTACGATCCTGACTCCTCGGTTTATAACTGACCGACTCTGGCTCCAGTGTTGCCAAATTTTTGAGGGTTTAAAGTTTTTTTTAATTTTTTGTCCGTTTTTGTTTGTTTTAATTTAATTTTACATAAGTTGTGATCGAAATTGAAACCGCGACTTTCATAAAAACAAAGAAGAACAAACGCTTCTATTTTCTGGTAAAGTTGTAAAGCTCAAAACGGAGAACAAGAAACAATACTTTGAAAACAGATTGCAAACAAAAATTTTTTATTGTTCATCGTTTTGTATCAAGCCAGAGTCGGAGTCGGCATTTTTAACCCTGACTCCGGACATCGAAATCCATCCGACTTCACAGCCTTGATCACAATTGTGGCTCTCGACATTATTTCTTTGTAATGAACCTTATTCTTAACCGCAAAGTGACATCATAATTAAACCTAATATTTTCGTTGCAGATTGAACTTTATTGGTGTCCCGGATGTCGATTCCTTCAAAAAATCTTCGGATCCCTCTTCATCCGTCATAATATGCGGCTGTTCTGATTGTGCCCTCCAGCTTTGCAATTCATTGGCTGTATATATCTAACGTCAGAATCAAGTCATGTTATGATTGAACAATGTAGCATTGTCAGTTCACGAATGCTGCCAAGGTGTCGACGTGTAATGATTTGCCAATGAATTAACTTGAAAGCAAACACTTCTTGCGAAACAGTGAAGCAATGTTCACCATAGTTCGCAATGGAAGAGTCACCTCCAGGCCAGCTGGTTGTCATACCGGCACGTTTCGACCTTGATGCTTAATTAGTCGTGGGCGTCAGCGACTGTGACGTCACAGTCACCATGGACCTCGTCCAGTCTGCACCTCTCGACTGTAGATTTTATCTTGCGGCAAGTTCAGAAATTGAGTCCCAAATGGGATCACACTTCCCACTCTTAATTTTGTAACCTTCTGTCTTTCCCCACCTGCCTCAACTTTATCATCTTCACCCTGCCCCCTCATTGACCCCCATTGACCCTTTCAACTTGGTAAACAACAGTTTCTTGAAACTGTTTATATTCGTAGTGATGTTTTTTGCTTTAACAAAGTCAATGTCTGAACTCAATGATTAAAAGACCACACACCTGCTGGCCGTAGGCACGTTGTGTGATGTCACTGGCAACCCTGATGACATATTGTAGATTGTAACACGTCACGCCAATTTTTAAATCTCGTCTTTTATTGCATTTTGTGATATAAATATAACGTTTATGAAATGAGAATGTAGAAATGTCACGTTGAGAGCGAAGTATCAATCAAAGGCAAAGGATAAAGAATTAGAATCTACATCCAGGAGCTGTGTGGAGGGTCTGACCAACGTACAAAAGGCTGATGGTTCGATTCCCGGCCCGAGCAGGTAGCTGTGTCTTGAGACACTTCATGGCAAGTTTGAGAGCGACCCATAAACTCATTTGATTCTTGTTCACAAAACTTTGATTTTATGAACAACATGAAAACAACAAAAACATCAGAAAGCTATGAAGCAAGGCATTTGATGATGACATCACAGTGACGTGGACGCTGCGGTGTTGTCGTCGGCATAAAGCCATTAAAAAAACGAGGCCGATTATTGACAACGTCAAAATCAAAGTGACCTTGCTCAGGAAAAGTAACGAGATCGAAGCGAAACAGCAAAATGACAGTTTACAAAGCCCCAACGCTGGTCTCGCTGTAGTTTGAGTAACTTCGTTATTGCACAGCGTCGACAGTGACGTCATAACGATTGGTGACCTCACATCGACGCAGCATGTGCCCAGACAGTAAATTAATCGCTTTTTGCATTGCAGTCTGCAGACGTTGAATTAATGTAAAAAGTCACCGGTTTGCTGTTTGGGTATGCGGTGAAGACCCCGCGTTTGGCTCTCCATAAGAAATAAATTGTGTAAGAAAGAACATAGAACGTTGTAGGTGGGTAGAGCACAATAGGGCGAATGTTGAAGCAATACTGATAGGTTGTCATGGAAACTAGCAATGGCTTTGTCTTCCTGTGCGTTTGAGGCAAAATTGAAAGGCATAAAAAACGTCAACATGACAAGAATTTGCGTTTTTGTTCGGCAGCCGAGTGTAGCAAGAATTGACAAGGCAGACATCAACGTTGTCATCACGTGACTGAACTTATCGCTGATTGTTACAAAGATCTTGATCTTCATCACTCCAGTCACCTGCGTTCTCACTTCAGCACAGTTCATCGGCACAAACGAGAAGCGGGTGCGCGTTTGGCAACTTTACAGCAGAACAACAATACAATGTGAAGCTATAGCGTCCTCTTGCGGTGAGCACGATGACTGAAGATGGGTGGTAGATCTAACTAATGGCGTTTAAAGGGGGGCGAAGAACTCAGGAGACTTATCCCGGCCTGATCAAGTGTCGGAGTGTTGGAGGTACAAAATGACGCCACTAGAAAACAATGAGATTAACATTTGAAAGTCTCCAGGCTTGATAACTATTGATAACAATGCAGTGACGTCAGCTGTTGCTAAGCGATAGAGGAAACTTGGATGTTGCTAAGCGATGGGAGGAAGTCTGGCCGTTTCATTCACAATGGACGCGGGATCTTCTTTGCCGTCGGGAAGTTTTTCGTGTGACGTTATTGCATCCTTGGCTGGTTTGTCGTTAACTGCAACAATGACGTCATAAATCATGAGCGATGATTAAATCAGGCCAGGATTGTTATGACGTGGTGATCATCACAATTTTGTAAGGTTACAATAAATACAATAGTTTTTTAAATACAGATGTTTAGTGCTCTAGAAGGTGACTGAAAAGACACATTGAATGCAATTTGAAGTTTGTGTGTCAAATGTTTTGTGATTACTTTTGACACTTGCATGAGGCTGGAACCACTGACATGTGCCCAAACATCACAATTGACAGTCAGCCACACCTGATCGATGCCTGAAGCAATGCCACAAGTAAATTATTCTGTCAACATGCCACCATGAGCCAGGACCTTGCACAGTGCAGTGGTTTACTGCGTTTACCTGGAATCGACCTTACGTCGCCTGATCTGGTTTATTAAAAAATGATTCTACATATTGGTGACAGCCTGGTCATTGAATGACGTCATCAACGTACCCATTTCTACGTCATCAGCCAGCATGCTTGTATTCGAAGCTCCAATCGGTTGAAGCCGCTCTTGAGATCGCTCCTCGCCGCTAAATGTCGCCGCTGATCGATTTTCTTCTCCGGCTTTGTTGGCGTCATCAGACTGAACGTCATTGTGACGTATATTTTTTTCCGATTTCAAATGTTTGCTATTCCCGCTGGCTGGTGTTTCTTTTTCTGCCGAAACCAAAAACATAAAAATTAAGACTAAATTTGCTTTTCGGCCCCCAAGTCCATGTGACGTAATACAAGACGTTGGATGCCAATTGTTGCTCTGCGCTTTGAGGCGCAACGCTATTATTATTTTTATTATTATGACGACACATCGGTAGTGTGACGACAGAGAAGGAAAGCTCACCTTTTCTGATAGCAAGATGGTTTTTGTCATCGTTCGTGTCCCCACCAGGATTCGAACCACTGTTCACGGCGACTGTCTTCTTACTGATGTGTCTGGACTGGCCTCTTGTCTTCTGGAATCTTCCTTCCACGATCCACTCGTGATCCATCGCTTCGTTAGGAGTCATCCTCAAAGAGGGTTCCCAACTGGAAAAGTGGAAAGTGATTAGCCATAGACATGCTGCAGAGCAGAATTAATCATTCGTCATGGCACATGACTAAGGAGCTGATTTTCGAAAGCGAGTTCAATTCGCTACTATCACAGCGAACTCGCGGCATCAGGCTTAAACAAGTCGTTAATATCTACATTGTGAAGTAAAAAATGAATGATCCATAGATGGAATGAATGAAATCTCGCATCCTAATAGTTCCATCCACACTTTATACTTTTATATTTGGTTACAAGAGTAGGAGCTCAATTTAATGTTGCTTTTACATCACTGTGATACGCAACAGTTTGAATCTATTTTTGAAACTTGGCATTTGGAAAAAAATTTTAAATCATGTATTGAAATCTTTCGTTGTCTGATACACAAAACTTGCAATTGAGGAAATATGCATTTCCTAAAACAACCACTCTTGATGTTCACAGATAATATAATTTGTATAGATGAGGGAGAGGAGAGGTAGATTTATGTGGGAAGAGGGAATTCAAGTTTGGTTATTTTGAATGCATATCACCAAGATACTGAATGGGTTTTTAAATACTTTTAATTTAATATAATTTGTCGCTTACGCGTTTCTCTTCTAGTTTGAGAAACTTTTAAAAAGTTTTGTTTGATTTATGGGAAGTCAGTTTACAGAAGTGTGGCGTTTCCAGACTTGTGATACCACAATAGAAAGAGCAACTCACGAGAGACATCTTCGCAAGAAGTCGAGGAACACGGGATCTGTGCTCCTCACAGCTGTGCTCAGGTCCTTGGAGTTCGGCCGCCTCTTCCTTCCCTTGCTGTTGGTGATGCATCGGGGATTGCCCTTTGAATCTGCGTCAGAGTCCCGTTAATTTAATGCCCATAAACATCCACTTGGTAGCAGGTGTTACCCATCCCCACGAGGGACATTGTCGGTGCGGTAACGTCACAATGGCAGTGGTACGGTGTTAGGGTAGCTGGACCGGAGCGAATGTTTTGTTGAATTGCGTCAGTTTATGTCTGTTCCAGTAATTGTTCGATCATAACGACTTGACAAAAGACATTATGAGCCTTTATATCGAGTTACGATGACATTGTGACCCAACAAGCAAGCTTAACAGAAGCGGATTGCTGTTTCTTGTTAATTCATCTTGTCAGATGTTTTCAGCGACAAGAAAACGACAGAACTCGCTCAATTGTGTTCCATTGTATGAAATACTTAAGGAACTTGGTATGAACGGCGCGGTCTTATGTTGTTCAATCCAATACTGTACAAGGGAGTACAAGGGATGATATTTCTAGTATTGGAAGTTGTCGACTGTTATAAACAATCTAGTTGGTTGAAAAACTCCAACAAATGTTCCATTCCATGCAGTAAAAGCAAAATAAAAGCCACCTTTGCATGTCGTCATAAAATTCAAAAGCATATCGATGCTGCGTCAATAACTTACCAAAGAATAATCTCCTTCTTTGAGCTGTTTCTATGTATTCTGATGGCGGCAAGCCAAGGACCTGAAACGAGAAAAAAAATCGAGAGTTTTAGCAAAAAGTTTAGTTTTGTTTATTGATCAAAAGCGAAGACAGAGCAGCACAACCCAAGTCAACTAACAACTAAATATATCAGTAAGCTACGGTAGGCTGATTCTTGTCACTTATCTTAGTGACCATAACAGGGGGATACCCAAACGACCATATAGCCTACAAGCAGTTGCTGCCAACTAAGATTGTCAGTTCAGATTGGTACTTTGAGATGCAGTGATAACACCGGACACGCGGTAAAGAAAGACACAATACCACATTGCAAATACATGCAAAAGCAGAATAACACGTCGTGACATTTAAGTTGGACAAGACGTTAATGTGCTTATAAAGGCAGCTACTGATAAGCTGTCAGTGTTAATACAAAACTATTTGCTCATGAATTTTATTGGTTATGGCTGGAACTCTTCACTTGGTTGCGATGGAGAGTGTACTTAACGTCAAATCTTGCATCTGCGCTGCGGTCCACCGAATGATGACAGTTGAACACACACCATAAAGCATACAACAACGTCACTATTGATCATGTTTACATCATAGACTGACCTCCATGATGCAAGCCAGTTGCTCGACTTCGTTCTCCCCGGGAAACAGGGGATAGCCTGTGAACAGCTCGGCGAGTATGCAGCCAAAACTCCACATGTCTATCGCCATGCTGTACTGGTGACCGAGAATAACCTCAGGCGAGCGATAGAAGCGACTTTGAATGTACGTGTACACTGTGACGTCATCAAACAAATAAAAAGTTAATATTGACACAGCAAATATATTTACATAAACAAATTGATGTCTAAGAAAACCACGTTACCTCTCTGATGTTCGTAGCAACTTGAACCAAAATCTATGACCTTGATTGAACTTTGACCTTTTTGTCTTATTAATATATTTTCCTGAAATGAAGAAATTGTTGAGGTGAAGTTTTGCAGGAACGGTGGCTGCAATATCATGCGATAAAGATCACTGACATGAAACTGTCAGAATTTATGCCAGGGAGTAGCTGAGCATATGGTCCAATCTCTACGTCAGCGTGACGTCACAAAGCTCACCGGTTTCATGTCACAATGAATGATCTTTTCCTTATAAGTGAGGCAGAGACACTTGAGGAGCGCGTGTCCTATCCTGCGGATGAGGGGAAGATTGAATCCTTGGAAGTGATTCTTCTTGATCAACTCGTACAGGTTCATCCTGCAAAAGGTCAAGGAAGACGTCACGTGGTTCAGTTTCTCGTAAAAGAGAAATTAGACTGACACGTGCGAGGAAAGTTTGAGAGTCACTCACCCCAACAGTTCAAAGGTTATGCAAAGATGATTGCGGAAGTAGAAGTATTCGAGCATGTGAATAACATTGTGGTTGCTATCCTTGTCTTTGCGACGAAGTGCGTCCAATATTTTCACTTCCACTAAAGCCTGGTGATGAAACCTAGAAGCAAAATCAACAATTCAGCGTCGCAGTAATTCACTATGACCTCGAGGTGATGTGAAAGATTTTGTATTTTGAAATCCATCAAGTCTTTCTGAGCCTGCTGAATTAACCTACTTTTGCAAAACTGAGGACTAACACTCTTTGCATAATTCATGCATTTCAGCATATTTGCATAGAAAAGTGCCGGGCGTAGACGGAAGGGCATCTGGGGGGAAGTTGGTCATGTCTACAACTCACAAAAAATGGAAAAGAAAACATGTAAATTTTTTCCTCTTTTGCAAAATTTTCTCGCTAAACACATTTCATTGACCCAACTAGCAGCAAAAAAAATCGTGTGTTTTCGGCAATAGATACAATAAAAGGAATGTAAATTCTCTGTACATCTCAAATGCAGTAGGCTACTCAGAAAATAACACCATATTCCGTACTGAAACACATTGCTCACCCAACTAGTCCAAAACTAAAGTAACCTATTCCAGTGTCAATAGAAATATGCCATGAGATGAAATGTGTCTCATGTGCCTACGACGTGGCAAGGTGAGAACATCGCGAATGGATATTCAAACTTTCTTGGAAAGACCATGCGATACTATTAACAAGACAAGGCAAAACTTCGTCACTAAATGCAACAATATTCCACACAACCGCGATACTTGGTCGTATGGATCACTACGCCGGACCACGTCACAACCTTTCCACAGAGTTTTAATAAAAATTCCTAAATTTCGTCAAGCGTGGGAGCGAATTTTATTGGCGCCGCTTCTCCTAACAACTTGTTGTCGTTTGGTTTTTAGAATAAGAGGTTTCGTGTCCATTGTGGAAAGTCACCAAACAAGTTCCACAAAACCGCACGATACCACTGAGACTATGCACAAACGGGACAAACTACAAAGCAATCTTGAATTTTATCGCTGAAACGTCAGCAGGGAAACTAGAAACTTGCTGCAACTCATCATAATTTGTTTTAATGACGCAATCAGTATTTTGACAACGCAGCTAAAGTTTACGTCTTTCTAAGTTAGTTTGTTGTTTGTCCGACATCTTTCTATCGTGGCTCCTCCAAGCTATGCAAGGAAGAGATCCTGCATCTCATCTGACTATTCCGCAGAGATGAAGGACACGACTCTCGACAATGGGTTGGCCGCTGCTTCAATCTCGGATTTGCGCTCTCATTGATCCAGCAACACCTCTCACACAAATTATATCAACCACAAATGCTTTACCTGTATGACGTCACAGCGACGTCATCACGACTTTGCACTCACCTTTTCTTGTTTCTGATAATCTTGACGGCAACCAGGGTGTTGGTTTTGTGGTCCACTGCTTTGACAACTTGCCCGAACGACCCTTTCCCGATGACCTCTAGCACCTCATAGCGGTACATCATGTGGTCGTGCAGAACCTGTACAGTACATGACGTCATCAGCGCGTTATCACTTGTGGTTGTACGTTGAAACTACTGTTATGTTGAACTAACCATTGCGTTCTCAAACGTTAGAATTACGTAAAACTCTGAGCTGGTTTCAGTGAACAACAAAACTCACTTTAATGTAAGATCCATTCTCATCATCGTAACCGCAATTCTGGGACGCCCCTGGCACCCCTTGGACTTTCTTCCCGTCCACTCCTAGGAACCATATATCAGAATAATCCAGGATCTCGTTCTGCTCGAAACTGGTCAACCGTGACGCAAACGCCTTGATAGATTCTAGAATAGAATAAATAAATGAAATGACGACATCGTAGCCTAACTGACTAATGATGTCATTGTAACTGACTAATGATGCAAGTTCCACCACGCGGTCGTCCCCACAAGTACCAACACGTGGTCGTCCCTGCAAGTACCAACATGTGGTCGTCCCTGCAAGTACCAACATGTGGTCGTCCCTGCAAGTACCAACATGTGGTCGTCCCTGCAAGTACCAACATGTGGTCGTCCCTGCAAGTACCAACATGTGGTCGTCCCTGCAAGTACCAACATGTGGTCGTCCCTGCAAGTACCAACACGTGGTCGTCCCTGCAAGTACCAACATGTGGTCGTCCCTGCAAGTACCAACATGTGGTCGTCCCTGCAAGTACCAACACGTGGTCGTCCCTGCAAGTACCAACATGTGGTCGTCCCTGCAAGTACCAACATGTGGTCGTCCCTGCAAGTACCAACATGGGAAACTGGACTGTCGCTATAATAGTAACGAGAGAAGATCAATCCACACCACTGACTTCATCCATCAGGTAAAGCGAAAGCATTCTTAAGTATAAACAGACATAACTCAACAACAACACTACATTTAGCATTATAAAAACAATAACCGAACGTTTTCGGCTAGTTATACAGCCCTTTTCAAGCTTATAAAACAATTATTTTAAAAGTAATTCTAAAGAATCATACAGTATCACAGCAAAAAAATGGTGAAATTTAAATGTGCACATTTAACATTATGGTCTAACCTTTCTTGTATAAGCTTGAAAAGGACTGTAGGCTATGGCTTGCCGACTACATTCTGTAAAAGTTCGCTTATTGTTTTTTATTTTTATTATGTCAAATGTAGTGTTATTGCTGAGATATGTCTGTTTATGGTTTAAAAAAGTAACCTCTCTACCTAAATCGCATTCCTAAGTAATAAAGAAAGAATAAGATGATCACAGAATCTGCAACTGGAAAGGCTACGTTGCTGTTCATTTCCTGTTTGAAATATCTTCGATTAATTAAACGAGCAGTTAGGTTGCTACCGACCGGAACAGTCCAACTTGTCGCGCACTGAGCATTTGCACCAAGTCTATAAAGTTGGCGCTGCCACCAACCGCAAGAAAACTTAACAAGTTTCATTTGAAAATAAACTCGATGCTTCCAACCTTCGGGGGACATTGGGAGCTTGTGTCCCTCAAACATCCTTCCCACGACGTTCTCCCTCGTGTTCACCCCTTCGATCCCTTCCCTGAACTCCAACGCTTCCCGCCCCTTTTGTGACGATGACGTCATCTTAACGGCGTTGTGACGTGGCTTGTGAAAAATGTTTGAATGACCTGGAAAAAACGTCATTGATAAACAACGTCATTAAAAGTAAACATTAATCAGGAAGCGACTGAGATCACCCGCAACACAACAAGTCCAACTCAGGGGATAAGCCTCCAACTACACATTCCGAAAAGTCCCGGATGAAACATGGACAAATTAATGAGCAACAACCTGATCGATTGGAAGTGAACAGATTGAGGAACTTCTCAAAAACCAACCTGTGAATGTGTTGGTTCTGGCTAACCCACCGGGAAGGTTGTCGGGGTAAGGGGCTTTCCCGTGAATAGGGAGCTGTCCGCTAGTGCGAAAACCTTTAATTTTTGCAGATGGCAGTTTAGTTGGGGGCAGTTGAGTTTGAGTATTTCCCACGGTCACCCCTATCTGATGGTGATGGTGATCCAGGTGGGGAAGGTGGGTGACTCCGGAGGAAAAGTTCTAAAAGGAACAGAATGAAGATGAATTGTTTGTGATGCAATTATGGGGGTCTAACAATTGGATTGTCTCAAAACAATCACGTACTGTTTAGTCATCACGATGTTACCAAGACAACAGTTTCGGTCTATCAAGCATAATGCAACTTACGTCATGGCTGTGGTGGTTAGATCCAGTCTTCCCCACGTGACGCTTTGATGACAACCCAAACTGCAACAAACGTCATTCATTCATCATCACCAGCAGCAGTTGATAAGTTTTTAACTTTTCAAAAGATATTTACAACAAGTGTTAAGTCACGTGAAGTACGGTTAGACACATGAAATTACGATGACGTAACGATACTCGATCTCACCTGCTGCTGGAAGGCCTTGCTTTGTGACGTCTCACTGGTCGCAAAGTGACTTTTCCCAAACGTGTTTGAAGCCTGAACGAATAGAATCTTGTTAGCTCCAAGGGGGAAGCACCTAGCGATGGCGACACAAACGTCGATGATAATGGAGATGACGTGATAATGGAGTGTTTGTGATGTTTGGTTGAAAGGTTAAAGTTAACAACCCTAACAAAGGCGATGAAGTGTCTTGTCCAAGCGTAGCCCCCTTTATCGCCTACGAATGCCCAGATAGAAGCAGTATTGCCCACGACTGCTCGCATATGAGGCTTGCCATCGCCTGATACTTGAAGAAGCGGTGTGGTCAGAATAATGACGTATCTGCTTCTACTATTGTGAGTAATATGCACGAAACAAAATAGAACCAATACACTGCCCCCCAACACGGTGTAGGTAAGAACAGAAAAGGTCTAAAATTAAGTGTTCTGTAAATAGTCTCATTGAAAGTGAATAGATTTCAAGTGCTTCCATAAACCACTGAGCTTCAATTTCCGACCTATGCCGCGGCCTACATCAATTCAGCTTGTTATCGAATAATGGGATGGTTGTTAGCGAACAACAAGGAACAAGCTTTCATGTTTTCCACGTACGGTCGATGATGACGCAGTTTCTATCAAACGGTGGGGTACGTAAGCACGAAGTTTATGAGCTTACACCCCCATTGCGGTTAGTTGTTTCAATTAATTTGAATGTAATCGTTTATTATTTGTTTATCATATTATGATCTCTACTACTTTCCTTGACACACCAGCAAATATTCACATGTTTGTCTCTAAATCATCAGCAGCATAAACATCCGCAGGGTTTGTATCATCGTGCGCTTACATTGGTTTCTATCCTAAATTAAAGCAGTCACAACGATTTTAATCCCGGATCAACTGACTTCAAGATTACGTCATCAAAATGAAGCTGACGTCACCAATATCAAGCAATATCATGAAGCAAAATGTTCGTCATAGTTTGCGCAAATTAAACCACACAAGTTAGAAGGTAATTGCATGTTATTCTGCCCTCAGTTCAAGGGGCGAAATCAGCGACAATTGTTGTTGGGCAATTTAGGGAAACTCTTCTCGCGCAGGAAAGTTCGTGAACGATAAGCTTGGTGTGACTGGGCAATAAATTCCAACAAAATCGGGAAAAACATGAATGTGTACGCCTTAGATGAGGATCTATGATTATGGGTATTCGAGTGTTTACTTAACAAGCAACAAGGATTAATGAAATCTCTTAAAAATCCTTTCTTCAAATTTATTGAATTTAATTTGTTTAAACAGGCACTATCGTTTCGAGCAGGTTTAAACTTAGGACCAAAGGAATTCTGGCAAGTGCGGATTTCAATCATTAAAACTTGTGAGCTACTAGCCCATCACATTCATTGTAGGTTCGCATACGAGTCTTTGACAAATATTTCAGATGTTGTGTTGTCTTCATATTATGACGTTTAGCAATACATTTATGACGTAATTGTCTTTCACCATGTTGATGCGTAGTCTGCTTTGTCGCCTTCTTGTGGAAGTGAAACTTAAACAAAAAACATGAAATCGATCAAAATTTAATGAAAAGTGAAAAATATGAAAATATAAAATATTTCCGTTGCTCTCCCTGATAATAGATTCATCTCGCGATTTATTGCATGTTGCTGTGATGTCATAGACGCCTGCACTATGTGGTTTCCCAAATCTGTGTGGACTTAACAATCTATGACGTCACAGATCCAACGCGGAACGTCGAATTGCCTCGTTCCCACCCCGCAGTCTTTAGATCAACATTACCTGATGACTTTGAGGTCTCAAACGAAAGTCGTCTTCAAACGTCATCGAGCGAGTGACGTCATTCGTCAAGTTAGGTTTCGAGTCATGATGACGCAGTCCGTTCGAAACATTTGCCATAGCAACCGATGGACGAAACGACTGTCTGCCCTTGTTGCCACGACGTTTCCTGACGTCACCGGTTACGGCTGACTGCATCCTTTTGTATAATAATGGAGGCGCTTCCAACGGCGCCTCATGGCGGTGGACAAGAGGCAATGTTGGGAAGGAAAATATTTTTGGAAGATTTGGAGTTGGTGGATGTGGAATCACCTTCGGATCAACCAGCTCTGGCAACTCTGTAACAAAGGAATCGCTTTCTTCGACCAGCGCGATGCTCTGTTTGTCGGAGGCCACTTTCGTCTTTATCGCGTTCTCGGTGTCATCTACGTCAACACTGGCCGGCTTGGGAGTCATAGCGCGGACAGATTTTGATAAACTGAGCTAGAAATACTACTCCGCCAAGAGTTCAAGTAATTATCCAGCTTGTGCAGTCGAGAATTAGCAACCCCGGTTTGCCCCCCTGCCGCGGCGCTTTCACAATGATGCACCGCGGGGAGCAAACACATCCATTGACGTCACAATCAGATTAACAAACATCTTTAAATTTCTGCAAAGCACAATAGCTGTCAGTCGAAAGTATCAATTAAGCACTGGCAACTCTGCAAAAGTTTATTCTCTTCGTGTTCAACCTTCAATACTTTGTCGTCTAATTGGACTACACTGCTGTTAGTTCGATCAAGGATTGAAATGCAAGGGGGAATCATTTCCGTTTAGGCGGACAGGGTCAGACTGCGCCTACAACATCAATTCTGCATACTGCATTAACATCTGCACATATTATGTGGCTGAAACTAATTTGTTACGTAACTGGGTGACGTCATCAACTCATCAGAATTTCCTTGTATCAGCTCAGTAGAGGGCGCCTCTCGTTTTGATGCAGATCCTTCATATAATCTTACAGCGTCAATTTTTTGGCAATATCTTTGAATCTGTTTCATGCCGCAGGTGGTGCTCATCTAGTTTGTAGCCAACCAATCGCAACACATTCGCCTTTGCCCTGTTCAGTCGTTCAGAACTCCGCAATGGCGCGTTGTCAGTGACATTGCATTGTCAGCGTCGATTCGTGGAACGCTCATTCCACAATCACGCGTCAGCGTCGATCGCCAAGTTTGTCATCAATCGATGCGCGCGCCTGACATCGTTCGATGTTGAAACGTCATAAAACTTTCGCTTCCAAAAATTGCATGCGACCTTCAACCCAACAAACAAAATTGCGGTTTGTTTGTTAACGATCCATCGACGAATCGCGGTTGCCGCCATCTTGCTTCACCAAGCGATATTCATCTGTAACTTCCAAAGATTGACTTGGAATGATGAACAACGTCGTCACAGCAGACGCACACCGAGCCTAGAGCTCGCTGACCGGTCTAAGGATGCGCACGGATATCAACTGCTGGCCCAACCTAACAGAGCACCGACAACGATGCCTGGGATAGCATGACTGGGAGAAACTTGCCTTGTCGTTGCCTGACATTGACTTTGGAAACTCGGTTTCACACCAAACAAGAAACCTCGCCTTTTCATCTATTTGTGAAGCTAACGCTATCAACTTTCCCCGTGTGATACATATGACGTATGAATCACCCCTTTATGACGAGATAATAACTTTCCAACCTCATAATCTTTATCTGCTTGCTCACTATGTCTTCATTGGGACGAATGTATTTCATGAAGATCTTAAGTTGTTACAGACTCAATCGGCGACCACTCATTTAACTGGAAATTTGTGCGCCGTAGATTGAGGCAGGCAACAGCTTTCCTCATGTCTTGTCTATCTTTCCTAACATCTGGAGATCTAAAAATATCTAAACATTTACAGGTGACATCACAATGCCATCTTTGTCCTTGAGAGCGACTCCGCAAACAAATATTTGATCAGGGCGCACTCAGGGCCATGCGCATTGATGACGTCATACTGCTGACATTGTCTTCGTCTGGACAAGACGAAGCGCGGCCGGTCGCGTCGTGCGGTGAAAATATTTCGATCTATTCTCAGCTTAGACAAGATCTTGTCTTCGCGTGCGACTCGCCATGACTGTTGACTAACAACGTTGATACAACGTCACAATGGAACGATGTGAGATCCTCCTCTGGCTGAGAGGATTGAGACACCGCGGGAGGCATTCCGCGCACGTCATGCGTCAGTGATTCCCATCATCGCTTAGTCGCGTCCTTATTGAAATGCCATCACCGCTGTAAATCAGGGTTGACCAGAACCTTTATTATGTAGGGACTGGGGAGGGGTGTCTGTGATTCAACAGAAGTCCCGAGACGGCAAACGATTGTTTATGTTTGTATTCTGTTGTTATCTTGTTTAAGATATGTTCAGTGATCTATATTCTGTCGTGTGCCAACCCATTGCCTGGTCCAGATTCCCTAAAGGGCGCACTCATGTGTGACGAAACGTTGGAATGAATGAAGATTTACTTTCGCCAGAAGGTCACAGCTTCCCTCAAACCAGATGCCATGGCAACATTTTAAACCAATTTGCAGAATTTGTTTAATTGTTGGTTGGACCAGAGAATCATTTTATTAAAAAATACAATCAGAAATATTTCATTGGCAACGCGCAATCGCAGTGTTTCCAACTGTAACGTAAGGATCGTTGGATCAAGCGCAAAGTTGATTTTAATGACGCCACAATGCCTAGAATTGCCACCTTATCGTCTGTGACGTTGTGCCATTATGACGTCACAGTTGCAGATGTGAACCATCTATTCTAGAGTGACGTACCTGGTGCTTGTCGAACTCTTTGAGCGGTCCAAGAGCTGGAAGGATGTTGCCCTTCTTCTCCCGTCTGTGACGATCGGACTTCTTGTAGCTATGGCAACAGTAAACAAGCGTAAACGACGACAAATGCAACGAGATGTTAAACCGCGACCGAGATCTTGAGGCGCGATGAAATGTCGGCGGTTGGCCATCAACACACGACAAGGAAAGCATGCCTCGAACCTTTGTACAAGAAAAAAAGCCTCTACAAGTATGCGAAACTCCCAGGAACAACCAATCAAGGCTTTGTCAGTCCGAGGATAAAGATTCAAAACCAAACATTGTTTCATCCATTAGGTTCCGCTGAATGGAGAGCAGTCCTGGAATGTGCTGCTCAATCGCATATCCCGAGAGTCAAACCAGCGCCGCTTAATCTTTTTGCTTCTTCGTGTAAAAATTTGGGTAGTTTAGGAAGCCAGGGGTTCTCAACCAGGGGTACGCAAGGTGGAGGATCCATTAAGTAATTTTAGAGGGGGGATTTCAATTCTAAGTAAATTCGACCTTGCAAAAACACCGTAAATGAAGTTACGTTTCTGTGTTGTGGCGATTACCTCAAACACCCCCCAGTAGGGTGTTTTGTACCCTCGACAGGAACACAACAAGACACAAACAAAAAACTATTTACAAAAACTTATGAAAAAACAAATTGCCGATAAATCATATTCCATTGTGAATTATTCACTAATGTCCTAAATTTCATTATCTAACTACTTTTTCATATCTACTCTACGTAATGTCTTTTCCGCATATGTTATGAATACATTGTTGTAAATCACATTAAAACAACTTTATGTACGTTCTACTTTCATCGATCAATGACGACGACGAGTACAAAACATGAAATCTCACGGGAGTGCAAACACAAAAAAGTAAAAAACCCGAAACAAGCTGTCAAAGATTAGGTAGCTGTATGTGTTGTCACCTTTCCGCACATTATTATTGTCGCTCACTGTAGCTGGTGCATTTGTTTTCGTCTCAAATACCACAGTTACAAAAACGAAACGATATTATGTGATCATAGGCTACAGCGACATCATGGGACGAGATAGAAAAACACTTTGTCACCACAAGAGGAACTTTTTTCCAGTAAATCCTTATTCAAATAGAATGATTGTAGATTTTCATTGAACTAAAACTGAAAGTTTCAAAACTTTAATATTTAATTTATAATTTTAGTACTGCCCAAGATTCCATCAATATTAGTTTATTGCGTTTAAAATATTTTGATTGGTGCAAGATAATATTGTTCTCAAATTAGAAGGCGCTGGGTGTCATTTTTGTTCCTTTTTAATCGGAAGATAATTGATAAAATAACCCAGCCTTAGTACGTCTGCGGACAATGGGTTGTCAGTGACGTCACAATAGCTCGGTGTGCGGCGACAATATGGGGAGGTGGACTGAGGGGTAGAATATCGTGTAAGTGCCGCTGGAAAAGACTTTTAAACAATTGTAGCATTGTTTATGGGAAAAATTATATTCATGAATAGAAACGCGAAAACTCATCTTCGCTGATTGTTTTGTTTCACACTTTAAACGAGATTTAAAACCATTCTAATTATTTTGGTTCACGTTTTAAATCCTCTTGTTTACGTCAACAATCAAAGAACTTGAGGCACCAAATAAAATGTTTCAAAAACGAGGTTAGAATGTTATAAAGCTTTAACAAGGCCACGTGTTGAGGAATATTGTACGGGATGTGACGTTTAAGGGACATGCTTCGATGAGTACAAAGGACAACTTGCAACAGACTGTTCATACAAAACATGACACGGAAATAACTTTTTAACATTTCTGAGCGACCTAATAATAAAGTGTCGTTCAACAACTAACCAACTCAAGTTTTTAACCGATCTGGCGTTTTCCCTTTTGTATCAAAATCGCGATGTGGCCTCGTTATGAAACGGAACCATTGCGCTATATCTGGAATCCAGATTCTGGACCCATCTTTACTGGTTCATAAGAAAGAACACAATCCCATTGAAAGCCTTTGACTAACCCTGGGATAAAATAAAACATTCGGAGCAACAATAAAAGCAACAAAACTCACTTTTTTTCCATGCTCTTGTAAGATAACGAATTCATCTCGGAGACAATCTTGAACAAGACAAATACCAATCAAACGTGATTCACACTTAAAGTGACATCAACTCAACTTGGAAACAATTTTATTCCTAAATCTTTGAAAGTTTAAGGAGCGAAAAATTTGCCTGCACACAAACCTTGTTACATTCACGTTTTGTGACGATTTTTCACGCACAGGTGAAGCCAGTCATCACTGAAGCGCGATATCTCTGTTAAAATCGCATTATTTACGTTGATTCTCACGTCTGGCAGTCGGGAGGCGTTTCATTGTTGAAAGAATAACAGGACATCGAAGCACCGAACAATCGATGCCAGTTCGGTGACTTGATGCTTCGTCATAATCGTGCAAAGCGAATCATGGTGAGAATGAATCAGTGACGACTTTTGTGGCAAACCACGTTGGAAATGCTTCTATTGATTCTGGTGTCTCTCTCGGTACAAGTCCGGAGCTTATGAGAAGAACATTAGATATAATTATTTGTGGCTTCACAGCAGCTGAACTTGCCTGGCGAATGCGCTTTTCTTTATTTTACTTCACAACGTAGATAACTCGCAGCATCAGACTAAATCAGGTCATTAAATATCTACATTGTGAAGTAAATAACGATCTATCGCATTCTTTATTTCAAAGCATTCATATAGCCACGATGCTTTCACATTATCATCCAAACGTTTCCTCATAGCTCCAAGAAAGAAAGGACACAATTGTCACATTGAAGTTTTTACCATGACCCGACCTGTAATCAAACCGTTGAAATACTGTATAACAGCAGGGGGATGATCACCTGCAAGTTGTCACTAAGTTACCAGACAACAATTGGTTTTCGCTTGGACACCGACAGAACCAACTCAAAACAACACACCTCGACACATCAGTAAGATCACGTGACCAGTGCTAACTTGAACAAGCCGAACTCGAGTCCGCAACATCATCCATGGTGGTTTCACAACAGCGGTTATGTGTCCCTGCTGCAGATTGTGAAACGTCTGGGTTCGATTCTAGGTCGGGCCATGTCATCAACTTTCGACATGTCGCCCTTTCTTCCTTGCACACGATATTTAGATCAGGGAAAGCCACAATAACAACAAAAATAATATTTTGGACAGTTGGCTTGCTAAGTTGTATTCCTGGAAACATCTGACATCAAAACAATTGGACAGGGCTACTGTCGCTTTCCCATCTGAAAACACTCCATTTAGTGGCACCTAGCAGATGGAATGCTTTGCAGGTAAGTGAACTCTTCGAAATGGCAACTTAGGTAACAGTGACGTCTTTGGTGGTTCAAATTCTCTACTTGGAGCATATAAATATTTTGCTACATTT
The DNA here is from genome assembly GCF_918807975.1 of Aplidium turbinatum. NCBI lineage: Eukaryota > Metazoa > Chordata > Ascidiacea > Aplousobranchia > Polyclinidae > Aplidium > Aplidium turbinatum. The sequence goes on along the minus strand of NC_137486.1, from coordinate 23,121,229 downwards.
TTTTTTCTCTGTCACTAGAAGCTTTTAACGCGCCCTGGCCTAGAAGCGAACCTGGAGCTAAAGGTTCTCAAAACTCGCAGCACCGATCTGCAGCTCAGCGCCTGTCATCTGCCGCGATGGGTTGACAATGAGGCGTAGATTGGTTCGCCTTCTCTGTTTGCACACAATGGATGTCAAAGGCTAATGTTACCGGGGGCAAGCCCTTCGCGATCATTAGCGATGTAAGTTGTAACCTGATCATGTGACAAGATCCATCAATCGGCTTCCTGCAGGGAATTGTGATCTAACAATGGTAGAGGTTGTCGCCGCCCGTTGGTCACCTTCGCTCTTTGTTCCCCGGTGCTTTCAAGAAACGGGCGCGTGCGCTGCTTGTTACATCACGCGTGACGTCATAACGTGAGCAGACGTCGTGTTCACGCAAGATTGACGTCAGTAATTGTGAGATAACTCATGAGACACCACCAGCCTAGAACCACTCAATGCATGGAAGGGTCAGGCCTGATCTAAACATCTTTCTTTGGGTTTAACAAACAAGATAGCTTGAAATTTATTCTGGTAATCTCACACACGATCGATTCGCGCCACGACAAGTCTACTGCACTGATAAGATTGCAACCTCTATGTGGGGCAAGGCACAATTTATGCAAGTCCAAAACATCGCTCTCCTTCATAATTATTGTTTGTGTCACAGTAACATCGGTAAATTTGATTGATCGAGTTTCAAAATTATTAAAATGGCCTCAACTGCCGTATAGTGGACGCCAGAATTGCATTAAGTTTGAATTAGAAGTAGAAGATGCAAGGTCTGCGTCCTCTTTATTGAAGACAAACGAAAGGGCTCGTTGCTGGCGACTTGTTTTTCTTTCGGGACAGAGTTGTGAGTGGGCCTTGAAGGGGGATCCCCGCTCTATGACGTAACAGCAACAACACAACGCTACATTGGAATGGACAACAAATGAAATTGCGACACGTTATCGACGGTGGGGGCATCCCCGAAGCGCATTACGTCACAGCGACTGATCACGTAAAACGTTGTGATGAAATTGAAACTGCTTTCGGTACGTCACTACTGTGTCATCAAACTTTGTTCGTCCGAGATGACGTGATATAACGGTGAAGCAATCAAGGATGTCATAATATGATATAACGCTGAGCCGGACATTCTTGGTTGTAATTCACTCGGTGTCTGGCTGCAGCTCAATGACAGGTTACCACGAGACTGAATGAAACGTCAGATCACTTCAGTGACGTTGGACGGGGAATACCCATCAGCACAAACCGGCTCGTACCAAGTTTGGCTCATTAAGAGCATCGATGCCGCTCGGAGGAAGATGGACCAACAACTCAATTAGCTCCAAGGCATGTAATAAAAGGGGCAGGTGTAGGACATCCGGGAATGCTACACCAGCCGCAAGTTGTTTTTGTTGGATAAACTAGCAACCTTCCCTTGATAGTGGCGAACAAGCGACCAAGGAGAATACAGCGATGTGAAACAATCAAATCCTACTATGACGTCACAAGGGAAGGAGTGCGCAGGACTGATGCAACATACTACGGCATAGGGAATACAAAAAAAAACAGTTTAAATTTTAAGTAATCCATACAAGGACCGCCCCTCTACAACTCGGTTCTTCGTAGTTTGATTGAAAACAAAATAATTTCCTAACAAGGCGATTAAGAGCAACATAATAATAACGTCACGATACATTTAAACAACATTTGTTAGAGCAGCCAAACACATCCAGAAATCCATTCATAGCGCCAAATTGATGGTTATTACGTCATCGCAACGTCATCCGTACGTTGCTGTGACGCAATAAGGATGGGCGCGAGATCTAACTCCACACGTCGGCAGAGTAGCGTCCCTTGTTCATGAGCCCCCTCACGAAGTCGGTCGCCTGCTGCTTGCTCTTCCCGCCGCACTCCACCACGATGTCCACTATCGCGTCGTGCACGTCCCGAGCCATGTGACGTGCGTCGCTGAAACATAACATGGCGGTTATGACGTCAGTTCGCGATGCGGGAGCGAATGTGCAAGTTTGAACCGAGGTGTCCAAACATCTTTCCAACATTCAATCTTGTGAAGTTAATTAGACGTTGAATAGAAGGAGCGACTGTTCAAACGCAGGAGGGCGACCCCAGACTCGAAGGATCATGGGAGCTACTGGGAAGCTACGTGAAAGCTTGTGGGGTCTGCCCATGGGTTGGACATTGCACACTCCTGTGGTAGATACGAGCCGGTAACCTAGCAACCGTAAACCACAGCGGAGATGAAAACTAATGAGGACACGACTGTGGACACTCACCCGCACACGTAGATGTGTCCGTGGTTCTGTATGTCTTCCCATACGGACATCTTGTTCCGCGCGATCAGGTTCTGGACGTAGACCTTCTCCTTACCGTCCCTGGAGAATGCCAGGTGGACTTCGTTGAGAACCTCCTCTTTCTCCCTGTGACAACACGAGGTGGATGGTAAGAGCCACAACCTCAGGCTACAGCCACATCCGCCTGTGCTCACCATCACGACACTCATAACCTCAAGAACACGATCAACAATGGGACGTGCAGGGCAGCATACAGACTGACTGCGGCACACAGACTGACGGTAGCACACAGCCAACAAGCACTGACCATGCGGTGATGTTGTCCTCGTATATGAAATCTTCAGTCCGGTGTCGACAACCGAAGTAGAGGGTCGTCTTCCCCACGTCCTTGCCTTCCCTCTTGTGGTGGGCCCGATCCTGTATGAAGCCGATGAACGGAGCGAGACCGGTCCCAGGCCCCACCATAATCACGGGGTGGGACACTTTGAAGGGGAGCCGAAACTGGGACCTGAAAACAAATAGCAACTTCTAACATACCAACGTTATACTGAGCCGCCCCAGTAGGCCAAAGACGCCGCTTCGATTTCCCAGCGTCAAACCACGGACCACTAAGACAGCGAATCGCTTTTCTCCCTGGCATCAAAAAGCGATGAAATCCTAAGCGGCAGATAATTACTACAATGATAAAGCTTCGGTAGAGAGTTTGCTTTGTTAAACCATAGACAAACAAAACAAAGTAACTTTAGCGAGTTTACTATGTTTTATTAAAAAGAGATAAAACATAATTAAAAAACCAACTCAAACGTTTTCATCAGGAATTACTTTAAATCTGCACAATAAAAATGTTGGATGCGTTGAAGTTTGTTTTGTCTGTAATCACTAAAAATCTTATAAAACAGGTTTCACTGTGCGTCACCCGACGAAACTTACTTGCGGATGTAAATGGGCACTCGAGGTCGCATGAGAGCATCACCAGGTGGCGGTATCTTGGTACTGAGCCACGAGGTGGCCACACCATGGTTGGTCCGGCTAGAGGTGGTCTGGTATTTGACAACAACCGCGCATATGTGCACACTGGTGGGGTGCATCTGCAAATTGTCAACCAACAGTTAAAATCGCTGCCAGTCGCGACATGACGCGCTCGCTATGTGCGGTGGACGCATATTCAAACCCGCACTTCCGCACACTGATATGACCACTTGTGGCATTGCTATGATGTGGGGGGTACCAGAGCCACCCCATTGTGTAATACCTGAGATGTATCAAGTTGTTCTGGTGGGTTAGATCACCATGGCAACCGGTGGTTACCATGGTGACCCATCCTCCACGTGCAATTCATCAAGACGAAATAATCCAGGAAGAATGTGCTCTGGTGTGCTGAAACTGAAGCATTGTGACGCACAAGAGCAACCAACAACCATATGCCACAAAGGATTCGGTGTTGCATCAGAGCAAGCACGAAAAGAAATTTCTAGTAATCATAAAACTTCTGAACTCATTATCTCAATTCCATGAAACTTCATTGTCATTTGTCGTTATCTTGGGTAATGCAGCACTGTAATGTGGAGATTACAAAATAATTACACGTTCAAATATCTTGTCAAACCGCGATGAACAACCCAGTAACATCGATTCTTCGTCGTTTAACATCGCATGAACGACCGCGCATTCACTCAGCTATACATAATGACGCAACAATGCTGATGGCTGTTAGTTTCATATGTGAAGCGTCGTTCCCCGGCAATCGAAGCGTGCGGTCGCTCCAACAGCGACGACGACTTCCTGTAGCACTCGACATGGAATATCACAGACGCTAATTCACTTCTTCCACTGACTTAACAGGGGCGTAGACAGAACAAAATTTCGGGGGTCAGGAAAATAGGTATTTTTGCAGATGTGAGTGAGTCCGGCGCTCAGAGGGGGCTGGCCTCCCCCAGAAAAGTTTGAAAAAAAAAAATTTAAAATTGCGCGTTTTAAGAGCACTTTCAGCCTAAATCAATAGTAAAACTTTGTCAAGTGCTGCAACAGAGTGCAAAATTTTTATCAAAAATATTTCGGGGGGCGGGGGGAATTGCCCCCCGTTCCCCTCTGACTACGCTTCTGCTGACTGAACAGACTTCGAAATTAGGAATTCTCGCTGCGGCAAAGTCATTGCCGACGTAAAATTATGGATTGTGAAATGGCGGCGGGAATTGTCGAAGTAACAATTTTGAAGACGTTTATTTGCAGTGATTCAAACCGCATATTCAAATTTAATGATTTCTTGATTCTAAACTTTATGCGCTTGCTAAGCAATATGCAAAGCTTACAAGACAAAATAACTGGTTTTTAGAAAATAGTATTCACTGCTCAGTAAAAACTCAGAGAGCCGTTTTGAGCGATCATTATGGTTTTATTTTTTGTCGCTCTGCAGCAGCTAAGGTCTTTTAGCGCCAGGGCTCATTTTCAGTTTTATACCAGGTTGATGAATGATGATGTCATCACATTATCACCCGGCTTATTCTCACTGCGTTATGCAAGAAAGAACACAATCGGTACCGTTTTTAAAGTGTTCGGTTTGACCCGAGCTGGAATCGATCTAAGATCTACCAGCACCAGAGCCCTTGGCGAAACCACTCCGCCACTGAGCTGGTTTAAGAGTATATAGGACAGGTTTTTTTCGCCCCTGTTGAACAATTGCTGACAGACATCAGCTTTTTTACCTGCAGACGTTGAGTCTCGGCAATTGCCGACGCCAAATTCGAAAGCTGCTCAACGGAAAAAAAGCTGATTTGTTAGCAGGGATGACGTCACCAATCACGTCGACGTGACGAGCATCCGACAACGCACGTTATTGTGACGTCACACAGGCATCGATAACTGCAGAATCATACATGGTGGCCTACCTTGGGCGAGCTAGCAATGGAGTAGTATCGGGCTTGTAGTCGGGGAAGGAGCTCGCACACGTGGTCGATGGGGGGGCGACAGGACGGGATGTCGTCGAGGACGGCAAGGAGGTTGCGCCGCGCGTCCATGATCCACTCCTGGTACTTTTTCTAAATCAAACACGGTTTGTTAGCAACAGGAGGATGGTGGGTGCGATGTGCAGAGCAGCGATGTTGGGGAGGTGAGAGGCATTGTGGCACACCCAGTCTTGGTGGGGGGGGGGGCACACAAGGAAGCTCATCATCTGCCGCCTTCTGTTGTTAATTATTTTAACTGCTTCTGGTGACTGCAACTACCACAAGGTGTTAAGAGTCACAGCTTTCCGACGTTTCGTCACAACGACTGACTTTGTCAAGGGGGTGAAACATAAAACAAACTTTCTCGCAGATGAACAAGTAGTTTTTACCTAACACGAGAAATTAAAGAAAAAAAGCAGCAAAACACGAAGAAATTATTGTAAGTGTGTGGAAGTGAGCAATGCACTTCAAGCCTCCATTCAGTGGCAGAGCCGAGTCAGTGGGATGGTGTGACAATAACAAGCCTGCACATTGTCAACCTTGGTGAGTGTGTGACGTTTGGCTTCGATCCAGTGCTTCCACTTTTACAACGCTAGATTACCACTTGTATTACCACATTTGTCCTCAGATTACCACATTTTTTACTGTGATTTTCTTCCCGATTTTAAACGTATTTCGACTTACTTTTACATTAACAAAGTGGCTATTTTTACCCACTTGTTGCCATGGTTACAATCAGGTGTTGCCAGAGTTAAGATTAAAGTTAGGAAGGGTTACACTTAGGAATAAGGTTAGGGTTTTGATCTTTACCCAGAACTAAAAAAAATTCCAAAATGCAATTTTTGTTTTCAACAGCTTTAAACTTTTCTCAAATTACGACAGAATTCCTTATCCGGCAACGCTATTATTTGGCTATATTTACACTATATAGTGTAAAATAAGGTCTAAAACAACTACTCAGTTTATTAACAGTAGCCTACCGGTTATTATCAGTTATTAAAACGTTCGAAAAAAGTAAGAAAAGTACTGTACTTGACACCGCAGCTAGAATCTGAAAGACATTTTGACTATGAATATGATCATTGATCACATTGTCACCCTATGTTCAAAGTCAAAAGTCAGGACGCATTCCAAAATCAAACCGAAAACAGCGGAACATGCTAGTCACATGCTATTATAAGTAGTTTTTTGCATATCTGTTCGATTTCGGAAGACAACAGTTCAAATGCTCTTATTTATTGATAGTATTTTATGACAAATGTTCAAAATGTATAATTTCCACATTTTGGCAAAATTTCCACACAAAATTTCCATATTACCACTAAATTACCACAAATTTTTCATTACCACATTTTTACCACAAGCATGATAAAAATTCCACAATTGTGGTAATTACCACAAAAGTGGAAGCACTGCTTCGATCACCGCAAGCCCGCGAGAGAAACTAAATTAGTCTCGCGCTTGCCTTCAGATGATCTCACATTTTTTGTAAGTTACACGTTTCAATTTTTGACTACGTTGAGCAAAATTCATCAGTTTTTAGTTGGTTGAGTTACAGGACGGTTATTTATTTTTTTGCTTATCACGAGAGAGAAGAAACTGAATTAATAAAACAAAAGTGCACAATTATTGTTTCTCTTCATTTTGCAAGGCGTTGAAAACTGAGACCGAAGAAAGAAAAGTGAAGAACAAGCCCGTTTGCGCACATTGGTGACCCCGACGTGATTTGAACACGCAACCTTCTGATCTGCAGTCAGATTAGTATTGTTAGTATGTTGTCAGTGTTGTTAGTATCGCTTTTACATATCACTTCATAGATATTTAAAACGCTTTCCTCTACCCCGCACAGGTTTCCTTTCTACACTTTATATACTGGCAGGATTGAATAGCAATCCTGGCGACGTCGCACCAGTCAGATTTATAATTCCAGATCGCTGCGGCACATCCAGAAACAATGGATTTGTGGCCGATGAGATCTGAGCTGACAAATAAAAACATTCAAGGGACCCGTAGACACGTGTGAGAGGTTTGATGGAATTGAAAGCGAATACTTGAGGATAAGCTTTCACAACACATACACGACAGCACACCAGATCCACACTTTGCAACCCTTCATCACATATTGCTGAGCACTGCGAATGGTCTGTCCGGCACGATGTTTAGTTTAACTATTAATTTAAGTTTGCTTTGCGACTTGTAACCCTGATCAAACTAATCATTTTGTTATTGTGTCTGCGTGATTTATTTTGTGTTCGCACTTGTAAAGGCGAAACCATGCTCTCAGTTCGCTCGATTTGCAACAATTTCAAAAGATACAAGCTTACTAATGCCTCATGAAGTTGTTATCAATTGTCGAATTCGATTTTTGCCGTCTGAGTTTAGTAACCCACAGCTTACTCCTTATCATAGATTGTAGTTAGGAATTGGTTTCTGCAACTGTTGATAGTTTGAACATCGTTTAAGTGAGCAGATCAGTTATGTTATTGTCGGTTTCTTATACATTGCATTATTTTTTTGTGTACATCATTTATGTTTTGTCGATTCACCATTTTTGTTTGCAATATCACATGGTTCATCTGGGGGAGGGCTGGTGTGACGTTTGGCTTCGATCACCGCAAGCCCGCGCGAGAAACTAAATTAGTCTCGCGCTTGCCTTCAGATGATCTCACATTTTTTGTAAGTTACACGTTTCAATTTTTGACTACGTTGAGCAAAACTCATCAGTTTTTAGTTGGTTGAGTTACAGGACGGTTATTTATTTTTTTGCTTATCACTAGAGAGAAGAAACTGAATTAATAAAACAAAAGTGCACAATTATTGTTTCTCTTCATTTTGCAAGGCGTTGAAAACTGAGACCGAAGAAAGAAAAGTGAAGAACAAGCCCGTTTGCGCACAAGTGAACCGAAGTCGATGGTTCAAATCCTCACAAGGGTGCCAAACTGCCGCGATGTTCTCTCAGCTGAACAGCTGAAAGGTGAAAATTCTCTCAGCTGAAAGGTAATCACCCAAGAAACGGCAACTAACACAACTATGAAGTGTCAGTAAGCAAAGGTGAGCAACCCGTCCTGTAGGAGATGACGCGCAGGAGTGGCGGTTACTTTCTCGGCAAAAAACCGCCGCGGGTTAATCCATCAACAATCCGGCCTCATGCGTCACAAACATCCGCTGGTTTGGTGGAGAATTAAATTCTTAATAGAATCGAGTTTCGTTGGAACTTGCGGTCAAAGTAAGCGGTGGCACAATACCTCCGCTCGTTCAGCAAACGATGGCCGGTTGCCGGTGCGCATGTCACAGATCATCATTACCAGAGAAGAGGAAAACCCTAACCCTAACTTTTGAAACATTCGATGTAATTTCATAAGCCTTGTTTCCAGTCATCAACAATTTCATGCTCAATGTGGGAAAAGTGTGATTGGAAAATAACAAGTTCAATTTCGAAATGTTTTCTATTGAAGCAAACGTTAAACTGGATTTTCCGCACATTGGTCCAAAATTTATCTTCCATCTGGGTTTGGATGAAAAGCTGAAAGCATGAGTCTCCCTTCCGGATCAACTAGGTCCTGGATGCTGGGAATGGTAAACGTGTCGGATGTTAAGTGCAATATTAAGATAAGGTACCTTTCCCTCCGGAGTAGCGGAGGATAGGAGGAGAAGAAGTTCTTTATCCTTCTGATCGCTGGTGTACTCCGCAAACTCATGAAGGACGTTGGTGCGGACCGGGTTGGCGATGTCCAGGTAGTGAGTGAGCGCAGTCCGGAAGGAGGTGGGACATGGGAAGGGATGACGCTTGCTGGAATCCTCTGGAAGACAATGATAATGCCGTTGGAGGGGTGGAGGAACAATGCGACGCGTTTGTCAATACCAGTTTGAAAGACACAAACTCATGCGGCCGCTCCACCGCCCAGCAGATGGGTACAACGTTTCGTAGGCACAACCGAAAGGTCCCTTGTTCGGTTCTCCAACCGGGCCCCGTTGTTCCAAACTACTCGGTGCCCGCGACGGCAGCATGAGATGTGGAAGCAAACATGACTTCCATGCTTTCCTGAGGTCATGCAAACCACGGAGACAACAAAGCCACATTTGTGAACCACACAAGCGGCATTCAAAATCATTTCGTGAATTTGTTATTTCACTGATGTGAGAAAAATGTGAACAAACGATCTAATTCTTCTTTTTAGTTCATCATCATCGGGGTTTGTTTTTAACCTGCAAATTTTGCGGGGCATTTCTTAGACCCACTCCAGTTGACTGGCTGGCTGCACACAGGGCAGATGTCACATTCACATATTACTCTTTATTATGGCACCCAGAAGTCCGGAGAAAACGTTTAAACTTGTTGTTATATTTGATCAATGCCATTCAACCCAACTACTTTGTTGTTCATCTTTATAATGGTTCAAAAAAAGTTACTTCACTTGAATTAAACAAGAGATTTAGTGGTTTCTTTAGTGGTTTCAGGTTCCAGGCTCAAGCGCTTGGGGCACTGAACCCTTTCATTTTTCATGTTGCCAGGTGTTCACCAAGATTATTTACTTTTTTAGCAATACTTGCAATGTTCGTATGATGAGTGCAGAAGTGAAAGCAGAAACATATAAGTTGTTTTATTGCTTTGCTGACGCACCATAACAATGCGCACTCGCCACCTAACATGCGCTCTGACGATGCGCCATGGTGCAAGGCACAATAGTGAAGTAATAAAACAATTCACATCCAATGCACGTATCGAGGTGCATAGATGCAACAGGCCGACCAATCAGCGTGCTCGTGACCAACCTACACCCTTGCAACGAAACAAAGCTAACAAACACCAGTGTTGCCAGGTCCACCCACCATCCACGTTGTCCAGAGTGAAGATCGTGTCTAGGTCGACATCCAATCGCTCTCCGATCTTCTCCACAGCTTCAACGTCATTGGATGGATAGACTGCCACGTGATCACCGGCCTCGTATCTAAGCAACCAATAGCCGGTTAGTCGCTATGACAACCTGTCATTCAGGAGAAGCCCCTCGACTACACATAGCGACAAACGTGCAACAGCCAACCCTTAGCAATGTTGCCAGGTGTGCTGCGCTCCTTGCTCAGGATTAGCACAAACAGTCGCACTTGGCAACACTGGCCAGGTGCACTAACAAAAGTGGAACTTACACAGTTCATTTAAATGACGTCATAAAGTTGACAAAAGAACTTCTCCATTCATCCGCAACCGACAACACCAACATAATGCTTCATTACCCAGCCAATGACAAGCCTCAAAGTAAACAGCATATGATTGTGACGTCACAAAGCAAAGAAGATCAAGCGCGTTCGTGACCCACAGCGGCATCGGGAGAAGTTTCGAAATGGACGCTGTTAAAGCCGCTTCCTGTGCTTGGCAGCTGATTGCAACATACGGATGTAAACCTTACACGGCGTTCAATGAACCGTGACCAGCGAACGGATCGAAAGTTAAACTGAAGAAAAATAATCGAATCGACCACGTCACAATTAGTGACGTCGCCTGGCTGACCTCATCTTTGCGCCGGTGATGTCGAACTCGATGTGCATGCATGACCTGTCTCCCCCTTTGTGGAGCTCCCTGTTCACTTGGACGGGGGCCAGGAACGGATTCTTCGCGTCGTAGGGGCTGCAAGATTGTTATTGACGTGTTATTGCTTTAAGTTACATTGCAACTTACGTAGTTACTGATTGCTTATTGGTTTATTGTTACATTGCCTTAACTTTGTCTCGAGTTGTTTTGTAGCTTTTATACTGGTGTTTATGTTCAGTTTGCAACTCAGCACCGTTTTAGCGGAAAAAAATGGAATTGAGGAATGGTAAATGGTTTTATTACATTTTATTCCGCTAATAAAGTATCGATATAAAAGACTTGCGCCCTAGACTCTTAGCTGCGGACCCGCAAAGTAAAGACACTAAACGACAATGGGTGCATTGGTTCAACCCTTTACAAATTATATAAAGAAGCTTGAAAAAGTTTCAGCTGAAGACAAGTTGAATTTGTTCATAAATCACATAGACGCTTCAATATATGAACTGGTGTGTGAGACAACAAATTATGATGAAGCAATCGAACAACTGAAGCGCCTTTTTAACAAGGCTTCTAACCCCATGTTTTCTCGATTTGTTTTAAAAATTAGAAAGCAGAAGTCATGAATTATTATCAAACGAGTACGTGCAGAACTGAAAGCTATTGAGCCTCTTCTGTGACTTTCGGGCCATATCGGCAATTGCGCATAAAGAGGAAGCTATACGTGACTCGTTTATCGCTGGGATTTCGTCAGATAACATTAGCCAACGCTTGCTAGAGCACAAAAGTGCTTCACTACAATAAACTATTGATAAAGCTCGATGCTTAGATAATACCCAAACGTTTTGCAATCGTTTCGAAATGACTGCGAGCCAGATACCGACTTCACTCGACTCAATCAATATTTTGTTGCATATTAATTTCGATGCATTACTGGCATAGCCTGCTTTATACTTTACATGTCATTAATTTTATGTTGACCTGTACTTACAACTTTCGGTAGGGGTCAATAACGTGATATTGCTTTAAGTTACATTGTAACTTACGTGGTTACTGATTGCTGATTGTTTTGTTGCTACCTTGCCTTAAATTTGTCTCGAGATCCTTTGTTGCTTTTACACTGGTGTTTATGTTCAGTTTTCAATCCAGCAGCAATTTAAACTCCTAATTGAGGAATTGTAGATGGTTTTACTACAGTTGCGTCACAATGTCACAATACAGGCTGAAACTTGAAAAATCAAAGCGTTTTTACACGCGACCTAGGGATTCATAGCACAAGTATCGCCAACTCGGCTGGATATCTGACAAGCGGAATGTAAAAATATTGCCAGATGTTTTTTTTTTAATTTTTAGAAAAAATTTCATTTTGGCATTTTTAAAGTACAGTAGTAGTTGTCCAAAGCTTGCCCGTAAATAAGGGACAAGCTTTGGGCGAGCACTACTCTTTAAAAATGCAAAAAAAAAATAGTTTTTCTAAAAGTTTAAAAAATATTTGGCAACACTTTTACACTCCGCTTGTCAGATATCTAACCCAGTTGGTCATCCCTATACTATGAATCGCTGACACAACCCTAATCGAACAGCGCAGAAACAATTTGAATTGCGTCGATTAATCGTCTACTTAAAGACGACGCGGCCAGTACAAAGTGAACTCACGGTCGCTGGTTGTCATATGAATGCAGCCGCGCCACCTCCCCGTGGTAGATGCCGGCCTTGTCAACGTCATCGGCTGCAAATGTCTTGAAGCTGTAGGCGCGGAAGGAGCCGTCCTCGCCAGACGCCTCGACGCCGAACTTGTGGCACACTGCCGGCCAGAAGCCTTCCTTCCATGAGACAAAGTCTTCTTCGATGCTATAACAAGACAAGTTGCACGGATGGAGTGAACCAAAGCAATTCAGCAGATTGCGTGATGACGTCATAGAAGACAAAATATCATTCGCTGAAAGTTTCTGGTGAAAGTACAGGATGAAAAACAAAAGATTTGTTACGTAGAATGTACGCAACAATACCAAGATGTTTCACAAACAAAAGGTGGCAACATACTTGGTGTCGTCATCTCCGAGTCCCAGCTCGTAGACCCGTTCCCCTCCCAGCTCCTCAATTCGCTTGTCCGCATAGATCCCCATCGAGTTGAAGTGCTCGTAGGTCTTATTCCCGAGCCCGAACACCTGCCGTGAGATCATTGTCATAAGTGACTCCTTTCAAATAGGGGGCCATTGAACTTAGTGACGTCACCGGGGTAGTTTGTGGTCGCGATGACAGCCGATTGCAACCCGGAAATTATACTAGAACAGCAAGAAGCACATCCGGGCATGTAAAGTGCTGATTCTATTTGAATAAGTATCTGCATCCGTAGTGATCCATCAATAGAAGCCACCACTTCAGCAATCCTCTTCTTGTTGCCAAGAATTGTGCCTCGTTACACTTTCGCCCGGCGCAAACGCGACCGCTAGAAAAATGCTACGAATGCAAAGCCACCGTGATATACTGACACTGACACGTTAACAAAATGTTTGTTCGCGATAAAATGCAAATGTGATAATAACCTACAAGAAGTAGTGACGTCACCAGAGAAAGCGGCCAGAGAATGGCGTCGACACAACTTGACAAATCTCTGTTGTGACGTAATTTGCACAAAGCAGATTCTGCCAGAACCAAAGTCTTGCGCAAGCGGTTATGACGTCATATGTATAATCGCAGCAATAAGTTGAGACCCACCGCGTATCTGAGGCCGGTAAGCTGGGTCTCCCCCTGCTGCAGCCAGTCGTGGAAGTCCTGGGCGTTGTCCGTAGGATCACCTTCTCCGTACGTCGCCATGCAGAAGATGCAGAGAGAGTTCTCCAGCTCCGTCAACTGCGCGAGGTCGTCCATGTTGCATTCTGACGTCACAATTCATTGTTATTACGTTGCAAGTAGTCCGGGGCACCAGAAGCAGCTCACACGACGATCCAGCATGATGAACACGAGGTGGTTCTCATCACAATCGGTCCTCGTGCGCAACCATCGAGATGTGAACACAACAAAACAATTTTAAGTATCTCCTGTTGGCTATCAGCCAATCATAAACTTACCTTCAGGGTCCAGGGTCAAGGCTTTCATCCCGTATCTCTGTGCATCCTTTGCAAGTCGACCAGCAAACTCTTCAGCTGTCCCTGTTTGCGATCCATAGAAGATTGCAATGTTCCTCCCCTGCATGGAAGATCTCTTGCATCAGTCGGAAGCGTCAGAACTTAACCACAGTTGTCTCAAATTTATCGAAAACGGATCGGCTATTGATGGAAGGGGAATAGTTTAGTTTGAATTCTTCATTGAATTTACAAAAAAATGTCGTTTCCATCAATTTCACAGATGAAAGATCTTTATTGTCATCACAAATGTTTTCCAAGCACCGACTTTGTTACAGCTTAATAGACATGTTGTGACTGTAACATGTTTCTGCAGTTTCAAACTACGAAACACATAATATATACCTTAGGCCAGTGTATTGACCAATGTGACATCTCTTCACTGAACAAACTCGTGCCATTTCATAGCAGAGTGAAGCACTTTTTGGCACAAAATAGTTAGTATACTGCTGTATAGATGGATTGATACAAATTACATGATGAGATAAAAAGTGTGTTGCTTAGCATTGTCATCGTTCAGCAGAAATAAAACTTTGCACACAGAATTTCCATCACACAACTTACAGACTTCTTCATACGAGCGAGAATGCCGGCATCCATAGACTCGCTACGTTGAAAAGTGGGTTGTCTAAAAAAGTAAATTGATAATATTTTTTGTGAATTGCTGCTCAACCATTGTTAAGATATTTATTTCACCTTATTAATCACCATCTTGTTTATAATAAAAACGCATATGACTAGGAAACTGTGCTTCGAAAGCTAATGCAAACCGCTATTACCACAGCAAACTCGCAACATCAGGCTAAAATAAGTTGTTTGTACAAGTGTGAAGTAAATAACAATCATGCTGCAAAAAGTGAAACTCAATCTATTGCAGGGGTGGACAAACTTATTCATTAAACGAGCCACTGGCCAAAAACTACAAACCCCATGAGCCGCAAAGTGTGTAGCCTAGTCTCAGTAAAATAGGTAAACAATGCAAGCTTTAGGTAAAATACGGTAACTTAACAAAAACAACAAACACAATTTTAGTTTTTTGTTTGGTTTGTTAATCTCTGAAAAATTGGACTTTAGATGTTGTGCTATTAAAGCAGTAGGCTATGAATTAATTTTTAAGTGTTTGGATTGCATGATGTTTTAACAAACTTCAATATATATGACCTGCAAAATACAAAATTGTTGTACACTGGCCTTTTACACTCTGAAACCTAGGGACTAGGAAGGGATGCTTTCTTCAAATCTTAATTAAGTTTGTGCATTAAGTATATATATTAAGTATTCTCAGCCTAGCCAGTTGTCATCACAGCTACACACATTGTATCATATACAGTATAATATAAAACTTAACTTTAACCTGACACATGTTTTAAGTGAAATTTATAAGGTTTGTTATTAGCTGAATAAATAATGAGTTGACAAGATGCTTCACTTTTTAGGCAAAACAACAGAACTAGTTTCAATAATCGGATAATGTTGAATAAATATAAAAGAGATGGAATGAGTGGCCAACATTGTGCCATTGCCATTTCTACTTTTGGTTTGGTTGATTTACAATCTTTATTCTTTATCCTCGGACTGACAAAGCCATGATTGGTTGGTAGTTTCTCATGCTTGTGGAGGTTCATTACGCAGTCAGTTACAGGTGCTACTGAATGGAGAGCAGTCCTGAAAGCAGTTCTTGCTCAAGCACACACCCTGAGAGCAAAACCAACGCCACGTGATCTTGAGTTGAGCGCATAACCACTGAGCTAATGACACAAACATTTTGTATGCTGACAACCAATAATGTAGCAAATCATAAATGAAAACTGTGCTCGTGCATTGTTACTGGTGTTGCATAACTTGGATTACAAAGAGCTGAAGAAAGCAATTTAATTAATTTAACACAATCAGCTTACACGACAGTCATCTTTTTAAATTCATCTTCATTTGGTTTTTCATCTTTTCGAAAGAAAAACCAGTAGACAATAAATCCAATAAGAGCCGAGAGGAGGAATAAATCGAGAGTGGAGATGTACGACGCTGGGGCTTCCTCCTCGTTCATCCTTAAGTTAAAATTTAAAACTAAAATATAAATAAATACGGTAACCCTAAATAAGAATGCGGCGTTAATGATACTAGTTTGAATATTAAATGACACCACAAACTCACAGTCATCTTTAGAAATAAACAAAAAATCACAATGAAAACAAATTATATATATATAATACGAGGACAGCACAGTGATTCAGATGAGACAAAAAAGAGCATCAATACATATTAGGGTGGCTCTTAAAATTGAGTTTTTGAATTTTGCTTGGGACACCCTTTCAAGTGGTGAGGTTGTCAGAAAAAATAACTCTTGCAAATTTTTTTTAAATTTAAAGTTGATTTAGAGGTGGCCCTCCCCCCCTAAAGTTCTGTGCCCTCCCTCAAAATACCAAATCTGCATATCTCGAAAACCACTTCAGCTAGAGATACAGTTTTTGTGTTAAAAGATGCAGAAAACATGGTTTTCTATCTGCTTTCTGAACATTGAATGCATCTACCTTGAGTAGAAAAGCAGTTATTTAGAAAAAACGCATTTGACCAAATCTTGATTTTACAACCTTTTTTGTGACCACGAAACCGTCTACAAAATTTCGTTTTTTTGTCTTAATTTTTGCACCTTAGAGGGAACACTGGTAACGATATTCATTTCAAAATGTAATTCTGGTCAGTACTGGAAGAAGCGATATTATCGACAATATTTTACATATTGCCTTGCGTATCGTGACAGGATGTCTGCGACCTACACCATCGGACAATTTCCCTGTCCTTGCAGGCAACCAACCAACTGAGTTTCGTCACGAAGAAGCCATCCTGTCTCTTTCTCGCCGCACTACGAACCCCAACCACTTGCTCCACTCAAGTCTCTATGAGTCTATGAGCGAGCAATCAAGCATCCTCGGCAACTGAAATCGAGACAACCATTTGTATGTGACGCACAACTCCTGATGAAAACCGCTGAAGACCAATCCATCAGCGCGACTACCTGGGAGGACAACAAAATGGAGCTCAGAGTGGAAGAAGAACTCCTCAAGACTCTAAAGTTGTATCTCCGACACCAGCCCCCATCCAACCGGAATGCATAATTTGCCAAGGAAGGCCTGGGTGCGGCTCAACCGCCTGCGTACTGGGCTAGCCTACAGGAGTCAGACTATTCCGCTCCAACATGCACAAATGGGGGATGGCTCCATCCGCAATCTGTGAGTGTGGCAAAGAGGAACAAACCACAGACCACACCATCTGTAACTGCGCCAAATGGGGTGCGTGGTCTGCTTGAACTGGATGACGAATCAATGGATAAATGGACGAATCAAAGGATTGCTGCTCGACACTTGCTCAAGCATCTAAACCGCATCGCCACTGCCCAAGAGTGGTAAAAGACAGAGCCCTTGACCCCTGGAGTAACAAAGAAGGTTTAAACGAAGAAGAATCGACAATATTGTTCTTGTTGGAATTTGGAAACAGTTTCCTGTGTTCAGTAACAACTTGCAAAAGAAACTGAAGTTGTGGCTCATCTTCAGTTAAGATTTTGTTAAAATCCTGGATTAGACTTAGAGCAACTCCTCTCTCTGCTCTGTCATTCACTACTGAAAGTCCCTTCGCCATGTGTAAAGCTTGAATAAATGCACCATCTTCAGTCCAATGAGCAAGATCCTTTGAAAGTATAATTATTGCTTCATCTTCACCCAACAGCTGAAGAAGCCATTTTGAATTAGAGGTGTAATACTGTTCTAGACCCTTATTGCTAAGAAACGCATCTACTTTGATGCTTGGTCTCCTTGGTGGACGTTCTCCTGTTTCATCTAACATGGTTGCCACCATTAGCTTTTTACTTTCCACAGACAATCAAGAGTCAAACAAGGCTAGTCCAACCATTTCTTCGGACAGATACCATGAATGCAAATCAAGCTTTTTGCATAAATCGCCTTCGCCATCCAACAAGTGCGATGCATAGCACCTGAAGCTGGAAAGCGGATTCCACGCTCAGGAGTTTCTCCAAGGAATATGATAAAAAACGGTTATTTTAGCTATGCATGAATGCATAAAAGTTAAAGAATACTTATTTCGTTTATTGCTTTACCAGTTTTACAGGTTAGTTTATGAACTTTGTTAATTGAATAGGTTGGGCCACAATACTTGTTTAGCACTGTTTTGTGCTAGAATACCGAAAACAGGTTTTTTCTAAATAACTGCTTTTCTACTCAAGATAGACGCAATCACTGTTCAGAAAGCAGATAGGAAATCATGCTTTCTGCATCTTTTGACACAAAAACCGTATCTCTAGCTCAAGCAGTTTTTGAGATATGCAGGTTTTGTATTTTGGAGGAGGGCGCAAAACTTTAAGGGGGGAGGGCCACCTCTAAATCAATTTGAAATTCAAAAATTTTTTACAGGTGTTATTTTTTCTTACAACCTCACCTTTTAAAAGGGTGTCCCACACAAAATTCAATTTTTTTTCATTTTTTGCCAAATAAGAGCCACCCTAATACATATAGATTTCAAATCTTAATCAAAAAGGCTCCTGTTGATCATAAAGCAATAAAAGATAAAATTGAATGAATTGAAACAAAGAGACAACATTTGATGTTCCTTTTCTGCTTGTTGGATTTTAGTCATTTTTAAAATGAAATAATGCCCACATAAATGTAAGCTACTTCAACAACAAACAAAAATTTGCACCAAGAATACATCATTCCCCAAAATATTTCTCTTCGAAATAATTGATTCTTTGATCAATGGGGTGCAACCTAATTCGTACCCTGAACAATTCATACCCTGAAAAGATCGGGAGAAAAAATTAAAAAAGTCAAAGTCGCTGAATGGCATTTCCGCAAACAAACAAACTGAAAAGATTGAGAGAAAAAAATAAAACAAAGCCGAAGTTGCTGATCGCAGTTTCCGTTTTTCCGCAAGTAGTCCAGTTTTAATCCGGTGATTGCTTGCGGAAAAACGGAAACTGCGATCAGCAACTTCGGCTTTGTTTTATTCCTAAGAGTTTGCCGAAGTCGCTGATTGCAGTTTCCGCAAACATTTTAAAAGTGTCAGGGTTAGGGTTGATCGGAGTTTCCGCAAACATTTTAAAATTTCCGGTAATGATCCTAAGAGTTTTTGTTTGTTTGCGGAAACTGCAATCAGTGACTTTGGCTTTTTTAATTTTTTTTTCTCAATCTTTTCAGGGTACGAATTAAGGGTACGATTTGTTCAGGGTACGAATTTAGGTGCATCCGATCAATGCAACAATGACTAGACTACCATACAGTACTTGTACCTCAAACTAAATC
The DNA here is from genome assembly GCF_918807975.1 of Aplidium turbinatum. Lineage (NCBI taxonomy): Eukaryota > Metazoa > Chordata > Ascidiacea > Aplousobranchia > Polyclinidae > Aplidium > Aplidium turbinatum. Next base: position 23,102,005 of record NC_137486.1, on the reverse strand, counting down.
AATTTGTACGGTACTGAAATTAAAACTTCGAAGTTAAACATTAGCCTACAGGACCATTCTATATGAATTTACTTAGCATCAAAACGTAACTAATTCAGGAAAGTTGATAAATTGGTCAACAGCTTCAGTTTCATGATTGAGTCCACTAAACTCATTTTTTTCCTGCTAGGTACGGTACCGTACTCAAATTACATTGCACCTTGACTGGATCTGCCTCGAAGTGAACACAGGTTCAACATCTAGCCTCCAGGAAGCAGAAATCAATCTCTAATTTGTTTTCTCAAATATTATGACAATACATTTGTACATTACTGGCATAGTGAAATGAGAGAGGAAGCGAAAGACCTGCAGTGAGGTGTTTTGAACTGCCAATCTCAGTTAAATTTTGAAACTAAAATCACTTGTCAGTCCTTCATCCCTTGCAACACTACCACTCATCCAGTATCGAAATGAATGACATTTGACACTTTGACAGTGATTGACAAGTGACAACCCATTTCAATTTTAAAATGTGTTTTTGCAATCCTTTGCAATGGGACTGCGAAACGTTGATCGGTGTTGCCAGATTAGTTTCAAACTAGAATTCTAAATGACATACAAAATCTAGAAAAATTGTTACGTCTTTGTAATAAACTGGCTCCGTCTTGTCAACAACAAATAGAAGAATTTCGTACAACGAATAATATGGGATTTTCACTTAGTTTTTAAAACATAGTTCAGCAGATTAGGCTATTCCAAGCACAAATACATCCTTCGACCATTTTCTTGACATCTGCAATGTTTGGAATATATTGTTTTTTTTCTTCGTTGTGATTGTCAGAAATAAAAACAAACTGAACTGAATTATCCACAGGTATATCAACATAGCTTAGCAATATTTATGCTTTATTTTGTGTCCATTGCGGCAATACACAGTAGGCTACACTGCGATCAAACATGCAACACAAAAAAATATTCCGGCAGCAGTGGCCGAGTGGTTAGCGCGTTGGGCTCGCAGTCGAGAGCCTGCATGTTCGACTCCAGCCACTCGCACTTGCTGTTGTTTCTCTGGGCAAGAAACTTTACGATAATTGCCTCTACCCAGTGATCGATTTCGAGTAATGGGTAGTACCAAATTTAAGTCATAAGTAGAGTAGACAACCGGAAACAGACATTGCCGTCGGCTGCAGCGTGGGTCAGGTGTACGTCGGAAAGCGTACACCGATGCATAGCGCTCAAGTCCGCTTTCCCGCAATGCAGGATAAAGATATGACAAACAAACAAACAATATTTAATGAAACGAAGAGACATGAAGTCATCGAGTGAGTGGCTGCATAGTTATTCTGCATACCGAGGCACAATTAAGTGTCTATCCTGAAAGTGATGTCAAACAGGATTGGATCAATTTGAATGTAATTTATTCCTTTTTTATTAATTGAGACTTTTGCTGTTCAGTTATTTAATTGCAATTTCAAAAACATTTCGGGCTTGGTGCAACATCAGCTCCAGCAAAAAGATTTTTTCAACAACTGTGTTTTAGTTTTTAACTGATTTAATAACTCTTTCGCTGCATTGTTAAAGTGAATAGACGAGGCTATAAAGATTGCAAGTTATGTAAGATTTGATTTTTTTTTGAACAAAAATATTCTGGATTGAATTCAATAGTTCTATCACTTTTCACATGTTAATTAAAGAAAAAACAGTTTTATCGATACTTTCGGTTTTGCTATGTTTTTCTTTTGTTGGTGCCAAAGTCGTGTGTTTGCTTTATCATTCTCCACATGTTCACGCCAGCAATGAAAAGTAAAATTGAACTGAGTAGAAAATTGAATTAAACCGAAAATTGGATTGAACCGAAAATTGAGTCGACATGCAGTAGCTGGTAACGAGTTCGCTGCAGCGCATTGACCTTTCACATCAATGAACCAAATTTGTCACGTAGGCTCTGATAGTTTACTTTCAGTGAAGTTAATTCATGGGGTTGGTTGCAGGAGTGGCTCGCTACTCGCTAGTGTGTACTGCAGCACTCTCAGTTTAACCATTTTAGAATGTGGTATTCACGTTTGTTTGTTGATCGTTCCCTTCATATATTACACATTTGTGAAACTTTTAAATAAGCCAAGTTTAATCTTAAACTTTTATCACAATTTAGAGCTGAAACTTACGATCAGAATGCACCAAATCGAATGTAATTTTTCAAAATGAGCTGAGGGAGGCCCGCCAGACCCCCCCCCCGGGCTTCACCCGTCCGTAGCACCCCATTTATACAACTCACCAGCCACCACTGGTTGGCAAAGGTGGGCAGTAACTAGTTAAAAAAGTAACTAGTTACATAACTAGTTACTTTTTGAGTAACTGTAACTTCGTTACTTTTTTGAAAAAGTAACGATAAGCAGTAACTAGCTACTATTTTAGCGTTTTTCAACAGTTACTAGTTACAGTTACTTGATTTCCCAAACAAAAATTGGTCGTTTGTTTTTCAGTTTATGGCAGTTTTTTTGTAGTGGTCAAATTATTTGTTTGGAAGAGATTATAGGCATTCGAGACAAGCAGCGAGGTTGTGTACAGAAAGGAGCTGTGTAAACTGCAACATAGAATTTTGCGGTGTACGATCGACAAAAAGAAGGTCGCGTAAACTGCGAGGTAAGATTTCGCAGTGTTCTATAAGGATTGATGTCTGTGACGCCACAATCCTTTGTTTGTTCCCCCACTAAGCTGTCTGTTTTTAGAAATTTCATGTTCTCCTTTTTTGTAAAGCGATTCTTTTTTTGTAGATTGTGGTTATATAGCTTTGAGCACAGGTAGACGAAATAGTCAGTACTCAGTAGACGAAAGTCGAAATGGATAAGTTTCTGTCTAAAGTATCCGAGACTGAAACAAACCCCACTGGTTATGCGACTAATATGCCAATCTCTGGATATTCTGCAATCAGAAGAGAAGGCATATATGGGTATACTGCTACCAACCTTGGGCATGACGCGGAAAAGACTACAAGAAATTCGAAACTGCAACAAGGTGGCTGTTTGGCTGCCATTACTTACCCGATTGTTGGAATCTTTGCAAAACAGATTTGGCCATGTCTTTGATGATAGCGACTGCCAGTTAGCTGCTGCGTTTCACCCACAATTCCGACTGTCTTGGCTTTACAAGGGTGAAGAAATTAAGACGGCTCTACATCTCAAAATTGTTAACTTATTACAGAACCATAGCAATTTCAACATCGACGATGCAACAAGTAACCGTGACACTGATGTTGACAGGAATGAAGCAGATGACTTTTTTGCTTCGTTATTTGAAAACACAAAAAAGAAAGCGAGTGCGGCAAAAATTTTAAATGAATTTCTCGAACGTAACCCAACAAAGGCGGTTACGTCTGATGCATTTCCCAATGACGCCATGAGGCGTTTGTTATTGCGATACAATACCCCTATCCCCTCCAGTGCTGCTGTTGAAAGACTGCTCTCCCTAGGAAAGGACATTTTAAAGCCAAAGCAAGCTGGACTTAGCAATCAACATTTTGAAATACTGATGTTTGTAAAAAGAAATTGATGTTGTGCCTCTTCGTTCATTTTAGATACGTTATACGTACCCGTATAAAAATATTGACACCACCTACTGCTTATCACGGAATGTCCAGTGCAGTGCCGGTCTTTGGAGTGTGCAAACTGTGCGATAGCACAGGGTGGCCCGCAATTTAGGTGGCCCGGCCCAATTTAGGTGGATAGCCAGCAAATTAGGTGGCCCGCAATTTAGAAAATGCAGAAAACATAGAGACTCAGCTTTATTTCCGAAAAATGCCAAAGAAAACATGATCTTATCCTTTTGCTATGCCACCGGACAGCATCATTTTACAGTAATATTCATACCCAAATTTTTGTTGAACATGCTCTCCAATTGCACCAAATTCAAAGTAACTTTTCAAAATTTTCTGCGGGAGGCCCCCCAGACCCTCTGCCGCTGGGGGTCACCTTCGGCAAACACGCCGTCAGCCTTCGCACGCCGGCCGTCAACCCCCTCTCTCCTTTCAAAATACCTAGCTACGCTACAGAATTGGATGATTTGGATAAGTGTCATTGGGGCCCGCAAAGCATATTCCGCACAGGGCTCGAAATACCCTAAGACCGGCACTGGTCCTGTGCATGTTATTTTTTCAATTATTTATTGTTTCAAATTTGGTAGGCGGGCGTTTTGGAGTTAGATTATGGAATCTTAGAAGCATTACCGTATAGTAGCCTATGTGGACACTGGACAGCTAGAAGAGTGGTCGCTGTTTTGTAGTTAGGCAACAGCTACGAACAAAGTATCATTTTGCCCTTTATCATGTATTTTTCAACTTGTATTATACTTCATGCAAAGAAGAGTAGTTGTAGATCAGTACTCATATGCAACCATTTTCTTTGAAAAGTAACTGTAACTAGTAACTGTAACTGTAACTAGTTACTTTTTAAAAAACGGTAACTGTAACTGAAACTAGTTACTTTTTGAGCGAAGTAACTGTAACTCAGTTACTTTGAAAGTAACTAGTGCCCACCACTGCTGGTTGGTTCGACAGCGCCATATAACAAACAAACTTTAATAACATGTTCAAACAATAATCAGTGTACCGTATATTCCTGAACACATCAGCTATCGATTCCTATTTTAAAACTGCACCACTGTCGTTGCTGCGAACTCTTCACTTCATTTTATTTAAAAACGAAGCACTGTACATAGTTTTTTGTATAATAAGCTCACCGTAGGGGAGACCCAGGAGAGTTGAGCCGATTTTTCTACTTTGGTAAATATCTATCGAAATTTTTAGGTTACACAAATAATTCGTTTGGTAAACTGAAGGGTAACCATTCACCTTCATACACAAAAAAGGAAATTAATCTAACATCATTGCATATATGTGTATTTTGTCGATGAAATAAAAAAGTCAGTTGGCTCAACTCTCCCGCCGATCGAGGAGAGTTGATCATAGTCTCAAGGTGAGTTGAGCCATTGCCTACCAAAACCATATAAACACAAAAGATCTAATACAAAATAAATTATCCAATATTATTCAGTACACAGTGTTACAATGTCACTTGTTAGGTTTATTTTTTTCACTATTTAATTCAAAATGGTGGTGTTGCGGTAACATTATCCGCCATCAATGACGGGCCCCGATAGTTTTTGGTCTAAAAAGTAGTTTAACCCATTTCAAATTGCAACCCAAGCGCTTTTCCAGCCGTTTGCGGTCACTCCAAGCGATAGGCCAGTGTAGAAAAGGAAGTGCCCCTTTGGAAATTGTTTGACAGCAAAACAATTGAATCAATAATAATAATAAATACTGTTATCATTAATATCCAATTATCATGACGTCACACACGTTTCAAAAGGGAAATTTTGAGTTCACAATTGCCCTCTGGCCCCCTGCTGTGAGCAAGTCTTTTGATCATTCACGTTATTCTGGTCAATTGCAAGCTTTTAATAAATCTAATAACAAAAAACTGATTTTGATAATAAGTAAACCAATAGTATTGAGGAGAGTTGAGCCATTGCCTACCTAAACTACGTAAAAGCCATGGCTCAACTCTCCTAGACACCAATGGCTCAACTCTCCTTATGTCACCTTGTTCGATAAAACTTGAAAGTTTTATTAAAACAGCGCTGCAAAGTTGATAATACTTATCATGATAAAAAGGCATCACATTGACAATATATTACACATCTTAAAAGGAAACTATCTGCTGTTACTTTGTGGCTATAAGATGAAAGACTTGTAACTCAGCAATCCACTTTTAGATTTGATTTTCACATTGTGCTACTTCAACAAGCTATACTAGATATAACTACAAAATTGATTGAGTCAAAATGGCAGTAATGTTGCATATGTCACGCAGAGGAACCCAAATATTAGATTTCAATACTATAAATTGCATTTTTTGGGAGTGGATCAACCCTCCTTGCGGCTCAACTCTCCCGGGTCTCCCCTACGTTTATTCTTAAATGCTCGTGTTTTTGATTTTTCTTTTTTTGTATTGGTTGTAAGGTTCAATTGTTCCCGCATGGCTTCATCAACTGTCAGACCTTCAGTTGCTTTAGGTAGCCTATGTAGAATGTAGATGCAACTGATTCTTACTGCTATTTTGCATTCATCAAATGCTGATTCTTTCAACTAATTCATCTATTTTAAACTGTTAGGTTTGGTGGCCGTGCTTAAATTTACTTTCATCGACGTATCCTTTAAATTTACATCGCATGCACGTTTTAAACTTCTTTGGTTTTGCCGCCGTTTCCTTTTGTTGGTTTTATTCCCGTGAACTGTTGGTAACTTTATCATTGCTGTTGTTTTCCGACAAAAAAAAAAAAAATTGAATTGAACTGAATTGAATTGAAAGTGAAAAAAGTTTTAAACAATTTTGTATGACATCAGGTTAGGTTATGGCGCAATAAAGATGGTAGCAATAGAAAGGTGTAGCCAACAATGGGTCGTTGTGAACCACATTTGGTTTACAAAACCTTCCACTCTGGCTCATAAAATAATTTAAACTTACCATGAATGTAATCATTGCTGTTGCAAAAACATTGTGAAAGACTCTATCTTTATCCTCCTCATGGACCAATCACAATAGGTTTAGGAATATTTCCTGCATCCACACAACATCACACAAACACGACTGGGTGTTATTTGGGTGCTTTCACCTTCACAGCAACAAATACTTCGGTCATGTGACTGGGGTTTAAAGATTGCTTTTGCTACAAAGAGAACTTTGCCTGAATCTTGGATTTCAGTTGCAAAGAAACTTCCACAGAAACCAGTGACTTGAATAAATATTATTTTGATGAATTCACCATCAGTTTATTGGTCTTATAACAGCAGGAACATGAAAATAATAAATAATATGCCATAATCTGTTGTATGCCATATGACGAAGAGACTGCGAAAAGACCAGCTGGTTATCGAGTCAACTGCCATCTCATGATTGATTGAGTGAATTGATCCTTGAACCCATGACGTAGGCCTGTTACCAAGATTGACGGAACAAAGTTTCTGATGTTAAAATATTATAAGTTATGTGAATCATTCCATACACTAGGTGCCGCTAAATGGAGTGTAGCTTTTTAAATGCGTTGTTCAAGCGCACACCCCTGGAGTTGAACCAGCGCCTCTTTTGAAGATTCTTTGTGCGTAAAATCAGGCGATTAATCCAACAGAGCTAGCCATTCGTAAGTATCTATTTATGTGAAAGGACATTTCTGCGTTAACAATTAAAATGATCAAGATGAGAAGCAGAAGAAAAGTTTCTGGCTGCCGATTTTCAAAGATTCGTGTGATTCTAAAGTGAATCGATAATTTTCATGAGAAAAAATTAATAGACCTCCAATCATTTTCTGCAGAGATTCTTAACCAAGAGTGCACGTGTGCGCAAACGGGCTTGTACTCTTTCCTTTCTTTGGTCTAAGTCAGGGGTCATCAATCTTTTTTGCATGCGGGCCACTTTAGCACTAAGGAGAGCTGTGGCGGGCCGCACAAATAAAATTTTAGGTAGGTTGACTCTTATGCTAGAAAAGAACGCAGTATCCAGCGTTACATGTTGTTAATATTTATCTTAAAAATACCGCAGCAACAAAATTAGTCGAACAACGCTACTGCCAGGCCAACCTTTAACATCACTTTTGACTTCTTTGACAATGTCTAATAAACGAAGCCACTTGTTTTGCGCACTTATAGCGAGGCGAGCGGTTTCATCAGAATATTCATCGCCAAGCAAGAGTGGTGTTGTCACTTTGCTTCACAAATTTGTTTGTTTTGTTTTTGTTTTATTATCTTTATCCTGCATTGCGAGAAAGCGGACTTGAGCGCTATGCATCGGTGTACGCCTTCCGACGTACACCTGACCTACGCTGCAGCCGACTGCAATGTCTGTTTCCGGTTGTCTACTCTATTTATGACTTAAATTTGGTACTACCCATTACTCGAAATCGATCACTGGGTAGAGGCAATTATCGTAAAGTTTCTTGCCCAGAGAAACAACAGCAAGTGCGAGTGGCTGGAGTCGAACATGCAGGCTCTCGACTGCGAGCCCAACGCGCTAACTACTCGGCACACATCGCAATACAGGCAACAATAGTGATCAAACATATCAGCGAAAATAGGCTCCAATAACAGGGAGAAACAAACCAGGCACCATGAAATAAACGCTTGTGGAAATCACTGAAAAAACGTTTCTATCGTTACTCATGAATAGCGTTCCCTCTAAAAAAGCAATGAGTTGGTTTTTCATTCTTTTTGTGAGAGTCTATAAAACCGTCTTTCTTTGGTGATTATTAGACAACTGTCACTTGCGGTGCTTGTCAGCATGGCAAGAATTGTTGCAACATTTTTGCAGTAGGCTACTAAGCTAAATATTTTTCAACTGCCCGTAAGCATAATAATTCCACTTTGTACGCGTTTTAATCAACCACTGGGACAGTGTGGCTAGACATCGCATTGAAATAACTTTAAGCGACCCCCACCTATAGAACTAACAGTCTGATTGGTCGGTGGAATCGTATGCAAAGCGAATGTATGCTTCCCGGAAAGTATTTTTTGCCTTTATGCTCTTTAACTCCTCAAGAAAAGTATTTTTGGTTTCATGCTCTTTAACTCAAGAAAAGTGTTTTTGGTTATAGTTGTACGCTGATACATTCCGCGGGCCTCACATAAAAGCGTGGCGGGCCGCCAGTTGGTGACCCCTGGTCTAAGTTTTTAACGCCATGCAAATAATAAGAAACATTTGTGCACTTTTCGTTTCATTTCTTCATTTTCCCAACTCTAGTGATAAACAAAATAAACGATCGTTCTGTATCTCAACCAAACTAAAAACTGGTGAATTTTGCTCCACGTAGTCAAAAAATGAATCGTGTAGGCCTAACTTACAAAAAATGTGAGATCATCTGAAGGCAAGCGCGAGACTAATTTAGTTTCTCGCGCGAGCTTGCGGTGATCGAAGCCAAACGTCACACACGCACCAGTAAGGGGTGCGAGGCCTGTTCCTAGGTGCTGGAGGATGTGGAATTATGGGATTAGTTATAAAATTACGTAAGAAGCTTGTTTGGGCTTCAACAAATATTCCGAATCGCAGGCCATTAAAGGGGTATTAAAGGAAAAACCTGACTTGGCGATTTTCCACGTTCTTTGTGTTTAACATGCTACCATAAAACGATTTTCAATAAAATTTTGCCCCATTGCGGTCTGACCACCATTGTGGGCGTGCTTTTGTCAGAGCTTTCAAAACGAGATTGGCCTGAGCAACGAAGCGTGCGACTGTAAAGAACGTCATAAAGTCTACGTCATAAAGTCTAGCAATCAACCGATCACGCAATAATTGTTACTGCGGGCGATTTGATTGTAGGCTATGTATGTATTTACATCAAAACAGCACATTTTAACATCAAAACAGCAGACAGTTTGCTCAAAACATCAGATTGGTAACGTGGTTTTTGTTATTGCTGGACTTTATGACGTATTCTTGAGCTGTGTTTGCACGTTTTGGTCATTTTGAAAAAAATGAAAATAAATGAAACACTGGACTTTGGGCCTTGCCAGCGCCATTGAAAACAAATTTTTTTGGGTAATTGTTTTTGAAATGTATTCTTGAATGTTCAGTTTACTCATTTTAATGCTTAATTCCGGTTTGAAATTTTCCTTTAGTATGCCTTTAATACTTTTCAGCCAATCTAAGGTGCGAGAACTTTCTTGGTCATTTCAAGGCGGTGCAAACAATTTTGGGTAAGAAAATTTCTCGCCAAGTGTCAGTCAGAGTTGAGTCAATTGCAGTTGTAATGGAATAGAATATAGGCTAATTAGTAATTTAAATTAGTAAAAATTAGTGAAATTAATTCATCATATGATGCATTTTTGCCTTGCGGGAATTAATCGCCATGTGATGTGCTTTTCTCCCCTGCTTTGCCGTTTCATTCTTATGCATTTCGTTTTCAATTTTCAATGTAGGCCTAGATGTAAGTAAAATTAGTTGTTTTTCGTTACTTGAAAAGGGCTAACATGTGTATGGCCGAAAACGTTCGTAGTTCATAGTTTATGTTCAGTTTAATGTAGGCCTATTACACAGTGATGTAGGCGCATACAAAAAATATTGACGCAGTCAGCGTAAACGCAAACGTTCGAAAAACCATACACCCTATGCGTCGACGTAACTTGTAAAAAAAAGTTGGCGGCGTCAACGTCAGCGCATACACTAGCTTAAACTAATTTGGTTTGCAAGGTGCCAAACATTCACACGGTATAAACCACTCGAAACAAACAAGTTTTTTTTGAATTTCCACGAAGATACACAAGCATCTGAAAGTGTTCATCTGACATTTTGCTGTGTTTTGGTTCCAATAGGCTATGTCTTTGCCCAATAAAAACATTCTTTCAACTGCAGCGCTGGAAGGTATTGGAGTGTTATAGCGAAAAAAATACATTAAAAAGTATGCGTTGACGCTATGCGCTAAAAAACCGCGAAAACTTTACGGCATAGCTTCAAGCGCAAACTATCCAAAAAAATGTGGCCGCAAGCGTTAGCGTAAGCAAAAAGTCTACGCCGCATACTTGCGGCGTAGATTTTTTGTTTACGCTAACGCTTGCGGCGTATACTGTACGTACATCTCTACTCTGCCTATTATGTTAAATGCTGTGTGGTTGTTTGGTTTTATCTGTTCATGGTTGAAGAAAGTCACCTCTTTACCAAAATTGAATTAGTAATTTGTTACACAATTTCATGTAATTTAATTAAAACGTTTTGTTGTTGTGTAGTTGTGATTATAGGCTAATTTCAAAAATTTTGGTTCGAAGTAATTGGCTATATTTGGTGAGTTGCATGCACGATAGATTCTGTTGAGCCTTTAGTTGAGGCTCAAAAGGGACTTCTACATTGCAACCAAATCTTTTTCAAATGCAATTTTAATTGTTTTTGATAAACTCAAACTGTAATAATGGCTCAACCGCTTGCGCAGTGCCGTCAGACTTCAATATGCACAAATGAAGTCTCCATTCGCCATCTGGTAGTGTGGCATATAAGAACCACAGTAGACCACACTATTTGCAACTGCACCATTTATCATGGATTTTATCATGAATGGTGTACGTGGTACTTGTAGGCTATGCGTCAAGCATGAACTGGATGGCGAATCAATTCAGTGGCTGCTTGACATCTGCCAAGAGCTCATGACATGATCATACTGAGGATGCTGTGATAGCGAAATCGATTTGTGATAAAGAAAATGAGGCTGGTAGCCTACACTGTTTGTTGCATTGAGTGACAAGGCTTATATAAAAAAAAAAAACTATAGGCTACACTGTTTTGTTTTGAATAAAATGAAGTGAAGTGCTCGCAGCAACGACAATGGTGTGGTTTTAACATAGAAATCGATAACTGATGGGTTCAGGAATTTATATTAATTATTGTTTGACCATGATATCCTCCAAGGGTCAGTCTTTGGTCCTTCGTTATTTTTATTATATGTGAACGATCTCCCTACTGCGTCCTCTTTCATGACCACTCTTTTTCCAGTTGATACCAGCCTACCTATTTACTCAAAAACTTAAATAACAATAACTATACGTGCTCCATTTTTCTTGACTTGAGTAAAGCATTTGACACTGTTGATCATGGAATTTTATTGAACAAAGTATATTGTTATGGTTTACGTGGAAAAATATGGAACTTGATGAAGTCTTATTTAACCAACAGACAACAATGCACCAAACTTAACTCATTATCATCAAACATTTCGACGGTCAAATGCGGCATCCCCCAAGGGTCAGTCCTTGGTCCTTTGTTATTTTTATTATATGTAAACGATCTACCTACTGCGTCCTCTTTCATGACCACTCTTTTTGCGGATGACACCAGCCTAAACATGACACACCATAATTTGACTTGCCTAGAACAACAAGCCAATGAAGAAATAAAAAAGATTGATGTATGGATGAGAACCAATAAATTATCGATTAATTACACTAAAACTAATTGTATGATCATTTGTAGAAATCCTCCTGTTGCAAAATCGTTTTCTCTCAACTTAAACGGCCAAAACATTAGCAAAACTGATCAAGTAAAATATCTTGGAGTAACGATGGTCCACAGATTGAACTGGAACGCCCATATCTCTGACCTTTGTACAAAATTGAGTAAAGTAGGCTATGTGGCGTTGCTTACAAAATCAGATAGGCTAGGCCTACTATGTCCCACTATCCACAAAACGGTTAAATTACTTTTCATTATTTCAATCACATCTTCAATATTCGATAATTAATTGGGGTAGGGCCAACAAAACGTTAGTAGCCTACACAAGGTGGAAGTAATTCAGAACAAATTTATTAGAGCGTGCTTGTTTGGTGACAGGAAAACCTCGACTACTTTGTTAAACTAGACGACATAGCCTACGTACCTACCGTACATCAATATGGTAGCCTACAAGACATAAGGCTAAAACCAGATTTTTTCTTCCCAGGTTTGAAACAAACTTTGGCTAAAAAATGCTCCATTTCATGTGTGTGCAAGTGTGGAGTGACATTTCACACGATAGCCTATAAAAGATTTAGGCTATACCGTTCCATTGCTTTAAAAAAAAATGTCAAAAAGCAACTGTTACATGAATATACATGCGTAGCCTACCTTAAGCGCTCAATACAAAAGATAACTTACCTTTTCAGAAGGCCTATATCATCGTATCGTAGGCTACATCTTAAGCTTTGTTCTCTACAGTGGTATTAAATTGTCCTGCTTTTATATGTTTTACATAATAATTGTTGCAATTCGGTGGTGGTAGGTAGCCTATTCACGTTTTCCCCGTTATTTCAAGAAAACTTTTGCAAGTGCTGTAGCCTATTCTAGCACACAATCACATATTGGTCGTTGGTTAATTCTTGGTCGCTGGTTTGAGTCTTCATTCTCGGCTTACTCAGTCTGAGAATGGAGATTCAAACCAACAGCAGTTGTTTCTCAATCTCAGTGGGGAACTCTTTTTTATTCATTGAAGTTGTGTGCCTGCCTCTGCACACCAGTGAGTATGAATGTTCAGTTCAGTTCAGTTCAGTTGTTTTTACTGTGATTTACTGTGATGGGGTGGTGGCTGACTAGATGACTGCTTATGGTCTTTCGCTACCATCCTGATTGCGCCATAATCTAATCAACATTGTACAATGCATTGTTTTGACAATCCTACATTTACTCTGCTTGTTTGTTAATATATTGCGCTGTTAAAACAAAATAAATTGACTTGATATTGAGGTGATGATGATGAATCAGATGAATGATGAAAAATGCAGTGAACATGAAATGAAAATGGTCTTGATGGCATGCGGTGACTTCGGTATTGGAGAGGGATGGAGTTTTTTTTTGGAGTTTTTCATATGAATTTTCGACCAAACTGCTGGACGGAGAGTGATACAGCTTCATTGTTGTAGTAGCCTACTCTTGTCAAACAAATCTATACAACAAAGTAACATGGAGTTACAAGGTTCTTTGAACAAGTAGGCTACAATATACGTAGCGGTAGTTCGGCTAATTAAAGACGTAGGCCTATTGCGCACGACAATAACAGTTGTAATAAGCTAAGCAGATACTTGGTGTCAAACAGTAGTAGCCTACTTGAAAGATTAAGTATTCAAAAGTGGTATCAACTACAAAATGGACGTAGGCTAGGCTATTCAGTAATCAGCTTGAATTTCTGTTCGCAGATGGGTTTTCAGTTTGCTGCTTTGATATCGGAGTTTGCTTTATTTGTTCGTTTTACGTATTTTTTATATTTTCATTTTTTCATACTATTACTATAGCGAAATCGATTCTTAATAAATTACACTACGGTTACGGTAACAGGTTAGATTGTTGTGCAAATGACAGCATTTGATGAATGCAAAATTGCACACCTTTTGAACACGTTCTCAATTAATCTCGCGTTGTTGCCAGATGCTTTTTACTGATACCTGAAATGTTATTAAATTTCAAAAAGATGAGAAATTATGCTTGGTTGAGCAAAAATTGAAAAACTATTGAAAGAAAAATATTAATTTCATGTGTCACTTATGCAAAAAAGTTATCATCCTTTTGTTAAAGTTGCTGTTGCAATAACAATTTATTTAGAATACTTGGGTAAATTAGAAAGTATGCTTTTTGACTGCCCAAGCAACAACACTTGTATCCTAGGTGACTTTAATGCAAGTGACAAAAATATGTTTGGAAGCATGTTCAAAAGCTTCTGTGCAGACCAGGACCTGATTATTTCTGACATGGCCCTGTTACCTGCTGAATCATTTACCTACATCAGTGATGCTCATGGGACATGTAGCTGGATTGACCATTGTGTCACTTCCACCGCTCTACACCAATCCATCTGTAAGGTAGAAGTTCTCAATGACTATATTACTGTATATCTGACCATCGACCCTTATCGGTTAATTTCAACTGTAAGTCGCTTCCAAAATTGGATTTCATTGATCCCAAATATACCAATTCAAATACTTTCTCTTGAAAAGCAGCATCTCAGCTGCAATTAGAACGCTATGCTCAAGAAACCAAACACAGGTTAGCTCATATTTCTTTGCAAGCTGATTCTGTCATATGTCAAAACTCTCTCTGCTGTGATAAATCTCATTTAAAGGAGATTGACAAGTTTTATGACAGTATCGTGGAGGTCCTCCTAGATGCCTCAAGAAAAGTTCTTTTAGTTAAAAACAAGAAAATATCTACTTATTCAACTCCTGGTTGGAACAATACTGTCAAGTCACTCCACAAGCAAGCCAGAGCTAAGTACCTGGACTGGGTTGAAGGTGGCAAACCTAAAACTGGCAGCATACACAAGGCCATGTCTGCTACTCGTAAAATATTCAAATCTTCTCTACGAAAGTGCAAAAGTAACAGAGATCAGCATGAAGCAGATGCCATTGCCAAAGCATTTCATGCAGACTCCTCGTTTAAAACATTTTGGGATAAAATTAGACAGTCTGGATCACAAAGATGTTCATTACCTACCTCTGTCGGAAGTGCTGTTGGAAGTAAAAACATTTCGATCATGTGGATGTGTCACTTTAATAAATTGCTAAACTCGACTGGTAAAAAAGTTGTCAATGAAGAATTTGTTTCATCGCACTGAAATGATATACATGGCTATCACAATACTAAACAATTTCTGACCTCTGCTGACACAGTTTCTTCTTTGCTTCATAAATTGCCATTAAATTGCTCTGTTGGTTGTGATAAAATATCTTCTGAGCACATTGCTTATGCAGATTCCAGTATCAGTGTAGCCTATATCTTTCATCATTTTTTAATATGTGCCTTATTCATGGGTATGTGCCAAATGCTTGTCTTAAAACTGAATTAGTTCCCATTGTTAAAAACAAATCTGGTGACGTTAGAGACATCGCAAACTACAGACCTATTGCTCTTGCTACTGTCATTTCTAAACTATTTGAACATGTTGTACTTTTTTTTATTAATGACTATTGTTCCCGACAATTTTCACCAAATCAAACGTCATATAAAAACCGTTCAAGTCTACTGAATATTACGTCATGGAAATTCCTAAAGCATGTGCCAAAATTGCACCATCGTTCATAAGACCTGTTTGGACCTGTTTGGGCCTGTTTAAACAGGAAATATTACACCAGCTTAAACACCTGTTGGAATGACTTCATAATTGTCTTTCATTTATTGCGTCACAGTTACTTTCTACGTGAATTGAGATATTGATATCTATTCTGGTCATTCGTAAAATGATTGTTTGAAAGTTGGCCGCACATTTAACTGTTGGCTTAGTGCTTGCTAGCTGGACAAAGGTTCCGTCTTTTATCCAAGTAATTTGTATTGTAGTGACAGTTTTTAGGTGTACGGCGTTGCACCAGTCATTTCGATAGCCTCGGGCTAATTTTACTGGAATACACTGTTTGAATAGACGTTTCGAAAGTGTGTTTATTTTTGGGTCATTGCATGCAGACGAACGGATTTGGGAATCTTACGTTACAATTTTCCCACGAAGAGATTATGGTTTACCGCTGTGACCATAAAAAATAAAAGACGATTCTCTGTCTAGTGTTTGGCACAGAAGCACTTAGAAGCAAAGAAATAATAAAAGAAGATCTTATTGGTTGGTAGTCTAAAGAAGCAAAGAAAATTAAAGACATTTCTTCTCGGTAGGCAACTGAAGAACTTTAAGCTAAAAAGTAAAGACATTTCTTCTCAGTTTGGTACAGAAGAAAAATAACTTTGACATTTATTGGCAAGAAAGAAGATTAAAGGCAATCCATCTGTGCTTGAAGATTCAAGTGGAAGAATCCAAGCAAGTTTTGTCGACGTTTGGACTTCACATACTCGTACAGCTACGGTATCGTGCATTTAAATTCTTTTTTGTATTTTTACGGTCTTTGCAGTTAAGTTTTTTATAACTACTGTAATTTGTGTGTTTGTGTAACTTAATTTTTTAATTGTTAAATTTAGCCCTAACATTTAATATGTCTACACTCGGTGGCGACAGGGACTCGACCGCCGTCGACTCGACTGAGTTTAAGCCTGATGATGTTCTTTGCGTTCGGGCAGGCCATTCTGGGGAGGGACCCATTAACGATGAGGCTAAGTCAGTTCGAGAGGCCCGGCATCTTAGACGGGATATTTTGACTCAAATTGGGAAACTTTCTGTGGCCCTAGGTTCTTTGAGTGATAAGCAGGAACTGTTAATTTTTAGATCTAACTTATCTACTTTAGAAGAGGAATTAAGGCATTTCCATGCTCTTTTGAGTAAAATTGTTAACTCTGCAATCTTGGCAGAACTTCGTGATAGGGTAGATCCCGAATTTAACTCGTTAAAAAATAACTTCGAACAAAAAGAAAGTGATTTCTCAGATAGGTTAGATGCTGACATACATCCTGAGGATAGCGCCTCAAATGTAAGCACTAGGATGTCTGAGAGCTCGTCACGGATAGTTGCACAAATTAACCTACAGTTAAGACGAGAGGAGCTCCAGATCCAAGCTGAGGCCGAAGCAAGAGCTGCTGAGGCCATCGCAAGAGCTGAAGCCATACGAGCTGAGGCTGCCGCACGAGCAGAGGCTGCCGCAAGAGCTGAGGCCATACGAGCTGAGGCCATACGAGCTGAGGCTGCCGCGAGAGCTGAGGCCGACGCGAGAGCTGCTGAGGCCGAAGCGAGAGCTGCTGAGGCCGCCGCGAGAGCCGAAGCTAGAGCTGCTGAGTTCGCACTCAAAGACGCTCAGTTGAGGGCCGAACAACGTAAAGAGGTAGTTTTAGCTGAATATCGTTCTGAGTTGGGCTCCCGGCGTAGCTCTAGGAAGGGCTCTTCTAGGCATTCCAGAAGTGAACATCAATCACAGTTTAATTTACCTAACCTTTTCCACACGCCTGTTCAATCCGTAAGTGGACCTGTACAATCCACATGTTTTCCAGCTGTTTCAGGAGGTCTCGGGGCCGCGGCTAAGGATCTTCCGAAGGCTGTAGAGCCAAGGTCTGCAAATTACAACCGAACTCCTCCCCCAGAGCGTACAGGTCACGGGGCCGCCATTAGCAGTAATGCTTTGCCCCCTTCACAGTTTTCAGCGCCGCTAGTTTTTGATCGCCCAGCTACACGTAATTTGGGTGGTTGTGAGAGGCGTATCGTGTCTCCTGATTTTAACGTATGTGAGGATCGTGATCGGGCTGTGCATGTGACTGAGCCCACTCAGCCCATTAAGGGATATAGCTTGTCTTCTCCCGCTAAATCGAGTTCTCAACAGCAGGATTGCTTTTTTGAATACCAAAATAGTAGGACGTTCTTCGATAAGGCGGCCTTGATTGGTTACGATGGTAATAATATGCCATTTGTCTTCTTTAAAAATCGTGTTATGGCCTTGATGGCAGCTTCGCCCTTTAAGGGAACTCGTTTGACTTTGTTGCAAGCAGCTTGTGTTAGAACAGCTGCACAAACGATTGCTAATTTGGTTTCTGACACTCCTGGCTTGTCAGAGGAAGACAGGATAGAAATGTCGTTAGCTCGCTTGTCCCAACGTTTTGGGGTTCGTGGAGGTCTTTTCGCAGAACCAGAAATTAGAAAGTATCGCTATGGTAGCAAATTGACTTCTATCTCTTCCAGTGATTTGAAAGAGTTTAAAGATGAATTGTCGCAGTGTTTGCTTTACGCGAAAGCTTATGGTCAGCGTGATAAATTAGAAGGACGTTTTGTTTTGGATTTGGCTAAGCGACTCCCGTTTGACGCTAAGCAGCGTTATCTTGACTTTTTAGGTGATCAGTATGGTAGCACTGAGGAACCTACTTTTCAGAGTTTGTTTGATTTTGTAGTACGGGAGGAAACGCGCAAGTCGACTGATTTTAGCATTATGCTAATGGGCGATTCTGGTGAGTCGCAGCATTTTAAAAAGTTTGGCAAAGGAAAATTGCCTTCATGTCCGGTTAGGCATACGTCGGTAAAACCCCATGATAATGTGATTTCAGGGAGTTCGCAGTACTCGACTGCTGTTGGCGCACCGCGCGGCGGTGTGGCCAGACATAGTGACATACCGGCGTGTTTTTGTTGTTCGTCACGTGGTCAAGTTGAATATCATTTTTTGTCTAATTGTAAAGAATTTTTGCGCTTGACACCTAAAGATCGGAGAGATGTCATTGTGAAAGCTGGCAAATGCTTGAATTGTTTGCGCCAGCATATGGTTAGAGACTGTAATCATGCAAATAACTGTCGTAAGTGTGGACCTACCAACGATAGGAAACACTATTTTCTTCTGCATGATTTTTATGTGACGTCACGTGATTCTCTGGATTCGGTCGGTAAAGATGATGCTGGTGCCAGAGTTCCTGTGCGTAATGTTAAGATTGGAAATGTTAAAGCAGCCTTTAACCGCGTTACTGCTGCTCGTGTTTTGACTCCAATGACTGGCAAATCGAAGTTGGTGTATTGTCAGCATGATCCTGGTTCGCAGTTGACCTTTGTTTCGAGTGACTTGGTGTGCGAACTTGGTCTTAAACCGTATGATAAAGCGTCGTTTAAAATAGATACTCTGGCTGGTCAGAAACCTACTTGTGCTGACCTTGTTAAACTCAACATCCAGTCGTTAGAGACTGATGAACTGTTTTGTGATATAACCTCGGTGGTTAACCCAGCTTGGGCTGACGATGTTAAAACTTTACCTCATAAACAAGATTTAAGTGGTTTCCGTCATTTTCATGACGTGAATATGTTTCATTTGAATGATTGTAGTACTGTAGATGTACTGATTGGCAATGACAACGCTTATTTGATGTGGGCAAAAGAAGAACGTGTTGGTGAAAATCGCAGTGAACCGCATGCTTTACTCACTCCTCTCGGTTGGTTGGCTTGTGGTGGTAAGTCACCCTTAGTTGAAAGCGTTGCTAAAGTGTGCAGAGTGCAGACGTCTTCAGAGTCGGATGTCATCTCTGGCTTTCAGCGTAAAATTGAGTCTCGCGATATGGAAATAGCAGACCTGAATAAAGTCATTCAGGATTTGACTTTGCAAAATGAAACCTGTGAATTGTCTCGCAATGATATTTTGGCTAGAGAACTTGTCGAACCGAATATTGAGTTGAAAGATGGTCGATTTGAGATACCTGTTCCGTTGAAGGAAGTTATTGATTTACCTAACAATTTTGTGTTGGCGTCAGATAGAGCTGCTGATTTAAAGAAGAAGGCTTTAAAACAATCTGAATTCCGAGGAACTTGTGTAAATGATGTAATGTCTTCTTGTCCTGAATTGTCTGACTTGTTAAACCCTCTGGCAGATGTCTTGGCTAGATTTCGGCTTGAAAGATTTGGTTTCATGGCTGATGTGACCAAATACTTTTTTCACATTTTGGACTCTTCAATACGTAAGCCCAGTTTTATTGAACTGCTTACGTACACAGGTAGTGCCGTTCGGATCGTGAACGAACGCCCTTTGGTACCTTTGAGTGACGACCCTAGGGATTTTACTGTCATCACCCCTGCCTCACTTTTGACCCCATACTTAGACCCATACTGTGCTGTTGGGCAACCACATGATCGTGACCAATTAAGAAGGGATTATCGGTTCAGTTTGTCACTTTCTCAGCAGTTTTGGAATAAATGGATCGATTTTTACTTGCCAGGTCTTCAGGGCCGGAAAAAATGGCTAAAAATGGCCGAGAATTTGGAGCCTGGTCAACTTGTAGTGGTAGGTTCTCTCCAAGACATTGGTAAACGTGGGAAGTATCAACTTGGGAGGGTGCATGAGGTAGTTCCACAAATTAGGAAAGGGAAGCCTGTGGTTCGTAGAGCCAAAGTTGCCGTCTGCAACTATGATGAGAGTACGGGGAAAGTGAAAGTAGACTACGTGTTGAGGGATATTTCGTGCCTCGCCCCCGTAAAGAACACCTAAGTGTTAGGGTTTGAGCCTGGTTTTGTCTGCGGTGGCCGACCCTTGTCTGAGCCCGGAACAGTCGGTTATTATCGCAACTATTGTATATAGCGTCATTTAGCGTGTACCTATGGTACCAATTTCATGTATCGTCGTGTTTATTCTTATTGCTGTTCATTCTTTGCATGCCCTTTGTATTTGCGTATTAACTTAAACGTGAGTGATTCAAACAATTTGTGTATCATGTGTTTTTATTCATTGGCTCACAATTGTCGTCATTTCTTTTTAGTTATGCCATGTCAGACTGTCATAACTAGGGGCCGCTATGTTCCCGACAATTTTCACCAAATCAAACGTCATATAAAAACCGTTCAAGTCTACTGAATATTACGTCATGGAAATTCCTAAAGCATGTGCCAAAATTGCACCATCGTTCATAAGACCTGTTTGGACCTGTTTAAACAGGAAATATTACACCAGCTTAAACACCTGTTGGAATGACTTCATAATTGTCTTTCATTTATTGCGTCACAGTTACTTTCTACGTGAATTGAGATATTGATATCTATTCTGGTCATTCGTAAAATGATTGTTTGAAAGTTGGCCGCACATTTAACTGTTGGCTTAGTGCTTGCTAGCTGGACAAAGGTTCCGTCTTTTATCCAAGTAATTTGTATTGTAGTGACAGTTTTTAGGTGTACGGCGTTGCACCAGTCATTTCGATAGCCTCGGGCTAATTTTACTGGAATACACTGTTTGAATAGACGTTTCGAAAGTGTGTTTATTTTTGGGTCATTGCATGCAGACGAACGGATTTGGGAATCTTACGTTACAATTTTCCCACGAAGAGATTATGGTTTACCGCTGTGACCAACTATCTCACAACAAACGATAATCAATTTGGCTTTAAACCTAAGCATAGCACAGATATGTGCATTTTTGTACTTAAGCAAGCTGTGTCTTACTACAGAAAACGTGGAAGTCCTGTTTTTTCTGTATTCTTAGATTCTTCGAAAGCATTTGATAGGGTAAACCACAACCTCCTATTCAAGAAACTAATTCAACGAGGAGTGCCAATGTGCTTTGTTCGTCTAGTAGTTTATTGGTATACCCATCAGCGGATGTACATACGCTGGGGTTGTCATTACTCACAGTCTTTTTCTGTCAGCAATGGTGTCAAACAGGGTGGTATTCTCAGTCCTTACTTATTTGCCGTGTATATGGATGATCTATCGACTGTGTTAAGCAAAACCAAGGCAGGCTGTTACATAGGTAATACACTTGTTAATCATCTCATGTTTGCTGATGATATTTGTTGTATTTCTCCAAGTGTTCATGGTCTGCAGAGTATCTTGAATGTGTGTGAAGATTATGCGCTTTCTAACGATGTCATTTTTAACTGCAAAAAGTCATTTGCTATGTACTTCCAAACAAAACACTTAAAGTTAAATATGAATCCAATTGTACGGCTCAATGGAAGTGAGATCAAATTCGTAGACAGTATCAAATATTTGGGTGTTTTTCTTGACACGGCAATGTGTGACGACAAGGATATAAATCGACAAGTGCGATCAATCTACTGTTCTGCCAACAAATTAAAATCCAAATTTTACAAGTGCTCCAGTGATATTAAAAATGTTCTATTCCGTTCTTATTGTACTCCAATGTATGCATGTCATCTGTGGGAAAATTATCATCAACGTGACATTAATCGTCTGCGTGTTGCCTTCAATAATGCGTTTAGAATTATACATAATTTGCCTAAACACTATAGCGTACGTGAACATCAAGTCTTGTGTAACATCATAACATTTGATGCATTACTTCGTAAATATGTTTTTTCTTTTGTTGGAAGATGCGAAGTATCGTCTAACTCTATTGTTGCCTCCCTGATGAGGTCTGATTGCCATCGTATATCAAATTACCGTCTTCATTATAATAATTCTATGTATGCTATTAACTAGTTTTGATGGCTGCCATGTCATCTGATTGTTTTTATCGTTCTCAATACTTTCAGTTCTTCTAACTTGTAACGCTACCGTACCATTGTCTGTAAACTTGTAACAGTAGATAGCCTATTTATTGAGATTTTGTGCATTTGCAGTTTGTGTATTATTTTGTTATTTTTTGATGTTATTTCGTTGTTGTTGTTCGTTATTTGTGCATTTGCAGTTTGTGTATTATTTTGTTGTTTTGTTTTGGATATGGACAGCTTTGTCTGATGCAAATAAATTATTATTATTATTGCAATCAGTTTTGTCTCTTTTGCAAGTTTTCTGGCAACTCTGTTAGTGGTGACCAAACACAGTTTGCAGTAACTCTAACTTCTTTTGGAGAGTTGTTGGAATTCGTTGAACTTGAATCCAAAGTAATCCTGAAAAGTGTATTTTGGTGTTGACAGTGCTGAAAGTTTTATCACGGGTGAGCTGTTGTTGAAGCTGATAATATACAATGACAATGTGTAGTTTTTGAGATAGACTGATATTTCTTGCCTGTGGTGACTGATTTTGTTTGCTTTTAAGTTGAATGTAAATATTGTTTTGCATTGAGACATCACCATTGGAGTATTTGTTGCAACTGTGTTGGTTTCAGGCTTGTATGACCGTGCTCCACTTTGCTTAATTGCAGCAAAACATTCCAGAGGTAAATGTATGAAGTTGCTCAAAGTGTGTTTGCTATAATTTGTTTATGGTAGCCTAAGTATTGTTTAGTTTCAGTGAAGCAAAGCTGTTAATGTCAACATCCAAAGTTGCAGTCTTCGAAATTAATATGTTTTCACTTCAGCTTAGAGCATAGATTACTCTATGGTTAGAGACTTAGAGTTAGGGTTAGTGGAAACTATGAAAAAATGTTTGCGGAAACTGCGATCAGCGAAAATTAAGGTTAGAGGGATGCAACCTAGTTCGTACCATAAACAGTTCGTACCTTGAAAAGATCGAGAAAAAAAAACAAAAAAAGCCGAAGTCGCTGATCGCAGTTTTCGCAATCGCTTTAAAATTTTCCCCCTGAAAAGATCGAGAGAAAAAATAGCTCAAAACCGAAGTCCGCTGATCGCAGTTTCCGCAAACATTTTTCCGCAGTTTCCGCTTACCCTAACCATAGAGTAATCTATGCTCTAACCCTAACCCTCGCTGATTGCAGTTTCCACAAAATTTTTTCCACAGTTTCCGTTACCCCTTACCCTAATTCTAATTTCTAACCATAGAGTACCGTAATCTATGCTCTAACCCTAACCCTCGCTGATCGCAGTTTCCACAAACATTTTTCTGCAGTTTCCGCTTTTACCCTAACCATAGAGTAATCTTTGCTCTAACCCTCGCTGATCGCAGTTTCCGCAAACATTTTTCCGCAGTTTCCGCTAACCGCAGTTTCCGCTTACCCTAACTCTAACCATAGAGTAATCTATGCTCTAACCCTAACCCTCGCTGATCGCAGTTTCCACAAACATTTTCCCGCAGTTTCGCAATTTCCGCTAACCACAGTTTCCGCTAACCCTCGAGTTTGTTTCAAATTGTTTGGGGAAACTCCGATCAGCGACTTCGGCTTTGTGCTATTAAACTGCGATCAGCGACTTCGGCTTTTTTTAATTTTTTCTCTCGATCTTTTCAGGGTACGAACTGACTGTACGAATGGTTCAAGGTACGAACTAGGTTGCACCCAGGTTAGAGCATAGATTAGTTTATGGTTAGGGTTAGCGGAAACTTCTGAAAAATGTTTGCGGAAACTGCGATCAGCGACTTCGGCTTTGTGCTAACTTTCTCTTGATGTTTTCAGGGGGAAAATTTTAAAATGTTTGCGGAAACTGCAATCAGCAACTTACGCTTTTTTTAATTATTTTTTTCGATCTTATTAGGGTACGAACTGACGGTACGAACTGTTCAGGGTACGAACTAGGTTGCATCCGCTGTGAACATTTATTACGAAAAAATTGTACCAAAACATGTAAAACGCGAAGCGAAAAATATAGTAGAGTAGGCTATCATGACCGCATTGTTTGATTTGTTATGATGTAATAATACCAAAAGTAGCGATAAAGCGAGCAACGCGATACGCACGCTGTTACGGTAATTCACATTAAATAAGTTACGGGGGGGGAGGAAGTAAGTTAATGTTGGGTTGATTCCAGAGGTGGGCAGTAGCGCGCTACTTTTGTAGCGGCGCTACCTTATTGGTAAAAGTAGCGGTAGCGGCGCTACTTTTTAGTTGGAGTAGCGGCTACAGTAGCGGCGCTATTTTTTTCCAAGGTAGCGGGAATGGCGCTACTTTTTTTCAGTTGCACTCCCGCTACCCGCTACTTTTAAATTTAAAGTGAAAAAATACTCGTTTATTTGGCAACATTAGCGTGGTCAAGCAGCTATATAATCGGTTTGGTTGCAAAGTTTCGGTCTTTTGGGAATCTCGTTTTCTGGTGTGAAACTGCGATCCTGCGATCAAGGTGACACCACCACCAGTCACGACTCCGAGAATGAATTTTTTGGTGTGTTGGCGCCATCCCATGAAACACCGGTGCAGAAGGAAGCAGCAATTGTGGACGCCTTTTCTTCGGACAGGAGCAAGTCCTTGAGCTTTTCGAATACCGAATTAATACATCTGTTCATTAAATACAGCACCCCCATTCCTTCCAGTGCTGCGGTGGCGAGAGACTTTTCTCTGTTGGAAAAGATGTGCTTAACTGCTTAAGCCAAAGGGAGCAGGACTTTGTGACTCTCACTGTGAAATGCTCGTGTTTTTGAAAGATGCTTAACAATAAATTTCCCTTAGAATGTGTTTTCTATAGCGACGTTAAAATGACAGTGTAAACGAATGATAACACTAGTTTTCAAGGTCATTTTTGCGTCACTAGGGACTTAAAGAGTGTTTCCTAGTGTCACTTTGGACAAAAGTAGCGGAAGAAGTAGCGGTAGCGCGCGCTACTTTGGTCCGAGTAGCGGTAGCAGGTAGCATGCTACTTTGGTCCGAGTAGCGGTAGCAGGTAGCATGCTACTTTTGTAAATTGGTAGCGGTAGCGCGCGCTACTTTGGTCCAAGTAGCGATAGCGGATAGCGCGCTACTTTAAAAGTAGCAGGTGCCCACCTCTGTTTGATTCAACGTTCGAGTCAGCACAAATCAATTTAATTGTCCCGGCGGGTTATATTTTGTAACAACAATGCCCAATAATAATTTTACATTTGTTTTACATTAATTCGACGTCTAGTGACGTTGAATTATCATAAAATAACGTTAATAAAATTAATAAAAGACAGTGGCTATTTAACCGGCGCCGATCTTTGAATCTGAAACACTATTTGACCGGTCATAACGTCACTATATAGTAGCCTAGACTGGCCCAAAAAAAAGAAAAATTGGAAATGTCATGCTCCACAAGCATTTTCTTGTTGCAATTAACCTAAAACTTACTCCTGCCAATTTTTTTTTCGATTTGAAGAATGTTTGGAGGTAACTCATAACTTTACATTTTAGGGGAAAGTAGGCAAATTTACGAAATTTGATGCATTTCCAAAATTTTAACAAAATTTTCCCTCATTTTCAGTTGTTTAGTATAGTACATTGCATATTGGAAATTTATAAGGATAATATTTTATTCTGTGTTTGATCATGCCATCCAAAACTAGAAGTTCTCCAGAAATTTGGATGCTGGGGTATTTCCAAGAAGATATTACCTCTTCCGGATTATCAACAAATTAAGAGGTCCTTCGAAAATCTATATTTCAGCATCAAGAGAAAGGTCTGTGCATAGGTGAAAGTGCTAAAGTTGCAGTAAATGCAACAGTTAGTTTCTGGAACAGGGCACAATATACCTACCCAAAGAATTGGTTCTGCTATCAGAAAATTTAACAAACTGCTCAAAATTGTCATGCTCAAACAGCACGACTGCTATAGAGCAAAGGAGGGATTATTCAAAGCTGATTTAGATAATCTATTTGATATCTCAGCAAAAAATTGGGAAACAACAATGTCAAATGAAGAAGACAAGAAATTCCTGCATATGCAGCAGATTGATACCACTAGCTGCAGCATGGCTGGAATTGATGGCACAAGCAGAGTCACATAAACGAATGCGAAGTGAAGCATTTGAATGCCAGATGCAGCGCTCAGCAACCAACAAACTGTACCACTTTCTGAAATCTTATTGGAGTCTGGTAATTCAATTGAATCATCAGAAGATGATTTCAACCAAGCAGCAAGCACTGCCATCAACTTCAACTTTGAAGATTAGAGTTGTCACCAGTGAAGTTGCAGCTTCTCTGGATCGCACCAATGTTACAGACCGTAATGCTATGTTCATTATGGGAGCATACACCCAGGCCATGGGCTATAATCTAAATGATGTTGTTCTCAGGGAACACTATTAAAAGATGTGTATTGTAACACGTAAAGAAACAGCTGCATCAATTAAGGCACAGTTCACACCGAAAATCCCACTTGTTCTGCACTGGGATGGAAAATTATTACTCAATGCTAGTGGCCATGGAATGGTAGATCTCATTGCTATCCCAGTCACTGGAGGAACAGAAGTAGAGCAGCTTTTTGGTGTACCAAAAATTGGTAGAGGCACTGGGAAAACACAAGCTGATTCATGCTTAAATGCACTTGAAGAGTGGAAGCTAAAAGATAAAATTCAAGGGCTCGTTTTTGACACTACTGAGTACTGCAATAATTTTATGTTTCTTGAATTTAAGAATTTCTCTGGGTAATTTTCCGTTCGTCATAAGAGGATGTGACCGTGTTTGCCGAACGACGCAAAAATGTAATGACAAACAGAAAATTACCCAGAAAAATTCTCAATTTCCAGAAAATTAAAAACTCTAACTTTATTACCGTACTCATAGTTGAAAAGACATATAAAATTGGGCTGTAGGCTACTCAAATTAAAAATTAACCACAAAAATGCAGCAGCCTAACGATTGAGTCACTTCGGGTCAAAATTTAGTTTAAAAAAAAAAAGAATGCTTCCAGGTAGTATTGAACTCATTCCCTCTGGAACACCAGCCCGAAAACTATCGTACACGCCACAAACCCAGTTAAATATGATTGTCGAATTTAGAACTTATATAGGGACTTTTTTTTTTCTCGTCTTTAAAAGTGCATGTATAGTGACGTCATGACCGGTCAAATAGTGTTTCAGATTCAAAGACCGGAGCCGGTCAAATAGCCACTGCCTTAATTTAAAGCCCGGGGCATTCTTGCAATTTCTCCCAGCTGGGCACGTGTCTAAGTGCCGGCGAGTCGGAAATAACCCAAATAAAACATCCAGCAATAGTAAGATTGAATCAACATCCTAGTCTGGTGTAGTCTAAGAAAATTATTTTTTTTTGTAATCTCGTGGTTCTTACAAGCGCTCGTGTGGCTTCGGAATTTTTATTGCCGAGGCTAATTTGCTATTCATGCATCGGCAATTGCCGAGGTTAATTTCGAAGACTGAAATTGCATGATCGAACTAAAAAATTTATATTATATTTCTTTAAAAAATTTAATAATGGGGATAGCATGTTTTAAATATCCATTGAGACTGTTCACAAGATATCTTAATTATAAACATTCACTGTGTTTGTTGACAATTATTTCATGCCAAGTGAACAGTGCCAGTGAACAGTTCATTTCATGCCAGTATTCTTGGACTGAGCGAACCTCTGATAAACTAGCAGTTTTGCATACTTGCAAAAGCTTTCCACTACTAACACTCCCCTAGTTAACGAGATTGGCAAAGTGAAGTTTCCGATTGTTGTTATGATGTTGTTGTTATATTGTCTGCCTCAATAGTTCATTTAGTTAGCATGTGAATTCGTGAACACTGAACAGGCTTCAAGATCAACCAGCGCTGGTTCAACTCTCAGGGTGTGCGCTTGAGCAATGTACGTTAAAGACTGCT
The DNA here is from genome assembly GCF_918807975.1 of Aplidium turbinatum. Classification (NCBI taxonomy): domain Eukaryota; kingdom Metazoa; phylum Chordata; class Ascidiacea; order Aplousobranchia; family Polyclinidae; genus Aplidium; species Aplidium turbinatum. Next base: position 23,073,815 of record NC_137486.1, on the reverse strand, counting down.
CTCCATTCAGCAGCATATAATGAATAGAATAATTTCCCAGCAACAACATTTTAACAATCGGAAACTCCACTCTTTCAATCTCAGTGACCGGGCCTCCGTCAGTGGTTCAAAGCATTTGCAAGTATGCGAGGATTAAGCTCTCAAAGAAGCTTTCCCAGTCCAAGCATCAGGGATTCAGTCAATCAATCAAATGATGTCTGATACATTTCATTCACTAGGAGCCGCTGAATAGAGAGTTGTATTGGAAATGCGTTGCTCAAGCGCGCATATATGCCGAGAGTTGCACTATTGCTGCATGATTTTAAGGGGGCACCATTAAAAGGCAGAAATGCGGAAAATTCCCCAACATGAAATTGCATGTTGTCCGCAGAAGTGATCAGAAATCCAGTCTTGACATCTATATTGTGTAAATGTATGACACAGCAATGAAGTCATGTTGAAAAAAATTAAACATCATTTATTCATTTTATGGCTTCATAGATTCATTTTGGCTATTCCTTCCTATAGTTGTGAATCATGGGCAAAATCAGGATTTTATTTCCAAAAAAACAAAAATTGTACCTTCCTTCTTTGTATATTGTGATTGATTTTTTCGGGTGCAACCTATTTCGTACCCTGAACAGTGAACACTTTGTAGCCCCATTTCGTACCCTGAAAAGATCTAGAGAAAAAATAGAACAAAACCGAAGTCGCTGATTGGAGTTTTCACAAACGTTTCAAAATTAACCTAACTTCACTTTCTTCCTCTCAATGCTAGACTGCGGTTATATTATTGCCACTATACCAATCTAATTAAATAACTCTAATTATTAGAGTTGATTGCAGTGTAATTTGCTATTCGCTACTTCCCCCAAGTCAAAAATAAGGGTGGCGCCCGAAATTTAAATGGTCACCATGGGAAAACAGTTTGAGATATTGATCTAAAACTTAGGATTCTTTTGTTTGGTAGCCTAAGACATAGTATGACAACTTTTCAGCAAAATTTGAGAGGTACCACCACATGCAAGATATCTTCATATTGGCTGTTTTGATACGTAATGACCCAATTATGAGAGCATAATTAAACACTGTGAGAGGTCACTAAATGTTGGTGGATTCACCCAAAGTTTTGCCAGGAAGGTTTTTTCAGGCAGATGCAAAGATTAAAGGGGTGTGCACAAGTAAAAAAAAAATTTCCGAAAAATTAGACGGTCTAATGTGCATCATGCCATTTGGAAGTACAAAAATCGTACTGTTTCAACAGGCCTGAGTTGGCATATGACTTGGATATGTCTAAAGAAGGGGATACGAAAGCTTGCAGCAATTGCCTTATTCTCACAACACCAGAAGGGAAGTAGTTGGTACCGCGTTAATCATGCGTTACTTTTTAAAATTGCAGAACGTTTTGTAGTGCAGCACTGCAGCTTCCAGCTGGTACAGTTAGTTACTGAAGATAGTTAGCAAATGTTACATAGAGCATACCGTATATACTCGAGTATTGGTTGAGATGTTCGGAAGTGATTTTTACCTCAAAAAGACAGGTTTAACTTCTACATGGGACAACAAGCTGTTGTCTCCAGCTCGGCAGTTTTCAAAATGAACGCATTTTTGCTGGGGCAAAATCATTGCCGACGTAGATTACGAAGTGTGAAATGACGTCGACCCAAGTAAAAGTTTTGAAAACCTTTATTTGCAGTGATTCAAACTTAATTTCAAATTTAAGGATTTCTTGTCTATTTTAAACTTTATGCACTTGTTGAGCAAATACGCAAAGCTTACGAGACAAAACAGCAGAAAGAGCTGTTTTAAGAGATCGATTTTTTATTTTTGCAGGTAGGATATAATCGTTCTTATTACATAACATTCCATGATCGTTAAAGTCGATGTCAAACCTTAGCGGCCGCATAAAACAATGATGTCAGGTTGGCTAGGTGATAATAGCGGTAAGAGACATCGTTAATGCAAGCAATATCTATGACCAAGACCATAAAACACCTTTTGTTTTATCGGTTTTCTATTTAATTTTTACACATTGCGAACAAAACAATGCGTTCTGTTGCATCATAATTGGTCTCACAGGGGGAAGACCTTGTTGAAAATAGCGCGTCTAATTTAACTGGTTTACTTAATATGCCCATGAATAGTTACGTGACTATTCCAGCAGCGTAAGTTACTCTACGCTCTACTTTAAAATTTCCTAACCATATGTCCGGAATGGCCCATTTGGCGAGTTCCCTATTCGGTGATTTTTTAATAATCCAACGACACCTTCTGTAAATCCAACGATTGAATGTTATTCAATATTCAGACATTGAATCAATGTAAATACGAACTGTTAGGCTAATTTAATTGTACCTGAGAAACATTTATAAAAGCCATTCGATTTGTTCAAACAACCCAATTAGCCTAACAGTTTGTATTTACATTGATTCAATGTCTGAATATTGAATAATATTCAATCGTTGGATTTACAGAAGGCGTCGTTGGATTTTCAAAAAAACAAATAGGGGACTAGCCAAATAGTAACAGACCCCCGTATGTCGATGCCAATACTTAGGTCTTAGATGAACCGTCGAATGGTGGTGTCGGGAATAAGCTATTCGACTTATTCACAGGAGAAGGAAATATCACAGATTTTCAGCTCAAAAGTATGGGTTTAATTTATATACGAGATCGACCTATACTCGAGTATATAATATATGGTATTTAAAGAATATGGGTCTGCTACTATTCGGCTAGTCCGATTGGGCTAGTCCGATTCGGCTATTTCCCTTTTCGGCTACAGCCCGATTCGGCTAGTCCGATTGGGCTAGTCCGATTGGGCTAGTTCCCTATTTGGCTACAGTCTTTATTAGTTAGTTCTCTATTCAGCAGTTTTTTGAAAATCAAACGATAATCCTTCTGTAATCCAACAAAATCCTTCTGTAAATCCAATGACGCCTTCTCTTTATTTAGAGAATTTTGTATTTTATTCCACAATATGGTTTCTTTTGCATTCCGACAAAGAAAAACAAATTGAAATGAAATTTAGCGAAAAATGTTTGAACTATTAAATTGAACTGTTTGCTCACATAAAATCGACAACGATGCCTTCTATTTATTTAGAGAATGTTGTATTTTATTCCACAATATCTTTTCTTTTATAGTTGAAATAATTGAAGCTTTAGATGAGTGGGGTTTACACCTAACCACTGAGATCTTAAATCATATTTATGACACCGGAAACATCTCTAGTGATATGGTACGTTCCATATTCATAACTTTACCAAAGAAAACCGGAGCAACAGAATGCTCACTCCACAGAACAATTAGCCTTGTGAATCATTTAACAAACATCTTACTCCGAATCATGATGATGAGATTGAGACCAAAACTAAAATCGGAAATTTCAACAGCACAGTTTGGAATTGTTCAAAACAAAGGGACCACAAAAGGAATTTTTACATTAAAAATGATAACAGAGTATGTCCGATTCTTCTGTGTATTTAGAGAATTTTGTATTTTATTCTACAATATCGTTTCTTATGCATTCTTGCATTTTATCCAGTGTTTACCTTTGAGTGCCTTCCCAGACTTCAAAATCCGTCATTTTTAAAAATTAAAAATGACGAATTTTGTTGTATGGGTTTGTTCAAAATATGTTTTTTACATCAAAACAACATTTTTCATTATTAACAATAGAGGTTAATGAGATAAATAGAAGTGTTTTGTTAGTTGTTCGAGTGTGTTATTGTTCAAAATACATGTAAAAACTTACATACGAGTTATTAATTACGGAGATAGCATAAATTTGATGCTCTAAAACAAAGTCATATATTATCATAATAGTACTGTATAGTTAAACTGGCAAATGAGCGGACGACAGTTTTTTATGATAATACGCGGTCCATCAATTTAGAGTACTAACCGGCGATTCAATTCGATAATATCAAACCTCCATCTTTACACTCTGACTACAAACAAAAATTGGGCCTATATCACGTGAAAGTTACGAGTAATTAAGCATTGATTTCAACGACCTAACTTTTGGGAAAAATCAACTTTACGACCGGTATTGCGAACTTTGATCTTCCGCTTTGCAAGGCAACTTGATAGTTACTTTGCGCTTTAGTCCAACGTAGAGTGGTTTCACTTTAACCTGAATAAAAAAATGTATACTTTCTGGCTTTCCCAATTAAAATCAATAATCAACGCATTCGAAAAGGTTTTCCAGAATTTCGTTATTGTGCGGTGACATGCATTTCTGTGGTAAACAACTTTCCACTTTTTTCTCCGCTATTCTCTTTTAAATACCGGCGCGCGTAATTAAGAGTGGTAATTACGCAATTCATTATGACGCAACCAAAGGCTTCAATTTATCACATGGCTCACCCAGACAGTAAGATCCGCCATTTTTACATTGATTTAACGTCTGCAGACGTTGAATCGTTGTAAAAATGACGGATTTTGCCGTCTGGGAAGGCACTCAAAGGCAAAAGAAACGATAAATTGTGGAATAAAATACAAAATCTCTAAATAAACAAAAGGCGTCCTTGGGTTTAGAATTTTGTAATAGTTGAGGATTCTAATATATTCTAAATCAAAGTTTACATGCAGAAGGCGACGCAGGATGCATGTCAATTTTATCTGAGCAAACATTAACAGTTCAAAAATAAATTGAGCAAACAGTTCAATTTAATAGTTCAACCATTTTTTGCTAAATTTCATTTCAATTTGTTTTTCTTGTAAATACAAAATTCTCTAAATAAACAGAAGACGTCATTGGATTTACAGAAGGATTTTGTTGGATTACAAAAGGATTATCGTTTGATTTTCAAAAAATTGCTGAATACGAACTAACCGATATAGACTGCAGCCAAATAGGGAACTAGCCCAATCGGATTAGCCAAATCGGACTAGCCGAATTGGGCTGTAGCCGAAAAAGGTAATAGCCGAATCGGACTAGCCCAATCGGACTAGCCGAAACGGGCCATTCCGAAAGAATGCTTGTTTAAAAACACAGTTGCAAGGTTACTAGTAAGTTGTTTTTCTTAAAACCTTTAACTTTAATTGGTACCTTCCAGTTCAGCAGGCCATATAGCTCTAAGAAGGGCTGCAGGTATTTCTCTCTAGAGCAGCTTGCTTCTGATAATCACGAGAGAAATCAAGGGCTATAGTCGAAGGGGCACCACTCCGCAATCGACGGCATGCCTTTGAATGTCTTGCCAAAAAACAGTCACATGCTCTTTAGCAGTGTCGAACCGGCAGCCTTTTGAATGTCGAACCATGGCTCTCACCACTCGGCTATGCAGCTGACTAAGCTTCTACCTCGCTCTGATTCAAATATATGATCACTGGACATGGTTTGAAGTTGTTTGAATAATTCTGGCCATGTTTGCTGCAGCCTTTGATTCATTCTTTGTGTTGCAGAACTTAAGTATACAGAAACTTGTTGTTAATTGTTTAAAAGTGACATTTTTGGAGGTTTTTCCAACAAGGTAATTTTATTGTTTGATTGCATGGTTTTAGTAAAGAGTACGTCTGAAGATTAAATTATTCAGAAGCACTGATTCTTTACTTTTTGTTGTGTAAAATCGTATGGTAATCTTGTGATTGAAATGTTCATGCTATATTGCTAACGTGTCATAAATTTTAAGATGAGTATTTGAGTTGTGTTCATTAAAAATGCTTTCCAGGTGTTTTTAGCCACTTCTACTCTAGACCACCATGGAAAATCGTGAACCCAGAGAGCCACGTGCTCGAGGAAGAGCAAGAGGACGATCACGAGGAGTCCCTCCAGATGGTGGTGTGTTGCACGATCTGTGATGATCTTACTTACTTTTCAATTTCTTGCTGACATAATGCAGCCAGCCCCAGCAAAGACTTATTTGTATAGTTGTCCCAGTTCCTGTGTTTTTGGAGTTCCATCGACACTGATGTGCAACAAGCTGATCACTGGATCAATGAAAATTTTGAAATCACTGTTACTAACTCACTTGCAGAAAGTCATATCTTTCTAATACAATCAGTGCTATGTATTTTTACTGTAGTGATTGTATATCACTGGCACTAGTTAAACAGTTTTGATTTCATATCGGTAGTCAATTTGTCATACTTAGTTACTTAAAAATATCACATAGGCTGTAAATTTTCTGTAGACCAACTATTATTTTCACTGTCTATCAATTCAACAGGGGATGGTGCAAGGCCCCCAGCCAGGCCGGCAATGCAGCAAGGACCCCCACAGCAGCAGCCACCACAGCAACGGCCACCCCAGCAGCAATACCCACCTCAACAGCGCCATCAGCCTGGTCCCAGTGGGGATATTCCAGTGCCGTCCCGTGGGGTGCAACGGGGACCACAAGTTGGTAAGGCAGTTTGCTGTTTAGTTTTTGTTTTTATGCAGTGACCCTTTTCCATGCTACACAATTCCTCAAGTAATGAAGATGTGCAAAAATATTTTATATGTTTTTGTGAAGCTTCTACAACCTAAGGATGTGCCGATTAATCGGAATCGGCAGGTATCGGCAATTTTTGGAGAATGGGAATCGGCATCGGAAAAAATTGCCGATTCTTTATCAAAGTTTTCTAATCAAAAGTAGCGCGAGCGCGTGGAAGTACCGATCAAAGAACGGCTTCTTTGAACAACCGCATTAGCGTCAACTAGCATTCGGAGAGCGGTAGTCTAAAACTCTAAATTATGACGATTGTCCGCCATTTTTAAACTCTTGTTTAGTAGGCACGAGTTCAAAATACTTTCTTTCTTTGAAATGACGAAAAACGTTCAAAGAGAGAAGCAGACCAGATAAAATATAAAAGTTGAATGATTGATTACACAACGGTTAGAAGTTAAAGGAGAAATGGATTATTACGTAATAGTTATTAGCTTGCAGTATGCGAGGCGCTAAAACCAAGTTTAAGAGAAAACGCGAGGGAGTATAAACTGCAAAGAAAATGAGAACAACTGTCTGAAAGATTCAAAACGCTTTTGAAAAAAAACAAAGGGCGTCAATGGTAAACAACGTGTGAAGTAGCAAGTTATATCTTTTCAGACGCTGAATTGCAGTGAATTAATCTTGTCACTTAGTAAACACGTGAAAAAAGATTACCTCGTTTGCGCAATAATCACTCGATTGTTTGTTCAACGCATGAAACGGACTATGTTACTGCCAAATGCTGTCCCAGCTCTAGTCGGCATTCGGCAAAATTAGGGAGCTTTCTTTGATCTGTAGAATATACCTTAATGCAGACATTTTTAGCGCAGCAAGAAGAGAAATGATTTGGTGGAAAGCAAACAATACTATGTTTCCTGAGCTGAGCAAAATTGCAAATAAATTGCTTTCGTCACCACCATCGTCGATCGAAAGCGAACGAATTTTTAGCACAGGTGGCAATATTTTTACGCCTCAACGGAACAGACTTACTCCAGCAACTGGAGAAAAGTTGATGTTATTGCATTTTAATTTACGTGCCTTTAATTTTGAATATTAAAAAGCGGAAATGTTCTTTGAAATTATTGTTTAATCGTTGTAAAATTCGTAGTCACTGAAAGTTGCTTAATGTTAATTTACTAAGCAGAGAGAAGTAACTTCCAAGTATAGGCCTATTACGCTTAATGCGTTCAACAAACAATCGTGTGATTGCGCAAACGTAATCAAACCAGCTACCCGGTAATCTTCACGTGTTTGCTAAGCAACAAGATTGGCTGCAACTCTGCGTTCGAAAACAATACTAATTTCTTCACAAAATGTTTTTCTTTTTTCGCCTATTAATGCACTTTGAATGCAAGGCTGGTGTGTTACTTTTTTAAAGGTTTTTGTTTATTCAATACCGCTGGGTTCATTTTCTTTTACACTCTAGTCTTTTTCTCTTCTTGTTTCTGGCACCTTCTTGAATTCTGCGAGAAAAATACTGCAAACCGCACAAGATATTATTTGGACACTGCATTAAACTACGTTTATTTTGCACTCTGTGAGCAATGGCGATTTTTCTCTTTTCACTGATTTCCGCAACAAATAAAACGTATGTCTATCACCACTTTGTAGCGCGCAAGAAGCGAAGAACTACCATAAAAAATCACGCTCTAGAGCAGGCGACAAAGTGAACGCTTTTAGACATTTCAAAGGCAGTAACTTGTAACAAAATCGCAACCACTTGTAGAGCGCCAACTAAAAGCAGCTTTAATCATTTAACCAAAGAATCGGAATCGGCATCGGCAAAAATTCTGTAATCGGCACATCCCTAATTGCCATGATGTGGGGGGGTACCAGAGCAGCCCCATTGTGTAACAACACTATAATTAGTTTCAACTGTTTTAATTAATTATTCTCTTTTATGAAGGTCAGGTCATTAGTAGATCTGTTAGCACCACCTATCGCATAGCCCTGCTGCTTAATTAAGTTGCAGACACTAACCAAATAAAGGTTCAAATCCACAAATGAAATAGACATTAGACATACACTTAAAAAGGCCGTTAATTTCCGGCAGCCCAAAGGTGGAGGGTGCAAAATATCTTTGAGGTTCCAAAATCTACATCTACACTATAGAAGCTTAAAACATGATGATGTCATTACCAAACATCTTTTGCATCACCCGCTTTCTCAACATTATACTTCAGTTTCCCACGATTTGTACAATAGTTATGCAACCAATCAGATCTCGGAACATTACCCTCAACAACCGTCCAACCTATTATTGTGTTTTTGTTGCTTCCATGTTAGATTAATGCATTTTTCCCTCTTTCGTCAAAGTTTGCGTTTTCAGTTTATCTTCAAATTCAGTTTTTTGACTCACAGGGTTGATCTCTAAGTGGTCAAAACTGGTTTAAACCTGGGTTTAACCTGGTTTTAAGCGGTTTAAACCTGGTTTTAACCGGTGAAAACTAGGTTTAAACCGGTCAAAACTGGTCAAAACCCAGAAAAATATTTTTATGTAGTGAATGGTCGGCTACCTGGGCTATGGGCTGTTTAGGAAATATAAAAGCAGTTGCGAGTGTGACCATTTTGATATGCAGGCCTCGAAATAGCTGGCGGCTGCAGCCGCCTGAACTTTCATTAATGGCCGCCAATACCGACCTGTCAGGCAAAATTTGATGGCAAATGTTTTCATAAAAAAAAAATTTGTTTGAATAAATCCTTGTACTTCAGTTGGCTGTGCAAATTGTTCATCGCTCTACCAAGCATTTTTTGGTTCATCAGAAACTTATTTTTAGAATTTGAATTTTCTCAATAATTAAAATACCGTAACTAACTGATTGAAATATCAAAAATAAACAGAGAAATTGAATATTTTTTAGTCCAAATCCAGCATTTAGGTTATTGTTGATCAAAACAAAATATAGTTGAACATCATTACTAAACATGGAGGGTAATATTTTTAATTCAATTAAAAAGGAACTTAATTCATACACTAAAGGGGTTTTGACCAGTAATAGGTGGTCAAAACTGCCCGGTTTAAACCAGGTTTTAACGGGTTTAAACCGATCAACCCTGTTGACTCACTTTGTACAGCGCGTGGATTGTTCATCACCGCATTCATATCAAAGTTGGCTCGGTGGTTGTAGGACTGTGGTGCCACCGTCATCCACCTTTCTATCGCCATCAATAATAATTTTGGTTTTATCCATAGGCGTCGATTGTACGGAAACGGGGTAATCCTCTGTCGGGTCTGAGACAAAGTGGGGCGGGATATATCTGACTCGCTCGTTTTTTGTTGTTGTCAGGAAACTGCCGGTTTTGTGCTGTTTACCCGAATGCACAAGCTCCCTTGTTACCAAACAGTAGGCTTCGCCAAATGCCTTGTAGCAAACATGGCGAGTCGGATCGTGCTTTTGCAATTTTAGCTCATCTGTGTAACGTTGATTCACGACAAGCTTCGGACTAAAGGCCTGCTCAATGCTCATACGCCGATGACGACAAGCTTGTCTGAGTTGCGATCATTGGTACATAGCTACTTTTCATGCTTCGCTATAACGTACGTAACATACAATTCCAAAAGCAGTTCAAATGCTTTTCGAATCGAAATTAAAACAAGTTAAAAAAACGCCCATAAGTTGGTTCTTGGCTGTACTTGCAAGTCTTGCACTGCACGCTGATATGTTTCAAACTGAAATTCTTTTTGTAACACAGCGGGAAGACCTGTCGCATAATTAAGGATATCTGATAAATGGTTATGACTAATTGACACATCGAATAGCACCTAATTGGCCGGCCGTCAGTGAGCCGCACCTAAATATCTTGACGCCACAATGCTCGCACCTATTTGGCAGGCACCTAAACACTTTTCCTAAACCTGAAACACTTTTCTGCACCTAAAACGGCCTTTTTATATTTTCACCATTGTTTCCATTTCCCATCAAGCTTGGCGACATAATAGGAGAAAAGATAATGAGAATAATCTACATTTTTGCATTTTCATAGTTTAAATTTATTGCAATCTTTTATGGGTAAATTGAAATCAGCTTTACTGAGCTTCGTCAAAATAAGACTAAATGGCAGAACATGGCTAAAAACAATGGGTCCATGACCTAAGTGTTAATTAAATGCAAATCATTAAGATAGCGCAGCGGTAAATTCACAATGACATGAAACTGGAAAAGCAGGACCAGCGAACCGAAACCTCTACTTAACAAGAGGCAAAATCATTCTTTTGATGCTAATTAAAGATTTGATCAGTGAAGCCCATTTGTTGTACAACTGTACATGTACAAAGAATGGCGGGAGGCGTAGTGTTTGAGTAATGCCGCCTTATCACCACCCGGACTGGTGTCAAAAGTGTTCCATGCAGAGTTGCATACCCATGGCCGGACCACCTGGTAGAAAACCGATTGGAGGTTTGGCCAACGTATTGTTGCGAGCAAAGTTTGCAGGAGGCAACATATATCCCGTAGTCGCTACAATTAAGGTCTTGCCGTAGTTTAATTACATTATCCCTAGATTGTATTACCCGGGTCCAAGGAATCATATTTTTATCGTAGTTGCGGAAATTACCGCACAAAGCACAATGTCCACATGGTTTACTTAGAACAGCCGAGTGTGTTTTGAAAATTGTCCGAAAGTGCAATGGAACGATAGTTGGTCAGGGTGTTGCCAAAAGGGAGGGGTCTTTTATATAGAATGCATGCTGTCGGTTATAGGGCCTTTTCTTAGGCAGTAAGTTTCTTGGTAGTGGAAAATGAAGAAGCCCAAATCCTGCGTTTACTGGTTAGCTTTTCTATTATTTTGCAACGTCTGAAAGCTTAACCTCAGGTCCAGGAATGGTTATTTTGAAAAAAACACAGTTTTTAATCTTTTCTGGCAAAAAAAGAATTAAAAACAATCCACTGGATTTTCAGGCGTCTCGCGACCCACCGAGACACGCCTCGCTACCCCCAGGTTGTAAACCCTTGCCTTATATGCACAATAGACAATCGGTCGTTGCGCAGAATCACGTAAGCCGATGCCTGATTCAGGCATGGCCGATTATGATTGTATTCTGAAGAAAATCGCTGTTCCAAGTTTATCTCCACCGGTAGGGCGGTGGTGTTTGACGTGTTGTTTGCATGCATAGCAGCAATGACGTCTCGAGGACATTTCAGATGGCGGACATTGTGTACATCGGCTACATCTACTTCCTACAACTACATCAGTACATCTCCTACAGCTCCAGTCAGCAAAATTCGTCATTTTTACATGCAAAAAAAAAACGGATTTTGTTGTATGAGGCGCTTCACCTGCCTCGTGTTTCAACCTAATCACAGAAGCTTTTCTTACATTGAACCAACGTTAAAAAATATTTATTTGCTCTTTAAAATAAAAGTCGATTCGTTATCGATGTTTCTCTACGAACAACCCAACTCGCAGGAGACCGAGTATTGCCGTTTCCTGTTTCTGTCGTTTTGTTGATTCATTGTTCGCTTACGTCTGTTCGACGTGTTGGATCCAGACGAATGTGGAGTGAATGTTATTGATGGTCTTATGGGAAGTGAAGTGCCGCTGAATTGTGTGGCTGGCAGGGAGAACGTCATTTCATGGATGACTGCACACTGTTACAACAACTAGCTCTACAGATTTGTGTCCAGCCACAATGCTTTAAAAATCTTCTGGTTGGTTGCTACTTCCTCGTGTGAGCCAACCAATCAGCATGGCACGACCAGTGCAGCCTGCAGCGGCTTCCGTTGGTGTTCTCGTTTCTTGCTGTCCTCATATTTTCCCTTGCAATCAGCTTTTCGCTGTCGTCCCTCATGATTAGTTTGGCATTGTGTGACATTAGTTTGTTAAAACCAGAATAGGTTTCCCGCCCTGTATATGTGATGATCGCCAGCGCCATTATTCCATCCGTTTTCTTCCCAAACGCAAAATCCATCGTTTTTTCATTAATTTAACATCTGAATTAATTCAGACGTTGAATCAAGGTAAAAATGACTGATTTTGTTGGCTGTCTTCTCATTATAAACAAATATGCCAAGACAATCTCAGTGGTTCCACGTTTGTTTCAAATTTCTATTCTTGAAATCAAAAAATTTCTTCTCTTCACCTCGTGAGCCGCTCTTGCTTCAGGCATTTGCAGCAGTCTTACGTCATAAGCTGTCGAATCCATGTAACACAATGTTTAATATTCTCAAGGTATTTTCTTCAAACATGTTGCAATCTATGAAGCTTTCCCATTCCCTGACGACGGCCGCGACATTTCTTGGGTAGTGGAAGGTTCTCGAAAGGAAATCCCACGAGTTCAACCAAGTTCCTCGCGCTTAAATTTGCCGGTTAATCAATTCTTTCATCAAACATTCAGCCTGGAGTGCTTACATCCGCGCATCATGTGGCCATAGAATCCTCTTATCGCCGCTCGCAACCAGATTAATTACTTTAACGATTTCTTCTGCATGACGTCACTGATGACGTGGCGCAACGCGTTATATAAAGAGTTAGTTGAAGGGCGATCGCTTCAATGAGGCATTTGTGTTTGCAGGCGCAAGTTATGCATTGATAGACAGGAGAGGATGTAGTGTTAGCTGCCAAGTCCGCCCCGGGCAGTCTGCAGTGGTCAAACGCTACAGTTGGCGGTCAGCAATTGTAATCATAATAAGAACCTCAAGTTGATGAGATGGTTGTGTGCGTCCTGTCGCCCGGTGAACCGGTTCATCAATGTGTGGTCCCGAAGTGTCGGTGGGACACTTGCGTGACGTCTCAATGAGAAGCGACGGCGAATCGACATTTAAGGGATTCCACCGTTTCCTTTTTTCTGCAGTTCTACAAATAAACTTAATTCGTGACGTCACAATAACATGACAATAATGCAGCATCTGGACTGTCGCGGGAGATGGGGAGCATGCAGCTGCAGTCGGTGTTGTTGGGGAGCAGGAGGGCCTTCGACCCGTCGATGTTCGAACCCAGGACTCGACCGGCCCACATCGAAGATAAGAAAGGTGAGTCGAGTGCTCCGGATTGTTGCTTTCAATTATTACAAACAATTTCAATTTTTTGTAACTGTGTATACTGTGTCGTATCAAGTGCATCAGGACTACCAAGAGATGCCATGTAGCAGCAGGTCAATTGGCATATCTGCGCTATCGGCTGAGACGATATCTACCAGTGTTGGAATGTTATTAACAAACATGTTGAACGTGTGATCATTGGTCATAATTTTCTGTTCAAACCCAACTCGCATAGAATTGCTCGGGATGTGACCAACTTGTTTGACGTCATGGGTATCCGCCGAGGTTCGAATCGTTTCATCCAGGTAATATGTCGACAGGTTTCTCCGGGGAGCGCATCCCACTCATCGGAAACTTCTTTCCGCTAGCTTGTGCCAGAGACTGGGTTCTGAACCAGTACAGGTGAGAACCACTCGTGACAAAACATTTGCTGCTTCATTTGCTGGATAACCTTCTTCCAGCGTTCTGCTAGCAACACAAGAAAATGTCTTTCAACTTATTTTGAATTCAGAATCGATTTCAATCCGGAAGTCGACCACCGGGGTGCGCGTCGTGGCATGCTTCGAGACCACAAGGAGTTGTTGGGGAACTTCATGTTCGATGGGACCATGTTATTTACGACTACGAAGCTCCCTGATAAATCGGTGAGCATATCCGTGTGGTGGTGAAACGACTTTAGTTGCAAAGTGCAGTCGTGTCTATTGTCAAAAACTCGGACCGTTTGTGAGTGTGATGTCATCTACAGCTGGTCTGACCTCATCGAAGTGCGCTTGTTTTACGTTTGTTTGTTTGATGACGCAGACGGAGGTGTTCTCCACCAGGAGAACTGATGGAGAGAAGATCCGGATCACCATCCAGCACACCAACGAGCTCCCACCCAACTCACCCATCTCGCTGCAAGTTTACAACCTTGTCTTCAGAAGGTCAGTATCTAATGTGGTGAAGATCTTTGAACATCGCTGTGCTGATGAGATTGTTCATGGCAATGTCTCAGCAAGAGGATCTCGTCAATGAAACCAAAAGTGGCGTTTGTTGTACTTTGTTTTGTGACAATGCCTGGTCGCTGACCCCATGTGTTGTCGAACAGAGCCTTGGAGATGCTGGAGATGAAGCAAGTTGGGCGGAACTACTACAATCCCAAGCTTGCTACCGTGGTGGATTGCCAGCGCGTCAAGTTCGAGCTCTGGCCTGGCTTCCTGACCAGCATCTTGCAGTACGAACAGAGGGTCATGCTCTGCGCCGAGATATCGCACAAGGTACCACTATGACTTCATAATGACCAGCAATGTTGTCACAACCAGTTATTGCCTCTTAACCGTCGACGATCGCGCAACCACAAAGCACAGATATAGGTCTACATCGCTTGAATTCAAACCTCCACAGCTTCACTAAGCCTGACATTAAAGTTATCAGAGTTAAGTTGTCTTGGTCCTGATTGTTCTTCGTAGCTGCAGCAAGATTAGTTTCCCGAGTTGGTACCGGAACCACATGAAGAAACTTCGCCATTAACTTCAATGAAACTTCACTTTTATCTTTCCAGCTGATGCGCAAGGAGAGCGTCCTGGATGTGATCAAGGACATGAATCAACAGAGAGGAGGAGGAAACTTCCGGGAGAAAGTTTCCAAGTTCCTCATCGGCCAGATCGTCCTCACCAGGTCAGTCATGATGCATCTAGACATTAAGCGGAATCTCAGTCCCATATGCCACGCGATGATTATCCTAATGGAATCCTAGGGAGGCTTTGTGATTCCAAGCGGATAATCGTCCACCGCAAAGCTTCGATCGGTTAATTGCTTTCAGATAATCTGATTGATTGAAACATTGCGCAATCGCTTGAAAGGCTTTCAAACACTTATCCATCGACTGGATGACCTTGTACCGCCTCGTTCATGCGTTGAAGCGACGTCTAGATTAACCATTATGACGTCACGCGGACGGCGGCTTGTCGATGCACGACTCAATATAGCGCGACGATGACATGGTGCATGTGACGTCACAATAAGCAACGACGATGCTTTCACAGGTACAACAACAACACGTATCGCATCGACGGCATCGAGTGGGACATCAATGTTAGCATGACCTTCGAGAGGAGGGGGCAGCCCATCTCGTACATTGACTACTACAAGGAGGTAGGTTCGTAGAAGCAAAATGGTTGGCAAGTCTGAGCAATCTAATCAAAAAATAAAAAAGAGCCCTAATATACCAAACTCATGTTCAGCAAACAAACACATCGAAAACCAGACTGTTTTCATCTGCAGTGCTATAAATGTTGCAGTAATTACATTTACAGCACTGTAGATAGCACAAGTTCAGGTTTCGAATCATTTGCTGAACATGAGTTTAGTGTCCACATTTAGGCTTTTTATTGTTTATTAGGTCGGTTGTTGAGTGGGTTTTGTAGCTGGGGAAAGGTAGCAATGCAGTGAGTCCATACAATGGATTGGTGTGTACGTGGGTTTTGTAGCTGGGGAAAGGTAGCAATGCAATGAGCCCATACAATGGATTGGTGTGTACGTGGGTTTTGTAGCTGGGGAAAGGTAGCAATGCAGTGAGTCCATACAATGGATCGGTGTGTACGTGGGTTTTGTAGCTGGGGAAAGGTAGCAATGCAGTGAGTCCATACAATGGATCGGTGTGTACGTGGGTTTTGTAGCTGGGGAAAGGTAGCAATGCAATGAGCCCATACAATGGATTGGTGTGTACGTGGGTTTTGTAGCTGGGGAAAGGTAGCAATGCAGTGAGTCCATACAATGGATTGGTGTGTACGTGGGTTTTGTAGCTGGGGAAAGGTAGCAATGCAGTGAGTCCATACAATGGATCGGTGTGTACGTGGGTTTTGTAGCTGGGGAAAGGTAGCAATGCAGTGAGTCCATACAATGGATTGGTGTGTACGTGGGTTTTGTAGCTGGGGAAAGGTAGCAATGCAATGAGCCCATACAATGGATTGGTGTGTACGTGGGTTTTGTAGCTGGGGAAAGGTAGCAATGCAATGAGTCCATACAATGGATTGGTGTGTACGTGGGTTTTGTAGCTGGGGAAAGGTAGCAATGCAGTGAGTCCATACAATGGATTGGTGTGTACGTGGGTTTTGTAGCTGGGGAAAGGTAGCAATGCAATGAGCCCATACAATGGATTGGTGTGTACGTGGGTTTTGTAGCTGGGGAAAGGTAGCAATGCAATGAGTCCATACAATGGATTGGTGTGTACGTGGGTTTTGTAGCTGGGGAAAGGTAGCAATGCAATGAGCCCATACAATGGATTGGTGTGTACGTTGTTAAGGTTTGACAAGGAGGGAAGAGTTCAGCCTGGTTGTGATGACTATGCCCAACAAATTGTGGTTACGACGTAAAATCAATATATTGTTGCAGCAATATAATGTCTCCATCTCGGATCCTAGACAGCCTCTGCTTCTGTCTCGTCCCAAGAAGAAGGACATACGGAAAGGAGGAATAGAGATCATCCATCTCATCCCGGAGTTGTGCTCAGTGACTGGACTCACCGATGAAGTTAGTTGCAATAATGCGGCCGCGAGAGATTGTTCTACAATCTCTTTTTGTTAAGCATCGCGTTGATCGGTTGTCGCAGAGAATATTATTGTATTTCGTCATGGTTTTGTTGCTGAACCTTCATGCACTGGTTTGAAGGCCACGGGCAACACTGCAGTTGGCAGTTGTACAAGTGTTGCACCCTGTGAGCCTCACTATCGCTGCACGAGCATCGCGATGTCTGCCGCCATTAACTTGTTGTTTTGTAGCTTCGTTCGGACTACCACGTGATGAAGAGACTTGGCGAACACACCAAGCAAGGACCTCAGCAGAGAGCGGAGAGTTTAACCAACTTCATCAAGAAGATGATGATGTGAGTTGCCTGACAACCCCTGACAACCCCTGAGAACGAACTAACAAGAGCTTCCCATTTCGTTCGACGCTGCAGTGTATGACAAACTGGGCTATGTATTGATATGCAGCTTCAATTGATGCGTTTGTAATTGCTGGGTGGATCATTAAGACAACTCATTTATTCGTTTTGCCAAACAACACACTCAGTTCTGCTGAATCTATTTCATTGCTGGACCCGATTTGACGATGATGCGTTTCAGGAAACCAGAGATTTCGAGCGAATTCCAGAAGTGGGGGCTGACAATGGAACCGAAGCTGATTTCGTTGAACTGCGGCCGCGTGCTGCCCCAAGAGAAGATTAACTTCGGGTTTGGGGTGAGTATGACAATGAGACATCGACATGGGTCGAACCCACCAACCAGAGTGGTGTGGGTTCGAATCCTAGGTCGGCGTCATAAGATTTACCACTGAGCAACAGAAAATGGGGCGTGATAGTTTTGTGGGGAAGTGGGGATTTTTCTTCATTTCTAGAAAAGTTGTTTTGTGCGAATTGCGAGCTCTGGGCTGAGACTCACGTGACGAAATTGATCGCGCAAAGTTCTTTAAAGCACAAGTTCTCATAAGACGACTTTGTTTCAATCCATCAATCTGTGACAGAAATCGGTTTACGGAGGACCCAAGGCATCCTGGGATAACGAGCTACGGAACATCAAGATGGTCCGTAACGTCGACCTGCAGAGCTGGATCTTCATCCACACGAAGAGAGATGAGGAGATTGCGAGCAACTTCGTCAAGATGCTTATTCAGGTATCCTCTTGTGGCTGGTTTTTTGTCAGAGTCTCTCACTTTTGTTTATGAAGATGTTCGGTCAATCCACCATTTTGGTGTTGCTCTGTTTGAAATTACATAATAAAGACGTGAATTAACGTTGAAACTATGTTAGGCTGCGAGAGGATTGGGTTTCAACATCATGAACCCCTTCAAGTGCCGCCTGGATGTGGACCATGCCAGCCAGTACCAGGGAGCCATCAAGAGTTCCCTGCAGTCGCAAAAAGGAATGCAGATGGTGAGTTCACAGGGCTACGTGTTCGATTCCCGGCAGACGCAGTCATGACTAAGTGGTGTCATAGAAGACTCTGTGCGAGTTCCGTAATTTTAACAACTGGTTTGAAAGTCACGAGCTAAACGATTGCACCTCATACGAATATTGAACCATAACCGTGAGGCTTGTGCAACAGTTCCCACGCCTTACCTCACTCGTAGCGGATGACTGGGTGCGAGTGGGTGGAGAATGTATCGTTGTTACATGATTCCACAATTCCCAACCTGAAGCTTTCCGGTGCATTATGGATGACAATGAACTAGCATCCGATCCTTCCGAAACCTTCCGAGTGTCATTGGCCACCCTGACGTTGGTGACGTGTGTTGTGTAATCACGTCTGTGATTTCTGCGCAGGTGACGTGCATGTTACCAAGCAACCGGAAGGATCGTTATGACGCCATAAAGAAGCTCTGTTGCGTAGACATGCCGGTGCCCAGCCAGGTGAGTGTCAGAGGCATCTTGTGCCATTTCGTTTCGGAGTTGGTTGAGTCTATGTTGAGGTAGTTGCTTAGTTAAGTGTTTCCATTTTTTTTCGATAAGTAACTGTTTTCATGTTGGGACCAGAACCTTACACTTGGTGGGTTGGTATCAGTTGTGAAGTTGTTCGGTTTCTTCCCTGGGTTGTGAGTCTCTTGATCCTGCCAATGACTGAGGATGTGACGTCGATGACTTGAGGATGTGACGTGTTCTATTTGTTTCAGGTGGTGCTGGCCAAGACCCTGGCCAAGGGAGGCGGACGTGCCATGAGCGTCTGTACCAAGGTTGCCATACAAATGAACTGCAAGCTCGGTGGAGAGGCGTGGACGGTCGAGATTCCGGTTAGTAGCCCTAAGTCCACTTGCTCCACCTCATGGTTGAATGGGGGCGTTGTGCAATTTATACGTCATACTTCTAAGCTGTATAGCGGGGTGGTGAAGCGCTTGTCCGACGTTCGAATGGTCGCCAGTTGGTCACTGCCTAAGAGCAAGAGGCCTTTGTCTGTGCAAAGACACTTAAAGGCGCGCTGTCGATTTCAGAGTGGCGCCCCTTCGACTATAGCCCTTGATATTTTGTCATGGTTATGAACTTCATGCTCCAGATAGAAATGCCTACGGTTCTTCTTCGGGCCATGGTGTACTGAACTGGCCTCAATAATCTAGAAGAATTATTCTAAGATGGATGTCTAACCCGCGTTGCCATTCCAGCTGAAGCGATGCATGGTGATCGGCGTCGACACCTACCACGACTCCTCACAGAAAGGACGCTCCGTTGCTGGCTTCGTGGCTAGCGTCAGCGGCAACTTCGCCAGGTCAGTTCTCTATGACGTTGGTCGCACGACATGAAAGCCATGACGTCACTATCGCTTGAGATTGGCTGAACGCGATGTTCTGTGTTGCAGGTGGTACTCTAACGTGACCTTCCAGGAACCCGGCCAGGAGCTATCAGATGGACTCGTCGTCTGCCTGAGAGGTGGGTGGGGTTTACTTTGTTGGGTCACAGACATGGTGTAGCTCTGATAAATCACAAACTGTTAGGTTGTCAACTTTTGTTGCAGCGATCATACCGCGTTGTACGTTTAACCAATCCCCTTTTTGCAGGTGCTCTAATGAGGTACAAACAGTTCAACAATGATCTACCTAACCGTATCATCGTTTACCGGGACGGGGTTGGCGACGGTCAGCTGGACCATCTTCTCGGCCACGAGGTGCCGCAATATCAGAAGTGCTTCGCCACCATCAACGAAAATTACAAGTAAGTGACTGTGGGTGCTCTCGTGTGGCATTATTGCACAATAATAGAACTGGGTTGTCACCTCCTGAACCTGTCACTGACCACTTGTTCTCCTCCCAGGCCGAACCTAACCTTCATCGTGGTAAAGAAACGTATCAATGCCCGCTTCTTTCACCCACCTGGCCGTGGACCCCTGGGAAACCCACCTCCCGGCACCGTCATCGATGACGAAGTCACACGACCAGACTGGTGAGTTTCAGTGTTCAAACTCGTTTCAATTTGGAGACTTTGTTACCCAGGCATTGCTGAGCTGGTTTGTCACGTCACAAAGTCATTTGTTGTCCCAGCGATTTGAATGAAGTATGCTCAGGTGCCTCCAGCGGTTTGTGCGCGTGGCTTGTTAGTGCAATTTGTTGTAGCTTGGCTTGTGATTGGTCAAGCTCATCACGTCGCACTGCTTGGCCTCAGCGAATCATCGTCGCCGATAGATGGGCGGAGCTTCACCATTCGTGAGCATCACAATACGATTCTCGTTCCAGGTACGACTTCTTCATCGTCAGTCAGTCCGTGCGGGAGGGGACAGTGAGCCCCACCCATTACAATGTCATATTCGACTCGTCCGGACTGAAACCAGACCACATCCAGCGACTCTCGTACAAACTCTGCCATCTCTACTACAACTGGGCGGTGAGTGCCAGCCTGGCGTGCTTGCAGCAAGTTGACGTCATAACTCGTTTGATGATAACGTCACAATTAAGTGGAAGTTGTCAGCGAATCTTCGCGCATGCTTTTCAGAATTTGATGGAGACGATACGACATAGCCCACGTAGCTGTGACGTAATTGTGGCCCCGGTTTGACCATCATTCGTTAAGGCTTTATCATTTGTGGTCTTCAACGAAATATCGTGATGAACAATTGTGAAGCCACAATGTGTTTATATCGATCCCTCTCGGTGGGCGATTGTAGGGAGAAACGTGGATATTGACCAATGCAGGAATCATATCGGATGCTCTTATTGTTTGCGTGGTGAAAGTTAAACCATGGCGACCTATATCCACAGGCCATGCCAACGGAAAAGTTTCAAGTTTGACTGGAGGCCGGTCTGTCATAAGCAAAATTTTGGAGTATTAGTTGATAATAATACAGTTTTGTATGACTTTGAGTTACTTTTGTGCTGTTATTTGGACTCCATTTTGGCACTTGGGTTGTCTGGCAACACTTGGAGCTGACAACTATTTGTCTCTTTTTTCTGCAGTGCTTCGTGATCAAGCGGTCATAGTTTGGAAATTTGGATCAAAACTATTATTTCATAGGAAGTTAGGAACATAAATTACGTTTGGCTTAAAGTTCAAAATAAAATTCCATCGGCCTCCAGTGATTATTACAGGTTCACACGTTGGCAAGGCCGTCCACAGACCGCCGTGGTAACCAACCCATCAACTTGTTTGTTTATTGATAGGGAACCATCCGTGTACCGGCGCCGTGCCTCTACGCCCACAAGTTGGCCTTCCTGGTGGGCCAGAGCGTCCACACCCAAGTTGCCCCAATCCTATCGGACCGCCTCTACTTCCTCTGAGCACGAGAAGGTGGCGACGCCCTCCAATGGACGATCGTCTGTGACGTGACAATGACGTTTATTGCGTGGGAGAATTCCTCCAAACTGTTTTGGTTGAAAGAACGTTATTTCACATTTACGTGACGCAAGATGATGTAAGAGACAATATTCGACTCCGTCGTCGAAACATTTCTTTATTTTGTTGTAGCAGGCTCTTGTGTGACGTCGCAATTATCCAACACTGCCAGTGTGCGTCGCAAACATTCCAGCCTACCCAGTGAGCTACGTCGTCATATGGCGACACTCAGTGGATGATGTAGATCTCGTACAAACCGCTAGGTGGTGATCGTGGAGCTTTGAATATATTCTGAGGACACGCTCGAGCTATTTTTTACTTTTCATTTGAACTTTTGCTGCAGTGGGCTTGTTCCACATCCGGGACTTCGGGTTATTCTATGTACCGTTCTTTTCATTTCTCGTACTCGGTGGCCGCAGTATTACGGCTCGAAGATGGACGTCTGCAAATGGGAATGATGTCATAATGACGTGCTCAAGCCGGACACTTGTAGGGTCGTTATTCGGCCAGTTGCCTTGTGCCACGCCATCGCTTACGTCATGTTTCCGTGCCAACGCTGTCACCGGTGCCTTATATTTTGTTATTGGCTTTCACCCGTAAGTACAATGCCTAACACTTTCCACGTTCGCATCCCTACAGTCACGTGACCTTATGAGGACCATTGGATGTTAATTTCTGGTAAGTTTAAGATGCGAGGATTTCGATCATCATCGATTCCAGCACTGACGATGAAAACTGCAGTTTCAGGAACGTTTGCTGAACATCGCTCGCACCTCGCAGCATTTGCATTTCAAAAAAAAAACTTTCAGGGAAGAGTTGTGGCAATTCCACCCAGAGAGTTGGATGTACCAGCAGCTTTCATAAGCGGCCGATTACGT
This sequence comes from Aplidium turbinatum, assembly GCF_918807975.1. NCBI lineage: Eukaryota > Metazoa > Chordata > Ascidiacea > Aplousobranchia > Polyclinidae > Aplidium > Aplidium turbinatum. The sequence continues at coordinate 23,051,281 of NC_137486.1, read as the reverse complement.
CAACCGAGAATTAATGCTTGAAGTTCATCGGTGGATCAGTAATCAGCGGATTAAAGTTGGTGCACAAAAATAATGAGTACGCGAAATAAGCTGCTTGATTTAAAACATCCGCCATTATGTTCAACCTGAAGTGAACTGGGGTTGTTCTCTTGCTTGAGATTCCACAAAAATATTGTGGAAATCAAGTTACAAGCAAGGCTGTGGAGTCGGTCCTTTGTAAACCAAGGAGTCGTATATTTTTCACCCGACTTCAGACTTCGACTTTTTACGGTAAAAACCCGTTTGCTTTTGAAATCTTTGCGCGCCATATTGAAGGAGACCATAAAGTAGGTGAGGATTAACTGCGACATGATTTCTTCATGAGGTGAGCGAGTCATGAGAAGGGTTGGTGATATGATTGGCTTGTAATGACGAGTTGGTTTTGAATTTTTATTTTCGTACGGTACTGACAAAGCCTTGATAGGTTATTCCTGGTAGTTTCGCATACTTGTAGAGGCTCTTGACCCAGGGCCGGTTACCGAGATTGTCAGAGTGAAGTTTTCCGATTGTTGAAGTGTTGTGGCCGGGGAATTATTCCATTAGGGTGGAGTGAAAAAATTTTTTTGTTTAAATCGAAAAAAACGGGGTTCTTAAATCCCGACAAATGACCTAAAACTTCAATAAAAATTGACTTTAGGGGGTTGCCCCCATTTTCCAGCCGGCAACCCCCCAATTTATGCGCGCGAGGGGGTAAAATTGTCTATCTCGGTAACCACTGGTCGTAGAGTCATGATATATAGCTCAAAAGCTGCCAAAACATCATGTTTCTATCTGTCCTAAGAAGAAAGTTTGCTCTATTTACAATACAAAACGAGTTATAGCCAAAAAACCAAAATATACACACATTTTTGTTAAAATTCAGCATTTTTTCTGACAAATTGTGATCTGTCATAAGTTTTTTGAAAAAAAAAATCTGATATGTTGCACAAGATATAGTAACACACTGATAATACCGAAGATTGGGCCCATAATCCAAAAATATTCACAACACAGTCCTTTTAACATCAGTTCAAAACATCATAATGAAGCACTCACATTAAGCATAATGTTAATTGCAGCAGTGCAAAAATATCACAAGTGTTTGGTGATGAACTTCAAAGAACTCATATTCATTTTGCAAAAACAAGTTGCTTTGCCTGGTGTGACATGTTAGCGACATGGCCGAGCGGAACTGCTCGTGGTTTTCAATACTGCAGCGGCAAAGCACGAGTTTGATTACGGCTGGAGGCAGATTGTGTTTGACATATATTTGGGGGGCTGGAGACTCGAAGAGTGGTAAACTCATATCCCAGTCGCCCCCAAACTTAACGTTTTTTCATAATTTCGTTGATTTGTAATTCCTCAGTTGAAATATTTTAAGTGTGAGCTTTGCTAATCCTAAAAGGCTCTGTTTTTAAAATGACAATTCAGGCTTTCTGATGGCACAATAATCACAAAAAGAAATTGAATAGGTATGTCAATTGGATAAAAACGGCTTATTTAAAATGCATTTTTGTGTCAAATTTTTTCATCAGTTTACGAGACTTAACTTTTTGGCGAATGAGTCCATCTCGTCTTTCAAATCCTAAAACTTGTGCTGATGCTTCTGTTACGAGCTTCACATGTCGTTCCACTGTTTGATTGTGGCATGGATAAAACAAAATCAGAGGCTTCTCGCGGCATTCTTCCAACTCTGCATCGGTTAAGTGCTCAATTGCTGGAAAAAGTTGTTGATAAGGTTCAATATCAACTTACTCGTGGTTTGCCTTTGCTTCCAAGTTCAACTTTGGAACACAGAACAAACGAATTGGACTGCAGTGCAATGGGTTGGAACTGCTATGACTTTCAATGTCCATAAGTGAATTTGTTTCAGCGGCATGTATGCGAATTGCAAGCACCTTGGTCACACCCTTATTTCGTATGTCTTCATTATCATCCCCCAACATTGCAATCAGAATATTTTCGGGCTGTGCGAAATAACCGTTTCTTGTCACCACATTCAAAGCAATTTCCCGAACGTTTTGGTCAGAAAAATTCAAAACTCGTTGAATCAAGTTGAAAAAGTTTATGGATCCATTTGTTATATGGTTGTTTAGCTTGATTTCAAACCAAGTCGGAAAATATACTTCAAGGCAAAAACGAACCAGAATCTCCAGGTTCAAAGGCGGTTCATCCACTGTCACATAATAACGTAAAATTCTGCATCCCAAAGTTAGCCATCTTGAATGCACAACTGGTCCAACCTCCAAATAAGCCAGATCATCATCAACGTTTCCTTCAATATGTTACTGCCAATTTGCTTAAGTTAAGTCCTCTGCATTCATTTGTGCATTGCAAGACGTTTTCTAAAGAATAATTATTAATTTTACTTCAAATAAATTCCTTTACATTTTGTGTGCAAGCGATTACGTAACTTGTTTATCTATATTTGGTCTCGGTTGCACCTGTGTTTGCACCTGCATTCATTTTCGTTGAACCAACCATTTATTTCTCGATGATAGAACGTCAGTTTTCATTGATTTCTACAACCTTTATGACGTGTTTGTGTTTCAACATTTGTCAATCTTTAGAGAAAGGGAATTTCGTAAATTGTGGATTGAGTTGTGTCATTCTTAAATTTGCTATTCTCAAGGCGGTCAGAAAGTAAAACTAATTCTCAAAGTTACCTGTTTATGAAATTGTCTAAAAACGCACATTAAAAGAACACGTGAAAACCAATTCAAATTCATGTGTCGTGTTGTTGGAAGCAATCTAGACAGAAGAAACTGACCAGGCAGTTCAATAGAGCAAAGGTCAACAATAAATAAAATTCGTCACTGTAACGTCGCAACCAAATAAACAAAGCGGGCGTTACACAATAATTGCCCAGCACATTTTATAAGCATAGAACTGGTCCGTACTTAAGTCATTCACAACTTCGGATGGGAGCTTTGGAAAGGCCAAAAGTGGTGGCGAGAGCTCTTTGAATTGAGTAACTGGCCAACAGGATACAATTCCATGTAGTTTTTTCCAATTGGACCTGCAAATGTGTCTGGGCCACTTGTAGCACCATCGAGACCTGCAAACACATGTCCCAAAGGCAATTCATTAGTAGCCTATGTAGCAGACATACTATCCATTGAAATGGCTTATTCAGCAACTCTTCCAGGCCTCGAATGCATCCGTTGTGTTTTTCTGTCATTGATACAGTGCCATCAGTACCAACAACTGCCAGTTTATTTTGCAATTCTGTACCTTGTAATGAATTGAATAGATGTTGAGCTATGGTTCTGCCCTTGTCATCTTCAGGTAAAAAGTGGGTGAGGTATTAACTCCCCGGCTCGCCAACTGCAGTATAGTGTTCTTCCAATTGAACAGATCTGTAGTGCTTTTCGTTTGGACCTTGCACAACCGCTTGTGTTGTATCTTTACGTCCATCAAAGTATTTCGTTTTCATTGTGTGTTTGTATCCTATGGACCAATTCTACTTGTGTCTGAAACAAAATCCAAATAAATAAATAAATAAATAGACCATTCACTATACTGAAATTTTGTTGCTCTTCGTGCCATAGTTCCTCCCTGCATCTTTCACATTCGGTATTATCAGTGTGTTACTATATCTTGTGCAACATATCAGATTCTTTTTTCAAAAAACTTATGACAGATCACAATTTGTCAGAAAAATGCTGAATTTTAACAAAAATGTGTGTATATTTTGGTTTTTTGGCTATAACTCATTTTGTATCGTAAATAGAGCAAACTTTCTTCTTAGGACAGATAGAAACATGATGTTTTGGCAGCTTTTGAGCTATATATCATGACTCTACGACCAGTGGTTACCGAGATAGACAATTTAACCCCCTCGCGCGCATAAATTGGGGGGTTGCCGGCTGGAAAATGGGGGCAACCCCCTAAAGTCAATTTTTAATGAAGTTTTAGGTCATTTGTCGGGATTTAAGAACCCCGTTTTTTTCGATTTAAACAAAAAAATTTTTTCACTCCACCCTATTATTCCATTCACTAGGTGCCGCTGAATTGCGAGCGCCGAGCAGTCCTAAAATGCGTTGCTCAAGCGCACACCCCGAGAGTCGGATCTTGAGTCGAGCGCGTATGGCGTCTTTTGAAGAAAGGCAGATGGTGATGTGCCATGACGTTTAATCAATCCGCTTTCGTGTTCCATGTTTTGTAAAGCCCCCGTATCGAAGACTGTTTACAGCAGATCATGTGGTTTCAGTTAAAATTTTTTCTGCTGGCAAATCAACAAAAATAATTCGGGCAGTAAGGATGGCAGCAAAAAGTCAGCTCAGTATGTTTGTGACAAGTTGTCGCTGAAACCGACAACTTGTTGTGGTGCAAAGTGAAACAATGTACAGATAACCAAATCTACTTTCTACAAATTAGGTTTTCATTTGAAAATTGCTACTTGTCACAAGTCAGTCAGACGTTTCGATTTTTAAATATAGAACTAACTATAATGATGACGCTGGCTGCCATTTTCTTAACAAGAACAATTCCATTTGGAACAAAAGACCAATTCTATGAAATGTTAACTCGGCGAAAGAACAAACAAGATACTTTCTGTCATGTGTTACCCCGAGTGTCACATGATGTTGGCCTCTATTGCGCCCCCATCGCAATGAGTCTTCTCGTCGCTGCCGTCACATAGTGACGTCACTACGATGTTTGACGACTCGAGACAACCTACCATCGGGAAGTAGCGATCCCCAATTGTTGTCCCAACCGACCCAATTGCCGTAAGGAAGCAAATTATTTTGAGGAAGGGAAATAAAAATTTACCTAAATGTACACAAACCTGACGTTAAGTTGAAAGCTAAGTTGTAATAGAAATTCGATTTTCTCTCTGCTCTGAGTTTGTCCTTTGCAGAACCAAGACCTTTGTAGTCTACTTTCAGATGTCTCTAAATATTGAAAAACGATTTTCTCTTCCACGTTACTTTGCTGGTTTTTACTCGTCACGGTTCACCTCCGGACTGATCATTTTTGACTTTTTAAACGGGTGGGCCTAATAAACAGGCGGGTCTATTAACCACGAGCTTAATAAGCTGGGGCTTCTGGCAATTTTTTAGGTCAGATTCATAGAAATTTATAAAATGTTCAATAAAATGGGCCGCCACGGTTATTTGGGGGAGTTGGTTTTATGGAATTTCACTGTGAAAAACTTTTCACAAAAATAATTTCCTGATGTCACTACATAAATACTTTGTGACCATAACAACAAATATAATTTTCAGTGGTCATGAAACAATTATTTTTCCCAAATCATGGAGTATTCTGTGCCGAACGCAAGAAAGAGCTCCAACAATTAGGGGTTGTTCGAGAAAAACATCTTTGAACTGACCGCTGAAAAGTTTTGGGTATCAATCAGGTTCATTATCTTACAGTCAATAGCGTTTACCGCGGGGGTCCAGGTCCAGAGGTTACTTTTGGACTCGGACCCGAGATAATTTTAGGGATCTTTCCAAGAGACCCGGGAACTTGAAGAAACCACCGCACATGCTTTGGGTGTAGCTCGTTTATCTTAGAAGTGTCATGATTTGGGGCAAAAGGAGTTCATTGGTACCCGCCCAAATAATCGTCTGCCGCCCTGGAAGCAGTGTTTGCAGCTTCCATTTCATGAATGAAATAAATTGAAGATAATTTACCCCCTACGGCCTGCCTACATTGTAGTGCAATGATCTTCACTGAAGCTCTGCCACGTCTCGCCGTCCAGTTGACATGACGTAGGAAGCGACGTTTGTGAGGGAATAATGACGTTGCAAAGTTGTTTGTTTCATAAAAGCAGGAGACAACAATATTCCCTAAAACCCCTTTGTTCGTTGGATGCTTGCTGGGAAAACTTGTTTGATATTTCAGTCACGTTTTGGCACAGCGCCCAGCAATAGAAATACATGAACAGAAAATGTTCACAGACAGACACTTCCGTTGTTTATTTTTGTAAAAAAAACATTACTGGGTTCTTTCCCGAATTTACAGCCTCGTATTTACAGTATATTCCTCAAAGATGCTGCAGCGGTAGCTAGGGACGGTACATTACGGGACGCGCAACTCCGTTGTTCCTTCAACATTAGAAGGTTCAATTGTCAATTTGACATTTTTTTTACGCTTTACTGCAGGCTTGCTTTCAACTAAAAACCTTAAATTACTTTAAAACCAACTTAATTCTTCTTATATGACCCATAAAATGTAAAATATTTTGTAAATTAGAAAAAAACGTAACCCTTCTAGTGTTGCGGATAAGCCAAAAGCGGATGAAGTTTCGCATCCCTATGATCTACAATCCCTAAGCGGTAGCAAACAATCACTTCGCGCAACGACTTCTAGGCAGTGACGTTGACAGAAGGGCCCAGGGAGTCGGCTACTTTTGGACCAGGACCAGAAAGCTTTTTAAGGTGGCGACACTCGAAAAAAAACAACGTGTAGGCCGGTATAATGCATCGGTCGATATATAGGTGTCTTGTTTAAAGGGCCTGAGGATATATTATCGGTTACTACTTGGCTCAAATTATTCTCTCCACGGAAGCGGGGAGAGGCTGTGACCGGGGGAGAAGAGGCTGTGACCGGGGGAGTAGAGGCTGTGACTGGGGGAGAAGAGGCTGTGACTGGGGGAGAAGAGGCTGGGACCGGGGGAGAAGAGGCTGGGACTGGGGGAGAAGAGGCTGTGACTGGGGGGGGGGGAGAAGAGGCTGTGACTGAGGAGGGGAGAAGAGGCTGTGACTGGGGGGGGGGGGGGAGAAGAGGCTGTGACCGGGGAAGAGGGAGGTTTTAAATCGTCTCCAGTACTTTTCTTTGCAAAAAGGTTGAGACACAAAAACTAATTCATGTCTAGGTTTAAGATTTCAATTGGAAACTTCACGCAAGGAACGGAATTACACTGAACAATCCTTCAGCCCCACTTGCTGCAAAACCAACTGCGCCATCCTGGCATGCAGACTGCTGTCGGTTCTATGGAAATTATGGGTTTTTCTTTTGGTCTGTTCGACTAAGTCTGGTTTGATTTAATGATGCTGTTGATTTATTTTAATTCCATTTGTTTGCCGTTTTCAAATTCAGTAATTTTATTCTTATTTAGAAAAAAACAGAAAAAATTTCCGCTTGTCAGTTTTCATGGACTGGGTTCAGCTTCGAAACGTGACGTCATAACACATGTCTATGATGTAAAATATTTATTTTTTTTTTATTCTAGCCCACGGTTGGAGGTTCAGAAGCATAAAATATCCCAAAACGAAATTTTCCTTATTAAGTTATTTGTCACTTTCTATCGCCCGTAGCATCGAGCGTCCTGCTCTTTCACTTAACTTTCCTCACTTGCATAAATCCTACTAGCGGCCGCTGGAGAATGCAGACGCCACGTGAGAAAATATGAAATCCATTTCCTGGTCTTTGTGTTGACCCATGGTCCACCTAAGATGATCTTATTTGCTCCACCCTTCTATACTTTTATTGAACCTTTTGCCACCGTAGCTGATGCTTCATCCGCAAATAGAAACAAAAAGACTTCCGCGAACAGTTTTGCAAACCATCGAGCGACAACCCAGCAGCACTGAGGTTTTGAAGTCACATTCTTCGTATTCTTTTACTATTAATATTTTTCCCACTAATGTTAATTGCGCGCAAATATCACACAAAAGCTCATTCAGAAATTCACAAAAATAAACCTTGTTGTAAACACTCAATGGAACTTGCGAGTGTTTACACTTCTATTTTTGTGCCTTGCTAAGTGCCGTCGGCACACGGGCACAATTGAAGGGTGTTCGCAGAAATGTTAATTATTTTCGGTCTGAAATTTCTGCAAGATGACAATGCAGTCAATTGGATCCACTCGTTAACAAAGATAACGACAATTTGATGCATGTTGCAAATAAACTAATAAATATCCAGTTAACATTAAAACGATGATGATGATGATCATTGTCATGAAAGATTATGACCGCTCTTTTTAAGTGAAACATATTTACACGCGATGCAATAAACAACACGATGTTTCTACCATTCTCACGCTCTGACGCTACAAGCAGGCAACGTGAACTATCACGTAGGTGACGCACTAGGAGACAGATAAGTTCTGTGAGATTGTTTTAAGTTCTTCCATCTTTAATTTGTTCGTAGATGAACATTTTCCAAAATAGATGGAAGGGTTCTTCATACATTAAAGTGTCACCAAGTGAACTTTTCAAACATTCGAGTTTTTAAAGTTTTGCAAAATTTTCTTGCTGGCTTCTCTCCAGACAAAAAAATCCGTCATTTTCAACGTTTGCAGTTGTTGAATCAATGTAAGTGTGACGGATCTTTCTGTCTAGGGCTCTAGGCGTTCCATTACATCACTACATTTACCTAAAAACAACTGTGTTTCAAATGAGTAGAGAATATAATTAATGAAAAAAGTGTGATTGCAAATCCTTGAAAAACAAAACTAAGCTATAGGCGTAATTTTATTTGTGTAAACAAAAATCTTCATGTAAACTGTTAACAAGCACGAAAACATGTCCAACGTGATATCTGCCATTTCCTTTCCAGGTTGATAAGAATGTTGTCAAGAAATCAATTGTTTGGTTACTTCGGTTGTCATTGAAGATGTAGATTTGAACTTTTAGTTCGACTAAAAATCTTTCATTCGACAGACATAGCTTGAGTTTGGTGATTAGGCCTATGGTAGGCGTGTGTATGACATACAAAAAGCATGTTTGCAATAAAGAATATTCCAAAAGCGACCAAAAAAAAGAAAAATGTGTTAAAATACCCTCAATCCATTACTTTAGTTCTCTGGTTATTCTGGGTCCCTCTAGGGATGTTGTTGGGGGTCTAGAACCTTTCCACGAGTTGTTGAACAGATCGCTGTGTATTCTTTTGCTTTGGCGTATTGACATGCATTAAATTTATGGAGGAAAAGTCTTTTCTAGATGATTTCATCTGCGTTTTCCTCGTTTTTGAAATATTTTCAGCGATGTCTTGTTTAAGGAGCTCTCATAAGTACCGGGCCAAAGTAGCTTCCGAACGGCCCTGACTTCGTTTATGAACGAATACTTCCTCGACCTGAAATCGACCTGATGTTCACACGATATTAGTTTACAACTCCACGAATGTTACAACGTGAAAACATAATAAATTAATTAATGTTCCTTTAATTCTTTTAAATTTCTGAGAAGTCCTCAGGAAATATGAGTTAGCGATATCAGTGCTTGGTTAAGAATCATTAGTGAAATCCGCAATTCTTTGTAAATTTAGTTTAGTAACTCCAACTTGTCAAAGAAAGTACGAAGGCTACATGCCACGTTTCCGATTCTAATAGGTTAAACACCAAAATATCTACATCCAACTCTTTGTGGCGAACTTTCCACGCAAAGAAAATATCAATGGCTTCTCTAATGAGCTTCCGTTTAAGTTATTAACTAACAATTACTTGTAGTGATGTCACAATTGTGACTTAGTCACGAACTATCGACTTTCGATGACACAGCTGTGGTTGAAAGTGCGCATGCGCAGTAACAACTTTCGCAAGAGGTAGCTTTGAATATGTGATGTCACCATGCGTTCTTCTATTGTCAGTCTTTTTTGTCCCAGACGTATGGAATGCCCACAGGCCCCATACTCAACAACTCGCACTCAACCCACAAGTCGCAGATAATAATCTAATGTGGAATGCGCATGTCAGCAAGTAATGGGCGTCAGTTTCATTGAATTAGCTTCAGCAGAAAGAAAATTACAATTTTCTTAATTTCACTAGAAACGAGAAGTGGCAAGACTTTTCCTTCTTAAAAAATCCTGCGAAACCATGCAAAATTATAACAAAAACTTTAATAAAAAATAAATTTTGTGGTGTAAAATAACGTTTGAATCTAAATTTCGTTTTCTAACCAAATCTTGCAAACTAACTCTCCACCTTTACAGAAATATAGTTTCAATTTTGATAAATTTGATCAAACACAAAGTTAGTGTTTTGATGAATGAACCATCATGTGAGTCATAAAATACACACCCAGCAATCAAAACAAGATAAAGTTGCAAAATTTTCTGGGTGCAAGACCCAACACCTCTAGAAGACCACTTGATTTTTCAAACTTAAACTTTTCCACTGCTCATCTCTGTTAGAATTTAAACTTTGTTGAAACTCCGGTGTTGCTGCTAGGCATATAGTTCTTTACTACAAAGTATACAAAGTGTTTGAGAAGGGTTACAACCATTTCCTCATCGAAATACTCAAGTTTACTGCCATCTCTTTTTCTTTGTAGATTTAATTTTTCACATTCTTTCCCCAACATTACAGCTCATTTGGAGAGATTTTGACTCTCCTCAGACCGTGATCGGGCGGGTAGTAGGTTGCATAGAAGTGTCGTGTGACGTCACAATGGAGTATGATGACTCAGCTGCAGGGAAGTTTTGAACATGACAATGGTGACTAAGAGGCCGGCGAGTTAGAAACGAAATCCGATCATTTAATATTGAAATTGAACAAAGGACGCGAAGTGTCGGTTACAAATTGGTGGCTGTTGTCATATTGGTTGCTTATGACGTCACAATTGCGTTCAATTGGTGTCAGCTGAGACGATCAAGCATATTCCAAAACAAAGCTGAACTGACGCGATAATTTATCAACAAATTGTGCCTGGGATACGTTTCTATCGCGTGGTTTTATAGTGACGAGTTGAGTTTGTAAACATTTGAAATGTCGCAAGTTTCTGGCACTGAGGCCGTGAGTCAATTCACGTCCATCTCATGGCCTGGCATCACCTACTGGCACTTCCTCTTGGCATCTTCACGTGTCCTGGTAGGTTATCGGGATCACGAGAGCCATGCATGAGATGACGTGGCACATAAACTATTGAATTCTGTTACTTTTTATGTTTTAAACTAAAAATGTTCAAACTAGGGCATCGATAATTTGGTCAGTCTCAAAAATATCTCCGAGAGCAAGAAACTATGGATGCCACCGGTCCACTGGACAGGACAGATTTCCTAATATGGTCAAGAACATGGATTGGTTTCTTTTCATGAAACAATAAAAAAGATAAAAATATTTGTGTTGTTGGTTGCCAAGGTAACCTGGTCAGTGGTGACCGTGCATACCACGTGATCGCGCGATGCGTGGTGGTGCAACAGATATGATCGCACCTGTATACATTTTCATGACGACGTGACATCTTCTAGCAGAAAACAAACAAGGCGTTTCACTTGCAAGTTCAGCGCCTGCGTCGAGCTGAATGGGGTAACCCCCTATTTGTCCCCACCATTTTATAATATTTTTGTTCATGTTTATCGCTCTGCGGGGAGATAGCTTGGAAGTGATAATGATGATGATCGTTTACCACGAGTTGATAACTGGATGTGATGCCCTCAGCGTTCAGCTGTAAGATGGTGGGACGACGGTACTTGTCGACAGTGGAACTGCCGCGCTCTGAAAAGAGCGGTTCTCGTGGGGTCTTGTGCTGAGCGCTCCGGGTCGAGGTTCGGTTTTGACAGTCTTCGTTTCGCATTTTTATAATGCTAATTACAGGGGGACCGCGTGAAGGTGACTGTTCTTCCCCCCCAATCCATCAGTGCGGCTACCTGGGCAGACCACCAATGGAGTTCGGAGTGGAAGAAGAACTCCTCAAGACTCCAAAGTTTCATCTCCGATACCAGCCACCACCCAACCGGAATGCATTTGCCAAGGAAGGCCTGGGTGCGGCTCAACCGCCTGCGTACTGGCGTCGGACTATTTCGCTTCAACATGCACAAATGGGGGATGGCTCCATCCGCGATCTGTGAGTGTGGCATGGAGGAACAAACCGTAGACTACACCATCTGTAACTGCGCCATCTACCATGCGCCAAATGGTGTGCGTGGTCTGCGTGAACTGGATGACAAATCAATTCAATGGCTGCTCGACACCTGCCCAAACATCTAGACCGCGTCGCCGCCACTGCCCAAGGGTGGTAAAAGGCAGAGCCCCTCGACCCTTGAAGTGGCGAAGAACAAGGTTCAAACGAAGAAGAAGAAGAAGTTGATAACTATTTGCACCCACTTTGTATCGCCCCATTTTGTATCGCCCCAACGTTTCTGGTCCATTTGGGATATATCGATTGGACCTAAAAATAATAATTTTTAAGTTGCGAATTAAAAAATTCATTTCGGTGCAAATTCTTTTTCCAGATTTAGTTTTGTTTTGAATTTCTTTTCAACCAAAAACGATTCGTTGCAACCAATTGAATTTGGATTTAGAATATTTAACAAGCTCTATTCTATGAACTCCCTAAACAGGAACGTAAAGAGAAGAATTTGGCGCGGGCACCAATAAGGCTCGGCACCCAAATATGACGCCTCTAAACATAACAATAGCACTTCAAAGATTGTACGATATTATTTTGTTACCGGGCTTCTAAGAAGCTTCCGGGCCCGGTGCCAAAAGTATCCAATGGATTCCCCCTTTTAACGCTACAGCCCCTTGTCAACTGTGAGCGCCAAAGAACTCTTGTTAGTGCCATGCAACCTGCAACACTAGAGATGGTAGCGCCGTGTTATCGCGTACTCAGCCATCGCACATTGTTGCAAACCAAGAGAGCACAGTGAGGTTCCTACAAACTTCCCGATCATAACTTCGTTTGGAAGGGACAGCCGTCGTTTTTTGTGACGCCATTATGATATGTGTCATCCTGCGCAATCAGGGGTTGTTAGTGCTTCGTGCATGTGAGGCACCTTTGATCGCTTTATTAAGCCAGAGATATTGTTTGCATGTAGCGCGGCACTTATTAGGTAACAAAACAATAGATAACCTTTAAATAGAAGCTAATTCGAGATCTCCTGACTCATGCTTCGATTTTTGACGTCATCGATGTTGTTTGTGACGTTTCACAACAATCGCGCGCTGGTCAGTCAGTGAAGGAAAAAATGTGAAGACGGTTGAAGATATAAAAGCGGCCGCGTCGATGCACAAAGCAAGTCGCCAATGGTGGAGTGGAGTCGACACAAAAAAAAAATCAGTTCTCGGCGAATCGATTTGAGGGATTCTAGAGCTGGTTTGTCCATTAACGATCAGATGAAACCTTCAGAAGGCGATGAGTGTTCGAATGTTTAGTGGGAAGGAGATTTAATCATTTTCCTCTAAGTTTCTAAGCGGGCGGTCATTTTAAACTTGTTTTGAATTATTTAGATTAAGAATTTTTACTCAAAATCTTTAAGAAAGCTACAATTTTCTGACCAATCAAGATGTCAAGAATTGCTTTCATTCTCATCGTCATTTCCATCTTCGCTTGCTGCAATGCTTGTAAGTATGCAACGTCATCATTATCATCAGTCTGTCATTATGACGTTGTGAATAATCATTGAGATTAATGCAACTCTCTGCTTTTCAGTTTCCGTCAATAGGAGAGCGACAGCTGTTCTACGTCGTAACATCCGGGCTACCCGCGTGGAACGATCCCGATTGGATAACGAGGAACACGCCGACGTGACGGTTTGCAGGGAGACTATGGCCTGCGCCGTGCTCAGGAATGGGAAGCTGCTCCTCCCAAGATGCGCCGATCATCCAGGTATGTTGTCAACCTTGATTCTTGACCACAATCACCCCAGAACTCTCATTATGACGTGACTACGATTAATGTTTAAGAAGAAAATTAAAGTATTTCGGACAAACAATAAGGCAAAACTGGTTGCAAAGATCATAGAAGGAAAGATAAACGGTAAAAGAAACAAAGGCAGACCAAGAATGATTTGGACATCAAACATCACTAAACATCACTAATCACATCACATCACATCAAAGCAAACTCTCTACCAAAGCTTTAAACATCACTAAATGGACAAAATTACCTTATGAAAAAGCAGTACGAACAGCTCATGGTCGAGAACAATGGCGCTTTGTATCCAACCCTCCATACGAGGAAAGAACATAATGACGATGACGATTTATGTTGAGCTCAAAATTTGCAAACGATTCGAAAAGCACATTCCAGATGGAAACCCAGCCAGCAAATCAGTTCTTTGTTACTTTAATTCAACGTCTGCATTCGTTGAGCCAACGTAGGAAAGTGTTGTTTTGCTTACTAGGAAATGTGATTGTGTCCAAAGTTAAACAGAGAGCAAATAATCAACATATTCATAAATGACATCACTCCACTGACGTGACGCAACAATGTATTTGCTGACGTGACGCAACAATGTATTTGCTGTCATGAGAAAAAAATTCAATTAAAACAAACGTTTCTTTGTTTCAGATGAAAGTTTGCGGCTTCCGTGTTATAGCTGCCGACTCTTCAAGATCTGCCCCTTCTACAGGTCGGAAGGTGTCAGTTTTTTCTCTTAGATGACGTCATGCTTCAATGACGTCATATTTGATCCTCAACAATATAAAGAAATAAAAAGAAAAAAATGCACCAAGAATGCCTTCGCCATTCGCTTGGTGATATAGAAGAGAAACTTTTCCAATCACAAACAAAATATTGTGGACTTTAGCGAAACAAAAATGTTATTGACTCCAAGAAAGATCAACGTCATCGCCATCTGACAATTTCCAATTTTGTTTAATTTAGTTTGTTGCATTTATTTTGTAGAATATTTAGATTTTATTTATTTTTTATTTATTTATTATTTATTTCTTGATTGTTCCAACCAATATGAAATCATAATAAACAAAAGAGATTTACAATCGAATGTATTCGTTGACTATAGAGAAAGCTAAGAGAGTTGAACCAAGCCAAACTCGATCCATCAATGAATGAACGAACTAGATGCGGCTTCTTCTTTGGATAGCAACTCGCCTGAGCTTGTGTAGAAATCATAATGTAAGAGAGAAAGCGTGAAAATGAGGGAGAAAGGGAGAGAGAAAGAGAGGGAGAGAGAAGCAACTTTTACCAATCGCTTGAAAGAATGATGTAAATATCACAAATGTACTTGTACACATAAAGTTTCTTTACCGCAATCCACACAATGCACTTTGGTGCAGAGACTCTTTATGACGTCATCAAACAACTCAATGTGATCAGAGGATGACGCTATTGGACGATCCGGTTTTTAAAAAGTGTTTCCGTATTGGTGAACTGTGATGCAAGCCACTTGCACCACCGGGTAGTGCATCAACGGGATTGTTGCTGTTTTGCAATTTGAACAAATTATTTTCTTGGCGCCAGGGATAAGGAGTGGTAGCCAGACAACAAACCTATGGTTTTTGACATTGATTCAACGCATAGGCGCCGACTTTTCAAAATACCTTGGGGGACGAGAAAGGTGATGACGTCATAACCATTACGCTATTTTACTCAATTAAAATAGTCTTTGATTAAGCTTACTGTCTTGGTTATATTGACATCTAGGTCGCAAACCGAATTTATTAGAACCGCTGCTTGAAACGATTAGTCTTACACATGCAGTACGCCTAGTTGTAAAATTTTTGATATTGTTAGCTCATAAATGGAACAGTTGGAAAACAAGCCGATTCATTTCCTTTTCGTGCGAGTGAATAACAACGATCAAGACAGTGAAGTTATCGAAATGAAACGCAAAAAATCATGATCTCAAGCAGAGCGGAAACCCGCTATCAGTTTTACCTCGTTTTGCTAATTACTTACCTTCAAAGCGTTAACAACGGCGAAGTGTTTTCTCTTATGTTTTTTATCGAAAGTCTTTATAGTCTTTTATCGAATACCTTATATACTCGAGTTATATGCCGAGATGTTCGCAAGTGATTTTCACCTCAAAAAGACAGGTTCGACATACATGGAACAAGCTGTTGTCTCCAGCTCGGCAGTTTTCAAAATGAACACATTTTTGCTGCGACAAAATCATTGCCGACGTAGATTACGGAGTGTGAAATGGCGTCGGCCAAAGCAAAAGTTTTGAATACGTTTATTTGCAGTGATTGAAACTTAATTTTCAAATTTAATTATTTCTTGTCAATTTTAAACTTTATGCCCTTGCTGAGCAATACGCAAAGCTCACGAGACAAAACAGCGGAAAGAGCTGTTTTAAGAGATAATTTTTTTATTTTTGCGTGTAGGATATAATCGTTCTTATTACGTAACATTCCATGATCGTTGAGGTCGATGCCAAACCTTAGCGGCCGCATAAAACAATGATGCCAGGTTAGCTAGGTGATAATAGCGGTAAGAGACATCGTTAATGCAGGCAATATTTGCGACCAAGACCATTAAACACCTTTTCTTTTATCGGTCTTCGATTTAATTCTCACACATTGCAAACAAAACAATGCGTTCTGTTGAATCATAATAATTGATCTCACAACGGGAAGACCTCGTTGAAAATAGCGCGTCTAATTTAGCTGGTTTACTTAATATTGCCGTGAATAGTTATGTGACTATTCCAGCAGCGTAACTTACTCTACGATCTACTTTAAAATTTCCATACCGTATGAGAAAGCCATGCGATCAGCTGCTGTTTTGCGGGCAAGAGCAACGTAGGCTATTTTTCCCTTTCGGCATTCTTTAAGTCCGTTTAAAATAATGATGTAAATCTCTTTCGCAAAGTGTTTTATCTTTGAAACACCACTTGTAATAACCATTTTTGTTGCCCCTCAACCATAACCGCCCCTTTACGGGGGGCACCGCCCCCCGGCGCCCCCGGAAGTCGGCGCGTATGATTCAACGTCTGCAGACCATTCGCAGAGAGCTAATAATAATACCGTTTGCAGAGGCATTCTAGCAAAGGTCAAACTTTTCAATACAGCAACGTTGTCGTGATGTTGTGTACTGATGGCAATTATGACGTCATACCGCTTGATTCCTGTCAATGTTTGCTTTGGTAGATATTTCGCTTCGTGCTCGACAATAAGTTTAGAGCTTTTGCGTTAAAACATAAAATCATGAATTCCGGAGCGCAGTTAGGAAATGAATCGAAAGAGGGAAGTTGCCACTTGATCAAATCACGCGCGGCCGGGCATTGTTGCAACCTGGCCAACAGATCGCATTAATTGTACGATATCTGCAACAAATTGTTATCGGCCATCTCTGCTTCCCTTCTTAGCAGCTGATGCAAACCTTTGTGCTTTAATATCGATAATAAGTTTGGCACGCAGTGTTATTAAAAGTTTAGTATAATTTATAAGTTAGCACCAACAAATTTGTTAATTCAACGTCTACAATTTGCTACACATCCGAAACTTTTTGGTGAAACCTTAAAATCTGCACAATTTTTACTCAACTGATGACAACCCTAATCTATCTTAAAATCACGTCTGTGCGGCACCTGTGGCATGAACCCAGAGCGACGATTTTGCTTAAAATTTATTTTGCAAAAATCATTTTTGAAGATAGAGGTTGACTGGCGTGGGAGATTTAGATTGCAAACCCAATGCAAAAACTTCATTTCAATTATTTCAGCAAATGATCATAGATCAACAAAACCACTTTGTTTCAGGAAGATAAAACAAAATTCTTTTCTAAATAATAAAAACTAAATAATAACACTTGAAATTTCAAATAAAGCGTAATTACACTCAAAAAGCATGTGTGGTTTTTTATTGTTAGCAAACAATCATTGCTGCGATTGGATGAAAGTGACAGCATTGATGACGTCACATCTCACCGTTCGACGAGTTGCGCCGACATCTCCATTTCTAAGTCATCACTTATTCACTTTGGCAATTCAGGTTTTAAGCTTTCTTGGGATGTTACAAAGTGTGGTCCTCTGCAGAGCCTTAGGATTAGACCCTAGCTTCCAGTTTATGAAAATCTTCAAACTGGTATGGCATATCACAGTGGCATACGCACGGGGAGAGGCTTTGATAATATAATCAACCCCCTCCGTTGAGCTTGATATGTAGACTTTGTTATTGTTTTTTTTGCTTATTATGGCTTTATTTCATGCTTTATCATCGATTCAAATCCCACATTAATTTGTTTCTACTTGCGCCTCTGATCTATTGCCATCTTCGGCATATCACCTTTCTCACAGACGGCAGAGTGTGGGTTTGCCGACTGCCTGGCTCAATTGGCTTATTCGTTCTTTTGTTAAAATGCGATCGGAAACTCATCCAGACCAGTGCTTCTCAAACTTTTCATTTTCGCATCTTTCAGAGTTGACGTTGCCACTCCATCCCTACTTGTAAATTGTAATCACAGCAACAACTAAACGGTTGTCTAGCATTTGGCTTCTCTGTCATGTTTGGGCGCGTGAAGGATTCTTCCAACCTAACATCGGATGATTTCAGTTGTTCAACATCGTACGTGGCGCCTGCTTGTAAGTTTTGTCCCACACACAACTGCAATTGTTTGGTGAGCTCTTATGAACGGCCTTCCCCCCCTGTGGTTGTTACGATGCACCCTGGTTGTACAGCGTTGATCTCAAGCTTTAGCTCGGCTCTGTTACTCAATATTTTTGTGTGTCGGAATTATTTCCGTTTTGCTTTGAATTCCGAGATAATCCTTATTCTCAACGCCTTGCATTCACTGTGGCTGTTTGTTTGTTATCACCTTAATGCAAGGTCACGTCATTCAAAATGGCTCACAATCACATGGACTTCTGCATGACGTCATTCTACCTGATGACGCATATTCAAAAGACAAAATGCTTCCTGATTTTCATAACCGGAAGTGATTTGTTGATGATACTCGTAGTATATTATTATTTATAGAATAACATTTTCATCCTTGCATGGTATTTTTACTGCGCTCGATGCGTCACTCACTACGCTATGACGTGCCTCGTGCTTAGTGAAAAGTTGTATAGCTCAGCAGGGTGATGGATAAGTCGCCTTTTGACATTTCCGGTGACGGTGTGCCCGTGCACAAGTAAACATCTGCTGTGTTCCAATGGAAGTAGCAATCTTGCTTGAAGGAGGCAACAAACTTAGTGTATGGAACGTAGGTGGAGTGTTCATGTTCAGTTCCGGACTGAATGAACATCTCGCCTGATGCCTGCGTCACCATTGTCTGACCGCGTAGAGCTCTTGCAGTGTCTTAAACAAGTCTCAAAGGATATGTTCGCAAAACTGCTCATTGATTTCTTGGAAGTCGTCGACTCCCGCCCGAACAGTGAAAGCGATACTAACCTTTTTCTTTCTTCGTAATAATCAGGAAGCGAATGATTCCTAATTCGGAGTGCAGCTATGCGTCTAAGCAAAGTTGGATGAATTGAATTGGAGACAAAGGTTGGGCATGACGTCACAATTGGACCGATGGGCGCCCCGTGTAAGTGCTGACCTACTTATAGCAGAAGACCAAGAATTCTTGACTTGGCCACGAGGTGGCAAATGACATTGCAAAGTTGATTCCAACTTTGTCACAACCAACCTTGTGACGTCAGTAAACAAACAATCGACTTCCACTTCTTTTGTGACTCTGATAACTTTTTGTTAGAATTTGAAGACACAGATTTGAGAGATGATTTCGAACAGTTTGACGTCGTCAATTCTGACGTTGTGACTTTGAACGGGAAGCAAAGCGACATATTTCTCTTTGTCAGCCAACGTATCTGTTGAAGTGATCCAAGGACGTCAGTGGAACACTCGACCAGTTTGAATTCTTTGCAAACTTCACCAGATTAGTTGTTGTCATGGTAATTGCAATGTGCGGACTATTCATTTGTTATTGTTTAAACTTAGAAATTCTTTGTGCTTCAAAATTTTTCCTGACAGTCCTTCAAGTGAATGTTTGTAATTGAATATTTTTAAGACACTTTTCTTGATTCTTTTAATCTGAGGGCATTTCCAGGATATTGCCCAATCTGAAGATGGCTACGTCATAATGTATTTCAATTAACTTTTCGCTGCAGGTTAAAAGCGTTACAGCTTACTATGCATTTTGATTAATTGTTTACTCATAGTGGGGATTTAGGGCGCAATTATGACGCTTATATGGTTGGGGTTCTTATTAAACTGAATCTTGTTATCTATTCATAGCAATAAATCACCGCTATCATGATGCAGCTGTGACTGTTACTTCACAGAAGAGACCAGGAATAAACAGGTCGCCTATATAAGCGGCTGGTTCTAGCAAAAGTAGGTTAGGAATGATGCAGCGCTGGAATTAGCGCGATGCCATTGTGAGGTAGCAAGGATTTAGTTTGTGCAGCTTGCAAATATCAAAGATTAGTTTTCGCTTAATAAAACCATCCATTGTTTGGTCATAAGAGTATGGCTGAATTTGTAGGGGAAAGATAAGTTGAAGAGATGCAAGATGAAAGCTCGCGAGCAAGATCGCGTCCTCTCGTTGCTTCATCGCGTGAGACGAGGAACGCTCTTAAGCTCTTAAGGTTTTCTCAGAGCAACTTCTGTCGCAAGAAAGTTCTGGTAGTGAAACCTTCGTCTCCGGCAGAGGAAGCGCAAATATCAAAAGTTTAATATTCTCGACGGATTGTTGCGTTTGTGCTCGGGTTGAAATGTCATCCATGAAATGCCACCTATAACCGTGCCATGCGTCACAATCCGTCACAACACGTCGGGTGTTTGTTGGAAAACTTTGGAATTTTGGTCCACAGTTAAACTAAATAGTTACTCAGCAATTATAACGAATAATGGAACTAACGGCCGATAACAAGGGAAATGAAGAGAGGTAGTAGGCCTATATAGTATGCACTCTCACAGTGTTGCCATGTTGCATCCGCATAGTATTACCAGGTTCTACTATCACAGTGTTGCCATGTTGCACTCTAACAGTGTTGCCATGTTCTACTATCACAGTGTTACCATGTTGCACTCTCACAGTGTTGCCATGTTGTACTCTGACAGTGTTGCCATGTTGCACATGCATAGTATTTCCAGGTTCTACTCTTACAGTGTTGCCATGTTCTACTATCACAGTGTTACGTCTTCCCCTCGTCTTAGGGCTTTGGCAAACCGGCGCTAATAACAAATATTTTTACTCTAGGATAACAAACCGACTAAGAATTCATGTCATAAATTTCTAATCAAGTAAATAAATAGCTGAAGATTCAAAACTTGCCGAGAAGATGCTGAAGATATCGATAATGTTCATCGTCGTTTCTTTGGTCGTTTCATCTCATTCCAGTAAGATTACCTACTTTCAATCAATGATTATTTTTGAGTCAAAATAATATTTCGTTAAATTTCCACTTTGAAAAATCAAATTTCATTGGTTCTTTGTTCTGAGGTGAGGGAGCAAACCTCAATCTCTCATTGAAGAAAGTCCACAGTTTATTATCAGGAGTGGCTCCAGTGAGTAGGCTTACGGGAGAGGGCGATTTCTAAAAAGGGGGGCATGTTGGTCTATATTATTCCGACCTTGCAAATACACCGTAAATATTTTTTTCTGCGTCTTATGGGGAGCGCTATCGCCCTAATCGTCCCCCCCACCTGCTCAGAGTTTTGTATTTAATGCACGTTGCTCGTTCCACAACTCATGGCAATTTTTTTGTTTAGTGCCAACCGGGAACGATCAGGAACATCAGAGACTTCGTGAGGTGAGTTTGGCATTTCAAAGGAGAAGTTTGATTCAAAATACCAAAGTCGTGATAGAATTCTTTAAATTATGAAACTTATTTTTGTATTTTATAAGAAAAGTGCTTCTTTTAAACTTCCTAAATGTTCCTGTGGTTGGGCATAGATTGCGGTAAATTGGCTTGAAATACATTATTAGCGTTAAAGGGATGTGGGTATTTGTAAAAGTCATTAAGACTCCGATCGAACGAAAATAAACGACACCATACTCGAGTTTCACTCTTGTTTGGGACCATCAGTGGTGCATTTCCACGTGTCTTGAGCGGGAATCGAACTTCCAACTTGATGGGAATTGTAGACGTCTTTGGCGTGAGAGGGAATCGAACTTCCGTCTAGATTGTATTACGGTGTCCAGTATTCCGTTCTTAACCACTCTGCCACGTCTCAAACAATGAAGTTGTCAAGTCCGTTGCAGTCTGCAATCAACAACAGCTTCATTGTCGAGACGAGACTGAGATCTTGAGATGGCCCTAAACAATAGTGAAACTCAAGTATGACGTCTTCTATTTTCGGTCGATCGGGACCTTAAAGAAAACACGTTATTTAAAAAAAAACAACCGGTAAAAACCTTGTTTTGAAAATAGTTTGCAAACTGCGGATAATAATCCCAGCCATCAACTTGATGAGCTTCCCAATCTGAACTGTATAAGAGTTCAAGAAGCTCTCTATCAAACTGTTGGTTTTGTCGCTCTGTGGATTTGTGAACATATATTAGAACTGTCCTGGAAGGGGTTGAATTCGTGTCGGCGGATCTCTACTAGACAAAGTACCTGACACCAACTGCAGATGTCTTTCAATCACAAGGTAACTAAATTGCATTGTTGCTCAACAGTCGCCGCTGAGTCATCGTGTGTCACGTCACAAGAGGCGGCTGGAGCAAACAGACTCCATCATCGAAGTGTGCATGGCTGCGGACGCATGTAGTCGAAACTCTAGGACAGGCGAATATTGGTATCCCAAGTGCGGGAGACATCCAGGTGAGTCCCAAGTCGTGCAATGGTTGAACTATCATGTCACAAAGGGTCTCTGTGAGCTGTTAGATTTAAATAGATTTAATTCCTTTCAGTTTGATTGAACCTATAACTGACGATCACAATAATTTCAATATTTAGAAACAAAGTTTGATTATGAGAGCTCATTTTCGGCCTCACTCATATTCGTAAAGACCGTTTATTGTTTATTTGTTGCTAAAAATGTTCATTGTTGTCCATTGTTTTCCAGAAATGAAGTATCGATTGCCGTGCTACCTTTGTCGGTATCATCTCGGCGTATGTCCCCCACGCAAGATTCCAACCTCATACTTCTAACTTCCTTCTTGTTGAAGCCTTTATTACTTTTCACCCAACAAACGGGTTCTATTCATTGATTGTATTGTTTTGTACTTTATGAGGCGCCGGCCGTAAGCCTCTCCCACTGCTCCGAAACCTGACTGAGTTTAATTGTCCACCTCATAATGGCGCCAGAGTGCTCAGAAATTTATAGCTTTCCTGTCCGGACGAGTTGATTGTCGCCTGTCAGTCAGTTAGCATTCCACGAAGACGATACACATACGGGTGTTGTACGGAATGCTTCCACGAATGACCGATCAACATCCTCTGGAACCTGCTACTGTGATGTTTTGTTTGTTTATATATTTGCATTGTTTATAGCGTCGCGGGCGACATAATAAACATCTTTTGTCTGTGTATAGTCCTACACTCAATTGTCTCATTCGAGTAGTATGGTGATGCAATAGAATGACATAATGACATCACAACACATCAATTATGACGCATTACAAAAGGTGGCGAGCGTTTAATCTTTCCTCTTTGTTAATTTCCATTAAAGGGGTCATTACTTCATATTGAAATTTATTATTTCCCAATGAAACAAGTTGCTTGTTTACAACAAAGAAAAACATTTCTCCAACTGCTTCACGACAAAACTGCGCGCGACGCTTGTTTCATGGTCGTTCCTCGCACAGCGCTACAACCACACGCGACACCGCTATGATTAGACAATGCAGCATGAAAATAAACCTGACACAACTTTGTTGAAGACTTGAAACAGTTTTGTGGAAAAACAAGTTGAACCCTATCTCGTTCTGTGACCAGGCGGTGCTCAGACCTAGGTTCGATCCCTCGTGGAGTCAAAGCGCGGACATCAAGCGTGCGAAGTGTGTACCAGAGCCACAAAGGCTGATCATTTTTATTCTCGGCTCTGACAGCAGGGTTGCCAACCTGTCTTCACCAAAAAAAGCCAGACCTAGTCACAAAAAAAGCCTAAAAAAAGCCAGAAGAAAATAGCTGAAAAAGCCAGTATAAAATAGCTGAAACAGCCAAGAAAAAGCCAATTAGTATTCATTAAACATACACATATAAAAATTGCACAACCTAATAGTGTTCCACCGAACTTTGACTTCAGCGACAACGCAGAAACATAGTTAATGAAAAGACAAGCAACTAGAAAATTTTCTCGTTTCGGCTTCAAAACGACATTCGGTCGGACACTACAACCAAATATAAGTTAGAAATTACTGCTCCGATTGACGCTGACTGAATTTTTTTTCTAAAAAAAACGGGAAAGATAAAATTAAGCCAAAAAAAGCCAAAATTATGTTGGCTTTTTATTAAGTTGACAAAAAATCGATGAAACATGAAAAAAAGCCAGAAAAAGCCTAATTTTTCTGGCTTTTTTTATTTAAAAAAAATAAGCCAAGGGAGTTGAAAAACAGCCAGATTCTCAAAATCTGGCTTCAAAAAAGCCAAATTGGTCACCCTGTCTGACAGATTAAAGAATTTGGTTTCAAATTTTGGTGAGCTGATCTCCCTGGACGTCAACTAACGAGTTTTCAAATGTTTCGCATCACCGAGCACAGCGGGTGATTACGAAGAAGAATGTGCTTTGAGCAATAAATCAACATCAAACTATCAAGTTGATGTCAGCAGCAGAACAACATTTCTTTCTTGAATTGCAAAACTTGAGATCATCTTTACTAGCTAGCAAAAGTAACATTGCTTCAACGTCGCCAGGAGTTGAAATAATGTAAACATGTCAACATTTGCTAGCTGAGCTATGATGCTTCACTATCCAGACAACAAATCAACCATTTTTTACATTGATTTAACATCTGACATCTGGCGTTCAATCAATGCAAAACATAGTTGATTTTGAAATTGAATGGGGCAGTTCAACAGGCATTTAATTACATAATTTTAGATGTTCTACTGGTGCAAACTATCACAAGATGTATAAAGTGTGTCATCTTTGTCCTTTCATGTTCATCGACATCAAGAACCCCATGCCCCATAGCGTTCCCGCATTGTTGATTACTAACGTGTGACCTCTTGTGTGGCCTGGTTGCTGACAATAACATGTTTGTAGGTTCCAGCGACGATATAAACACGTTGATTAAATGTTATTAATGGTAGAAACAACTCATTGAGATCATTGAGGAAATCAATTCGTTTCCTTTAACTTTGTCACGATGACGTCATCAAGAGGCGAAACCTTGAACAATTTAAAACATGTAGAAATATTGTGAAGAAAGGGGCGTTCTTCCCGGCTATCAGCACAAGGCTGAGCACTCACTAGTACAGCGAGCAGCTGCGATTCGCCAACCATAACGGTGTAGCTTCCACGCTAGCCATTCAGACCATCCAATCAACAATATGTTTCTCGGCAGCCGATTTGTAGCAAGAATTGACAGCGATAGACACGTGTTTCGCCCATGAGGCTGGGCTCATCAGTATCGCACCGTATTCTGCCACAAATTTATTCGACCACCGCTTTACCAGTCAGTTTAACTCTTACATACACAGGTTTATGAAAAGATTTTAGTCTTTTGTATGAAATGTTTCAGTTAGGAAGGCGAACCTTTGTGCGACGCCCTTTGAAATTTCGAACGGCATGGCGTTGCGTGGTACAGTTTGAAAATCATTGTAAATACACAAATAAAGCAGAACTAATTTTTTAGTGTCGTAATTTATTAATCATACTGAAAATTCGGAAACTTTCACGGACCCCCTGAAAACGCCTCGGGGACCCCTTAGGGGTTCATGGATCCAAGGTTAAGAACCCCTGTTGTAGAGGCTCTTGACGCAGGGACGGTTACCGAGATTGACCGATTGTTGAAATCTTGTTGCGGGGAATTATTCCATCCATTAGGTGCCGCTGAATGAAAAGCAGTCCTTAACGTGCGTTACTCAGGCGCACACCTCGAGAGTCGAACCAGCGCCGCTTGATCTTGAAGCTTCTTTGTTCACGAAGTCACGCGCTAACCAACTGAGCTATCAAGGGGGGGGGGGGGGGGTTAAGATTTCTAATTACTTTGTTTTGCTTCCGTTTTGTATTCTATTGACCACGTGACCACATCATTACCACGTGACCACCAATGTATAAACATTAAACATCCGTGCTGATCTCAACTGGAATCGAACCAGACAATTATCAGAAGTTAATTAGAATACGCTGAATATACTCCATGAATGAGCTGCATAGCTAAGAAACGTGGTTATGTGTCAAGACGCGAGGTTAACATTTATCTCTCACGTAAATTCAAAATTGAAAAAATGTTGCTGACTGGTTTATTGTGAAAAACAATGAGGTTATAATGTTTTGCCAGATTCTTCTACGCTTGATTGATAACAATCAGTGAAGCGGAACAAGCAGAAGACAAAGAGCGAAGTCAGATGACCACATTCTGACGCCATAAAGTTGAGAACCAGAGACAACCAGTTAGCTCGTCAGGCTGCGAGGCACCGAGGTTGCAGGTGAAGTTGATGGTTCAAGTGGTTTTCATTCAAGGTACAAGATCACACTGAGGTAGATGAGGACCATGTCAGTTCAGGAATTCCTTTTTGTTGTAGTAACAAATGGTGAAGATTACTTCAATGTTTGTCGTAGAGAACTAAGAGAAGTAATGAAAAATAGTTTTTAAGAGTTATTGTGACGTTAGAATACATCAAGAGAAGCGCGACCCCTTCAGCGATCCCAAGAGTGGTACCGGGATGTAGCGATTGTTCCTGATTTGTAAACCCAGGAATCTTCCCCTCGTGATCCTTCATCAGCGTTGGATGCTCGTACCTGCTTCCGTATCAAGTCATGTATCTAAAGGTTCAATTCTTTACTTTTATAGACGCGTTTCTCAAACGAATCTTCGTGATAATATCCAGCAGAGCAGTTATGCAGAGAGCTGGTAATTCAGTGAGCTAGTTAGACGTCACAATGTTTTGGTGGTAGTTGACTTTGGTTGCAATTTGTTCGTTTACTCTCATTCTCAGTGCGAAGTATTTGAGATTTGTGTTTGTACAAATATTTTTGTTGCCAACGAAAATAGTTAACCTAAACTGAACAACGCCAGCATTGCCATTGGGCGCGTTTTTCTGGAGGTAGATGGATCGACCATAGACAGAAAGCAAATGAACAACTTACTAGAATTTAAAAAAAAGTCATAGAAGCAACATATTTGTTGACTGGAAATTGATGTAAAATCCAGCTAAGAACCAACAACAATCGGAAACTTCATTTTGTCAATCTCGGTGACCGAGCCTGCGTCAGTGATTCAAATGTTTACGAGTATGCAAACTGCCAGGATTAAGCTCTCAAAGACTTTACAAATCCGAGAATTGAGATTCAAAAACCAAGCAAGCAAGTTGGTCCAATCGCAGCAACTTATAACAAAACCACGCGTACTTTGTATTGCTTTGGTTGATTTTGAATCTTCATACCTTGTCTGTGGGTTCGAATCCCAAGTGAAGTTGAAAGCAAAGACCATGAATTCATAAAGCAAAGGATAACTGAGTCTCTTTGTTTTAGCTTTCTCTTACTCTTGAAATAATTATATGATTGTTTGTTTTATTAAAAAGTAGCTCGGGTCCGACGCTCCCACCCATGATGAAGATCGTTTTAGTCTCCACGCTTTTGTTGCATTTCTCTCTCTTTAGCGCCACCTCGAGTTCAGGTAAGTTGCAAGTAATTGTGATGAAACAACAAAACGAAACAAAATGCGCTTTGTAAAAATACGAAACTAATTATGAAAAATAAATCTTCAGTGTTTTTCTTTCACAAAATTTGTTCACAAATCCACAAGTCAACACATAAGAATAAAAGTAAAATGGCAACATCTCCTTCAAATTGTCTTCTTTCGTTGTTTCCTTCTCCAAAAAGTTTTCTAACAATATTTCCACGAAGCATGCATGAAGGCGGTGAAGGTCAACTCGGGTCGTCTCACCTTCCCTGAGGATTCGTTGTGCCCCAAGTACACCTGGCTCTTTGACGTCACCGATAGATCAACACTCGTCATCGACCTGTCCACAATGACCAACGGTGACCCAATAATGGTAAGCGAACTAAATTGCTGAATCTATGACGTGTTACTTGTTGATTGGCTCTAGTTTCCCTCAAACAAACTGCATTTCGGTGACGACAACTTTCAAGATGCTGCGTTTCTCTTCACTTGTGTTATGATGTCTGGTTTACTTACAAATGTCGGTTGGTGGCAGTGCTCATGTAGTGTGCACGTCATGCGTTTGCCACAATTTGTTTTGTTGATTTTGTTCCTACATGATTATGATTACGTCGTTAATTTCTCTGAAACATTAAGACGACGAAAAATAATCGCATTGAGCTGATTGTTGTCCCCAGGTGAAGTTGAAGTCATCACTGAGTGGCCCTTTCGTTGTGAGCGATCGTATCAACAACGAGCTCTCCCGACGACTCCGTATATCTTCTCCTACCCGTCAGGTGGCGCTCACCGCACCGTCATCTCGGATCTTATTCGAAGCACGATTCCGGATGTTACGTAAGTAAACCGGTTATGACATCTTACCTACTTTTTATGCGGTTGAGTTTGAACTTCATTAAAGTAAAGGAGCTTCATTAGAGCCACTCGACCAATCTCTCCACTTGAGCTGCCATTGTTACGTGATCTTGCATGGACAGAGGTAAAGCGACGTCCGCATCTACTTTATTACTTGTCGTCGTTTGAAACATCAGTTCGACGATAGAGACTGTGGTTTGTAAAGCATTCCAGAAGCCACAGACGCCATTATTGCAAGTGATGCATTGACTAAAGCTTGGATGACGTTTGCTTAGTAGAAGATAATACAATAAAACAATCAACAAATAAATAACAAAAAGGTGAAAACAATCAACAAATATACAATAATTTCGTTTCTCTTGAAATGAAAAAAAATGAAGGTATATTATAAACTTTTTCCAAACAATTTAAAATGTTTTACAAAAAACATACTTCACTTAAAATTTTTAAACGAGATTGGAGAATGAAAGATGCAGTCGCTTTGCGTGGCAGATGATTGATTGTGTTTCGAGCAGGTCGCGCTCCAGGTCTTTCTGCATCGGCGGAGGAGTGCCGGGTCCGGGACCAGAGTGTCGTCATCAACTGCCGGAATGACGACTGCACGTTCACCTGCAGATTTCCAGATTTCATTCCAAGACACAAAAGTGCGACCAGTGTGGAATGCAGGTGCGCTCCTCAGTTGAACAATCTTCATAATTGGGATCACTGCCCAGACGGCAAATCAACCGTTTTTTACATTGATTCAACGTCTTTCTAACTGGTTGCCGAAGTAGGTTATACATTTCACGTGATCATCTTAATCAATCAGGGGTTTAGGCTACAGATCAACAGCCTACAAATGTGTCCGATTAACCAGTGAAGTTTTCATGCGATATAATCGATATTGAACTTTATAGTTGGTAGCCACTTTAACATGAAACAATTCTGCCACAGTCACTGAATCGTTTTCTGTGACCTGAAACGCGCGAAAAGCAAATCATAGAAAGTAAATTAAGTGAAGGTTTCACCGTCGACAGCGTGGCCTAATGAGTTAAGGTTTGGGAAGTAGTCGTATCGATGGCGTGGGTTCGATTTCCACCCGTGCCATAACTCTTTTTTTCTTCTGTAACTATCAAACAAAGTTCAAACCAAGAACCAACTCTCGGGATGAGTGCTAGAAGGGTCGCAATGGCAGTAACTACTTCTACGTCATGGACGACGTAGCTTCTGATTGGTTCGAGGTTTCAGTGGCTTTGGCAGAATCCATTGATGTTAAAGTGGCCACCTCTGTAGATCCTTTACGGCAGTGTAGCCATTTTAGTTTTTTCTTGCTACATAATCGGCTGAATATCTTCCTAAAACTTTATGTAGTAGTTGTAAAGGTATTCTCTCTCCAATCAATACGAGATTTTTTCATCTTTATCAGCTTGTGATGTGTTAAGGTTTCTGAGAATTGTTCGAGTTTAAATTTCATCCAATGAAGTAGATTGACGGTTGCCAAGTTGCCTTGTTACTAACAGTGAGATATACTTTGTGACATCATACAGATCTGAAGACTGGCGCCACCAAGTAGGCCATCTATGCATGCCACGAGAGAGTCTGCGCGATCTTTGTTTCAGCGACGAAGGCGACACAATCAAGGTGATGAATTGAAATGTTGAAAAACGTTTTTCTTATGATAATATTCGATTATGAGGCGATGTGGTGACTGGCAGATGATTCCGATATTGTTTCATTGGGAATAAGATTCCAGGATTCCAAGATTCTCACATTGCCGTCATCGATCCGATCATTATTTTCTGCTGGTTCCACATATCTTGGAAGGGGTATTGTTATTTGGTTTAAACAGTTTCGTTAGTTATTGCTGATAATGCTTCCTTCCTGGACAAGTTGTTCTCTCGTAGGGTTGGGGATTGAATCCATCCCAAAGTGCTATCTCAATTCATTGAACCTAAAGTGACTTTTGGTTTTGCGTCATCAAACAAAGCGGTTTGGACTCAGTGGAAAGTAAGTGGTGACCGATACATAACCTGCCGCATTCTACTAATATAAAACTTCCCATTATACCTCATAACGTTGAGAGGCCAGCCTGGGAGCTTGTCTGTTACGTGCGTGTCAATGCGTGGTAGGCCACAATAGCGGTCTCATTGTTTTAACAAGGGCTTTTATGGCGTCATTGCAGTGCGAGTTCGACGCGGATGATTTCATAAAGTTTTTCAAACTTGAAGAGTTGGAGGCAGAGCATGGAGTTCCTCCTTCCGGAGGACCTCGGATACTTGGGGTAGGAGGACAATGCAACTCATGCGCTTAGTATTTGTTGTTGTCACATCCGGTACCGGAGTAACTTGATTGTTGCGTCGGCTTCAAAAGTGCATTTGGAATTAATTTCAAGTTTCTAGATAACTTTGTAATGTGGAATGTCATAAATCATTCCCACAATGAACCAAGGCAGTCAGTAACTCGAGTTTGTAGGAATTACAGCTTACTTTTATGAAGGCCATCTAAAAAATGTTGCATACTATTTGCTTCATACAATTTCTTGTGTTCTTCCAGTGGCGTTTGGAGCTCGTCTTGGGATGATTTTAATGTTTCGAAACCTTTCCGGCCCAACTTCAGTATAACGCCGCATATTATTTCTATTGTGCATTTGCAACAATTTCATTTCATTTCGGGGACAGATCTTGCTTTTAGATAAAATAGCTTCGTTCTTTGATGCATGTAACCTACTGATATGTTTCTACTATGTAATTTTAGAGGTGAGGTGTTGTTTTTGGGGCGAAGAAGCCTTAAACAATTGGGGAACCCACGGGCTTAAGGTTTCTAATGCCCTGGCTACATGTTGTGCTTGACTTTCACGAGACGGCAAAATAAAAATAAAAAACTTGTCGTGGCCTAGCCAGAAAACGCCAAAAGAACGCAACAAATTGTACGATCAGATACTTGGTGAACGTAGCCTTGGTGAACGTAGCTTGGTGAACGTAGCTATGGTAAACGTAGCCATGGTGAACGTTGCTTGGTGAACGTAGCTTGGTGAACGTTGCTTGGTGAACGTAGCTTGGTGAACGTAGCCTTGGTGAACGTAGCTTGGTGAACGTAGCCATGGTGAACGTAGCCATGGTGAACGTAGCTTGGTCAACGTAGCTTGGTGAACGTTGCCTTCTTATTCGGTGTATGGAAATATCACTAATATTCCGAAAAGGTGTTGTTTGCAATTTACTTATAAGAACATTGCTAAGGAAATTAAATTGTTTCATTCCAGGTCCACGGGAACAGCAAAGCAGCAGGATACCGAGTAAGACTCTTGGTTTTTATTACCATTTTGAGTTTCTAGTCTACCAAATAATTTCATTAAAAATTCACTAAGCTTAGAAATGCTTCCCGAGAATTTAAATGTTCTTTGATTTCTTAACTTGTTGTCGTCGTTTGTGAACGCGACAACTACCGATCAGTGCCCAATTTACCACTCGACCAGAAAGACTGAAGCCTAGGCCCTCAAAATTGAAGATGTACCACGTATATTTAAAAACGTTTAAACATAATTATACAGTATTATCCTAGTCTATTTGGAGAAGCTTTCACCTGATAATAACATGACATTTTCTGCCAACCGCTTCTACTAAACTCTGCACCAAACATTTCACGAAAAAAAAAAACATTTACCGAATCATACTTCTAACACCACCAAATAAAAACAGTAAAAAAATACTGAAAGCAAAGAACATGCATGCTATGACTAATTAACTAACTACTAACATTGTACCAAAGTACACCACAAACGTTGACTGAAGAACCGAAAGACCATTGACTAAAATACGTTGATTAACAACCACACCCCTAACACCACCAAACGAAAAGAATACCGGTACTAGAGAATAGCCTACTAGAAAAACTGAAAGCAAATAACATATATTCTAATCCTAACTAGCTACTAACATTTTAGCTAACCACAAACGTTAAATGAAGAGCCGAAAGAATATTGACTGACAACCGCAACCACACCCCTAACACCACTGATCGAAAAAAACACTAGCTAGAAAATACCGAGAGCAAAGAACATACATGCTAAAATCACTCAGCCTACTAACACTGTACCATCTGTCTTACTGACACATGACCGCTCCATTCAAATCAGTAGCTTACTAACAAGTGACTCTGCACCAAATAATTTACAAAAAATACATTGACCGAACCGCACTCTTATCAGAATGGAAGTTTAAAAAAGTAAGATACAGTAAACATGTTATTACCGAAACATAAAAGACTGTTAATCTGTGGCCCCCTTGAGATAGTGGGCCCGGGTGCCCAGCCCCTCTTGACACAGCACTGGCTTGGAGGCCTCAAAAAGAAATAGCCTAGACCCTCTCTTTACCTAAATCCGACCCTGTCATGGCTTGTTACGTGTTTAAAACGTTTTTCTAACTGCGCAGCATCGTCGAGCCAGATTCAGGGATTACGTTTGCAAGAGGAGAGAAGACACCGGAAAGTACAAGTTTAAATGCGCCACCCTTAAACGTGAGTGCTACGTTGGTTACGCATCGTTACGTGATGGTTACGGTTGAGTGGGTTTTCTTACCGAATAGTTTCAGTTGTTGGACATGTCGGCAAATAATATCGAATGTGAATTCCATAGAATTCAATTTGATTTATTTTTCTTTGTTGGAAAACAACAGAAATGATGAAGTTGCAAACAGTGTACGGGTACAAAAACCAACAAATAGAAAAGGTGGCAAAACCAAGACGTGCATACAATGTAGATTTGATGATTGTGGTTTAATGATTGAGTTTATTACATGTACTTTAATTATTATCCTTTGAGTAAGTGCAAAAAAAAAAAAAATTTGAGTAAGGTCTAGACTAGATCAAAGATAAACCGGCCACAATAACACAATGCAACGTGCACACTGCACAGCTGTAATGCTGCGAAACCCACACAAAGTCTGCCCTGTTGTCTCAGGCGGGTTGCAGCCTTGCAGGAGTGTGTGGATTACTGTCCTGGGAGCCAGCGGCGTTGACAAAGAAGTTAAAGGGAAATTTAGGACCATATTGCGAAATTATTTTAAGACTCGAGAATCTTTTTAAGGGGCCCAAACCTCTGATTAGTTGGGACCCAATTTTCCTCTCAACGTCACAGCCTAGAGCAGTTGCGCTTACACGCAATTAGCAGGAATTGAACTATGCGTTACAGGAAAAAAGTTAAAATTCGCCCTTTCAGATTGCGTCTATTTTGTAGTCTCGAAGCAGAAATATTTCAAAGCTTGAGGTTTTCAGGAAAGTGTAAATAAAGTTTGTGAAGGGTTTAACCCTCTATTTTTCCGGTTGTGATACAATTAACTTTGATATTGCAGGTCGGGTGATGGCAAAGTGCATCTACTGGCGCTACATGACGGCCTACTGCAAAACTGGCAAGATCTTCACATAAACTGCACGACGAGAGACAATTGATAATGACGTCGAACTTTTACTAAGTTTTTCATCATTTTTGTGATTTTGATTTATTGCTTGCTCTACTTTATGTAGCCTACGAATGACTATGACGACACAATACGTGTTTATATGTTTCATTTTGTTTTTTCAATTGCGTTTAACTTTGTTAGTTGTCATGAGGTCTTGATGACATCGTTTGTCACAAAAATGCTTATTTCTTATTTCGCGGCAGTCGATTGTGCTGTTCCAGTGAGTACTCAGCCTTGTGCAGATTGCAGGAAAGAACCATTCTTTCTACATGGAGAGAGAAAAGAGACAAAATAACTTTATCTGCTGGTCAGGTTCTTGGATAGTACACAATAAGCTTACATCACAATAACATACAATTCACAAACATAGAGTACGCGTCAGTGTTGTACAATACAATCTGATTATTCAGGAGCAGCGAAAGGCCATTTGGTCATATAGTCAGCTTCTTTCAATAATGTAATGTTCTAATGTTCGTTTCTTTTACAGTGGTAAAGTTACAAAAATAAAAAACGTGCCCAAAATAATTTATTTCCATCTGTCAAACAAAAATGACGATTTTATGTTGACCAAAATTATGAAGGGTTGATATTTGTAAGATTAGCAGGAAAAGGAAAACGCCTTCGCTCAATAGTGGACTACCACAGGCTGAAATTGAAGATGATATTTGTAACAATGCTCGCTCTTACCCAGAGAAAAAGCCTGATTAAAATTGTTTTTATTGATGTGTGCTTTAATAGCTAATTAACTTTAAAATATCGCAATATATAGTCTAAATAATAAACAAACAACCATATTGTGTTTGCAGTCAATCCGCATAATCGAACCACGTCGGGTCCAATTAAGCGGAATTGACTATTTTATTTTTCATCATTAACGTGGGGGAACGAAAAATATTGTAGGCTACAAGAAATCCAATGGACAAGGGAGTCATAAGTAGCCTAATAAATCAACCTGTACAGCACCCAACCATCTGTTTCAATGGTTGGGATGCAAAGCGAATAAAATTTACCAAACAATACTGTATCATGTTTCCAACTGACAAATTCCAATTATTAGAACATTTGGTCGAAACCGATGAGAATTGCGAATACATTGCAACTGCACAAATTCAAAACCTAAACTCTGCTCTCGCGGAATTCAGGTCACGCTTCCGTATTTAGGAAGCGACTTGACTGCGTAACGTTTCCGCTTTCATAAACCCTACCGCAATGTTGCTGTTAAAAAGCACTTCATTACGAAACAAGGCGGGAAATTAAAAAGTAACTCATCCTCTATATAAACCGAAAGGATTTCCATTTTAAAAGAAGACTTTCAAAACAGAAGAGGAACGACTCTCGAACAAAAAGTAAACTTCACGTTGGAGAATGTCGCTTTTCTGACACCCGTCGTAATAAACCAATTGAGTAGAGAGGATGAGTATTTCTTAATTTCCCGAGTAGGAATTTGAAACCTTGATTATTGTAAAATACATTTAACTTCAATATACCGGACTAGTTTAAATTGTAGGCAATTATACTCGAGATAGAAACACCCTAAATGATCTCAAAGTCTCAACGAGCAAAAAGCCAACAATACGTTGTGCATATCGTGATTCAACAGGTTTTATTTCTTCCATTAAGTGCCGCTGAATGACGAGCTTTCCTTGAAACGCGTTGCTCAAGCCTCAAGTACGCACCCTGAGAATCGAACCATCAACGCTGCTTCATCTTGAAGTTTCTTCATTCGTGAAATCAAGGGATTGGTCAATATTGAGCTATCGGCGCGGACTCAGGACTACCATATCCTTATCTTTGATGGAACTTGAATGCATGCATTTTGTCTTGTATTGAGGGCATATTTTCTACTGTACCACTTAACAATTGTATTGTCATATGTGATTATTAGGAACCTTTGGAGTTGCATTTGAAAGCAAGCTACTTTAATTATAATTTTTCAATGTTTTTTTAAAAAAAAAATGTTTTCTTTGTTTTTTATGCTTCCAATCATCCACTTGGGCAACTTGATACCTAACCCACTAAGAATGTAGCCTACCTTTCCAGTTGTAAACGTTCAGTCTGTAACATGGTACATATACACCAAGCCCAACAACAGAAAGCTTTTGAACATGAAAGAATCAAATAGTGAGTGATGTCAAGGAAAAAAAGTTATTACCGTACCTGCAAGTCCTGTAACGTTGTTTGAAAACCACACTGCAACACATTGTGGCTGGTGTTGCATAGAATGAGCTACGCGCTCATATCTGGGTTGTCGGCAAGACGATGACACTCCTAGGTAGCCTACTGGGGTTGTAAAGGGGTGGTCCGGGCACGAGACCTTTGTTCGATTATCGACTGTGCAGCTTTTATTCAAATAACGCAAGGATACAGCCTGAACTGGTCATCACGGGAGTCGCCTACAAACATGGCCGTATGAGAGTAAAACATTTTTTGGGGGGGGGGAGGCGAACCAAATTTGCCGAAATTTTGTCCTTGCATATATATTTTCAATAACGTAAAACTACTCACAACCTCTGAGGTAGTGCAGTCTAATAATAACTCTACAGTCGTCAACTTGGCCGTGTACGAAAACACAGGAAACAAAACATACAACAGCAAAACAAAGTTGACAGTTCAATTTTTTTTTATCATACATTACACCAGGCTTAGCTATAGCCGGTTTTTAATTGATTTTCTTTTTTTGAGATAATGGATATAGTTAAAAAATGTAAAAACGCCCTGCATATATTTTAATCTACTGTGTCATTTTTTTCAATATATATGCTGCATTCAAATGAGTTATGCCTTTCGCTATATTGTTCGTTAGTAGGTATGACGCTAAAACCAACTCGGCAACATGGCTTAGGCCCTACTCACATAGCGATAGATTGCCTACCAACGCTATGACTCTGCTGGCTAAAAAGCTTGGATTTTTTTCTCGCTTTGTAGATTTCAATAATAAACATAAATCACTTTTGTTAATGACATATTGATTGGTAATCTCAACTTAGTTGTAAAGTCCTACATATTGTCGAAGTACTTAGCTACACTTTACATAATGATGAATTCTTCTTTTATCGATTTCTAGTAAGGTTCAATACAACGTACCTCGCAATTTTGTGATAATGCACGTTTCTGCCGAAGATTCTTCAATCAGACCCAATTGACTTCCAACCTACATCAGGCAACAGAGCAATGCTGTTGTTGGCAGCTACACAAGTGGAGTGCAAATGAAATCACTAGTTCCAAACGATCACGCATGATCTGAAAATGCAACAAAACAAAACAACTTAAATGTTATCAATTAACGCGGAAAGACAAATGTTTGAAGTAAAAAAGAGTATGAATCACAATATATTTGAAATTCTTGACGCACGCAGACTACACATCTAGAACTGAATGTTCTGATTTTAGAGCGGAAGAAATATATTTTCGTCAAAAAAAAAACGCTCACAAAACACTCACATGTGCATAGGAAATTTACTTATTACTGTTATTGTAAACCTGTCTGCTTCAAGCAAATACCGGTAGTTTACCAAACTATACCAGGTTTGAACAAAAATGTCCCTACTTTTTCCAAGCACGGTCAAAAGAACAATTTTTTCAATGCATTTTGGCTCAAGTAGATGCTAAATAGAGAAAGGTGGGGACACTTCCGACGGATTTTCAAATTTTCCTTAATTCCCAACACGATGTAAACTTTGTCGAAAATAAATTAGTGAAATCTTTCTATGGTTATAAAGGAAATGGTTTGAGACAGTTTTAAACCAAGAGAGTTTCATTAAAACTTTGTAAGTTAACTTTAACTTCTATAGAAATCTAGTTTTTGATTAAATGATTTTGGCGAAATAACGTGTGCGACGAACAAAAGTGCAGTGTAAGCTCTACAAGAAGCTTTCCCAGTCCTAGGATCAATTTCCAACAAAACAAAGTGAAGTCAAAGAAGCTTTTGTTGAAGTAAAACATTTCGATAGTTGGTTGTTGTTGTGATTCTATGAACGAATAATTGACAAATCAAAGCAGAACAGACTTGCTTTCAAAATAAAACGAAACCAAAATAAATTGAAACATTTTGTTTAGTGTTTAATGACTGTCCAATACAGTTAAATAACATTGAATGAGAATGCGGTTGTTATTGCCGCTTAACTATTGGGTGAGGTGGATGCCAAACATTTGCAATGGAATGAAAGCAGACTCAAACCTCACCACGATTATCGCACATGCATTGAATCAATCTTCTGAAGCATGACGTCATCGGTAGACCTAAGTGCTTCTGATGACAATCGTGGTTATCATCAAAAGAAGCAAAATAAGCTTCATGGTGTTTTAACGGATGTGACGTAAATGAAGCAATTTTAAGTTCATGTATGGAGTGAAGCGCGGATATATTTTGTCCGCAATGGAACAAATAGATCATTTTGACAGTTGTTGTCTCAAAGTACAAGTCATAATTTAAAACCTATTTTTGTCGCACATTTCTAAGATCAAAATGAACAAGTTTGTTGAATGCGCAGTTTTAGCTCTTTGCCTTTCAATTCCAGCAAGCCACGAAGAGCCGACGACTTTATGCAGAACATTTGATCCTGAGAAGGAATCTCCACCAAGCAGCAAGTGTTCTGAGACCGTCTATGTCCACTCAAACATCCAGCAAGGTGGACAGAATTTTTTCGGTGAGAGCAAGAAAGAAGAGATAAAGCAAATTACCAAGCAGATCGTTGAAAGTAAATTGTTGCTTTTGTGTTTGATTGAATTATTATTGTTTACTGATTTGCTGCCTGAGTTTCACATTGGTACGTCACTGTCCTAGTTAATGTTTTTGTTATTATTATTGTTAAACGTGTTGTTTGCTAGATGATAGAAATTGCAGATAAAAAAAGTAAAACGTAGGCTATGGGCCTCGTTATATTCCCCAAGTATTAGCAATCAACTTAGCTTTAGCAATTAGCTTTCAGATCAGATAGTGAACCAGGAAAGAAGACTGGAATCGAAATGTAAAAGTTAAAACAAAAATAGTGAGAATGGATTGATTTGTTGATGATGAGTTTAAAGATTAAAATTATCAACAATTTTGTAATTTGTAAAAAAAACGCTTCTATTACAAAGAAACTTTCAAATAAAATGTCTCAATGCTAAACCAAAAATAAAAACGAATGTCACGAAAGCATTGTTGTCACATTTATTATCTTCAAATGTGTGATGTAAAGTATTGAAACACCAATGATCAATTTTCAAATCCACACATTCCTTAATTCTTAATTTAAAGAACTAAATCAGGGGTGTGCAACCTTTTTTACAGGAGGGCCAGATATAAACAACTGGGTGAAACCGCGGGCCGCATGTTTATTTGACATATGATTTCTAGTAGTTGCAGGCACAAAAAAGTAGTTTTTTGTTATTCATATGGTATTATTAGGGGATCTCCTTGCAGAAATAATAAGTTAAGACGTATAAATTTCTGAAGAAAACTGCTATTTAAATCTATTGTCACACAGTCTTTAAACGAGTTCAGTGAGAAATTTGCAGCTGGCTTCTTTTCCCCACGGATTTTTCCAAATTTACTTCAATGGAAGTGCTAGCAATAAAGCGAATTATTTGAAGTCCATTTTCCAAGTGTTCGTCTGTCAGAACCGATCGATAGGGAGATTTTATGACGCCCATTTTAGAAAAAATTGTTCGCACAAATACGTTGAGCTAAAAAGAGCCATTTTTGAAGCCATAAATTTTTTCAAATGTGGAAAGTCATCTTGGTTGAGATGTTTTCGGTAAAAATCGCCAAGATTCATTTCTAAATACTTTGCTTTCAAATCTGTTTTCTCTTGAAGATCAATCAGTTCAAGTTATATCTTCTGGTGCTTTGTTAATGTCTGTGTTGAATGCCGAAGAGAATATACCAAACAAATGCTCATGAGATTTAAAGTCCTTGAAACGAGCCAAAAATTCATAGGCCTACAACAATTTTTCAAGTTGGTCTGCAGATTCAGTTTTCTTCTCAGGATGCATTCCATGGTGTCTCAAAGTTGGAAAGTGGAAAAGACTTCCTGTCTGTATGTGGCTTTCCAAAGTCGTAATTTGTTCATAAAGCCTTTTATGTGACCATACATCTCATTCGCATACTGTTTTTTTGCTGCAGTCTTACATTGAGTTCATTCAATTGTTTTGTTTTGCCCTTTTCAATTGCCACTTTTTCAATTTTTTTTCTTC
The DNA here is from genome assembly GCF_918807975.1 of Aplidium turbinatum. Taxonomy (NCBI): domain Eukaryota; kingdom Metazoa; phylum Chordata; class Ascidiacea; order Aplousobranchia; family Polyclinidae; genus Aplidium; species Aplidium turbinatum. The sequence goes on along the minus strand of NC_137486.1, from coordinate 23,011,476 downwards.
CAATGTCTCTACTTTTTTACTTCTAATTTTAACAAATTTTCTATTTTGACTGGTTCAACAAATTTGGCAAGGAATGGGCCGCTAGGCTGAAGTTGTTCTGATCCAACTGCTTGTAGGCCTATAGCCTAGGCTAGGCCTACATTAGGCAACTGCTAAATTTGACGCAAGCCGGCTCTACAAAAGGTCTAAAGCAAGAGATCAAATAAAAACGCGACAAAGCCAGAGACAATAGCAGGGCTCCACCTCTGATCTTCTGACGTTCCAGATAATTAAATACAACGGATTAGCGGTGGCCGGTGGGAAATTTCTAAAATGGTTAACAGAAGGTGTGAAATTACAATAATCCACTCCACAATGAATTGTTCACATGTACCAGACTAAACTAAATTATAAACACGTTTCGCGGGCCGCACACAATTCAAAATTGGTACATCTTCGCAGGCCGCACAATTTTTCTTCGCGGGCCACATTTGGCCCGCGGGCCGCACGTTGCACACCCCTGAACTAAATTGTTAAACTTTGTGGCATTGCTACAATTTATCGGGTATGCTGACTCTTCGGCACCGTTTGCTATTCAAGCACTCTGTCAGTTGCAGTGTGGTTGTAGTTGTAGACATAGGTGACTGCTGATGCACAGCACACTTTCATTTTGTTATTTTTGATATAAATGTGATGATTAGTAATTTCGTGTTGTTATTGTTTCAGAAGAAATATTTTCGCTGCAGGAACAACTTACCAACCAATCAGGCAAATAGAAACTGTTTATTTTAACTTTGTGTTTAAACAATGTAAAACGTTGTGTGAAAAGACATTATTGCTGTCTATCTATTAACTTGCTGTGTGCGTATTAACTTTCAATTACCGTTTTCAGCTCAAGCGCTCTGACAGTACCAAACTTTTGTAGTTGCTGAGTTTGGGATATTATTTGTGTTTTGTTTGATTTATGTGTTTTTGTTGTTACGTTATGTTCATAGAAATGTTTCTCATGTTTTGGCATGCATTTACTAACCGTCACATTGCGATTGTAACCTTATTCAACGTTTTATTATTTTCTCTAAGTGTTTTCAGTATAATTTTCGTTGGTAATTTTTTTTTGTAAAATACTGCTGCCTGGGTGGAAGCTGACTTGGTGACCTCATAAGGTCTTTCTCTTCCTTCCTCTTTCACTTCTATGTAATGTATCAGTGTATTTGTCGTGATAATTTGAGAAGAAATAAACCAGTTATTGAGTGATTGATGTACACTTTCATCTGCTATTGTTAATATAATTGTGATGATTATTGAATTCGTATTGTTGATTCACTGTTTCAGATGAAATATCGTCTCTGAATGAACAACTCACAAATAAGTCAGCTATATGTAACCATGGCCATGATGTAACTTTCTATTTCAATTTTTCTTAAAATGTAACATATCGTAAAACCTCTATTTCACCGCCATGGCGGTCTATTTTTCAACTCTTGTTTAAAAGTGGCGTTCTATTAGAGGTGACGTTCAATTAGAGGATGGCGCTCTACTTTTCGACTAGCTGGTCAGAATTTTGAAATAAAGTTTATTAATGAAAAGAAAAAACACCAAACACATTTACCGGTATATACAGGTAATTTTTAGTTTAAAATTCGTTTGTTTTTAGTTTAAAATTGAAGCAACCTGTCAGGCCCCAGGATTGGCAACACGCAAAGTGGTGTTCTATTGGAGGTGGCGTTCAATTAGAGGGAGACGCTCTATTTTTCAACCCTTCTTTAAAAGTGGCGTTCTATTAGAGGTGACGTTCAAATAGAGGTGGCGCTCAAATAGAGGTTTTACGGTAATTCAATTTTAACTTCGATAATTTTTTGGCATTACTCCGTTTCTTTTATGTGTCTAAAAATGGCAACAAATTTATTTATTTTTCAGACAGGATAGTGGCATTAGAAGGAAGACTGGTGTCCCAATATACAGGTAAACACAAATAGCTTAGACTTTATATCTGTTATTATGTGCTCAAACGGGCTTGTTCTCTTTCCTTTCTTTGGTCTAAGTTTTTAACGCCATGCAAATAATAAGAAACAAATGTGCACTTTTCGTTTTATTTCTTCATTTTCTCTACTCTAGTGATAAGCAAAATAAACGACCGTTCTGTAACTCAACCAAACTAAAACTGTCTGAATTTTTCTACCCGTGGTCAAAAAATGCATCGTGGAACTTACAAAAAAATGTGAGATCATCTGAAGGCAAGCGCGAGACTAATTTAGTTTCTCGCGCGAGCTTGCGGTGATCGAAGCCAAACGTCACAATTAAGCCTACTTCTTCAGCCAGAGTAATAATAATTGATATTTTGACATCACTCGACATAATCATTCAGCAACATGAGAACCTTAGGCAACTTGACCGGAACAAAAACATCATGGAAGACTATTTCAGCAAAAAAACAATTCCTGTGTTTCTCGGCAGTCGAGTGTAGCAAGAACTCAGCGATATACACGTGTTTCGCCCATGAGGCTGGGCTTTTTTTTCGGTTATTGGCTGCCTCAAGCTGATCTGCCTGTCTCGACTTTCCTCTTGCTGATGTTGGAGCAGACTAGGAGATGACGGGTCAAGCTCGAGAACTAGCGCGTTTTGATAGGGAGTTGATTTTAATTAAGTTTGTTTGTGTGTGTGTTTCTTCTTGTTGCCCACTTGAAGAAGAGCACCTGTTTGTGGAAAACGGGCCACTGCAGTCTGACATCTCATTTGGCGGAGATGTCAAAGAGCAGCGGCCAGAGGAAGGGTAGCTTTAGCTGACCTCAGAGTCTTCTTGGGATGGGCCGCTGCAATCCCGTCATCCCAGGGCGAGTGGGTCAACAGAGAGGGACGGTAAAAGAAACCCCGCTACAATCACTTTTCCCGCATCGGGCCGTTTCAGATGAGTGAGAGGGACGGGTTAAAGATGGGTTGTTACGCCCTTGGCTGTCTAAGCTTCTTCGAAGATGTTTTATGACCGTACTATAGTGAGACCCACCGCTGCAATCAGTCGTCCCTAATCAGTCGTCCCTTCATTTGACAAATATCATATTATTGCAATAATACTATTTATTGGGTGCAAGACCGCTATTTAATTCAGGGCACGCGCGTTAATGATCAATGAAGTATAGGCTGCAAAAGCATTTTCGAACAGATCCACCTGAGTGTCCAATAAAACAACCATCTTCCTTTGCAAACTGCAATATACTGTAAAATTTATAACAGACTGTAGCCTCCGTTGGTGTCAGTAGAAATCCTAGTTAGACAATTAAATTAAATTCAATTTATTTTTTCTTTGTCGGAAAACCACAGCAATGATAAAGTTACAAATAGTGAAAGGGAACAAAAACCAACTGAAGGAAAAGGCGACAAAACCAAAGAAGTTTAAAACGTGCATGCGATGTAAATTTAAAGCATACGTTGATGAAAGTAAACTTAAGCACGGCCACCAAACCTAACAGTTTAAAATAGATGAATTAGTTGAACGAACTAGTTGGCTCCACATACCTAAAGCAACTGGAGGTGTGCCAGTTGATGAAACCATGCGGGGACGCCTGAACCCTACAACCAACACAAAAAAAAAATCAAAAACACGAGCATTTAAGAATAAACGTACAGTAGCCTACTAAGCGTATAATACAGAAACTATGTACAGTATTTCATTTTAAATAAAATGAAATGTTTGCAGCAACGACAGTGATATGGTTTTTAAATAGGAATCGATAACTGATGGGTACAGGAATTTAGATTAATTAACTTATTATTTGAGCATGATATCAAAGCAATGTTCATGAATGATGAAAAATGTAGTGAAGAAGATGTGAAAATGGTCTTGATGGCATGCGGGTGACTTCGGTATCGGAGAGGGATGGAGTTTCTTTGGAGTTTTTCAATGAATTTCCAACCAAACTACTGGAGAGTGATGCAACTTCATTGTTGTAGTAGCCTACTCTTGTCAAACAAATCTACACAACAAAGTAGTTACAGTAGTTAGTACACAACAGAGTGGTTAGCGCGTTGGGCTCGCAGCCGAGAGCCTGCATGTTCGACTCCAGCCACCCGCACTTGCTGTTGTTTCTCTGGGCAAGAAACTTCACGATAATTGCCTCTACCCAGTGATCGATTTCGAGTAATGGGTAGTACCAATTTTAAGTCATAAGTAGAGTAGACAACCGGAAACAGACATCGCCGTCGGCTGCAGCGTGGGTCAGGCGTACGTCGGAAGGCGTACACCGATGCATAGCGCTCAAGTCCGCTTTTCCGCAATGCAGGATAAAGATATGAAACAAACAAAGTAGCAGAGAGTTATAAGGTTACCGGTATGCGAACAAGTACAATATACGTAGTTCGGCTAATTAAAGGCGTATTGCATTGGTAACATATTCGCATCTAATAGCAGCCTATTGAAATTGAACAATTTTTGGTGGTGATGGCAGACGCACGACAGATGACAGCTGTAATAAGCTAAGCAGGTGAGGTAGCCTACTTGGTGTCAAACAGTAGTCCTTGAACATAGATTAAATATACAAAAGTGGTATCAACTACACAATAGACATATGCTAATCAGCTTGAATTTCAGTTCGCAGATGGGTTTTCAGTTTGCTGCAGAATAATGAATAGGTTTCGATTTCAATAATGTGTTTGGGGAGATCGTTCCAGACTTTAACTCCACTAAATTGGATGGATTGTTGGGCTAACTTTTTAGAATAATAGGGAGAAAAAATCGATTGCTACTTCTAGTTGATATGTGATGCAAGTTGCTGTTAGGTTGAAATAGTGAGTTAAAGTTTTTAGGCAGTTTGTTTACAATGGTAACATGACCATGCTCCCAAGCACTAATGCACTATCTTAGATTGCTTTCAATGAGAGAATGATAGAGAGAAATCAAGTTTGTGGTATTTAGTAAGGTTTAATCTTGCAGATTATTACGAAATTTTGTCGCACTTTTTGTAGCAAGTGAATCATATGAAATTTCCATGACAAATTTTCATTCAGTAAAATGCCTAGAAAACTAACAGATGGGTAGTTGAATGGTTTGAAACACAACGCACAATTTTGTTCTTCGCCCACGAAAATACACTGCATCGAAACGTATGGAATAGCAGTAAAGGCTGTAAACAATCAAATGATTTTCAACAACTTTTGAACAAATATCAAACATTGTTCCGGCGGTTCGATTGCCCCTTCTGGGATATGTGTTACGTTGTTTTTACGTTATTTTATGTTTCATTTCTATGGCATGACTTGCATGCTGACGCAGGCGTAGAATGGGATCAGCGCTTCTGCATTATACCCATGGCAATTGTGTAAAGAAATGCCGCGTCCTTTTGTGCTGGATCTCAAAACTTGTTGTAATGAGATGCTGCATGGACGGCTCTTACATTGTGCCATTTCCTGATTTGGATTTATATGACGGTCAAGTGCAGGCTGCAGTTCGATCTCTCCTACTACCAAGAAGATATTTTATTCTCATCAAAGCTGCCAATAGATAGAAGTTAAAATTTCGCTTATCGTATGATTTTAATCCGACAATATCGATAAACCATTCAAGCTGTTATTCCTTGTATCAAGCCGCATCAAGCCCTTGGTGGTTACGACCTAGTTCTACTAAACTAAGCAACAAGCAAGATAGAAGATCTGGTGGATCCAACATTAATATCTCAACTAAACATTATAAAATTCTTTTCTCAGCAATGCGAAACGGATTTGCAAAATTAGATAACGGATGGATTGGACTGGCCAATGGATACCAATACAAACTATTACGTGACAGACAAAATTATAACGCAAGCAGACAATCTTGCCAAGGAATTGGAGCTGATTTGGCAGTTTTCGGCGTCAGAACTATAGAGAATAGAAGGTGAGGCTACAAGCACTGTTTGCAAAAGTTGTAAGATTACTAACAAATCAGTTTATCCATTAAAAATATAAAAATACTTTTGTAACCAAATTGACTAAAACAGAGTTTGTTAAATTTTTTGTACTCGTAGGCTACCCCATGAAATTCAGTGAAATGTCCTTGCCCCTTGCCCACTTTCGCCTAACACATTACATAATACAACGACATATACCGTAAGCGTATTATTTGTAAAACCTGCTGATATTCGGCACTAAGAGGAATTGACTAATCAGAAATCAGGAAGCCGTTCACGCCCCTTAGAAGGAGGAAATTTCTCCTTAACGTCATTCCATTATGATATTAAAATAGAATTACAGTTTTGCAATTTTTGGTATGGTTTATACTGGCAAGAACTAATTATATTGAAGTAAGTGGTTTTGATCGCAATGTAGGCTCAGTTATGATTTCAAGTTTTCCAACTTTGGCCTGGTTTGTACTTGCAAAATTGAATTACTTTGAATCGCAATTTAGGCTGACTAATAAATTGAAGAACATCTTGCAACAGTGATAGAACATCTTTCAACAGAATAAAAATTTCAAATACTTAATCCGGCCAACTATCTGGCTAGCAAATAACATAAAGAGTTTAAGCTTTAAAACGCTGTCTGTTGCCGTCTTGCCAAATAGTAAAATCATGGTGGCTTGGAAGTTTTCAAATTGTAATTTCTGGATAAGTCTTCACATTCTTTTGGAATAAACATAGTTCTTTCTTCCTTTTAGGTAGATTCAATTCCTCATTCACACGTTAGCCTACCTTAACTGTAAGATTCTTGTGGCAAAGACCATGCCACGTAAAAAAACTCCTATTGGCCAATGAAATTCAATTTTATTTAGCCTATTCATTTATTAAGCTTTGATTTCAGACCTTGCAATCCATATGAAGAGAAGAGAACAATTCAACAAATTCACTTGCATGCAACATGTATTATAAGAATAGGGATGGTAGATCATAGGGATGCGAAACTACATCCGCTTTTGGCTTATCCGCAACACTAGAAGGGTTACGTTTTTTAAATAATGTTGGCGGAACAACGGAGTTGCGCGTTCCGTAATGTACTGTCCCTATAGGCTATAAGACATAGACTTGTGCAAGGGTAGTCGGACCGCTCGGCATGCGACAAATCAGCCATTCCATTTCAGCTACTGCCAAGTCAGCAGATGAGCTTTACGTGCTCACGTCAGACTTGCTTAGTCATCGCTTATTAAACTCATTTTATTGGCTTTTAACATGCCAAGTTATGGATTGTTTAGTTTCATCATTTGCCATTTTATTAGCCTACTGTACTTGCATCTTTCAAACATGTACTATGTTCTTGATTGATTGAACTTCAAAACTTCTGACAATGCTGTTAAGAATTCAGGAGTACGACTGGGAAGTTTGAATTTGGGAAGCTTGTGTTGTAGGCTACACTATAGGGACTGAAGTGAGAGAAGATAAGAGAATGAGGAAGGTAGATGTTTGCTGTTTACAAGAAGTCCGATGGCGGGACAAAGGAGCCAGGTTTTTGCGTGTCAAAAGAAGGAGACACAAGCTGTGGTGGTTAGGCAGTGACATTGGCATCGGAAAAATTAGGATTTAGTAAAGGAAGAGTTATATAAAAATGTTGTAGAGGTAGTAATGGCGATGGTGTTCGAGCACGTAGAGTAATTCATACCTATGCAGAACAAAGAGATAAAGACCAGTCTTTTTTGAAGCAAAATTAATGAAGATGATTAAAATGGAAGATCCGATGCAGAAAAAGAAATATTTATGACAAAATCGCCCATGAATGAAGCGCAAAAAGTGATCAGGAAATCATATTGGGTCCTGGAGACTCTGGGCACGTTGGCAAAAAAATTGATGGCTTTGAAGGTGTCCATGGAGGGTTTGGCGTGGAAGAAAGGAATCGCGATAGAAGGCGACTACTTGAGTTCTGCGACAAAAAGGACCTGTGTGTTACAAATACCTGGTTTAAGAAAGAGGAAGGAAGAAAACGTGACTTTCAGTGCAAGTGGAAATAAAACTGTAATTGGCTTTGGGTTGGTATGCAGGAAAAACAAAAAAACTGATCAAAGATGTGAAAGTGATACCATGCGAACTTCAACATAGGTTGGTGGTTATCGACTTGGACAAGAAAGGTCTGAAGAAAACTGTAAATAAAAAGAGTGTCAGAAAAGAAGTTTGGAAGTTAAAAGATGCAAAAACAAGAGAAAGGTTTAAAAAGAAAGTTGAAAGTCGTGTTCACAACGATGTGGCTGATTCATGGGGATCCTTCAAGAGTGGAGTTCTGCAAGCTTGCGATGAAGTTTGTGGCAAAACAAAAGGCAGGATGGATCGAGGAGATACGTGGTAGTGGAATGAAGATGTGAGGGAAGTAATTGGGGAGAAAAAAGTCGCATAGAAAGATTGATGCTGAAATAGATCAGAAGAAACTAAGCTCAAGTACAGCTCAATTAAAAAAATCGGGCAAAGAAAATAGTTGTCCAAGCCATGATAAAAGAAGCTGAGCAGTATTTTACCAAACTAAAAAATCAGTTTTAACGAAGTACACAAGTTTATGAAGGTTCTGAAGTGGAAAGACGAAAAGACGTGGAAAGAAGAAGAAATAGAAGACTTGGTTCCATTGAGAAAGAACGTGGAAGAATTTGGAAAGAACATATGGAGGTGATAATGAACGAGGAAAACAAATAGGATTAAAATGGCAATAAAACATGATACAAATTCGTTGTATTTCTTTTTGCTGAAAATTGCTTTTTTTTTTTGGAGAGAGGGCACATTTTTCGTATTGTTTCCCGACCAGTCTTGTTTTTTCTCGGAGGCCCTGCCCTAAATGAGTACAGGTACCCCTGTTTAAAAATGTCTTCAGGCCTAAAGAAAAAGAAAGTCCATTTCAATATCAACATTGATCAAACAAAAATATTTTGTTGCGATAAAAAAGAAATTTATCTAAGTTTCGCTGTTAAAGAAAATCAATTTCGTTTGTTTGTAAAGTCGAAGCGATTTGCTAATTATTCAAGCTGGAGAGTGATTAAATCTATAGTAGGCTAGCCTACTATACAGCAAACATTAAGAAGGAAAATTCTTTTCTGCTTAGGTTTTATGTTAAACAATTTTTATGCACAAACCGAAACATAAACAGGAAGAATAGAAACGCTACCAACTGTTGGGAAGCAAGTAGTTGAGATTGCGAAGTGTAAAAATGTCTTTAACTAATTACTGGTGAAAATTACAAAAATATTAGGTTGTGATGTCACAAATTACTGGCAAAACTGTTTTGTAAAGTCAATACGATTAAAGAGTTGATTCTGATTGACATGCTTGATGAAACTGCAAACATGTCGAAATTCCATGTAGTAGAAATGAATTGAGTAAAAAGTATTTGTACTTTTTTAGATTAAATTTGTTTCCGAGTCTTCACCTCGAAATTAATTCTTTCACTTTATTGATGCATAGAAGGATCTGCAGTAGCAATAAATACTATTTCGCTGAGTTATAGATCGCATCATCTTCTGGATCTCAATTGGTTTGGCTTCGGGCTGGCAACAGTTTTTTCATTTGATTGTAAATTTTCTGGTTTGATTTTTTAATGACCAGATTAATTATGGAAGTTCAGTTTCACTTTTATATTATTAAATAATTAAAAGACTTTGCACGGTTTTGAAATCTTGTTTTGAACTGACCTTTGACCTTTTAAACTAAATCCGATTTTCTCTGTATTCATAATATTTCTCTTCAGTGCTTGGTTGTTGCAATATTGTAAGATTTCGAAAGCATAGAAATATTTTATATAAAAAAAATTACTTATCTACAGTAATTGTTCAAAAATACAGTTCAACAACATGAACCTCTAAAAGCAGATGTCGATTATTTTTTATTGTCGATATGCCTCATCGCTTTCATACTTTGTTCACTGTGTTGTCAGGATCATCGAGGACGGTTTCAGGCCTCCATGGATTATTTGGATTGGAATGAATGACATCGACATGGAGGGAACTTGGAAATGGATCAATGGCGATCTTGTAACTGATGCCGATGCGTTGTGGGACTCTGGAGAACCCAACAGTCAAAGTGGAGATGAGGATTGCGTGTATGTGACCTTGGACAACCTACGCAGCAGTGACGTTCAATGCTCGGCCGACCGCCAACCTCTATGTGAAAAAAAATGGAATTAAACAATTGCTAACTAACGTTAGTCAGGGACAATAGAAATCCCGAGTGGAATATCATCGATTGTTACGTGAAGTATTTGTCGACTCATTGTTACGAAATAATTACCAACAAATCTAATAACAAATAACAACGTTGAATATTGAACGTTCAATTATTGTCATTGAGTAATGTTCGCTGGTAATTGTTTTATAGTTTTCAGCTTCGATCAAAAAGTTAATGCAAAAAACAATGACGTAATAATAAGTGAATGTGTCGCAGTAGATTACGAAATTCATTGATGTGCCGTAGTCCAAAGAAGTTTGAAAATGTTTTCCTTTGAACAGACGGAGCTTAGCAATAATACGAGATTCAACATACAAAACGAGCTACAACAAGATAATTGCATAAAAACAAAATCCAAAGAGTGAAGTCCACCAGAGCACAAACTTTATTTCTGTGTTATAATGGTAAATGTCGTGCTGTTACTGAGCTAAGTCTGTTTTAACCTCTCTACCTAAGTTTGCCTTAGAAGGCTGCTGAAATGTGGTTAATTATTATTATTTTCACCAATTTTACAATGCCCTTGTTATTATACCATAGCGACTTTTGTTAAATATATTTTGTTATTTGACAGCCATCAATACTAAAATCACATGACGTCATTGTTCCGAAGACTCGTTTGTCTGCACGCAGCGCCAGAGCCGCTTGTTGGCTCTTGGCGTAATTGATTGTGCTCGCGCCTTTGCTTGATTATTCTTAGAAGTTTTACCTGAAGAGTTGATTGGTACGTGGGATTGGTTGGTACAAAACTTGAAGTTCGTGAGTAGATTTTGGTAGCTCGAAGCTGCAGGTTTTCATCTGACTCTCTTTAGGAGCTGTCGTCAGAATAATAATAATGTAGCGGTTTTATTTATTATCGCTCTACAACAGCCAAGGTCTTTTAGCCACAGGTTCAATTTAATATCAGATTTACGATCATCACATTATCACCCGACTTATTCTCACTGCGTTATGCAAGAATGAACACAATCGGTACCGTTTTTAAAGTCTTCGGTTTGACCCGACCTGGAATCGATCTCGGATCTACCAGCACCAGAACCGAAGTCGAAACAACTCGGCTACTGGGCTGGTTGTGGTCAGAATAAAATTAGCCTAAAAGTGATGAAGTATTTATAGTAGAAAAAAATGAAATGTAAATTTGTCTGATCCGGATAATTCAAAATTAACGAAGAAGTTTTAAGGCATAAACGATTTTTTTTTTTGACAGCACAAGATTGGATTGAAAGTTTTTATAAAAATTGCTTCCAGTGCTGCGAGGTGGAACGAGAAAGGGCCTTTAGCGATATCAGTTGATTCTGCAAAAATATCAGCACAAAAGACAAAGAAGAAAGTTACTCATGAAGGGTCAATAAAATAAGGAAACCGACCCAAGTTTAACTGCCTGGACTTAATCAAATTCTGAAAAAAATTGTATAATTTTTCATTTCAACGAGACATGGACTGCGTATAAAAATAGTGAAGATTAACATTGGATCAAATAATTTTTTAAATTCCATCAGCTCCACGACATTGAAACCTTGATACAATAAGCATCCATTTTTACTCATACTTGTATTACAAAAATTGCATAGGTTGTAGTGGATCTATTTTGTTTACCGATGGTAGATCAGCCAGCAATTCTTAACAGAAAGTCTAACAAGCTCTTTTTCAAATTCTTTCTAAAGTCCCGTTTTTTTTGTTTTTTTTTCAAACTCCGTTTTCGGGCAGCAAAACATAGCAAAAAACACGGTTCGTGTGAACTGGTGTTGGAAACATTATTTGCAGCCAGCCGATATTTAAAGTGCCTCTGACAGGAAAATAAATTTGCTAAATTTACCTAAGATACCAAAGACATGACACTAACAAACTTCCCTGACCAGAAAATAGTAAAAAATATCAACAGGCTAATAAGTTACACGCTTGCAAACTTTCGTTGACATCGGCGAATCTGGCACTCATTCAATTGCGAAAACAAAAACGGCAACCTCGCTGTGACGTCACCGTGGGTGGGAAGGATACAATGTTTCTCTGTGGTGAGTTGGTAAAGTATGGTACGACTGCTCCAAAACGTCAATGTGTGGGGCTCTATTGGTCTAAAGCAGAGGCGTGCAACATACGGCCCGCGGGCCAGAGCACGGCCCGCGGTACCCATTTACGTGGCCCGCACATTTTTCATCAAGTAGCCCATTGTTTTTAAATACTTTTCACTGTTAGATCGGAGGATGTTGTTATTTGTAACGTCATCATTAGCATTATCGACTTTTAGCATTATTAGGCTACATCATTAGCATTATTGTTGCGTCATTAGTAAGCGTTGTAGAAAACCGCCTTGTTCTTCTGGCAATGAACCAATGATTCAGTAACATAAATCTTACTTTATGGGTGCAGCGTGGTGAATATATTAATATTTATTCTACAAAAAGCTTAGCATAGTAAAAATGTCTACAAGTAAGAAAAGGAAGGTTGATTATGAAAGGTGGAAGTTCAACAATGAGTGGTGCATAAATTACTTCGTTGTTCAACACAATCAAGATGTTGTTTGCCTGATTTGTCAAAACACTATAGCAGTAATGAAAGAGTACAATATCAAGCGACACTACTGTGCAAAACACTCTGCTAATATGATAGCATTGTGGGTCAATTACGGGTTGACAAAATGCAGCAGTTGAGAAAGTCTTTGAGCAAACAGCAAGAGGTATTTCACGGTTACAAGAAAGACGTTGAGCTTGTTACAAAACTGAGCTTCAAGCTATCTGAAACTCAATGTGTAACTTGATTGTGTGTACTTTTCTATTAAATAAATTGTTCATATAAATTCATGTGTTATTCGATAGACTGGCCCTCAGCATCATTATAATTGTACGTTGTGGCCCATTGCGATAAACAGTTGCACGCCCCTGGTCTAAAGCATGTGCAAAATGAGAATTACCGAAAGGAAAAAGTCAGCTTATTATTACTATCAGGTTTAGATCAAATAGATTGAGTTTATTTTTATCAAACAGCATCTCAATTCAATTGCAATTGCAGTTTTTCTAAACTCTTGTAGGGCTACAATTTGGATAATTTTTTATTTGTCCTAATCTGGCTATAGCCATTTGCAGTGTAACAGCAGTATCTCACAGACAGTACACTTAATTTATGGTTGAGGTAGGCCTAATGCCTGGAAATTGCTGTTTATGTGACAGAGTCAGTGACAAAGACGTGTGCTATATTTTCATGCTTTCAAACAAAACAAGGTGCTGAGTAGAAAATAGTCAAAGTTTTCTTCAAGTGTTCGAAAGTGGGATGGACCATACAAAAATAGTCGAATATGTTCTCTTCACTTCACTGGAGATGATTTTGTTAACACCACCAACCCGATTTGGATCTTCTCAGCAATGAGTGGCGTGCTGGGAACTGTAGGTGGTGCGTTTGCCACAAGTGCGAGTTTGTGTCCCAGCCCAATGAATGTGTATGTTGCCATGAAGTGCCATAGACGAAAGAACTTTTGAAGAAAGACGCATCTAGCTGTGTTACCAATTTGACCGATTTTGAGGCACACTTACATCCCGCAGTTCTGAGGACTTTTTTTTATGAGGAGCCGGAAGAACTCGAGAAAAAAACAATAAACCGAAAGGAGAAAACGGAGACCTATCAAAAGAGTAAAGATGCTACATTAGGCTAAAAATACCCTAAACGCTAAGGAATGCACACTAAACGAAGTTATTTTATTTCCTTGCAGGCAGTATCGGTAATTAGTCGCTTACAGGCATTTATTGGAGTGGATACTACAAGGTGGTGCTCTCGGAAGCAACAATCGGATTGTGATGCCGTCATGCATTGTTTGGCAAATCCGAAACAATTTTCAAGTCCAGATGGCCGTTACACCGGATTTCAATGGCCAACTGAAGGCACATTATGAGGGAGAGAGAGAGAACTTTTATTTATTTATGAATAGTGATGAATGATGATGAATTAAATATGAATGATGATTCGTACGATTTCTTTATTTTTCACTTCAAGTATATTTTAGGTTTTGTAGGAACATATCCAGTACAGTTTTATTAAACTGCAAAAAACAATAAATCTTCGAAAAAAGCAACTGCTTGTACTAACTCAGACCAAACTGTGATCCACCAATTACATCTAGAAAGCATTTGTTTCATCCGTCGCTAACAACGCCCACCCACGATGACGTAATACCACCAAAGTCGTCCCAGAGCAGTGAAATATGGAGTTTCGCCTGTGGTGGCGCTGCGGAACTGTCGTTTTGTATAAATTTAGCCCTAACTAGTCGAGCTTTGAGGTTAAGATTAAAAAGTTCGCTAAGCATAATTTTGCGCTAGAAAATGCTTAGAAAATTTACTATACTTGGGTCCAACCTGTCAGGGGCACTTTAAGGTTGATGAAAAACGTCATGAAAAGAGAGTCACAAAATGACGTCACACGATCAGTACAAATTTGTGCTTTCGTTCACAATTGATATCTCAGCTCGTGCAATGCATCAATTACACATGCCAACAAAAAAATTTTGGCACAAAAGGTGCGAATGATTTTATGGTATTTCAAGGCCCCTGATTCCGAAACGACACTTAGTTTTTTTCGAATTGGCTCATGTTTTTAAGATAGTCGACAATGAAACTATTTTTGAAATGGTTACTCAAAAGCTTTCAATTAGCAAATTACTTATTTTAGCCCTGTTTACCATTATGATGTCATAATTACACTTGTCTAGTTCAATTGGTTGATATACTGTAGAACAGCTGATAACCTCTCATAATCAGAAGAATTGTGCAAATTATGACTAAAGCATGAAATTTTCACCAGTGTTAGCACGTACCATGAGGGTCATTTTAACAGTGGGACGTAAGTCAGATTTAACCTCTGATGACCTTGAGAAATCAATGACTTCTATTTGACGTCATTGGTCAATAGGGTGAGTCGAAATTTGGACTTTTTCTCCGATTTCATTGCTGCAAACTTTCTTTCTTGCGAACAGTCATAAAACGACGTTCCTGAAAGTTTGAGCTTGATCGGACATGGTCTTCATTTCCAAAAATCGCGATTTATAAAGGTACCTGAAGCCATTTTTTCGAGGCTTGAAAATGCATTGTTTTCAATAGGGAGTTGTTTTCACGAGATTTGAAAACGTCATAACTTACTTAATTCTTATTGAAAAAGATGACTTATGCGTCAACAGATTTAATATAATTAGGAGAATCCAATTCATTGTGTACAGACTCCGAAAAATGATGACGTCATCAATGACGTCATTAAACGGTAATTTGCAAATAGCGATAAAACTGATAATCTTACATGCTTCATTTCTAAGTTTTATGATAATTAATTGATGTACTTTCAAAACATAAACATCATGCTGGTACTTGATGGCGTAACTGATGACGCTAAGCATATCATGGTTGGTTGTCATGATGACGTCATGATTGTGAACGTCAAGCTCATGTAAAATGCAGTTGTAGAAAAAAAGATGAAATATCACCGTGTGAGCTTTTCTTCATAATGGAACAAAGATCTAGAAAAGATAAAAATGGCGATTGCAATTACTAGACCCTGACAGAACAACATCACGCTGAATGAATAAAGCCCATGATAGAAAATTACGGCTCAGCAGAAAAGAACATTTTTCAACTTCAGATACCCAGGCAGATGAACCAAGTACATCACATTGGTTTGTTGATTCAGATAGTTCATCAACACCGCTACCACGTCAGAAGAAAATTATCTTCCTGATATTCAGCAAACTAAATCTGCCCAGCAAGTAAAGAAATATCACTTACAGCACAGGCGAGGAAAACATTTAAATTTTACAGTAATGGAGGCAGAACGTTTTGGTATTTCAGACAGAGCAGCAGCGTCAGTGTGCAGTGCTCTTTTTGTGGACCGCGGAATTGTTACAAAAACTGACTGCTCCATGAATTGATAAAAACAAAATTAGAAGAGAAAAAGAACATCTACGAAATCCAAACGTTCAAAGTGCGCTCAATCCATCGCAAACCATTTCCATTTCTGATCAAGGAATATTTTGACGGAAGAAAAGATGAAACTGTTCAGATAGCATCAAGAACAAGTGGCAAGATTTCTGTTCGCAAAGTAGGCATTCTTTTTGACATATTTCAACGCAATGTCTCAAATTTTATCAGGAAAAAGTGAACAATACGGCAATGATTTAAAGTGCCCCTGACAAGTTGGATCCAAGTGTAGTAACTTTTTAAAGCATTTCCTAGCGCAGAATTACACTTAGCGAACTTTTTAATCTTAACCTCGTAGCTCGACTGGTTAGGGCGTAATTTAATAAAACGACTGCTCCGCAGCGCCACCACAGGCGAAACTCCATATTTCACTGCTCTGGGACGACTTTGGTGGTATTACGTCATCCTAAGTGGACGTCGTTAGCGACGGATGAAACAAACGCTTCTTAGATGTAATTGGTGGATCACAGTTTGGTCGGAGTTGGTACAAGCGGTTGCTTTTTTCAAAGATTTATTGTTTTTTGCAGTTTAATAAAACTGTAGGCTACTGGATACGTTCCTACAAAACCTAAAATATACTTGAAGTGAAAAATGAAGAAATCGTACGAATCATCATTCATATTTAATTCATCATCACTATTCAAAAATAAATAAAAGTTCTCTCTCTCTCTCTCATAATGTGCCTTCAGTTGGCCATTGAAATCCTGTGTAACGGCCATCTGGATCTGGAAAATTGTTTCGGATTCGCCAAACAATGCATGACGGCATCAGAATCCGATTGTTGCTTCCGAGAGCATCACCTTGTAGTATACACTCCAACATATGCCTGTAGGCATTTTTACTTGAGTGGTAGGCCTATTAACAAAATCATCTTCAGTGAAGTGAACATATACGACTAGTTTTGTATGGCCCATCCCACTTTCGAACACTTAAAGAAAACTTTGACCATTTTCTTGTCAGTACCTTGTTTTGTGGGAAAGTGGGAAAAGAAAGCACACGGTCTTTGTCACTGACAATGTCACATAAACAGCAATTTGTAGGCATTGCCTCAATCATAAATTAAAGGTACTGTTTGTGAAATACTGTTGTTACACTGCAAATGGCTATAGCCAGATTAGGACAAATAAAAAAGTATGAAAATTGTAGCCCTATGAAACTGCAATTTCAATTGAATTGAGATGCTGTTTGATAAAAGTAAACTCAACCTATTTGATCGAAACCTGATAGTAATAATAAGTTCACTTTTTCATTTCGGTAATTCTTAATTTGCACATGCTTTAGACCAACAGAGCCCCACACATTCACGTTTTGCAGTAGCCGTACCATACTTTACCAAGTCATCACAGAGAAAGAATGTATCCTTCCCGCTTACTGTGACGTCACAGCGGTGTTGCCGTTTTTATTTTCGCAATTGAATGAGTGCCAGATTCGCCGATGTCAACGAAAGTTTGCAAGCGTGTAACTTAGTAGCTTGTTGATATTTTTGCGATTTGTTGGTCAGGGAAGTTTGTTAGTGTCATCTTTTTGGTATCTTAGGTAAATTTAGCGAATTTATTTACCTGTCAGAGGCACTTTAAAGGGGTATTAAAGGAAAAACCTGACTTGGCGATTTTCCACGTTCTTTGTGTTTAACATGCTACCATAAAACGATTTTCAATAAAATTTTGCCCCACTGCGGTCTGACCACCATTGTGCGCGTGCTTTTGTCAGAGCTTTCAAAACGAGATTGGCCTGAGCAACGAAGCGTGCGACTGTAAAGAACGTCATAAAGTCTACGTCATAAAGTCTAGCAATCAACCGATCACGCAATAATTGTTACTGCGGGCGATTTGACTGTAGGCTATGTATGTATGTACATCAAAACAGCACATTTCAACATCAAAACAGCAGACAGTTTGCTCAAAACATCAGATGTGGTAACGTGGCTTTTGTTATTGCTGGACTTTATGACGTATTCTTGAGCTGTGTTTGCACGTTTTGGTCATTTTGAAAAAAATGAAAATAAATGAAACACTGAACTTTGGGCCTTGCCAGCGCTATTGAAAACAATTTTTTTTGGGTAATTGTTTTTGAAATGTATTCTTGAATGTTCAGTTTACTCATTTTAATGCTTAATTCCGGTTTGAAATTTTCCTTTAGTATGCCTTTAAGGATATGCTTTGCTTTTGGTCCGTTGACCAAATTTCGACCCACCCTGTTGACCAATGACGCCAAATAGAGGTCATTGACCTCTCAAGGTAATCAGAGGTCAAATCTGATTTACCTCTCATTCTTAAAATGACCCTTATGGTATGTACTAACACTGGTGAAAATTACATGCTTTAGTCATAATTTGCACAATTGTTATGATAACCCGCTGCACTAATATTGTAAATTTATTCGAAAGTTCAAAACGCAAGCAAGGGTTTTTCCTTTGCCCTCTTTTGTTTCAAGTGGTGATTTGCTTGAAACAAGTGTAAAACGGGTATGACTGAGAGTAACCTCAATACTTTCAGTAATGTTTTGGAGCAAGGTCAAGCTTTTTTTCTCAAAACTATTTCTACCACCTATTGTAGTTAGAGATTTAGTCATCAAAAGTGGCAGCAGGAATCTTGACTCCTCATCTCGATCAACGTGGCATTCTTGACTCCGGGGCTACGTTCTTTCGCAACAAGGTTAAATTCTAAGCAGCTACTTTACTGAAGAAGATAACTTTGTATTCTGTAATTACATAAATGGCCTTCCTACCTTGATGGGTGTTGCTCAGTAGGCCAATCATAATAAAGAGTTGCGCTTGTTCATCGATAGCTTTGTTTTGCTTATTAGTCTAGTTTGTTAAAGGCATACTAAATGAAAATTTCGAACGGGAATTAAGCATTAAAATGAGTAAACTGAACATTCAAGAATACAATCATTTCAAAAAAAATTACCGAAAAAAAATTGTTTTCAATGGCGCTGGCAAGGCCCAAAGTCCAATATTTCATTTCTTTCATTTTTTTTTCAAAATGACCAAAAAGTGCAAACACTGCTAGAGAATGCGTCACTAAAGACAACAATAACAAAAGCCACGTTACCACATCTGATGTTTTGAGCAAATTGTCTGATGTTTTGATGTTGAAATGTGTTGTTTTGATGTACATACATACATAGCCTAAAGCCAAATCGCCCGCAGTAACAAGTATTGCGCGATTAGCTGATTGCTATAGTATTTAGTGACGTAACTGTACAGTCGCACACTTCGCTGCTCAGGCCCAATCTCGTTTTGAAAGCTCTGACAAAAGCACGCGCGGAATGCTGATCAGACCGCAATGGGGCAAAATTGTATTGAAAATCGTTTTATGGTAGCATGTTAAACACAAAGAACGTGAAAAATCGCCAAGTCAGGTTTTTCCTTTAGTATCCCTTTAAGCAAAACAATGTATGCATTTTGTTTGTACATAGGAAGTCTGATACTGTTGAAGTCAACAAATATGTTAACGCAAAACACAAGTTATATATTCTACATCTTGTATCCTCAGGCTTGCTTCACGTCGTGTTTTGATTGTTACTGGGCCACTAAACGTTAAATGGCTGTTTGTTTCGGTTGCAATCAACGTGATTGGTTCCGAATAGCATTTATACAACTCAGAAATGTGCCTGGGATTGCTTCCAGTTTGTCTATGTAATAAACGACACGACGTTAAATTTATAGAGCCTCAAAATTGCGAAAAAACAATTTTTTTTGCTGTATCTCGAAAACTAGAGCCAATTTGAAAAAAACAACCAGTGGATTTTTGGAAGCAGGGGCGTCGAAATACCTTAACAACTTTCACATGTCGTGCCTTGATATAAAAAAATTGTTAGCTTGTGTTACTGATTAACTATATTATACAGTTCCCAGACAGCAAATCTTTTATTTTTACATTGATTCAACGTCTGCAGACGTTGAATCAATTTAAAATTACAGATTATGTCGTCTGAGTTGCACTTGAAGAACAGACAGGGCTGTCAGATCACAACAATAAAGAGGATGATTAATTCAAAAGTGAGGGAGCATTTGGAATTAACTGCTCTTAACAGAAAAAGTGCCATGCCATTAGAGATCATATACTCGATTGCTAAACTTGTTCAAACAATAAACCATCCATGGAGTCGTTTAGAATTGTACGTAAATGCTTCATCAAATTTGATATTAAAATCCACGAGGCTTTGCTCATAAAATCTTGTAATTCTCGCATCAATAGGCAGATTAAATAAAAAATAAGAAAAGCAAAATGCTTGAAGGAGTGTGTTCAAAATATAGCTGCCGAATGCAGCCAAACATTTATAAAACTTCATTCAACATGTAATACAATGTCATTAAAGCGTATTGATAGTATTAAAAATATTTTTTTGGGAGGTTAACCTAATATTCTGGGTGAGAAGTTGCTTCCCAAGCCCCCCCCCCCTCTCCCCGTGGCTACGTTCCTGGCAAACGGACGGATGAAGCGGCATGTAAGCTGGTTATTTTTCAATCCTGCTAGAGTTATTCTGCTAGAGTTATTCCTCAATTCTTCAATCCTGCTGGAGTTAGCAATTCATCAGAAACGGGTGAAAAGCATCCAACGACTTTGAAGTCACTTAAATAGTTTTGGTCTGCAGAGCTAAAATACAGTAATGAAAGTCTAATAATAATCAAATATATGCAATGCAATGTACAAAAAAAACGCAAAACTTGCTTCCACTCTGTAAATCCACTAAAAATTGCTTCTTAAACATCTTTTAACAAAGACACGTTATGAAAAGAGTAATTTAACTCATTTGTATATTTAATTAGTATTGCATAGTCAGATAATAGTTTTAGAAATTGAAGGGTGCAGTTTTTTTACAGTACAATGAAAATTCTTTACATATTCATGATTTGCACAAAAAAACTCCAGAAAATATGATATGGGATATAAAGTAGGCAAAAAAATGTTCATGCCCCTAATAAAGGATGTATAGATTACTTCTGCCGGGCTATCAACAATATTTTTTCATAAATATGAACAAATAATAAAGTAACCCATAGCCTACTTACAAAATCAAATATAAAGTGAGCACTTGGCCACGTGCATCAGCGTGCCTCCTCCTTCAATGCTTGAGAGCAGAATTCTAGCTCTGGAGAGACGTTTCTCAACGGTATTGGCATTTAGCAAGTGTTTCTTTATGTGTTTGAAATTTGCAATTTCTAGACAATTCTTCACATTCTTTTGGAATGAACATAGTTCTTTACTTCTTTTTAGGTAGATTCAATTCTTCATTCACACGTTAGCCTATCTTAACTGTAAGATTCTTGTGGCAAAGACCATGCCACATAACAAAAGACTCCTAATGGCCAATGAAATTCTATTTAATTTAGCTTATTCATTTATTAAGCTTTTATTTCAGACCTTGCGACCCATATGAAGCGAAGAGAACAATTCAACAAATTCACTTGCATGCAACATGCACTATAAGACATAAAGGCTTGTGCAAGGATGGTCGGACCTGATCGGCATGCGACAACTCAGCAATTACATTTCAGCAACTGCCAAGTCAGTAGATGAGATTTACGCGCTCACGTCGGACTTGCTTAGTCATCGCTTGTCAAACTCATTTTGTTGACTTGTGACATGCCAAGTTATGGCTTGCTTAGTTTCATCATTTATCAACTTCAAAACTTCTGACAATGCTGTTAAGAATTCAGGGGTGCGACTGTGAATTTTGAATGTGGGAAGCTTGTGTTGTAGGCTACACTACAGGGACTGAAGTGAGTGAAGATCTGAGAATGAGGAAGGTAGATGTTTGATGTTTACAGGAAGTCCGATGGAGGAACAAAGGTTCCAGGTTTTTGGGTGTCAAAAGAAGGATATACAAGCTGTGGTGGTTGGGCACTGACATTAGCACAGGAGAAGTTACGATTTTGGTAAAGGAAGATTATATAAAAATGTTGTAGAGGTTCGTAGACAAAGTGACACAGTAATGGCGATGGTGTTCGAGCACGTAGCGTAATTTATACTTATGCAGCACAAAGGGATAAAGAAAAGGCTTCTTTGAAGCAAAATTGATGATGATGATGATGAAAGTACGAAAAGGGATGGACGACAAGTGGCTTCTCGTGCCCCATCCTGTGAGTAACATCTGCACACAAGCAGATGCCAAACGAAACTTGTCAACCAAGAGCCTCCACCCGGACAGCACAGCTGCAAGGGGCAATGGACATGTTCAGACGCCCCACCATTCTGCAGCTCAACATAGAAGGCTACACAACAAGCAACATCAAAGTTGTGGAGCAGCTTGCCCATACCAACCAGGCACTCGTCATCCTCATCCAAGAGACCCACTGCACCTCTGCAGATAGGCTAGCTATTCCCAACTATACGCTAGCCGGGTCTACCTTAAGCAGGAAGCACGGCATTGCCATGTTTGTGCATGAGAGCCTGAAGTGGATCTTTGTCGACCAATATCCAACTGATACCGCTGCCACCAAACTACTTGAGCGGCTGGACACAAAGAAGCTTGAGCGATGGAACGAAGCTCTCCAAACCGTCGACTTCTCACACTCAAGCCGCAAAGCATGGAGCATCATCAAAAACCTCACTGGGCGCTCAGCAAACTCCCTTCGTCAGTGCCCCGTTTCTGCTAATGCCATTGCTTCCCAGCTAGTGCATAACGGGGTCTACAAGACAAAGGACCGCAAGGTATCCCGCTTTGTCGGCAAGGAAGTATCTGCTCTGTGGCGAGTGGAAACATCACAACAAGAAACAATCTCTGGAGATTTCACTCCAGAGGAATTCGCCACCGCCCTCCACCTAGTGAAACCACACAAGTCTCCAAGGCCGGATAAGATCTGCCCTGAGCTGTGCTCCATGCTGGCATCCCCTAAAGTTCTGGTTACGTAGATTCCTCTCTTCCTGGCTGCACCACCTCACAATCCCAAAAGTTTGGGTAAGAGCTTTAGTAGTTGTGATCCCTAAGGCTTACAAGCCACCAGAGGACCCAAGGAGCTATCGTCCGATATCCCTCCTTTGTGTTCCTTTCAAGATCCTCGAAAGACTGATCTACGCCCGCGTCAACCCAATCATCGACCCGCTCCTTCCAAAAGAGCAAGCCGCGGAAAATCCACCGTAGATCAGGTCACACTCTTAACTCAAGACATCGAGGATTGCTTTGAGGCTAAAAAGAAGGCCGGCGCAGTCTTTCTAGATTTCACAGCTGTCTATGACACCGTATGGCATCGCGGCCTTACTTGCAAGCTGCTTCGCCTTCCTAACCGACATATGGTTCATGTGATTATGGAACTTGCCAGGAATCGAAGCTTCACCCTCACCACCGGTAGCTTACGGAGAAGCAGACTGAGACGCCTGAAAAACGGCGTCCTACAGGGATCGGTCCTGGCTCCACTTCTTTTCAACGTCTACACCCACGACCTGCCAACTACGGTCTCCGCAAAATACGCTTATGCGGACGACCTGGCAATTCTCCATTCCAAAAAGTCGTGGGAAAATATATAAGACACCTTGAGCCAAGACATGAAAACTCTCTCAGCTTATCTCCAGAACTGGCGACTGAAACTCAGCGAAACCAAAACTGTGGCAGCAGCTTTCCACCTCCACAATCGGGAAGCTGATCGTGAGCTACACGTCCAGACCAACGGAAAATCTCTGTCCTTCTGCCCCGAACCAAAATATCTTGGGGTGACACTGGACAGATCGCTTACATACCGCCACCATTTGGTGTCACTGCGCAAGAAACTCACATCCCGCGCTGCGCTACTCAAGCGCCTGACAGGCTCTAGCTGGGGGGCAAGGGATGACACTTTCCGTATAGCAGCCTTACCCTTGTCCACTCTTCAGCAGAGTACTGTGCACCTGTTTGATGCCCTGCGCACAGTGACCGGATGCCTGCGTCCCACACCATTGGACAATCTCCCCATTCTTGCTGGCATCCAACCAGCTGAGCTTCGTCGCGAAGAAGCCACTCTGTCCCTCGGTTGACGAGCACTGGAGCCTAACCACCTTCTCCACCACAAGATCTCTGCTCTCCCAAACGAGCACCCTCGTCGATTGAAATCAAGACACCCATTCGTGTCAACCGATCAACTCTTTATCAACGAAGCTGATAAACAAGACATCTCTGTGGCTAGTTGGGTGGACCATAAATGGCAGTCAAGCGCCACCAGACTCTATTCGTTCATCTCGACGTCGACACACGCCCCATTTGTGCGACCGACTTCCAACAAACAACTTCGAGAATGAATCAGAAAAATTTGTGATAACTCAAAGGCACGCCAGCAGTAGCGCGACGCAACAACATGTCCAAACAGGTTTCAAACTGAAACAGGTCCAAACCGGTCTGACACGAGTCTTACGGACGATGGTGCAATTTTGGCTCATGTTTTAGGAATTTCCATGACGTAATATTCAGTAGACCCGAACGGTTTCTACATGACGTTTGACCAGGCGAACAACCGTCTGTAACACCATCGACCTAACACTACCAGACAGGCATGGGTACGCCTCAACCGTATCCGTACGGGCGTCGGGCTTTTCCGCTCCATGCACCAACGGGGAATGGCCTCTTCTTCTTCATGTGGTGCCGAGGAACAGACCGCAGACCACATCATCAATGATTGTACCATATTCAAGCCACCTAACGGAGTGGAAGGTCTGCGCGTCATGGATGATGAAACTAAAGACTGGCTGCTCTCTAGTAGCCTTCCAGTGTAGCCGGGGAACATCGTGTATCTGGGGTGGTAAAAGGATAGACCCTCGGCCCCAGAGGCTCACACGACGACGATGATGATGATGATGATGAAAGTGGAAGACCAGATACAGAAAATTAAAGGTATTATGACAAAATGGCCCATGTAAGTGATCATTAAATTCTATTGGGGACTTTAATGGGGAAGTTGCAAAACAAATTGATAAGTTTACAGATGTCTATGGAGGGTTTGGCGTGTGAGAAAGGAATCGTGATGGAAGGCGAGTACTTGAATTCTGCGACCAAAAGACTTGTGTGTTAGAAATACTTGGTTTAAGAAAGAAGAAGGAAGAAATGTGACTTTCAGTGCAAGTTGAAATAAAACGGAATTTGACTTTGGGTTAGTATTCAAGAAAAACAGAAAACTGGTGAAAGATGTAAAAGCGATACAATGAGAACTTCAACATAGAAGAAAATAGCAAAAACTTATGGAGATGATAATGAACGAGAAAAACGATTGGGATCAAAATGACAATGAAAGCATGATGACAATAAAAACATGATACAAATTCGTTGTCATTAATTTTTGCTAAAAATTGTGTTTTTGAGAGGGGCCCCATTTTTGAATAGATTCTCGACCAGTCTTGATTTTTCTCGGAGGCCCTGACCTAAATGAGTACATATACCCCTGGTTAAAAATCTCTTCTGAACTAAAGAAACGAAGTGTTCATTTCAATATCAACATTGACCAAACAAAAATATTTTGTTGCGATAAAAAAAAAATTCTCTAAGTTTCATCTAAAAACTAATTTCGTTTGTTTGTAAAGTCGAAACGATTTGCCAGTTATTCAAGCTGACAAGTAACTAAATCTACAGCCAACAACATGTAAAAAAACTCTGCTATAGGCTACTTAGAACAATCTTTATTCGCAAGCTTTACACTGAAAAATCAAAACGATTTGCCAATTATTCAAGCTGACAAGTGATTAAATTTATAGACATACAGCAAAAAGAAATATTCTTCTCTACTTACAGTAGGTTTTATGTTAAACAATCTTTATGCACAAACCGAAAAATAAACAGAAAGAATGGAAACGCTACCAACTGTTGGGAAGCAATCAGTTGAGATTGCTTAGTGTAAAAATGTCTCCAACAATTTACTAGTGAAAATTACCGCATAATATTAGGTTGTGATTTCAAAATTACTGGCAAACCCGTTTTGTAAAGTCAATAAGATTAAGAGTTGATTTTGATTGACATGCTTGGTGAAACTGCAACATATCGAAAGTCCATATGGTAGAAATGAATTGAGTAAAAACTATTTGTAGTTTTTTAGACTAAATTTGTTTCCGAGTCTTCACCTCGAAATTAGTTCTGCTACTTTATTGATGTATAGAAGAATCTGCAGTGGCAATAGATACTTTTTCGCTGAGTCATAGATCGCATCATCTTTTGGATCCACATTGGTTTGGCTTCGGACTGGTAACAATTTTTTCACTTGATGGTAAATTTTCTGGTTTGATTTTTTAATGACCACATTAATTAGGGAATTCCAGGAAATTTAAATAGGAAAGTTCAGTTTCACTTTTGTATATTGACTATTTAAAAGACCTAACACGGTTTTGAAATTTTGTTTTGAACTGACCTTTGACCTTTTAAACTAAGATTGTAAAATTTTGAAGCCATGGATGGAAATATTTTATATTAAGCAATTACATATCTACAGTAATTGTTTAACATCACAAAATACAATTGAATGACATGCAACAGTGAAAGTAGTGATTCGTTATTTCACTTCCCATCTGCATCATTGCTCTCATGTTTCACTGTGTTGTCAGGCTCATCGTGGACGGTTTGAATCCAAGAATCCGCATGTGGATTGGAATGAATGATATCGAGGAAGCAGAAACTTGGAGATGGATCAATGGCAATCTTGTAACTAATGGTTTGTGGGGAAGAGGACAACCAAGCAGTTACAGTGGATATGACGAGGATTGCGTGGCTATGAACTTGGACAATCTACGCAGCTTCAACAGCCGATGCTCGTACACTGCCCACGTCTATGTGAAAATAAATGGAATTAAACAATTGCTAGGGACAATTTTTAACAATTTCCTCAATGAAAACAGAAATCCCGAGTGGAATATCATCGATTGTGACGTGAAATATTTGTCGACTCATTGTAACGAAATAGTTATCAACAAATCTAATAACGAAAAAACAACGTTGAATATTTACTTACCATATTCAACGTCGCTATTCGTTATTAGATTTGCTGACAACAATTACTTCGTAACAATGAGTCGACAAATATTTCTCGTAACAATCGTAATAATCGATATTCCATTCGGTTTTCTATTGTCATTGAGCAAAGTTCGCTAGTAATTGTTTTATCGTTTTTCAGCTTCGATCAAAAAGTGAAAAGACATTGACGTAGTAAGTGAATGTGTCGCAGTAGATTCCGAAGTTCTTTGGTGTGCCGTAGTCCAAAGAACTTTGAAAATCACTTCCTTAAAACAGACACAGCTCAGCAACAAAACGAGATTTAGCATCATGACACAAAAATAAAGCGAACGTTTTTGGCTATACGTATAATTCTTATCAAGCGTTTAAAAAAAATAATTATATATTACACAAAAAGTACCAGAGAAACACAGTCTAACATCAAACATATTGTTTAATCTAAACATTGAAAAACTGCCTATCCTGCTCCCATACAAATTGACTACATAACACAACGGACCAAGTATTTGATGGAGGAAAAGTTCAGAAGAAAAGTATCCAAACAGATCGTACAAGATGGACTAAAGCACAAAAACAAAATCTAAAGAGTGAAATACACAGGACCACAACTGTATTTCTGTGTTATAATGATAAATGCCATACTGTTACTGAGCTATGTCTGTTTTAACCTCTCTACCCAAGTTTGCCTTAGAAGGCTGCAGAAATGTGGCTAATTATTATTATTTCGACAAATTTCACAATGCCCTTGTTATTTAAATATATTTTGTTATTCGACAGCTATCAATGCTCAAATCACATGACGTCATTGTTCCGAAGGCTCGTTTGCCTTCACACATTGCCAGAGCCGCTTGTTGGCTCTTGGCGTAATTGATTGTGCTCGCGCCTTGCTTGATTATTCTTAGAAGTTTTTACCTAAAGAGTTGATTGTACGTGGACGTCGCTGTAATGACATTTAGACTGGAAGCCAAACCATCTTGCCAGCTAAAATGTCGTATTTATATCGTTTCAACGTCTCCAAACGTAGCCGAAACAAACTCAGAAGAACTTGTTTGAAATAAATTTCACACAAAAAAAAAAAATTGAAATCAAATGATTTTGTGTCCTTAATGTAAAATTGACTAATTGAGAAAGTGATCAAATTAGAACCTGTGATGAACCTTTACTTTATTGAAAGCTTTAATTAACTTAGAAGTGAAGCATCTAAAAACACAAAGAGTTACTGACAATAAAGCACATAACAGAGAATAGAATTAGGCATCTGACTGGCAACTAAACATTTGCACAACTGATCGGGTTTGTAATGAACTGACTAGTCAACGCTGGTTTGGTTTGGAACCTTTATCCTCGGAGTGACAAAGCCTTGATTGGTTATTCCTGGTAGTTTCACATACTTGTAGAGGCTCTTGACGCAGGGCCGGTTACCAATTTGACTGATTGAAGTTTTCCGATTGTTGAAGTCTTGTTGCCGGGGAATTATTCCATTCACGAAGTGCAGCTGAATGGAGAGTAGTCTTGAAAATGCGTTGCTCAAGCGCACACCCCCGGGAGTCGAACCAGCGCAGCGTGATCTTGAGCCGGGCGCGTAACCACTGAGCTAACGGGGCGGACGCAAAAGGGCGAACGCACAAGGAACACAGGCAAAATTCAGAACGTGTAAAACAAACGTGTCAATCAACGAATACAAATGAACTCAGGCAAGTTTAGGGCAATTCACAACAGAAGCAAAATAGTTGAAACGCTTGGTTAACCTCATCAAGCAAGAGCCCAAAATTTAGACACTGAACTCATGTTCAGGAAAAGTTTCAATAACTAAACTATTTTCATCTTCAGTGCTATAAAAATTTAGGGACAGCAGAATACCGGGACGACTCGCTTTACTGATTTTTCTTGCAAAATGGACAGCTGGAGGGTTACTAAGAAGTTCAATAATTAGCAGAACTGCAAAACGTTTTCTTTGCTTTTAGGTAAATTCATTCTCATGAAATGAATTGCTATACTTGGTTAAAATTTTGGGTGCTAGAAAATCTGCAAAACCTTACTGCAGCAGTGTGAGGCTGCCTACCGTTTCCTGTGTTGCGTGAAGTCTACCCCTGCATTATCATGACTTGAATACTATTAAATAAACATGATATCAAATATTTCCTACATTTATTTTGGCGATACACACTTTGTACACATGTGGGCAGGTCATAAAAACTGCACCTGAGTATGCGACATATGGCAGTAGACCTCAAGCTGTAGTTGCATCAAATTTTGTCATAACACTATAACCCTCCAGTTGTACACCTTGCTTTTGAGTGAGCAATCCCATACTTCTACCATCGTATAAAAATTTTGCTGAATATGAGTTTATTATTTACAGTTTGGGTTCATTATTTTTGATATCTTCTTAGTTGATTAATTTTAATTCCTAACTAATTTAATGTAATTTTTGTTTTCTTTAAATGTTATAAATAAATGTAAAGTTAAATCTAACAAGTTTACTCGGCTTCTTTTGTTTATTTGTTTATAGAGAGCACGTATGTTTATTTGTTTATGTTGCGAAGTGTAGTTTAGAGCAGATATTTTCTACAGTTTCAAAATAACAAAAGCATTTCAAATTTCAGAAGCAAACACATCTCTTACTCAACTAATAGTTCAGTTTGTTTTTATGCAACAAGTTATCCATTAAACTAGTATATCGATTAAACTAGTATATAGATCAACCTAGTATATCGATTAAACTTGTATATCGATTAAACTAGTATAGCCTATCGATTAAACTTGTATATCGATTAACTCGACCTGTTATCAGACGTAGTCAAATGGCCACGCCCTTCACTAGTTTTGAAATTTTATATAGAAGGAATTTTCCTAAAACGCTGATATTTCTTGACTTTTACTTTTTATCATTTGAGCATCGTTTAAACCTAATTTGGCTATTTTTGGAACACTGAGGGTCGAATGCAGAAAGGTAGCTCAAAATAAGCCTAGCTTAACGCCAAGCTCTTCTCAGGCAAGCGGAGTTTTAGTCAAGCTCGGTTTAAAGCTTGAGCGCGATGCAGAAACTAATTTGCAAGATCGCTTGGCCAAGCCACTCTTTGAGCTGCGCTTCATAATAAAACTGGTTTTAAGCCACGTTTTTGACGCAAAGTGTGACGTCACTCGACTTGCCATAGTGATTTTTGACAAAGCATGTTTGTTTTGTTTGTTTGTTTATCTTTATCCTGCATTGCGGGAAAGCGGACTTGAGCGCTATGCATCGGTGTACGCCTTCCGACATACACCTGACCCACGCTGCAGCCGACGACAATGTCTGTTTCCGGTTGTCTACTCTACTTATGACTTCAATTTGGTACTACCCATTACTCGAAATCGATCACTAGGTAGAGGCAATTATCGTTAAGTTTCTTGCCCAGAGAAACAACAGCAAGTGCGGGTGGCTGGAGTCGAACATGCAGGCTCTCGACTGCGAGCCCAACGTGCTAACCACTCGGCCACGGCTGCCGACTAGCAAGCATGTAGTGGTAGACAACAATTTGTAGGCTACAAGTAGCAGTTGTTTTTTAACAACATTGTAACTGAAAAATAGCAGTGAACCAAAACTATCTGGAGGTTTGTCAAGGGGCTAAATAGGGAGGGGTAGGCCCCAGGCGCGAATTTATGGGGGGGCCCAGGGGGCCCGGCCCCCCCCCCCCCGAAGTTTTGTGAAAAACTGTATGTTTCCGCATCAAATGATTTGATATGCTTCTAAACAGCTGATATTAGTCCCTCGGCATCACAATTGATGAAAATGGTTGTTTTAATGTCTATTTTATAGCATATCGTATATGTCGTAGTATCATTGTTCATATCTGTTTAGCTTTTTCTTTCTTTTTAATTGATTTTCAAATTTTCTGGCCCCCCCCGAAAAAAACTCTTAGATTCGCGCCTGCGTAGGCTATTAATAAAAATTAAAAGTATTATTGAAGTCTACAAAATGGCGAGAGAGAGATGATTCTTTATGAGAGCCAAAAAATCAACTAGCAAGTATGAACAAACAGCAACTTGTACAAGTACTGTAGAGTTTTTTCTTTTATATCTACAGAACTTCGTTGATAAAAAATGGTTGTAGAAAGGCAGAGCCTCATCTTACTGAATGTATAGCCATAAAATAGCTTACCTGCATGCTGTACTACAGCCTCTGCAGGTATACTTCGGAAATAGTTTTTACAACAAAAACATAAAATTGCCGAAGTGATAAGCATTGGTTAATCATGCATCCAATATTTTGTTTGCTAGCAAGAGGAGGATAACAAACGTTTGTTTATTTTTTACCAGAAAACGGTTTACTTTTTAGCAATAACATACGGTACTTTATGGATACATTAGACTTGCTTGAAAGATTCATTGAAGATGAAGAACCAACGGTTAACTTATCACGCAGGATGATTAGGGATGCACAAAATCCATTTGATTATTACGATGATGACCAGCTTCATGCACGCTACAGATTTAGCAAAGCTGTTGTAGTAGAACTGTGCCAGCAACTATCCGATAGTTTCACAGAGCGAAGTCAATCCCTCTTACCAATGCTACAGTTGCTTGTTACCTTAAGATTCTATGCAACTGGACATTTTAAACTGAGTGATGGTGACTTGATTCAATGTCACCAAACGACTGTATGCCGTACAGTCAGGCCCGTAGCCAGCCGGGGGCCAGGGGGGCCTTGCCCCCCTGGCAAAATCCAAACATTCTCGAGCAACAGCTACAGATATAATGACTTTGCCCATTTAAATTTTTTTGCCCCCCCCTAAAAAAATTTGGGCCACCCTTGCTCTGCAGTCTGGCTACGGCCCTGCGTACAGTAAAAAAAGTTTCAGCGTACATTGCTGCAAGGAAAAACACATACATAAAGTTTCCATCATCGCCAGCAGAAATTCTAAATACCAAACAGAAGTTTTAAGGTATTGCCTATTTTCCTTGTGTAATAGATGCAATTGGTGAAAACGCTGAAATTTTCTGGAACAGGAAAGGCTATTTCTCAATAAATACCCAGTGCATTGTTGATGCAGAATTACGCATTACAAATATTTTCGCATCATGGCCAGGAACTTCCACCGAACACACAACTTCACTGAAATCCTTTGAAATCCAGTTTGCAAAAATGCTTAAGTCAAGATCTGCCGCTGTTAAGTCGCCATTTTTGGCGACTTAAATTGGTGGCTCAAAACCTGAAATGAAACGAGTTTTAAGCTAAGCTTAAAGTAAGAATAGTTTCTGCAGCGCAAAACTCGGCTCAAGCCACTATTTAAGCCCGGCTTTCTTAAAACTAGTTTTGAGCTACCTTTCTGCATTCGACCCTATGTGGTTCACAATAACCATTTTGTCACAGGTTGTTCAGAAATTTTGTCTAAGTTCCTAGATTTTGGCAATCGGCATCGAAATGACTCATCGCTTCTACTATTGTATACACAGTGGCCGCAGTCAACCGCGAGTCAAGTCATCAATCACACAATAAAACTAAGAACGAAACGCAATGGGACTCATAGTACAATTTATCGTTTTATCTCAATTCAGGCAGTTTTTGTTGCGTCATTGCAAGGCAAGTAAAATTGACCAGTTTTTACGAAGATAAGACGTGTTCATAACATAAAAAGCAAACTTTGGCAACTAGGAAATATCCACTCCTTTAGTTTAGTATTTACACTTTGCTACTTCTGAAAAGAAAAACAGAGCTAATCACAACCGAATCATCAACCACAGCCATCCACAAAGCGTTTTGTACCATATGTGTAGACGACATCAGAGGAACAGATTATTCCAAAAAAAGAAATAATCTCGGCAAAGTTCCTCATCATGCAACATGCCTTTTTGCACAAAGCACATGTTGAAACTATGTATGTTATTGCCATTCATGACATGTACAGTTGAGAAGGAGCGATCTTCCTGGCGTCAGCACTACCTGACTGCTCGCGACAGAACAGCGAGCATTGTGTTTCGCTAAACTGAATTTTTCATAACTCCACGATCATTCGATGTGTGTTGAGAATTATGGTACATTTCATTTTGAATCATGAAAAGTAAAATTAACTTTTCTTACATTGTCTCGACATTGCCAGACTCAAGTTAAACAACCCAGACAGACAAACCCGTCATTTTTACATTGATTCAACGTCTGAAAAATGACGGGTTTTGCTGTCTGGGAAATTTAGCAAAAAGCAGGCAGCCCAAGCAGAAAAGTTGGCTTTTATATTGTTTCAACGTTTAGCTACATTCAAAAGTATCAAAAAGATTTTTCTTCTTGTGATTCTTAAACATTTTGGCAAGTTAAAATGAAAGCTACACTTTATGAAATGAAACGCCTGACAAAACAACTGACTGGAAATCGTGTTACCTATACTTCTAACCCAGCCAGTGAACCCACCACTTTCAACAATGGTTCGACGTCTGCAGACGTTAAATGAATGAAAAAAGGACCAATTTTGCTGGCTGGGAAAGAATGTGATAAACTAGAGTTACTGCAACCAGAAAATCAATCTGCTAACGTTGAATCAATATGAAAAAAATGATTTGCTGGCTGGGATCGCTACAACTATTTTATGCTTTCATTCATCTTGATTTGTCATGAGAAATACTACCATGCTAAGCAGCCAAGACCACCTGAGGAGAAGCAATTCATCACAATAACCTCAAAACCGCTTGATGTAGTATGAATATGAAAAATGCAGCATTTATTATAGGAAAAAATAATTTCTTTCAAAGTATTTTTTGAATGTTCACAAATCATCAAAATTAAAAATCGAACGAAGAAAATCGGACATGAAATGATTAAATGCCAGCAAAATTCGCAATTTTAGAGCTTTTTTGCAACATATGTTTTCAGAATACACAAACTAAGCATTTATTTCAAAAACAAATAATTACAATATAAAATGAAAGCATTTGACTATGTGCATGCCAATAGTATATCGATTAAACCAGTATATCGATGAAACTAGTATATCGATTAAACTAGTATATCGATTAAACTTGTATATCGATTAAGCTAGTATATATCGATTGAACTTGTATATCGATTAAACTAGTATATCGATTAAACCAGTATATCGATTAAACCAGTATATCGATTTAACTAGTATATCGATTAAACTAGTATATCGATTAAACTAGTATATCGATTAAACTAGTACATCGATTAAACTAGTATATTGATTAAACTAGTATATCGATTAAACTAGTATATCGATTAAACTAGTATATCCATCAAACTAGTATATCGATTAAACTAGTATATCCATCAAACTAGTATATCGATTAAACTAGTATAACGATTAAACTAGTATATCGATTAAACTAGTATATCGATTAAACTTGTATATCGATTAAACTTGTGTATCGAGTAAACTAGTATATTGATTAAACTAGTATATCGATTAAGCTAGTATAACGATTAAACTAGTATATCGATTAAACTAGTATATCCATCAAACTAGTATATCGATTAAACTAGTATATCGATTAAACTAGTATAACGATTAAACTAGTATATCGATTAAACTAGTATAACGATTAAACTAGTATATCGATTAAACTAGTATATCCATCAAACTAGTATATCGATTAAACTAGTATATCGATTAAACTAGTATAACGATTAAACTAGTATATCGATTAAACTAGTATATCCATCAAACTAGTATATCGATTAAACTAGTATATCGATTAAACTTGTGTATCGAGTAAACTAGTATATCGATTAAACTAATATATCGATTAAACTAGTATATCCATCAAACTAGTATATCGATTAAACTAGTATATCCATCAAACTTGTATATCGATTAAACTAGTATATCGATTAAACCAGTATATCGATTAAACTAGTATAACGATTAAACTAGTATATCGATTAAACTAGTATATCCATCAAACTAGTATATCGATTAAACTAGTATATCGATTAAACTTGTGTATCGAGTAAACTAGTATATCGATTAAACTAATATATCGATTAAACTAGTATATCGATTAAACTAGTATATCCATCAAACTAGTATATCGATTAAACTAGTATATCGATTAAACTTGTGTATCGAGTAAACTAGTATATCGATTAAACTAATATATCGATTAAACTAGTATATCGATTAAACTTGTGTATCGAGTAAACTAGTATATCGATTAAACTAATATATCGATTAAACTAGTATATCGATTAAACTTGTGTATCGAGTAAACTAGTATATCGATTAAACTAATATATCGATTAAACTAGTATATCGATTAAACCAGTATATCGATTAAACTAGTATAACGATTAAACTAGTATATCGATTAAACTAGTATATCCATCAAACTAGTATATCGATTAAACTAGTATATCGATTAAACTTGTGTATCGAGTAAACTAGTATATCGATTAAACTAATATATCGATTAAACTAGTATATCGATTAAACTAGTATATCGATCAAACTAGTATATCGATTAAACTAGTATATCGATTAAACTTGTGTATCGAGTAAACTAGTATATCGATTAAACTAATATATCGATTAAACTAGTATATCGATTAAACTTGTGTATCGAGTAAACTAGTATATCGATTAAACTAATATATCGATTAAACTAGTATATCGATTAAACTAGTATATCGATTAAACTAGTATATCGATTAAACTAGTATATCGATTAAACTTGTGTATTGAGTAAACTAGTATATCGATTAAACTAATATATCGATTAAACTAGTATATCGATTAAACTAGTATATCGATTAAACTAGTATATCGATTAAACTTGTGTATCGAGTAAACTAGTATAACGATTAAACTAGTATATCGATTAAACTTGTATATCGATTAAACTAGTATATTGATTAAACTAGTATATCGATTAAACTAGTATAACGATTAAACTAGTATATCGATTAAACTTGTGTATCGAGTAAACTAGTATAAGCCTATCGATTAAACTAGTATATCAATTAAACTTGTATATCGATTAAACTAGTATATCTATTAAACTAGTATATCGATTAAAATAGTATATCAATTAAACTTGTAAATCGATTAAACTAGTATATCGATTGAACTAGTATAACGATTAAACTAGTATATCGATTAAAATAGTATAACGATTAAACTAGTATATCGATTAAAGTAGTATAACGATTAAACTAGTATATCGATTAAAACAGTATAACGATTAAACTAGTATATCGATTAAACTAGTATAACGATTAAACTAATATATCGATTAAACTAGTATATCGATTAAACTTGTATATCGATTAAACTAGTATATTGATTAAACTTGTATATCGATTAAACTAGTATATCGATTAAACTAGTACATCGATTAAACTAGCATATCGATTAATCTAGCATATCGATTAAACTAGTACATCGAGTAAACTAGCATATCGATTAATCTAGCATATCGATTAAACTAGTATATCGATTAAACTAGTACATCGATTAAACTAGCATATCGATTAATCTAGCATATCGATTAAACTAGTATATCGATAAAACAAGTATGTCGATTAAACTGGTAGCCTACATCGATTAAACTAGTATATCGATTAATCTAGCATATCGATTAAACTAGTATATCGATTAAACTAGTATATCGATAAAACAAGTATGTCGATTAAACTGGTAGCCTACATCGATTAAACTAGTATATCGATTAATCTAGCATATCGATTAAACTAGTATATCGATTAAACTAGTATATCGATAAAACAAGTATGTCGATTAAAGTGGTAGCCTACATCGATTAAACTAGTATATCGATTAAACTAGTACATCGATTAAACTAGTATATCGATTAAACTAGTACATCGATTAAATTAGTATATCGATTAAACTAGTATATCGATTAAACTAGTATATCGATTAAACTAGTATGTCGATTAAACTAGTACATCGATTAAACTAGTATATCGATTAAACTAGTACATCGATTAAACTAGTATGTCGATTAAACTGGTATATCGATTAAACTAGTATATCGATTAAACTAGTATATCGATTAAACTAGTATATCGATTAAACTAGTACATCGATTAAAATATTATATCGATAAAACTAGTATATCGATTAAACTAGTATATCGATTAAACTAGTATATCGATTAAACTAGTATATCGATCAAACTAGTATACCGAATAAACTAGTATATCGATTAAACTAGTATATCGATTAAACTTGTGTATCGAGTAAACTAGTATATCGATTAAACTAATATATCGATTAAACTAGTATGTCGATTAAACTAGTAGCCTACATCGAGTAAACTAGTATATCGATTAAACTAGTACATCGACTAAACTAGTATATTATATCTATTAAACTAGTCTAACGATTAAATTAGTATATCGGATAAACTAGTATATTGATTAAACTAGTATATCTATTAAACTAGTATATCGATTAAACTAGTACATCGACTAAACTAGTATATCGATTAAACTAGTATATCGATTAAACTATTATATCTATATTAAACTAGTATAACGATTAATCTAGTACATCGATTAAACTAGTATAACGATTAAACTAGTACATCGATTAAACTAGTATATCGATTAAACTAGTATAATGATTAAACTAGTATATCGATTAAACTAGTATATCGATTAAACTAGTATGTCGATTAAACTAGTACATCGATTAAACTAGTATATCGATTAAACTAGTACATCGATTAAATTAGTATGTCGATTAAACTGGTATATCGATTAAACTAGTATATCGATTAAACTAGTATATCGATTAAACTAGTATATCGATTAAACTAGTACATCGATTAAAAT
This sequence comes from Aplidium turbinatum, assembly GCF_918807975.1. Taxonomy (NCBI): domain Eukaryota; kingdom Metazoa; phylum Chordata; class Ascidiacea; order Aplousobranchia; family Polyclinidae; genus Aplidium; species Aplidium turbinatum. The sequence goes on along the minus strand of NC_137486.1, from coordinate 22,973,770 downwards.
ATTATATCGATAAAACTAGTATATCGATTAAACTAGTATATTGATTAAACTAGTATATCGATTAAACTAGTATATCGATCAAACTAGTATACCGAATAAACTAGTATATCACTTAAACTAGTATATCGATTAAACTTGTGTATCGAGTAAACTAGTATATCGATTAAACTAGTATATCTACTAAACTAGTATGTCGATTAAACTAGTAGCCTACATCGAGTAAACTAGTATATCGATTAAACTAGTACATCGAATAAACTAGTATATTATATCTATTAAACTAGTCTAACGATTAAACTAGTATATCGATTAAACTAGTATATCGAATAAACTAGTACATCGACTAAACTAGTATATCGATAAAACTTGTATATCGATTAAACTATTATATCTAATAAACTAGTATAACGATTAATCTAGTACAACGATTAAACTAGTATAACGATTAAACTAGTACATCGATTAAACTAGTATATCGATTAAACTAGTATAATGATTAAACTAGTATATCGATTAAAATAGTATATCGATAAAACTTGTATATCGATTAAACTAGTATATCGATTAAACTAGTATACCGATTAAACCAGTATATCGATTAAACTAGTATAACGATTAAACTAGCATAACGATTAAACTAGTATATCGATTGAACTAGTATAACGATTAAACTAGTATATTGATTAAACTAGTATAACGATTAAACTAGTATATCGATTAAACTAGTATAACGATTAAACTAGTATAACGATTAAACTAGTATATTGATTAAACTAGTATAACGATTAAACTAGTATATCGATTAAACTTGTATATCGATTAAACTAGTATAACGATTAAACTAGTATATCGATTAAACTAGTATATCGATTAAACTAGTATAACGATTAAACTAGTATAACAATTAAACTAGTATATCGATTAAACTAGTATATCGATTAAACTAGTTTATGGATTGAAATAATATATCGATCAAACTAGTATATCGATTAAACTAGTATAGTAACCTATATTTAGAATTAAAACAGTATATGAAGAGCCCAGTTCCAAAACTGCTTAGGCGCCACTTTTACCAAAATTGAGTTTAGAGTATCATTAGGTAGAGTATTACCATAGGTACCTACTATCCATTCCTGTTTTTCCAAAACCTCTTTCTGTTTCAAATTCGACACTAAAAAGTGCGTTTTTTTCCAAAACTGCTTACGCGCCATCACACTTTGTTTCCAAAACCACTTGTATCCACAATTAACCAATCATATTAAGCCATTGTATGACGTGACATATCGCTGATTGTTAAACCGTTTTCGTCATCGTTTCTTGATAAGCAGCAGTGTTACCATTTGGCAAATTTCACTACCAAATTCGAGATTTGGTAGAATTTTACGTTGTTTGGCAGTAAAATTTTGAGATGGCAGAATTTTGGCAAACATTTTTGGTGAGTTGACAGTCAGTTTCTGGTCAGTTTGGCAAAATTTGAAATGTGTTTGGTTGTTTGAAGCATCTACTACCTGGCAACACTGATAAGCACTGTTATAGGCTTGCAGCCTATTGTTGCAGCTACCAACGGTGCTTAGACTGCTTAGTAGCCTACTTGAGCTTTAAAGCTGTGTTTTTTTGCTTTGTTTAAAGTGGATTTGGATTGTGGTGATGAATTAGTGGTGGTCAGCTTGGAAAAATGTTTTCAAAAATTGGTTTCTGTCATTTTGGCAATTTTTATTGTCCAGTTTATTTCCAAAACCGCTTATATCCACATTTCTAATTTTATAAAAAGGCGATTCTAAGCCTTCTAATATTCCTTAGATCTGGACAAACGTCATGGCTCAATTCAGTAGGTAGTGATACATCGTTAGAAATCAAAAGCGCATTACATTTACCAAGCGAAACTGTCATAAACGTTTTTCGTGGTTTTCTCGAAATCACCGAAAGTGGATGTAAGCGGTTTTGGAAACAAGCTCTTCATATCTTGTGTTTATAATTATGTAGTGAAATATGCCTTTGTTCATTCATATATAGTTTGTCACGCTAGTGTCGGAGCCAGATAAGAGCATTGTTTGTAATGTGTTTTTGGGTCGTTGCGGTCACATGAGAGTCTAAGGGGGCGTCACATGTTACAAATAAATTACTGAGATCCTTCTGTGTTTATAAAGGAAATGGTTTGAGATAGTAGTAAAGTAGGAGAGTTTCAAGCCAAACTTTGTAGGCTCACTCTTCCAACTTCTACAGAAATCTTGTTTTTGATCGAATAATTTTCACCAAATAACGTGTTTGACAAACAAAAGTGCAGTGTGTTGGATCACAATATAAAGACTTTTTATAGATCCGCTACTACTAAAGATTCAATTTCAAATGAAACAAAGTGAAATCAAAGAAGCTTTTGTTCGTTGTCGTCGTTTGAACCTCTGGGGCTGAGGGTCTATCCTTTTACCACCCCAGATTCACGATGTTCCCGGACTACACTGGAAGGCTACTAGAGAGCAGCCAGTCTTTGGTTTCATCATCCATGACGCGCAGACCTTCCACTCCGTTAGGTGGCTTGAAGATGGAACAGTCATTGATGATGTGGTCTGCGGTCTGTTCCTCGGCACCACATTCACAGGAGGGGAATAGGCCATTCCCCGTTGGTGCATGGTTGAGAGGAAAAACTCGACGCCCGTACGGAGACGGTTGATGAGCACCCATGCCTGCCTTGGTAGTGTTAAACCGATGGGGCGTGTGTCGGCGTCGGGATTGAACGAGTAGAGTCTAGTGGAGCTTGACTTTCTTTCAGAACTTCATTTATGGTCCGCCCAAGTAGCCGCAGAGATGTCTTGTGCATAAGCTTTGTTGATATGAAGTTGAGCGGCTGGCACGAATGGGTATCTTGATTTCACTCCATGGGGTGCTTGTTTGGGAGAGCAGAGATCTTGTTGTGGAGAAGGCGAATAGGCTCCAGTGCCCGTCGACCGAGGGACAGAGTGGCTTCTTCGCGACGAAGCTCAGTGGGTTGGATGCCAGCGAGAATGGGGAGATTGTCTAATGGTGTGGGACGCAGGCATCCGGTCGCTGTGCGCAGGGTGCAGTTTATGGCAGTGTCAATGTTATGGCAGTGAGCACCGTGGCACCAAACAGGTGCACAGTACTCTGCTGAAGAGTAGACAAGGGTAAGGCTGCCATACACAAAGTTTCAGCCCTTGCCTCCCAGCTAGAGCCTGCCATGCGCTTGAGTAGCGCAGCGCGGGATGTCAGTTTCTTATGTAGTGACACCAAATGGTGGCTGTGCGTGACCGATCTGTCCAGTGTCACCCCAAGATATCTTAAGCTTTTGTTGAAGTAACACATGTCGAAAGTTGGTTGTTGTTGTGATTCTATGAACGTATAATTAACAAATCGAAGCAGAACAGACTGGCTTTCTAAATAAAAGGAAACCAAAGTGAGGAACTGAAATATTTCGTTCAGTATCCAATAAAAGTCAAATAGCCACTGGGCAAGCATAATGCTTAAGATTTGTAATATAATAAAAGCAGATACAAAACATCCCCACGATTACCACTTCTGCATTGAATCAATCTACTGAACATTGCGTCAATGGTAGGGCTACCATATGTCCTCTTTTAAGAGGATTTGTCCTCTTTTTTGAAGAAAAATAAATTGTCCTCCGAGGACACCCAAAATTGCTTAAATGTCCTCTTTTTTTACATTTTCAGGTTTCTTGCTCATATTTTCAACAGGATTTCATTGTTATGTGACTTTTTCGCAATTTCCAACCACTGTACCAATGCAACATGCTGATTTTCAAAATAGATTTTCAAAAAAACATTGATCTGCTGTTCTAAACAATCTTAGCCGTTCATTGAAACACACTACATTGCTTTGCGATTGTCTTTGGCAAAGTAGCCAAATAGTGGTCAGCGAGTGGAACTGCAAATCCAATGCAACAATTGTGAGGAAATTTCCTCATTTGAGGAGATCTGATCAACAAGTTTATGAAAATAAAAACTTGGGACAAAATCAAAAAAAAATACATCATTAAAAAACGCAAAAACTTGCAAAAGAGTTTAACATTTTAGCTAAGCTTCTTACAGTTGTACAATAAATTATTGTTTTACCCAGATCTATTTTGTATTGATTCAGCGCCTGTAGACGTTGCTGATTATCAGACATAGGCTAATAGTTTGGCCAATTTGTCAAGTGAAGCAAATCGAAAAAATATCCCATGTGCAGTTGTGCACTGTGCATAACATAAATATTTCAAAAATATTTATTTTTAAAATAAATCGTGGCGTGGATGCTTACAACTTATGTGGGTGCAAATGTAGAATGAATTTAATCTATGATGCAGTCACAATAGTCAGCCTACAAGGAAGGTAACAGCCTTTTAGTTGAGTCTATCCTTAGCATCTCATTAACAGCTGTAGGCCTTTTGAACTTCAATTATATTTCAAGCAAGTAATTTTATGATTTCGTGATTACGTTAAAGCGGATCCTTTTTTTTTGAAAAAAGTTAAGGCATGGCTACCTGCACATACTGCCTGATTTGTCACATTTTTATTAGGGGAGAGTGGGGCACAATTGGACATGGGGTACAATTGGATATCGTATTTTATAGAAAAAATTGAAAACTCGATGGAACTCCATGCCTCGGCAAAAAATTAGTTTCACATCAATCGTTGTAGCCTACTATAAAAATTCTAAGAGTTTGTGTTGGTCGTGTATTGAGTTTGGCGGTGGGAAGTCTTTTAGCAACTGTAAAGTATTTTTTGTGGATTTTGTTTTAATTGTAATTTTTTAATGTAAACTAAAATTTTTTAGTTTCTTTTTCTGTTTAAGCCATATAGCCTACAGTAAAGTATCTTTTCATTATCTTTAATTTGACCTGGCTTTTAGAACAGGTTGTCCCTGCCCAACTTTAAATCGATGTTGGTGTGTGAGGCACAATTGGACACAAATTTTGGGGTACAATTGGACAGCAACACACATGGTATATCATACTCTAAGAACATTTCTTTTAATAGTGTATGGTCTCATGTAATACAATGTCGTTTAAACGTTGTAATAACATTAAAAATCCATGTTTTAGAAGACAAGAAAAAATTTTAAGGGGAGGGGGGGTAAAGTTGCTTTTCCAAGACCCCCTCCTCCCTGATTTTACCGCAATCAACAAGTGAAATCTATTTATTAAAGTCCTTGTCATTTTCTTGATTACTTTTGTGTTGATTTAAACTGTTGTTTCTAAACCATTGATAAAATTTGCAAATGTCCAATTGTGCCCCATTACCGGGGCACAATTGGACAAAAAAAATAATTTTTTCAATTGACTGTAGTATTTAATATGCATTACCTAAGTGTTGTTTCACTGTCTCATTTTGTTAACAGTGTGATACTTTGTTGTTGTGCAAAAGTTGGATTTTGTTAGACTTTTAATAAAGACGGGATTTCTATTTTACTATTTTTTGTCCAACTGTGCCCCACTCTCCCCTACATCACATTTTTATTTTGTCGCAACAAATCGGCTTGCGAAAAACAAATTTGTCTGGGTTTTTTGTGTATGTTTGTTTGCTGTAACCTTTCCTGCATACGCTTATAATTATCCAATAGCCTAAGATGTAAAAAAATCTTCATACGTAACGTTCTACTTGTATTTTACCCGCTGGCGAAACGTGTCCTCTTTTTAGGCGATGCAAATATGGTAGGCCTAGTCAATGGTAAATGCTTGAAGCAAATATGTGTCATGTCGTGTTAGCGGATGTGACGTGAATACCCAAATTTCAAGTGGCGCATACAAGCAGTTGACCACAATCCGCCAAATAGATCATTTTGCAATTTGTTGTCTCCCTGTACAAGGCATAAGTGAAATTCTAACGTTGTTGAACATTTCAATGATCAAAATGAACATGTTTGTAAAATGGGTCATTTTAGCTCTTTGCCTTTCAATTCCAATAAGCCACGAAGAGCCGACGACAATTTGCAGAACTTTTGATCCTGAAAAGGAACCTCCACCAAGCAGCAAGTGTTCTGAGACCGTCTATGTGCACTCAAACATCCAGCAAGGTGGACAGAATTCTTTGGGTGGGTGCAAGAAAGAAGATATAAAGCAAATTGCTGAGCAAGTTGTCAAAGGTAAATTGTTGCTTTTGTGTTTATTTGAATCATACTGATTTGCTGGCTGAGTTGCATTTTTTGTACCGTTAATAAAATTATATTGTTATTACTACTACGTTATTTGGTATAGACAATAGAAATTGTTTGTTCTAGCCAATAAAGTATGTGATGCAATGGCAACATATAAAAGAAGTAACAACCATGTGTTGTGGTGTTCAATGTTCATCATCCAAATGTGAGCAATCAGCTTTAGCTTTCAGATAAGTTAGTGGAACAGGAAAGACGACTGGAATCAAAATGTAAAGGTGAAAACAGAAATAATGGAAATGGGTTGATTGGTTGGTGGATAATTTGAAAGATCAAAATTATCACAAATTTTTGTAATTTGAAAAATACGGTTTCTTCAACAGAGTTTTAAAAGAACATTTCTGCTAAAACAAAGTTAGAAGCAAATGCCACGACAACATAAACGTAAAACTAATAAAACTTTGTTGCGTTTTTGCCATTTATCGGGGAGGTACTAACACTTCGGCACCGTTTGCAACTCGAGCACTCTGGCAGTTGCACTGTGGTTGTAGTTGTAGACATTGGTGACTGCTGATGTACACTTCCATTTTGTTTGTTAATGTTTGCATCATACGCACGTGACTTTTGGTGAACACGCTCATTTGGTGTGTGTTACACATGTGAGTCATATTCACTTCGTGCTATTGTTGTTTCAGATAAAATATCGTCTCTGCATATACAACTCACAAACAAGTCGTGGATAGATGTTGTTTTATTTTAATTTTAAATGTATGTTAGCTTTAACTTTGTTGAATTTTTGTACCCTTTCATTTTGTTATTGTTAATATAAATGTGATGATTATTAATTTCGTGTTATTAATGTTTCAGACAAAATATCGTCACTGCATGAACAACTCACAAATCAATCTGGTAAATAGAAATTGCTTATTTTAATTTGGCGAAAATCGGAACGCCGACGGTGAAATAAAATTTAGAGTATTTGTATGCGAGTGCTTATGTATGCGAGTGCTTATGTGTGCGAGTCCTTATGTATGTGAGTGCTTATGTGTGCGAGTGCTTATGTATGCGAGTGCTTATGTATGCGAGTGCTTATGTACGCGAGTTCTTATGTACGCGAGTGCTTATATATACGAGTGCTTATGTATGCGAGTGCTTATGTATGCGAGTACTTATGTATGCGAGTGCTTATGTATGCGAGTGCTTATGTATGCGAGTGCTTATGTATGCGAGTGCTTATGTATGCAAGTGCTTAAGTATGCGAGTGCTTAGGTATGTGAGTGCTTATGTATGCGAGTGCTTATGTATGCGAGTGCTTAGGTATGTGAGTGGTTATGTATGCGAGTGCTTATGTATGCGAGTGCTTATGAGTGCGAGTGCTTATCTGTGTGAGTGCTTATGTATGCGTGTGCTTATATATGTGAGTGCTTATATATGTGAGTGCTTATGTATGGGAGTGCTTATGTATGCGAGTGCTTAAGTATGCGATTGCTTAAGTATGCGAGTGCTTATGTATGGGAGTGCTTATGTACGCGGGTGCTTATGTATGTGAGTGCATAAGCAAGCGAGTGCTTATGTGTGTGAGTGCTTAGGTATGCGAGTGCTTATGTAAGCGAGTGATTATGTATGCGATGTATGCGGATGCTTATGTGTGCAAGTGCTTAGGCCTATGTATGTGAGTGCTTATGTATGCCAGTGCTTATGTATGCGAATGCCTATGCATACAATTTCCTTTTGTTTGTGCGAAGAGTGCGATTCTAAAGACTTTGGTGTAACATCAAATTGCGCAACTTTCATTTTGCATGTCAACCATTTTATTTTAATTTTTGCATATTAACTTACTGCTCGCACATGGGGCATTGGGGCAATGCTTTCCACGTTTTATTTTCCAATTCTTAGCAGTTGAACTTATTTTTCAGTTAAGATAGTGGAACTAGAAAGAAAACTGGAGTCACAATTTGCAGGTAAACATAAATAGCCTACATTGTAGGTTATGAGTTAACTGAGTTAATTTGTTATTGATTAGTTTAATTTTCAAAATCATCAAACCTTTTATCTACTTTAAAGAAAAGCACTTCTAGAATTAATCAGTGGAGCACGTAATGGAGGCTTGGTTTGCCATAAACATTTTTAAAACGTTTTTCACCCACCAAGCAACAAGAGACTTTTGGGCTTGTCCATGCAACGATTATTTAGAATGACTGCTCGTTTTTCAACTTTTAAATCGATTTTATTCGAATTTACAGAAAGGTTTTATTTTTAAACGAGTCGATAAATTAAAAAAAAATACAATACACTAACTGACTAACAACGTAATAAATTCAAACGTTTTCAGCACGGACTCTTTGCCGTCATCAGGAAACCTAATACATGTAAAAGTAGTTAAATAAAAATGAATGAACGAATCACTGCAATACGCAAGGAGCCAAGTAGGCTACACTCCCAACCGACATTTTTATTTTAAAGAAATAAACTTAGTAACAGATTTTAAAATCTCCGTTTTAACCAGTCGAATGAACACTGGACAGGCAAATCGTATTTTGGTCTAGCGTTAGATGAAAATGACTTGAAATTAAAATCAAAGCTGACAATAATGGATATATACTGAATATAATAACATGGGTTTGCTGTGTATTTATTTTGTAATAGTTAACCAACGTAAGTGGTTAATGTGATTAAATGATCGTTGTAACCTTTCCATAAATTTTCAATGAAAGTGAAAAAGTTTACACGTAATGTGGCAACCTATGATGTTAGAATGTTTCGATAATATTTAAGCATGTTGTTTTGACATACACTCTCTTTTTTTGCTATTACGAATAAAAATTTTAAAAACAGAAAAAAAAAATTCTGCCAATTTCATTCCACCCTGCAGTTCAGTCGTGATAACAGCTGCCAAACATCTTTCCTGCTTCTTCCGAAAGCTAGAGCGACTGAATCAAGTTACCACCATTAACGTTCCACGTCGGCACTAGAAACTTCCAGCTTTCACTTGCCTGTTCCCGTTATGCATTATCGATCGCCGTTAGGTTTGAATGTCTTGCGAAGACGCCTGTGCGTGAGTTGATTAGCGTGGACTTGCTGGCGCATACTCAACAAGCACACATAGGCCTAAACTTGGCAAAGCCATCAGCTTCATCCAATGGCAAGGCAAGTCAAGACGATTGGAGCTGGTGGCATGCCGCAGCCTTCACAGTCGTTGAGCTTGATTGACTTTATCCTCCTGTTCCGCCGTTGGGTACTTTGGACTACGTTTTGTCTGGCCTTTACCTTTCGACCAGCCTGGCAGTTAGCTCCGTGCTCTAGAGGTCACTGTGGCACGGAAAATCTCTCACCACGTTAAGGTACTGGTCCGAAGAGAGAGAATTGATGGTAGATTATTTAAAAAGTACACCTGCTGAGAAAAATGAAAAATAAAGCATCTTCATTACCAAGTCTTCGGTCACGCACATCAATTTAATTCCCACTCCACTCAACAATACTCAATTTATTTATTCTGAAAATAATTTTAATAAGCAAACTCATTTTACGAATATCATTACTATTGTAACAACGCTGTTTATTGAGACAGCAGGGCTGCTAGTTATGACGTTGCACGTGGGTTAGTGATCGAAAGTGTTGAGCTATAAAAGTATTTCCAAACAAACACACCTGCGTTTGCAATAAAACAATCACCTCACTTTGCAAACTACAATATAAAGTTTATGACAGAGCGTAGCCTCCGTTGGTTTTAATATGTCAGTAGAAATCTAATGTAGACGACAGATGGGTGGTTAAATGTTTTTTTCGCCAACAGATCAAAAATAAACTGAACCGAAACGTATTGAGCAGTAAAACCTGTGAACGATGAGATCATTTTACTTAACAAGTTGTGACTAATTACTAAACATTATACAATTCTTATCGTAGCAACCCCTTTTGCAACCTTAGATGACGGATGGATTGGATTGCCCAATAGATTTCAATACAAAGTGTTATTTTTCCGTAATGATTATAGAAGAAGCAGATTGCGTTGCAACGAAATTGGAGCTGATTTGGCTGTTTTCGGGGTCCGAAACATCACCAATAGAAGGTGAGGTTACAAGTAGTGCTTACAATAGTTATTATTATTATTATTTATTTGTTTCGGAATCCAATTTATTTTAATTCCAATTTAATCGGGAAGCTGATCATGAGCTACACGTCCAAAACAACGGAATATCTCTGTCTTTCTGCCGCGAACCAAGATATCTTGGGGTGACACTGGACAGATCGCTCACATACAGCCACCATTTCGTGTCACTGTGCAAGAAACTCACATCCCGCTGCGCTACTCACGCGCCTGGCAGGCTCTAGCTGGGGGGCGAGGGCTGAAACTTTCCGTTATAGCAGCCTTAGCCTTTGTGTAGCCTACTCCTCAGCAGAGTACTGTGCACCTGTCTGGTGCCGCAGTGCTCATTGCCATAACATCGACACTGCCAATAACAGCGCCCTGCGCACAGTGACCGGATGCCTGCATCCCACACCATTGGACAATCTCCCCATTCTCGCTGGCATCCAGCCTGCTGAGCTTCGTCGCGAAGAAGCCACTCTGTCCCTCGGTCGACGGGCACTGGAGCCTAACCACCTTCTCCACAACAAGATCTCTGCTCTCCTAAACGAGCATCTCCCGTCGACTGAATTCAAGACACCCATTCGTGTCAGCCGCTCAACTTCTCATCAATGAAGCTGATGTACAAGAAATCTCTGCGGCTACTTGGGCGGACCATAAATGGAGTTCTGAATGGAAGTCAAGCGCCACCAGACTCTACTCGTTCATCCCCGACGCCGACACAAGCCCCATCGGCCTGACACTACCAAAGCAGGCATAGGTGCGCATCAACCGTATCCGTACGGGCGTCGGGCTTTTCCTTTTAACCATGCACCAATGAGGAATGACCTCTTCCTCCTCCTGTAAATGTGGTGCCGAGGAACAGACTGCAGATCACATCATCAATGACTGCTCCATCTTCAAGCCACCGAACGGAGTGCAAGGTCTGCGCGTCATGGATGATGAAACCAAAGACTGGCTGCTCTCCAGACGCCTTCCAGTGTAGTCCGGGAACATCGTTAATCTGGGGTGGTAAAAGAATAGACCCTCAGCCCCAGAGGCTCACACGACGACGATTTGTTTCGGAAAAGAATTTCCATATTTGAAATAAACAAACAAACCGAGAACATTCACAAAAAAAAGCATACAGTTGTACGGAAACAGCAGCGGCGCAAAAGTAGCCAGAAGACAATTCAGCACAAACACTAGCAGATACAATGGACTGCGGTCAGCTCAGCAAGTCTGACAGATTCTTCTCTTTGAAGATGGAGAGCAGTTATTAGATCGCAAAGAACAAAAAGTCAACAAGATGCCACCTGGAGCTGCCATTGTAGTGCTTAAAAAATTTCGATTTTTACAAAGCGTCAGAGGACACGCTGAAAGTAGAGAATTGCAAGATTTATAATAACGTTGATCAAAGGCACGACATGATTTTGGCAAGAAAGCTTCAAAAGCACTAACACTTGCTGCAGCTTGACATTGATGTGCACTGGCATAACGTACTTTTTCTGGATTTTGTGAAAGTTTAAAGATTGTTGAAAAATGAGAAGAACCGGAAGAAGTGAAGTGAGGAGGAACATGCATGTTTTATTGCCTATTAGTAATAGATATGAATTATGTCTTTTCATAGTTTGACACTCTATAATATTGTGCTTCCTACTACACTCTAATTTGTGTAAGGTTTTGCTTCTTTTGTTTGTATATTTTGCTTTATATTTATTGTTGCCTTTTAAAAGGACACCGGCCACATGGCCACATTTTTTTGGCTGTTTGTTACACTGTCAAAGGATTTTGAACATCGTGTAAAAGCAGCACATTGTGCCTATAGAAGACTTTAACCATCGTGTTTTCAACAACCATGCTATATTGCAACAATCATTATATCAACAACCATTATATCTTTCCGCACAAAATTCTGGTCCTCCAGGCAGTCGTTCTATCTACCCTTCTCTATGCTTGTGAAACCTGGACATTATAGCCTACCGCGTTACATCAAACGCTTTGAAAATTTCCAGCAGAGGAAACTGGGTCAAATGCTAGGCACTCGTTGGGAAGAATGTCTCACCAAAGATGCAATCCTTGATCGCGCTAAGTTACCCAGTTCAGAAGCCACCATATTACAACACTGCCATCGCTGGACAAGACATGTCATGAAAAGGGACAACGAGGCTTCCACGAATAATGCTTTATGGTAAACTAGAGACAGGAAAAAGCCCACCCCAGAATACCAAAAATGAGATACAAAGATCAGTTGAAAGTCTCCCTCAACCACGCTAACATTGATCTGGGATAATGGGAAAAACTTACTAGTGACAGATCACTCTGGAGAAAAAGATCTAGAGAAGGCATTTTCGACAAAAAAGGATACAAAAAGCCCAAGAAAAACGAAACACTAGAAAAGCTAAAACTACCACGTCCTTCCTTTATACAATCCATACCCTCCATACAATGTGACTTTTGCCCACGTCTTTTCCATCATAGAGTGGCCTCCAAAGCCATATATAACATCACCATCCACAGCCAAATTCGATTTGATGACGAAACCAATGCTTGGACACGAGCTGGAGCCAACGACTGTCAGTGGCGTATAACTATGGTTTGTGCCGCCCGCGGCGGACCATGATTTTGCACCCCTGAACGGGTGAAGTAGGAGCCAGAAAATAGAATTCGAGCTAAATCCGTTTCAAAAAAGATTTGTACTATGCTTTTTCATTTAATTCTGCCGCCACAAGCTTCTGACCGGAGGGGGGAGACTGCTTACTGGGGAAGGGCACCCTCCCACTAGCTACGCCGATGGTTATCGTGAATATAATATGTTCAATGTTCATACAATAACTTTGAAACGTCCTTCAAGAAAGATCTGACAAATTTCAACCGAAACAAACACCTGCTTCTGTTAAGGTATCGCGAGATTTATATTTGACCATGTGGCCGGTGTCCTTTTAAAAGGCAAACAAAAAAAATACATCAAAAATGTAAAATTCATCAAATTTTTTTTAACTAATTAAAAAGTTATGACAATACAACTTTGTGGCTGAAATATTTTCTAAAAAGAGCAATGGGGACTTATGGCGGCTTTTAATGGGTTAATGAACATTTATTCTATTTATTAATAGATTATTAATTATTCCTTAAATTTGTTTGCTGTGCAACAAAAAGATTTAACTTGTCTTAGTACCCGTATATCATTGTTATCTGATAAAGAAGAGTTGATATGTACAGTACACCCAAATACTTAATGTTGTCAACAAAGAGAATTGATTCCTGACCAATACACATTTTGAGCGTGGCAGATAGGTCGAAAGTTTTAGGTTTGAACAACATCTCAAATGACTTTCTGCAATTAAAAGTAATGTTTTGTTGTTTAGCAAATTCCTTTCAGATTTCAACCTATTTACGTAAACCAACCAGACTAAGGCAAAGGTCATCAGCAAACATAATATGATTCAAACATCCATTCCCTATCTTATAGCAACTTGGTTTTCAAGTGTTTATTTTTATTTTTAAAATAATTGACATATACTGTAGAGTAAAAAGATATGGACTTAAAACCCTTCCCTGTCTTAAACCGTTTGTAAGATGAAAGGTTTGAAAGAAATGAGTCCCCCGTTTCACATACATGGTTGATGACTGTACCAGTGCTGTTACAACGTTACTAACAAATCAGTTTGCCCAATAAAAATATAAAAAGTTTGTATCTAAACCGACTAAAGCAGAGTTTCTTAACTTTTTCTTGCCCGTACCCTATGAGATTTTGTGAAATTTTGTTGCCTCTCTTGCCTACTAACTTTGATACAGTATGTAATGACATACAGTAGTATAGACCAGACTTGGACAATTAGAATTCTTTAGCTTTTTGAAATTAGACTAGAATTATAATTACAGCTATTTTAGTTTTTACAAATTAGACTTGACTTAAAATTAGAGCTAGGTAAGTTTTCGCAAACTAGAGTAGAATTTAAACTAGATTAGAATTAGTTTAAAGCAGTTGGCACATGTCTTTTTCTATTTGGATAAAAACGCTAATGTGGCAACTCTAGATCGAAGTGTCATTCCTTTATCACTGCACCAAAACCATTTACGTCATATTAGACATTCTACTTAAGCGATGGAAGGACACTTTGATCTTGATCGTTTTATTGCATTTTCCTTGCATGAGGTTTCCTTTCATTTGCTGAAAAACACTGTTGAAAAAACTATAATTTGAGCAAAACTGGAGATTAGATTAGAATTAGAATTAGAGTAAACAAGTTTTTACCAAATTAGAATAGAATTCGAATTATTAACATTTTGCTCTAAATTCATCGAATTAGGCAACTAGAATTACCTAGTTGTCCATGTCTGCTACAAACCAAGTCATCCACTTGCAACAAACTTAATTGTAACGCCATAGTAACTTTTTGATGCAAAGCTTATAACAGTTGTAAAAAAATAAATACATAGCCACAAAGGGATATTATTTAAAAAAAAATTAAAATGTAGCCTACTGATGTATGTAATACAAACCTATTCGAAGACTTTTTAAGTCATACAAATTGTTTGTTCCCTTGCACTTTAATATCATACTTCGAGTAATTTTGTAGATTTGTTTCCACTTTGGTGGCATAGCTAGTAACATGTGGGCATTACTTGGTTTAAAAGTAGCGTGTTATCAAGTTCCAAGTGAACAAACATTTTGTGCTGTAGTGCAGTGGTTTTCAATCCTTTCTGCACTGCGACTCCTTAAGAACAATCAACGTAGCCTCGCAAACCTCCATAAAACTATTTAATATTTAATGCAAAATTAGGGCAGTGTTGGCACGTTAATGCTTGTTTTCCAAATGTCCGTCGTCAACAACGCATTCTCTGGCAAAGTGTCCGCGTCCACTGCATCAATAGCAAACTCTAGAACGGTCGTGGCTTGTATTTTTATTATCCAATCCGTCTGGTGATTGTGCAGCCCACGAGAGTTCAAACAATTTTAGCAAAAGGATTCGTACACGTTCAATAGACCGAACTGGGCTTTAATGTTATTCATACTTTACTTCACGGACTGTCTGTCCATATCGGTATTTATTAAAATCAAAATAAAATTAAAAATTAGTTAGAATTAAACGTTACTATAGGTCAGTAATCGAGGAACATATCATCACAATTCCATCATCATCACGTGCCGTCTCCGATCCGACGGTTGGGTATCATCTTCTTCCACAAGTCACGTTCTTCCGCTACTCTTTTTGTTCCTCCGATCCATGACAAATCAGCCCACTGTATTACGTCACTTCCCCATGTTCGTCGCCTCCTTCCCCTGCTCTTCTTTCCTTCCACCATACCTTCAATAACCAATTGATGTAGCTGTCCTGCCGATCCTCCCAAAATATGTCCCGCGAATTTCATCTTTTCCTGTGCTAAGTTGTTCGCCCATCTATCTTGCACTCCAATTCTTTTCCTAATTGCTTCGTTTGTAATGTGTTTCATCACAATTACAATTATCACAATTACACAATTAAAATTGAATACTTAATCTAGAACAAGAATGCAGCCTACCGTCCATGCTACGCATATTGATTGCGACAATCATCATCCAGATTGGTTTTGTGCTCACTAGTAGTGTGGCCGATTCTTTCCTTGCAGCGGTTGTTTTTACTTCGATTCTCTATCTCGTTCTGTCCATCGCATCTTCTTCTTTCAATTAGACTTTATCTGTTGCATGTTTTTTTTTTGGACATCTCAGTTTCCTTTTCCCGTCTACTTTTAAAGTCAATACCTTTCAAAAAAAACTTCCTCCCTCCCTCTTCAGTACATGACCATACCATCTTACTCTTTTTGCCCCTGCAAGTTGTTCAATATTCTTATTCATAGCTAACATATCCATCAGTTCTTCAGTCTTTTTCTCTCTCCTGGTTTTTACCCCACACATTGCTCTCACCATTGCTCTCTCCCTTCTTCTCAGGATTGCCAATTTGCTCACTTTGAGCATCAATATCTCACTGCCGTACAATATGCAGGCCGTTCACAAATCCGATACACTTTCTCTTTTAAATTATTGGGGGTACGTGTCACCCTGTGCCTCTTAGACACTACGTCACTGCATCTTACTTTGGTGCTTTGAAAGCTACCTACAAGGGTCCATCCATTCCTAGTTAAGAATCTTTTTTAAGCTAAAGTAACAAATTTTTCGCTTCAATACCAAAATTGACCAAGGCATCTTTACTAGTCATAATGAATTGTGATTTATCTGCGATATTTTTCGTCACACGTTAGCCTAAGTAGCCTTCAGTCTGAGGCTCGTACACTCTGCTTTGGTACTTTGTACCTCCAGTAGATGCACGTACTCCTGGAGAATCTCTTTTGAGCTAAAGGCACTTAAAGAGATTTTTCGATACATGGATTAATTGGAAAAATTCAGTTTCACTTTTGCATATTGGATGATTAAAAGACGTTACTTCTTGGTATTGAAATCTTGGTTTGAACTGACCTTTGACCCTTTGAACTTTATCTGATATTCAATGAGCTCATAATATTTTTGCTCATTGTTTGATTGCTGCAATAAGATAAGATTTCGAAGCCATAAAAGTATTAAAAAAATTGTTGATTTGATGTTTTAAAATCCCAAAATACAGTTCAATAACATGAACCTCTAAGAGCAGTAGTCGATTATTTTATTTCCGATCTGCCAAGAGGCTCTTATACTATAGGCCTACCAAATTTTCATCGCCTGAAAAGAGGACATGTTTTGCCAGCAAGTAGAACTTTACGCTTGAAGAATCATTTACATTATTTTAGATCAGGGGTTCTTAACCAGGGGTGCACGCACCACTAAGGGGTGCGAGACCTGTGCTTAGGCGGTGGGGGGATGCTGAGTTATCAAGGTTAGTTGTAATACGACGTAAGAAGCAAAGTTGTTTTTATCATGTTTCAAGAAAAATTTTAAACTGTAGGCGACTATTAAGCTACTTTTCAGCCAATCCTAGGAGGGGGTACTACGAGAACTGGTTGTTAATTTCAAGGTGGTGTGGACAAGGCAAAAGGTAAAGAACCACTGTTTTAGATCCTTACAGAATAGGCCTACGCAGCAAAAGTTTCCAAAAGAAAACAGATTGACTGAACATTTAACTTATTTTTTTTTCATTATTAGTGCTTCTTTAAGATTGTAGCCTATATATATTATTAATGATTGTATATTATTAAGAGTCAGCAAAAACTGAAAAAAATACCTAATTTTTAGACAGTTTCAGTCAGTCAGCCATGATCGCAAAAATCTGCAAAATATGACAAATCAGGCACGATCTCTTGGTAGCCAAGCCTTAACTTTTTCCAACAAGGAATGGACAGCCTTAACGAAATTGTTAAATTACTTGCAAGAAATATAATTAAAACGGTAGGCTGCACATAACCGTTAAGATGCAAAAAATGGCTAGAACTAAAAATCTGTTCCTTTTCTTGCAAAGCTGTAGACCTATCCATGCCACGATTTCTTTTGCTGGAGGTTAGGTGTTATACACATCGCACTTATAGACATTCGTTTCGATTTGTTTCAAGTAGCCTAACAAAGGAACGAAACTGAGTTGGTAATCAACAATGTCTACAAGCATTGTAAGCTTATCAATATAAAACGTATGTAGGTAAATGAATAATTGTTTGTGAAAGTGTGAGCATGGCTTTTAAAATGTCGTTTAATATCTTACAGTGCACCAGGTAATGAACGTTCAACAACAGTTCCACAAAATGCGTTAGTTTCTTGTAGAATTTAAAAATCAGCATGTTACATTGATACTTGGTAGCCTATGTAAAATGTTTAGAAAACAAATAACCTACAAGCCGTCGCTGAAACATCATCAAGCAATATAATCCCGTTGAAAATATAAGCAAGAAAACCTAAACTGTAAAAAAAGAGGACATTTGAGCATTTTTTAGTGTCCTCGGAGGACAGTTCATTTTTCTTGAAAAAAGAGGACAAATCCTTTTAAAAGAGGGCGTATGGTAGTCCTATTATACAATGTTCAATGTGTTTACAGCATCATCAAGAACGCTTTGAACCTCTCATTCCACGCATGGATTGGAATGAATGACATCGACGTAGAGGGAACGTGGAGATGGATCAATGGTGATCTTGTAACTGATGCTGATGCTTTGTGGTACAGAGGAGGACCAAGCAATCAAACTGATAACGACTGCAGTCACATGAGCCATATCAACCTACGCAGCTACGACACTCCATGCTTATCACACCGTCTACCTGTATGTGAAAAACAATGGAATTAAACAATTACCAGCGAACTTTACTCAACGAGAATAGAAATCCTGAGTGGAATATCATCGATTGTTACGTGAAACATTTGTCGACTCGTTGCTACGAAGTAATTAGGCTATCAACAAATCTAATAACGAATAATAACGTTGAATATTGCTCTTCTATGTTTTACTCAGTGGTGGGCACTAGTTACTTTCAAAGTAATTGAGTTACAGTTACTTCGCTCAATAAGTAACTAGTTTCAGTTACAGTTACCACTTTTTTAAAAGTAACTAGTTACAGTTAGGCCTACTTTTTCTTTTAAATGGATGTATAGGCCACTGACCTACAACTACTCTTCTTTGCATGAAGTACAAGTTGAAAAATACATGATAAAGGGCAAGATGATACTTTGTTTGTAGCTGTTGCCTAACTACAAAACAGCGACCACTCTGCTAGATGTCCACATACTATAATGCTTCTAAAAATCCATAATCTAAGCCCAAAACGTTCGCATACCGAGTATAAAAAATTGAAAAACGACATGCAGAGGACACTCCATACATAAGCAGTAGTAGCCAGTAGGGCGTGTCAATATTTTTATAGGGGTATTTAAAATGAGCGAAGAGGCATAGCATCAATTTCCTTTCAGAAACATCAGCATTTCAAAATGTTGATGGCTAAGTCCAACTCGCATTGGATTCAAAATGTCCTTTCCAAGGGAGAACAGCAATCAGTTGAGACTGCGAAGTGTAAAAATGTCTACAACAATTTACTGATGAAAATTACCGAATAAAATTGAATTAGGTTATGATGTCAAAAATACTGCCAAAACTGTTTTGTAAAGTCAATAAGACTAAGAGTTGATTTTGATTGACATGCTTGTTGAACCTGCAACATGTCGAAAGTCCTTATGGTAGAAATGAATTGAGTAAGTAAAACGTATTTTTAGATTTTTAGACTAAACTTGTTTCCGAGTCTTCACCTCGAAATTAGTTCTTCTACTTTATTGATGCATAGAAGAATCTGCAGTAGCCAGTGGCGGCTGGTGGTGTTTTTGAGCAGTGGGGCTGCAATAAATAGTCGGGGGGAAAAGCCCGCCGCTGAGTTCGTCGAAGGAAAACGACTTCGCAGGTCCCCCCAAAAAAATTGAAATATTACATTAAATTTGGAGCGTTCGAAGCATGTTTTTACTCCAAATTTTGAAAACGTGCATTCAAACTTTGTTAAAAAGTTGATGTATTCCTAAGCTATAATTTGAAAAAACTAACAGTAGGCTATTGCTTTGGAGACAAACTTTACTAGTATTGAGCTTAGTCTTGACTAGCCTAGCCGTTGCATACAAGGTTCAAGTGATTTTGAGATGCCCTAGGCTGGACTAGCACTTCCTATAACCTGTTGAATACCCTAACTTTACAGCTAACACTTCTACATTCATGGCTCATCGCTACTCTGCGAAATAAAAACTAACTTTAAAACGTCTGTAAAGTTATTCGGTTAGGTAGGGCTGTTTTCTATGCAGCCCCAACAGATTCAAAAATTGCTGTAAAATACCAAAAGAGGTGGAGCTTCAAGGATAATTTTAGCCAATCAGAGCGCTTGAAATCCAGAATCTCGGGCTGCAGAGCAGTTGGCCCAATATAGGTGTTGCCAAACGAAACTTTTATTATTGTAATTTTTGATACGCAATTCTTTAGAGAAAAAAGTAACCGGGTCGGACAAGCACAGAGGAAAACATATTTTCCTTCTTCTCTTTCTTTCAGGTGGGGCTGCATCTCTGCAGCCCCATGGCACGAGCCGCCACTGGCAGTAGCAATAAATACCTTTTCGCTGAGTTGTAAATCTCATGATCTTCTGGATCCACATTGGTATGGCTTCGGACTGGCAACGATTTTTTCACTTGATTGTAAATTTTCTGGTTTGATTTTTTAATGACCAGATTAATTAGGAAATTGCAGTTTCACTTTTGTATATTGAATAATTAAAAGACTTTGCACGGTTTTGAAATCTTGTTTTGAACTGACCTTTGACCTTTTAAACTAAATCGGATTTTCTCTGAATTCATAATATTTCTACTCTCAGTGTTATATATGGAAATATTTTATATTAAAAAAAATACTTATTTACAGTAATTGTTTAACATCACAAAAGACAATTGAATGACAAGCAACCCTGAAAGCAGTGGTTGGTTATTTCATTTCCGATCTACTTCATTAATCTTATATTTTGTTCGCTGTGTTCCCAGGATCATTTACGACGCTTGGAAGAATCCACGCGTCGACATATGGATTGGAATGACTGACATCGACGAAGAGGGAACTTGGAAATGGATCAATGGCGATCTTGTAACTGATGCTTTGTGGTTACGTGGAGAACCAGACAATCGAAGTGGAGATGAAGATTGCGTGTCTGTGACCTATGGTAACCTTCGCAGCTACGACAATTCATGCTCCAGTTCCAACGGACGTCTATGTGAAAAAAAATTAATATCACACTTGAGTAATTTTATAGATTTGTTTCCAGTTTGGTGGCATAGTTAGTAACAAGTAAGCATTACTTACTTTGAAACCCGTTACTTTGAAAACTTTGTGCACTTGTGTTTGTGTTTTGTCTTGTTTGCACTTTTGTTTACTTTGAAAACTTTTTACTTTGTGCACTCGTTACTTAGAAAGTAACGTGGTTATCGCTAGCACTACAATATGCCAAAAGAGCAACGCTACTTGCTCCCGCTCCTCGGACTAAGAGTAGCGCGGCTACCCCAACTTCAACGCGTTACTTTTGTCTCACTGACACTGGAAAGCTCTTAGACACTACTGCCTCTTAGACACTACTGTACACCACTACATTCTACTTTGGCGCTTAGTAAGCTACCTACAAGGGTTCATACACTCCGAGTTAACAATCTTTTTAAGCCAAACAAACAAATTTTACATTTCAGCATTAAGATTGAACAAACAAAAATATTTCGTTTCGATAAAAAAAATCTCTTAATTTATCTTTACAAGAAAATAAATTTCGTTCGTGTAAAATCAAAACGATTTGCCATTTATTCAAGGTAACGGGTGATTAAATCTACATACTGCATACATTAAGAAAAAAAATATAAGCTTATGCCCTATTTATATTTTATGTAGAACAATCTTTATGCTCAAACTGAAAAATAAAAGTAAATAGGAAAAGTTAAATTGCTACCAACTGATGAAAGTAAACGAAAATGTGAGGTGTGAAAATGTACAAAACGGTTGAGTGTCGAAAATTGCCGAATAGTAGCCTAGTAGGTCATGACGTTAAACTGTTTCATAAAATGGATAAGATGGTTTTCATTGACAAATTGACAAGCGAGGTGAAATCGCAATATATTGAAACTACACAGTAATAGGCTACTAAATTGAGTTGAAAATAAAGCTGTTTGTAGTTTTTTAAACTAAACTTGTTTCCGAGGCGGCACCGCGAAGTTAGTCTTCTTCTTTATTGATGCTCGTAGAAGGACATGTAGGCTACTAGCAATAAATACATTTTCGATAAGACGTAGATCGCATCCTATATGGATCCACATCGATTTGACTTCGAGCTAGTAATATTTTTCTATTTGATGGCTGATTTTTTGTTTTGAATTTTTAATGACCAGATTAATTAGGACAATCCAGTTTTACTTTTGTATATTGAATAATTAAAAGACTTTGCCTAGTTTCGAAATCTGGTTTTGAACTGATTAATCTTTGACCTTTTGAACTACTGTAATTAGAATTATTTATGAGTTCATAATATTTCTGTCCAGTGTTTCAGTGTTTAGTTGTTATGTAGGTTAAGATTTCAAAACTATGGAAATATTTTACTTATCAGATTATTTGAGATCACAATGCAGTCTTGAAAGCAGTGGCTGATTGTTTCATCTTCAATCTGACTCACAGCTCTCATACTTTGTTCACTGTGTTTTCAGGATCATCTATGACGCTTTGAAGCGCCCAAACATGTGGGATGGAATCTGGATTGGAATGACTGATATCGATAAAGAGGGAACGTGGAAATGGATCAATGGCGATCTTGTAGCTGATGCTGATGCTTTGTGGGGACGTGGGCAACCAAATGATGCTGATGATAGAGATGATTGCGCGTTCATGAACGGTCGCAACCTGCTCAGCTACGACGTTTCATGCTCACAATCCCACCTAGCTCTATGTGAAAAACAATGGAGTTAAACAATTACTAGCCAACTTTACTCAAGGGCAATAGAAATCCCAAGTGGGCTCATTGTTACGAAATAATTGTCATCAACTTTTATAACAATAAAAAATGTTGAATATTCATTTTGCATATTTTAAAATTAATCATTAAATTGTTGGAATGATATATTTTAGGTTAATATCAGTAACCAAACTATTTAGTGGTCATGAACTTCGGTAGCAATGTGTCATTTGAGAAGCATTTAATGTAAATATACAATAATTTCATTCGCAACTATCATCAACATGCGTCAAACTTTATGTGACCGAAATGAATTTTTTCAATTTAAAATATAATTTCAATTGAAAACAGAAACAAATATAAATAAACGTACAAGTCAAAACAAAGTTATTTTGCAAAAATATTTTGGACACTTAAAGCAACAATACTGATACCGTACGTTACGTATTTTAAATGAAATGGTAAATTTCAATAAAGATTACACGGACGGTTTTTTAGGCTTTTGCTGACCCCTAGTGGACTACAAACAAAACTTTAAAGGAAGTTTTAGTAAAATCGTTTTCAATTTGACACAAAACCGAAACAAGTAAATGTTGCATAAAAATAAGTTTTGTTTCATATAAAAAGAAGTAAAACAGGTAAATGCTGCAAGTGTTGGTAGAAATCGCAGCATTTCATGTCATTGCAACAAAGAACGTGAGATTGAACGACATTGTGAGTCACGGCACCCTGATATTGGTATGTAGCGCGTGCATGTTTTTTAGGTGTTCAAACGAAAAAGAAATAAGCCAGTACGAATGTTTCAACATCACAATAAACGAAAAGATTTATCGGAAAATCGTTACACCTGGAATGACCGACCAAGTGACTGGTAGATAAGGAAAACGTTATTTTGTCGGAGTTCACGAGGAAATTTTCCTGGATTGTAATTTATAACTAAGCTAATGTCAGAGCTGCTATCTATTAATTAAGTTTGTGACTGCAAAAAACTGAGAATTATTAATGAGCTATACCACCAGCAGATCCTGCACAAGTTTCAACTTAGACGTCTGTTAAAAAACTTAATCAAACCTAAATAACAACAGTTATGACGTCATGAAGAAGCAAAATCCAATGCACCACCAACGGAACCTATAGAAAAAATAAATAGATTTACAGTAGCCTACGTTATTTTAAAGTATTTGAGTTTAAATTTGTTGCGATGACGACATTTACTCGGCAATTCAGAAAGCTTGTTCAGAAGATGGCTACAATCGCCCTTTTAAATGGCCAGTTTTTCAGCAGGACAGGGGCCACAACTATTGCGACCACTTCCGCTCTATGGGCGAGCACAACTGGATCGACCATGATATTTTAGGATCAACACCCTTGTCCTTAAAGTCCCAAACCGCCTTAAGATAGTTCTGTGCTATTTCGTTTTAGATCTATCCATGAAGGAACATATGTGAAAGGAACATTTACAAAAGATTAGGCTAACCTAACAATAATATCGATTGCTTGTGCTGTACTTTTATGTTTGTAGATATTAACAGCAAACGCAATACTCCATAATCAACACGACACGTCGCAAAAGGGGATGAGAGCTTCATCAACACCATCAGGACATCATCATCTACCAGCTCATCCATTCCATCACCCACCAGGACAAGAAACAATAACTTACACTGGATATCAAACCTCAATCGTCTTAGGCTACTGTGTGATGTGCAGTCTAACCATAGAAAGAGCTCAACACCTGCTCTCCTGGGCCACATTGAAACGGGCTTTTGCCTGAGGATGGGTTTCTTTTATGTCCGGTTTTCTTTCTCCAGCCTATTATTATTATTATTATGACTGCTCAATGCTCATCCACATCAATATTGGAACTGGCAAATTCAATCCACAACACTTTTCATTAGGCTGTCATTCAGTACTACATGTGTGCTTCTCTGTTTTTGTTTTATTTTTTGCTATTTGTTTTTTTTGGTTTTGTGGCTGTGCTAACTACTGATATATAGCCTACTACATAATTTTTCACTCAGGCACGTTTTAAACCTTTCAAGGTTTTGCCATCTTTTCCCGTTCGTTAACGTGCTGGTAGGTTTATATCGATTTTTGTAGTTAGTATCTTTTTCGTCCCGGACGCGTTAATGACGAAAAATAAAATGATTGATTGATTGATTGATTGGTTGGAAAAACGGATTGTAAACGTGTTTTTACCACAACCAATTGTAATTTACAACCTTTGAGCCGTTAATTACCAATGGTGGCTTTGTAGTCTAAATAACGGTCTTTTGCAAGCATTGGCCATTCAATAGGCAATCAGATTTCACACTGAAATTACAACCAGACTGGGATGGTTCAATGCTAGCTTGCAATACTAATTTATTGCGGGTGTAGCCTATAATATGATGCTTGCAATATTCGGAGTAGGCCTACAACTATAACAGATTAAGCCCATAGGCTATTGCCCGGGTTCACTCATTCATTCATAGCTTTTCACGCCAGTGTCGGAGCCAGGTAAGAGCATTGTTTGTGATGTTTTTGAGGTCGTTGTCATCACATGAAGGGCTAAGGGGCAGTTGGTGAGGATGTGCTTCATCGTCTGATTGTCTAGGCCGCAATCACACGTAGGGTCGGGAGTTATCTTCCATCGGAAAAGATTGCTTTTATTTCTCCCGACTCCGCAGCGGGCTCTATTTAGGCAGCACCACTCTCTTCTCTCAAGGGTGGGAGTTTGTTGAAGACTTTCGGAAGGACTTGGGTGGCACTGAATCAGCACCAAGCACTTTCATCTTGCTGTCGCGGCTTAACCACAGGTTTTAAAGTCCAGAATTTTTTGACTTTTCTTAAATATTATCAAACTTTATTATGTATAAATTTCGCCACGCAATGTTTTATACTTTTCATGTACGGTAGCCTACCGGTAGCCTAAACATAGCCTATTATGCATTTTAAAATGCATTTGGTAAAATTTTGCTAAGTTGCTCCTTTTGGAAAACATGGTGTTTTTTTATTGCTCAAGTGGAGCGTAGCTTGGCCAGTTCTGTTTGCGAATAAAACCACAAATTATGTTACCGTACTTATTGCTGTTTCCAGCTGAAATTTAACAGTGCTATATATCAAACATTTGTGTTAAAAAAGAATTTTACGTTTTACACAAAGCTTTCATACAAAAACAACATTCCAATTATTTATTGCTGCAAGCTTAAATTTTTCCCAGCAAACCTTTAGAGGCCGCTTGTAAAACGAAACCAAACTTTCTCGGTAATTGTCGATGTTTTTTATAAAAATGCTTCATACTAATTTGTAATTTCACCATTTCAATGCCATCCCTAAGCCTGACAATTTACATTGATTCCCAAACCAGAAAGCTGGATTTCGGCTTGAAAAATCCACCGTTGATCCAATTGGTTGTTTTGATTGTTTTTATTTTTTCTTGCACCAATTACCTGCTCTAGATCACCTAACTCATAGGAATCATGGCGTGTTTCTCTTACTATGCAGTAAAGAGGCATGCACATACAAACAAAAATTTTAATCCCAATTTGCTTCAAAAAAATAAATACTAGTTTTAGTTTAAAAACATCTGGCAACATTGACAATGGATATAAAGAGGATCTCATGATCCGAAAAAAATTAGAACATCACACGGCCAGGGCGAAAGAGAAAATTGAATTGAGTCCTGTCTTTGTCATGAGTTACCAAGGGGGGTGGGAGGACTTATATACCAGTCCCAGGTATAACCTGTCTCCCCCCACCCCCCAGGGTAACTCATGACAAAGACAGGACTCAATTCAATTTTCTCTTTCGCCCTGGCCGTGTGATGTTCTAGGCGTTACCCTCATGATCTCATCTCTCCCTGACCTGACCCTGTCTCCCAGGAGTCGAGGTTGTGACAAATTGGTGGCAGGTGCCACTGCCGCGGCACCTGCCACTGTTTTTGTGGCAGGTGCCACTGCTTTTGGTGGCAGGTGTCACTGCTCTTGTGGCAGGTGTCACCGATTTTGGTGGCAGGTGTTCTCGATTTTGTGGCAGGTGTCACTGATTTTGGTGGCAGGTGTCACCGATTTTGTTACGGGTGTCACCCAAATTCGTGACATGTGTCGCCCAAGTTTGTGACAGGTGTCACCCATGGTTGTGACAGGTGTCATCCAAGTTTATAACAGTTGTTTTAATTGTACCGATAGCCTACTTCCACGAATTAGTGAGCTTTTGGCTTAGGAGTAACAATTAAGTTATTGCAGAATACCATAAACATATAGGCTTAAGTATAATGCACTGGTGCTTTGTTTTTTGAATAATGTTCAATCATATTAAATTGTTGTCTATCATCTGTTTACAGTGAGCTTTGTATTAAAGCAGTTGACCATCCTATGCCTGTGCAGTGGAGCATTGGATTGGCGTCATTGATTGGACATTGTTAAAGCAAATGTTTGCTGGTAGCCTGTGTCGATGGGTAGGCACTTTAACGTAGTACACTGTCCGAATTCCATAACGCAATCATGCGTGATGTATATGACATCACTGGTATTTCAGTCACAATTTTCCTTCTTAACTTAAAAAATACGTATTCGTAGTATAGCCTACAATCACTGGTTAAACACTTAAAAAATACGTAGGATATTTAATGTTACCGCCTACCGCCATATGCCGCATACCATAAGGTGCAGCGTATGTGACCTGGCTGCGTGTGTTTTGCCAAAATGTATGCATGAAAATACGTGATATCATGTTTATTGAATATTATTCTAGTCATAGTAATGCAGCGATAAATTTCACGCTACAGTGGTCACAATGGTTAGCCTCATACTGCTGTAGTAAGGTTCTGCCGATGTTCTAGCACCCAAAATTTCACGCAAAATATAGCATTTCATTTGATAAAAATGAATTTATGTAAAATCAAAGAAAACTTTTGGCAGTTTTGCCAATTTTTAAATTTCGCAGTGACCCTCCAGTTGTCCATATTGCAAGAAAAATTAGTAAAGCAAGTCGTCCCGATATTCCACTGTCCCTATCTTATGTAAAGGCATCGGCCTATTTGAAACAAAGTTTAACCTAGATCGAGTTAACGCAGCTATAGGCCTACTAGCTTACTGCGAACTTCAAACACGTTTAATCCCTTTCATCATAGCCTTAGAATTAGGCTAAACGTAGAAGAATAAAACAATTTATCATAGAAGAATATTTATTTCATTTATTATTTATTTGCGTCAGACAAAGCTGTCCATATCCAAAACAAAACAACGAAATAATACACAAACTGCAAATGTACAAAGGTCACAGAGAGCCACTTTGGATGTCGCCGGTTTAAAAGCTCACTAAATAGGCTATCTACTGTTATAAATTTACATACAATGAGCGTTGGAAGAATTGAAAGTACTGTATTCAGAACGATAAAAACAATCAGATGACATCATGTCTGATATAAAGCGATTTGAGGAGTGAATGCAACGGTTGATAAACGAAAACATGTTTTTCCTCAATGAAGCATCAAACGTTGCTACATTATTCATTACTTTAATGTTTACGGGCAGTCGGGCACTGACATAACGAGGCAAATTGTGCAATATTCGGAAAGAGTCATTGTAAGCAACAAGCAATCGTTTTATATTTATTATAGAAGAATATATATTATATTATAGAAGATCTAAACTTGTTCTACAACTAGGATGAGTAAAACGACATACAATAAGATCTAAATAAGTTACAATGTTTTTTACAGCGGGTGAGCATTTAGAAAAATGAGATTTTGCATTATTTGCCACACAGTACTGAGAGCTTACTCGCCTCGAAATATCATTTTCATCTGAGAGAGAACTCTCAATAAATACACCGAGGTATTTTACAGAGTCTGTGAATACAATTTCAGATTTACCTAGATGTAGCAAATGAGCACTTAAAAGATAAAAAAATTTTGGGGAGAATAACATACCAAATGACTTTTTATAATTGAAAGTAATTTCATGTTCAACAGCATAGCCTACTTGTGGCAAACATCTAACAAATTTTGTAAGCCACACAAACTAGGCGAGATGCAGCAAATGTCATCAGCAAACATAACAGGCTATGACTGTTCCAGACAATGGTTCACCTATTCAAACGTCATATAAAAACCGTTCAAGTCTACTGAATATTACGTCACGGAAGTTGCTAGAAAATGTGCCAAAATTGCACCATCGTTCATAGACTTGTGTCAAACCTGTTTGGACCTGTTTGGGCCTGTTTAAACAGGAAATATTACATCAGCTTTAAACACCTGTTGGAATGACTTCATAATTGTCTTTCATTATTGCGTCACAGTACTGCATACGTGAATTTGAGATATTGATATCTATTCTGGTCATTCGTGAAATGGTTGCTTGAGAGTTAGTCGCACATTTAACTGTTGGCTTAGTGCTTGCTAGCTGGACAAAAGTTCCGTCTTTTATCCAAGTAATCTGTTCTGTAGTGACAGTTTAAGTGGTGTACGGCGTTGCACCCCCTCGTTTTCGGTAGCCGCGGGCTAATTTTACAGAAATACACTATTTGAAAAGAAGTTCAAGTGTGTGTTTCTTCGGTCATTATATACAGACGAACGGATTTGGGAATCTTATGTTACAATTTTCCCACGAAGAGATTATGGTTTACCGCTGTGACCAATGACCTACACAAGAGTTGCCAACATAGCAACCAACTTTTGTTTTATTGAGCTCATAAGAAAGCTAATCAATATATACGGCAAAAAGATAGGGGCTTAACACCCCACCTTGTCTGACTCCGTTGGACACATTAAATGATTGGGACAAGCGACATCCCCACCTCACTTGCATGGTTTGTTTACTATAACAGTATTCCCATTAGTGAACAAAATACATAGGCACGTTACGTGTGATAAGCGTTTCAAACAATAAATGATGATTGACTTTGTCGAAGATTTTTGAAGCATCCAAAAAGACAGAATATACAGGAGTGTCATGACTGATATGATAAGATAGGGGAAGGTGGGGTTAGTTGAGTCATGTTTCAGATTTTTCCCTATATTTTTTTACCTATTGTAGATACACCTATGAAACTCTAAGTGAAACAAAGGTAATGAAGTATGCTTGCTACTACCCATTTATCAAAACGCTATCTCATGTTTAATTGCCATTTTTATTACCTCAAACATAGAGCACCGTTTGACTCAACCAACCCGCAGGCAGGGTTAGTTGAGTCAGTGGGTGGGGTTAGTTGAGGCGCAATGGCATTCATGAGATGCATAACTTTTTGGGTCTATCTTGGGCACCGCCCCCATCTGGCACCTCTGATCTATACCATCAATGAATGTTTATTGTATTCAGGAGTGGGGAATAACCTACTTTGTACTGTGGGCCACAAAAATTATTAACAATACCAGGCGGGTTACATGGCCCCAAATTCGCCTGTTTCCACAGTCTTTCCTTGAAAAAAGAGTCTTCACTGCAACCAGACACAAATTTTCCTCGGTTATTTTACCCTACTTTATGTCGTTTATCTAAGAAATAAGAAATAGGTCTTTACCGCAACCAGGCCCTAATTTCTTTCGATTTCGCCCTACTTCATGCCATTTCTCTAAACAAAGTCTTCATACCGCCTAGACCCAAATTTTACACATTCTATCGAAATTAGTGACGTGAAATCTAATACTTTTCATGCTTTTCCTGCGGGCCACATTGTATTGCTTCGCGAACCAAATTTGACAAAATTGGAAGTATTTCCATTGGAGACACATAAGTGGTCTCTGAACTAGCTGAATTCCGAGCAGAAGTTACGCTGGAACAAGCTTGATGTGCAGCACTAATATTGGGTGTTTCGAAGGTTGCGGACAACTGATCCGTGTGTTCATTGATTTCTGAAGCACAGTTTTCAGCTTGAATCCCAACACGTAACTCTAAAGGTCGGTTGGTCATTTCTGTTGGAGCAAAATCTATGTCAGTGAAAATGTCTCTGTACACAGGATATATTCCTGTTGTCTCAAAACCGGCAGCAATATTTTTGTGGGAAAAAGCATTTTCATGGGCTTGGTTTGTAATGCCAGCCACATCATATATACTACAAACCTTTCCAGGATTATGTATTTGCCAGGAACTTAATGCTCTGTTGTAGTAGGCCTTAAACGGGCCATACACAGCCCTGTCCAAAGGCTGTAATTAATGAGATGTGTGAGGGTGTAAAACTAAACAGAAAAGTAGGCCTAATGGATAATTTTAATCAAATAATAGCTCATTTTGTCCAAGTAACTGATTTAATAATGCACGTTTAGCAATTCAAATTCAGAAGTAAGATTTCAGCAGTCTGCAACTTGAGGTAGGGTTAGTTGAGTCACTGCCTCAACTAGCCCTGCAGCTATTGACTCAACCAATCCCAATCCTTCCTCGTGACAATTATTGAACATATATATTATCTATACGTAAAGCTTTATCGGTCTTACACAAATGTACGATGCTTAAGATAGCTATAAACTATATAAAACTTTGGCGCTATCTTCGCTTACGCCTAGCATAGCTTCAGCATCCCAATCAACTTTGATCTGAAAATATTTACTTTTTAGTCCAAAAAATGGCATTTTGCTGACTGTATATTATAACCTGTAGGCCTATAACTTGCACGGCTGCTAAAGCAAGATGGACACAGTTACCCATAATGCTTATTGTTTCTAGCAATTAATCTTCACGAAGTCATGCTTGGTTAGTCAGAAAACAATGGTGACTCAACTAACCCACTGACTCAACTAACACCACCTTCCCCTACTGCTTGTTTTAATGAAAAAACACTCATGTCAGTACTATGACCAGACTTAAACCCAAATTGATTGTCACTGGTATTCAAGAAAGGCAATAGATGATTTAAAATAAAACGTTCAAACAGTTTTGTATTAAGCATTTTGGTGGTGCAAACAAAATTTTGCATGACCAAATAACTGGACATTTTTGCCCAAATTCGCTCCTATTTTTGTAGCGGGGGTGTGACTGCCTCACCCCCATCTCCTGCGGCTATGCCATTCATTGCAAGCAGGGCCGGATTTAGCTGATGGGGGGCTCGGGGCACTCTTAGATCTGGGGGCCCCCCTGCAAAAATTTGTTTCAAGCCTACGGCGCGAAAAACCACCTCTGCGTCTACAGTAGCATCAATCCAGCACTGCACAGCATTTTGCAGAAACTTCAAAGGCTGAAAGGAAGAAAAAATAACACAAAATCACAATTTTTTTCCACGTAGGGGGCCCTTCAAAAGTCGGGGGGCCCGGGGCACCTGCCCCCCTAAATCCGGGCCTGATTGCAAGGACAAATTACGTAGCCTAACAACTGTCTGTTGCTAGGTCGTAACAATTAAGTAGCACTCCAGCAACACTGCACAAAGGCTAAGGGTAAAGTTTATGATGCTCCAGCATAGGCTATAGGCTACTTAATGTATAGCCTACAACCATTAGCGTTGACAAGCCTACCAATGATCCTTTTGGACCTGGGATGATTTCAGGGGCCCGGAAACTTGAAAAACCACCTCATATTCTTTGGATATAGTGCTTTGTCCTTACAGTGTCTTAATTTGGGGCCCTACAATCTCATTGGTACCGGGCCCAAATTATCCTCTCAACGGCCCTACATACATCAGACTGTTATGCCCTTAAACAACTTTGTTAGCCTTCACCTCCAAGCTTAGCTCATGATGTACTGGATTGAAAATTATATTGCTAATTATAAATTTCGTCACTACCAAGATAATGTGTTAGTCTCGTCCTGTTGAGCAACAGGACGAGACTAATGATAAGAGACAGTCAACCGCTTCAAGTGGACAGTTTGCTGGGTGGTTCACTAAAAACAGAAAAATTTTATTAGTCAATAAGATAATGTGTTAGTCCGAAAATAAATACTTAACTTCTTTAGCCTATGTAGGCTATTGGTTTATTTGTATTTTCGGTAGCAGAACTTTTGGGCGCGCAAATGTGAAAACGGTGGTTGCATGCCTGATTCCTTTCCCCGAAGTGTGAAAACACACACTGCGTAACAGTTTTCGTGTACCGTAGTTGCAGTTTTCATATTCTCAAAGTGACTTTTTTCAAGGCTCCTTGTACGGAAGTGTGAGTTTCACAGTACCGGTACTTTGGTAGCAGGAATCCGGTTATCGTAGCGTGAAACTCACACTTTCGTGCAAGGAGCTTGGAAAAAAGTTACTGCGAAAATAAATACTAAATCAATACTATTTGAACGTGCATTTTTATCTTTTTTACTTCAAGTTCAACGATAAAAATGCGTTTATAATGTCATCTGCATTCTTAAGCGTGAATTTCATCATGCGTCCAGCCGTTCACCAGTCATTTCCCAATCACCATCTGGTTTATTTACATGGCAACACTTGCTCCATGTCAACATCCTCAATGTCATTATGTTCAGGGTATTTCCATAGCCGGCTGCATTTAGGTTGTACTCTTTGCAAATATTCAACTTCTACCACCATGTTTCCTTTGTGGGAACGTACAGTTGTACATACCCAATAAACCATGTAGGTCCGTCTGCCATTTCCCACACTGTAACGCATAAGCTGTTTTCCTCCAAATTGTTTTCTTTGCAAATATCTGGAACAGGGTGAACTCCAGTTTCGGTAATATGCATCGCATGAAGGACATCTTGAATCATAGCACATATCCTGTAAGATTTTAGATTTCAACACTGTATCTGGTGTATATATCGGTACATGTTTATAGTGCAAAACAAAATCACCCAAGGTATCCATTTTGCCATTCTTAAGATCTTCAAATACAGGGTCATCAATAATTAACGTTAGGCTACAGGAGATCCAATTCAAAAACTGGCAAAGGAGGCAAACGTGGCCTATGGAACCATGTTCACAGTTCTCAAGAAGGATTTGAAGATGATCCCATTCAAACACATGAAGAAACAGCTGCTAAATGCCAATACCATTTGAGAAACGCCTCTCCAGAGTCAGATTTCTGCTCTCACGCATTGAAGGAGGAGGCATGCTGCCAAACCTTGTGTTCAGCAATGAGAAAAAATTTGATGTCCAGCATCATTTTAACAGTCAGAATGATTGTGCTTGTCAAGAGATGGTGACGTGGAACCCTGGGTAGTCACTCGAAGACAAGGGGTGGCATCAGTGATGGTGTGGGCCGCAGTCAAAGAATCAGGAAGAAGTCCATTGATTTTTGTGGATCAAGGAGTGAAATGGAACCAAGAAAAATAAACGAATTGATATTCTTGATTCATTGTTGCCTTGGGAAAAGAAACACTTTAAAAAACGTAATTGGTCATTCCAATAAGATTCTGCCCCTTCACATGGAGCTAAGAGAATGCAAAAGTTCTGGCTTTCAGCCAATGTGCCGTTCTTCATTTCCAAGGAAGAATGGCCTCCTTCATCCTCTAGACTTTGGCATCTGGTCTTACCTTGAGAGCAAGGTTTCGACTAAACACCACCAAAGTTTGGAAGCGCTGAATGCTAATCTGAAAAAAGAATGAGCCAAAATAACGTGGCTTCTCAACAGTATGGCTTTTGCAAAGCAAATGATATGGTCGATGATCAGATGACAATGCAATTGCAACATGCTCTTCTACCTGCAAGTTCTTGCTTGCAGCATCAGTCATTGGACTACCGGTATCTGTTTTGTCCCATAATTGCTTGGCTGTGACAATAAAAGATGTAGTCAGTGAGGCTGCTTTAGCCAATTTCTCATAGGTTTCAACTATTAACTTTGTAATATTCTTCCTGTCTTCATACGCAAAGAACATTGTTCAAATTTTCACTATTCTAAAGGTCACGAAACGAAAGGTCAAGCCTCTGCTCTTGGGGTCAACTAAGGTTAAAACAAAATTAAGGATGTGCGGAAGAATAAAGTGGGTCAAGTGAAACGTACCTAGCATACGTGCATGTAGAGGACCTACACTCTACTGCAGGGGTCCGCAAATACTGGGTCGCGACCCAAATTTGGGTCGCGAGACCATTCACAGTGGGTCGCAAAACGGTTTAAAATTACCATAAATATAACTTGTATGGCAAAAATAAATACAATCATATAGTCTTTGATGTGCTGAGTTTCGTACAATTTGGTAGGCTACAAGAAAATTTATACTTTCGATTGCAGTACAGTAGTTAAGCCCACGGTTGTATAGCCTGGAAGACAGCTTGAGCCAGCGCATGAAAACTCTCTCAGCTTATCTCCAGAACTGGCGACTGAAACTCAGCGAAACCAAAACTGTGGCAGCAGCTTTCCACCTATACAATTGGGAAGCTGATCGTGAGCTACATGTCCACGACAACGGAAAACCTCTGTCCTTCTGCCCCGAACCAGAATATCTTGGGGTGACACTAGGCAGATCGTACACATACCGCCACCATTTGGTGTCACTGTGCAAGAAAATGACATCCCACGCTGCACTACTCAAGCGCCTGGCAGGCAACAGCTGGGGGGCGAGGGCTGACACTTTGCGTATAGCAGCCTTAGCCCTTGTCTACTCTTCAGCAGAGTACTGGGCAACTGTTTGTTGCTGCAGTGCACACTGCCATAACATCGGCACTGCCATAAACAGCGCCCTGCGCACAGTTACCGGATGCCTGCGTCCCACACCATTGGATAATTTTGCCATTCTCGCTGGCATCCAACCTTCTGAGCTTCGTCACGAAGAAGCCACTCTGTTTCTTGGCCGACGGGCACTAAAGCCTAACCATCTTCTTCACCACAAGATCTCTGCTCCCCCAAACCAGCACCCCAGTCGACTGAAGTCAAGACAACCATTCGTGTCAGCCGCTCAACTTCTGATCAACGCTGCAGATGAACTTCATCTCTGCGGCTACTTGGGCGAACTATAAATGGAATTCTGAAAGGAAGTCAAGTACCACCGGACTTCATTCGTTCATCCCCAACGCCGACACATGCCCCATCTGCCTGACACTACAAAGACAAGCATGGGTGCGCCTCAACCGTCTTTGTACGGGCGTCGGGCTTTTCCAGTCAACCATGCGCCATTGGGGAATTGGCCTCTTCCTCCTCCTCTGAATGTGGTGCCGAGAAACAGACTGCAGACCACATCATCAATAACTGTATCATCTTCAAGCCACCTGACGGAGTGGAAGGTCTGCGTGTCATGGATGATGAAACTAAATACTGGCTGCTCTCTAGTAGCCTTCCAGTGTAGTCCGGGAACATCTTGAGTCTGGGCTGGTAAAAGGATAGAGTAGACCCTCGGCCCCAGAGGCTTGCGCGACGACGAAACGCACGGTTAATAGGTCCACCCGCTTATTAAGCCCAATTTGGTCCATTCCGGAATTACTGAAGGTACAGGAGTGGTAGAAAATTGTCTCCCGCAGCCAAAATCGTCCGGTCCCGATGTGGCCTTAATAAGTGGGGACGACCGTATTGGCATGACATTACTTTGCAATGTGTTTTGGGCAAAATTATATTCTTCCGAAACGTTTGGGTCGCGATGACTTCGAACGATTGCTTTTTGGGTCGCACCAAAAAGTATTTGCGGACCCCTGCTCTACTGTAGCCTACACTCTATATTATGAATTCATCAAAACATCCCAAAAACCGAATATTTACGTTTTTTCTCACAAATATGGTCAAAATTTTAAAAATTGTGTCTACTGATCAAAAATAAATATTTTTCAAATATTTTTGCATATTGTTAATACTATGATAGTTATCATAAATACTTTCTAAAAAATGTGGGCAGAGAAAAATCTGAGAAGGTCACACTTTATCCCTTACCTCTAGTCTCAGGTGATTGTGAAGACGTTAACTGACAAGGAGAAAAAAGAGATAGCCTAGCCTATACTGTTAAGTTAGCGCATCAAGGAAAACTGAACTAAACACAAAAATAAATTTGTTAATGGATGGATAATTCGTTACTGGACATTTACCACCTGTAATCCTGTATATTTTTGGTGTTAGGGATAGGTTAGTTAGGAGTCCGGGTAGAAAAGATGAGAGTGGTAATTAGTCCTAAATGATGTCCAGGACTCCAGCTGGTAAATGTCCCAGAACCGACTAACTGACAAGCAGTTTTTTGGCTGGACAGTGAACAAAGGAAGTAAACCATGTTATTGTAAAATATGTGCTGCCCCAGCCAGCAAGCCTATATGGGCCCCACATGGGGACCCATATGGGCTGATGTACGGGCCCCATGTGAGATGCCCATATGGGGCCCATACACATTGTGTCCGCGGGCATCACATTGCCCCCATATAGGCTGCCCATATTCATTTATGGGTTTCATGTGGGTTGCTCACACTCAACCCACAAATCTAATATGGGCTGCCCATATGTAACCCATAAATCTAATACAGGCTGCCCATATGTATATCAGGTATATAACTGCAGACAAATGCCAAAGTGCCAAACTGCAAGCAGTGAACTTTGCGCAATGCATAGCAAGGTGCCCCCAGTAAAGTGCTCAATCGGCGTAAGCCAAGAGCGTCAACTGCAGACAGTGCACACGATGATGAACTGTTTTTTTTTGATCAACAACGCACGAGTAGGTATATAGCTCCATGTGACATTTTCCTATTTGTGGTACGTAAGCACAAAAAATAGTACTACTGCTAACCTTGCCAAAGTGCTCCAACTGCAAGCAGTGAGCTTTGCGCAATGCATAGCAAGGTGCCTCCAGTAATTTTGCTTGTTCAATTTCATTTTGTGTTTGTTTAAAAGATCAACAAAAGTCGTTTGAGACAACTAAAAAATCTCAAAGTCTAGACTCTAGACAAATGCTGATCGAGGTGTATATCATATTAGTATGGGTTGCCCACAAACCTTTGAATCACTGTGTGGGTAGCCCATGGTCTGCCCATAAAAAATGTGGGCAGTCCATGGTCTGCGCATAAAAAATGTGGGCAGCCCATGGCCTGCCCATGAAAAATGTGGGTAGCCCATGGTCTGCCCATAAAAAATGTGGGCAGCCCATGGCCTGCCCATGAAAAATGTGGGTAGCCCATGATCTGCCCATAAAAAATGTGGGCTGCCCATGTTCTGCCCATAAAAAATGTGGGCAGCCCATGGTCTGCCCATAAAAAAAGTGGGCAGCCCATGGTCTGCCCATAAACAAAGTGGGAAGCCCATCAATATTTCATACTTAGCCCATGATCAATAATTTTATGTGGCTAAATTTCTTAAAATGCATTTATATGATCACGCATTTGAAGATTGGAAGTTTTATATTCCACCTTGTCATTTAGCAACACATTCTGCAAGAAAGCCCATATTGGGCGCATATGGCAAAAACAAAAAAACCCACATAAAACCCACATGCCCACAAGCCCATTAAAATAGTATATGGGGCCCATATGGGCTTGCTGGCTGGGGCTTTTGTGCAGCCTACTGTTCTAATAAAACAACGTTGCTTTGACATACCGGTGCTACTGAAAAAAATCGAGATTAAAATAGCTTTAACTGAGATTATAATACCTTTAAAGTTATATTGTATTAGCACCCTTTTTAACTTAAATAACGTCATAAATAACCTCGCCTATGAAGGAAATTTTGAAGGATTGCCGACTGAGAAAAAAGGGATTTTTCAGGACAAAAAAGGGAACTGAAGAGGATTTATCAATTGTCAGAAGTGGAAGCACTGGACTGCAGAACTGTAGTGTTGTCAACCGCGCCGCGTACGCGGCCGCGTGCGCGGTGACGTGGCCGCGCCGCGCGGGCACCGCGTAGAAATGTTGACTGTGCCAACCTCGCCGCGCGGGCACCGCGCGGAAAAATAATGAAGAAAAAAGAAAACTGAAAAAAAAATTTTTCGGTAGCATGGTTAAACAAATTTTTCAAGCTTGAGCTCACTGTATCGTTGAACATTACAGTGGGATAACTGTTCTAGCGAGTTTATAACAGGTTGTGGAAATTTGCAAGATCCAAACTTTTGGAGAATTACAAGGGGAATTAAACTTTTGGAGAATTACAGGGAAATTCATTTATGAGAATCTGGTTGCTGGCAAGTGGCAACACTGTTCAATGCAATGCTGAGTGACTTGAGTCCACAGACATCTTATTATAACTAGACTGCGCTTCTCGTATTTCGATTGAAGAAATTGAAAAAAGGCGGCGGCCATTGTTAGTGTCTCAAACTCGCGTGAAAGCTGCGCTGTTAACGATAACATTTCTGAGCTGGTTGCGCTTCTGCAGAAAACTAACTTGTTAACTATAATTTAGAACTTTGGTGTAATAGAGGTTTTATTCATCTATGAAATGAATAAAAGCATGTGTTAAATTGTACAGAATTATACATACAGTCTATAATATAAAGCAAAAACACTGCGATGCGAGAGCACGTATACGATACACTGAATGCATCATTTCCAGCAGTTCAGCAGAACTCTTACCGTATTCAATTTGGCGTTACAGCTGAGCTGATGATTAGCCTATTGTAAAAACAGCAACAAACAGTGTATTACATCAAACCTAAGCAAATGATACGCTATATTATAGCGGCTATAACGTAGGCCTATAGCTCAACAAAATCAAAACAAATTAAATATTCACCAATACTGATGTGATGTCGAAAGGAAGTAGTTTATTGGTGTTTGAAAAGTACTGTTTTGTTAAGCGTTTTACGAACCAATTTGCCTTGTATTTGCTTGCAGGTTTCCTTACCAATGTGGTAAAACCTAATTTTTAAATAACATTTGGACACAGTTTTGACTAGCGTAAAAATGTGATTATCGGTAACGGTGCATTCAAACACAAGATCCGTGAGATTAGTAAATATCTTGGAATGATTTATATTTCCAAGCACAGCTACCGCAATAGCTTCCACAATGCCTGGATGAAGAGGTAATCTCCCAGCTGTGGTAGTTAGTAACCGTTTAATGCATAATTCAGTTTCTTCACAAATATATACAACACTGAAAGAAGGTTTAAAAAGTCCACTTCTATCTTTAAATGATAAGAAGCTGGGTTGAACAGGTAAAGTGTGTGAACTCAGTTCAAAGCGGCACCTTGCACATAACGTTATCTTTGCGCACATTTTGGCAGCATAAATTAACAAATTCTAACAATATGTTTGCGATTGTAGAACAGCAAAGGTGAAATCATATAAAGATTTCGTCATACTAGGTGAATTGCGGAGATATTTATTAGTTGTTATTTCACAGCAACTTGAAACTGAAGCTATTTCTTTAAAAGTTATTGTTGATGAAATCACACGAATTTACGTCATAATGCAACGTTTTGCTACAACGGAGAAAATCGAAAGCCATCAATCTCTATTGAACAGAATCCTGGTAAAAGCTGCGGTTGTGTTGTTGCATAGAAAACTATTTGTTTTGTCAATTATTTGTTCACAACAACTGAGTTTTTTAAGAAACGCAAATATTATAGGAGAATTACATTTTGTAGAAAGTTAAGTTGTGTTCAGTCGTGTTCTCATTGCTTTAAGAATTGGCGCTCCAGTTGTTTCAGGAACGAGGAGGCGACTGATTCTTAACTAATTAATTCATCTACTTCTACTTGTTTTAAAGTATCAGGTTTGGTGGCCGTGCTTAACTACTGTATATTTATCGATTCATATACCGCAATATTAAATCCGTTCATGCACGTCTTAAACCATAATAGTTTTGCCACCTTTTCCTTTTGTTGGTTTTGTTCCTGTATTTCTTTTTCACAATATCATTTGTTTTGCATTCTGACAAGGAAAAATAAATTGAATTGAATTCAAAACAATGAAAATTCATTACGGGTCCCTACAAAAGCATTGGCAAACGCGCGGAATAGGTACACTAATAATGGCTGACGTCTGAACCTGCTTTCTTCAAAAATCGTAAACGAGAGAAGTGACGATGCGCGGTCTAGTTATAATAAGATGTCTATGCTTGAGTCCTTGTCAAACCAGTCAGCGAAAAGGCTGTTGCATGTTGTTACCTGTCAGTATTTAGTTCAGATTTTTTTTGACCATCACAATGACAACAATACGTAGCAGAAGTCTAGAAAAAAGGAGGTCTATGAGAATGTAGGAGCTTTTCTCATTGGGTATCACAGTTTATGCAATTAACCGATTTTATCTGTGCTATTTGAATACAGTAGCAGTAAAAAGTTATTCATTTAAGGGTGAGAACAACTAATCCAACTTCTGTGGCTGTGAAATATTTAATTGAAATGATCTGTTTGATATGGTCAGTCAGTAACAATGCTGTTACAAAAGTATTTGGTCTTAAATGTACTCTCTTACTGTATTGCTCTCTTACAGCATGCTATGATACTTTCAGATTTTGCGGTGCGGTGCGGGCGCAGTGTAACATTTTCAGAATTTTTGCGGTGCGGTGCAGTGTGCGGGCAGACATTTGCAGTGCAGTGCGGGTAGCGGGCAGATTTTTCCTGCCTGCGCCATCACTAGAAGTAAGTCAAGTAACTGCTATTGCTTTTAGGCATGCGGTTTTTAAAGGCAGTGGCTATTTGACCGGCTCCGGTCTTTGAATCTGAAACACTATTTGACCGGCCATGACGTCACTACATAAAGCACTTTTTTCTTTCAAAGC
Organism: Aplidium turbinatum; assembly: GCF_918807975.1. Taxonomy (NCBI): domain Eukaryota; kingdom Metazoa; phylum Chordata; class Ascidiacea; order Aplousobranchia; family Polyclinidae; genus Aplidium; species Aplidium turbinatum. The sequence continues at coordinate 22,932,746 of NC_137486.1, read as the reverse complement.
AAAAGACGATAAGCGCCTTAAGTTTTAAATTCAACACGTTTTCTTCAACTGAGTCCGTGGCGCATACGTAATGTCTTGGGCTGCCATTCTAGAGGGAATGAGTTCGATACTATCCGGAAGCGTTTTTTTTTTTTTTTTTTTTTTAACTACAAAAGGATACAAACTGATATGAATGAATCAACAGGTGAATAAAAAAATTTCAAAACGAATTAAAAAAGGTTTTTCTAGTCTTTATTTTTAACAAATTTCTTTCATTTCTTAGCACAAATTCTCTGAAAAAATCACTCCTTCTAATAGGCTGTAAGATTACGTTTCGCTGAAGTCCGAAGTTAAAAATTAAATCCAGTCTCATTGTCGCACAACAATCAGTCAAGTTTCAAATTATCATCTCAACCAACCCTTCAAGACAACTTTCCACTTTCACTTTACTACGCTACGCTGAAGAGGTCGGGAGATCGAAACACTGGCCTTTGTCCGTAGTTGCTTTTCATAATGTCTTTTTAGACATTCTTTTTGGGTCAATAATGTCTTTTTAGATATTACTTTTAAAGAAATAAAAAGGAGTCAAAAGGCATTTCACTCTGTGTGGAGCTACATGTACTTGAGAGGTTAACTGTTATTGTTTTGTTCACAAATTAAAAAAACTTAACTTTATTACTCACATTTGGAAAGATTTAAAAAATAGGCTGTAGGCTACTCAAATTAAAAATTGACGACAAAAATGCACTTTGGGTCAAAATTTAGTTAAATAAAAAAAAAAAGAACGCTTCCGGATAGTATCGAACTCTTTCCCTCTAGAATGGCAGCCCGAGACGTTACGTATGCGCCACGGACTCAGTTGAAGAAAACATGTTGAATTTAAAACTTAATGCGCTTATCGTCTTTTGCTTTGAAAAAGAAAAAGAAAAAAGTGCTTATGTAGTGACGTCATGACCGGTCAAATAGTGTTTCAGATTCAAAGACCGGAACCGGTCAAATAGCCACTGCCGTTTTTAAATTCATTTGAAATAACTTACAAATAGGTAGAATATTATGCAGATGAAACGGTTTAGCATATTTTATAACTAGACTTTAGAAAGTTTAGAGTAAAATGTAAAATTATGGCTGATAAAATCATTGGTTCGGAGAAGTTTAAAAATTTTGCAAACAGTACATATTTTCAAAGGATTTCTTAAAAGTTTTAATGAGTGATGTTTTCATATTTTGTAGATAAGTGCTTTGTCTTTGCACACAATGTTTGGCTAATTTGATTTAAACTATCTAGGGCTACCGGTACTAATACCGTACCATATGTCCTTTTTTAGGAGGATTTTTCCTCCTTTCTCAAGAAAATCAAAATCACCTCCAAGGACACTCAAATACAGACAAATGTCTTTTTTTGCATTTAGAATTTGCTTGTTTATGTTTTTAATTAAATGTTATTTTGATGTGACTTTTTGGCAACTGCTTGCACTTTATTTCCAAAAATGAAGCCGCAAAATCTTTGTGAGCTAAATGTGAGGAACAAATTTCTTGTTGCATAGGCCTTTAATTAGTATAAAAAGATTTAAAAGAGTCTACGTGTTAAAAGATGTAGGCCTACTTGCATTTTACTTGCTGTCATACTTGTTTTCTTTTTGGGCAATGAAAATATGGTAGGCCTAACAGTAGCCTACCTTTAGTTTTACCAAAATCTAGTTTTCACTCTGCATGTTGCCAATTTACCAGTGGCAAATAGGTAGTTTAAAATTACGTAAAATATATATATATTATGGTCATTCCCCTAAGCACGAATTTTTTTTCTGAAACACAAAATGTTTTTCATCACCCACTCTTTAATTCTGAAGATATATTTTTTTGGTGGTAATCCACTTCTAGCTACTTGCGTCTACCTTACAAAACAATTTATTTCAGGCAAAAACTCCATCAACTTTGGAAACAAGGAAGAAGATCTTGAATTGGGAGCAAAATTTTCGTGGAAAAGGAAAAATCCTTAATGCGTAAATGCGCAATTGGGGAAATTCGTGGATACAATAAATCTTTCAATTGCACGTTTATTTTGAAATACTAATCGCCATCTAGCGGTTGCTGTTTTGAACTTTTATTTGCTACATGGCGCTAGAGTATTATTTTCCGATTTTATTGATGTTTCAATGGCAATTCTAGGTTCACCAGAAGAGATTTAACAGCAAAGTTAGTGCAAACGCTCAGAAAGTTTTCAATTTTATTAGGGACAGGGTTTTGGGCCTAGGTGAAATATTTGCTGAAATCTGAAAAGTGGTTTTGGTCTAATTTTTAGTGCAGAAAGAGAGATAGCAATGTTCTTACTGTACCTGTGCCATTTTAGTTTTTGAGTTTAAACAAACATTTGCCTGTTTTATTTAAAATTTGTGTTTCGGGTTATTTTACCAAAATGTCGTGTTTAGGGGAATGACTATATGTAATTTATAATTGTATAGTCAGACTTTCTTTATCGGATGCAACCTATTTCGTCCCCTGAATACTTCATCCCCTGAATTCAGCCCCTGAATCGATCGAAAGAAGTAATAGAACAAGTCGAAGTCGCTGATCGAAGTTCTCGCAAACATTTCAAAGTTTTCCCCTTGAATTAATCATTGAATATTTATGGGCCACTAGAAAATAAGTGTTGCACTTCTCTTTAACATATATATAATATATATTTTATACTGCTTGAAAGTCAAGATGCCAATTTTTATTTTATTTTTTTATAAAAACGGAGTTTTTCTAAACACATAGTTTAAAAACCAAAAAACAAGTCAGATAGTTAGCGTAAAAACATAAAACTTACGTAAGTTGCAGTGCTGTAGAAAATGCTTAGCTTCCCGGGAATCTGTATTTTACAAAAAATTTCTTGCGTTTACAATCACAATAATGACGTCATAATTACACCATATTACATGTTTTCCGGTGGTGAAAAGCCTCACGCAAAAAGTATATGTATTATAGACGGCCATCTGTAGCTTCATAGTTCCAATAAACAGTCTTGGTATTGTATTTTATTCGTAAGTAGACATGGCACACTGTTTGAGTGCCTGATGTGCCTACTTTGATCAGAATAAATTGGAACAACAATAGGCTCAATAAATTAGATGTTGTATGCTTGCAGATTAGATCTACTGACTCACGACCACCATGTGAATGTCATGAAACAATACGACATGTCACAAGTTGCTTGTTACGTACTTAACAAGTATACAATAATAACACTTCATGCTCGAACGGGTTGATAGGCTAGTATGTGCATAATACCATAACCAATTACAAAAAACGATAGGCATATTGCATAAAAAACGGCCAGACGACTGAACAAATGAATGCACAACAAGTTTCGCTGACTGAGAACACAGGACATCGCGAAAATTGCTTCTGTAACCTACAAAACAACCAGTCCGCTACACGAAGAATAACGAAACGCATTAATTAACTTGATAACAAAATCAAATTTACGACGCTAAAACAGCTGTTTTTGTAAATCAGAGAAACCGCAAGCAAGTTTTGCCCATGCAAAATCACTACAAATACACTACTTGGAAATAAAAGATAGTGACGATTTCTTGTTTGGTCTATCTACCACAGCAGACACTTTGTACATTTTTGATCGAACATCATTAGTACTAAAATGCCATGGTTTTCCTTTGAAATGTAGATGAAGAGCCTATTTCACGATGCTGTTACACTTTCTTATGTGTGGCCCATTCAGCTCGTCGCTAATGTCTTTATTTTTTATTTGTGGATGTTTTTGTACCTCTGCAAACATTTCGAATTTATTCCACAGACAGCATCATAAATAAAAAAAATGTTTGAACATGTGATAAACTTTGGACCCTCAGGCAAGTTTGCTTTTGTAAGGTTTTGCTCCCAAAAGAATGTAGTTTAGTTCTTTTGCATGTTTTTTTCAAATGATTTTTCTGTTGTTTAGAGTAGACAGAATAGGAAATAAATTATCCAATCGACTTAAAATTATTGCTTGACCTAGCTTGAAGATTTGACATTCGTTCAAGTAGATTGGCAAAGATGCCTCCAGTTGTTCAGGAAGACATCCGGGTAAGCTGAAAAATTATCATTCATACTAATGCTCTTGGCTTGATTGGATTGTTAGAATCCTACCTAATGTGAACAATCAAACATGTATGTTGGTTGCACTGGTAATATAAATCCTGGTCCACGTCTATTAGGCGCCGGTCAAATAGGTGCACACACTGTGGCGTCAGGATATTTAGGTGTGGAGCACTGTGGCGCCCGTTCATTTAGATGCTATTCCTAGTAAAGTCTGCAGATTGTATCAGCTTGGCAGGTAGAGCAATGTTTTTCACACAAAATGTTATATTGAACAGAAAATTTGTAAATGCGTGTGCATTTATTTGTTGGTAGTCATGGCTTCAGTGAGTGAAGCTGCTTTATCCGGCAATGGTTTTCACACAAAATGTTGTAGGCCTATTGAACAGAAAAATATGCCATGGCTTCCGTGAGTGCAGCTGCTTAAACTGGCAATGCTTTTCACACAAAATGTTATATTGAACAGAAAAATATGTTGTTTTGTTAATTCGCATGCATTTATTTGTTGTTAGTCATGGCTTCAGTGAGTGAAGCTGCTTAAACCGGCAATACTTTTCACACAAAATGTTATGTTGAAGAGTAAATTTTTTTTTTAATGCGCGGGTTCGCCTGTTCGGTATTTATTTGTTGTTAGTCCAGGTTTGCGTCGGTGAAAGCTTTATCAATAAATCATTCAAGTTTCCGAACATGACTGAGTTCACTTTTAGTTAAGTCAAATAATAACTACCGGTACACTAAATATCAGTAAAAAATATACCGTAGCCTATATTCAAGCGGGTGGTAGGCTTGAGTAAAGAGTAACTTAGTTTTCCGTCAAATTTCTGAGTAGGTTTAATGACGAGCAAAGTCGCACCATTATGCTTGCAACTTCTAGCCAGGGTTCATATGCCCTATAGAAGTGTATTCATGTAGTAGAGCGTTGTCTTACACTAAGGTACTCGCAAGAATTACCCTACCTGCCAAGCTGATACAATCTACAGACTTTACGAGGAATAGCACCTAAATGAAAGGGCGCCACAGTGTTCTGCACCTAAATATCCTGACACCATCTCTATAAGTCCAAATTATTGAAACCATCTGTGAATATATAGCCTTCGTTTAATCAAAATATTTTATCTGAATAAGAACCTTTTGGTGATCCCCCTTTTAGGGTGAAACAGGTTGTAAAGGTTTTACAAAGTAATAACTATTTTTGATGTACTTTGTTCGGTTTCGCTTTTTTGCTTGGCATTGAGCACTTTTTGTAGTTATGCTATTAGTAGTATTCATTGTTTAGCCTTCATTTAGATATTTTTATTTTCCATTCAGGTGTCTGGTGATGCTCCAGAACCAGCTCCAGAGGAAAGTCAATCTTCGAAGCCAATCATTGGAATAATTTACCCTCCTCCTGAGGTTCGGAATATTGTCGACAAAACTGCCAGTTTCGTCGGACGCAATGGTCCGGAGTTCGAAGCCCGTATCCGACAGAATGAAATCAATAACTCAAAATTCAACTTTTTAAACAGCAGTGAGTGTGGCTGTTAACTATCGTACGGACAATAGAGAATGGAAAAAAAAAACTATGTAGAGGCTCAAGATAATTTTTGTTGAAATGACATAAATTAATATGTAAAACAATGAAAACTATTAATACTACAAAAAGTCCTTATTCAAATATGAATAAGGACCTTCTGATGATCCTCATTTAGGTGAAACAGGCTGTTAAGGGTTTACTAGTATGATAATAACTATATTTGATTAAATTATTATGGAGATAATTTTTATTTCGTACCTGTAAGGTTTGTACAATTGTGTTCCGACATAAGTCTTAGTGATACTTTCTGGATGTCTTGAGAACCAAATAACACAAGACTTAGTCATTACTAACATAGAAAAATTAAGCGTTAAAGGAGGTAATAATATTTTCTTTATTTTTCACTTCATTGGACACAATTACATATCAACAGACAAGCACATTCGAATTTTAGTAAATCGATTCCTTGGCAGTGATTTGTAGCTTCGTAAACAATGTGAGAGTTTTTGAGAGAAATTTTTTGTATAGTTGAACCATAGGCATACGAAGCCGAGCAACGTGATCAAGTTTAACATCTTCAAGTTTATTACATTTACATAAACATAAAACTACGCAACAAATTAAGTATCGAACGTTTTCGACATCACAAGATGTCCTCTTCAGGAATAATATACATACAACTTTACTACATCTAAATAAAATACAATGGTTAACTAAATCTATAAACAGAAAAAGACAAAAACTGCACAGTACTTCTGACTAGCTCAAACTCAACAATATAGGCTCCACGAGAATCAAAGGTAACTGCATCAAAAGGTGTTAAACAGATCACATGATATGGTAGAAAGGCAAGGTGCGAAAAAACTAATTTTAAAATACAGAGAGCAAGAAAGACGAGCCGCAAGCATAGAATTGTCTGTTCAAAAGTGGATTGTGACGTTTTATGTACAAGGCTTCCAAGATCTTAGTTTGAAACTCAGACCTGCCTCTAGACATGATCTCAAACTGCTTGATAGAAACGTTATTTTGGCATTCTGTACATGAAAAAATGTGATCTTTAATTGCGGTTTTTTGTATAGAATTCAAATTCAGGTGTTCCCCAGCTCTAGTCGATAAATGTCTTGTTGACATACCGATGTATGTCAGGCTTGCATCACGCAAACAACTGAATTTATAAACGACATTAGAACATAGAGCAAAGGGCGTAGGCGACTTCAGCTGAAAATATCTGCCTACTTTGAACGTTCTATTTTTGTATAGTGTTTAAGAAGTAAGAAATATATATATATATATATAAAATGCCTTAAATTGATAGACATGTGATGTAACCAGTTGAACACCGGATATCAGTTCGGTTTATTTCTGACACTCAAATAGTATATATTCGTCATAACACAGCAATGTGTCCCAAACATCAGATAGGAGAAATATTAAAGCCAGTGTCGTTCGGGTTAGCGACATTCAGACCACTTCATAATGGGAGTTGAAGATCTTGGAATAAGTGCGGCACACTGGACGAACTACACATGGAACACGGAGTGGCAAAACAACACCTCCCAACTCCGTGATTTCCTACCCGACGTCGATCCCCACCCTCCTGGAATGTCCCTCGCAAGACTTGCGTGGGTCCGGCTTAACCGCCTACGAACCGGCGTCGGTCGCTTTCGTTCAGACATGTGCAGATGGGGCCTGGCTCCCTCACCGGGATGCGAGTGTGGTGCCACAGATCAAACAGTAGACCATGTCGTCCATGACTGCCCAATCCATCAACCACCACATGGAACGCTTGGACTGAAGGCCCTGGATGATGAGACTGTCGAATGGCTGATGACCTCATGCCCTAACATATAGTCCAGAAGAAAGCTCATACGACGAAGAAAAATAATGGGAGTGTTCATGTCTGAAATATTATCATATGCTTAATACATGGCAGTGGCACTATTGTTGTTGCTTAATTTAGGAACGTTACTGTTTAGTTATCGTTTAATTAATGATAGAAGTTCATCACTTGTTGATAATTCTCCAGATGATCCCTATCATGCCTACTATCGCCATAAAGTTAAAGAGTTCATGGAAGGGAAGGCAAAGGAGCCGTCTGTGCCTAAACCCACTGCTCTAACTGTGAAGGTACACAAGTGAACAATAACACTTTGCCTCTTGGTAACACTTAACAAAGACAACGTGAACGTTTGTGTTCAAATAGCTTGTTTTCTGGGGCTATAACTTTCATTTGAGTTTCTAATGATTGGAGTCGCATCTAACGTGGAATTGTTGCCTATATTTTGTAGCCTTCTGTTGCGGTGGTGCAAGAACAGTTTGTACTGAAAGACCCTCCAGCGTCGTTTGAGTTCATCGCTGACCCACCCTCTATATCTGCTTATGATATCGACGTGGTAAGTAGCCTATTGTTATGATTTGTGTTAGTTCTGGTCTTGCTGTTTGTGTATACATTGACAAGTTGCAAGTTTAGCTCATTTTCTTCTACATAGAACATTAATGTCGCGCTGAATGGTCTCATGATGCTTTTTAACATTGAAGTGTGTCCACGGTTTCGTAATTCTGTTAAGTCACCGAGCAGCTGCGTGATGTTTTTCTTTTAAACCACTCAATGGAGGGTTGCCAGATCGGTGTATCTCTTCCCATAGACAGGTCATCTCGGTGGTGCTTTTGTGTCCCTCCACTCCTCCAGCATGGCGGAAATTAGTTCATATTGCAACCACCCAGCATTTTGGCGTCATTCTGTGGATGACCTCTTTGCCTAGATTCTAGTCCAAGGTTTGTTCAACTTCAACGTGCAACTCCTCACAGGTTCGACTTACCGCCCAGTTTGTTGCTAAAAATGGTCGGACCTTCCTCAACCAGCTCATGCAGAGAGAGGCGAAGAACTTCCAGTTTGACTTCCTCCGACCACAACACTCCTTGTTTCAGTACTTCACTCGCCTTGTGGATCAGTATACAAAGGTGCTTGTGTTTTTTTGTTTTCCATTTCCACTGCTTTACTGTCATGGAACAAAACTATATTTTGGTCTACTATCAGTTGATTCTTAAAACCCTCGTCACAGTTGATACGGCAGTAACACGTTTGCATGGCCGATTCAACATGCTGTCTTGCCAAATTTTATCGTGGCTAGTTACTCACACATTGATCCTATTGTTGATCCGTCACAGATACTGATTCCTCCTAAGGCGGTCGCGGAGAGACTGAAGGAGGAAGTGTTCGATCCGAAGCTCATTTTAGATGACGTGAGTGGAATATGTTTATTTTCATTGCAATCTTCCCAAATAATGACGTTCCTGCTCCACAGACTAACTTGGTGTTCTCGCCACCTCCAGCCACTTCGCAGCTGACTGATAGTGTTGCCGTGTGCTCTTAGACATTATTACAAGTGTCAACTCGACGATGAAGCAGCTTTGTACTTAATGGCTATTGGTCATCTTCAACTGATTTCTCTGTTATCAGTTGATGCGTTAATGTTTATTATTTAACGTAATTAAATAAAATAAACTCAAACGTTTTCGACACGTACGTGTGTCCTCATCAGGAATTAAATCTGCAATACATAAAATGAAAAATCGTAAGATAAATTTGACTATGCACTGTAACTGTAACGACACTCTGGACTGAAAGCACAAACTGAACAAATGATACGAGAATGATTGCGAGTAAATTATGCAGTGGCTTCAACTTCAACCACCGCATAATTTACTCGCAATCATTCTCGTATCATTTGTTCAGTTTGTGCTTTCAGTCCAGAGTGTCGTTACAGTTACAGTGCATAGTCAAATTTATCTTACGATTTTTCATTTTATGTATTGCAGATTTAATTCCTGATGAGGACACATGTACGTCGTACGTGTCGAAAACGTTTGAGTTTATTTTATTTAATTATGTTATATTTTGTGTGAAATAAAGTATGCTAAACCCGCTAAAGTTACTATGTTTTATTTCTCTATGGTTCAACAAAGCAAACTCTCTACCAAAGCTTTATTATTTAATCAGTCAGAACAGAGACGATATTGTAAGTGACTCGTTTGCGATGGCTTCACTCAACATATTGGATTATTAAACTTTCGAAGCTTCTGTACCTTCGTGGTTGAAGTCATAGGTTTGATACCTGTTAGTGTTGGGTCATAGCAAAGTACTAATTCTTATTTCATGTACCCAGGGTAATGATCTATACCGCTGCACTGACACTGTCTGCTTTCTAAAACGCTGAAAGCAACATATATATATCTGCGATGGACAGTTCCATATAAAAACACACATAATTATTGTGATAATGTGATAAAACGTTTTCAGTTTTGGCCTTGGCCATAACGAGAAGTATATGCTTTCTGCAAAGTTGACGTGGAGTTTTGGATTCCGTTTGTTTGGGTTGTAACAGGTTAAAGTTATTATGAAATACCGGTCAAAGATTGAAGGCTGTAAATTTACAATACCGGTAACCAAAACTGGCTAAGGCTCTCCACATGTTTGTAAACGGTTGTAGTGTCTTGTTTTGGCACGATTATACTTGGGAAGAGAGTTTTGCCATTGCTCTGTCGTTCTTGGTTTTATGTCAAATTCCCGGAACTCATTATCTGGTCCCTCAGGTCAAGTACCGGGTGGCGTGGACCAAGCACGAGGACCGGATCAAACAGCGCGAGCAGCAGGCGATCGAGAAGGAGCGAGCGATGTACGCGCAGATTGACTGGCACGACTTTGTTGTTGTGGAGACTGTAGACTTCACACAGGACGAAAGAGGTGGATGTGTTGCTTATTTTGCTCGACAACCACTGAAAGTTGCTAAGGAATACCGTGGTTATCGTGATGCAGTAAATGTAGCGACCCATATCTTGGTGTAGATATAGTTGTGGTTGTAGCAAGATTTGAAAAAGGCAATTGAGCAGTACAGTTGATTTTAACCAATTCGATTTTCTAAACTTTGTGCCGCAGGTCAATTAGTTGGAAAATGTTGAACAAAATGACGCTATTGCAAAGACTACAAATTGTTCGTTTCATTTTATATCATGTATTTTTTTTTCCAGGTTAAAATTTTTACTTGGCGAAGTCTACCACCATTTATGTTGCTTGACAGGCGCCAACATTCATTGTAGATAACTTGCTTTACCTTCCAACTGCAGGTAACTTCCCGAAACCGGTGACTATTGATGAGCTCGGCTCCAGGCTCCTCCAACAGGAGAGGATTGAAAAGTATGGAGAAGATAACCTCCAACAGGATGAAGATTCAGGTCCGGATACATCCAGTTTTTCAATTGGAGAAGTTGAAAACCTAAAAATTCATTTGTCTCTTTTTCGCTTTTTTTGTTTATTTTAATTTTTATCAAAACTTGTTTCGTTTTTTTTTAGTTCAACGTAATATTTTCGTTACAGTTTTACAACATTTGGTGATACAAATATCGACAAACTTCTTGCTCTTTAGAATCTCATGGAGTCATCTCGGACACAGGCATCTTCAAACTCATCGCCATTTTATATTCAAATGCTACTTTTCATCTAGATTTTGCAGTTGTATTGTTTACATAAGATATTCAAATAAACGGTTGTTTAGATTCAGACAAAGAAGATGAGGATACGGAGCAGCAGGAGGAAAGAGGAGAGCAACCGCAGCTTGTCGACATGGACATGGAAGAGGTGCACAAATGCTAAATATATTATTTTTAATCAAGGTTCCCACTCACATCTTGCGGATGTTAGTATTAGTAGAGAGTTGGATGATTGCCACGAAGATTTTCGAGTCTTCGACTTTGTTTAAAACAAAGTTGAGCTAACTCTATGTACATTGTACAATTGATTGAGTTTCGCTTTTAGCAGCATGATCGTTGCTTACTTCACAGTGTAGATTCTAACAATCTGTTTAAGCCTGATGCTGCGAGTTCGTTGTGGCAATATCGAATTACACTAGCTTTCGGAACACAGTTCCCTAGTCATGTGCTATGACCAACTAACTCTATGTATGTTTGCAGAGCTCAGACGAAGAAGAGGAAGAATTCTCTCCAGCTGACTCTGCTCCTTCCGTTGGTGTTCCACGTCCTCCTCCAGTGGATGAAGTCATCATCAGAAAGGATTACAATCCTAAATTTAAGCACGACGAACTTCTTGAGAAAGATGTAAGTTGAGTTGGTGACTGGGTGATGAGTTTTGCATCTCAACCGTGCATCTTAGACATACCATATCAACATCAATGTTTGCTGCGGTGTATGCAGCTTCACATTTTATATTGTTTTTGTGATTATCTTTCCATTCGTCCAGGGTTTATGTCCGAACAAAGCTCGAATTGTTTTAAATAACTGTTTTGATTATGATCTCAGGGAACCACAGATAACTACATGGTGTCCCCCATCACTGGGGAGCGTATTCCTGCTGCAAAGATACAGGAGCATATGAGATATGCTTTGCTGGATCCCAATTGGAAGGAAGAGAAGAAGAGGAAGGTTGCTGAAAAGCAGCAAGAGGAAGATGCTTTTGCCACAGGTTTGTGTCTCCCATTAGTTTTTATTTCCAATAAAATATTTATTTTGAAAGTTGGTAATCATGTAGTTTGTTCCACTTTGCATATCTTCCCACACAACCCCGATCGACCATAGCGCGGCATTCAGATAGTGTTGATGTTCTATGGGCGCTTGAAGCGGTGTAATCTTTCATGTTCAAAATGGCCAGAGTTGTTTGCAGTTGGACCACGAATGTTGTGCCAGGAATTGCAGACTCTATTCAACTGCATTTCCTCCATTGATTGGTTGATGTCGGTTTGTACTCGCAGGGCAAGCCATCGAGGAACAACTAAAGGGACTAGCAGAGCGACGAACAGATATTTTCGGAGTGGAGGAGACTGCTATTGGTATGAAGGTCGGGGAGGAGGAGATTGCTCCGGAAGAAAAGGTGGCTTGGGATGGCCACTCTAGCAGCGCATCCTCCACTCGGCAACAAGCCAGATCCAACGTCACCGTAGAGGAGCAGCTGGAGCATATCAAGAAGACACAAGGTCTTCTGGAGGATCCAGCGTTAGAGAAGATTGGACCGGCGGTATGTTGTGTGTGTCTTGTTGATGTCATAAACGTTTCGTCAGGCGACTCGTTGTTTACAATTTTCAAATAATGATCCATCGCTTCCCTGACTTCAGTGGGATTGAAGCTATGATGCATCCCTGAATCAGTTTTGGTTTCCAGATTAAATTTTTGGCTATCTCCACTCTTCCACATCACGATCTCACTATTCCTATCGTGCTTACATTGTTTCATTTCGTTTGCAGCCAACACACACACCGGCGTCCGTCCCTGCTCCAGTTCCCAAGCCTGTGCCTGCTCCAGAAGCGACGAAACCGCCATCGTCGACCCCGACAATCTCTATAGCACCATCTGTGCGAGTGCAGACTATTCAGCAACAACCGGTAAGAGGAGCTAGTGAGTTATATGAATCGGATTGCAAACTAGTAACAGATTTCGAAGTTGGCGGATTGTAGCAAATCTCGATCAATTGCAGCATCTGTTGATTGCGGAACTTACATTCATACTTAGAACAAACTTTCGTCGACTGTTGCAATTGCATGCTGTTATATAGTTTATTCTAGTTGGTCTTTTCATCTCTGACATAGTCACTGACTTAGCGCAATTCATGCAACCATCGAGGTGTGAAACCCCATTGTGACGTGATAACGTACTCACGTGATCGATGCTTGTTCTGTCCACAGCAAGTCTTGACCTCGGTAGTTGTCCGTCCTGTCATCCCGGTCCAAAGGCCCAACCCCCCAGTGCTGGTGGTCCGCCAACAGATGCAGGTGGTCCAGCCCCCTCCCCAGCCCCAGCTGAGTGAGTAGACGTAGACTAGTGGTGAAAGTTATTAATGTGTGGTTGGCTTCACTTCAATAACATACGTGCACAACTATTTACGTAAGATATGAAGTGACCGGTTTGTAGCGATAGAGTTTTGCTTATGACGTCACAGTCATAATGATTTGTTTCAACGATTGGACACTCGTTATGCTTTCAGTTGCTGTCCAGCGCCCTCAAGTGATGATGCAGCATCCTCCCATGGTGCAGCCCCGGATGTTGCAACCGATGCGCCAGATGCATCCCATGCAGGTGAGTCGTGCCCCGATGATTTTAGTATTCCGGCTTTGTTAGTTGCGTGAATTTTGTTTCAATTCGCTCTTGATCAAACAGTGGATGGTGCGTACGATGAAATTATACCACCAGTCGTTACCAAGCTGGTCTTGCTAGGCCAACCGTTGATGTTGCTGTCGGTGTCATCACCTGCCATCCAAACAACAATATCTGTCATTTTTACATTGATCCAGTGTCTGCAGACGTTGAATCAATGTAAAAACGACAGGTTTTGCTTTCTGGACAGCCTTGTCTAATCTGTCACATCTGTGTTTAGATGCAGCCACAAGGGGCGATAGGGATCACGGACGGTCCTCCTGCGGCCAAACGCCCCCGAACCGAGGCCGACCTCATACCTGCCCCGATGTTCCTCCAACAGAACAAGTCAGTGACTAGTCATAGTGACGTCATAGCTGATTGTTACGTTCGATATGACGTAGTGCTGTAGTTAGCGCCTTTTCCTTTTATCTGCTCACTTCAGCTTCCCAGTGAAAGGGGTGGCCACTTCTTGTTGAAAGTAGAGATAGTCCGGAAGGGAATAATATGTTGTCACCCTGGTAGTTTCCTCCAGTGGCAGGGGACCCCCTTAAGTTTAAATCAGTTATGGAACTTATTCCACCACCATGACAAACATCCGACGCATTCTCAACTTGTGCAATGATTCAATATTCCAACCATGATATCGGACAAGATAGCGTGGTGCCGTTGTTAGCCTACTTACAAGTATTCTCATACAAGGTATTGTCTGTTGTGATTGCTTAATGCACACTTCAACTTTCGATTTGTTTGTATGAAAATAACGCCCCTGGGAGAGGAGCTGACTTTCCCCCTGATCCTTTCATAACCCCAACGATAATTTCCTCCTTCACAGCGCTCCAGTGACCTTCAGGGTTCAGTGTCCCAACGCCCCAGACAAGACGGAATGGAACCTGAAGGGGCAAACCCTGACCTTCACTCTCCCCCTAACAGACGAGGTAGGTTCATCGAATACGTAACATACTGGTTATTACGTCATCGGCGATGCGTGGTCGATTGTGACGATGAATGGGATGTCGCTTGTGTGTTCCAGCCAATCATCCTCGCTTCGAGTTGGTCTCCACGGCCGCCGTATTGTTGTGTCTTCAGCCATTTCGTTCTTAATGAGCGATTAACTTTTAATTGTTATCAAACTCACATTGGTTCGTGCGTGGACTTGTAACTGAGGCTGACCTTGTTTGAAGGTGTCTGTGATCAAAGCGAAGATCCACGAGACGACAGGGATGCCAGCCGGGAAGCAGAAGCTGCAGTTGGAGGTAAGTGATGTCATGCTTGCGTTATCATGATACTTGCGTCATTGTTGACGTCGTTCGGTCCATCACTGTTTAATGAACTGTTTTGCAGGGTCTCTTCATCAAAGATTCCAACACATTGGCGTTCTACAACATGATGAGTGGAGCTCTCATCCAACTCCAGGTCAAGGAGAGAGGAGGAAGGAAGAAGTGATAACTCCTCCTGCTCTCAAGGAACTTGTACATGACCTAATGTTGATGACGATGGTTGCTCTCGGCGTGATGACGTCACAATACAAACCGCTGCCCCAAACGTGTCAACCTTGTTCAGCTTTGCATTGTGTGGTTCAGGGTTTGGTTTCAGGTCAGGTCGAACATTGTTGATACGGCGCCACGTGTCGCTGTCGAGTTGCCTGACGCGACCGATCATTGTTCTCACAAACGTACAAGACCGCACCAACCCTTTATATCTGCACAACACGGAAAGTGTTGCGGACGGTTGTGGAATGTTGAGGTTTCAGCTTCTAGACACCGCGCTTGACGCAACGCGACGATCTATTGCGCCACATTGATGGTTTTGTGATGACGTCAGCATTGTGAGATTGTTCGTAACAAACAAATATCGGGCGAAATCGCTTCGCAATTTTATTAAATTGGCAACTTAGACAATCTTAGTTGATCGTTCTATAACCCGTGATGATAATGAAGCTGGTGCTTAGTTGTAGCTTCAGGGGTTGTAGGTAATTGCAGGTAAAGTTGTTGATCTGAGTTTCTCGGTAATTCATCACCAGTTGGTTTGAATCTCACGGAAGTTTATTTCAACTTCACTCGCTCCAGTCCAGTGGTTCTCAACCTTTTTGTTGGCTTCGAAGCGAACCCCTAAAAAAATGTATCTGAAATTTTGATATATAACCCCCAAATGTTTCATAAGTTTGGAAGCGACGCACTTAGAAAAAGTTGTTGAACTCGCGACTCACCTATGACGATTGATAAGTGATAGCATTGACGAAGTTATGAGCTATGTGTTGGCACACAGGATCAAAAACCAACTACCGATACCTACGCCAACTTTTACGGACCCCCGGTTGAGAAGCACTGCTCTTGTCCTCTCTGGTTGAATAAATACAAAGGGCTCATCACGATTTACTTTTGCCTTGAGTTGGTTTATTTCTGTTAGTGGATTAATGAGTCACACCACCACCTGGGATTGAACCCGGGACATCGTGAACTTTAAGTGTTCGATACATCCTGTCAGGACCGTTGGGAGGATAACTTGGGTCCGGTGGAAATGAGATCCCAAGAAAATGCAAGTTACTGAGTGCAAGCACCCGCTGCCAACGCTGCCGCACATTGGATCAATGTGGTGACTTTCATTATATTGCGTCGTTTTCTGAACGACGCGACAATGTGGACAGACAGCGCAGCAAACGACGAATTCGTCGCTGGCTTTAAATGGAGATTAAAATAATATTTATTAAAAATGTCATTACTTAATTGGATTGCGAGATTTATCAGCTTAGTTTGTTTTTATTTCTGACCATTACAACAACAAAACAATATTTTCCAAACATAGCAGAAGTCTAGAAAAAAATAGAAGCGACAAAACGCGGAGGTTATAACGTGCATGATACCAAAGCCATGACAATCAGTTTAAAGTAGCCTATGGCACGGTCGCAACACTTTAATTTAAAAGTGTCTCACAGCATAAGCGACAAGATTGTGAGGTATAGATTCTTTTTTGTCTGCTCTTTCAATTACAATGCTAAGCTTTCAAATGAAAATTGCAATAACGTTCTGCCAAAGTGCACTGACCATATTTTTACCAGTCGATGTCTGTTGCAGTTTTATTGAGAAAACATAAATTTTGTAGTTTTGAATCCAGCAGGTGCTCAGTTATATTCAATTCAATTTATTTTTCTTTGTCAGAATGCAAAAGAAATGATATTGTGAAAAAGAAATACAGTAACAAAAGGAAAAGGTGGCAAAATCTTAATGGTTTAAGACGTGCATGAATGGATCTAATATTGCGGTATGCATCAATAAATATAGTTAAGCACGGCCACCAAACCTAAAGCTTTAAAATAAGTTGATGAATTAGTTAAGAATCAGTCGCCTCCTCGTTCCTGGAACAACTGGAGCGCCAATTCTTAAAGCAATGAGAACACGACTGCCCCCAACATCACAAAAACAAATTAATATACACAGTTACACACACATATTGAAATTACGTAACGGACTATCAAAACAAGGACTATTTACAGATTTCATACAGAAATAAAGTGTTTGCAGCAACGATATTAAGTAGCCTATATATTGCAGAACAAATACATAATATGGCAGCTCATTATCAAGATAAAATAGTTAAAAAAGCTTTGTTTTTTTAAATTAATTTCCTGCGCATGTAAGAGCATAAGAAGCATGATGATATAGCAGCGTGTTTTTGGTATTTCTAATAAGAGTTGAATCATCTTTTATAGCGTCAATGAGGGATGGAGTGTTTTTGGTATCGCTAATGAGAGGTGGAGATTCTTTGGTAGTGCCGATGAAGGATGTAGTGTCTGAGTTGTTTCAAGCATCTTTTCCAAACCAACCTAAATAATAATCTTACGAAAAGTCAAGCGATCCTCTGAACGAACATAATACCGTAGCTTATAATAATCAGGGAGTAGTTAGATGCAAGCTGGTAGTAACTTAGTGATATATTCTTATCTGGCAAATATTAAATTATGCAAAATGGTACAGTAGCTTATTCATGGAAGAGTAAAGATAGTAATCATCATCCTTATCCGGTCGGGTGTAATATATGATAAGATATAGCCTACGTATAGTAAGATATGTTAATGTATAATATAGTAATATATGATATGTAGGATAAATTTACTAAAGTGGCATTTGGAAAGGCATGCTATACCAGGATATGGTGCAACAATCAATAATACAGTCAGATAATTAATTAAAGAGTTACAGCATAGGTTGTTAGAGGTTAATTTTCAGAACGCAAGTGCTTTTTCAGGTTACTGCAAAATATTGAAAAGGTAATTTGCTATGCTTGGCTCGTTTTCACTGTGAAGGTCAGAAATGAAAACAAACTGAACAGAACAGCTGCAGTTGTCCAGTGGAAGCGACAAACCCGTTGAGACGTATCCCATATCAAGGTGAGGCTGGCCTACTGGGTCAGATAAAACTGTTTGGTACAGTGCCAAAATATAAACAACAAAAATTGAAGATAACAAATTTTAAAAATATCATTTCTCGGCCATTATCGGATTGACAAGGCAGTGACTTTCAAACGTGCTTCCCCAGTAATTTAGTATCGGGTAGGGGAAGTCTGCAGGCCACTCTATAGAGCTGTTCGCTCAGCCAGTAGGCTACCTTTTACAATAAAATTGGCACTGGCCTAAAAGAATTCAATAAAATATCTTCATCTTTAAGTCAGTTATGCGGTTGCTTGTTCAGAAATGCTTGAAATACGAACCCAGTTGTTGTTACGTGTATTTTTGTTGATTTCCTGTATCCAAACGTAAAATCCGTATTAGCGCTGCTCTAAAAGCTGGGTCATGGTATCGGCAATGAAGCGTGTCCGGTGTGCAACGTTTGATGAATCATTTCAATGATTTTGACAAATGGACAAAGTCAGAAAAAGTTGGCGACAAAATGTTGAGTTTCTATTCAGACTGAGATGATGGTCAAGCAAGTTCAGTTGTTTTATGTCTGACCATCTCAGCAAAAACAAAACACTTCAACATAGCAAAGGTCCACAGAAAGGTAGAAGCGACAAACTGCAAAAGTAAAAAATTGGCACAGTTGCAACACTTTCAAAAATTTTTAAGATGAATAAAACAAAAAAGTATTGTCAAATGAAAAACATTTTAACATGAGGTTTTCAAGATTTTTATAAATAGATAATAGTTATGAAGATCGGCCATGGTGCGTTATAAAGAGTGCTGATGGTCGTGAAGGGAACACGTCTTGACTCTTGATGCGTTTAGCTCATAGCAAAGAAGAGCAAGGTAGGCAAAGAAAACTCCACAAAGAAATCCTGCTACGGGAAAAGCTGTTTCAAAACGTACCAGTCCTTGCACGGCTTTCACTAGCTTTATGACCTTGCGGGAAAGTAGTTTGGCCCAACTAATACCAAAGGGTGTTATTATATAACATTGCAGTTACGTAAAAAAATCGTATTAAATTGGGCGAGGACAAGACCGGGCAGGTGGGCTCTGGTGATATGCAGGGGCTTAATCGTATGAGAGACGGCGGGGTAGCCTACGTCTTCACCTTAAAGCTGAATGTTCACTTGCCATTGCAAACATTTGCTGCGCAACCGCCACAGATCACTACAATGTGCAAATGACACAAAGTTTGTCTCGATAAAGTCATGAACCTAACTAGACCTGTTGAAAAAAACGTTTGTGGTTTGTCTAGCCAAAAACGGGTCGAATACAATTAAACCGACCTCCGTTACTTGCAAAGGTAGCTCCAAATTCAAGATCTAAACCTGATCCACTAAAAAATGTGGTCGTTATTGTGGGGTTACAGTAAACGTTCTCAGCTAGCAAAAGCCGTTCGTTTTACATTGATTCTGCAGACGTTGAATTAATGTAAAAAGGACGGCTTTTGCTAGCTGGGTTGGAAGTTTGAAAAACTATGTTCTCCACGAACCCTCATCTCCAATTGCAAGGAAAAATTAAATAACTTGGAGCAAGAGCAAGAGAGGTGAATGTGGTTAAGTGACTAAAAATTAGAAAAGTAGATGAAGTTATCAATTTTTAATTTTGAAAGCTGTTATTTGTAGAAGAGAATATTGCCAAGGACCAGAAACAGATTTCCTACGGTTTTCAGGGCGGTAGAAATACTGATAGATTGTGTTGCTAAAATGTATTTGAACGTTGTAACGATGAGTTTCATTCAAAGCGTTGTTATGGCAATCAACGCAGAAGATCAATACGGTTTCTATGGTTACGGAGAGTACGACGACCTCTTCTCTTCAAGTGAGTCGTCTGCCGTTGATTGTTGGAGGACTTCAACTTCTCGATCCTAGGTTTGTTTGATCATCATGAGGTCATCATGAGGTCATCACCAACGTCAAGCGAACTTGTTGCCTGGCAACCCGAAGCGTGTTGGCATGGTTGCAAGCAGGATGGTCAAATCAGGTGACCATGCTGCTCGTAAAGTCATTTCTTCTTTCGGCAACCACTTCAAGTAATTTTCAGATATCTTTGGTATGACCCCACAGGGAATTGAACCAACTCCCGACTAAACACTGGTATTCCATCCACTAATGTCGCAACAATAGCGTTTCAGACAATCCACAAAAATTTCTTACCGAAATTTTTCTTTTCTTACGAAACGAAATTTCCTTTCGGACAGCATCTTTATGGTAGAAAAAGATTATCATGAAAACAGACGTAAGATATGTTGACTGCATTTGCTTTATAATTAATTTTCATTCATTATTTTTAATTCATTTAATACACGGCCAGTTGCACGATGCACATCAAAACGGTGCTCAACTGAAAAAGAATAGTTAGTTGAATGTCTTGGAAAATATTTTATAAATGTAACGCGACTTTAAAGACCCCCTGCGTTGAAGGACGGTGCAAACTTTGGTTCGGAAACATTTTCGAGATGTTGTCTGGAACAGTTTATGCTCAACAAATATTTTAAGTAAATTTTGATAAAAACTCTCTGTCATGATTACCAAGTGATGTCTCCATTTAATTTTTGTCTTCAGGTGGCTTGTATGAGGAAATAGGGGAATTACCGGGATACTCAACCGACACTGAACTCCCGGTATCTATCCCAGGTCAGTGACGTAATTAGAGATTAATGTTGTTGATGAGTTGTCCCATTATGCAGCATTGTAGAGATCTTTCCCATCGAAATGGAATTTAAAATATTTTTGAAAAGCTGCAACGTTTAAAAATCTTAATTAACATCTTCGTGTATGGGCAGAGAAAATATACAAAAGCTACCACTTACTGTGGACAAACATAAAGAACGAAAGTTGGTATTTAGTTGCCCTGTAATTACATGACCCTTTGGAGGATCGCAAATCCCAAACTATTTTCAGTATTTTATCTTCTTTGATTTCATTTGGTTGAATAGATAACAAACGTAGCGTTGTTGGGTTGAATATGCGATTAACCGATTTCCTTTGTGTTTCTATTTATGTCGTCACTTCATGGATATTCCTCATGTTCTAGCCGCGTTTAAGGAAAGGTTCCTGGTTACGTGTTCCTCGAGTCACGTGACCATGGTGGTTTCCAATGACGTCATTCCGAAAGGATTGGAGTTCTACATCTCTCAGGTGAGTGGCATGAAACAAATACGTGATCTGTGGCCACGTGGTCAAGTAAGTTTGATAGCTGAGGTGAAGGGAAGATTCTGAGGTGGACGGGAAGATGCTGAGGTAGACGAGAAGATGTGGAGGTGGAGGGAAGATTTTGAGGTGGATGGGAAGATGTTGAGGTGGACGGGAAGATGTTAAGGTGGATGGGAAGATGTTGAGGTAGACGGGAAGATGTTGAGATGGACGGGAAGATGTTGAGGTGGACGGGAAAATGTTGAGGTGGACGGGAAGATGTTGAGGTCAATCCTCATGTTCAACTTCTTCGTTCTGCGACCTTGATCTTTAACTTCATTGCTACCTGTTCAGAAAAAATGGGTGAGTTTAAATCAAGGTTCTGTAACCAGGGTGATCGCAGCACCTGTTTCTGATTATCAGGAGCGATGAGAGATCTGTTTCTCAAGATGCAAGGACACCGGATAATTAGGCTATATAATTATATACAAAGTGACGTGGCATATGAATCGGTGACTTTAAATCATCTCCGTAGCCTATTACTGCAGAAGCGTAAAATTTAACATGTTGATTACATAGCCGGCTACATAGCTGAGTGGTGAGAACCCTGGAACGGCAATCGAAAGGGCGCCGGTTCGACACCGCTCAAGAGCGTGCGGCTGTGTCTTTGGCAGGACGCTTAAAGGCATGCCTGAAGGTGGGCACGAAGATTGGCTTCCTTGCCTTTCCATCCACTTAATCTAAATCTTCAACCACCGGATGTAAGCCTGGATACGAAAAAAACAAAACAAAAAACTGGGGATTGTGTGACTCACCAGTCTGAGCCTGTAGCGAACCTCAAACAGCACATCATACATCTTTGTGCAATTTTCCGACCTATCGGACCTCAAAGACCCCAACACTGAGGCAATATACAGTATACTTTATGTAAGCCGCAATATGGAAATCGCCCCTTCCCAGTTGTTGCCGACAGTTTCTGGAGTTGTTCTTCTATTTGTGTAAATTAATTGAATACTTAAATGAATTCAAAACCCGCTTGAAAATATTCGGTTTCACTAAATATTATACCTGAAAGTATTATTCATCACCATTGTCATGTACAGCGCCCAGAAGCATAGTTTACACTGTGGGTGTGGTGCTATACAAATGTTGTTATTATTATCTGTTTTGGGTTTCAACAATGTTCTTCTTATCTTGCTCTTCTCCTGAAGAAGATAATGAGGATGTAAGATCTTCTATCGACAGGATTCTTGTCTCCTCCAAATCTAGATATTGGCTAAAACCGGACCATAGAGTCACGTCCCTCGGCCTTGTTCCAGTTGGCTCAGCCAGACTGTGAGAGGCAAACCGAAAATATTGTGGTTTTGTTATGTAAAAATACGTGCTGCCCATTAGGGTACCCCAACTGTAGCAGAGCTTGTTCGGTTCAGTTTGTTTAGGGAAGTATATTCTTATGTTACTAAACTAGTTTACGTCTATTGCATGTCATCTGATGCTAAATTGAAGTTTCAAAGCTAAAAACCTCATCCATGAATGAGTTGCTGGGTTAAGTTATTCGCATTTTGTGTTGAAAATCCGTTTTTGACAGAATCACTCAGAGACTTGGAGATGCAACTTGGTGTCAAGTTACACTCGAAGCAAAGTCAGATACTCTGTCGTTTAAATTCCAACAAAAATTGTTTATTTATTTTATAAATCAACGCAAAGTATCATCAAAACAATGTTAAACAGACATGCATCGCACGGATTCCTCTTATCTCGCGCCTGTCAAAGAGGACAGATGATTGCATAGCGTTCTCGCCTGTGACGTCACAGATAAATCGTTTCGCTTCTAATCCACGCTTCTGTTGTGACGTTTATAAGTTTATTTTATTAATCACCGCCAAGTTGGAATACTGCCAATCGTGACAGGACGCCTTGTTGATTGTGACGTTGTTCATGAGCCTTGTCAACAACTTGTTTGTTTTAGGCTACTTGTAATTAATTTGCACAATTGAGCTGCAAACCTCGATGACAAATTCAAAAGTAGAACAATGATGCATAGAAATTGTCACCTCGTATCAGGATCTAGTTTTATAAAAAAAATATTTACTAACATAAACATTCCCACAACCCGTCAACAATTTGTGGGAAGGATTGTTTGGCGTACACATTTCTGGGCGTTTGTACAAAATTTGACGGATTTATGACCCCACTATCTTCTATGAGCCCCTGAGGTCATCGGGGTCAACTTTTTACGGTCAGCAATGTCTTGGATGATTGGTTGTTAATTCTCCAGTCTACTGATTAGCCCATGTAAGCCCACCTGAGCCCATTGAAATACCGCTCACAAATAAGTGAACTTACGTCATAATGACCTAAAGAATCAGAATTTAACATCATTAAGTATAAACACGTATGTTTGTTTGGAATACAGTTATACTAAGTAATGTTTCATTATTTTACTTGCCTTCAGCACCACTGCAGTAGGTTATAGGCCATGATTTCGTAAACTTTTTTTGTATGTTATTCGCTCTGAGGATGCGCATTGTCATGGTGCGCGAAACGTCAGTGAAGCAGCAAAACAACTTGTATATTTCTGCTTTTAATCACGCATTCATCAAATGAACTTTGCCACTGGCTATAGAAAAGATAAAATTTCTGGTGAACACCCAAACTTTTCAGTGTGTTACGTCATCACCCAATGGAACTTGTCCTTTACTCCGGCTGCGGTTTGTAGGCTGTGAAGTTTTACATATCCATCAAATTTTCAGAAAACCTCAAAGAAAGATTGTTTAAAAATTCATAAAAACCACACAATGATGGAATACGTCGTGGATCTCTCTTGCAAAGATGTTGTCGCTACAAGGCAGGTTCAGTCCAGTTTGATCTACCGCCATGTGGGGCTGTTGGTCCCAACAGGAATGACGTCAAACAGTTTCACGTGAGTCTCGTGTCAAGTGGCGTAGCCAAAGGGGGGGGGTTGGGGGTTACAACCCCCCTTTGGCACGCATGCGACGTCGTGATATTGAGAATGATGCTTTCAGTCTCTATGTCTCTAAAACAAAGTTTGCCTAATTTTGAACAAAACTGCATTAAAAGAGCGAGTTTTGCCAATACCAAACATTCAAATAACTCAGCCAAGAATTAGCAACAAGAAAACATAGAAACTTAGCTTTATTTCCTAAAAATGCCCAAAAAAACATGATCTTATCATTTTGCCATGCCACCGGACAGCACCATTTTACAGAAATATTTATACCCACATTTTGTTTGGAAATGCTCTCAGAATGCACCAAATTCAAAGTAATTTTTCAAAATTTTCTGGGGGAGGCCCCCCAGACCCCCCGTCGCTGGGTGTCGTCTTTGGCGAAAACGCCGTCGGGCTTCGCCCGCCGGCTGTCAACCCCCCCCCCCCCCCCTTTCACAATTCCTGGCTACGCCACTGCTCGTGTCTATCATTGTTGACTAGCTCTGATTACACAATAAAAGAATCTTCACAGAAGATACGATTGAAAGCGAAATTATCACTAGGACAGTGGCGTAGCTGGGGGGGGGGGGGTGGAGGGGCGGACCGCCCCCAATCGGCACGTCTGGGAGCGGCGCTTTCAGACTACGATTTTTGATTTTGATTATAATCTGATAAAAAACGCATTTCATTTTCACATGCTTTTTCTTGAAGGGGCGGCAAAATCTGAATCCGCCCCGGGCGGCACATTTCCTAGCTACGTCAATGCGACTAGGAAGAAAGCCACTTTGTTGCTTTCCAACTTGGAAAGGATCGTTAGTTGCATAAAGCATTCCACAGTGCCGCAGGCTGGCTATCTGTGTGGTCCTACAAATATCGCGCCTGCATCTATTTAAAGTAGAACATGTACTTGTGTTGACGCCAGATAATCATTGCGGCATTTCACCACATCTACGTTTCTCAACAGGCCTTATTCTTCCCTCTACTCGGTGTTGATGGAATGCGAAGTGTTTGGAGCAATCGGCGGGAATCAGACGTTTCATTTCCCGCAGAATTCTTATATTCGTCCTGAGAAACGAATTTTTGAGCATCGTGTCTCAAGAGGACCTGGAAACACTTGTCAAAGTCTTGTGTGCCCGTACGGAAGTTTGTGTTTGCTCCAAACTGACGTGGACGGCTTCTATTGTTATTGCACAAAAGGAAGACAATGCAATTGTGAGTGGGGTCTTTTTTCTTCGCGCTTTATCCCAACACTTCCATCTCAATTAAGCGTGGCATATAGCTTACAAAGCCTAATCGTTCCCCTACATTAGTTTATCACGGAAAAACTTTTTACTTAGTTAAAAAGTAGGCTATTTTTAATTTTTTCCGCAACTCGCTTGGATAAGCGCCGGATATTTCAAATGCAAGAAAACCACAAGACAAAGCCCCCCTGGTTCGACTCTCTGGGTATGCACATGGATATTAGAACAGCAACATATTGGACAGCTCTCCGCCTGGTGGATGAAAAAAGCAGTTGTTATTTTAATCAATTTTTGTAGTTTGAAAATTAGGTTGACTTCTCTTTCTAGCGTTTTGATGTTTTTTGATATTTGGTTTTGTAATTTTCAGAGGAGCGTATTTGTTATATTTGTTGTTGTAGGTTGGTCTTGC
This sequence comes from Aplidium turbinatum, assembly GCF_918807975.1. Classification (NCBI taxonomy): domain Eukaryota; kingdom Metazoa; phylum Chordata; class Ascidiacea; order Aplousobranchia; family Polyclinidae; genus Aplidium; species Aplidium turbinatum. Next base: position 22,906,908 of record NC_137486.1, on the reverse strand, counting down.
TTGACGACCCCTTCCAACATAACCTTAATTTACCACCGGAACAACAATCGAATGTCATGAAAGATAAAGCTTGCTTTAATTAAAACCTGTTGCATTGTTAGTGCGTTGCCCCGTTGGGTATTACGGATGCAGCAGGGAAGGTGTCGAACGTCTCCATTGTATCAACACAGGCTGGCTTTGTGACGACAACATCGATTGTCCTGGACAGGTGAGCGCGGTCGGTGCTTCTGTACTTTGAACTTGTGACTCAGCAGGAACTTGTGACTCAGCAGGTTTCTTGTTCGTTGAAAAATGAGATTCTAGCCTTTTTACATCTAACTCCTGCGGACTTTCTGAAAGAAATTAATCTCATCAGTTATTTTGAGTCAAAGTCTGTACAGTAGTGTCTGTGCCATACATTTTATTGTTGTAGATCGATTGAATTCCCTTTTGAAAGATGCAACTTACCTCAATGGGTGAACTGAACTCGATTAAAAAATGGGTTATGGGTTTGTTTTAACAAAAATACTGTTTTCTTCAATAACTTCCTATCACCATCAAATAGACCAGGTTCAGGAAATACATCCCCAATAACCATGGGGCGAATAATTGCTGAATTTTCGTTCTATTGAACGACTTGCAACTAAAAACCTTCATCGTGAACATTTGCCAACCAGCGATTGCTAAGTGTCAATTGTTCGTCATTGTGACGTAGGATGACGAAGCGTCGTGCACCGAGATCTGGTCCTCATGGAGCTCGTGGACGAAATGCGGGAGCAGATGTGGAGGAGAGATGCAGAAGCGATCGCGAAAATGTGACATCTCGTTTCTGAGAGATCCGGAAAGTTGCAAACTCTTTCACAACGCGCTCGGGTGAGTAAGATGGGCAAAGATGATATTCGTTTAAATTGCGGATATCCCGGATACTTCGAATAACCTGACAACGCTTGCCAATGAAAACTTAAGTAAATTTGTTTTTTCCTTTTGTTTTCATAAATTGGACTTCCACGAGGTGTTGAAAATGTAACTGATCTCATTTAACCCTTTGCTTTTCAACGTTTTTTTGGAAGTTAACTGCTCAAGGGGGGGCCGTTTTTGGATCAAATTCAATCAGCTGTTACGTGTTATCCGCTGATGCTATTTGAACAGAAGTTGCACTGGTGTGAAAGCAAATCATTTGTATATAAGTTTGAAAAGTCATTATTTTAAAATTTTATATGTTAAACTTGATATTTCAATTTTTGCAAAGGTACCCAAAAACGACAATTTTGATTTAACTTGCCGCTATTTAATTACCGTGCTAATCCGATTTCATGCAAACTTCTGAATAACAAAGAGCTCGATCGAACGCACGAAGTGTGTGTGCGGTGTGCCGAATCATTGCATTGATTAGAATTTACGACTTGCGAGCAAATCTTATTGTAAGCTACTCACTGATTCTAAAATAGTTACAATCAAAGTAACATTGTTACACGAATTTGAAAAAAAAACAAAACTGCGTTTGTTGTCTTACATTTTTATCCTAAACTAATGCATTCCCAAACTCATGGCTAGCTTCTAGTTTTATGGAACCAAATTTCTCATAAGTAACACCTTAGCCTGCTTGAATAGCTGTTTACATCTTCGTTTGTGTATTTAGGTCTACAATTGAGTTTGTAGTATGAATATTTTTAGTAGAGAGAAGACAGTTGAACAAGTTGTTGAAATTATCTGAAATTTCTAAGTTCAAATTAGGTGCTTTTGAAATTGTGGATTTGTGTCAAGTCGCATCACAAATATCATGCAGGCCACATCATAAGTCATTTCGCTTACGGGTGTTTATAAACATGACTCATAAATTACATCCACAAAAAATACAGCATTTATATCAACAAAGCTAAGTTCGAAGCTCACTTTTTATTGAAGATTGTGTCAATCAATTCGAAATAATGCAACAGCGAATTGCCGCCAGCGTCGAAATAATGCAACAGCGAATTGAGGAACGTGCGTAAACAAAGGAAATGTGAAATAACCCACAGTCAGCAAATCTACATAAATTTAACGTTTACAAATGTTGAATCAATGTAAAAGGACTGGATTGCTGACTGGGTCCTTATTGTTTGAAGCACTAAAAATACGCGTAATATCGACAACATCAGCAAGGCAGTGATTATGTTTCTGGCCAAAAAAAAAAAAATAACTTTTGACTTCAAAGATAAAAATGATTATAACGAAGCTTCAAAGTTTGTCGTAAAACATTTTACAGAGATACAATAAACATAATCATTTTGTGCCAGATTGTGAGAAGACTTCCTAGATTCTTTCCAACCATTTGCATGATTGCAAATTATTTTCTATAACTCTATATTGCTAAAAAATGGCTTCTTTGTTGAAACAACGTGGCTACAATTCTATAAGAAATTCTTAGGCCTACTACATTGAAGTAATGAAATTTTTTTTGTGATTTTGCTGATGACGTTTTACAATATCCGAGAAGTAAAAAATAATAATGATGAATTATTTTATAAAACCGTGGTTTGCAAGTGCTTCACAAAAAATTGTTGAGGGAAAATTTACTATTAGACGTAAAACGTTTGTAAAAGAAAATTGTCGGTTTACGTATTTATAATGTTTATTGCGCTGTTATCGAATTATAAACTGCCTGTATTGTCTACCTTTGTGGTTGCCGGCCAGCTTAGAGCAGCATGCAAACCATGCGTTTTTGGTATTTGCATCGTGTTATGATTCTCGAAAATCTCCCACAAGGTCTTTATTTTTATCGTGATATTTTTGTGCCTTGTCTGTCCTGAACTTGAAGTCATTGTGCAGCACAATCCACACCGGTTTTTAGACTCAGTCTTCATTGAAAATCTTTTGTGTGGTGCATCATTTCAAGTAGTGTCTTCCCCTAAACTGTTACACAAATCGCCCAGAACCAGAACCATCGTGTTATCTTACAGCAGTTGAGAGCCCGTTATTGTATGTGTGGAATTATTACTGTAGATGTCTGACTAAATTCATGCCAAAGTTGAGCAAATTCTGCTTTCGGGATCCTTGCCGTTATTTACGGTATTTTTTGTTGATAAGTTTGGGCAGCATTTTTCCAAGATAAATGAAGACATCGGTATTGTTCGTCACTTAGATTTAGTTTTCTCAGCATTGTTTATTCATTCTTTGATCCACTAGTTTGTCCCACTTTTGGTATAATCGGATCGTTTATAGCCTAAATGGCGGGTCTTCACAATAGCCGGCCTCTTATACATTGGCGCAACGTATTCAGATGTTGAATCAATGATGAAGAAAGCTGATTTGTTGTTTGTCTTATGTGACGCCTAACTTTATGCCTCGTCTACAGTACAAAATATTTTGTAATGTACATTGTGTACATTGTACATTTTGTTTGTAGGCCTACATTACAAAATATTTTGTAATGTAGATGAAGCATTATCATCTTTATTTTGCGCTCTTTGGAACAAAACACAGTGCACTGTGAAACAAAAATACAGGACATAACAACAAGTAGGCGACATAAATCAGTGAAGGGACGCCATCGAGTTAGCTGCTACGTGTAAATGAAGCCTATCTCATAATTTTGAGTATCTCACAATTACTGTTTGCAAAAACGCTATTTCTCCGGCTTCTCCCAAAAGCATTTGCAGTGATACATTTCCTCAATTGCAAGTTTTGTCAATGAGAGCATTTCCATAGAACGTTTATTTCGAAACCAAGTTTTCGTGTCTTTATCCAAGAGAAGATTTCTTATTGTAACGTTTTTTATTCGTCAATGAATATTATCTGCTTGAAACAACTGTTTTGAATAGTTTGTGGCCTCCATAGTCTACTATTTTGATCGTGGATTGCTATTCTTCTTTGTAGAGCTGATAACGCAAAAAACGTTTGCTATTATTGTTTCTAATTAACAGCTTTGCGATCACTGGCTTTTCTTTGTAGCATAAGAAATAACGCGCTTTGTATTATTGAGGTCAAACCAAACAAAAGAAAGCAAGAGAATGCTTCTCTCTGCTCGCGCATATCGATGCACGAAGCAATTATGAGCTTATGGCTTGTCATCGCAATGTAATCCATTTCACGCTTTGCTGGAAGTTAGCTAGAAATAGCAAAAATTCACCAAAATCTTGAATTTACAAGAAAACTACACAACTTTTAGCATCAAATTTAATATCATCAGATCCGCCTGGCAATTTTAGGAAAAGTCAAGAAAAACCAAGTGCATGGCGTTACTGTGCTTCAAATAATTAAAGGAAATATGAGGGGGGGGCCAAATCCGGCCTCCCTTTGAGGAGCAAAGTGTTAAGACGTCAGCACCACTTGCTCCTTTCTGGAACATAAATCTGGAAGTCATCGAAGTTCAGCGGATGACGCGACGTGTGATCAGAACTCAAACAAATCATTGGCTGCGTCATTGTTGCCCGAACAATCCTTTTAACTTTGGCTTTGTTGTCAAGATGCGGCCGCCGATGTACAAAGAATGAACAAATCCAGAACCAGAATCGAACCTGCGGACGCGAGCACTGCTCTCGTGTTCAATGCAATCGTCACCACATGACCATCGTCATCCCGCGGGAGACGTCTATGACGTCACAATCGATCGAAGATCGAATGAGGTTGGGAGAGGATCCTTCGTGTCGTCCCTCCTACAATGACTCGCATGTCACCTTTGTGACGTTCTTGCACAAATGCAACACCAAATCGAGGGTATGGATACCTAGATGAGAGATTAATGACTTTGTGTATGAAAAAATGCTCTGAAGCCTCAGTCCACAGTTGCAATTTTGTTTGTGAGACAACAAAATATCAAGATGGCCCAAAGTGTTATAAGGGCTTTTGTTAAACTGTGCTTTACTGGAAATTACTTATGCACCCTTCCAAATTATTAAGCGTTGTTGCTAAGCAATGATGTGTTCCTAATGGGATCTGTTACTTGAATGGGCTGCAGTGACTTTAAACTTTAATTCTGTATTGTGATACAAGTGCGCTTTTGAATAATCGATTATTTCTTTGACCTGGCTGCTGGTATTGATTCGCTGCAAGGGAACCCAAAACATGATCTCGCTCCAATAGAGCTTGGTTGATGTTTCCCTGCTTCGCTCATCAACGCCTTCATCCAGGTCGATGGAGATTTGGTGATTTACAGCAACGAGGTTCGCTACTCAATCGACCCCGATCCTTCTAGCTTAATCACACGGGATCTCAACCACTCCTACGCCGTCAGTTGTCGCTTTAAACGTCGACGAAAGGTCGCACTACGCGAGAAACCCGAAAGAAAACAAGGTAGTTTGGTTCCTGTGTTGAGCTTCGGATCTGGGAACGATGCTCAAGAAAGTCTGTCGGAGCACTTCGCTTCCGGTGATGGAGAGTTTGAATTCAGAATGGATTTGTACGAAGGTAGAACATTCATTGATGTGTTTCATCGCCGTGTAATCTGTCGATGTTTGAGACCGTCTGTTCACTCCGACGTCAATCGCGAGCATGCAACTATGTCTTGGATGACCTCGCTTTTAAAAGGGTCAAATATCTTGAAGTGTCACGCTTCGTGTGCATGACGTGTCAATGCGACACTCGTTGTAAGCGCGGCTGCAGAAAAATACTTGACGCGCTTAGAGGTGAACTTAATTGAAGATCGGCTTCCTTGTGTCCTTAAAATTTATTCATGATCTTCAACCACCTCCATTGTGACGGCATAAAAGTCACCACATGCATACCAAGCTGCGGCCTCTGTCAACCACGAAAATCGAACCTGTGTCGTTGGTTCAATCCCCTTGCAAGCACCTAAACCGCCTTCAAAAGATGCTTTCTTGGATGAAAGTGATTAAGTAATCTCAAAATAAATACATTGATGGCACAACCTTGACCAGCGATGTTGACAAAAAGTGAACTTTCCGTTTGTTACCGATAAGTTATTCTATCCGCTAGGCGTTTCTTAAATATTCCTGATTCTTGCGAGCCCGCGCTTTCTTAGGATGCACCACTGTTCCTTGACATTGTCCTATAGTGTTGCTGATCGATGTTTCTTGTTTGATGTTTCCGAATTGCTCGATGTCGCTTTGTTGCAGACGCCAGTTACACGAAACTCTTCCCAAGGTCGAGCTACCCGCTGCTCAGGCGCCTCCATGAGGATCTCTTTGTGGCTGTTCACTTCCACACGGTGGATGACGATCTCAGTGTAATGATTGACAGATGTGTGGCCACGCCCACTGCTATCAACGACCAATCACAACTCGTCTATCCCTTCATTGAGGACGGGTGAGGTCTGGTGTGAACAAACCAAACCAACAGAAGAGTCCCATCCGGAAATGTTATTTTTATCTCGATCGTGGATAATTTAAAACAGAGTGAAACTGTTTAACAGGCATTTGATAAATAAAATGACTTGCATTTGTCTAGTGACTTCACCAGAAGAACACAAGTTATTTTATTGTTAAATAGATTGTTAAGTTTGTTAATATTATGGCAAGTATGGCTGAGATACTATCGATATACAGTAGTCTCTTCATGACAGCGGCCTTACAACAGCCAACTGTGCTATCTAATTATTATTTTTTGTTTTATGCTATCAAAGTGAAGTGGTTAGATTGGCTAGTTATGTGTGTTCAAATCTCCTCGTCGGATAAATTCAAGGTTTCCCGTGCTACATATTGAGTAGGGATGCTTTGAAGAAGAAGATTCATTCATATTCTTCCAAGCTTCTGCTATTTTCTTGTTGCTTTATTTTGCAAAACCTAACCTCGCTTGCTTAGGCTTCCCACACCCTTTGTCTGTTACCGACGCTTCTTCTCGTGGCATTTAAACCTCTCTCTCCACCACAGATGTCCAGCGGATGACACTGTGAAGCTTTACATCAATGACGTCAGCCCGAGAAGCGGATGTTTCTCGATTGAGGCTTTTCGGTTTTCTGATAAAACCAAACTCAACGTCTATTTCCACTGTGATGTCATTGTTTGTGACGTAAGCGACGACTTTTGCCGGCCTAATTGCAGCCAGGTGAGGGCGATGTTTCGCAAGCTGATTTAGAGTTTGCAAATGATAATATAATCTACAATCGTTTGCAAGTTATTACAATTTACAACAGTAGCCTAAATATAATCTTTGATTGGTTAAGGTAATTTGTCAGTATAAGTTGCAATTTAATCAGAAGAAATAGTCTGAGCAGCCCCGGCTGGTGCCAATGGATGAACAACATCCACATTGATGCAGGGGAAACGGAGGAAACGTTCGTTTCGCTACAGCGACTTCCCACAAGATGAAGAGCTCAGACGTGGTCACGTGACACAAGGTCCCATCGTAGTTGAGTCAGATGAGAGAAGTGTGGAAACCGCAGGGACGATCATACAGCGAGGAAGACCAGCGACCAAACGTGAGATAATATACAAACTTGTGCAGCGTTCTGTACCATATTACAACTTCACATACAGGTAGCCCATGGCCAGCTAAAGATACGGCCTGATTTGTCACATTTTGCAGAAATTTCCAGGTTTTTCTAACTTTGGGCGAACGTTTAAATAAATTTTTCTAAAAATTAGATTTTTACGCTTTCTTTATTCTTTTCCCCAGATGACACAATAGGTTTTAACATTCTCACATGTTGAAAAACATAAAAAATTCAATTTCGTAGATTTTAGTCAGACTGTTAATTTTCAATAACAGTCTGATTTTGCGTATTTCAACTTACTTTTTCTCATTTGCTACTGCTTCCCTAAGGCAACAAAAAAGTTTTATGTCATTAGGAAACCGCAAAAAGTAAAATCATCTCAAAAAATGTCTGTCAAGCACTAGCAGTAGCTGTAATCAAAATCTGCAAAATGTGACAAATCAGGCCGCATCTCCAGGTGGCCATGGGTAGCCCTAACGATGCAACCCTTGCACGGGTCCACAGATCGGGAGATAATTTTTCAATTGATAATTTAAAAACTTTTTCATTCTACAAAGATTTTTAACCTGAGCTGGAACAACATGAGTGGTGCTAAGTCCTAGTTTTAAAATAACGCTAAGAGGTAGGCCTACATTTATTTTAATTTATTTTGGACCGGCTCGGTGGCTTAGTGGTTAGTGCGTCCGCCTCTGAATCGGTAGGCATGCGTTCGATACCCTGTCGAGTCATACCAAAGACTTTTCTAAAATGGTACTAAATCTAATTCCTGCTTGGCACTGAGCAATAGAATGGATTCGGGTAATAACGTACTCAGATGCGCCTCTATACGGCTGCATTGACACTATCTGCTTTGCAAAGCGCTGAGGAGCAACGCATTCTGCGATGGATACAGCGCTATATAAAAACAAGTATTGTAAGTAGGGCAATTTTTTTGTAACAAAAAAAAGCTCAAAAATGTGACTTTAATTTTGCAAAAAGTAACCAAAAAATAACTTTATTTAACGAAAACAAGAAAGCGAAAGAAATAGCAGCAATTCAACATAAAAAGCATCTAAATTAGTTTCAATTTGTACTCAAATCAGAATTATGCATTCAAATTACAGGGAAAACAAGCGGTTAAATATAATTAACACAATTTGTTTCATCAAAAAAATTACTTAACGAGATTTCTGGAATACACGCAATACGAACAAGCATGGGTTCGTGCAAACCTAAAATTCGTACCATAGTACTGTAGAAGATATTATGTTAAAAGTCTTGGCATTACATACAGAATGTAAATTCATGTCTCCAGTAGCAATGAAAGATAAATAAATAGGGGAATTAGGCAAAAAAGTATGCAAAATAAAGTGACCTTACTGTATGAAATGCCTTAGAAAATTTTTTGAAAAAGTGACTTTTGGTAACTTTATAACTTCTTAAATATTGACCCCACAACCATGAAATTTTGGTTCTACATTTCTTTTGTTGATTGGTACAACTAAAAAAAAGTAACTTTAGTGACAAAACATCGCCCTAATTATGAGGTGTAAGCAGGGCCTCCAAGAGCCCTGCCGGGCCCCGGTGCAGATGTTGCTGCCGGGCCCCCCAGCGTGACATGTCGTGTGATATCTTACAAATCACAAGCAAAATTTGCTGTGCGCGTTCTTACAAAGAATAAATTAGGTTAAAGTAGCCTATTAACACTCCATTATTTCACAAACAATGCACTATTGTAAATATAACTTTAAATTCATAGATACACACTAGTTATACACAAAGATAAAATGCTGTAAAATGCTAAAACACTACATAGTGTAAATATAGCCACAATAGCGTCGCCAGATATGGAATTCTGCCCTAATTTGAGGAAAAGTTTATAGCTGTTGAAAACAAAAACTTGGATTTTGGAAATTATTTTTAGTCCTGGGCAAAGATCAAAACCCTAACCTTATTCCTAACTCTAACCCTTTTACCTTAACCCTTCCTAACTTTAATCCTAACTCTGGCAACACCTGATTGTAACCATGGCAACAAGTGGGTAAAATCAGCCATTTCGAAGATAAAAATTGCAATATTATCCGGCATGGCTGACATAGCATTGCATATGTGTGCATACAGCATATGTGTGCATACAGCTTTACATTAACATACAATACCATTTCTGACCTTGAAATCTGCAGAGACTATGGGAGCAAACTTAGGATGAATGCATTGCTGTTATTCACGACATTAAGAAATACTAACTTCATATAAGAAATACCAACTTCAAATAAGAAATACCAACTTCATATAAGAAATACCAACTTCATATAAGAAATACCAACTTCAAAATATAAAAAACATTTTATGCAAAATTGACTTTAACACGCAAATTTAAACATTTTATCGGGCCCCCTGAACGCAAAAAATTGAAAATTCTGTAATTTAAAAAAAGGGCATAGCCTAATAGGCTACCCATGAGGGGCCCATTCGACATACGGAACTAATATAAAAACAATATTTTATGCAAAATCGTTGAAATCAATCTTTTTATCACGTGAATTTAGACATTTTGTCGGGCCCCCTTGAACTCACCCGCGGGCCCCGGTGCAATGCACCGGTTGTCCCCCCCTCTTGTGGGCCCTGGGTGTAAGTGTAAGGAATGAATTGAATGAATGTGAAAAGTTTCAAAAACTGTGCGATGTGGGATTTGAACCAAAAACTCTTGTCCGGTCACAAACTTGATTGAAGGTTCTCATCAAATGAAGCCTTCACGATTTAAACTTTGCCACAGATTCAGTTTCAGCGTTCCCAGGGATGAGACTTTACTTTGAACTTTTCTTCAGATCTCTCTCCCGCCGATGACGCAAAGAATTCATCCATGAAATTCGTCACAATGGGATTAGTTGGAGGAGTCTTTTGTCTCCTTGTTGGAGTCCTAGCAGGAGTATACGGAAGTCGGAGATGCTGGAAGGCGACAAACGCTGTTTAAAATTGATGTCAATCCTACGCGTTCGCTTCTTGCATCGCGTTTTAATGAACACTGTGCCCGGTGCCTTGCTCTTGTCTACACAAGGCACGATGTGCCGTTGCTAGGGAACGCCGCTTTGTTACAAAGACTTCATAAAATGTTGACTTCTGTAGGCAGTCTCTTACGTGGACGTTGCAAGATCACGTGAGGAGCTGCTCGAGGAGCAGAAGATCACGTGCGATTGTGTATGAAAACAAAACATTGGTCGAAGATCGATCCACCAACGTAGATTCATTGCAATTGTCTTGACGCTTTGAGACGCCGCCGTTCAATTTATAGTTTACATCCGAAAAAGTAAGATAGAACAGAATGGGAAGCTTTGTGTTTTGGACTTCAACAAACCAAACAAGACGGGCATAATAATTTGGCTTGGTTCATTTCGAGTTAAGATATTCAATATAATAAAAATACAATTATCGAAACTCGTAAGTTTCCAGATAGAAAACTCTGTTATTTTTACATTGATTTAACATCTGTAGACATTAAATCGATGTAAAAAGGATGGTTTTTGCTGTCTGGAGTAGCCTTGCGTGGAAATATGTCAGCAAGGTAGTCTGGTGGACTGGTATTGTTGCCGCATGCAAAGTGCGCAATTGTAAGTTATTGTACGTAACTGTGTGGCGTTGACATTTTGTCAAGTGGAATCCTGGAATGCACTTTAAATTAAAACTCACAATAACAAAACATGAAATTGCTGATGAAATCGTGGATTTACCAAACAGGGTCAATTTCATGAAAATGTGTCTTTCCAACGCAAGTCAACATCTGCAGGAGTTTTGTTTGTCGTATCCAAGCTTACACTTGGTGGTTGAAGATTTAGATTAAGTGGACGGGAAGGCAAGGATGCCAATCTTCATGTCCACCTTCAGGCATGCCTTTAAGTGTCCTGCCAAAGACACAGCTGCATGCTCATGAGCGGTGTCGAACCAGCGCCCTTTCGATTGCCGTTCCAGTGTTCTCACCACTCGGCTATGCAGCCGACGATGCAGGAGTTGAATATGCAGGAGTCGGCTATGCAGGAGTTGAATAAATATGATCATGCTGGTTGGAAGATGATTTTAATTGCAAGTTGAATGACTTAGGCTAAGTATTATCTTATACAAGGATAAACTTGACTTTTAAGAGATGTGATCTCTTTCTAAAAAAAGTTATGAGAATTGATTTTGTCAGTTTGTCATTTGATTTTATAATTGAACCATGGGCATATACAAAGCCGAGTAACTTAATTAGATTTAACATATTTAAGTTTATTATATTAACAATTGCAAAAAAAACGTTTAACGCACATTTTATAAATAAAGGAGAAAGAAATTCACCATTGCACTTGCAAATATAGAAGCAGTTTATCGGTGGCAATTGAATAAAAATAACGACATGGTTCGCAACACCGTTGGCACGGTGCACAGATTAAAGTAAATCTTAAAAACAAACTAAAAAATTGGCGTCTGAGAAAATACAAAGAAGAAAAAAATAACAATAAAGAAAACCAAAAGCTTGATGGACAATCGCTGTGTTCTTCTTCTTCTTCTCTCGTATTGTCGCTATATATCAGGGCATCCGTTGGTTAGCCACTGCCTGGTGTCGTCATCGATGGAAATTAGGCCTTCCATACCATGGGGTGATCTATATAGCCGGCAATCCTTGATAATGTGGGCTGCCGTCTGCATTTCGCCACACTCACAAGCAGCACTCTCTGCCAAGCCCCAACGCAACATGTCTGCACCATAGCGTCCAACACCAGTGAGCAAACGGTTACGCCTTGATGAGGCAAGTCTAGAGAGGCCATGTCCCAGCTGGTTTTCGGACGGGGATCTGAATACTTGGCAAAGTGGGGACGTGACGTGCTGCTTGACCATTGTTCACACCACGCCGCGTGGCACCACTGTTTGCTAGGGCTTCCACCAGAGGCTGCCAGAAGCAGGGGCGCCGGAACGATTTTTGACTGGGGGGGCAAGATTACAAAAAAGGGCACTTTTGTTTACTAAAAGGCCAACTTATTTTCAAGTTTAAAGATATAGCGGTAATGCTAATCTATCAGCTCACTATGTAGGCCATTGAGTAATGATAGCCTACAAGGGTCCGGTATACAAAGAAGGGCATCATGCTATGTTATAATGATGTAACCTACTGTTAGGCCTTAAAGCAGCCTGTGGCCATGGCCGCTAAGTAGTGCTTGAATGACCGCCGGTGCTACCTCCTCAATCGGCGAAGTTTGGCCGCCGGTCTCTTCTAGCCAATTATTTAATTTCGCAATAGAATGATCGTGGATTAACTGTCGAAAATATGTAGTAGGCTATCAAAGAGTGACGCAAAATTAGGTCAACGCGTCATAATCGCCACTGCTGTTGCATTGTGCGGGAATATTTGTTATTGATGGAATATATCCATTTGCGATCACCAGCGCTGTAAGTCTTGTGTGTAATTCCCGACGTTTATTTTAACAAAGTCTTAATCCGAAGTGCTAATTTACGTCGGCTGGCAATATTGTCGTTTTTATGTCGATTCGATGTTGTTGGACATTGAATCGTTGTTAAAAAGGAAAACTAAGTTAGTTGACATCCGAGGGGGAAAATTTTTGATCATAAGTTATTTTGCAAAAATTATGCTTCTTTTAGTAATGTCCTTCACATCATTGAAATACTTATTTTATTACCTTTTGCCGTCATCGTCAACACAGTCATGTCGAACGTTGTTTTTCGTTGCTAAAAAGAATTCTAGGGGAGTAGCGAACTTCTTCAAAATCAGCCACATTGGAGACACTCGTGCGACTTGCGAGTGTCGTTAGATGGTCCCGCAGTACTGGATTACATAATCCCGATAAAGCAGTAACTGCGTGGTGCAACGATTCTATTGCAGGACGTCGCCCAGGCCCAGACTTCAACAACGCTAAGTGATCATTTTAGCATTGTTGCAAGTTTAATTTCATTTACTTGTGCTATCGTTATTTTTATTTTGTATTTTGGCCTCCAAGCACGAAGATTTGGCGGCCGAGAAGGAGCTCCCGGTAGGCCACGATGGCTGCCGAAAACAAACGAGTTTTAAGGCTTGTACTGTGTTGCAGTTGCAAAATTTTGAGCCGTAAATATTATTTTGAGGCAAAAATGAAAGGTTATTAATAGGCTAAAAGCCAATAGCAGAAATTGTTATATTGCAAAATGTGCAGTAGATTACATGACTTTAAAAGGGCACCATTGCCCCCCCTGCCCCTCCATCTGCAGAAAAATTGAGGGCAGAGAGGGCATCCGCCCCCCCTACCCCCCCGCTTCCGGCGCCCCTGGCCAGAAGGTCTTGTGCAGCGCGTACAAATGGCTTTCTTGATTTTAGCCGCTGCTTTGGTGGATATCTCAGCGTGGTTGTGTGTAGCGGATGGCTAGGGTTTAGGGCTTTACGGCTCAGGGAAAGAACAGCACGTTGGCGCCGTAGTGCAGCTGGCTCAATGTTTGCAAGGACAGGCAAACAGTCAGATGGAGTTGGGCGGAGGCAACCTGTGACAGTTCGCAGGCAGTTGTTGATTGGTACATCGACAAGGTCAGTATGGGCACTTCTGCACCAAGTAGCAGCACAGTATTCAGCAGGGGCGTAGATTAAGGCTAAACCACTTGTTCTCAGCACTGAGGGGCTAGCACCCCACCTTGTACCAGCAAGACGTTTCATGAGAGCAGTACGAGCTGTTACTTTTCCGCGTAAGTGTACTAGGTGTTTGCGGTATGTAAGGGACCGATCAAGTCGAACTCCAAGGTATGTGGGTGTGGCTTCGAAAGGAAGCGTTCGGCCGTTATTTTGGATGTTAATTTTCCTGTTTGAGTCTCTATTACATAGGTGGAAGACAGAAGTCACCGTCTTCGCTTTACTCAACTTAAGGCGCCATTGGTGCAGATAGGAAGATAGAATGTCCATATCCTTAGTCAAGGTGTTCTGCACTGTTTCCCATTTGCGGTGAGAATAAAGAATAGCCAGGTCATCTGCGTATGCGTATTTATAATCAATCGCTGTGTTGGTCGGTCGTGATGCGTCATCGTGATGGTCAACGTGGGGCAGCTCTTGATGCGTTGGGTTATGATCTTCCAGAGGAACTTTAGGGTAAATTTTACAAAATTAATAAAATCGCTTCGTTTGCTCATATTGCCATAACAACATACAACATCGTCAAACTACGATACTCAACATAACAATGGGATTATTTGAAACAATGTTCGATCTAGAACATTCGCCTAGTCATGCGTGGATGGCCAGTGACCTCAAAAAGAAGCAACTCCTCCGCTTGTGACATCGGTATGCGTCTCACCTCACAATGCTTGTTCGTCATGTGCTCAGCTCAGTGTTTGTTTGGCTGTTCGCGTCTGAAACACCAGTAGGTCCATTGCTGACTTCACAATAAGGTGGCGGCAGCTTTTCTGGCTTTGTTACCTCACTGTACTCTGGCAAGTCATCAAGAGCAGCAGAAAGTGAAAATATCAATGAATGCTTTTCAGAGAAGGCAGGATTGGTATCCATACACGCTTGTGACGTCACAAAGCCTGATGCATTCGAGTACAAAATTGTGTTAGGAAGCACTGCGATATTTTTCAACTGTTTGTCTTTCCTGAGGGAGCAGAAATGTTGAAGAGCTTGCACAAATGAAAGCAAGATGAACATTCCTCCGAGAGCAATAAGGATGTTGGCGGATGTTGAGATGGATGGTGTGCTTGAGTGTTGTGCCTCAGTTTGGGAAATGGTCTTGTTGATGTATCCTATGGATCCCAACATGATCATAATGACACCCAGGATGAAAAGCATGAAGCTCAGCTTCACTTGTCTCTTGATCTTGATGTAACACCGCGTCTTCAAGCGATCTTCATCTATTTCGATTATTGATTCATCTGTGACGTCACCGCGTTTAAAGTCTTCCATTGTGTTCATATATTGTTACGCAAAATATGCTATTTGCTTTTAATCTGCAGTTCAAAAGATTGCAAGTTATACTTTTGTATAAAGGAACAAATGTGATAAATTGTAAAGTACATAAGACAGAAACAAGATTTTAACTCAAACGCAACTTCTTGTAGTGATTGTAGGAAACTTAATTTTGTGACGTCAATTTTACATCAGATTGATTTCAAATAATTCGGAACTGTCAATCAGAATTTGAAACTAAAATTTACGAGGCACTTCAAGTAGAACAACGCAACCCTAAGCTCAACGAGCAGTTATTCGCTGGAGAGGTATCTTTCCTACTGAATTTATATTAGATTACCTTTGCTTTACTGTTTGCTTTACTGTATGTCATAATTGTTTTCCCGGATTGTATGTTGTTGCCGCTCACTATCTATATCGAAATCTTGCCTTGTGATTACACTCATATAGGCTACGTTACAAAATGTTAACCCCTTTGGTATCTGTTCTTTAGTTGTGCGTGTACTTAGTTCAGTGCGTATTACAGTTTTTTATTTTGATGTATTAGGTATTTCCTGATGAGGTGATTTCCTGATGCCGAAAATGTTTGAACTTTATTATGTTGTTAAGGATGAGGAGCTGGAACGAAGACACTTTCGAGTGAGTTACTTTTTTCATCGGAGTATGTTCCAAATTATCTAAATTTATTTTTCAAAGCTTGTGCATAAAATCCTATAACGTGAACTTGCTACAGTGATTGCTTTCGGGCGTGGACCTATCCAAAACTGTGAAGATTGCAGTGTTGCCATATGCATGGTGATTGAAAATTTTTTACACGTGACATGGCGCCATAATAAGGTTTCAATTAATAAATGTTTCGGAGGCTAATTTGTTTAAGCTCTGCGTCAGATCTGCTTGGCTCTATGAGCAAAGTTTATTGCTGTGCTCACGCCTTGCTTATTTTTGTTTGCGCCTTCACCTGCGGGAAAGGCGCCTTCTGAAATAGACAAAATTCATTCGTTTCTTTCATTTGAGTGTTGTTAGATCCCGTCCGGATGATTTACTGCATATTCAATATTTTGGTGTTCGATGTAAAACTTTTCAATCCCAGTTCAGTAGGCTAAATAGAACAAAGCATAAAGACAGTTGCAGTTGATGATGGTGTCAAGTCTGCTAGAACGGGTCAGGGAAACTTATAGTTAAACAAGTTTCCTGAACGAAGAGTAGGCTAAAGTGTTCTTCGATAGCCTTGAGCGGCGCTTCAATACGCAATAGCATATTCTGTCATAATGCTGAGCCCGACTAATAAGCGATGGCGACAATTCTTTTATTAAACTTCTATGGTTCATTACTCAAGTTCCATCTCGGCCTCAACATCTTGACTCCTCCATTTGTTCTAAACCACTATTGATGACATCATAAGTCACTCGATGCAATGTGACGCTACCGTCGAGCGTTGGAAGCGAAACTGCGAATTTCTCTTACTCGACTCTGGAATATCAAGGCACGTTTCGTCGCCTCAGGGCGGAATCGCGTTCAGACAACACCAGGGCGGTTTCGACGTTAGTGACGAGGAGTGCTACGTAACCGACTATTTTCAGAAACAAAAAAAGCGTCGCGTGTGAAAGTAGAATTGCCTAAAACAAACATTTTCCAAATTAAAATTAGTTTTTTCGCCTTGTGTTGGTTTCGTTCGTAGCAAGAAAGCAACACAGAAGATCTTAGCGCTTGAAAAACGTCATAAAATTTAAAATTATAAGCTTGGAATTTCATACCAAAGCGCAACTTCCCAGTCTGTGTAAGGGTTTGATCAGGAAAAGAATGAAATAAAGAAATGAGCTTGCAGCCGTCGTAGTTGTGTTTTTTCTTGATGCAATTAACTTGATAGGCCTACAAATTTACATAATTGTGTGCAGGGCCGTTGAGGGGATGATTTAGGGGTCGATACCAATGCGAACTTGAAGATTTATCTTTAAGTGGAAAAATACTAGGAAAACGGTCAAGAGGAGCTCAAAGATTCACATTTTTGCACAATTGTCAACCACAAATCAAAAACCCTACTAAAATTTGGCAAGACGCACGAGATCGATCAAACTGGAACATCATTGTACATCGAGGGCTGTATCAGCCATGATACCTACAGCGAGAGAGACCAATGAGATATTCGAACCTCAAATCAAGACACATAAAAAATGCACTAACATCCAACGAATACGCAGTTTCCTAGCCCCTTGGAAAGGTTTCGGGCCCCTTGGGGCCCCTTGGGAAGGTTCCGGGTCCCTAAAACCACCCCGGACCAGAGTCAAAAAGTACCCTTGGACTCCTGTGTCAACGCTACTGGATGTGTGCCACCCAGACAGCAAAAATCGCTTTTTCTACATTGTTCCCGAACAGACGTCGAAATGTAAATATTATAGTTTTGTCGGAGAGGTCAAACTATAATTTTTGAGTGCCATTTGTGTCATGAGTATCGGAGTATGTTTATACTGTAGAAGCACATCATGTCCTCACATAAATAGACATAACAGACAAAATGCTAATTCATTTTGAAAGAGCTTTGGTATAGAATTCGCTTTTATAGCCTACCACCACTGGCAAAAGTTACAAAATGTATTAACATCTATATGGCTTTACTGTAGTATTTTTGTTTACGCAAAAATCTACGTATCCCAAACAACATAGAAATAATAATAGTGATAACTTATGAATAATTGTTATAAATGGTTCAACAGAGTTCCAGTGTGCCAATCAGTCGTTGTTTGCGTTGATTCAACGTCTACAATTGTTGAGTCAATGTAAAACATATTTGATTTGCTAAATAAGTAGGCCTATGACTCAAATCTGCAGAGAAAAAAATAACAACAATTTTGACTTATGGAATCAACAAATAAATCTGACTTCCAGAAAATAAGCAGATTAAATTCACTTGAACAGCGGCCCTGCATTGTGACGGCATGCCGCTAGCTACGATGACTGAGCGCAAATCGCCACAACGCGTCCTGTGGTTGTTGTTGTTGGTTGCACACGCGATGAGCGTAAGGTAATAACTCAACAGGTCGGGGATAGTTTTGTTTACTATAGAAACGATTGTTTGGATATCTCGGTCAATATTATCAAAATACATAAGCAAAGTATCGTTCGAAATTGACCTAGCGTTACGTGACGATCTTACCATCAGCTGCATCATTAGCTCATTTTGCGCCGATAGCTCAGTTGGCTGAGCTCTCAACTTTGTACACAAAGAAACATCAACATCAAGAAGCACTGGTCCGCCATTACATTGCCATTACATTGCCGTTACGTTGCCGTTACGTTGCCGTTACGTTATTACATTACGTTGCATTCAGCTACGCATTCCAAGGACAGCCGCTCTCCATTCAGTTGCACTGAGTTGAAGGAGTAGGCTATATAATTCACAAACAGCAACACTATCATAAACTTTGCTCTGTCAATCTCGGTTACCGGGCCTACGTCAGTGATTCAATGCCTCTACAAAAATCCGAAACTAGTACGGTACGGTACCGACACCGTAACTACCGCTCAGAGACTTTCTCATTACCAGGATAAAGATTCAAATCGTCCATGAGCGGTAGGCCTAGACCAAATCCTATAGGCTATAGGCCTGACTATTCTCAAGCCGCTGGTATGAAGTGTTTTTATTTGAACAGGCCCAACTTGCACGATAAAACTTTCTAAAAATCGGGTTTTATTTACCTCGCAACAATAAATTTGGCGCTCCTGTTCAGTAGTCTAAGTTAGCCTATAGGCTACTATAAGTTGATAGTCTATCAGCGCTTCATCTTGGATCACTGATACCTGGTAAGAAAAGTGGACATACACCATCTCCAAACAATAAAAGTGAAAGTGGCAGCATAATGGTTGATGCTTTGGCCTTCATTTAACAAAAAAAAATTTTCATAATTCATAAGAATATTGAAAAAAAAGCATGCTTTAAATATTATGTCATTTTGTCTCAACTTACCTACGCCACGTGGTAAGTTGAGCCGGGGTGTGAAGTAAGTTGA
Organism: Aplidium turbinatum; assembly: GCF_918807975.1. NCBI lineage: Eukaryota > Metazoa > Chordata > Ascidiacea > Aplousobranchia > Polyclinidae > Aplidium > Aplidium turbinatum. The sequence goes on along the minus strand of NC_137486.1, from coordinate 22,887,671 downwards.
GCCACTCGTTTAAGTTCAATAACAAAAGCTGTAGCGATGGTAGCCCGTAGCCTACATATAAAATGCTATGCAAAACATGTGTTCATGAAACTATTACCCAGCTATTTGTCCCGAATTGTAACATGGACTGTGACGCAATGGTGACGCCACCATTGCCATGCACTGTCATGCTTGAGCGACAATCTCATTATTTTTTCTCTATTCACTAGCTCGTGTTCTCGCTGCTTGGTGAAAACGTGGTTCGGCCTTTTACGATGTGATAAATCTATCGGACGGACGTAATAGAGTGTGCAGTGACTATTCTACTTCACAATTGATCCAGTCTCTTGTTGACAATATGTAATCTTTACACAACACATGTGGAACTTGAGTCGAAAGTTAGAAAGAAGACAGGTTGGGTAGCAGTTAATACATAGCTGCTACCAGGAAGAAAAAACAACATGTGAAAGGATAAATTTATTTTGTTGTGAGTGTTCGACTGTGAAATTGCGCACTTTCCAGCCGACTAATCTGCCACTTTTTCGTTGATTAAACCTCAACAGACGTTGAATCAATGTAGTACTAGCAGATCGTGTTAACTGAGCCGCAAAACAGAAAATAAAACGATGAATTAATACACAATCTTGATTAAATATACCTCCAAATGTGAATTTTCTAAATCAATTTCCGTTGTCTGTCAGATCTAAACTTATTCCATATGCCACTGATCAAGAAAGCATGGAAACCGGAATTTCTGCTGACGGCAGAAAGTTTCTCCAAGTGGTCGTGTGAGGAAGCTTTAACGACATCCTTTTTAAGAAAGACACACTCATCGTCTGCTTTAAAGACAAAGGACAACTTTTTCTCGGACTTTCCAGGCAATTTTCTTAAAAAGTTGGCCTCAATTTCTCCATCTTCATTGAAGCATTCGATTTTACCAATGTAATGCACAGGTCTGGTTTTCCCTTGCATGTTGCTAGTAGGCTGCAGGTTACACTACAAATAAACTTAAATTTCAATAGACCAATGGACAAACTATTTTTCCAGAGATTTAGACTATTAAAGAGTAAAATACACTTTGTTATCTATTTAATGACTACATATATCATCACTTAACACTGGAAGCTGAAGTGAGGTAAGTTGAGCCACAGGCTCAACTTACTTGTACATCACTGGCTCACCTTACCTCAAGGCCGCCATTAAAAGTTAAACGGGAATTTCTCCAGTCATATATGAGCTAGCAACGTCACTTTAATAGTTTCTGAATGAGCTACATTAGTGATTACTGTTAGACATATCAATACTGGTGAATGCCACAGACATTTTGTACAACTCAAAAAATCTTTTTTTTCAAAAAGTTCAAAAAACTTCCCAAAATCACTAAAAACAGTTTTTCTGTTTTTCTACAAGACAAAGACCTATAATCTTTACAGAATAGCTCCATATAAGATAAACGGTCAGGCAGGTGGCAGTAGAAAGTTGATGCGATTTTTATTTTTTGAGTTACGGGGGGTGGCTCAACTTACCCACTGGCACAACTTACCTCACCTCCCCCTACCGCAGACTATAATACTCTATCACTGCTCGATTTTTACTCCACCAATGGCAGTTGGTCCATCAACACTGGAGGACCTCTAGCTATCATCAAGTGGCTGCTCATAGAGGAATGCGCGGATATCTAATCCTCCACAAGCTACTACATCTTAGAGGCCATGTTCGTCCCGTTAGCTGAGTGGTTACCCGCTCGACTCAAGATCACGCGGGGATGGTTCGACTCTTGGGTGTGAAGTTGAGCAACACATTTCAGGACTGCTCTCCATTCAGTGGCACCTAATGGATGGAATAATTCCCCAGCAACAACATTTCAACAATTGAAATTCGACTGATCAACTTGTCGTTTCTAAACTCATGGCTGGTCGATAAATATTCAACGTGAGTAAACAACAACAAGTAAATAGGCCTAGAGCTAATCAATAAAACTGTCTTGTCCAAGTCATCAACTGTTTCTAGACATGGGGAATGAATTGGGAAATTTCAAAAATATAAACCAAGTTATTTTTATTGTCGTTAATTGTTATTATTTATTTTTTTCAGCTTATTAAATTCTTTGCTTATTAAATATTTTAAAACAATCAGTAAGCGACGGCCACAAAAAACGGAGAAACCTTGCTTTGAGTTTCAACTCTTGTTTCTCACGAAATTAGCAACAAGACTTAGCGCGTCACTTCTGGAACGAAGAAGCTTCAAGATCAAGCGGCGCTGGTTCGACTCTCGGGGTGTGCGCTTGAGCAACGCACGTTAAGGACTGCTCTCCATTCAGCGGCATCTAATGGATGGAATAGTTCCCCGGCAACAAGACTTCAACAATCGAAAACTTCACTCTGTCAATCTCGGTGACCGGGCCTGCGTCAGTGATTCAAAGCCTCTACAAGTATGCGAAACTGCCAGGATTAAGCTCTGCAAGAAGCTTTCCCAGTCCGAGGATAAAGATTCAGTCAATCAGTCAATCAATCAAGACCGACGATCGGAAACTTCACTCTGTCAATCTCGGTGACTGGGCCTGCGTCAGTGATTCAAAGCCTCTACAGTTATGCAAAAATGCCAGGATTAAGCTCTGCAAGAAGCTTTCCCAGTCTGAGAATAAAAATTTAATCAATCAATCAACTTTTTTGTGAAATTAGTCAGAATGAGTTGCGTTTTTCTACCTTTGGCAACGCTGGTCCACAGAGACTGAAATCAGAGTTGCCACATCACGTTTAGGACCATTGCTGATGGATTGAAATGCAGTAGTTTTGTGAACAAAATTAAAGTAATATTTAGATTTTATAAACATTCAAAAGATCATGTTTTCTAATGCTTACACCTATGATTTTTTTTCTCAGGTTAGCATTAATACTGAAGTACGGTTTAAATTCTCATACAATTTCGATAAACGGTTGAGAAAATACCAAAATCTTTTCCCGACACAAAATTGTCAAAGATTGGTTGTTCAAACAAATGTTTTAAACCTAATGACAGTTTATGTTATAACACAGAAACAACAGAAGTGATAAAAAAATACTGAATGAGAAATTAATTATAAAAGTGTACACTTAACCCTTTCGCTGCTATAGGTATGTCTAGTCCCTGTGCTAAGCCCTTTTTTAGGAAAAAGTATGCATTTTCAAATGAATGTACAAAAAGTACTACAAGAGCTTTTTTGAAAATTTTTTTTGTGTATTAGATTTGAAAAAAGGTTGGACTAATAAAAACAGGCAAAATTTTAGAGTTTTGCGCAGTTAGATTGTCACGTGACGTCATGGCAGCCATTTTGGATTTTTTCATTTTTGTGAAATTTGTGAAGAATACGTTTTTTTTTGTAATGAAATGTAGTTAGAAAGTCTTTTTGCTTACTAAATATGAATAAAGATACACAAAACAAACAAAATCAATTACTGAATAACATTTAAAAAATGAAACTGGTAAAAAAAGTAATAAATTAAAAAAAAAAAAATTAGAAAAAAATATTCATTTCATAATGAATGTGAAAAAAATGAGCTCCTCTTAGAGCTTTTTGAAAGTTTCTTTTATGTTTTAGATTTAAAGATAGGTTGAACTAATAAAAAAAAGGAAAAATTTAAAATTTTACGCAGATAGATTGTCACGTGACTTCGTGGCAGCCATTTTAGATGCTTCAATTTTTAGAAAATCTGTAAAAAAAAATTTTTCTAGTAAAATGTTGTTGGAATGTCTTGTTGTTTACTGAAAATGGATAAAAATACACAAAACGGACAAAAAGAACCATAGAATACCATGTAAAAAATGAAAGATACATTGAAAAATAGTTATAGTTTGTAGGCTACATAGTGATTGTAGTCTTCTATCACATAGGCTAATGCTTTTCAATAAATGTTTTTGCTTTCTTTCACAGTACAAACTTCAGGCTGTTGAGTTTGGTGAGAGCATAATTTGGACATTTACTCGTAGGCTTTAGGCTACGTCTAATGAATCTCTGTTTTTTCATCAGGTGCAGCCAGGCCCGGATTTAGGGAGGGGGCAGAGGGTGCAGGTGCCCAGGGCCCCCCTCTTGAAGGGACCCCCGACGTAGAAAAAATGTACTTTGTGTTATTATTTTTTTTCGGCCTTTGAAGTTTCTGAAAAATGCTGTGCAGTGCTGGATTACTGCTACTGTAGGCTACACGTAGAGGTGGTTTTTCGAGCCGACGGAGCTAAAACAATTTTTGCACGGGGGCCCCCCGATCTAAAAGTGCCCACGGCCCCCCATCAGCTAAATCCGGCCCTGGGTGCAGCTACCGAATAATCCAATTTTATGTGGTAAACCCTAAAACAATCTTTATCTGCCTGCAGGCCTGGCTGGCTTGGACAGTCAGGGCAAACTTGGGCGGACCATCAATGCGGCTACTTGGGCTGCCCATAACTAGAGTTCTGAATGGAAGTCAAGCGCCACCAGACTCTATTCGTTCAGCCCCGACGCCTACACACACCCCGTCGGCCTAAGGTTACCAAGACAGGCATGGGTGCGCCTCAACCGTCTTCGTACGGCGTCGGGCTTTTCCGCTCAACCATGCGCCAACGGGGAATGGCCTCTTCCTCCTCCTGTGACTGTGGTGCCGAGGAACAAACCGCAGATCACATCATCAATGACTGTTCCATCTTCAAGCCATCTAATGGAGTGGAAGGTCTGCATGTCATGGATGATGAAACCAAAGACTGGCTGCTCTCTAGTAGTCTTCCAGTGTAGTCCGGGAACATCGTAAATCTGGGGTGGTAAAAGGATAGACCCTCGGCCCCAGAGGCTCACACGACGACGACGGCCACCCTCTTCATCATAATCAGGAGACACATCCATGGATTTATCGTCAAGATGTAAATCATAAAAATCATTCAAATCACATTCCCCATCACTTCCCGGGCTGCCATAGTTAACATGCGGAAACGAAACTTCTCTATCAGCAATATCAAAATTGTCCTGGCTGTCTGTGCCAGCAAAAATCTGACCTACCGCTTCCTCCGTATTGAACCGACTACCTCGCACATTGCTCCCCGACATTTTAAAGTTTGACGTTTTTAAACAGCTACAAATAACTTCTAGTGCATAGAAACAAGCCAAGCTGGCGCGTGCAAGTCAATAACTAGCTTTAACAAGGTTTTAACTGACTACCCGGTATTACCGGGTACACGCATTTCACCGACATGTTGCTATACCCGGTAACACCGGGTACACGCACTGAAAGGGTACCTTCGCTTATATCAGTGGTTCCCAAAGTATGGGTCGCGACCCAAACATGGGTCGCGAAGGGTCAGAAAATGGGTCGTGCAGAGACGATCTAAATCTGCCAAAATAGGACTGTTGTAAATTAATTTATAAAGAAACTTTTTTTTCTTCTATTGAGTTGTTTTAATCCCAACATCGACAATATTATTGCATCTTACACTTTTATTTGGCTTCTCTTCTATCAATCAATTATGGCCAACAGTTTTACCGGCATTCAAGTCACTTCCTTCAACAAATCACGTTAAACGTAGATTATTCTCTAAGTTGACAATTTAAGATTTCTGAACTATTTTTTTAATTTGAAGTTAATTTTTATCTGCGACCCTGGTTGCAGGGAAGCCGCTACGTAGGCTGTGTTATAAAATGTTGTCAAACGAATACTTAAAGAAGAACAAGAAGAGACATCCGACATGTGCAAAAAAATGAGCGTAGGCTCTTTTTAAGCACCAAGAAGAGGCACTGAAGCCAAGCCGGTTTGACTCTCCAACGAATCCAGCACTTTTACTTACCCTTTGAGCAAGACGAGCTACAGTACACCACTCTACAACTGGTTGTCTGTGTCTTGTTTATAGCAGGCATTTAAATAATCGGGAATCCCAGCGTCAAATGTCTGTCTCGCTAAAAGGAAATCCTTTACCATATTATACTGCAAACCCAACGTACCTTGGAGTAAAACTTGACCGGCAGTTGGCCTACAGACCCCACATCGAGTCACTCCGTGCCAAGGTTACCTCGAGAAATAACCTCTTGAGAAGCCTTGCAGGAACAGGATAGGGAGCCCGAGCACCAACCTTGGGTACAACTACAAGTGCACTAGCCTTGGTCTACAGCTCAACCGAATATGCCACAGCTGTGTGGAACCGTAGCAGAAACACAAAAAAGATGGATGTATGCATTAATGACACCTTGCGCATCATCACTGGCTGTCTCCGCCCCACACCTACTGCTTATCTACCAACTTTGGCTGGCATTGCTCCTGCTCATGTCCGTAGGGAAGATGCCTCTCACAAACTGGCTTTGCATGCAAGACTCGATCCTCAACACCTTCTCCACAGTCACTCCCGAAGATATGGACCAGTCAGACTTCAATGCCTGTCATCAAGGCGCCCATTTCATCGATATGCTACACAGCTTGTGGATAAGAACTTCAGCTGCATGGAGACATGGTCCCAGGAATGGAACGAGCTGCCACATATCCCTCCCCAGTTTTCAGTTATACTAGCACTCTCCATCCCTCCTGGAGCATACCTCTCAAGAAAGGCATGGGTCACATTGAACAGGATCAGATGTGACGTTGGCTGCACTGGAGCTAATCTGTTTAGGTGGGGGTTGCACAATACGCCGATATGTCTGCGGAGCGGTAGAACAAACAATGCAATAGGCTACATACTCCACGAATGTCCCATCTTACGGCCTCCAAGTGAAAACATCGGTACCGTATTTGACAACTGGACCCAACTACCGTATCATGGCTGCACGATGAGGCATTGCCAATCTAAGCTACTACAAGTCAAACGAGAGAAGAGAAGAAGAAGAAGAAGCAGGCAAACATTGCAAAAACAGTATAGACTGCTGAAATTGTTTATACAGATTTTCTGCGTCTTGGGTCGCGAGATGTTCACCAAACTCATATTTGGGTCGCGCTCAAAAAAGTTTGGGAACCACTGGCTTATATGATCAAGATGCATTTTTGAGATATTGGATGCACAAATACTTTGGCTAAGCCCACTTATTAGAATTTAAAAAGCATATATTAATTAGCCATTTGGTTTTATCATTAATTTATTTGGATAAAAATAAGGTTAAGATTTTTTTTTGCTTTCAAACACCTCTGAACGATGACATGATTTGAGCAAAACAATTGCAACTTTTTTGGTCATCTGGCAACTTTGATACCACGACCACACAAAACTACTTCGGTGATTTTTTCTTCCACCACATGTCTTGCGAACTCGTTTGGAAATTAGTTTTCTGCCGAATTTTGAGAGATTGCTGCTGAACTGCACAAAAAGAAAAGGTTGAAAATCCAGGCATTGGGATACGGTGTAGGCCCGCAACCAGCAAATATTTTCGGGGGGGGGGGCATTTAATTTTTATCAAAGAACAAACATTAAAATGATGCATTGTGACATTTTTATGTTAATGTCCACGCCCATTGATAGAGTGTGTGGCACTACCATGCTACGGTTCAGTGGTCGAAAAATTACGATATCACAGTAATGTGTTCAGTCGGTTCCCAGCAAACATTGATTGCTGGGCCAGCGTCGGCTATATGCTGGGTATGTTGGCACAAGGCTGGCAATTTTGTCCAACATTTTGCCAACATTGCCAACATTACGCCAACAATTTCAATACTTCTTATTATGCGTTCAAAAAGGTCTTAAAGATTTTGTTTCAGGTTTATTTGTTTTAAACTGTAAAAATACTAACACAAACCTCTTTTCATGTGGTATTGCTTCAAAACACAGTTGTGTGATTGGCTGACATCGGTCAGAAGCATTGCCAGCGTTGTGCTAATTCATAACAATTTCGGGGTTTTCTTCAAAATTATGCAAATGTTTACCATCATTTTGCTACAATTTTACATTTTAATAATAGGCTATTAATGCTGTTATTATTTTCTGATACCGTACAAGTATACTATGAATATTTAAGACCAGCGTTGGTCAGAAGGGTAGCCAACAGTTTGCCAACAAAGTAGTTTCATTTTAGTTTGTTTATGCCAAACTGAGCAGAGGTCTAGAAAAAGGCTGGAGCAACAAAACGCGAACGCGATAACGTGCTTGATACCCAAACAGTTTAAACTTTCCATTAGCCCTACACGTTTCCACAAAATAAACAATTGCAACGTCGGCTATATGCTGAATGTGAGGGCACAAGATTGGCAATTATGTCCAACATGTTGCCAACAATACGCCATCAATTTCAATAACTTATTTTTTATCATGCGTTCAAAAAGGTCTCAAAGATTTTATTTCAGGTTTATTTGTTTTAATCTTTAAAATTACTAACACAAACCTCTTTTCATGTGGTATTGCTTCAAAACACAGTTGTGTGGTTGGCTAACATCGGTCAGAAGCATTGCCAGCGTTGTGCCAATTCATAACAATTTCGGTGTTTTCTTTAAAATTATGCAAATGTATACCATGATTTTGCTACAATTTTACATTTTAATAATAGGCTATCAATGCTGTTATTATTTTCTGATACCGTACAAGTATACTATGAATATTTAAGACCAGCGTTGGTCAGAAGTGTAGCCAACAGTTTGCCAAGTTTGTTTATGCCAAACGGAGCAGAGGTCTAGAAAAAGGTAGGAGCAACAAAACGCGAACGCGATAACGTGCTTGATACCGAACCAGTTTAAAGTTTCCATTCGCCCTACGCGTTTCTACAAAATAAACAATTGCAACGTTGGCTACTTTATTTCAGCTTCACTGGATTTATTCTTTGATAATATTAATAGCCAACAATAAAATGACTCTTTAACTAAATGACTCATGTGGTTTAGTGGAAAAACACAGTTTCTTTCGCATACCGTATTCTTGTACCAACAACGCCATGATAAAAATCGTTTGTTCATATTCAATTGCTTCAGATAATTTAGTGCAATAAATGTCTTGTGATTCAGAGAACACTTCCAGAAAGTTTAGGCTTTGGCGCCTGCAATACCCAACTAGCATAATCCGTTCTTTTTACATTGATTCAACGTCTGCAGACGTTGGTAAGGTAACTAACAAGCGATAAACTTAAAAACGTGGTTGCTAATTCAAGTTGCCAGGTCTTCATTTTTTTCTTGTGTTCAACAAAAGCTTTTTTAATTTTCAAGTTTAACTATACTAAAATGTTTTGTAATATTTTTAAAAACATTTTTTCAGGACTAACCTCAAAATTTGCGTGCAGTTCAAGAAAATTTAAAACAACTTGTAAGCTTAATCGAATTCACTTGTTGATGTTTAGTAGCGCTCGACACAGCAGCATGATTGTGGTGATCATGTAATCATTGAGTTGCGGCTGCACTGTCGCCGCGCTGCTGACCTGTCTGCAGACGCTGAATCAATGTAAAAAAAATCGATTGATGCAGTATCACTTGTTGATTTTTTTCTGAGAGCAGTCTCGCTCACTGTCTGATTTTGACCACGTGGGTGAGATTCTCGTGTCGCCAACAAAGGGGCGTCTTTACTTTAAATGTAGCAAAGCTTGCACAATAGGCCAGCTTCAGGAGCAGTCATGTTGCGTCGAAATCTCTCCTCAATTTCTTGAAGCGAGATTTCACAAAACGATCGCTACTTTTACTTTCAACGATGCGGCGAATCGTTTTTTCTCCTCCCGCGGTGCATAGAACAATACTGCAGGCACAATAATTGTTGTAAAAACTCCATTATGACGTCACTACTTAAACTTTGACTGGGCAATATGACGCGTTGAAGTGAAAGAGGCAACAAAGCTTTAGAATGCGGCGATGTGTTATATCAACGTGAGGAGATGCAATTTAGCAGAAGAACTTGGTTTTTTTATGAAGGAAGACAAAGGCCATGACGTAATCCTTTGCTAAAGGGATTATGACGTCACTCGATTCACTTCGACTGTTCAATCATGGCGGTTGTGCTCAATACACAATTACGTGGAGAGCCGAAAGCACAATGTTTATGTGAACAGCGCTAAGAGGAATTTTCGCTTCTTGCATCGAAAATATAAAAAATCGAATTCAATTGAGATAGGCCTATTACGGCCGAAAGAAGTTTTAGAAATGATCAAAATGAAACTATAGGAATGACTTACGACAATGTTTATAAAAACCTGGTAAGTGAATGTCTTTTATTCATTGAACCTGAAATAATTGTGTAAAGTCGTTTTTGTCACTAGGCTACGTTTACACAATTTAAAGAAAGTTATAAAACTCAATTTAGAGAAAGTTATAAAACTCAATGACCAATGGAAAACTTTCATATGAAATATTCTCGTGACAAATTTAGTGCCAGTGCTTCTAGATGAGTGCTAAGAAGATATCAGCAAAGTAGCAGAGCTTGTGATGTCCCACAACATGTGTAGGGTTCTGCTCAATCTTTGATTTTGCTGCTCCGGCAGTGTTTGCCTGACTGCTTGAATGTGTTTGTATTTTTATGTCGTGTGGATAGGTCTGTGATGGTTGTAGAGTATTTGCAAATGTAGCTTTCATTGCCGTCAACTGAATAATAATAATAATAACATGTTTTATTTTGCGCCCATTTCGACAACATAGCCTACAGTAGCCTACACTGCGACCTACATACGCAACAAAACAGACGACTGGAATCCCGAAATAAACTTTAAACGTTGGCTGTCATTTGTAACAGTCGAAAATGTCTGTAACAAGTGCTGAAGCTTTTTAATATGATGGATGAAACCCCTGTCATTACATTCGATTTACATTTTGCAGATAGCAAATTTAAGTCAAGCTGTTGGCAAAAATGCAAGCGATTGTATCAGTGGACTTATTACCAACTATTATTATCGAACACAACACAGTTCAAAGCATGTCGAGAAAAAAGAAAGGAAAAAAAAAACGTCGTAAAGTCTAAGCACTCGTTTGATTGTTTAAAAAAGAATCTGAAAAAGATTGTTCTTGGTGAGTACGGATAAATGTTTTTACTACGACTAAATGATTATGTCATAACTATGCCATTTTGTTCTTTTGATTAATGTATGATGTAATTGTGAAGAGTATTGAGTAATGTATGAAAATGTTTTAGTGGTGTATTCGCATTGATGTGAACAACGAACATGGGTGTTAGTAGGCTATGTCGGCATTTATATACTGATTTAACACTTCTTTTTTTACTTTCATGATTAGACATGGTGATGGCGCACGACAAAGCTGCTGCCGTGCAGCAAATTGATGAAGAGTTTCAGAGTGATTTCGAAATTGGAAGGACAGGCAAGGTGGCTGAAAACGGCAAAAACTAACTTTTGGTGAGCTTGTTATATGTTTGAAAGACAACAGCGCATGTGTTGCTTTAGTTGTTGAATAACTACTGTACACGCAATTAGAATGTATTGGAACTTGATTATTGCTCTGCGTGGCGCAGAATCGAATGATAAGTTTTTTGTCACGCACGTTGGAGAGAGGGATATTACATTGATATTGCAGATTGTCAATTAACTTCGTAGTATCCTGAACGACAACTGATCAAAATCCTACACAGTGGCGTAGCCAGAAAAATGTTTTGGGGGGGCCAAATATTTGATGAATTGAAGAGAACAACAAAGTGTTTGATTTAAAGCCATCGCCACTTGATGTGCAGTGGCGTATCCTGGTGGGTTGAAGCAATAAAACTGGTAGCGGGGTTAGAGCGTGCCGAAGGCACGCGTATTCTAAGGGGGTCCGGGGCATGCTCCCCCGAAAAAATTTTGAAAAATTACACTCAAATAATGGATTATAGCGCTTTCTGAAAACACTTTTAGGGTAATATTTGTATGAAATTTATTAGCAGATAAACAGCTATTAACTTATTAAAGATAGCTCTTACACACGAACTGGCAAAAACTGCGGCTAAATTAGAGAACACCAAAAACACAGCTAAACAAAAACTCCATAACTACACAAAAGCCCAACAGAGTAAGCCATTCTGAAATTGCTTCCACAAATTAGTTCAAAGAAATGTAAATCGCGTAAATTTTAGGCGATTTACGATTTGGAAAATTTATTGGTGTCTTTAATCTGTGTGTCTTTCTGTAATTTCTGTTTCTTGTGTTTTTCTGTCTTTCTGTAAAACAAGTCCTTGGGGGTGTTAATAGCCAGATGTCTTGGAAAACGATATAAATTTCTACAAACTTTATTGCATTTTCAACAAAGGGCTCAACTTCGGAATCCAAAGTTTGAAAATTTGGGGGGGCATGGCCCCTTTTGCCCCCCTGGCTACGCCTATGATTCCTACACTGTTGCCAAACAGCCCTCTTGAATTAAATATTTTTGTTTCATTTGCAGGAATTCACAATGATAAAGATACACAAGAAAAAGCTGCTGATGTGCAATGAATCTCCATCTATCAATACGATTTGATGTGGCTTGTTTCTAATAAATGTGAAAATATACGGAGCTCGGCTGTTACTTTGCTTTGTCACAAAGGGAGTAGTGTTGCTTATAAATCCGTGTTGCTGCTGTTCTTTCGCCCAAGGATTAGCTAGGTTCAACAATAAACTTTTGGTGATGAGCGAGGTTTAAGTACAGAGACGTTTGGCAAATGTAGATGCCAATGCTGTTCAGATGTTTTATGCACCAGCTTGCTTCGCATGGCCAACCTTGGTCAAAGCGTGGGCATCACAATAGTCAATAGATCAGATAAAGCAGCATCATGGTGCATAAAAGTCAACCAGAATTTAGGCGCCAGATGAAGCAAAATGGTGCACAAGCCATCTTGCCAACGTTGGCCAGATACAGATGCCAACGTTGGCAAGATGAAGCAAAATGGTGCATAAAACATTTTGCCAACGTTGGCAAGATACAGAAGCCAACGTTGGCTAGATGCAGAAGTCGTCATTGGCTAGATGCAGACGCCAACGGTGGCAAGATGCATACGCCAACGCTGGCCAGATGCATCCAAATGGTGCATAAAACATTTTGCCAACGTTGGTAAGATGCAGAAGCCAATGTTGGCTAGATGCAGAAGCCAGCGTTGGCAAGATGCAGACGCCAACGCTGGCAAGATGCATCCAAATGGTGCATAAAACATTTTGCCACCATTGGCAAGATGCAGAAGCCAATGTTGGCAAGATGCAGAAGCCAGCGTTGGCAAGATGCATAATCCAATGTTGGCAAGATGCAGAAGCCAACGGTGGCAAGATGCAGACGCCAACGCTGGCCAGATGCATCCAAATGGTGCATAAAACATCTTGCCAATGTTGGCGTCTGCATCTTGCCAATGTTGCGGCCAACTTCTTGCCAATGTTGCCCCAACAATCAATGTTTACTGGGTTACAAATAAAATACAACATCTGTAGGCTACGAACTGCATTGGCACGACTGGAGTCATAAATTAATCAATAACATATGTTTATATCAACATAAACAAACAGATACATAGGAATAAACTCAACACGGTAATTACAAATTACAATCCTGAAACATTTTGTTGGCACAACAAGTTTTTATGTTTGTAGGCCAAAAGAAGTTGACTTTGCAAATGCAAAATGACATTTTAATTTAGAGCATAATGTCTAACTTTCTACTTGATTTGGCAAGTTCGTTTAACACCAATTCCGCGCTTGGAATTTGAGTACGATGGATTTGCATGAGAGCTAGTCCAGAAAGCCTGTCCTGCCCCATAGTGCTTCTAAGGTAACTTTTCAAGCGTCGTAAACAGCTAAATGTTCTTTCTGCAGAAGCAATTGTGACTGGAAGTGTAGCCAAAATTATCAAGAGTTTGTAAATGTTTGGATAAAACTCTTTTTGGGATTCTATTGCTGACACCGCATCAATCGCAATTGCTGGCCTTTCACTTTCAAGAATTCATTTAAAATCAGATTTACAAATGCCTAAGCCCAACTGAGTAGCTTATTCACCACGCTATCGCAGCTGCTTTTGATCTCGTATTATTTAGTTGTTTTTAAACGCTTTTTATGGTGATGATGGATGCTGACATTATGTATACGCTAACGAAACAGATAATGAGGATGCCAGCCTAATTTATCGAACCAAATTGTTAGCATAGCTTCCAACCAGCGTAGCCTACTTTCGGTTTCGATAGTCTACAACTCTACACTCTACAGTACGTGCACGGACATTTTGCCGAAAGACATTTTGCCGAAAGACATTTTGCCGAAAGACATTTTGCCGAAAGGACATTTTGCCAAAACTCATTTTGCCGACAGGACTAATTACCGAATTCTATAATTTCGCCAATTTGTCTAATCGGCATTTAGTCCTTTCGGCAATTAGTCTTTCGGCAAAATGAGTTTCAAAAAAATGTCTATTCGGCAAAATGTCCTTTCGACAAAATGTCCGGGTACCCTACAGTACTGTATGGCTGTACGTGTACGACGTATAGTAGGGCCTACATTTCATACTGCATAAAACGCTTAAAATTTTTTCAAAGAATTTCGGGGGGGCAAATGCCCCCAATGCCCCCCCCTGGTTGCGGGCTTGGGTGTATTGATTCTTGGAAGGTCAGAACTGCGTAGACACTGTAGGTTATTCAGAGTTTAGTGAGTATGTTTTGTTAGTTGCAGTTGTCAGCTTTGTAAGAAAATATGCACAGCCTATGTCTAGTTTACGGTTAGAATACGTACATGTTTGTATTTGCAAAGAAACTTTAATACTGTAATATGTGCATTAGATTTATAAACAGATTTTCCAATAAGCAGATAGTTTGCAGTTACCGTATGTATTATTTTCACACTTGAGGTTACAAAGAAACAATCTTGAAAGCGCTGTGTTCTGGTGGAGTAATCAGCCATTAGTTAACTCAAGAGTAGTTCTTATTCAATAGCTAAACATTTCAAAAGTTTTTGTAGACTTATGTAATAGCAATATCATTCAAATGCCAGATTGCTCAACCACCAGCTATTTCAGCATGGATCCTGCAAAAGTGGTGACTGTTTTGGAGGGAACGATGAATCCTGAGTTAAGAAAAGCAGCTGAGGAACAGCTTGATCAAGTGGGTGGCTGATTGTTTTTTTTTAAGGTAATCTTAGGTTATAGTGCATAAAGCTTGCCTTCTTTTGTTGGCTATTGCACAACACAGAAGAGCTGGTTTTAATAATTGTAGTTCATCAGTTTCTGTGTTGACTTGTATGGTGCTTTAAATAGTGTGAAGCATGCGAAGTTTGATAGGACATTGGTTCAGTACTGCTCTGCTCTATTCTATTTCTTGGCAAACTGGACTGGAATTTTAAGCAGCTCATTCGATGATTAATTGGTTATGTCTTTCTACTGGTTCCAGTTGTCTTTTGTGCTGCACTTTTAATTGTACTAGGGTGACAGCTGACATACATAGATGACCTTACAGGTCTTTCGTTGCCATCCTGTTGTGTTGATAGACACTCAATTTGTTTGTACGGAACTTCTTGTTTGTTTATCGCCAATAAACTGAACTGTACATACTATATGCACTATGCAGCCTAATCTTATTTAAACCTTCATTCCAATCGATTGCAGATACACAAAGTACCTGGCTTCACTCCACTGCTTCTCCAGTTAATAATGTCATATGAGGTAGCCATGCCTGTCCGACAGTCGGGAGCTATTTATCTCAAGAACATGTGCACTCAGTGGTGGCATGACCGTGTCGACAAAGATGATGTCCCAATTCCTGATGTCTTTAGCATTCAAGAAAATGATCGAGTTATGATTCGTGACAATGTTGTCGAGGCCATCATTCATGCTCCAGATATTATCAGGTAATGCTTAATTAATTAATTATTTCACATCAAACATTCAAGCTAGATAATCCAGATGCTGCTGGGATGATTATGAAGTAGGTTTGGTTTATGCAGTGGACTTTGTGTTCTGCACTTATAGATAAACAATGAGGCAGAGGGCCGTTTATTCAACCCTAGTTCTTCCATATCACAGGCCACACATCTAAATTGTTGGACCATGGTTTTGATTTTCTCAGCTTCTGATTTTTTCTGCAAAGACCTGGAGCATTGAAAGGGTTGAGAACTTGAGAAGGTTTTAGTACATGATTGGGGTTGTTTCGGTGGCCATTGGTGATTTGTTTTAAAGTTTTTTTCAGTTGTTGTCTTGGTGCTAGAATCATTCAATTGCTGCTTTCTGACTGGCATGGCAAAATGATTCGTTTGAATTATTATCACATTTGATTTTGCAGGAGCCAACTAACTGTGATTGTGAGCAACATTATAAAGCATGACTATCCTGAAAAGTGGCCATCGGTGATTGACAAGATATCTCTGCATCTTCAATCCGACAACCATCGGGCCTGGATGGGAGCACTTATGACTTTGTACCAGCTTGTTAAAAATTATGAGTAAGTTTCCTCCATTACTTCGTCTGCATGTGGCCAGAAATATTGTGACCTTCTGAACATCACCTTGGCATTCTAAGGAACCACTCGCATAGTTGACATGAATGTTTCCATTTGTGTAGTTGTTTCACTGTCCAGTGGGTTTTATTACAGCAGCAGTGACACCAGTTCAGAGTTCACGGATAGCAGGTTGTGTTTAAAGTTTTTCTTTTTTATGAAGATAATATCATATGAGATTGCTTGTAGGTTTAAGAAGATGAAAGAACGAGGACCTCTTATCGCTGCAATGAAGATATTCTTTCCTGTTATGCTTCAGTTGTTTCAAAGATTTATTGATGATAACTCGGCCACATCCACAATTCTGCATAAGCAACTTCTTAAGATCCTGTATGCTCTCGTCCAGGTAATGGCATCACTTGTTACGTAACCAGTGATTAACAATACTCATGAATCATATCATGAATGGTGTTTTTACAATGAACATTGCGATCTCAGCTCATGTGGGCTTTGCAAATATATTTGACCTGTTAGGAACGGTTTGTTAGGTATAGAGTGGTTTATTCACGTTTGCTTCCTGTATTGAGACGTCACCTTTCAAATTTTGATCTGATCCTTCCACGTTAAACGAATTTCCTCGCGTATATACATGACTTGATCACAAGTGTCCTTTCTTTGTAGTATGCTCTCCCTGTTGAACTCTTCAATGAAGAGACCATGGACCACTGGATGAAGCTTCTACGTGCTACCGTTGTGCGCCCTCTGCCGGAAGATGCTTTACAGGCAAGTTTCCACGTGAGGAGGATTGCTGCGACTGTCTTTTGTTAAGAAGTGGCTGCAGTAACACTGAACTAACTGTTTTCACTTTATTTGCTCTGTGGCAGCACTGAGTTACTTAATTACATCACCCGCTATAGGTGGTTCCAACACCCACTAATAATAAAATCATATTATGACACGTGCAGGTTGAAGAGGACGAACGCCCGGAGCTCCCTTGGTGGAAATGCAAGAAATGGGCGATACACTTCCTGGCAAGGGTCTTTGAAAGGTTCCAATTTATATCGCATTACGTTATCATCTTTCAAAAAAGCGAGTGTATTTTTTGACTTCGGAATCTTCACTAGCTTGTACTCAGACAGCGATTAAGTCGATTTTGTACATTGATTCAACGTCTGCAGACTGATTTGCTGTCTGGATATATGAAGGCTGACAGTGTTCTATCATAACCAGACATAGTGCTGGTATTCTATTTGTTGTGTTGACCATAGGCGCCGACTTTTCAAAAAACCTTGGGGGGTGAGAATGGTGATGACGTCATAACCATAACCCTATTTTACTCAATTAAAATAGTCTTTGATTAAGCTTACTGTCTTGTTTATTTTTATTTTTTTTGTCGTACCCAGGCTTACACCCGGTGGTTGAATTACACCCTTTTGATTTCTGTTCAAGTGTTCTCACCACTCGGCTATGCAGCCGACATTTATATTGACACCTAGGTCGCAAACCGAATTTATTAGAACCGCTGCTTGAAACGATTAGTTTTACGCATGCAGTACGCCTAGTCGTAAAAATTTTGATATTGTTAGCTCATCATTGGAACAGTTGGAAAACAAGCCGATTCATTTCCTTTTCGTGCGAGTGAATAACAACGATCAAGACAGTGAAGTTATCGAAATAAAACGCTAAAAATTATGATCTCAACCAGAGTGGAAACCCGCTATCAGTATTATTAAACTCGTTTCGCTCGTTTTGCTGATTACTTACCTTCAAAGCGTTAACAACAGCGAAGTGTTTTCTCTTCTGTTATTTATCGAAAGTGTTTAGTCTTTTATCGAATACCGTATCTACTCGAGATTTTCGCAAGTGATTTTTACCTCAAAAAACAGGTTCAACTCATACACGGGACAAGCTGTTGTCTCCAGCTCGGCAGTTTTCAAAATGAACATATTTTTGCTGCGGCAAAATCATTGCCGAGATAGATTACGGAGTGTGAAATGGCGTCGTCCGAAATAAAAGTTTTGAATACGTTTATTTGCAGCTTGATTCAAACTTAATTTTCAAATTTAATGTTTTCTTGTCGATTCTAAACTTTATGCACTTGTTGAGCAATATGCAAAGCCCACGAAACAAAACAGCAGAAAGAGCTGTTTTAAGAGATCAATTTTTTTATTTTTGCGTGTAGGTTGTAATTGTTCTTATTACGTAACATTCCATGATCGTTAAAGTCGATGCCAAACCTTAGCGGCCGCATAAAACAATGATGTCAGGTTAGCTAGGTGAGAATAGCGGTAAGAGACGTCGTTAATGCAGGCAATATACCAAGACCAAAACCATTAAACACTTTTTCTTCTATCGGTTTTCGATTTAATTCTCACCCATAGCGAACAAAGCAATAGGCCTACGTTCTGTTGAATCATAACTGATCTCACAGCGGGAAGACCTCGTTGAAAATAGCGCGTCTAATTTAGCTGGTTCACTTAATATTGCAGTGAATAGTTACGTGACTATTCCAGCAGCGTAAGTTACTCTACCATCTACTTTGAAATTTCCATGCCGAATGAGAACGCCATGCGATCAGCTGCTGTTTTGCGGGCAAGAGCAACGTAAACTATTTTTCGCTTTCGGCATTCTTTAAGTCCGTTTAAATCAGGGGTGGGGAACCTTTTCAGTATTGCGGGCCACATAAAATGAGAAATAACACAAGCGGGCCATTAAAAATTTCGAAATTTTATTTACAGACAAAAACTGATTCGCAACGGTAGGTGCTTCCAAACAGAGACACATATTTCAAAGCATGTTTCCGCATGACTGGAAAATCACCAGCATTTATGCAGCTTTGATAAAAGTTGAGCAGTGGAATGTTTTGGTACATCGCTTTCAACGTACCGTCATTCTGGAGATCTACTATTTCATGTTGGAAGTTATTAGGAACATCATTATTAGGAACATCTTATTGTTTTCAAGTTGTACTTTCCACAGATGTAGTTTAGCTTCAAATGATTTCACTTTTGCAAACAAGGAGTTCAAAAGCTGATTCGGTCCCTGCAACTTGACGTTGAGCTCGGAGAGGTGCTCGCTAATGTCAACCATAAACGTTAGGTCACACAACCACTGGCTATCAGTGAGTTCAACGACATGGTTTCCCTGATTATTCATGAACTGATCGACTTCGTTTCGTTTTATTTCTTCATCGACGGCCATTCGCAATATACCGAGAATGCAGAGCTTACTCTTTTTTGAGCTGTTGTTTCAATATATTTTGGGTAAAGAAATTTTGACGCGGGCCACATGGAACAGTCACGCGGGCCACATTCGGCCCGCGGGCCGCAGGTTCCCCACCCCTGGTTTAAATGATCTAAATCTCTTTCGCGAAGTGTTTTATCTTTGAAGCACCATTTGTAATAACCATTTTTGTTGCCCCTCAACCATAGAATTACGGGGGGCGCCGGCCGGAAGTCGGCGCGTATGGTGTTGACGTTGCATGAATCTTCAATATAATCCCGACTCAATCATTTGGCTTTGGTCAAGGCCCAGTAATGAATTCCTCCCATCCGTTCCAGGTACGGAAGCCCAGGCACGGTCATGAAGGAATATAACGAGTTCTCGGAGTTCTTCCTCAAGAGATACACAGGTCAGTGCCGACATGATAATGGTAGTGACGGTCTTTGATTATTTCATCATTTTTATCTGCCTGGTGTAACTTGAAAGTTTGAGATTGCTGTTCCACATGTTATGTCTTGGACGAAAATTCTAGTTACATAATTCAATTATTCATGTTCATTAACTTTTCCTTCACTAAATCTTTGAAATGATTGAAACGTGTCCATCGCAGCCACATGATGGTGGTCTTGTTGTTCCAGTGGCCATTGTCCAAGTGACTCTTAAAGTTATGGGGGAGTACCGCTCCGGTCACTACGTGTCCCCCCGTGTCCTACAGCAGTGTCTGCACATCTTGGAACAGTCGGTGAGCTACGCCATCACGTGGAAAGTCATAAAGAACCCCTACCAGGTACCACTAGGTGACATCAGTGTTGCGTATATCCAATGTATGCGTCACTTTAATTAGTCTCGTCCTGTTGCTCAACACAACAAACAGTGTACCAGCCTAATTTTTGTAATCAAATATCGATTTCGCTTTTAAAGCATCTTCAGTTTGATATTGTCAAGAGCAAAATAATAATAAAAAATTCTTCAAAGGTTAAAAGTTTAGATATTATGACGTAACAATGCATGTTGCGCCACCATGGAAACAATGAAACAAATTATATGATCTATTGCTACGTAATTACTAATGAAGAAAACGTAACAAGTAAAATTAAATAGCATGAAAACCAAGAGTCTACAACTTTTATCAAATGAAGTAAAAGATAACTAATAAGTTTCTACACTGTCGATTCGATATTCAAGAAATTGACAAAATTAATGGATGTTCTAAAACAATTACGCAGGCAAATAACAATAAAACAATTAACTAATCAATGAATTCAAAAGTAATGGCTGTCCATGCATAGTGACATTATTGAGATTTAGCTAAAAAATTAACCAGAGCAATTTCATGAAATGCACAGCAAACAAATGTGCTATAGTAGGCCTACAAGTGTTTATCATTTAATTTAGGCAAAAACATTTTTTTAACATTTATTTTGGCATCTAACAATTGATACCACAATTCTTCTTTGTGGTCAAGTTTGATTGGGTTTGGTTCTTCTACAAACGTGACTTCAAAGCAGTCTGATAATTGAAGATTTCCCAGTGAAGCATCAGTATGCATTTTTTGGTAATGTTGTAACAGTGCCGTTCTGTCGGTTTTGTCGGAGGAGTTGCCTCCCGAATTCCAAATGGAGCGATGTTTGTTCTAACGTGCAGAAAATGAATTTTTGATCTTCATCTGCACCTCACATCAGATGCAGATCAAAAATTCATTTTCTGCACGTTGGAACAAACATCGCTCCATTTGGAATTCGGGTAACTGCGGTTTGGAATAACTCAATTGGAATAACCTGTACTTGGCGACATTTGTAGGATCTGTTGAAGGACATCGTCTACCCTCTCATGTGCTTCACTGACGAGGATCAGGAGATATGGGACGATGACCCTCATGAGTACATCCGGTTGAAGTTCGGTGAGTGTGTTCGCATGGTGGCGCTGCATCGACCTTATTGTTTTTACTTTTATTTGGATGTTTGTGTTCAACTTTACTCCTTCTTCATGGAACGACGATGAGAACTTTCCTTCTAGTTCTCACCCAGCCATTGTGACGTTGTTTGCAGATGTGTTTAAAGATTTTCTACCACCCTCTAGCGCCGCCCAGTGCTTCATGCATTCGGCTTGCACCAAACGCCAGCAGGTGCTACAGAAGACGATGGGATTCTGTTACGGGTGAGGTTTATTTGTTTAAGTTCAGTTTTGTTATATTTGCTCCGAGAAAATCTATAGTTAAAGGAGCACAACAGATATTATCAACTCTACACTAAAACTGCTCAATGCCAAGTTAAAAAAAATTGAGCAGGGCGAATGACACCAAATGTAGTTGGTACTTACCAAAAAACCTTACAGCCTGTTTTATTCTTGTTGGGATCATCAGAAAATTCTTATTTTCAATACAATAGAATAGTTAGAGGAGTATATCCCCGATTCCTCCTGCTAGAATGTTTATTCCTGGCAGTTTCACAGGTTTGAACCAGTGACGCAGGCCTGGATTGATAGAAGTACCCGCTTGTTGAAGCATTGCCAACTGTTTCTTCGTTAGTAAGCAAGGAAATGCCACTTTGCTCATGCAAAAATTTCTTCATATCTGCCATTTCTATAGAGGCAGAACATAGACTTCTATTAGAGCGGGCGGAATATTGCTGTTACTGGAAATGTACACGATTGCTAGGTGGCCACGATTCATTACTCGATGCTCCATCTCGCTTTATTTTCCACAATAACTGGGCGACTTGTTTTGTCGCACGATGCGCCTGCCCACCTCCTTGCAACCAGGAGACGTCGGTTCGATTCTCAACCAAGTTGCTTTTATTTTTGTCAGTATTTTGACGGCATCTGGGAGCATGAACGCTGAGAGCTCCCGGAAGAAGGATGGAGCTCTTCACGTCATTGGATCCCTGGCGGACACACTGTTGAAAAGGAAGATGTACAAAGATCAGTTGGAGTTGCTCTTAGTTACCCACATGCTGCCGGAGTTGAAGAGTCAGTACGGCCACATGAGGGCGCGGGTGAGAAGGAGCCGACACCACAACTAATCCATCGGCGTATATTCAATTAGTGCAACTTGCAATATTCTTTCTCATATTGTGTTGTAAATGCATTTTATATTTCATATAGTACTGGAGGCGTACTTCCATTGCTAGAAGGATTTGTCTAAGCTCAAAGAATTCATAGCACATTGTTTGCGCATTAATAGTACTGCGTGCAACGTCGTATTTAGTAACTTCATCATGCCAGTTGCCTAGCAAGTGACGTCGCAGCTGACGTCATGCATGTCACGTAGGCGTGCTGGGTGATTCAACGCTTCAGCGAGGCCAAGTACAAGAAGAAGAACAATGTGATCGCGATGGCGGATGGGATTAGAGAGCTTCTCATCTCGGATACCCAGCTCCCCACCAGAGTTGCGGCCGCCATGGCTTTGCAATCCTTCCTGAACGGCCAAGAGATCGCCGAGAAGCATTGCATGCCGCACGTCCAACAAATCATTCAAGGTGGGTAGATGAAAGCTAATTTGTTTCCGTTTCATCATTGAATATATTAATTTATGTGCTGGTTTATGCTGCAAGCTAATGTGGCCGCCTGTATTGCCTTCTACGCAGTCTACGTCATTGGTTACGTTACTTTGCTTCCACCATAAAATTGGTCTTCTATGGCGAACTTATTTCACTTCCTGCCGAATCAGATGCCGCCACGTGTTGCCTGTACATTAGGGTGTTTCATTTTTTCACCATTTTTGAAATTCAAAATGCCTGGGGTCCCATCTGGTGGTATTTGTGGTAAAAAGTTTACACCCCATTTTTTTTTTTCAATTATGACATCATATTGAGGTGGTCCACGTGGTTTGAAATTTTTAGGCCTCAAAATCTCGAATTTTAGCCGTATCTCCGGAACCACTCATCATAGATCGACAAAATTAGTGTTAAAATGCGCAGAAGGGTCGGTTTCCTATACCTGATATAAAGAATATTAAGATTTATCTGCTTCAGAAAAAAAGTTATTTCAAAAAATCTGATTTTCGGTCCATTTTCTGCTGATAAACAGAGATCAGGTGATCAAGATAAACAGTTTTTCTGTATTTTTCCAAATCTTGGAAGCTGCTATTGCGTAATAATAGTCCTCATTCATTTTGCAAGAGATGAAACGGTAATAATTGAAGGTATTACTATTATAATGTAACCGTTGAGGAAGAGGTATGCTGCTCACCTGCTTTAGATTTTGATTAAGTGCCGTTATGGCATTAAGGTCAAGTCCGGTATTAGTAAGTCGATGTAAAACTTCCAGGAATTGAAGAGATATGTGCTTAGCTTTTAATTGCACAGCAGCTATTCTTGTTATCGGAACGTTCAACTGATCAGTTGGTGTTAAGATTTAAGTACTTGGCTTGTCTAGTCTTGTTATCTGGTTAAACAAAGCCCCGTCTTGCATTGCTCCAGGACACTTTTGGCGCCGTTCACAAAAGAAATGACATGGGAAAGATATATTTCGTTTATGTGGAACATGCATTCAAGGGTATGAATATCATGACCAACTTTATCATTAAAATAATTGACCTGTCGAGTATTGACTCCGGACTTTTTTTTGTGTTGAAAGCAGTCGTATGAGCGACGACTGAATATACCTGGGAATGGGATAGGTGAACTCTGCAAGCCTCCTGGATGATGGTGTCAAAAATCAGTTCAGCAGGGACCGACACACTTTTGGGAAAATATTTAACAGCAAGCACACTTTCGTGCTTCATGCCATTATCATCAACAAGTTGACCCAAGAAAACGAATCGATCTATTTTATCAACAACGCGCCCATCATAACATAACTGCATAGCAGAAGCTGAGTCGAGAAGGTTCTCACTTTCCATGAGAGATTTTTCTCTTGTTTTTTTGTCATTGGCGGTATACTGTCGAAGGTGATGCAGCTATTTCATCTTTTTCCAAGAACCGACCTCATAAGATCTGACTGCTGGCGTACCGAAGTCATCCTACAACCAGCAAGTAAATAACTTCTATCATTTATTGAAAAAGAATGTAGGGGTTTTTCAACTGCACTGCTCGACGACTGCACTTTCCCGCCTTCTTGTATGATTTTCCCGTTCCAAAGCCTTTTTTGCATGGTTGACATCTATGCCTCAAGATAAACATTTTTTCGATCTTTTCGCTGATCTTTCAAGAAAGCGATTTCTTGCTCCTGGACTAAGTTTTCGAGTTCACAGCTGCAAGAGAGTTTCTTCTGAAACACAACGGGATTTTCGGAGAGCGAACACTTGCATGCACATATATCGAACAAGTTCTGAAACCATTCTTGATTAACCTCATTACCTCTGCGTTTCATTTTCTTCTTTCTTGCTGTATTGTACTTCTCTATCACGTCTTTTAACTTCGCTTCAATTCTCTGTTTGCTAAACACTGGAAGACCATCTTTGTTCCATATGCGAACTACATCTTTCAGCAGTTCATCTTTCAAATCTTTGAAATGGAGTATTTTCTTCATAAACTCAGGATTAGTTTCGGTTACTTTCTTCCTCAAGTAAAAATAGTGACTGACTATATCTGAATTAAGGGGAAGCACATTTCTCTCCAATTGCTTGAAGTTTTGCATCGACTTACTAATACTTGACCTTAATGCCATAATGACACTTAATCAAAATCTAAAGCAGGTGAGCAGCATGCCTCTTCAACGGTTACATTATAATAGTAATACCTTCAATTATTAACGTTTCATCTCTTGCAAAACGAACGAGGACTATTATTATGCAATAGCAGCTTCCAAGAGTGGAAAAATAGAGAAAAACTTCTTATCTTGATCACCTGATTTCTGTTCATCAAGAGAAAATAGACCGAAAATCAGATTTTTTGAAATAACTTTTTTTCTGAAGCAGATAGACCTTAAATATTCTTTATATCAGGTATAGGAAACCGACCCTTCTGCGCATTTTAACACTAATTTTGTCGATATATGATGAGTGGTTCCGGAGATACGGCCAAAATTCGAGATTTTTAGGCCCAAAAATTTCAAACCTCGATGACCACCTCAATATGACGTCATAATTGAAAAAAAGGGGTGTAAACTTTTTACCCCAAATGCCACCAGATGGGACCCCAGGCATTTTGAATTTCAAAAATGGTGAAAAAATGAAACACCCTACTGTACATTCTTTTTTTTGCTAGGTCTTTCGACCAACCACAGCGTAACGGCGTCCGACTAAAACGAAGGTTATCAGTTCCATCCCCGCCCAGAGCACACTTGTGCTGTCTTCCTCATGCTGACGTAATCTTCTTTGTTGCAGCTCTCCTGCAGCTCGTCCACGACACGGAGAACGATGACCTCACAATCGTGGTACAAAAGGTCGTCTGCTTGTATTGCGAGCAGATCATTCCATACGTTGTCGACATCACACAAAACCTGGTATTTAAACGTTGTTTTAACATCAGATTTGCATCTCACGTTGATTGTTGATTGCGTCGTGCGCTCTATGATGGCATTACAACTTGTTATTATTTCTTGCACGGAACAAAAGCAATGACTTATGTCATCGCTTCATGATGAAGGTTCCCGGATGAATAATTTCAACTTGATGTCGTCTTCAGACGTTAACCTTCCTTAAAGTCCTGGAGAAAGCCACCAAAGACGAAGAGGAGGGATCCGGTGCAGGAGATGCGAATGATAGCAATGATGATAAGACTGTGACTGCCACGAGCACCCTGGGAACAATCGAAACGATCCTGGACATGATGGAAGAGGAGAGAGAGATCACCATCCAGTTGGAGGGGATTATTGCTCCTCTGGTGGCTCACATTCTCAAGAACAGACTGATCGGTGAGTCAAGATCATCATCATCATAATCCATCGTCAGTTTGTTCCCCACTAGTGGGGGTGGCCGATTGTTTCCGCGCAGCAATTGTTTTAATCCCTTTTCTCCATTTCACCCTGTCCCTTGCATCTTCCTCCTTCAGTCCGACATTTTTAAACTCATCCTTCACTTGTTGTTTCCACGTTCTTCTTGGACGACCGCGTTTCCTCTTCCCATCCACCTTTAGATCTAGTGCCTTTCTAAGAAAACTTCCTTCCTCCCTCCTTATCGCAATCGCATGTCCATACCATCTTACTCCATTTGCCCTTGCCATTTGGTTTATGGTCTCTCTCATCTCTAGCATATCCAACAATTCTTCAGTCCTTTTTTCTTTTCTCGTTTTCACCCCACACATTGCTCTCACCATTGACCTTTCCGTTCTTCTCAGGATTGCCAGTTCACTTTCAATACCCATGTCTCGCTACCATATAGCATTGCAGGCCGCACACAGCTCCGATATACTTTTCCTTTCATCCTTAGTGAAAATTTTCTGCCATACAACATTTCCCCACATTCCCTGAACATTGCCCAGCCCAATCTTGCCCTTGTTGTCACGGCTGCTTCACATCCACCACTTCCATTTATCCGATCACCCAGATAACAGAAGTCTGTCACTGTTTCGATGCCATGGCGGAACTCGTCATCATGGCCTTCCACTTCATTCCTTCCTTTACTGCATTTCCCACAAACAAAACACTTCGCCAATCTTGTTGAGGCTCTCTTGACATCAGCACATCTTGCATGTAGGCTACCCACTTTCCACATTCCTTGCATTGCATTGAATTTCTCATCACTCTCTTGCCACATATTCCACAGGGATCTACTTTGCTCTCAACAACTGTTCCTTCTGCTCCACTCACCATCACTTTTGTTTTTTCAAGATTCACCTTCATACGTCAAGATGTGTCAAGATGATTTTTGGATTGCTATTGTACTGTGGCTTTCAGCTTTCCAAAGCGATCCAGTTTTTACTGTACGACCCATGTTCCGACGTGTTGTTCCACCACAATGGACTTTTTTGAGATAACCAGTGTGGAGTTTCCCGAAGACACATCTTCAACATTTGTGTTTCAGATTACTACGAGGCGATTCTTTCACTGATGTTCTCACTGACTTGCCGAGCAATCCCCCCCCCAATGTGGGACGCTCTCCCCCTTATTGCTGAAGTGTTTGAGGTGAGTGGGCGACTGCTGATCATGAAATGTCATGTAGTTGTAATATTTGTCAACACTTATTGCGATAAACTGTCTTCTTTAATTTTTTTTTTAATCAGTATTCACCAAGAACGAGCTGAATTGTTGGTGAATTCATGGAAGTTTGAAAGTTTACTACAAACCACGAGCGATGCTGCAAAGTGAAATCAACTGAAATTCTCACTGCCGCTAGTTCGGCATCATAAACTTCAGTAAAGTAATTAACTTCTCACTGGCGCCTTTTGATATCCATTGACCACCCTCACTCATGTTAATTAGGCATCTTCCAAATGCTTCAACCTGGGAACTCTGTGTATGTGAAAAAGTTGCAGTGTTGACAGCAACGCTGCGTCTATGTCATAAGTATTCTTGTTCCCATTGATCACATTGCTCCTCAACTCCTTCTTCCTCAGGATGATGGATTTGACTACTTCACCGAGATGATGTTTTGCCTCCATAACTTCTGCACAATCGGAGCTCAAACCGTGATGTCCACCCCCAAGTATCTGGAGATCATCTTCTCGATGTGTAAGAAGGTAAGAGTTGCCGCTGTGTTGCGTCCTAGAGCATAGCCGAAACAATTATTTGCCAAGCAAGACTCCAGTTTAAAAATTTGTAACCCATGAAGAGTCGTCGTGTGAGCCTCTGCGGCCGAGGGTCTATCCTTTTACCACCCCAGTTCACGATGTTTTCGGACCATGACGAGTGAAGACAGTGGATTATTTCTTAAGTTTTACTGAATTACAATTGGACCGTTGGACGGTAACTTTCATAACCGGCAGTGAATGTTCAACTCCAGCTGTGTGTTCATTTGAGCAACTGTGCCAACAACGGAGGTAGGCCGCCATGATAAACGCCTGTGTGATTAGATTCTGGACACAGAGGAGAATGAAGATTCGGCCTCCCACGCGGCCAAGTTGCTTGAAGTGATCGTTCTCCAGTGCAGAGGAAACATAGATCAGGTCAGTTTGATGGTTATTTGACGTCAATTGTTGCAACTGTTACGTTGGTCTAACGTTACTTTTGCAAAACAACTACACTCACAAGAAATGATTCTCATTAGAAAAGTGAATTCAGTGTTTTCAAGTCATGCTCGTGTGAAGTGACGTAATGATACGTCATGGATGTGCTGCCGAAACGTTGACAATCACCTCATTGTTTAGTGTCTCCCTTCATTCGTGGAAACGGCGCTGTCCAGACTGACGAAGGAAGTTTCTTCCTATCAGCTACAAACCATGTGCCTTCAAGTGGTGAGTGTTACGTCACACGTACCCGGATATAGCCGGCACACGTCGTCTGAATTATTCTGTTATCAAGTTGCTCGTAGGTTGAGGTGTTTGCATCCTCATCATGAGGAGCGGGTTCCGTTTCCTGCGTGAACACAGCACCATATGATTCCTCCATGCAATCTTTGAGTGAGATGAAGAATTGCAACGCTTTTGGGTCACGCAGTTGGCATTCATGCCGTCTTGTTAGCGAAAAGCATTCCTGAAAAATATTCGTTCGTTGTCGTGTCGTGTGAGCCCCAGGGGCCGAGAATCATTCCTTTTGCCACCCCAGATTCACGAAGCAGGACATTAAGGCGCGAACAAAACGGCGCGAGACAAAAAGGCGCAGAAAAAACGGCGCAGAGACAAAATGGCGCAGAGGCAAAACGGCGCAGACAAAACGGCGCCAAAGTCAATGTAACAATTTTTTTTCTTTTGAAAATACTTAACTCAAGCACTATATATAGTTGATCAATAATAGTTTTGATTCAAACATTTGGGAAGCACGAAATAACATTATTGTAAAGAGAAACTACCGTGCAATGATATCTAATTTGTGATAATTAAGTGAGTTCAATAACACTCAATGACATTCTTAATTCAAATGCGTTGCTCCTTAAAGAAGTTTAAATGCTTTTGGCCAGCGTTGGCGTCTGCATCTTGCCAACGTTGGCAAAATGTTTTATGCACCATTTGGATGCATCTGGCCAGCGTTGGCTTCTGCATCTTGCCGCCGTTGGCGTCTGCATCTAGCCAACGTCGACCTCTGCATCTAGCCAACGTTGGCTTCTGTATCTTGCCAACGTTGGCAAGATGGCTTGTGCACCATATTTTGCTTCATCTGGCGCCTAAATTCTGGTTGACTTTTATGCACCATGATGCTGCTTCATCTGACCTATTGACTATTGTGATGCCCGCGCTTTGACCAAGGTTGGCCATGCGAAGCAAGCTGGTGCATAAAACATCTGAACAGCATTGGCATCTACATTTGCCAAACGTCTCTGTACCTAAACCTCGCTCATCACCAAAAGTTTATTGTTGAACCTAGCTAATCCTTGGGCGAGAGAACAGCAGCAACACGGATTTATAAGCAACACTACTCCCTTTGTGACAAAGCAAAGTAACAGCCGAGCTTCGTATATTTTCACATTTATTAGAAACAAGCCACATCAAATCGTATTGATAGATGGGGATTCATTGCACATCACCAGCTTTTTCTTGTGTATCTTTATCGTTGTGAATTCCTGCGAATGAAACAAAAATATTTAATTCAAGAGGGCTGTTTGGCAACAATGTAGGATTTTGATCAGTTGTCGTCCAGGATAATACGAAGTTAGTTGACAATCTGCAATATCAACGTAATATCCCTCTCTCCAACGTGCGTGACAAAAAACTTATCATTCGATTCTGCGCCACGCAGAGCGATAATCAAGTTCCAATACACTCTAATTGCGTGTACAGTAGTTATTCAACAACTAAAGCAACATATTCGCTGTTGTCTTTCAAACATATAACAAGCTCACCAAAAGTTAGTTTTTGCCGTTTTCGGCCACCTTGCCTGTCCTTCCAATTTCAAAATCACTCTGAAACTCTTTATCAATTTGCTGCACGGCAGCAGCTTTGTCGTGCGCCATCACCATGTCTAATCATGAAAGTAAAAAAAGAAGTGTTAAATCAGTATATAAATGCCGATATAGCCTACTAACCACCATGTTCGTTGTTCACATCAATGCGAGTACACCACTAAAACATTTTCATACATTACTCAATACTCTTCACAATTACATCATACAATCAAAAGAACAAAATGGCATAGTTATGACATAATCATTTAGTCGTAGTAGAAACATTTATCCGTACTCACCAAGAACAACCTTTTTCAGATTCTTTTTTAAACAATCAAACGAGTGCTTAGACTTCACGACGTTTTTTTTTCTTTCTTTTTTCTCGACATGACTTGAACTTTGTTGTGTTCGATAATAATAGTTGGAATAAGTCCACTGATACAATCGCTTGCATTTTTGCCAACAACTTGACTTAAATTTGCCACCTGCAAAATGTAAATCGAATGTAATGACAGGGGTTTCATCCATCATATTAAAAGGCTTCAGCACTTGTTACAGAAATTTTCGACTGTTACAAATGACAGCCAACGTTTAAAGTTTATTTTGGGATTCCAGTCGTCTGTTGTGTTGCGTATGTAGGTCGCAGTGTAGGCTACTGTAGGCTATGTTGTCGCAATGGGCGCAAAATAAAACATGTTATTATTAGCCTATTATTATTCAGTTGACGGCAATGAAAGCTACATTTGCAAATACTCTACAACCATCACAGACCTATCCACACAACATAAAAATACAAACACATTCAAGCAGTCAGGCAAACACTGCCGGAGCAGCAAAATCAAAGATTGAGCAAAACCCTACACATGTTGTGGGACATCACAAGCTCTGCTACTTTGCTGATATCTTCTTAGCACTCATCTAGGAGCACTGGCACTAAATTTGTCACGAGAATATTTCATATGAAAGTTTTCCATTGGTCATTGAGTTTGATAACTTTCTCTAAATTGAGTTTTATAACTTTCTTTAAGTTGTGTAAACATAGCCTAGTGACAAAAACGACTTTACACAATTATTTCAGGTTCAATGAATAAAAGACATTCACTTTCCAGGTTTTCATGAACATTGTCGTAAGTCATTCCTATAGTTTCATTTTGATCATTTCTAAAACTTCTTTCGGCCTTAATATCTCAATTGAATTCGATTTTTTATATTTTCGATGCAAGAAGCAAAAATTCCTCTTAGCGCTGTTTACATAAGCATTGTGCTTTCGGCTCTCCACATAATTGTGTATTGCGCACAACCGCCATGCTTGAACAGTCGAAGTGAATCGAGTGACGTCATAATCCCTTTAGCAAAGGATTAAGTCATGGCCTTTGTCTTCCTTCATAAAAAAAACAAGTTCTTCTGCTAAATTGCATCTCCTCACGTTGATATAACACATCACCGCATTCTAAAGCTTTGTTGCCTATTTCACTTCAACGCGTCATATTGCCCAGTCAAAGTTTAAGTAGTGACGTCATAATGGAGTTTTTACAACAATTATTGTGCCTGCAGTATTGTTCTATGCACCGCGGGAGGAGAAAAAACGATTCGCCGGATCGTTGGAAGTAAAAGTAGCGATCGTTTTGTGAAATCTCGCTTCAAGAAATTGAGGAGAGATTTCGACGCAACATGACTGCTCCAGAAGCTGGCCTATTGTGCAGCTTTGCTACATTTACAGTTAAAGACGCCCCTTTGTTGGCGACACGAGAATCTCATCCACGTGGTCAAAATCAGACAGTGAGCGAGACTGCTCTGAGAACACAATCAATAAGTGATAGCGCATCAATCGATTTTTTTTACATTGATTCAGCGTCTGCAGACAGGTCAGCAGCGCGGCGGCAGTGCAGCCGCAACTCAATGATCACATGATCACCACAATCATGCTGCTGTGTCGAGCGCTACCAAACATCAACAAGTGAATTCGATTAAGCTTACAAGTTGTTTTAAATTTTCTTGAACTGCACGCAAATTTTGAGGTTAGTCCTGAAAAAATGTTTTCAAAAATATTACAACACATTTTAGTATAGTTAAACTTGAAAATTAAAAAAGCTTTTGTTGAACACAAGAAAAAAATGAAGACCTGGCAACTTGAATTAGCAACCACGTTTTTAAGTTTATCGCTTGTTAGTTACCTTACCAACGTCTGCAGACGTTGAATCAATGTAAAAAGAACGGATTATGCTAGTTGGGTATTGGAGGCGCCAAAGCCTAAACTTTCTGGAAGTGTCCTCTGAATCGCAAGACATTTATTGCATCTGAAGCAATTGAATATGAACAAACGATTTACATCATGGCGTTGTTGGTACAAGAATACGGTATGCTAAAGAAACTGTGTTTTTCCACTAAGCCACATTCATGAGTCATTTAGTTAAAGAGTCATTTTATTGTTGGCTATTAATATTTTCAATGAATAAATCAAGTGAAGCAGAAATGAAGTAGCCAACGTTGCAATTGTTTATTTTGTAGAAACGTGTAGAGCAAATGGAAACTTTAAACTGGTTCGGTATCAAGCACGTTATCGCGTTCGCGTTTTGTTGCTCTTACCTTTTTCTAGACCTTTGCTCTGTTTGGCATAAACAAACTTGGCAAACCGTTGGCTACCCTTCTGACCAACGCTGGTCTTAAGTATTCATAGTATACTTGTACGGTATTATAAAAACAATAACAGCATTGATAGCCTATTATAAAAATGTAAAATTGTAGCAAAATGATGGTATGCATTTGCATAATTTTAAAGAAAACACCGAAATTGTTATGAATTGGCACAAAGCGGGCAATGCTTCTGACCGATGTTAGCCAACCACACAACTGGGTTTTGAAGCAATACCACATGAAAAGAGGTTTGTGTTAGTAATTTTAAAGATTAAAACAAATAAACCTGAAATAAAATCTTTGAGATCTTTTTGAACGCATAATAAGAAATAAGTTATTGAAACTGATGGCGTATTGTTGGCAACATGTTGGACATAATTGCCAATCTTGTGCCCTCACATCCAGCATATAGCCAACATTGCAATTGTTTATTTTGTGGAAACGCGTAGGGCAAATGGAAACTTAAACTGTTTCAGTATCAAGCACGGAATCACGTTCGCGTTTCTGTTGCTCCTACCTTTTTCTAGACCTCTGCTCCGTTTGGCATAAACAAACTGAAATGAAACTACTTTGTTGGCAAACTGTTGGCTACTCTTCTGACCAACGCTGGTCTTAAATATTCATAGTATACCTGTACGGTATTATAAAAACAATAACAGCATTGATAGCCTATTATAAAAATGTAAAATTGTAGCAAGTAGCAAAATGATGTTATATAATACATTTGCATAATTTTAAAGAAAACACCGAAATTGTTATGAATTGGCACAATGCGGGCAATGCTTCTGACCGATGTTAGCCAACCACACAACTGTGTTTTGAAGCAATACCACATGAAATGAAGTTTGTGTTAGTAATTTTAAAGATTAAAACAAATAAACCTGAAATAAAATCTTTGAGATCTTTTTGAACGCATAATAAGAAATAAGTTATTGAAACTGATGGCGTATTGTTGGCAACATGTTGGACATAATTGCCAATCTTGTGCCCTCACATCCAGCATATAGCCGACGTTGCAATTGTTTATTTTGTGGAAACGTGTAGGGATAATGGAAAGTTTAAACTGTTTGGGTATCAAGCACGTTATCGCGTTCGCGTTTTGTTGCTTCTGCCTTTTTCTAGACCTCTGCTCAGTTTGGCATAAACAAACTAAAATGAAACTACTTTGTTGGCAAACTGTTGGCTACTCTTCTGACCAACCCTGGTCTTAAGTATTCATAGTATACTTGTACGGTAACCAATTTTGGTAAAGAGGTTACTTTCTTCAGCCACAGACATATACAACCAAGCAACCACACGGCATTTAACATAATGGATTAAAATTGAACATAAACTATAAGCTACAAACGTTTTCGGCCATACACACGTTAGCCCTTATCAAGTAACAAAAAATAACTGCTTATCATATCTACAATGAAAATGAATAACTGATCTAAACACTGAATTGAAAAACGAAATGCAAAATGAAACGGCAGAACATAGGAGAAAGGCACATCACGTGGCGTTTAAATTACACCAGGCAAAGACGCAACATATGACGTATCAAGAAAAGACGTTGAGTAGATAAGAAGCACCTGAGGCAAACAACTGTGTATTGAGGCGAGGATTGTATGATTTTATTAGCAAAGCCTCGTGGATTTTAGTGTCGAATTCGGTGAAACATTTACGCATAATTCTAAAGGACTCCAAGGATGGTTTGTTATTTGAACATGTTTGACAATCGAATATGTGATCTTTAATGGCACTTTGCTTGTTCAAATTAGTTAAATCCAAGTGCTCCCTCACTCTCGTGGCCAAATGTCGCGTAGACATACCGATGTATGTACAATTCGCGTCATGCGAACAAGTGAACTTGTACACGACATTTGAACACAAGTAGGAGGGAGTCCTAGATTTAAGCTGAAAATAATAGCCAACTTTGAACGTTTTATACACAGGAACAATATCCACGTTGAACTTCATTTTGATAAAACTTGACATATTACTGACAAAGCGTCTCGATGCTTTACCCACAAAGGGAACTGTAAGGCAGTTTTTCCATTCACGTTCGTCCGCTTGAGAGTGCGTAGAACGTGAATCCTGGTTTTTCAATAAGGTGCTGAGGGGGTTTTTGGATTCACGTTCTACGCACTCTCAAGCGGACGAACGTGAATGGAAAAACTGCCTTACAGTTCCCTTTGTGGGTAAAGCATCGAGACGCTTTGTCAGTAATATGTCAAGTTTTATCAAAATGAAGTTCAACGTGGATATTGTTCCTGTGTATAAAACGTTCAAAGTTGGCTATTATTTTCAGCTTAAATCTAGGACTCCCTCCTACTTGTGTTCAAATGTCGTGTACAAGTTCACTTGTTCGCATGACGCGAATTGTACATACATCGGTATGTCTACGCGACATTTGGCCACGAGAGTGAGGGAGCACTTGGATTTAACTAATTTGAACAAGCAAAGTGCCATTAAAGATCACATATTCGATTGTCAAACATGTTCAAATAACAAACCATCCTTGGAGTCCTTTAGAATTATGCGTAAATGTTTCACCGAATTCGACACTAAAATCCACGAGGCTTTGCTAATAAAATCATACAATCCTCGCCTCAATACACAGTTGTTTGCCTCAGGTGCTTCTTATCTACTCAACGTCTTTTCTTGATACGTCATATGTTGCGTCTTTGCCTGGTGTAATTTAAACGCCACGTGATGTGCCTTTCTCCTATGTTCTGCCGTTTCATTTTGCATTTCGTTTTTCAATTCAGTGTTTAGATCAGTTATTCATTTTCATTGTAGATATGATAAGCAGTTATTTTTTGTTACTTGATAAGGGCTAACGTGTGTATGGCCGAAAACGTTTGTAGCTTATAGTTTATGTTCAATTTTAATCCATTATGTTAAATGCCGTGTGGTTGTACGGTATCAGAAAATAATAACAGCATTGATAGCCTATTATTAAAATGTAAAATTGTAGCGAAATGATGGTATACATTTGCATAATTTTGAAGAAAACACCGAAATTGTTATAAATTGGCACAACGCTGGCAATGCTTCTGACCGATGTTAGCCAATCACACAATTGTGTTTTGAAGCAATACCACATGAAAAGAGGTTTGTGTTAGTAATTTTAAAGTTTAAAACAAATAAACCTGAAATAAAATCTTTAAGACTTTTTTGAACGCATAATAAGAAGTATTGAAATTGTTGGCGTAATGTTGGCAATGTTGGCAAAATGTTGGACAAAATTGCCAGCCTTGTGCCAACATACCCAGCATATAGCCAACGCTGGCCCAGCAATCAATGTTTGCTGGGTAAGGTACAAAAAGTTTGACCCCTTGAAGTTACTGGGGTCAACCATGTCACTCACAAAAAGTATGGAAGATTGACCGCGCCGGGTGGATCTGGTCCCTAGAGCCCCCTAAAAAGCCCAAAAAGGGGGTTAATTTCACCCCATAAGGTACATGGACCAAACTTGGTCAAAACGAAGTTCTATGTCAGGACATCACAAAAATATCAAATCTAACAATATTTTTGAGTGGAAAGGTGATGTAAGACCCCCCCGAAAGTGACCCCCCGGGGGGTTAATTTCACCCCATAAGGTACATGGACCAAAGTTGGTCAAAACGAAGTCTTATGTCAGGACATCACAAAAATATCAAATCTAACAATATTTTCGGGTGGAAAGGTGATGTAAGATGACTTCAAAGTGACTTCCCTTAATGTGACCCCCTCGGAAGGTGTATTTCACCCCATAAAGTACATGGACCAAACTTGGTCAAAACGAAGTCTTATGTCAGGACATCACAAAAATATCAAATCTAACAATAGTTTTGGGAGGAAAGATGATGTAAGACTCCCCCAAAGTGACCCCCCAGGGGTTAATTGCACACCATAAGGTAGGCTACATGGACTAAAGTAGGTTAAATCGAAGTCTTATTTCACGGCATAACAAAAATATCAAATCTAACAATATTT
Source organism: Aplidium turbinatum (assembly GCF_918807975.1). Classification (NCBI taxonomy): domain Eukaryota; kingdom Metazoa; phylum Chordata; class Ascidiacea; order Aplousobranchia; family Polyclinidae; genus Aplidium; species Aplidium turbinatum. Next base: position 22,850,782 of record NC_137486.1, on the reverse strand, counting down.
TCGGGTGGAAAGGTGATGTAAGATGTCATCAAAGTAACCCTAAGAGGGTTTATTTCATCATAGAGTACATGGACCAAACGTGGTCAAAACGAAGTTTTATAGGACACCACAAAATAAACGGTCGTTTCTTTATTCTTCATTGTCACTGCTGTCGCTTTCACTTTCTTCGTCTTATTCTTCGTCTTATTTGGATAGTCATTTGTTCAATTAAGTCAACATTTAGTGATCGTATCAAGATCTTGGATCAATTTTCTGGCTACTGTAGCCACGGCGCCGATCCCTATAGGACAGTGGGGACATGTCCCCACCATCTTTTTACATGTCCCCACCATCTTTTTACATGTCCCCATCATCTTTTTACATTATTTTTGTAACGTAAAAGGGAAAATATTACCCGAATGTCACAATTTTACCAGTCAAACGTTTAAAATATATTAAAGGAGGGGACAACATTTTTGTTTCATGCGAGGAAGCCCCAACGTAGTAGAAATGTTTTATTAGGCAGAGAAACCCTGGTGTAACTCGCAAATTGTATTTAATTTGGTTACGCCAGGGCCACACAGTGCAGAGTTTTAGAATTACTTTGAAAGAGTCGTACAAGCATGTAGTGCAGTAAGTGTAGCTTGTGTTACTTTTGTATAAGAAAAAAGCTATTTTTTCAGTTATTATTACATTGAGGTTAAGAGCTGCTGAAATGTCTTTACCGGTTTGGCAAAAAATTGTATATAGGAAATTCAGCAGTTGGAAGGCTGGCAGGCAGCTTTTTTTCAATTGAAAAAACTCTTACCCTACCCAATTTTTAAAAGACTTGTCACGTTTCAAATCGTCTTCAGTATGGACATGGCCATGGTCAACCTCCTAAACTTCAAGATCGATCGGTCAGAGTATTTTGCAGTCATTGACAGCTCGCAGCAAAATCTTACTGACTATTTCAAGTAGACCGATCTTGAGCACTACAAAATTCTACAAGAATCACTCTTTAGTGGAAAGCTACAATCACATTTGGTAGACGATTATTATCTTCAGTTCTTTGACACAGAGTCCCTTGCACAAGATTTTCGAATGATATTCAAGAAGATACCATCCGCTGTTCGGCAAATGTTTCCGCAAGTGGAACTTTTGCTCATATCACCAGCCCGCTCGTGTTCAGCTGAACGCTCATTTTCAACTTTGCGACGTATCAAAACTTTGTTACGATCTACCATGACACAGAAACGGCCAAATCATGCAATGGTCTGCTATGTGCACAATCAAGGACTTCCAAGGACTTCAAATTTTCAAGGATCAACCAAGGACTTCGTTTTTAATTCGCCGGAGACTCGTTGCCGAGTTGCAGTGTTTGGACTTCTGCTGTCCAATGCTGACACTGACAATTAAAATACATCGCATTAGACTTGTAGCCTATCTACTGTAGCCCTATTTGTTTGTTTGTTGAACAGACCCCAATCTTTCAGCTCGCTTCGCTTGTCTGCCCTTTCTTTCCTAGTAAATGTCCCCACCAATCTTAGAGAGCGATCGGCGCCCATGACTGTAGCCTATATGCTTCTTATGTACTTTCTGTTTTTGGTGTTACAAAGCCATGTATTGTCATGTCCTGTGGCCTTTTTTCGATTGACTGAATATGATTTATACAAAAACTTTTTGTAAAGTAGGCTATAGTTCCATTTCATGCATCATGGGACAGCTTGTGAATGTATTTCACCAAAACCTATATCATGGCCACCTAAAGATAAGGCCTGATTTGTCACATTTTGCAGAAATTTCCAGATTTTTCTAACTTTGGGCGAACGTTTAAATAGTTTTTTCTAAAAATTAGATTTTTACGCTTTCTTTACTCTTTTCCCCAGATGACACAATAAGTTTTAACATCCTCACATGATGAAAAACAAAGAAAATTTGATTTCGAAGATTTTAGTCAGACTGTTAATTTTTCAATAACAGTCTGATTTAGCGTTTTTCAACTTACTTTTTCTCATTTGCTATTGCTTCCCCAAGGCAAAAAAAAGGTTTTATATCATTAGGAAGCCGCAAAAAGTAAAAACATCTCAAAAAATGTCAGTCAAGCACTAGCAGTAGCTGTAATCAAAATCTGCAAAATGTGACAAATCAGGCCGCATCTCCAGGTGGCCATGTCTATATATAAATATTTTTAGATTTAATCCATTGGTACTGTCCTGGCATAGCACTTCCGTTACACCAAGGTTGGTTCGAGAAAGGAATGAAGTAAATTAAATTATAGGAGAAGATTCACTTTTGGGTAGGTCTTTTATCATCTTCCCAACTGAGAGTATTGTTAGATTTGATATTTTGTGGTGTCCTAGGACCTATAAGACTTCGTTTTGACCACGTTTAGTCCATGTACTCTATGATGAAATAAACCTTCTGGGGGTTACTTTGATGACATCTTACATCACCTTTCCACCCGAAAATATTGTTAGATTTGATATTTTTGTTTTGCCGTGAAATAAGACTTCGATTTAACCTACTTTAGTCCATGTAGCCTACCTTATGGTGTGCAATTAATCCCCGGGGGGTCACTTTGGGGGAGTCTTACATCATCTTTCCTCCCAAAACTATTGTTAGATTTGATATTTTTGTGATGTCCTGACATAAGACTTCGTTTTGACCAAGTTTGGTCCATGTACTTTATGGGGTGAAATACACCTTCCGAGGGGGTCACATTAAGGGAAGTCACTTTGAAGTCATCTTACATCACCTTTCCACCCGAAAATATTGTTAGATTTGATATTTTTGTGATGTCCAGACATAAGACTTCATTTTGACCAAGTTTGGTCCATGTACTTTATGGGGTGAAATAAACCTTCCGAGGGGGTCACATTAAGGGAAGTCACTTTGAAGGCATCTTACATCACTTTTCCACCCGAAAATATTGTTAGATTTGATATTTTTGTGATGTCCTGACATAAGACTTCGTTTTGACCAACTTTGGTCCATGTACCTTATGGGGTGAAATTAACCCCCCGGGGGGTCACTTTCGGGGGGGTCTTACATCACCTTTCCACTCGAAAATATTGTTAGATTTGATATTTTTGTGATGTCCTGACATAAAACTTCGTATTCACCAAGTTTGGTCCATGTACCTTATGGGGTGAAATTAACCCCCTTTTTGGGCTTTTTAGGGGGCTCTAGCGTCCAGATCCACCCGGTGCGGTCAATCTTCCATATATTTTGTGAGTGACATGGTTGACCCCAGTAACTTCAAGGGGTCAAACCTTTTGTACCTTATGGGGTGAAATCTTCTGTCGTAGGCTCTCGGTCTATTATTGAACTCACTTAATTATCACAAATTAGATATCATTGCACGGTAGTTTCTCTTTACAATAATGTTATATCGTGCTTCCCAAATGCACTTGAAGTGAGCAACGCGTTTGAATCAAAACTATTATTGATCAATTATAGCGCTTGAGTTAAGTATTTTCAAAAGAAAAAAAAATTGTTACGTTGACTTTGGCGCCGTTTTGTCTGCGCCGTTTTGCCTCTGCGCCATTTTGTCTCTGCGCCTTTTTGTCTCGCGCCGTTTTGTTCGCGCCTTAATGTCGTGGACCGCCAGATTCACGATGTTCCCGGACTACGCCGGATTGATTGAGAAAGTCTCTTCGGAAGCTAAATCTTGATACTTTTTCATACTCATAGGGGATTTGAACCTGAATGCTAGATTTTGAAGTTGGCAGCATAAAGATTCCACCTGCCAATAGGGATGGGCAATTCAGAATAATTCACTATTCCAGAGTTATTCCGGAATACTAAACCGAATCCAGAATCGAATCCAGAATACCGAATCCTATTAACTTCCAGGCTTCAGCAACACAAAAAGTAAAAAGTTTCAGACACAAAAGCTACACAATCAAAGTAAATGTTTGTTGCAATGCAACACATTAAGGCATTCTAAATGACTTCCAGCCAAGCGGGAGCAGTGTTGCCAGATGATGGAAGCCGCTTGGCAACAAAAAGTAACTAAAATTTCACCAGATATTTAAAACACCCTAAACAGGCCCGTAACCAGCCAGGGGGAGCATTGCCCCCCGCCCCTGAAAAAATTTGCCCCCTCTGGCAAAATCTCAACATTCTCGAGCAACAGCTACAATTATAATAATTTTGCCCAAAAAAATTTTTCGGCCCCCCCTAAAAAAATTGCCCCCCCTTGCTCTGCGGTCTGGCTACGGCCCTGACCCTAAATAAAGCAATTTCGCTTAAATACAAATAGTTTTTAAGACATAAGACACTGCCATCATCCATATGCAAACCTCTTGCAAAACGTTTTCTATACGAGCAGGGATTATAGCCTATTGCTAAAAAGTTTAAAAAAATTGAAAAAACTTTCTTGGAAAAAATTGAGTGGGGAAAATTTCACCAGATTTCACCAAAAAGTTATCTGGTTCCAATGTCAAAAAGCTTGGCAATAAAGACCTCTAAATTTTACCAGAATTTTTTAATTTGATATTCTATTTCCCCATCTGGCAACGCTGAACGGGAGCGCAGCTTAGTTTCCGTCAAGCCGCGGTCGAAAAGAATCGCTCGGAAGATGCTGATGTGGCAGGTATGCTGAGGTGTTTCAGAGCCAACTCCTTTAGCAGGGGGCATCTGCTCAATGTTGTTACGCCCACCAGTCAAACTATCGCAGAGTCGCATACGCACGTGGATTGAAAAAAAGCATTGCACGATTGTGCATGTGTACAAAGCATGAAGAAAATTGCGCGCTTAGATTCTTTGATTGCTCATGCGAGCGAGTGACGTAGAGTTGCATGCGCCGTGCGCGCACAACGCGTGCATAGTGTTTTTGAACGTTTGCGTGCGTAAACCACACTTTTTTCAGTTCACTGTCTCCAGCTGACAGCTGGCACAAGACTTATGCATATCTTTAAAACCGAATCTTATTACCCGGTTTTATTGCCGTTTTGGATTCGGATAGTTTAGGATCCGAATCCTTCTGGATTCGGTATTCTGAATTGCCCATCCCTACCTGCCGATTAATTCCATCCATGAGGCGGCTCTAGAACTACTCACGAGCTGGTGTTATTCACCTTTCTGCTATATAGGATTGTCAATGACGTCAGCTGTGTGTTGGTTCAGGTTGTTGCCGCCATCTTCACCAGGCCGACGCTCCTCACTCAAACCCTGGACAGCATCACCTTCCCCAACTCAAATGAAACCGTGTCCCAGCAGTTCTTCCGTCAGTGGTTCACTGACATCGATCACTTCCTTGGGTATGTCGTCATAATTATCATGGATGAGAGTGATCTGAGAATCAGAGGACGTCATTGCTTGTGTCATCTCTAGTGACATCACCTTGATCCGTGTGTGAACGCTCTCTCACAGGATCCACGACAGGAGGGTCTGCGTCCTGGGACTCTGCACTCTTCTCAACCTCCCACAACGACCTGCCTCCTTCGCCTCGCTGACTCCACAGATCATCCCATCCATCATCAAGCTCCTCCAAGGACTGGTCCGCGCTTATAACGGTAACGTCAGATTCTACTGAGATGGAATGACGTCATACCCGGTTGTGAATGTTGATCGTGAGTTATAATGACGTCATACCCGGTTGTGAGTGTTGAATCGTGATTTGTAATGACGTCATCCCCGGTTTTGAGTGTTGATAACCTTGGAATGACGTTATACTCGGTTGTGAGTGTTGATGAGTTGAAATGTCGTTAGATCTCACTGATTTGTTGCTGGGACGATCTGATTTTAAGTGATCATTAATTTTTGTTTTTAGATTATAATTACAAGGTGATTCTATCAAAGTTACAACTTTTTATGGAATGGCCAATTGGCCATTTTCGACTAGTTGAGGTTTAATAGATTCGCTGCCTCATATCGCTTCATGTTTGCAGCTCGAAGTAAGAAGTTGATTTTTGTTTTCTTTTTAGCTAAAGGAGAAGATGAGCACAGCAACAGCTCGGACTCATCAGAGGAGGAAGACTACAATGATGATGGAGCTTTCGACCATGAGGAGCTCGCATCGGATGAGGATGAAATTGATGAGGAGTCCGCCAAATACCTTGAGGTGCTGCAAAAAAAGGTAACGTCATGAAATGAAGTATGCTTTGGATGTGGAAATCTTTACACTATTCGTACTTTTGCGTCCCCTCAGGACATCCACAAGCATGTGTGCAAACTTACCGGAGACAACTATCTCTCCGATTACATAATTGTCATCATGACAACGTTTAATAGCAACATGAGATGTAAAGTAACTTTCAATAATTTTCCTCTGCATTGGAATGGCTGGGACATTGAGATATCGCGATTCGCTGAGGTGGATCTTGACGTCACACTCTTACAGACGAGAGGAGCTATTTATGGCGAGATGTCAGTTGCCAAGTTTAGTTGAGCCATATCGATTCTATTGGAATAAGCAAATAGTGATAAAGCCACTGATGAACGCCGGAAGGTGGCGCTGGACTTGCCATGTTTAGAGTTTTTCAATGAAAATCCAGCCGGAGAGGTCAGTTTTGGATCATAGTTCACCACAGTTCGCTTTCAATGTCCGAACGGCTTTGTTAATATTTGCTTATTCCAATAGAATTCGGTAGACTAGCAATTCGCCATTCCGCCCTCAAGCTGATGGATTCTAGTTTGTTTTGCTTCAAAGTAAGAAGGTTATTGATAGATTGTAATTTTTCTTTCTCCCGAGCAGGAAAACGCTCCGGATGATGACTCGATCTTCTCGGATGAGGAGACAGATCTAGAAGGCTTTGCGACCTTCCTCGAGGCAGCAGACGATGACACGGAAGAGTTCAGTGTGTTCAAGGCTAGAATGCATGGTAAAGATTAGGCATGGCAATTGGCAACTCTTAGATAGTCACGTACCAACAGATGTCTTGTTGCGAAGTTAAGTTTTAGTTATAAATGGTGCAGTCTGAATATGTTGCGTGTAACGTCATTGTCTCAATCTTTAATTGATAGATTGTGAGTTTATGTTTATTAGGTCTATAAGGTGGTCTAGGTCTAGGTCTATAAGGATTGTGAGGTTATGTCTTGGTCGATAAGATGAAACACTCGGTGGCTCCACTCTTGGTCAGAACCAAGTTCTACAGGAGATGTCTGAGATGGAGTTATGAATAATCTGAAGGAATTAAAATAGTCAGGGAGCAAGCTGTGAAGGAGTCGGAACACAGGGATAAAGTAGTGCTTGAGGCCGAATAGTCAGGGATCAAATTGTGCAGAAGGCGAAACATTCAAGGATCAAGTTGTGCTAGAGCAGGGGTCACCAAACTACGGCCCGCGGGCCACAACCGGCCCGCGAACTGATTTCATCTGGCCCGCCACGTGCTGCGGAAATTACAGCTGCACTACAATTCTGTAGCGTACATGTGCTTTCCTTGGCATTAGCAACCGTCTTTGGCTTTGCCTTTTTGTGTAATAGAGACTTCTTTGTTAAAATTGTTCGTTCTTACAAGTTAGTTCGTTGTTGTATGTTGAATTTGTACATTTTTCCACCAGGCAGCCTACATGTTGGTGTTCTGTTTTTATCATTAGGCCACCACAAATGGGAACAGCCTAGGCCAAATTTGGAAACATGTAATGTTTTTTCAACAGCACCATGCCCTGTAGTGTATCACAGCAGGGGATAACTTTTCCAGCAACCTTTCGATTTTCATCACAACTTTGCTATTCCACCGCTGACTTTGTTATTTATTGTGCTCAACTCAAGTCAATAGAGATTCTAATTAGTTGTATATCTTTTCGCAATTTGCATCCGGCCCGCAGCTGTTAATCTCGCAGCAATCCGGCCCTCAGAAAAAAAAGTTTGGTGACCCCTGTGCTAGAGGAACAGTCGGGGATCAAGTTATGCAGGAAAAAGATCAATCAGGCATCAAGTTGTGCAGGAGGAGATACAGTCAGGCATCAAGTTGTGCAAGGAGAAGAAAAGTCAGGGATCAGGTTGTGTAGGAACAGGAATAGTCAGGGATCAGGTTGTGTAGAAACAGGAATAGTCAGGGATCAAGTTTGGTAGGAGAGAGCAATGCCAATCAGGCATCAACTTATACAGGAGGAGCAATCAGAAATCAAGTTGTGCAGGAGGAGGAATAGTCTGATTAAGTTATGATTTGTGCAAGAGAGGTAACAATTAGGAATCAAGTGTGCAGGTAGAGGAGCAGTCATAGATCAAGTTGTGCAAGAGGAAGAATTATCAGGGATCAAGTTGTGCAAGAGAGAGAACAATCAGGGATCACGTGTGTAAGAAGAAAAACAATCAAGGATTAAGTTATGTAGGAAGATCACTGATAGTTCAAGGAGTAGAACACTCTGTACAGAAGATTGATCATTAGGCTTCAGGAGGATGTTGAAGTATTACTGGGAAGTTAAATGAGATGTGGAGACGTAAATGCCCAGCCACTTCCTCTTTAAACTCATCCTTTCATGAGCTTCTTTTCACTGTGATCACTTCGTTCAGGAATTTGATGACGATGATCCAGATTTACACTACGAAACTATTCTGGAGGAGTTCCACACTGTTCTTGAAGAGGAAGAAAATCAGCCAGATGAATTCATCACTTTCAAAACCGTCCTTTCTTGTAAGAACCCGACTAACCAATCTGTGACGACACTACTGGATTGTTTGCATGGCAACTCGTCAAAATTGCTTTATTGTTTGTTATGTATTTTAGTTTATTTGCATTGAAACGATGTACTTTGTTTTCGTTTCCCTCAGGTCTTCTCTTTTGCTTAGTATTCATCCGCCTGCTTTTGTTAATTGGCACTTCTCGTTTTGGGCTTACTTTGCAGGTTTCACACTATATCTTGGTTGTGCAATTTTATAATAAAACAGAATTCCAGTATGACTCTGATTGAATGAGCTAAAAACACAACAGAGTTATTTGGCGACGAGGATGGGATGCTGAACGTCTGAACGAGAAACTTACAGTGGTACGCAGAAGTGTTCAGTCTTAGTCCCTACGAGTTTTACTTTCTACAAGTTTTAGTTTTTTTAAAATTATTTACAATATGGACAAGGTGGTTGAATTAATGCAGTCGCAGCTAGAACATATGCGACAACAAATGCAGCAACAAGAAGAACAGGCGCGACAACAAAGGCAGCAACAAGAAGAACAGGCGCGACAACAAAGGCAACAGCAAGAAGAACAGGCACGACAACAAATGCAACAGCAAGAACGTCATCATGAAGAACAATTGAAGGAGTTAATTTCAGCCCTCAAAATTCCATGCGAATCAGAAAACCAGAATCGATTATCTCAAGCCATTCCTAAATTTTGTGAGTTTAATTCAACTTTAGAACTTTGGACTGATTATTGGTCACGTTTTTGCACATTTGCAAAAGCACAGTCCGTTCCTGATAATAAGAAGGCTCAAGTTTTCCTCACTAACCAGTCAGCCAGCATCTACAAGATGATCCTCAATCTGGCCGCACAAGAGTCTACAGCAAAGCCAATCAATGAACTTACAATGGAGGAAATTTCGAATTACATGAAGGCACAGTTCGACCCTAAGCGCTTCGTTATTCGTGAACGATTTCGCTTCTGGAGCAACTTGAAGCGGAAACCAGGTGAGACTGTTCCAGAATTGGGTGCACGAATAAGGCAAGCCGCTGCCACGTGCAACTTTTCTTCTATTACTAATCCTTTAGATGAAGCTTTGCGTACTTGTTTTATGTGCTCGGTAGGAAACGAAGCAGTTCTTAAAGCTCTCTTTAAAATTAAACCTGATGATCTTACTTTTTCACGTGCTCTTGAAATAGCCATAGAAACTGAAGACGCTGCCAAAGTGGCTAAGGAGACGGTGTTTGGCACTGAACCGTCGGTGGTACATAAAGTTAAAGGCACCGATAGACGATATTCTTTCAAGAAAGCTCCAGTGGTCAGTGCTAATGCGAACAAGCAAAGTAAGTGTTATCGATGTGGTAATTCTAATCACCTTGCTAACAACTGCAGATTTAAAAATGCGGTCTGTCATTTCTGTAAACTTACAGGGCATGTACAATCCGCATGTCATAAAAAAGCCGCACAAGTTCATTCTTCTAAGGTCAACTGCATACAGGAGGTAAATACTGTTCATAATTCGTCGAGTAAAGTTCCTAAACTCGAGGTTCAAATTTTTATTAAGTCTTTTCCCGTCTTAATGTAACTTGATACAGCTACAGGGGGAAATTTAATCTCTTCTGAAGTTTGGTCGCAGCTAGGCAAACCTATCTTGCAGACTCCGCAGCTACGTTTTCAGTCGGCAAGTAAGCACTCGATGCCTATTGTTGGATCTTTCACTGCCGAAGCAAGCTGCAACAAATCGGGAAAGACGACCACAGTTCAATTTATGGTATGTGAAATCCCTAACCTTAACTTATTAGGGCGTGATGCTATTCAAGCACTAGATATTTCGGTAGATAAGTTCTTTTCTTCATCTTTACATGCTATTCATCGTCACAACGACATAGATTTTAACTTGCAAAAATCATGTTCCGAGTTATGTGACCAATACGAAGACTTATTTAAACCTGAGTTAGGTTGTCTTCAGGATTACGAATTAGAGATTGAGTTTAACTCTGATTGTAAACCAGTGTTTTCAAAGCCCAGACCAGTGCCTTTCGCCATTCAAGAAGACTTAGCTCTTGCCTATGACGCCGGCATAGAAAAAGGTATCTGGACACCTGTACAATTTTGCGACTGGGGAACTCCTGTAGTACCAGTTCGCAAGGCTTCTACCGAAGGTAAGAAATCCAAATTAAGGGTTTGTGGTGACTATTATTCGACGGTTAATCCACAACTTAAAACTCACAGGCACCCTTTGCCTCTTCCAGAGGATTTAATGCGTAAACTAGGGGGTGGCCACGGATTCACTAAGATTGACCTGGCAGATGCTTATAACCAGATTAGGTTAGGTCCAAAGAGTCGAAAAATATTGGCATTAAGTACCCATAGAGGGGTTTTATTGCAAAATGTTATGTCATTTGGCATCTCTTCTGCCCCAGGCCATTTCCAAAAGATAATGGATGATTTAACCAGTGACCTTCCAGGTGTAGCAGTGTACCTGGATGACATTTTGATAAGTGGAGCTACAGCGGAAGAGCATTTCCAGAACCTTAAACGACTACTCGATCGTTTATCTTCGAAAGGTCTTAGATGTAGGAAGGAAAAATGTAGATTTGCCCAGGCAAATGTCGAGTACTTAGGTCATGTTCTTTTTAAACAGGGGATTTCAAAGGGTCCTAAAGTCGATGCAGTACTGAACATGCCTGCTCCTTCCAATGCTAGTACCTTACGTTCTTTTCTGGGGTCGGTTCAATTTTATTCTAAGTTTATGCCCCCAGAATTTTCTACGGTAGCGCAACCGTTATATCATTTAACCAAGAGTGGTGTTCCTTGGAGATGGGAACACAAAGAAAAATGCGCTTTTGCAAAATTAAAAACGTTTCTTTCCGCAGACGATGTTCTCGTACACTTTAACCCGTTGCTTCCTTTAGGAATTGCATGCGACGCATCAAGCGTGGGCATTGGCGCCACACTGTTTCACCGCTCCCCGGACGGAAGCGAGAGGCCAATAGCAAATGTATCGAAAATCTTGACGAAGGCTCAAAGAAACTACAGCCAAATCCAAAAGGAGGCTTTATCTATCATCTTCGCTTTGAAGAAATTTTATCAGTACCTCTACGGTAGGAATTTTATTTTGGTAACAGATCATAAGCCTTTACTTTCACTTTTTGGTCCAGATAAACCTACCCCTTCGCTGGCGGCTAACCGGTTAGCACGCTGGGCGTTGTTTTTGAGTCAATTTAGTTATACTATAGAGTATCGCAAAACAACGCATCACCAAAATGCTGACGCCTTGAGCCGTCTTCCGTCCAACGATGACACAATTTTTGATGGGGAGGAAAGTGCAGATGATGCTGATATTGTCTGCGCAATTGATACGTTGGACTCGCAGGTTAGTCATTCCGATTCTTCTACTTTGCGCAAGGAAACTTCCAAGGATCCAGTCTTGTCTAAAATCATTCGCTTTACACAAGAAGGATGGCCTGCGAAATCAAACTCTAACGATCCAATCGAACAGTTTAGAAGAGTTGCTGATTCTCTAACAACATGTTATGGTTGTTTATTATATGGTTCTAGAGTAGTTATTCCTTTTAAACTTCGCAATGACATTCTTTCTCTTTTACACAAAGGTCATTTCGGCATGCAGCGAATGAAACAGCTGGCCAGGACAGCAGTCTACTGGCCCAAGATCGACGCGGACATTGTCGACCTCTGCCGAACATGTACTACATGTGGTGAGCATCAAGCTGCACCAAGCAAGGCTCCTATCCACCCATGGATAGCTCCAGAGAAGCCTTGGAGTCGAATTCATGTCGATCACGCTATTAATTTTTTAGGTCATAATTGGCTTATTGTTACCGATGCTTATAGTAAGTATCCTTCTATTCACCCAACTTCTTCCGTATCGACGTCTGCTACTCTTGATCTTTTAGAGCAGGATTTTGCCCATTTTGGATACCCCCACTCCATTGTCTCAGACAATGCGACTACGTTTTCCTCAGAAGACTTCAAGAATTATTGTAAAGCTAGGGGTATAGTCCACATCACTGGAGCACCATACCATCCAGCTACGAATGGTGCTGCCGAGCGTTTGGTGCGCACTTTCAAGCAGGCGTTGAGAAAATCGTCGTTACCGCCTAAAAGTGCCACCACTCAATTCTTGATGCAGTTTCGCCGTACGCCTAATGCCAGTGGTTACTCTCCTAGTGAGTTATTAAACCACCGACAACTACGTACTAAATTAGATATTTTACTTCCTTCCTCAGCTCAGATCACGAAACCATCAACGAGTCCTTCGCCTCGGAAACAAAACCGGAAAACAATTAACTTCGATGTTGGTGATCCTTGTTATGCTTTATACTTTGGTTCCAGGCAAAGCCGAAGCCCTCGGTGGGTTCCTGCCGTTGTGGTGAAGCGACACGGGAGTCGTAGTTTGCAGGTTCGAGTGGACCCTCGAGGTCCAATATGGAGACGCCATATCAACCAGCTACGTCCGCGTTACATCTCGCCGGAAGGCGGGGACCCAGGGGAGACTACTTTCACGTCGTCATCGACAGCTGACGAGTTTCCGGTTCCATCGACGCCGACAGCGACCGAGGATTCATCGACGCCGACAGCGACCGAGAATTCATCGACGCCGATTGCGACCGAGGATTCATCGACGCCGATAGCGACCGAGGACTCATCGACGCCGATAGCGACCGACGATCCATCATCGTCATCGCATCAAGAACAAACATTAAGGCGATCAAAGAGAAGACGCCAACCACCTCTTCGTTATGGGTGGTCATAAATTTTATTGGGGAGGTGTTATGTATTTTAGTTTATTTGCATTGAAACGATGTACTTTGTTTTCGTTTCCCTCAGGTCTTCTCTTTTGCTTAGTATTCATCCGCCTGCTTTTGTTAATTGGCACTTCTCGTTTTGGGCTTACTTTGCAGGTTTCACACTATATCTTGGTTGTGCAATTTTATAATAAAACAGAATTCCAGTATGACTCTGATTGAATGAGCTAAAAACACAACATTGTTGTTGTGCGAACTGCTCAGCGATGGTGTTTTTCGGAGTCGATATTCGTTTTTCGAAATTTGTGTCGCACTTTCGTGCTACTTACAGGAGAGACCACGAGAAGGTGATCCCCCTTCCTGCTGTCTATTTCTGGATCGTAATAAAAAGAAACTTCTGTTCCATCCAGAAGTTGATGATGGAAGGATTAGTTGGATGAGGAAGTATGCCTCATCATTTGTGTTTGCAAACTTTCACAACGAGCCTTAGCCCAAAACTTGGTGGCAGACTCAACAAAGCGTTGCTTGTGATGACGTTTGTGACGTTTATGTTCGATTGTTTGTTGACGTCATAAGGCTTATCATTGTTCATTTTGTTCAGCACTAGAGTCACGTGACCCGGAATGGTACGCGTCATTGCTATCCGGGTTGACCGACGAGGAACGTAGCGCCCTCCAGAAAGTGTATGTGCTCGCCGACCAGCGCCACGCTGCTGCAGGTAGGTGGTCGAAGAGAACCATTGAAAGGATAATTTGAGCCCGGCAGCAGTGGGATCATTTTAAGATGCTCTCAAGAAAACTGCTCTGCTGCAGTGTATATCCAAAAACTGTGCGACGTTTTCTTTAAGTTTTTTTCATTTCCCGGAGCCCCCTGCTGACGCTACAGGCCATGACGTCATGTTTGTAACGTACGTTTCGTCGGTCACATGATGTCAAATGAATTAGAATTTCCCGTTTGTTCTGGATTTGCATAGCCAATCACAAAACTGGCGATAACGTAGCAAATTATTTAACACTTTAAAGGGCGGGGAAACCCAAATTAACTTTTTGCGAGTTTTTTTGTTTCAGCGTGATGTCATTGTGTACAACATGCGTTTTAGAAAAAAAAAATTTAAATTTTGTTGCCGTCGTCTCGCTAAGGCCGCGAGCGCATCCAGCCGTGACACTGAACGCTGTGACGTCACAAGGTACATTCCTTTCTTACGAGATGCTGGTTTGTCCTTCAGGATAGCTGCTATGTTGTCTCCACCTGCATCTGCGGAATTCCGTTTTAAAAACAAAAGCGATGAGATGTTACAAAGCCACTTTTATTTCAAAATAGGAAATTTAAATCCGACATATTCATCGTCCTGGCTTGGAAACTTGGTTCGAATTGCGTGGACGACACATGATGGTAGAGGAACGCGGATGGATTGACCAAGATATCCCCATACCCATCGAACAAATTGCCTATAGGCAATGTGTCTGTAACGTCTGCAAAAATAAAACTTTTTATGCTCGTGTTTGCATTCCAAAATAGCATGAGGTTTTATCACAGTAACTTGCGTTAATAAAGAACTTTCACCATTTAACAAAGGCTAATTAAACAATGATTAACACTGTGACATTGAATGAAATTACATTATTTACTGTTTGATATCAACTATGACGTCATGTTACCTGTGTTGAGTCGCGGGCTGTGTAGCAGTATTGTAATGTTGCGTATAAGCCATGTGGGCGGTCTCCAGCACCCACGGATTGAGACAAACTCCCTCAAATCCGGGATGCTGTGCTATACAACATACGTCTCCAAGCATCGCTTCCATGCGCTCAGTTTGAATTTCGTGGTAGCAGACAGCTTCAAATTGTTCTTTCACAGCAACACAACCAGAACACGAACACCTGCAAATTTAAAATTCCTAAATCAATTCGTCAGCGTTGGTAAAACGAGCGATTTCATACATCGGCCTCTGCGAAAGTAAGCGTTGAGTATAAGTGAGTGTATAAGCAAGTTCAATTGACTGAAAGTTACTTACCACTCGGTATTTCCCAAACGATCATCATTGACAGGAGCTTCGGTGTTGTCAGCAAGATCAAGCTTCGCAAGTTCACTTTCGGTGTGTTCTGGTTCAAAGAGGTAAGGTTCCGGATGTACCAGGGGTGGAGGAACCACGTGGGCCTGGGCCCACCTGCTTTATTTTCTGGGTGGGCCTGGCCCACCCACTTTTGAAAGCCAAATTTCTTTGAAAGGGTAGTGAAAACGGAAAATTAGAGAAGGAGTTCCAAAAAAAATGCTCTTCACTCATTTGATGCACGCTAGTTTGATTACACAGGCCAACAAAAAAATTTTGGCACAAACGATAAGAGTCCAATTTCGGACCAAGATTACATTCTTCCGTAACAAGGATAAAATTTTAAGCAGCTACTTTATTGAAGAACACAACTTTGTATTCTGTAATTATATAAATGGCCTCCGTATCTTGATGGGTGTTGCTCAGTATAGTAAGCCTACCATAATAAAGAATTGCGTTTGTTCATCGATGGCTTTGTTTTGCTTATTCGTCTAGTTCAGAGTTCCCCAAACTGTGGTCCGCAGACCATTGGTGGTCCGCGACGGTACCCGGTCATTTGGTCGACAGGACGTTTGGTCGACAGACATTTGGTCGACAGGACGTTTGGTCGACAGGACGTTAGGTCGACAGAACGATTTATTTTAGGGTTAGGGTTAGTTAACTAACCATAACCCTAATCTAACCCTGACTCTAACCCTAACCCTAACCCTAAAATAAATCGTTCTGTCGACCTAACGTCCTGTCGACCAAACGTCCTGTCGACCAAACGTCCTGTCGACCAAATGTCTGTCGACCAAACGACCGTGCACCGTCCGCGACGACTGTACAGGTGGTCCGGTGCCGATATGACAAGAAATTAAAAAGTCACACATATACGTTGTTCAGTGCGTACCCTGTCAAAGATAATTGCCGCAGTTCTTAATTGATACATAGTTGATTTTCTCTGACGTTACACAACATTTGGAATGGCGTTCTGCACATTTCAAGAAGTACTTTTTAGAAGAGACATATGAGAATTTTGACTGGATTTTAAACCCTTTTGTTGTTACAAAGACTGATCTGTCAGGGCGCGAAGAAGAAGAATTAGCTGAATTATCATCTGATCGAACTTTAATGCTTACTTTCAATCGAACAGCTATTGCATCTTTCTGGTTGTTTGATTGATTGATTGACATTTTATTTGTTGCGAGTATAAACACACATATTCAACAAAATCGGATAAAACAAACGATAACGTAAAATGTATTATGTGTGGATACTGCAACGGGTGGCTGCGAAGTGACCTGGAAGGTCTTCTAGTCGAGCAGCCACCCTCAACAAAAGAAAAAGTAACAAATTAAACATCAATGAAGCGAGGCAAAGAATCTAAAACATAAATTTACGGTATAATTGCTTGAATGAACACAAAATACATCATGTAATATAAGTTCCTCATAGTCCTGAAGCCATCATCATTGGTAAAATGATAGTAGTAAATTTTTATAAATTTTTTTAAATGAATTAGGTGATTTTTTTCTTATTTCCAATGGGATTGAATTCCAAATTTCCACTCCTGTATACTTGAAACTACGTTGAAGTTTTGAAGATGAATATTGAGGAACATAAAAATTATCCTTGTCAATTGCATTTCTGGTATTGCGAGAATGTACATTTTTTGCTTTTTTAAAATAATTAGAAAAAGTACATGGTAGTGAATTGTTTTCATATTTGTGCATTAATTTTGAAGTTTCGAGTTTGAACAAATCTTTTATTTTAAGAACATTTAGTTGTTTAAAATATGGAGTCACGTGATCCGACCATCGACCTCCCGCGACTATTTTTATTGCTTTGTTTTGGAATGTTTGGAGTTTGTCGACATGCGTCTTAAAAGTGGAACCCCATATTGTTATTGCATATTGTATATGAGGATGCACAAGCGAGTGATATAATTGAAGTCTTGTTTTCGGAGGAATGAAAGATTTCAATTTATACAAGATGCCGACGGACCGAGCAAGTTTCAATTTTATATCATCAATGTGGGGTTTAAATGAAAGTTGATTGTCAATAGTTATTCCAAGATATTTAGCGTGGTCAACTATTTCTAATTTATCACCGTTGTAGAGAACATTGATTTTATCAAGATTACTGTAGTTTTTTTTTGGCGGAATTACTAATAAGTTTGATTTGGAAGCATTGATAGTTAACTTGTTGGCATTTATCCAGCTATTGATTTCAACTAGATCCGAGTTGAGCTTGTTTTCTAACAGACGTAAGTTTTCAGCTTTGACAATGAGACACGTGTCATCAGCAAACAATCTTGGTATTGATGATATGCTATTGGACAAATCATTTATATATAACAAGAAGAGCAGTGGGCCTAGTGTGGATCCCTGCGGAACGCCGTACTCAATAAGCTGATGAGTGGAAGAGTAATTGTTAATCTCAACATATTGTTGACGGTCATTCAAATAGGATGCGACAAGGTCGTTTGCTACTCCCCGGATGCCATAGTGGTCAAGTTTGCGCAAGAGTCGTTTATGGCAAACAGTATCGAAAGCCTTTTTTAGATCCAAGAAAGCAAGCCCTGTAAAATCGTTGGTCTTCATTTGATCATAGGAAGTGCTGATGATATCGAGAGCGGCATGTGTTGTAGAGCGATTAGTACGGAATCCATATTGCGTAGGAATGAATACAGAATTTTTACCAATAAAACAGGAAATCCGTTTAAATATTATCTTTTCGAATACTTTTGAGAAGCACGATAACAACGAGATAGGTCGATAGTTAGATACATCTTGTTTGTTACCAGACATATAAACTGGTATAACTTTGGCAACTTTTAACTTGTCTGGAAAAATGCCATATGAGAATGAATAGTTGATCAAAGCTGCCAAAGGAGGTGCGATAATGCTTGTTACAGGCAGGGCCGTTGACAGGATTTCTCGGGCCCGGTACCCATTTATTTTCGGGCCCCCTTCATCGACAATGTTATGAATATAAAGGATGTGTACAAACTTTTATTGATGTGCTGTTAAAATGAGGATGACACATGCCGTTCAAAGTAGAAAATTAAAAGGAATATCATTTATATACAGTAGAACTCGGTTAATCCGGATTCGATTTGACCGGCGATTCCATCCGGATTAGGCGAAGATCCGGATTAACCGATGACGGTTCTATCAAGCCTGACGTTACCTAGATAGAAGGGTATCGGTAAAAATCACTGAAATTGAACGCATTAGTGTGGTCATCTGTCAATTCCGAGACGCGCGATCACCATATTAGGGAACGTTCAAATATTACGTAACGCTTTTTTTCCGAATTTTTGACACCCCCCTCCCCCATGTAACGCCAACGTAACGCTTTTTTCAATCCCCCCCTCCCCCATGTAACGCTTTTTCACTACGAATTCAGCACAAAAAACTACCATTTCGTACTCGAAAGCGTTACGTAACGTTTTGCTTGAACCCCCTCCCCCCCGATGTGACGCTAACGTAACGCTTTGCATAAACCCCCCCTCCCCCTCGAAGGCGTTACGTAATATTTGAACGTTCCCTTAGCGATAGAATTCTTTTGAAATGCAGTATGCATGTAAAACGAAAGTATTTGTAGACTCTGCGTCTAACGCAAGAACACACTGGCAAAATTTATATCTTCAGACATGCGTGTCGGAATAATCTGTAGTCACTCAAAACTTTTGAAAACAGTTACAAAAGATACAATTTTGGTAAAGAGGTTACTTTCTTCAGCCACAGACATATACAACCAAGCAACCACACGGCATTTAACATAATGGATTAAAATTGAACATAAACTATAAGCTACAAACGTTTTCGGCCATACACACGTTAGCCCTTATCAAGTAACAAAAAATAACTGCTTATCATATCTAAGAAAATAAATCAATAGTTTTTTTCAAGTCTAAACCTTAAACCATTTGACCAGGTTAACACTCACAATAGTATTTCAAAAATTTTCTTAGTATAATTTATGTTGTGGAACCGGTTTTCTTCCTATAGGATTCATCAGCACAACTGGATCGAAACGAAAGATAGTAATCTGTTAGTCAAAAAATTTGCTGATAGTAATCTTCTGTAATTTTTTCGTTTCGATCCAGTTGTGCTGATGAATCCTATAGGAAGAAAACCGGTTCCACAACATAAATTATACTAAGAAAATTTTTGAAATACTATTGTGAGTGTTAACCTGGTCAAATGGTTTAAGGTTTAGACTTGAAAAAAAACTATTGATTTATTTTCTTAATGATTGCTTTCTGTGTTAGGTTGATCGCCCATTTGAGGAAGTGTCATAGTACCTGATCACCTTTACCAGTTAGTTTTTCTCACTTATCATATCTACAATGAAAATGAATGACTGATCTAAACACTGAATTGAAAAACGAAATGCAAAATGAAACGGCAGAAACAGAAGAAAGGCACATCACGTGGCGTTTAAATTACACCAGGCAAAGACGCAACATATGACGTATCAAGAAAAGACGTTGAGTAGATAAGAAGCACCTGAGGCAAACAACTGTGTATTGAGGCGAGGATTGTATGATTTTATTAGCAAAGCCTCGTGGATTTTAGTGTCGAATTCGGTGAAACATTTACGCATAATTCTAAAGGACTCCAAGGATGGTTTGTTATTTGAACATGTTTGACAATCGAATATGTGATCTTTAATGGCACTTTGCTTGTTCAAATTAGTTAAATCCAAGTGCTCCCTCACTCTCGTGGCCAAATGTCGCGTAGACATACCGATGTATGTACAATTCGCGTCATGCGAACAAGTGAACTTGTACACGACATTTGAACACAAGTAGGAGGGAGTCCTAGATTTAAGCTGAAAATAATAGCCAACTACATTTTGCATTTCGTTTTTCAATTCAGTGTTTAGATCAGTCATTCATTTTCATTGTAGATATGATAAGCAGTTATTTTTTGTTACTTGATAAGGGCTAACGTGTGTATGGCCGAAAACGTTTGTAGCTTATAGTTTATGTTCAATTTTAATCCATTATGTTAAATGCCGTGTGGTTGCTTGGTTGTATATGTCAGTTACAAAAGACGAGTTTCTTTGGAAAACTTACAAAAATCAAACAAAGTCTTCTATTGGAAAAACATCACCGACATACCGCCGAAAATTCCACCGACATCTTTTCAAGTTACAGTACGAGTTTGAGCATTTGCACACAAATTTTGCGTTAGGAGGGATTACTGTTCATGAAAGGAAGAAATCCGCAATAATTTATTGCGTCACATTAACGGAACAATAGATAAGAAATTTCTCGCAATAAGCCACGTTACGTTTTAGCATAAAATGGCAAAACTGTCGGGAAAATCCGGATAAAGCGATAGAGAAAGCGCAACTTTTGTCCGGAATAGGCGAAGATCCGGATTAAACAATCCGGATAATCCGAAGCCGTTTCTCAAGAAAAAGATTACAAATCATTTGTACTTCCAGTTTCATCCGGATTAGGCGAAGATCCGGATTAACCGAGTTCTACTGTATTCTCAAAGATTTGTTGTATCCACGAATTTCCCCAACTGTGCAATTACGCATTTAGGGATTTCTCCGTAAACCACAAAATCCTTGCTCTCAATCACGATCCTTGTCAGTATGTTTAAAATTGTTGGAGTTTTCGGTTGAAATTAATTCTTTGTAAAGTAAAGTAGCCATGGGAGAGTAAAACATTTTGGGGGGGGGGCGAACATAATTTGCCCAAATTTTTCAAAATTTGCCTAAATTTTGTCTTTGCGTATATATTTTCAAAAATACAAAATTACTCACAATCTCTGAGAGTCATCAACTTGGCCATGTACAAAACACAAGCAAAAAAAAGGAAGTGGCTATTTTTACCCAATGAGGTGTTGCCAGAGTTAGGATTAAAGTTAGGAAGGGCTAGAGTTAGGAATAAGTTTAGGGTATTGATCTTTGCCCACTGCCCAAGACTAAAAAAATTTTCCAAATACAAGGTTTTGTTTTCAACAGCTTTGAACTTTGCTCAAGTTAGGGAAGAATTCCTTATCTGGCAACACTATTGAGGCTATTCTTACACTATATAGTGTAAATATAGCCACAGCCAAAAAAAACACGTACAACAGCAAAACGCTGAACTTACTTTAATCTACGTTCATAGACCTGTCTGTGTCCCAATTAAATAAACCATCAAATGAAAACATTCTTGTGTATCGCAAAAAAGTATACAGTATATTAAGCCTAACTGTATATTAAGCCTAAAAATTTGAACTGAGACTTCACCAATACCTGGATAACAATAATTGCTGAATATTCTTTTCACCAGATTATATTTGGTTGGTTTTGGTTTGGTTTTGAATCTTTATCCTCGGACTGACAAAGCCTTGATAGGTTATTCCTGGTACTTGTTCGCATACTTGTAGGCCTAGAGGCTCTTGACGCATGGCCGGTTACCGAGATTGGCAGAGTGAAGTTTTCCGATTGTTGAAGTCTTGTTGCCGAGAAATTATTCCATTCATTAGGTGCCGCTGAATGGAGAGCAGTCCTGAAATGCGTTGCTCAAACGCACACCCCGAGAGTCGAACCAGCGCCGCGTGATCTTGAGCCCGGCGCGTAACCACTGAGCTAACGGGGCGGACACCACTGAGGTAACGGGGCGGACGATCTCCAGCGGGCGAAAATCTCCAGCCCAACTTCAATAAAAGGCTTGACCAAAAGTAGCTCAATCTTTTCAATTCAAAGATAGGGGAAAGCCGTGTAATATGAACTGCTGTGTATTATGAACCCCCTGTTGTTTTCAGAAAACGTGGCAATAAAAATGTTTGATTTTTAACAGCTTGAATTAAGTAAGTTTGCTAGTCATTCGACCGAAAATGTTCTTGTTGAAAGTTGGTGTGTTGCTGAAGTTTTGGGGGTATGAAGGTTTAAAGCTTGTGTGATATTATTTTGCAGATGGAGAAATTGTTGTTTTTTTTATCAGTATATCAATGGACTTGCAATTTTTTGATTAATATACCCTCAAATAAACTTGATGATGGAAATCACAACAAGTTTTGTTTAAAAAATGCATTATTTAGTTGATTATCAGCATTTTAACTGGAATCACCACAAGTGTGTAACATGAACCCTAGCTGAATGTGTAATATGAACCCAGGTTCATATTATCAAGTGCTTTGTGATGGTGTAATGAATTTTTGTAAACTGGGGTTCTGTGAACTGGGGTGGTTCTGGGTTCTGTAAACTGGGTTCAGACTTCAATTTTACCAGCATTTTCAATGCACTGCACGTCATTCGATAAATGTTGCTTATCGTTTTGTGAATTTAATGCTTACTTTTAAAAAGTAGTGCATGTTTACTAAAATTGGTGTAAATTATTTGAAAACCTTATGGTAATAAATTTTGTTATGCTGCACATGTAATGTGGCTTGCTTTAGTGCAGTTTTTGTGTAGTCAATCTACCTCTATTCAGCAATGATTCAAAGCGGTTCATATTACACATCACAGGGGTTCATATTACACAGAGGGTTGTGTAATATGAACTCTTTTGGTAAATTAATAAAATTGAAATAACTTTTTTATTACAAAATATCACATACTAATATATTGATGGGGAATAGGTATGCACGTTAGCTTGCTATTCTGTAAATATTGTCCATATTTTCATTGCAGTTGTGAAATTAGGAACGTTTATTGTTAGGGGGTTCATAATACACGGCTTTCCCTAGTCCAAAGACTCAATATTTGTCATTTTGCATTGAAAAAAAATAGAATGACAATCCATTAACTTATCAAACCAGTAACATTACTTAATCCATGCTGCTTTACATCCTACAGCCTGAAAAGAATTTGACAGTTTACCATGCTATGTGCATCAAACTTCCACCTTTGAACAAAACTACTTTTGATACCAAAAATATTGATATCATATTACAATGAAATCATAGTCAATGCTTTTCAGAAGATCATTACAAAGATAATCTTACTTCACAATGAAGCAGCTAGGCCTACTCAAATCACAAGCACTGAAGAAAAATGACTCCCAGATACTGTCACAATCAAGGTGCAATGCCTCGCGATGGCTTGCTTTGTATCTTCAACGAGCGTGTTGTTTTGATTGTAGAATTCTGGTGCGATGTGTTATTATCGGTTATGACCTGAAGTAACCTCTGATTACGAAATCTGTATTATGTAACGTGTTTTCTGGAATCATTTTCCCTACGTGACCTTCTAGAGACTTCTGTTGTTTACATTTAAATGCTACGTGACCGAACGATGGTTCTTTATGATGTAACCTTCTCGAAGTTACTGGACTGAACAGCCAACTATAAATAGTGGTGTAGTTTGTGTAATGAATATTCTGAGATTATTATTATGGTGATTATTATGATGATTATTATTGAGTTGATTATGAGAGTTGTGCTATGGGTTGTGGATTGGTAGTTGATGCAGAAATTAGAGTTATTTGAGAAGCCGTTCGTTAAAGTTCTTCAAGAAGTCAGATTATCATTTCGCTAGTAGAATTATTCGACATTTAATTGACTGCTTTTCGGTTGACCCATTAAACTACGTCATTGAATCTTTCCAAGTCTTTTTCCTGGTAAGAGATAGAAAGAAAGCATGACATTCTGGGGGCTCGTCCGGGAAAAACCGAAAAAGAATATAACCGAAAAACCGAAGAATATCGAAGATTTATTGAAAGAATAATAAATTAATGTCAAAATGGCGGATACTGTCAAACATGAGATGATTGAAGACTTAGGGAGCATGGCTGAACGAATGGGGCTGACTGGTAATGAGAAGTCTCAGTTTGTGATGGAAGAGTATCACAAGATAATGGCCCAAAAAGCTCAGCGAGAAGCCGACGAAAGAGAAGATAGAAGAGCTGCTCGTGAAATAAGGAAAGCAGAACTTGAAGCTGAAGAAAAACGAGCACAGCGTGAGGCTGAAGCTGCACAACTTGAAGCAGAGGAGAAGCGGGCGCAGCGCGAAGCTGAAGAAAAACAAGCTCAACGAGAAGCTGAAGAGAAACAAGCGCAGCGCGAAGCTGAAGCTGAAGAAAAACAAGCTCAACGAGAAGCTGAAGAGAAACAAGCGCAGCGCGAAGCTGAAGCTGAAGAAAAACAAGCTCAACGAGAAGCTGAAGAGAAACAAGCGCAGCGCGAAGCAGAAGCTGAAGAAAGAAGAGCGCAATATGAATTGGAAAAGTTAAAACTTGAATTAGAAAGACAAAAGCTGGACATTGGTGAGCGATCTAATTCTACTAATGATAATGCTCGAGATGTTATTGTGGCGCAAGTGAGACGTCCAGATTTGCCATCATTTGTTGAAGAAAAAGATGAGTTGGATAGTTATTTGTTAAGATTTGAAAGATATGCTACAATAGCCAAATTAGAGAAGTCGACGTGGGCTACCCAGCTAAGCATGTTATTATCGGGACAAGCTCTTGATGTTTATTCAAGACTTTCGCAAGAAGAAGCCATGAACTACGACAGATTGAAGTTAGCTCTGTTAAAGCGATACAATTTTACCGAGCATGGATACCGTCAAAGATTCCGTGAGGCAAAGCCTGAACGACACGAAAGCCCAGGTCAATTTATTGAACGTTTAAGAAACCTTTTGTTAAAATGGTTTGAGCTTTCGGGGGCTGATCAATCATTGGACGGATTGGCAAACCTTATAGTTAAGGAACAATTCACAGATTCATGTTCAAAAGATCTGTCTGTTTATCTAATGGAGAGAAGTCCAAAGACTCTAGAAGAGATAGCCAGTGTGGCGGAACAGTATTTAGTTGCTCATGATGAGAAGTTGTCGACTGAAGAGACGTTGTCATGCGATGATGACGAGGAGCAAACAAATAATTCTAAAGGAGGTGCGGTTCCAAGAGAAGTACGTTGTTTTAATTGTAATGGCTTAGGTCATAAGGCTGTTAACTGCCGGAAGAAGACTAACAGAAATCATCAGGAATCGAGGAAGTGGTGCAATCGTTGCAATAGGCAAGGACACGAAGCGAAGGAATGCAAGGACAACTCGTTTTCCCGATCCAATCAGTCTGGAAAAGATAAAGACACGGACGTTTATCGATGCGGTTGTGCGTTAATGATTCCTGAACCCAAGCTTGACGAGGAGAAACCGGATGAAGATGTTTGCGGAAAAATAATACCTGAAGATTACCTGCCAGTAGTAGATGGAAAAGTTGGAAACAAAAAGGTAAAAGTTTTACGTGATTCTGGTTCTACTGGTATAATAGTGAGGAGAGATTTGGTTAAAGACAGTCAATTAACGGGAAAAACTGGAATTGTGATGTCAATAAATAACACTTCAATTCAAGGACCGTTAGCGAGGATATATATCGAAACTCCATATTGTAGTGGGACTGTGAAAGCGTTATGTTTACAAAACTCTTTAGTTGATCTTATAATCGGAAATGTTATTGAGAGAGATTCTGAAGTTACTTGTTATTCTTGTGGCAAGAATGGTCACTTTGCTCGAGATTGTTCTGCAGATAATCAGCAACGATCTCACGATGACGGATATTACGAGCGCGATGAACCGAGGAGAAGAGGCAGGCGACGACCATTTGGAGTTTGCTATAGATGCGGTAGACGCGGACACTTCGCCAGGGAGTGCGTTGCTGACGGCGGACATTCGGAAAATAGACGTTGCCGTGACAACCACTGCTACCGATGTGGGGAGATTGGACACATAGCCAGGAGCTGCTCTTTTGATGAAAAGGCTTGCTATAATTGTCATAAAGAAGGTCATCTCGCCAAGGACTGTCCGGAGAGGAGGTGTTTCCGATGTAAGAAGATGGGTCATCTTGCTCGCCGGTGCACTGAAGATGTTGAGAACGTTAGAGACTTTCGCAGTAAATGTGACTATAGTTTTGAGAAAGCTATCGTTGGTAGATCATGCAACGATGGACTTATGAGAATTGATTATTGAGTAATTAATTGTTTTGTGGTGTGTTTTGTATTGATTGTGTTGTTATATTGTTTGCAACAATATTCTAAGGGGGGGCGTATGTCACAATCAAGGTGCAATGCCTCGCGATGGCTTGCTTTGTATCTTCAACGAGTGTGTTGTTTTGATTGTAGAATTCTGGTGCGATGTGTTATTATCGGTTATGACCTGAAGTAACCTCTGATTACGAAATCTGTGTTATGTAACGTGTTTTCTGGAATCATTTTCCCTACGTGACCTTCTAGAGACTTCTGTTGTTTACATTTAAATGCTACGTGACCGAACGATGGTTCTTTATGATGTAACCTTCTCGAAGTTACTGGACTGAACAGCCAACTATAAATAGTGGTGTAGTTTGTGTAATGAATATTCTGAGATTATTATTATGGTGATTATTATGATGATTATTATTGAGTTGGTTATGAGAGTTGTGCTATGGGTTGTGGATTGGTAGTTGATGCAGAAATTAGAGTTATTTGAGAAGCCGTTCGTTAAAGTTCTTCAAGAAGTCAGATTATCATTTCGCTAGTAGAATTATTCGACATTTAATTGACTGCTTTTCGGTTGACCCATTAAACTACGTCATTGAATCTTTCCAAGTCTTTTTCCTGGTAAGAGATAGAAAGAAAGCGTGACAGATACTAACTTCAAACTCAATCGTTGCCACAAAATACAGACCATATTACCAAAACATGACACAAAAATAGCACTGTTTACATTGTCAGATATATTAACTGCATGAATTGGATGACAAAACAACATAACATGTGTCTTTATATTTGATTGTTGTTGCTCTAATACTGTGTCGTAGATAGTAAATAGCTGAGCATATCAACCCTGGGACTGGGAAAGACAAACAGCAGTTTATACAAAAAAATTCAATATAGAAAGAAGTTAAACCATAGCTCACAAAAACATGAAATTAAATACAGGAAAATTCACAACTTGTTTTCATTTAATATACTTTTTCACTTTGTACATAACTATAGATAGTGGCTGGGATCAACGCTCACAAAAGTGGTGTAACATATGTGGTCTCACAACTGTTGATTATTAAAGTTTATAACAAATGCTTATTTTGTTAGACCATATCTAAAAAAGATAAGCTATCTTTGTAGTATTTAAGTCAAGTTTTGCGAGCATAGCATAACTCATGGTAAAATTGACTTATCCAATAATTGGATATTTTTGCCCAAATATTTTTACAAACTACATTAGTGGCCTAGTGGGATATAGAGAAAAAACAAAAACTTCATAAGCTCACCAGAACCCAGCAGGGTTGCAAAATTCTACCAATGAAGGAATGTAGGCTAGTGTGATATTCTAATGAATATCTGTATGAAGCTTATCTCAGCTTTTCGAAGCAATATTTTGCATTTTTTTTCTGCAAATACTGAATCGAAACTTAACATTCTGCCCAAATTTTAATACCAAATACATAAGAGTTTTCAAAATTGTTGATACTCTGTTTTACATTCAAAGCAAAAAGTTTTTTAAACAAAATGGAACACTATAAAGTTACTAAACTGGTAGAATGTTGAAAAGTTATGGTAAAAATTGATTTGTCCAAATAATTAGACATTTTTGCCCAAATGATTTTTATAATCAACTACATTAGTAAGATATTGAGAAAAAAACAAGAAAACCTCACAAAGTTTCCAGTACACAGTAGGCTTTTAAATCTTACCCATGAAGAAATGCAGCCTACATGTTAGTGAATAAGTACAGTAATAAGCTTACCTCTGTTTCCCAACTGTGCTTTTTCACAGTTCTATTTTGCAGTTGTCGAATCGAAACTTATCATTCTACCCAGATTGCAATGCCACATGCAACAGTTTTCAAAGTCAGTGACAACTGACAATACATTTACATTCATTGGAAAATATTAATGTATCTCATAAATTACAACAATTATCATATGTACATAAAGTTTCTAAACTGGTGAGGCGTCGAAACATTGTGGTAAGTTTGATTTTCCCAAATAACTGGACATTTTTGCCCAAATTTGCGACATTTTTTTTCAGCGGGGTAGCGACTGCCCCCCTGCCCCCATCTCCTACGGCTATCGGCTATGATGTAGATGCAATTAGCTAGAAGTGATTACCACCAAAAAATATATATATATTCAGAATTAAAGAGTGGGTGAAGAAAAACATTTCGTGTTTTTAAAAAAAAAATCGTGGTTAGGGAAATCACTATACCCGGAAGAGGGCCCGGTACTTTACCATCTGACGGCTGTAGTGACTGTTTTAACCTCTGATGGCAATTCCTTTAGATCTGATTGTATCAAGATCTTGATAATGTTTGAAGTCGCGGGGAATCTTTTAAATCCGGGCCCCCTAAATATTCCGGGCCCGGGTCCAAAAGTACCACCTAGACCCCCCTGTCAACGCCCCTGGTTACAGGTCGGATAAAATATGGCGATATATTATCATAACCAGACGCTTTATTAGTATCTAGAAGACGTAATTCATTGTCTACTTCAGTTTCATCCGTTGGTTCGAAATAGATGGAAGATTTGACTCGATTATTTAGGTACCTGAGATAATCATCATCATTACTGGGTTCAACATTATCGGCCAAGTGTTTTCCAATTTTACAGAAATGATTATTGAAATTATCAGCTATGATATTTGGTTGGGAGACCTGTGTTCCTTCTACATTAATAGTACCAACAGTGGCTTGGGATGATTTTTTATTTGGTAAAAGCGAGTTAATAGTTTGCCATGTTTTCCTGGCATCATTACGATTTGTATATAGTTTTTGTTCGAAGTAATGCTTTTTTGCTAAATATTTTACTTTTGTTAGTTTATTAGAGTACTTTTTGTAAAGGAACCTACTTATGTCATTGCCCTTTAAGAAATGAGTTTTATACATCTTTTGCTTATTTTTAATGGACACATAAATTCCTTTAGATATCCAGGGTTTTCTATACAATTTAGCCTTTTTACGCGAGATTTTTCTAAGGGGTGCAATAGAGTGGTTCAAAAAAATACAATTTTCTCAGAATCTTCCTCCACAAGGCTTAAAATGTGCCATTTCCCCATAGAAGTGCCCTTGCAAAAAATTAGACTGATTGGAAGTCGTTTAAAGGTCAATCAGATTTTCACTTTTTTACCACATTCTGCCTATGTCAAACCCTATCGCACACAGGCCGATATTGTGTACAAGAATTACAGAGGGGGAAATGCCCGCTATCATCTTGAAAACCACAGCAGAGAATGAGCTAGACTTCTAAATGATGCACAATTAAACTTAGTGTGTATGTAAACAGATTTATTAACTTAACACCCAACAAAGCAAAAATCTTATTTCCATACTAAACTATCGGCAATTCGGCATCTACCATTATTATTGAAAAACACTCGAAACCGGCATTAGTCTCATCAGTCATCACTTCAATCATTTTCATGAGACTCAGAAACAGTACCAGTACCTACTGCAGTTAATAAGCATCTACAGGAAAAGGTTTCCGGTGCCAACCAAAGCAACCCTTAATCTCAACAAAGCCTGAAATGAGACTGTGACGAAAACAGTGGCCGAATGTCATATCTGATTTAACACCACAGTCCTTGATGCTAACATTGTATTTTAATTCATTTATCGTGATATGGATGTCTCTTTGTGATAAAAGGAAAATTGTATTATGTTTAAACTTATTTAACCTATCAAAATAATTGAAGTGATGACTGATGAGACTACTGCTGGTTTCGAGTGTTTTTCAATAAAAATGGTAGATGCCGAATTGCCGATAGTTTAGTATGAAAATAAGATTTTTGCTTTGTTGGGTGTTAAGTTAATAAATCTGTTTACATACACACGAAGTTTAATTATGCATCATATAGAAGTCTAGCTCATTCTCTGCTGTGGTTTTCAAAACAATAGGGGGCATTCCCTCTCTGTAAGTCTTGCACACAATATCGGCCTGTGTGCGATAGGGTTTGGCATAGGCAGAAAGTGGTAAAAAAGTGAAAATCTGATTGACCTCTAAACGACTTCCAATCAGTCTAATTTTTTGCAAGGGCACTTCTATGGGAAAATGGCACATTTTAAGCCTTGTGGAGGAAGATTCCGAGAAAATTGTGTTTTTTGAACCACTCTAGGGTGCATGATTATCTATTACATTTAGACTTATTAGGAGAATTTATCGTTTAGACTTACAGATGATATAGCCGTAAGGCAAGGCATGAATTTTTCCACACAATCAGAAATTTCTTGGCAATAACTTTCCAATTCAAAACTTCGTTTGTCGCGTGATTAGATTGTTGAATACTTAGATGAGGAATTGCAACTCGTGATGAGACAGAAAACTGGATAATGGTCAGTCATATCGTAATTAATAACTCCCGGGGTTAAACAATGAGAGATGTCATTGGTAAGGATATGATCGATGATGGTCGAAGATTTTTCAGTAACTCTCGTGGGATTAGTTATTAAGGGATAAACTCCGTTGCTTGCAAGCATTGTAAGATAATTGTTTGCAAGGGAACATCTGTTGAAGTCAGAAATGTTTATATTAAAATCTCCGAGTATGAAGTAATTTTTCTTCGAGTTGTTTAGTTTGGACAAAGTAGCATCAACAGCTTCAACAAAGTTAGTTTGACTAGTTCTAGGGTGGCGATAAACTGCTCCAATTATAAGCTTACATTGAGAAGAGTCTATATCAATGCTAACCCATAGGTTTTCACAGTCGTTACTTTCAATTTGATATTCTGTTACAATGTTAAATTTATAATTATTCGAAATATAAATCAATACTCCTCCTGCCGAGGTATGAGAATTTTTAAACACATAATCATAACCTGTTAGTGATATGTTTACACATGGCACATCTCTAATCCGTGTTTCACTTATACAGATGACGTCAGGGGCTTTCTTAAAGGATTCAAGAAATTCATGTAGTAAATCAATGTTTTTTTGTATGGATCGGATGTTAACGTGCAATACCAGTAGCGATTTTTGTCGATTATTACTGAAGGTTGGAGTATCAGGATCATAGTAATTGCACAATTTAATATTAGAAGTCAATGAGGACGTAAGTGAATCATTCAAGTTAAATCTATTAGGAGTTCGTAGAGTTGCGTTAGCAATTTTAGTAGAGTCTAGGTACATGCGGCGCTCACGCAGAGTGCCTGAAAGTATTACAAAACAGAAATAAAAATTGGTGCCTCGAGCGCTAGGCTCATTTATGTCAGTTAGCTCGACTTATGGTAAGAAACAAACAGAACGTTACACAAGGAAAAAAATAACAATAATAGCAAACTTGTCAGCTTTCACCACAGCACCCATGTGGTCCAGGCCGTTATAAAAAGAACCAGTAGAACCACACGGATGCCACGGTGAACACCAACAGTTATCAGATATAATACTAAACATAAACATGTGGAAAAATAAATCCTGAGAAAATTAGGTACAAATTTAGTTCGAGGTTTCGTTGGATAGGTGCTTCACACCATTGACATACAAACAGTATTTACCTTCTGTCACTGACCAGTTTGTTTTCTTTTTTTCCGCTTTTGCTTTTTTGAATATCGGCAAAAGTTTCTTTTTTTGTTGTTGAAGTTCTTTTGGTAAATGTTCAGTCACATATACATATGAATTTTGAGCATCGGTTTTCCTTTTTTCGTTGAAGGTTTTTAGCTTGTAGAGAGACTTCATAAGTTCCTGCTTGTCAAAAATGTTGGTGAGTTTGACAATGATTGGTCTTGTTTGTTTCTGCTTGTTAGAATAGATTGGATGCTGAGGAAGCCGGTGTATGTCTGTGAGTTTGAGAGAATCAGGGTTTTTGTAGTCAAGAGCAGTTCTCAGAAATTTTCGAAATATGTCATCAGTTTCTTGTCGGGTTTCCCACGCTTTGCTCTCTTGTTCATTTAAGCCATGGATCAGAATGTTAAAGCGTTTGCTGTAGAGGTCCTTCATGATCAAATCTTCTTTTGTTTGCATTTCATAACGGGTCACTGAATTGGTTGGGTTTGTAATTTTTTCTTGCAAGAGTGCATTTGTTTCTTTGTCTTTGTCCATAAAGAATTCTAATGTTTCGATTCTCTTTGATAATTCCACTACTAAACTTTTATCAGCTTTGTTTTTGATACTCGTCTCCAGGTGACTGTGTTTTCGGTCAATTATTTCCTCAACTTTATTCAGTCTTTTATTCAGGTTTTGAAATTTGTCACTCATCTCCTCAAATTTGGATGCTAGATTGTTCAAGCTGTACAGAATTGTATCAAGCTTTGCTTCTACTTCTGACATGCTGCTTTGCCTCGAGTTATCGCGTATTCAGAAAAACGAACAAACTAACTGACGTGGGTTAAAGGCACAGTCGTGTGAGCGCTACCACTGCTTTCTAGAAACGTCCGCACAACAGCTTGCAAATTTCAGAGTTGTGTGTTGTGGAGGAATACCCATTGTTATCGCAAAAAGCAACTAGAATTTTATTGCCTTTTGCCAGGACCTACATGTGTGCGACAGCATTTTCAGCTCTTACCAACATGAAGACAAAATACAGGCCCAGTCTTTCCGTGGACCCTGACTTACGAGTTTGCCTTTCACAAATAACACGGAGAATTGATGACTTATGCAATAAGCAGCAATCCCATCCGTCCCATTAATGTTGTCAGTTTTTTAAATAAACAAAATTCGGTTTTATTCATTTTTACCTTTGTGTTGGGGGTCTGCGAATAAACAGATTCACAAATAGTGGTCCGTGGCCCGAAAAAGTTTGGGAAACCCTGGTCTAGTTTGTTAAGCAAAACAATGTATGTATTTTATTTGTACTTAGTAGCTTAGTTAGTAAGTCTGATATTATTGAAGTTAACAAATATATTAAGGCAAAACACAAGTTATATATTCTACATCTTGTATCCTAAGGCTTGCTTCACGTCGTATTTTGATTGTTACTAGGCCAGTAAACGTTAAATAGCCGTTCGTTTGAGTTGTAATCAACGTGATTGGTTTCAAATGGCGTTTATACAACTCAGAAATGTGCCTGAGATTACTTTCAGTTTTATCTATGTAATAAACTACACGATGTTAAATCTATAGGGGTTCCGCCGCTCAAAATTGCAAAAATATGTTTTTGCTGTAGGCTATCTTAAAAAGTAGAGCCAATTCGAAAAAAACAAGTGCATTTTCGGAATCAGGGGCCTCGAAATACCCTAAAATGACTCTCACATGCCGTGCCATTAAAAAAAAAATGTTTGTTTGCCTGTGTTATCTTTGATAGCTCAATGATAAAATCTAATCTTCAAACTTTTCTGTTGAGCCCACTGTTGATGGGCAGCACGTGTGGGTGTGGTTGCGTGTGATTGGTGGAGTAATCTATAAATTAATCTAATTGTTCTCTAAGGTTAATAATAATAATAATAATTAAAACAATGATATCATTACATATGATGCAGTGCATGCACATAGCCCTATACTGTATAATGCTGCAGATTATTTCTCCCAGGTTGGTATTATAACTGTGTGTGTATATTGCCTTTTTATTTGTGTGTACATCGCTATATTTTGTACAGCGCTATAGAGCAATTTAACAATTTTGTAATTTGTTTGGCCAAATCGGGCCCAAAAACGGAAATTTTTTGCTGGTTGGCACAAAAGGCAATCATAAAAAACAATGTATAAACGATTTGAAGTATTAGGAATACAGCAATGTTACGGGGGTCTGGGGGGAAAAGCTCCCCAAAAGTTTGATTAACTTTCACTGCTATGCCTTTGGGCCCACTACTTTTAAAGTGGTTCCTCCATCCCTGGGATGTACTGCACTGTAGTCGTTATCGCTGTCATAATCTTCTTCGGATTCGAAGGAAAAACTTGAATCAGATTCAGCCATTTTCAAACAAAAACTTAATGATAACTTAGTTACAACCTTGCAAATATCTAAAAATTTGCAAGTATTGTTAGATAAATGCTTGTAAAATTAAACAATTCTTGCAAATTTTTAGGTGTTACAAGGTCAATGCCTGCAACACAGAACAGCAGTGTAAAAAAATCCACTGTTTTTTTTCGGTAGAAAACCGAGAAAACCCTGACATTGCAGCATCTGAAAGATCAGGCCGCGAAAAGTCAGAACACAAATGCCCTGGAACAGAAATAGCTTCCCAGTTTCTTTGGTTGGTGGACATATTCTCCGGATCCGTTGTCAGCAGGACATTCAGCAGCTCTTTAACGTAACCTTAACAAAAATGTTAAGTGAATATCTTTAACTAGCAGTCTTTATGAGAAAATGACTTGTGCTAATTGGCAGTATAATTACTTCATATACACTTTCAATATTGAAGTACGTTACACCACATGTTGCACCTACGAATAACTTACGATATGTAGGTTCTGATTTTTTCTTTCTGAGCGAAAAGCTTCCTTCTTTATGTTTGAATTTTGGGAACGAAACCACAAAGCCAGATGAAGATCGATCGCTGTTTTCATTATAGTGTATGGCAGCCAAAAGTTGCCTGCATAACAGTAACTGCATTTTAGTGTGGCCTAACACAATGTATCTTCAACCAGTGACATCAATTAACAAACACACTAGAAATATGAACCCATCACAAGAATTAACAACCCCAGGGCACACAATAAAAAACTACTGAAATTGGGCAAACCTTGCTAACATTCCACGAAACGAGAAAGCTCTAAGTTTTGGTGTAAATTGAAGCAAAAGGCTATGGAAGGCTTCGAGACTTGATGTCTGCTGAAAAGTATTGAGCATCCTCATGTCTCGTAAATGAAGCTTGTTGTCAACTAGTTCAGCGAAGTTGCCATAAGCCTCTGATCCTATTAAAATTAAACAATGCATCACAAAGCGGTAGTGTCATTTTTCCATCCACACAAAACCGATACATTATTATGCGTACCAATTTTCAACCACTTTTTCTTTCTCGCCTCTTCTGGCTCCAGGATACCACGGCTGCAAGAAGGATACAACTCTTCACGGCCAGTATGAATATTTACAATGTAATGTTTAATCGATTGCCATTTCGCAACAACTAATGATTTGTTACCGGGTGATGATGCCGCACACCAGTATAAGTGGTTTATGACACTGGGCATCCAAGCAAGCAAATCGCTGCACTGCTTCTTTTTCGCTGCATTGAGCATGCGCTTTCGAAAGCCTGATAGAATAGAAAAGTACTTGTCAGTTTATTTTGAATAGGACTTCAAACGGCTGTTTGAGCTAAGATCATCTCTAAGTCATAATATCTAACTTGCTTCAACTTTGGGGTAGTAACAGAAATATCAATTGGAAAAGGTATCCCTCGGAATAACAATATATGCAACTTTGTGTACCTTTAGCAACATGCCAGACGTCAAAAACATGCTCAGTTTCGCTCATGTTGTCACGGACGTGCTTAATGATTTGTGGGTGACGATCAGTTACTTTCACCCTCACATCAAACCCACAATCTTCAATGAACTTCAAGCACCTGATCAGGCCAGCTTTCTCCATCGCATTGCTTCCCCCAACTTCATTGCTCTGTGTAAAAAGTAAACGCATTGAAAATCTGCAGAAAAACAAGTCTTCATGTTGCTCATTTCAAGATAAGGTATGGTAGGAAAAGCTAATATCATACAGTACGAAGTACCTGAACAAGTTGCAAATCAACCACTTTGTTTAACCGTGTGTCCATCACTGTGAGTGCCGAATTTAGCACAGTGACCAGGACTGTCGGCTCTTCCATCACCAGCTAAACAAAGGTCACCTCCATCATCTTCCAACGCTTGGAGCACTTCATTCTGCTCCGCTTGCCACAGTTGATATATGGTTGGCTGTATGTATTGCTTTGCCATTTTGTGGTAGGTGGTTTTTGAAAGCGATGCAATGTTCAGGTGGTCAAGCATCCTCAGCACTTTGACATAAGACAGGCCATTGCTAAGATCGAGCCAGCCAGAAGCAAATTTCCTGCCGGCATCTTGCCCATCGTCGGTTGACTTGACCAAGTCCTGAAATGTTGACATTTAGAGCAGCATTGGGAAACAGTGATGGAAGTGCCACGCCGTTGAATGGATACGTTTGAGGAATTCTGGCACACCATACATCTTTCAAATAATTCTAACAACTTTGAATGAAATACTAAATATTTCTCGTCATCAACTGGAGAATGGAGATGGACAAGATTTCAAGGAGTTGGCAGATCTAAAAAAACAAAAACATTACACCAATCATTGGGCCAACAAAAATTCAATAAAAACCAACAGAATCTACTTAGGACATTAAAATGCAGTACCGGTAGTGTAATAATAAAGTACCAGTACGGATTTTAAAGAGCCGTAAACATGGCATAGAACTGTACTCCTAAACACTTCACAAATCCAAATGTAGGATACACCAACACAAGAAAACAACATTACAAGTAAATAACCTGTAAATAGAAACCTTTTAAAACATACCCAGAATTCTCAAAATCATTGTCAATAGACATGTCCGAAAATGAATGAAATGAATAATCTGGATCATTTTTGTGATCATCAGCAAATGATAGGTTTTGCATATCATATCTTGCTTTCTTCGGAGTGGAGGCAAGATGGTCCAGTGGCATTTGTCGTTTCGGTTGTATATTACAGGTGACACCAATTGATTTGGTCAATACTGTTACTTGAGTTCCTAAACCAAACATTATTCAAATGAAGCAAAGCTGAAGTACTTTGGGTTTTACCATGTGTACAAGTATTTTATTTTGCAACCATACTATTTTATTATATACGATATAGAACAGGCTTCAACCAATGTTGGGTTGAAATCCATTACCTTTTGTTGTATTTTTGGGTTTAACCTGGCACCCTTTCGATGATGAACAATGAAAATCGAAGATGTCATATTGTGTAGCTGCATCAGGTGTTGTTTTTTCAGTCTGACAAGCTATGTCAGAAGACAGCAAAGCCTAATAATGCAAGAGATAATACAACGTAATAAAAAGGAGACACATTCCCACACACCCTTCGTCTGTTGCCGACGCTTCTTCTCATGGCATTCAAACCTCTCTTTCCACCATAGATGTCCAGCGGATGATACTGTGAAGCTTTACATCAATGACGTCAGCCCGAGAAGCGGATGTTTCTCGATTGAAGCTTTTAGGTTTTCTGACAAAACCAAATCCGACGTCTATTTCCACTGTGATGTCATTGTTTGTGACGTAGGCGACGACTTTTGCCGGCCTAATTGCAGCCAGGTGAGGATGATATTTCGCAAGCTAATTTGTAATTTGCAAATAATAATATAATCCACAATCGTTTGCAAGTTATTACAATTTACAACCGTAAATATAATCTTTTGATTGGTTAAGGTAATTTGTCGATATAAGTTGTAATTTAATCAGAAGAAATAGTCTGAGCAGCCCCGCTGGTGCCAATGGATGAATTCATCAACAAACTGAACAACTTCTACTTTGATGCAGTGGAAGCGGAAGAAACGTTCTTTTTGCTACAGCGACTTTCCACAAGATGAAGAGGTCAGGCGTGGTCACGTGACACAAGGTCCCATCGTAGTTGAGTCAGATGAGAGAAGTGTGGAAACCGCAGGGACGATTATACAACGAGGAAGACCAGAGACCAAACGTGAGATAATATACAACCATGTGCAGCGTTCTGTGCCATATTACAACTTCACATACAGGTGGTCCTAACAATGCAACCCTTGCACGGGTCCGCAGATCGGGAGATAATTTTTCAATTGATATAATTTAAAAACCTTTTCATTCTACAAAGATTTTCAACCTGAGCTGGAACAACATTAGTCGTGCTAAGTCCTAGTTTTAAAATAACGCTAAGAGGTAGGCCTACATTTATTTTAATTTATTTTGGACCGGCTCGGTGGCCTAGTGCGTCCACCTCTGAATCGGTAGGCATGCGTTCGATACCCTGTCCAGTCATACCAAAGACTTTTTTTAAATGGTACTAAATCTAATTCCTGCTTGGCACTGAGCAATGGAATGGATTCGGGTAATAATGTACTCAGTTGCGCCTCCATACGCTGCACTGACACTGTCTGCTTTGTAAAGCGCTGAGGAGCAACGCATTCTGCGATGGATACACTGCTATATAAAAACAAGTATTGTAAGTAGGGCAATTTTTTTTGTAACATAAAAAACTCGAAAATGTGACTTTAATTTTGCAAAAAGTAACCAAAAAATAACTTTATTCAACGAAAACAAGAAAGCGAAAGAAATAGCAGCAATTCAACATAAAAAGCATCTAAATTAGTTTTAATTTGTACTCAAATCAGAATTATGCATTCAAATTGCAGGGAAAACAAGCGGTTAAATACAGTTAACACAATTTGTTTCATCAAAAAATTGCTCAACGAGTTTTCTGGAATACACGCGATCCGAACAAGCATGGTCACGTGCAAACCTAAAATCCGTACCATAGTAGGCTACTGTAGAAGATATTATGTTAAAAGTCTTGGCATTACATACAGAATGTAAATTCATCTCTCCAGTAGCAATGAAAGATAAATAAATAGGGGAGTTAGGCAAAAAAGTATGCAAAATAAAGTGACCTTACTGTATGAAATGTCTTAGAAAAATTTTTGAAAAATATTTTTAAAAAGACAATTTTTAAACAAATGAAAAGTAACCTAAACACAAAAAGTGACTTTTCGTAACTTTATAACTTCTTAAATATTGACCCCACAACCATGAAATTTTGGTTCTACATTTCTTTTGTTGATTGGTACAACTAAAAAAAAGTTACTTTAGTGACAAAACATCGCCCTAATTATGAGATGTAAGTGTAAGGAATGAATTGCCTGAATGTGAAAAGTTTCAAAAACTGTGCGATGTGGGATTTGAACCAAAAACTCTTGTCCGGTCACAAACTTGATTGAAGGTTCTCATCAAATGAAACCTTCAAAATTTAAACTTTGCCACAGATTCAGTTTCAGCGTTCCCAGGGATGAGACTTTACTTTGAACTTTTCTTCAGATCTCTCTCCCGCCGATGACGCAAAGACTTCATCCATGAAATTCGTCACAATGGGATTAGTTGGAGGAGTCTTTTGTCTCCTTGTTGGAGTCCTAGCAGGAGTATACGGAAGTCGGAGATGCTGGAAGGCGACAAACGCTGTTTAAAATTGATGTCAATCCTACGCGTTCGCTTCTTGCATCGCGTTTTAATGAACACTGTGCCCGGTGCCCTGCTCTTGTCTACACAAGGCACGATGTGCCGTTGCTAGGGAACGCCACTTTGTTGCAAAGACTTCATAAAATGTTGACTTATGTAAACAACCCGTTACGTGGACGTTGCAAGATCACGCGAGGAGCTGCGCGAGGAGCAGAAGATCACGTGCGATTGTGTTTGAAAACAAAACATTGGTCGAAGATCGATCCACCAACGTAGACTCATTGCAATTGTCTTGACGCTTTGAGACGCCGCCGTTCAATTTATAGTTTACATCCGAAAAGGTAAGATCGAACAGAATGGGAAAACTTTGTGTTTTGGACTTCACCAAACCAAATAATAATTTGACTTGGTTCATTTCGGGTTAAGATATTCAATACAACAAAAATACAATTATCGAAACTCGCAAGTTCCAAGACAGAAAAATCTGTTATTTTTACATTGATTCAACATCTGTAAACATTGAATCGATGTAAAAATGATGGATTTTGCTGTTTGGAGTAGCCTTTACATAAAGAATTGAAATTGTGTGGAAATATGTCAGCAAGGTAGTCGGGTGGACTGGTACTTGTTGCCGCATGCAAAGTGCGCAATTGTAACTTATGGTGCGTAACTGTGTGGTGTTGACATTTTGTCAAATGGAATCCTGGAATGCACTTTAAATAAAAACTCACAACAACAAAGTGAATCCATCGACTGTGACAAAACACCAAACGTGAAATTGCTGATGAAGTCTTGAATTTACCAAACAGGCTTGTTTGCTGTCAATTTCATGAAAACGTGTCTTTCCAACGCAAGTCAACATCTGCGGGAGTTGAATAAATGTGATCATGCTGGTTGGAAGATGATTTTAATTGCAAGTTGAATGACTCAGGCTAAGTATTATCTTATTCAAGCATAAACTTGACTCTCAAGAGATGTGATCTCTTTCTAAAGAAAGTTATGAGAATTGATTTTGTCAGTTTGTAGTTTGATTTTATAATTGAACAATGGGCATATACAAAACCGAGTAACCTAATTAGATTTAACATATTTCAGTTTATTATAGTAACATTTGCAAAAAATAACGTTTTAACGTTAAACATTTTATAAATAAAGGGGCAAGGAATTCACCATTGCACTTGCAAATATAGAAGCAGTTTATCGGTGGCAATTGAATAAAAGTAACGACATGGTAACGAAATAACACCGTTGGCACGGTGCACAGATTAAAGTAAATCTTAAAAACAAACTAAAAAATTGGCGTCTGAGAAAAGAAAGAGAAGAAAAAAATATCAAAACAATAACAAATAAAACCAAACTTGATGGACAATCGCTGCGTTGGTCGGTCGTGATGCGTCATCAAGACTGTTAATGGTCAACGTGGGGCAGCTTTTGATGCGTTGGGTTATGTTCCTCGAGAGGAACTTTAGGGTGAATTTTACAAAATTAATAAAATCGCTTAGTTTGCTCACATTGTCATGGCAACAAACAACATCGTCAAACTACGATACTCAACATAACAAATGGGATTATTTGAAACAATGTTCGATCTAGAACATTCGCCCAGTCATGCGTGGATGGCCAGTGACCTCAAAAAGAAGCAACTCCTCCGCTTGTGACATCGGTATGCGTCTCACCTCACAATGCTTGTTCGTCATGTGCTCAGCTCAGTGTTTGTTTGCATCTGAAACACCAATAGATCCATTGCTGACTTCACAATAAGGTGGCGGCAGCTTTTCTGCCTTTGTTACCTCACTGTACTTCGGCAAGTCATCAAGAGCAGCAGAAAGTGAAAATATCAATGAATGCTTTTCAGACAAGACATAATTGGAACCCATACACGCTTGTGACGTCACAAAGCCTGATGCATTCGAGTATGAAATTGTGTTAGGAAGTACTGCGATATTTTTCAACTGTTTGTCTTTCCTGGGCGAGCGGAAATGTTGAAGAGCTTGCACAAGTGAAAGCAAGATGAACATTCCTCCGAGAGCAATAAGGATGTTGGCGGATGTTGAGATGGATGGTGTGCCTGAGTGTTGTTCATCAGCTTGGGAAATGGTCTTGTTGATGTATCCTATGGATCCCAACATGATCATAATGACACCCAGGATGAAAAGCATCAAGCTCAGCTTCACTTGTCTCTTGATCTTGATGTAACACAGCGCCTTCAAGCGATCTTCATCTATTTCGATTGTTGATTCATCTGTGGCGTCACCGCGTTTAAAGTCTTCCATTGTGTTCATATATTGTTACGCAAAATATGCTATTTGCTTTAAATCTGCAGTTCAAAAGATTGTACACTTTTATATAAAGGAACAAATGTGATAAATTGTAAAGCAGCCTACATAAGACAGTAACAAGATTTTAACTCAAACGCAACTTCTTGGAGCGTTGTAGGAAACCTAAATTTTGTGACGTCAATTTTACACCAGATTGATTTCAAATAATTCAAAACTACCAATCAAAATTTGAAACCAAAATTTACG
Source organism: Aplidium turbinatum (assembly GCF_918807975.1). Classification (NCBI taxonomy): domain Eukaryota; kingdom Metazoa; phylum Chordata; class Ascidiacea; order Aplousobranchia; family Polyclinidae; genus Aplidium; species Aplidium turbinatum. The sequence goes on along the minus strand of NC_137486.1, from coordinate 22,808,938 downwards.
AGTCACTTTAAGCAGAACAACGCAACCCTAAGCTCAACGAGCAGTTATTCGCTGGAGAGGCATCTTTCCTACTGAATTTATATTAGATTACGTTTGCTTTACAGTTTGCTTTACTGTATATCATAATTGCTTCCCCGGATTGTATGTTGTTGCCGCTCACTATCTCGCAATCTTGCCTTTTGATTTCATATACGTTACAGCAAAATAACCCCTTTGGTATCTGTTCTTCGGTTGTGCGTATGCTTAGCTCAGTGCGTATTATATTTTTTTATTTTGATGTATTAGGTATTTCCTGATAAGGGCAAAGAATTCTTGCCGAAAACGTTTGAAATTTATTATGTTGTTAAGGATGAGGAGCTGGGACGAAGGCACTTTTGAGGGAGTTACTTTTTTCATCGGAGTATGTTCCAAATTATCTAAATTTATTTTTCAAAGCTTCTGCATAAAATCCTATAACCTGAAATTGCTACAGTGATTGCTTTCGGGCGTGGACCTATCCAAAACTGTGAAGATTGCAGAGTTGCCATTTGTATGGTGATTGAAAATTTTTTACACGTGGAATGGCGCCATAATAATGTTTCAATTAATAAATGTTTCGGAGGCTCATTTGTTTAAGCTCTGCGTCAGATGTGCTTGTTGGCTCTATACTATAGGCAAAGTTTATTGCTGTGCTCACGCCTTGCTTATTTTTTGTTTGCGCCTTCACCTGCGGGAAAGGCGCCTTCTGAAATAGACAAAATTCATTCGTTTTTTTTCATTTGAGTGATGTTAGATCCCGTCCGCTTGATTTATTGCATATTCAATATTTTGGTGTTCGATGTAAAACTTTTCAATCCCAGTTCAGTAAACAGAACAAAGCATAAAGACAGTTGCAGTTGATGATGGTGTCAAGTCTGCTAGAACGGGTCAGGGAAACTTAGTTAAACAAGTTCCCTGAACGAAGAGTAAAGTGTTCTTCGATTGCCTTGAGCGGCGCTTCAACAAGCGATAGCATATTTTGTCATAATGCTGAGCCCGACTAATAAGCGATGGCAACAATTCTTTTATTAAACTTCTATGGTTCATTACTCAAGTTCCATCTCGGCCTCAACATCTTGACTCCTCCACTTGTTTTTAGAACCACTGTTCTAAACCACTATTGATGACATCATAAGTCACTCGATGCAATGTGACGCTACCGTAGAGCGTTGGAAGCGAAACTGCGAATTTCTCTTACTCGACTCTGGAATATCAAGACACGTTTCGTCGCCTCAGGGTGGAATCGCGTTCAGACAACACCAGAGCGGGTTCGACGTTTGTGACGAGGAGAACGTGCTACGTAACCGACTATTTTTAGAAACAAAGAAAGCGTCGCGTGTGAAAGTAGAATTGCCTAAAACAAACATTTTCCAAATTAAAATTAGTTTTTTCGTCATATGTTGGTTTCGTTCGTTGCAAGAAAGCAACACAGAAGATCTTAGCGCTTGAAAAACGTCATAAAATTTAAAATTACAAGCTTGGAATTTCATACCAAAGCGCAACTTCCCAGTCTGTGTAAGGGTTTGATCAGGAAAAGAATGAAATAAAGAAATGAGCTTGTAGCCGTCGTAGTTGTGTTTTTTCTTGATGCAATTAACTTGATAGGCCTACAAATTTACATAATTGTGTCCAGGGCCGTTGAGGAGATGATTTAGGGGCCGATACCAATGCGAACTTGAAGATTTATCTTTAAGTGGAAAAATAATAGGAAAACGGTCAAGAGGAGCTCAAAGATTCACATTTTTGCACAATTGTCAACCACAAATTAAAAACCCTACTAAAACTTGGCAAGCCGCACGCGATCGATCAAACTGGAACATCATTGTACATCGAGGGCTGTATCAGCCATGATACCTACAGAGAGAGATACCAATGAGATATTCGAACCTCAAATCAAGACACATAAAAAATGCACTAACATCCAACGAATATGCAGTTCCCCAGCCCCTTGGAAAGGTTCCGGATCTATTGGGAAGGTTCCGGGTACCGGTCCTTAGCCCCTTGGAAAGGTTCCTTAGCCCTTTGGAAAGATTCCGGGCCCCTTGGGAAGGTTCCGGGTCCCTTGGGAAGGTTCCGGGTACCGGTCCTTAGCCCCTTGGAAAGGTTTTAGGTCCCTAAAACCACCCCGGACCAGAGTCAAAAAGCACTAATATCCAACCAATGCACAGTTTCCTAGCACCTTGAGAAGGTTCCGGGTCCCTTGAGAAGGTTCCGGGTCCCTAAAACCACCCCGGACCAGAGTCAAAAAGTACCCTTGGACTCCTGTGTCAACGCCACTGGATGTGTGCGACCCAGACAGCAACGATCGCTTTTTCTACATTGTTCCCGAACAGACGTCGAAATGTAAATATTATAGTTTTGCTGGAGAGGTCAAACTAATTTTTGTGTGCCATTTGTGTCATGAGCATCGGAGTATGTTTATACTGTAGAAGCACATCATGTCCTCACATAAATAGAGATAACAGACAAAATGCTAATCAAGCCTACCACTGGCATACAAAATGGCATACTGGCATACATACCAGTACCCAGGCCCGGATTAAGGTCAAATGGGGCCCCTGTGCTAATGAATTTTATGGGGGCCCTTACCAGCTTACGTGGAGCGTGATGGAAGTAAGCTGGTTTTGCTTGCAGAGGAAACCGAGCCTTGGTTAGGTAAGTTAGATAACTTTAAAATAGCACGTGATCGATGATTAAATAAGCATGTGCAAATTAAGTCAACAATGTTTACGTTATAATGGATGCAAAATCACACACATTAAATCAACGAAACAGTGCAAGGGAAAACATTGTAGCAAGGGACCACTGTTAATAGGTTTTAGAAAACTAACATGAAATTCAGTCGAACGACTTTTTTCTGGCTTTCTTTGCTGCAAAGTCTGTAAGGATAGCATCAAAATTGAGAAGTCGCAGTTTATCACACTCTATGCTGAGAAGGCTCAGATTAGCCAACCGCTCTTGTTTCATTGTAGACCGAAGTACGTTTTTGATTCTTTTCAACTTAGAGAATGATCTTTCTCCAGAACAGTTAGTGACCAACCGTCTCCGTACGGGTGTCGGGCTTTTCCGCTCAACCATGCACCAATGGGCAGGGATGGAGGAACCATTTTAAAAGTAGGTGGGCCCAAAGGCATAGCAGTCAAAGTTAATCAAACTTCTGGGGGGCTTCGCCCCCCAGACCCCCCATAACATTGTTGCATTCCTAATACTTCAAATCGTTTATAGCCTAAATTGTGTTTTCATGGTTGCTTTTTGTGCCGAAAATGTGTCCGAAAATGCACTTGCTATTTTTTCAAATTGCCTCTAGTTTTTGAGATACAGCAAAAACATTTTTTTTTGCAATTTTGAGCCCCTATAGATTTAACGTCGTGTCGTTTATTACATAGACAAAACTGAAAGTAATCCCAGGCACATTTCTGAGTTTTATAAACGCTATTAGGAACCAATCACGTTGATTACAACCTAAACAAACGGCTATTTATTTAATGTTTACTGGCCTTTACGTTTACACAACAATCAAAATACGACGTGAAGCAAGCCTTAGGATGCAATTTTAAGATGTAGAATATATAACTTGTGCTTTGCGTTAATATATTTGTTGACTTCAACAGTATCAGACTTACTAACTAAGCTACTAAGTACAAACAACAAAATACATAGGCTACATTGTTTGGCTTAACAAACTATAGACGAATAAGCAAAACAAAGCCATCGATGAACAAAAGCAAATCTTTATTATGGTAGGCCTACTATAGCCTACTGAGCAACACCCATCAAGGTACGAAGGCCATTTATATAATTACAGAATACAAAGTTGTGTTCTTCAATAAAGTAGCTGCTTAAAATTTTATCCTTGTTTAGGAAGAACGTAATCTTGGTTCGAAATTCAATTCCTGGTAGTTTCGAAAATTCGAAAAAACTAAGTGCATTTTTGGAATCAGGGGCCCTGAAATACTTTAAATTGACTCTCACCTTTTGTGCCAAAATTTTTTTGTTGGCATGTGTAATCAAACTAGTGTGTATGAGTAAAGAGCTTTTTTTGGAACTCCTTCTCTTATTTGCCGTTTTCGCTACCTTTTCAAAGAAATTTGGCTTTCAAAAGTGGGTGGGCCAGGCCCACCCAGAAAATAAAGTAAGTGGGCCCAGGCCCACGAGGCCCACGTGGTTCCATCATCCCTGCCAATGGGGAATGGCCTATTCCTCCTCCTGTGAATGTGGTGCCGAGGAACAGACCGCAGACCACATCATCAATGACTGCTCCATCTCCAAGCCACCTAACGGAGTGGAAGGTCTACGTGTCATGGATGATGAAACCAAAGACTAGCTGTTCTCTAGTAGCCTTCCAGTGTAGCCCGGGAACATCGTGAATCTGGGGTGGTAAAAGGATAGACCCTCGGCCCCAGACGCTCACACGACGACGACGATACAAAGAAACAATCTAAGAGTTGTTTCTACATTAGGGAAAGCAGCTTCAACTTTGTCATTCTTTATTATCTGGTACATGTTTTCATGACTAAAACTTGCTTTATTTCCATATGACTTTTTAAGATAGGCTACATGTAGAAATTCAAAAGTTCATCAACAAGACAGAGAAGAGAGAACAACATCAGTAGGAAATTCTTTCGCTAAATTCATGACACTCTGTAAAATCTGTTCTCTTGATGCATGAAGATCAATTAAAAACGAGAAATTCTTAGCAATTCTTTTGTAAATTATTGTTATTTGTTAGGCTATTCAAAATTTGTTATTTTATTTTATTTTTAGGAAAAGTGGGGGCCTCTGTCTGCGGGGCCCCTGTGCTTTAGCACACCCTAGCACAATGGTTAATCCAGGCCTGCCAGTCAGGGCCGGTTTTAGGCCGATTTGACCGATTAGATGAAATTGGGCCCCGCACCTTGAAGGGGCCCCGCGCTAGCGGGGGTCCTTCAAGGTGCGGGGCTAGCACACATCAAACCTTGAAGCTGCTTTAACAATTACCACAAGAAGACAGGACGCTGAAGAAAAGATTGTTACAGAAAAAAACAAAGATATTGATGGGTATATGCTAGCTGAAGAACTTGAAGCTCTAAAAACTTTCCTTCAACCCAGAATTAAGCCGTATGCCCTCTTTGAACACTTGATAGAAAACAATAGATTTACAACATTTCCTAATGTTTTCATTGCATTGAGGATTTATTTGACGATGCCAATAACTGTTGCATCAGGGGAAAGAACAGTTTGTCAATGCTTTCTATAGAATGCGAGATTGCTAAAGCCATTGACTTTGAAGTTATTTTGAATGACTTTGCTAATAAAAAGGAAAGAAAAGTTTTTTTCTGAAAAACTAAAGGTTAATTGCCTAATTTTCCTTTTTTGCTATTAAAAGTAAAACAACATATCGTAAATAAACATCCACATTACCTTTAAATTGTTTTATAGCAAGTAATAAATGTCTATCTTTGTAGTTTGTATGTACTGGTATGTATTTTATGATATATAAACACCCATAAATTTTGCTATGAAGAGTAGGGGCCCCGTCATCACATTTCTAATTGGGCCCCGCGGTTCCTAGCACCGGGCCTGCTGCCAGTACCACTGGCATACAAAACAAAACATACCGCTACATACCACTGACATACAAAACTTTTATATAGCCTACCACTGACATAAGTTACAAAATGTACTAACATCAATGGTTTTACTGTAGTATATTTATTTACACAAAAATCTACGTAGCCCAAACAACATAGAAATAATAATAGTGATGACTTAATAATAATTGTTTTAAATGGTTCGACAGCGTCCCAGTATGCCAATCAGTCGTTGTTTGCGTTGATTCAACGTCTACAATTGTTGAGTCAATGTAAAACATATTTGATTTGCTAAATCCAGTAGCCTAGCCTATGACTCAAATCTGCAGAGAAAAAAATAACAACAATTTTGACTTATGGAATCAACAAATAAATCTGACTTCCAGAAAATAAGCAGGTTAAATTCACTTGAACAACGGTCTTCCATTGTGACGGCATGCCGCTAGCTACGATGACTGAGCGCAAATCGCCACAACGCGTCCTGTGGTTGTTATTGTTGTTGCACACGCGATGATTGTAAGGTAATGAATTCAACAGGTCGGGGATTGTTTTGTTTACCATAGAAACGATTGATAGGATAGCTCAGTCAATGTAATCAAAATACATAAGCAAAGTATGGTTCGACATTGACCTAGCGTTTACGTGACGATATTGCCGTTACGTTGCCGTTACGTTGCCGTTACGTTGCCGTTACGTTGCCGTTACGTTGCCGTTACGTTGCCGTTACGTTGCCGTTACGTTGCCGTTACGTTGCCGTTACGTTGCCGTTACGTTGCCGTTACGTTGCCGTTACGTTGTCGTTACGTTGCTGTTACGTTGCCGTTACGCTATTACATTACGTTGCATTCAGTTCCGCATTCCAAGGACAGCTCTCCATTCAGGTGCACTTAGTTGAAGGAGTAGGCTAATTCACAAACAGCAACACTATCATAAACTTTGCTCTGTCAATCTCGGTGACCTGGCCTACGTCAGTGATTCAATGCCTCTACGAAAATCCGAAACTAGTAACTGTCGTTGAGAGGCTTTCTCATTACGGTACCAGGATAAAGATTCAAGTCATCCATGAGAGGTAGACCAAACTTTTCTCAAGGCTTTCTCATTACCAGGATAAAGATTCATATCATCCATGAGCGGTAGACCAAACCCGAAAAGGCCTGACAACTCTCAAGCCGCTGGTATGAAGTGTTTTTATTTGGACAGGCCCAACTTGCATGATAAAATGTAGCCTAGATGTTCTTAAAATCGGGTTTGTTTGCCTCGCAACAATAAATTTGGCGCTTCTGTTCAGTAGGCTAAAGTTATAGGCTACTATAAGTTGATAGCCTACCAGCCCTTCATCTTGGATCACTAACACCTGGAAAGAAAGGTGGACACACCACCTTCAAACTCTTTCCCAAACGCTGAACCTATGTCCAGGGCTGTTGAAAGGATACCCAACAAGATTCTCGGACTCCAAATTAAAACACTTCAAAGAAAATCGAACCTTGCATATTCAAAGAATACGTGGTGGTTTCTTCAAGTTCTCGACACGTTGTTAGTGGGCCGTAAAATCATCTCCGGACTGGGCCTAAAAACGCTCCATGGTCCCTGGCCTGTCAACCCAACTGCCATACCTTCGGGAATAGAGCTCAGGCAACTTTTCTGGGTGTCCTACCGCTGAATTGTCTCTTCAAAGGCGTTGTTCGCATCGGCTCTTTGATGCACTGGTGAGGCCTAATTAGCATCTGTGGTATGCATCTGTGGTGTGGTGCAGCTGTGGTGCAGAGGAGCGGACCGTAGGCCGTCCATTATAGGCCTACTCTACCACTGCTCGATTTTTACTCCACCAATGGTAGTTGGCCCATCAACACTGGAGGACCTCTATCATCAAGTGGCTGCTCGAGGAATTCTCGGACATTTAATCCTCCATAACCTACTAGATCTTAGAGGCCATGTTCGCCCCGTTAGCTCAGTGGTTACCCGCTCGACTCAAGATCACGCGGCGATGGTTTGACTCTCGGGGTGTGCGTTTGAGCAACACATTTCAGGACTGCTCTCCATTCAGTGGCACCTAATGGATGGAATAATTCCCCAGCAACAACATTTCAACAATTCAAATTCGACTGATCGACTTGTCGTTTCTAAACTCATGGCTGGTCGATAAATATTCAACATGAGTAAACAACAGCAAGTAAATTGAGCTACTAAACCCTGCTTTGAGTTTCAACTTTTGTTTCTCACTAAATTAAAAATTAGCAACAAAGACCGACGATCGGAAACTTCACTCTGTCAATCTTGGTGACCGGGCCTGCGCCAGTGATTCAAAGTTTCTACAGTTATGCAAAACTGCCAGGATTAAGCTCTGCAAGAAGCTTTCCCAGTCTGAGGATAAAAATTTAATCAATCAATCAACTTTTTTGTGAAATTAGTCAGAATGAGTTGTGTTTTTCTACCTTTGGCAACGCTGGTCCACAGAGACTAAAATCAGAGTTGCCACATCACGTTTACGACCATGGCCAATAGATTGCAATGTAGTAGTTTTGTGAAAAAATTAAAGTAATATTTAGATTTTATAAGCATTCAAAAGATCATGTTTTCTAATGCTTACAACTATGATTTTTTTCTTGGGTTAGCATTAAAACTGAAGTGCGGTTTAAATTCTCATACAATTTTGATAAACATTTGAGAAAACACCAAAATCTCTTCCCGACACAAAATTGTCAAAGATTGGTTGTTCAAACAAATGTTTTAAACCTAATGACAGTTTATGTTATAACCAGGGACTGAGATCCCTAGTTATAATACAGAAACAAGAGAAGTGATAAAAAGCCCACTGAATGAGAAATTAATTATAAAAGTGTAGACTTAATACCTTCGCTTATATGATCAAGATGTATTTTTGAGAATTGGATACAATCAATCAATCAATCAATCATTTTATTTTTTGTCATTAACGCGTTCGGGACGAAAAAGATACTAACTGCAAAAATCGATATAAACCTACCAGCACGTTAATGAACGGGAAAAGGTGGCAAAACCGTGAAAGGTTTAAAACGTGCCTGAATGAAAAATTATGTAGTACGGTAGGCTATATATCAGTAGTTAGCACGGCCACAAAACCAAAAAAAAAACAAATAGCAAAAAATAAAACAAAAACAGAGAAGCACACATGTAGTTATGAATGACAGCCTAATGAAAAGTGTTGTGGATTGAATTTGCCAGTTCCAATATTGATGTGGATGAGCAGTCATACACAAATACTTTGGCTAAGCCCACTTATTAGAATTTAAAAAGCATATATTAACTGGTAATTTAGTTTTATCATTAATTTATATGGATAAAAATGAGGTTAAGATTTTTTTTTGCCTTCAAACGCCTCTGAACGATGACATGATTTGAGCAAAACAATTGCAACCTTTTTTGGTCATCTGGCAACTTGGATACCACCACACAAAAACTACTTAGGTGATTTTTTCTTCCGCCACATGTCTTGCGAACTCGTTTGGAAATTAGTTTTCTGCCAAATTTTGAGAGATTGCTGCTGAAGTGCACAAAAAGAAAAGGTTGAAAATTCAGGTATTGGAATACGGTGTATTGATTCTTGGAAGGTCAGATCTGCCTAGACACTGCAGGTTATTCAGAGTATGTTTTGTTAGTTGCAGTTGTCAGCTTTCTAAGAAAATATGCATAGCCTAGGTCTAGTTTACGGTTAGAATACGTACATGTTTGTATTTGCAAAGAGACTGTAATATGTGCATTAGATTTATAAACGGATTTTCCAATAAGCAGATAGTTTGCAGTTTATGTATTATTTTCACACTTGAGAACAAATTCACACACACACACACAAAAGAAACAACCATGAAGACGCTGTTGTGTTCTGGAGGAGTAATCAGCCATTAGTTAACTCAAGAGTAGTTCTTATTCAATAGCTAAACATTTCAAAAGTTTTTGTAGACTTATGTAATAGCAATATCATTCAAATGCCAGATTGCTCAACCACCAGCTATTTCAGCATGGATCCTGCAAAAGTGGTGACTGTTTTGGAGGGAACGATGAATCCTGAGTTAAGAAAAGCAGCTGAGGAACAGCTTGATCAAGTGGGTGGCTGATTGTTCTTTTTTTAAGGTAACCTTAGGTTATAGTGCATAAAGCTTGCCTCCTTTTGTTGGCTATTGCACAACACAGAAGAGAGCTGGTTTTAATATAATTGTAGTTCGTCAGTTTCTGTGTTGACTTGTATGGTGCTTTAAATAGTATGAAGCATGCAAGCAAAGTTTGATAGAACCTTGGTTCAACAGGCTACTGCTCTGCTGTATTCTATTTCTTGGCAAACTGGATTGGAATTTTAAGCAGGTCATTCGATGATTAATTGGTTATGTTTTTCTACTGGTTCCAGTTGTCTTTTGTGCTGCATTTTTAATTGTACTAGGGTGACAGCTGACATACATAGATGACCTTGCAGGTCTTTCGTTGCCATCCTGTTGTGCTGATAGACACTCAATTTGTTTGTACTTCTTGTTTGTTTATCTCCAATAAACTGAACTGTACTATATGCAGCCTAATCTTCATCAAACCTTCATTCCAATCGATTGCAGATGCACAAAGTACCTGGCTTTACTCCACTGCTTCTCCAGTTAATAATGTCAGATGAGGTAGCCATGCCTGTCCGACAGTCGGGAGCTATTTATCTCAAGAACATGTGCACTCAGTGGTGGCACGACCGTGTCGACAAAGATGATGTCCCAATTCCTGATGTCTTTAGCATTCAAGAAAATGATCGAGTTATGATTCGTGACAATGTTGTCGAGGCCATCATTCATGCTCCAGATATTATCAGGTAATGCTTAATTAATTATTTATTTCACAACAAACACCTATTTCACATCAAACATTCAAGCTAGATAATCCAGATGCTGCTGGGATGATTATGAAGTAGGTTTGGTTTATGCAGTGGACTTTGTGTTCTGCACTTATAGATAAAATTGAGGCAGTGGGCCGTTCTTTCAAACCAAGTTCTTCCATATCACAGGCCTGCCACATTTCTAAATTGTTGGACCATGATTTTGATTTTTTGTGCAAACACCTGTAGTAGGGTGGTCCTCAAATGTATGCAAAAATTTCAAACTTAAAAAATTGTAGTGCACACACTTCTAGTTGGTTCCTTTTTATATAAAAACATTTCCCTGAAAGTTTGAAAGATTTTGATAAAGGTTTAGAGGTGCCAGATTACAGGTGAAAATTTAATAAATTGAGCGATTTACGATACCCACCCAAGATAATGTAACATTTGCAATTGTACTTTAAAAAGACATAACACATCATGACAGAGCAAACAATAAACATGAGAAAAATGATATGTAAGAATACCGTACTCTCATCCAACTCTGCAGCAGGAAACACTGATATTACTGAAAAACTAGAAGACGTTGGAGCTGGTATACAAGTCCCCCCCCCCCCCCCCCCCTTGGCAACTCATGACAAAGGGGAATTGACCAAAACATGTGGATTGAAGTGTGTCAACAGTAAAGCAAAGGTAAAGTAGTTTCACCCTACCCATATGTTTGGTCGAGTCCTGTCTTTGTCATGAGTTACCAGGGGGGGGGGACTTGCATACCAGCTCCAAGAAGTTTAACTCGCAACAAGATTAACTAGTGCTTAATAAAGATAAATACATAATACAATTCAGTCTGTGGACTGGTACACTTTCTGAAGATTTTTTTTTGCTGCAAGTCGGAAGAACATGCCGGTGCTGTTTCACAACTTGCAGAATGTATTGAATTTGCTCTTCATCTTTCGTTAATACATTGTTAAAATTTTGCATCAAAGCAACACATCTTTCGGCAAAGTCATTGATTACATGGAGCCCACCAACAATAGCTTGCGCTTTCTTATAGTTGTCATCAACATTCCATGATGTGATTTCCACCTTCAGAAAGTCACATGGTAAGTTAAGAATCTGGAAAAATCTCATGGTGTTTGATGTGACAAAGTGCGACAGATCTTTTGATGAAATATCATCTGGTACTCGAGAAAGACGCTTTGAAGGAAGGTGTACTGCTTTGATGAGTTAACGCGGATACCATGGCGTTTTTTGAGTAACAGAAACAGCATCATTAAAAAATGCCAGGCTCACAAGTTCTTCACTTATACCCACAAGTGCCTCGAAAATGTTTTCATGGCTTTTTGCGATAAACCTGCATCATGTTGCTCATACTCATTTACCGTTTTCAAGAGCACCAGGTCATGTCGTGGTGCACATTTAGCTAAAGGTCCTGTGAACCATGATTTTACATACACCTTCAAAACAAACAAAACAAATCGCTTTAAACCACGTTGCTCCTAACTTGACAAATCAAACTGCATTCGAAATAAGCAGATTTTGAGTGCATATACAGCAGTTGCCATCCATCTGGCACGATGAAGGGCGCCAGGATGACAGAATCGAATTCCAGGTGGTGGTGTTCCATTGAGGATTATGACCGATAATTCTTGGTAGTCTCTTGGATGATTATTGTTATGCAGATGGTGGATACAGAACTGTATAATTTCATCAGAAAAGCTGCTGTCATCTTTTTCCAATGTCACATACCCATCTTTATTCAATGTACTCCATTTTGATTTAAATCGCTTAAAAAGGAGAATGTCTGGTCCAGATGATGGCCCAAGGCATGTCAAGAATGCTTTTTGGAATATTAGTTCCAGAATATGGTGACAAGCCAGATGAAACATGTCCTTGTTCAATTCTTATAAAATTAGGACACAAGCACCAGACTTCTGACCAGTATTGCTGAATCGAACTAGCTTTAGCTGAGTCTAGAATATCTGCTCAACTACAGACAAAGCTTTGGTAGCTGGTGTGACATACGGTAATTTTATCTACTGTTAAAACTATCAACATGGCAGCCAAGTAATGGTGATCAGTGAAATGGAACAACATCATGCTGATAAAAATAGATTAACCCAGTTTAAAAGAGGACATTGCCCACAACTATATCAACAGTTGGATAATACAACTTCAGTGTGTCAAGTATGGTTTTACAGACTGTACCTTCCCAATTCCCATATATTCGCATAGGGAAAAAATCTGAATTTTCAAAGTAAATCTGGCACCTCTAAACAAAGTTCAATCTCTCTGAAATTTTTACAGGGTCCATTTTTGATCATTTGGAGATGTTTTGGGTTGTGTCACATTGCATTTTCTAAAATTCGGTTTTCGGGACCACCCTAACCTGTAGCAGTGATAGGGTTTTAGTACATGATTGGGGTTGTTTCGGTGGCTATTGCCTATTGGTGATTTGTTTTAAAGTTTTTTTCAGTTAGTTGTCTTCGTGGTGCTAGAATCATTCAATTGCTGCTTTCTGACTGGCATGGCAAAATGATTTGTTTGAATTATTATCAATACATTTGATTTTTCAGGAGCCAACTAACTGTGATTGTGAGCAACATTATAAAGCATGACTATCCTGAAAAGTGGCCATCGGTGATTGACAAGATATCTCTTCATCTTCAATCCGACAACCATCGGGCCTGGATGGGAGCACTTATGACTTTGTACCAGCTTGTTAAAAATTATGAGTAAGTTTCATCCGCTACTTCGTCTTCATGTGGCCAGAAATATTGTGACCTTTTGAACATCACCTTGGCATTCTAAGGAACCACTCGCATAGTTGACATGAATGTTTCCATTTGTGTAGTTGTTTCACTGTCCAGCGGGTTTTATTACCTGAATGTTCAGTTGTTCACACTGACCCCAGTTCAGAGTTCATGGATGGCAGGTTGTGTTTAAAGTTTTTCTTTTCTTTTTTATGAAGATAATATGAGGTTGCTTGTAGGTTCAAGAAGATGAAAGAACGAGGACCTCTTATCGCTGCAATGAAGATATTCTTTCCTGTTATGCTTCAGTTGTTTCAAAGATTTATTGATGACAACTCGGCCACATCCACACTTTTGCAGAAGCAGCTTCTTAAGATCCTGTATGCTCTCGTCCAGGTAGCGACATAACCAGTGATCAATACTAGGGTGGAGTGAAAAAAATTTTTTTTTTCAAATCAAAAAATCAGATTAACCAAAAGTGGCGTATGGACCTAAAATCAACTTCTGAAAAGGTTTTGGGTTTGTACCACCTACACCCAGGTGGCCCATAATTTTTAAAGGTCATCCGAGGGTTAAATTTCATGAAAATCCCATAATTTGGAAACCGGTTAAGCTAGAATGTTAGTTTTTGGCTTAAAATTTCCAGAAGGTCCATGTTTATATATGCTCTAATGCAACTTTTGTCTCTATTTTAACTACATAAGCTAATAACAATAAAAAATGACATTTTAGTTTTAGTTTAAACTAAAATGTCAATTTATTAGAGACAAAGTCATTTATTATTATTATCAGCTTATGTAGTTAAAATAGAAACAAAAGTTGCATTAGAGCATATTATAAACATGGACCTTCTGGAAATTTTAAGCCAAAAACTAACATTCTAGCTTAACCGGTTTCCAAGTTATGGGATTTTTATGAAATTTGACCCTCGGATGACCTTTAAAAATTATGGGCCACCTGGGTGTAGGTGGCACAAACCCAAAACCTTTTCAGAAGTTGATTTTAGGTCCATACGCCACTTTGGGTTAATCTGATTTTTTGATTTGAAAAAAAAATTTTTTTCACTCCACCCTAATCAATACTCACGAATCATATCATGAATGGTGTGTTTACAATGAACACTGCGATCTCAGCTCATTTGTGAGCTTTGCAAATATATTTGACCTGTTAGGAACGGTTTGTTATGTGTAGAATGGTTTATTCACATTTGCCTCCTTTAACGTCACCTTTCAAATTTTGGTCTCATCCTTCCACGTTAAACGAATTTCCTCACAATATAACTGAAGTGTCCTCTCTTTGTAGTATGCTCTCCCTGTTGAACTCTTCAATGAAGAGACCATGGACCAATGGATGAAGCTTCTACGGGCCACCGTTGTGCGCCCTCTGCCGGAAGATACTTTACAGGCAAGTTTCCACGTGAGGATTGCGGCTGCAGTAACACTGAACTAACTGTTTTCAGTTTATTTACTCTGTGGCAGCACTGAGTTACGTAATCACATCACCCGCTATGGGTTGTTCCAACACCCACTAATAATAAAATCATATGACACGTGCAGGTTGAAGAAGACGAACGCCCGGAGCTCCCTTGGTGGAAATGCAAGAAATGGGCGATACACTTCCTGGCAAGGGTCTTTGAAAGGTTTCAATTTATATCGCATTATGTTATCATCTTTCAAAAAAGCGAGTGCATGTTTTGACTTCGGAATCTTCACTAGCTTGTGCCCAGACAGCAATTCAGTCGTTTTTGTACATTGATTCAACGTCTGCAGACTGATTTGCTGTCTGGTTATATGAAGGCTGAAAATAACCCAGCTTTCTATCATAACCAGACATACCGGTAGTGCTGGTATTCTATTTGTTGTGTTGACGTTGCGTGGTCTGAATCTTCAATATAATCCCCACTCAATCATTTGACTTTGGTCAAGGCCCAGCAATGAATTCCTCCCATTCGTTCCAGGTACGGAAGCCCAGGCACGGTCATGAAGGAATATAACGAGTTCTCGGAGTTCTTCCTCAAGAGATACTCAGGTCAGTGCCGACATGATAATGGTAGTGACGGTCTTCGATTATTCCGTCATTTTTATCTGCCTGGTGTAACTTGAAGTTTGAGATTGCTGTTTCACATGTTATATCTTGGACGAAAATTCTGGTTACATAATTCATGTTCATTAACTTTTCCTTCACTAAATCTTTGAAATGATTGAAACGTGTCCATCGCAGCCACATGATGGTGGTCTTGTTGTTCCAGTGGCCATTGTCCAAGTGACTCTTAAAGTTATGGGGGAGTACCGCTCCGGTCACTACGTGTCCCCCCGTGTCCTACAGCAGTGTCTGCACATCTTGGAACAGTCGGTGAGCCACGCCATCACGTGGAAAGTCATAAAGAACCCTTACCAGGTACCACTAGGTGACATCAGTGTTGCGTATTATATCCAATGTATGCGTCACTTTAGTTAGGGATGGATGGGTTGAGTTCGTTGCATGGAATACCATGGAAATACTTCTCCATCATCGGAGATATCTGTCTCACTCCGCGGATGGACAGCGCGAGATAATGTTTTTTCTAAGTTCCCGATGACCAATCAAAGTTGTTTGATCCCTCAGTGTTCACATACATTGCGCTTACACCAGTAACGTCCTCTATGTACTCTCATGTTGTTGGTGTTGCATGAATGCTCTCACATGTCAAGCTCGGTTTTATCACCAATGGGACTAACCTGTACCTGGTGACATTGGTAGGATCTGTTGAAGGACATCGTCTACCCTCTCATGTGCTTTACTGATGAGGATCAGGAGATATGGGACGATGACCCTCATGAGTACATCCGGTTGAAGTTCGGTGAGTGTGTTCGCATGGTGGCGCTGCATCGACCTTATTGTTTTTACTTTTATTTGAATGTTTGTGTTCAACTCCTTCATGGGCGACGATGCTGACTTTCCTTCTAGTTCTCACCCAGCCATTGTGACGTTGTTTGCAGATGTGTTTAAAGATTTTCTATCACCCTCTAGCGCCGCCCAGTGCTTCATGCATTCGGCTTGCACCAAACGCCAGCAGGTGCTACAGAAGACGATGGGATTCTGTTACGGGTGAGGTTCATTTCTTTAAGTTCAGTTTTGTTATATTTGCTCCGAGGAAGTCTATAGTTAAAGGAGTACACGTTAGATATTATCAACACTACAATAAAACTGCTCAATGCCAAGTTAAAAAAGTGGAGCAGGGCGAATTACACCAAACATAGTTGGTACTTTCCAAAAAACCTTACAGCCTGTTTTATGCTTGTTGGGATCATCAGAAAATTCTTATTTAAATACAATAGAATAGTTGGAGGAGTATATCCCCGATTTCTCCTGCTAGAATGTTTATTCCTGGCAGTTTGATATGGTTTGAACTAGTGACGCAGGCCTGGATTGAAAAAAGTACCCGCTTGTTGAAGCATTGCCAACTGTTTCCTCGTCATTAAGCAAGGAAATGCCACTTTGCTCATGCAAAAATTACTTTTTATCTGCCATTTCTATAGAGGCAGAACATAGACTTCCATTAGAGCGGGCGGAATATTGCTGTTACAGGAAATGTACACGATTGCTAGGTGGCCTGGGCCACGATTCATTACTCGATGGACCACTTCACTTTATTTTCCACATTAACTGGGCAACTTGTTTTGTCGCACGATGCGCCTGCCCACCTCCTTGCAACCAGGGGACGTCGGTTCGATTCTTAACCAAGTTACTTTTATTTCTGGCAGTATTTTGACGGCATCTGGAACCATGAACGCTGAGAGCTCCCGGAAGAAGGATGGAGCTCTTCACATCATTGGATCCCTGGCGGACACACTGTTGAAAAGGAAGATGTACAAAGATCAGTTGGAGTTGCTCTTAGTTACCCACGTGCTGCCGGAGTTGAAGAGCCAGTACGGCCACATGAGGGCGCGGGTGAGAAGGAGCCGACACCACAACTAATCCATCGGCGTATATTCAATTAGTACAACTTGGAATATTCTTTCTCGTAATGTGTTGCAAATGCATTTTATATTTCATATAGTACTGGAGGCGTACTTCCATTGCTAGAAGGATTTGTCTAAGCTCAGAGAATTTATAGCACATTGTTTGCGCATTAAGAGCACCCCGTGCAACGTCGTATAGAGTAACTTCGTCATGTCAGTTGCCTAGCAACGATCGAAAGTGACGTTGCAGCTGACGTCATGCATTTCGTGCAGGCGTGCTGGGTGATTCAACGCTTCAGCGAGGCCAAGTACAAGAAGAAGAACAATGTGATCGCGATGGCGGATGGGATTAGACAGCTCCTCATCTCGGATACCCAGCTCCCCACCAGAGTTGAGGCCGCCATGGCTTTGCAATCCTTCCTGAACGGACAGGAGATCGCCGAGAAGCATTGCATGCCGCAGGTCCAACAAATCATTCAAGGTGAGTGAGCAGATGAAAGCTAAATGGTTTCCGTTTAATCATTGAATATATTAATTTATGTGCTGGATGCTGCAAGCTCATGTGGCCGTCTGTGTTGCCTTCTCGCAGTGCACGTCATTGGTGAAGTTACTTCGCTTCCACCATAAAATTGGTTTTCTACGAACTTATTTCACTTTCTGCCGAATCAGATGCCGCCACGTGTTGCTTGTGCATTCCTTTGCTGCTAGGTCTTTGGACCAACCACAGCGTAACGGCGTCCGACTAAAAAGAAGGTTATCAGTGCACACTGGCGTTGTCTTCCTCATGCTGACGTAATCTTCTTTGTTGCAGCTCTCCTGCAGCTGGTCCACGACACCGAGAACGATGATCTCACAACCGTGGTACAAAAGGTCGTCTGCTTGTATTGCGAGCAGATCATTCCATACGTTGTCGACATCACACAAAACCTGGTATTTAAACGTTGTTTTAACATCAGATTTGCATCTCACGTTGATTGTTGATTGCGTCGCTCGCTCCATGGTCGCGTTGCAACTTGTTATTATTTCTTGCTCGAGACGAAAGCAATAACTTAAAAAACGTTTAACACTTAATCCCAGCGGAAAAGAGTTCAAGTAATAATCTGGTGACATATCACCCTTTTCCAATCTGCCTTGAGCCAGCATGGAAGCAGTACGGCTCATAAAATCACATGGAACCCTGTCAAGTAACCCATGTTGATGCGCAATCTGCTGCAAGCGGAGATAGCGAATGATTATAATTTGTTGAAACGTTAAAGTGCTGGCTTAGGTCATCGCGTCACGATGAAGGTTCCCGGATGAATAATTTCAACCTGATGTCGTCTTCAGACGTTAACCTTCCTTAAAGTCTTGGAGAAAGCCACCAAAGACGAAGAGGAGGGGTCCGGTGCAGGAGATACGAATGATAGCAACGATGATAAGACTGTGACTGCCATGAGCATCCTGGGAACAATCGAAACGATCCTGGACATGATGGAAGAGGAGAGAGAGATCACCATCCAGTTGGAGGGGATTATTGCTCCTCTAGTGGCTCACATCCTCAAGAACAGACTGATCGGTGAGCCAAGATGATTTGTGGATTGCTTTTGTCCTGTGGCTTTTAGCTTTCCAAAGCGATCCAGTTTTAACTGTACGCCCCATGTTCCGACGTGTTGTTCCATCACAATGGACTTTTTTGAGATAACCAGTGGGAGTTTCCCAAAGACACATCTCCAACATTTGTGTTTCAGATTACTACGAGGAGATTCTTTCACTGATGTACTCACTGACTTGCCAAGCAATCTCTCCCCCAATGTGGGACGCTCTCCCCCTCATTGCTGAAGTGTTTGAGGTGAGTTGGTGACTGCTAATCGTGGAATGTCATGCAGTTGTAATATTTGTCAACACTTATTGCAATAAACTGTTGTTTTTTTTAAAGTTTTTTTTGAATCGCCAAAAACGAGCAGAATTGTTGGTGAATTCATGGAAGTTTGAAAGTTTACTCGAAACCACGAGCGATGCTGCAAAGTGAAGTCTAC
The DNA here is from genome assembly GCF_918807975.1 of Aplidium turbinatum. NCBI lineage: Eukaryota > Metazoa > Chordata > Ascidiacea > Aplousobranchia > Polyclinidae > Aplidium > Aplidium turbinatum. Next base: position 22,789,819 of record NC_137486.1, on the reverse strand, counting down.
TGAAATTCTCACTGCCACTAGTTCGGCATTGTTAACTTGAATAAAATAATTGGCTTCCTCGATGCGGCTCACTGGCTCCTTTTGATATCGATTGAGCACACTCATGTTAATTAGGCATCTTCCAAATGCTTCCACCTGGGAACTCTCTGCGTGTGAAGAAGTTGCAGTGTTGACAGCAACGCTGCGTTTATGTCATAAGTTTTCTTGTTCTCATTAATCACATTGCTCTTTCATCCCCTTCTTCCTCAGGATGATGGATTTGACTACTTCACCGAGATGATGCCATGCCTCCACAACTTCTGCACAATCGGAGCTCAAACCGTGATGTCCACCCCCAAGTATCTGGAGATCATCTTTTCGATGTGTAAGAAGGTAAGTGTTGCCGCTGTGTTGCGCCCGAGAGCATAGCCGAAACAATTATTTGTCAAGCAAGATTCCAATTTAAAAATTTGTAACCCATGAAGAGTCGTCGTGTGAGCCTCTGGGGCCGAAGGTCCATCCTTTTACCACCCCAGATTCACGATGTTTTCGGACCATGACGAGTGAAGACAGTGGATTATTTCTTAAGTTTTACTGAATTACAATTGGGCGGTAACTTCCATAGCTGGTAGTGGATGTTCAACTCCAGCGGTGTGTTCATTTGAGCAACAATGCCAACATCGGTGGTTAGGTCACCATTGTAAATGTTTGTGTGATTAGATTCTGGACACAGAAGAGAATGAAGATTCGGCCTCCCACGCGGCCAAGTTGCTTGAAGTGATCGTCCTCCAGTGCAGAGGAAACATAGATCAGGTCAGTTTGATGGTTATTTGACGTCAATTGTTTCAACTTTTGTGTTGGTCTAACGTTACTTTTGCAAAACAACTACACTCACACGAAATGATTCTCATTAGAAAAGTGAATTCAGTGTTTTCAAGTCATGCTCGTGTGAAGTGACACTAAGTAACGTAATGATACGTCATGGATGTGCTTCAAAAACGTTGACAATCACCTCATTGTTTAGTGTCTTCCTTCATTCGTGGAAACGGCGCTGTCCAGACTGACGAAGGAAGTTTCTTCCAATGAGCTACGAACCATGTGCCTTCAAGTGGTGAGTGTTACGTCACACGCACCCGGATGTAGCTGGCACACGTGTCACGTGTTCTGTTATCAAGTTGCTCGTAGGTTGAGGTGTTTGCATCCTCATCATGAGGAGCGGGTTCCCTTTCCTGGGTGAACACAGCACCATATGGGCATATGAATTCCTCCATATAATCTTTGAGTGAGATCAAGAATTGCAGCTTGCAACGCTTTTGGGTCGCGCAGTTGGCATTCATGCCATCTTGTTAGCCAAAAGTATTCTTGAAATATATTCGCTCGTCGTGTCGTGTGAGCCCCTGGGGCCGAGGATCTTTCCTTTTGCCACCCTAGATTCACGATATTCCCAGACTACACCGGATTGATTGAGAAAGTCTCTTCGGAAGCTAAATCCTGATACTTTTTCATATTCATAGGGGCTAGATTATGAAGTTGGCAGCATAAAGATTCCATCTGCGGATTAATTCAATGCATGAGGCGGCTCTAGAACTGCTTACGCTCACGAGCTAGTGTTGCTCACGATCTAGTGTTGCTCACCTTTCTGCTATATAGGATTGTCAATGACGTCAGCTGTGTGTTGGTTCAGGTTGTTGCCGCCATCTTCACCAGCCCGACGCTCCTCACGCAAACCCTGGACAGCATCACCTTCCCCAACTCAAATGAAACCGTGTCCCAGCAATTCTTCCGTCAGTGGTTCACTGACATCGATCACTTCCTTGGGTATGTCGTCATAATTATCATGAATGAGAGTGATCTGAGAATCAGAGGACGTCATTGCTTGTGTCATCTCTGGTGACATCACCTTGATCCGTGTGTGAACGCTCTCTCACAGGATCCACGACAGGAGGGTTTGCGTCCTGGGACTCTGCACTCTTCTTAACCTCCCACAACGTCCTGCCTCCCTCGCCTCGTTGACTCCACAGATCATCCCATCCATCATCAAGCTCCTCCAAGGACTGGTCCGCGCTTATAAAGGTAACGTCAGATTCTATTGTTTGAATGACGTCATACCTGGTTGTGAGTGATGATCGTGAGTTGGAATGACATCATACCCGGTTGTGAGTGATGAATCGTGAGTTGGAATGACGTCATACCCGGTTTGTGAGGGTTGTTCGTGAGTTGGAATGACGTCATACCCGGTTGTGAGGGTTAATTGTGAGTTGGAATGACGTCATATCCTGTTGTAAGGGTTGATCGTGAGTTGGAATGACGTCATACCCGGTTGTGAGTGTTGATGAGCTGGAATGACGTCAGATCTGGTTTGATGCTAGGCCGATCTGATTTTAAGTGATCAATAATATTTGTTTTTAGATTATAATGACCAGGTGATGCCATCAAAGTTACAACTTTTTATAGAATGGGCATTTTCGACTAGTTGAGGTTTTAATGGATTCGCTGCCTCATGTTTGCAGCTCGGAGTAAGAAGTTGATCTTTGTTTTCTTCTCAGCTAAAGGAGAAGATGAGCACAGCAACAGCTCGGACTCATCAGAAGAGGAAGACTATGATGATGATGGAGCTTTCGACCATGAGGAACTCGCATCGGATGAGGATGAAATTGATGAGGAGTCCGCCGAATACCTTGAGATGCTCCAGAAAAAGGTGACGTCATCTCAGCGTCTGGAATGTTTCATGGAATGAAGTGGATGTGGAAATCTTTACACTATTCGTGCCTTCACCTCCCCTCAAAACATCCACAAGCATGTGTGGTTACCGGGGACAACTATTTCTCCGATCACATAATTGTCACCATGACAACGGTTAATAACACCAAGAGATGTTTAAAGTAACTTTCGATAATTTCCTCTGCGTTGGAATGGCTGGGACATTGAGATATCGCGATTCGCTGAGGTGGACCTTGACGTCACACTCTTACAGACGAGAGGAATTGTTTATGGCGAAGTGTCAGTTGCCAAGTTTAGTTGAGTCATGTCGATTTTATTTGAATAATCAAATAGTGATAAAGCCACTGAGGGACCTTGAAAGCAAATGAATGATTGTCGTTGGCCATCTGTACGGAAGGTGGCGCTGAACTTGCTATGTTTAGTTTTTCAATGAAAATCCTGCCGGAGAGGTCAGTCTTGGATCATAGTTCACCACAGTTAGCTTTCAATGTCCGAACGGCTTTGTTCATATTTGCTTATTCAAATAGAATTCAGTAGACTAGCAAGTCAGCATGCCGGCCTCAAGCTGATGAAGATTCTAGTTTGTTTTGCTTCCAAATGAGAAGGTTATTGATAGATTGTAATTTTTCTTGCTCCCGAGCAGGAGAACGCTCCGGATGATGACTCGATCTTCTCGGACGAGGAGACGGATCTAGAAGGCTTTGCGACCTTCCTCGAGGCAGCAGACGATGACACGGAAGAGTTCAGTGTGTTCAAGGCTAGAATGCATGGTAAAGAGTAGGCATGGCAACTCTTAGATAGTCGCGCACCAACAGCTGTCTTTTTGCGAAGTTAAGTTTTAGTTATAAATGGTGGAGTCTGAATATGTTGTGTGTGACGTCATTGTCTCATCATCCATTGATAGATTGTGAGTTTATGTTTATTAGGTCTATAGGGTGAATCACTCGGTGGTTCCACTGTTTCTTAGTCAGAAACAAGTTCTGCAGGAGATCTATGTCTATAGAGTTGTGGATAATGTGAAGGAATTGAAATAGTCAGAGATCAAGCTGTGAAGGAGTCGAAACACAGGGATGAAGTGGTGCTGGAGGCCGAATAGTCAGGGATCAAATTGTGCAGGAAGCAGAACATTCAAGGATCAAGCTGTGCAAGAGGAACAGTCAGGCATCAAGTTGTGCAGGAGGAAAAATAGTCAGGGATCAGGTTGTGTAGAAACAGGAATAGTCAGGGATCAGGTTGTGCAGGAGGAAGATCAATCAGACATCAATTTGTGCAAAGGGAAGAGCAGTCAAGGATCAAGTTGTGCAGGAGGAAAAATAGTCAGGGATCAAGTTGTGCAGGAGGAGCAATCAGAAATTTAGAATTCAGTTTGTACAGGAGGAGCAATTAGAAATCAAGTTGTGCAGGAGGAATAGTCTGATTAAGCAGTCTGTTTGTGCAAGAGAGGGAACAATTAGGAATCAAGTGTGCAGGTAGAAGAGCATCATAGATCAAGTTGTGCAGGAAGAAGAATTGTCAGGGATCAAGTTGTGCAGGAGGAGGTACAGTCAGGCATCAAGTTGTGCAAGAGAGTGAACAGTCAGGGATCAAGTTGTGTGAGAAGAAAAATAATCAGGAATTAAGTTATGCAGGAAGATCACTGATAGTTCCAGGAGTAGAACACTCTGGACACAACATTGATCATTAGGCTTCAGGAGGATGTTGAAGTGTTATAGAGTAGTTGAGTGAGATGCAGATGTGGAGACGTAAATGCCCAGCCACTTCCTCTTTAAACTCATCCTTTCATGAGCTTCTTTTCACTGTGATCACTTCGTTCAGGAATTTGATGACGATGATCCAGATTTAGACTACGAAACTCTTCTGGAGGAGTTCAATACTGTTCTCGAAGATGAAGAGGAAGAAAATCAGCCAGATGAATTCATCACTTTCAAAACCGTCTTTTCTTGTAAGAACCCGACTAACCAATCTGTGACGACACTACTGGATTGTTTGCATGGCAACTCATCAAAATTGCTTTATTGTTGTTGAGCCAACTGCTCAGCGATGGTGTTTTTCGTAGTCGATATTCGTTTTTCGAAATTTGTGTCGCACTTTCGTGCTACTTACAGGAGAGACCACGAGAAGTTGATCCCCCTTCCTGCTGTAGCTGTCTATTTCTGGATCGTAATAAAAAGAAACTTTTGTTCCATCTAGAAGTTGATGCTGGAAGGATTGGTTGGATGAGGGAGTTTGCCTCATCATTTGTGTTTGCAAACTTACAAAACGAGCCTTAGCCCGAAACTTGGTGGCAAACTCAACAAAGCGTTTCTTGTGATGACGTTTGTGGTGTTTATGTTCGATTGTTTGTTGACGTCATAAGGCTTACCATTGTTCATTTTGTTCAGCACTAGAGTCACGTGACCCGGAATGGTACGCGTCATTGTTGTCCGGGCTGACCGACGAGGAACGTAGCGCCCTCCAGGAAGTGTATGTGCTCGCCGACCAGCGCCACGCTGCTGCAGGTAGGTGGTGGAAAAGAGCCATTGAAAGGATAATTTGGGCCCGTTACCAGTGGGATCATTTAAGATACTTCCAAGCAAACTGCTCTGCCGCAGTGTATATCCATAAACTATGCAACGTTTTCTTTAATTTTTTTCATCCCCCGGACCCTCCTGCCAACGCTACTGGTCATGACGTCATGTTTGTAACGTACGTTTCGTCGGTCACATGCTGTCAAACGAATTGGAATTTCACGTTTGTTCTGGACCTTGCAATTGCATGGCCAATCACAAAACTGGCGATGACGTAACGAATTGGTTAACATTTTAATGTGGAAACGTCACCGCCTTAAATCAGCAACGCTGATGGTTTGAAGGTGGAAGACTTGTACATGTTGCCACAACATTTTAAATATCAAATGTAGTTTAGTTGTGTTGAACTTCTGCTTAGCGTTGCAAACAATGTTTACAGATCTATAGATTCCCCTCTGAAACATGCCCGTGCCAGTATTTGACTCGGGACTGTGTCGTCATCGACTAATTGTTGCTTCTTTGCAGAATCAAAGAAGATAGAAAAGACGGGTGGATACCAGTTCGCGACCACTAGTGTGCCAACAACCTTCAACTTTTCCTCTTCCAGACCACCCACTCTCTCCCCCTGAACCCCCGGTCGGACCGGGGGGCCCCCTCAACCCAAGGTTGATATTTATTGAATGACCCGAGGCGCCATCGCAGCTGGCTCCGGTTTTATTATAAAAATTTATCGAGTTCGTGGCATGAGTCAGCAGTTTCTATTTTGCTGACTAATTGCCAACGAGTTCTATTGCAAAGTGACGTCGTTGAAATTTGATCATTCTGGTGCTTCCTGTACTGCGCATTTCATTTTATTGGCTAGCACAAAAGATTACTTCATGGCTCTCTTTGACGTCACCCTTCTGATAACTTGGTGACGTCATGGTAACCTGATAACTGGAAGACTCCTGGTTTTCAGACCTCAATGTTTGTAAGGATTGTAAGGAAGCGAATGATTCTCCTTGAAATAACTCACCACTTTTGTATTCACTCTGTTGCCCTGAGTTGCCACTTCACTGAGCCCCTCCATGGCAGTGTTGCCATGGCATACGTAAATTTGGCTCGTTGTTAAACTGGATCGTTAGAACTTTGGTCATTTTTATCTCTTGTACATTTGGTTGGTTGAAATGTTGCTTTTGAGTTTCGTTCAATTGACCATCTGGTTGCCTCTTACCACGTTTGTTTGTTTGTTGAGCTTAGCGCAGTGCCTTACATCCGGGTATGTCGTACCTCCAGGTCGGGCAGTAATTCAAACAGGGAGACAACTGGAATACAATTAAGAATCCACAGTTCAAAAGACGAGTCTTCAAATCAAAATTGTATATCAATGGCGCCACCGCCCGGAATCGTAGACGTCAATAAACTTATCAGCGAATTCGACGATTGGATTTGAAAAGGAAACTTTCAAAACATTTTGCCACCAGATGTTTAGTTCATCATCATCATCATCCAAATTTGGTTTTGTTCCCACTAGTGGGGGTGGCCGATTCTTTCCTCACAGCCTTCACTCCTATTCTCCGTCTCTTTCTGTCCATCGCGTCTCTTTATTGGACGTCCCCGTTTCGTCTTACCATCTATCTTTAAAGTTGATGTCTTTCGTAGAAAACTTCCTCCCCCCTTTAGGGTGGCCTTTTGTTTAGAATTTTGTCGGTGCCAAATGTTTAAAGTGTTTCATTTGGTGAAATATATCACATGCAAAATAATTTTAAAAGATTCTCTTGTTTAAAGGTAGCTTAAACCCTCTTATTTAATTAGTTGCATAAAAGTAGTAGCCAGTTACTTTAGTGCACTGAATTTTTGTTGATTTCACTATTGTGTTGTAAATATCAATATTTTCCTCCATTTTGTTGAAAAATGCAGCTTTTAGCACCTGACGTAAAATCTAGACCAGCCAGACCTATATAATGTATTAAAGTTGGATGGGAAGCCAAACATTCTGCATTTTTTGTTACTTAAATGAAGCTTTTACCATTTGTGGTTTATGGGATATCAACGTTGGGGTCATTTGCTCACCTGCAGAAAATTGAAGGGCCTTGAACTACTGTACCTCAAAACATAAAACCTATTTTGCATGTGATATTTTTCACCAAATGAAACATTTTAAACGCTTAGCACGAATAAAATTCAAAAAAAGTGTTCTGACGACTGCCCTAATATCTGCACCATCTTACTCGTTTACTCTGGCAAATTGTTCAATAGTCTTCCTCATCTCTAACATATCCATCAGTTCTTTAGTCTCCCTCCTGTTTTTACCCCACACATCAGTCTACTGATCATCTCACATTGGAATGCCCAGCAACCAGCTTCAAGGATGATACCTCACAGCCCACCAATCCAACAATGTCCTCATGGATTGACAAATGAAAACTGCTTGGACTTACAGCGTCGTAGAAAACAACAAAACCCCACACATTGCACTCACCATTCCCCTTTCCGTTCTTTGAATTGCAAGTTCTCTCTCTTTCAGCACACATGTCTCGTTGCCGTACAATATTGCAGACCTCCGGTATACTTCGAATTTTTAACTTCCTCTTTTTCCTGTATCACAGTTTGCCTGAAATTTGCCCAACCCATTCTTGCCCTTGTCACTGCTGCTGTCCCCTCGTGTTGGCACATCTTGAATGTAGCCACTTCCTGATCACAATCATACACAGGCCAAGTTTGTAGCTTTGGTTCAAATACCAGGCTAACCGCTTTTGTGAAAAGAACACGATATCGCTTTATATTTGTCATTAGTAGTATTCCGAAACAATAAAAGATAGTGCCAGGAACAAGAAGCGACCAACCAGTACGACAATGAATGGAAAAGTGGCGAAAACGTGAATCCTGACAACAACGTGCTGTTTTAGATCCACAAACCATATCAGTTGCATAAAGAACGCGAATAAACTCACAAGGGAAAGCATTGTTGACGTGGCCACGGGGAGTATCGCGCTGTCTGTTCGGTTTGAGGTTCTGGGCGACATGAATCCGACGCAATGAGACGTTTGTTATGTGACTTGGGGCCAACGAGTTCTACGGAATCACAGAAGGATACTTTCCAGGAGATTTGTGTAACTCCACAACCTGGTGCGAACCTTGTCAGTTGTCATCGGACCATTAAAAACCAAAATGAAATTCCGTAGGGCAGTGGTTTTGACGATGACCGACTCCGGGGGAGAGTCGTCAACACAAGTTTGGCAACTTTCTCGCAAAAGCAACAAAATTACGATAAAAACACCGCGAGAGTCATCCCGCCTGCAGCGATCATCGACAACAGAATAAACAACGAAAGTATTAGATCGTTTGCATCGAGCTATAGATCCAGTTCAAGTAGTGGGACACTCGCGTGTACACCCCTGGGTTTTTTGCGGCACCGCATATATACCCCCATGACACCACTCCTGCAATGTACCAGCTCCCGTCCGTTCTGGGGCACATCAATGGTCCACCGCTGTCGCCCTGAAATTACGATGTCACAGTGTCAGATATAAATAAATATCTTGTTCTGTGACTAAATTCAAACGTCAGTTGACTTATGTGATTGATTGATTGTAAGAATCTCTGTGTTCAGACTGGGAAAGCTTTTTCGAGAGCTAAATCTTAGCAATTTCGTTTCGACGCAGGCCCGGTCGTAAATTTTTTTTCAAACAAACTTTCTGTATCATTTGCATATTTCTGTAAGTGTAGCTATTAGGCTACTGGCTACCGCGTGGTTTTCAAAGTCAGCAGCCAATTTCCGCCCTCCATGTCCAAATCTAATCATTGAACTTCAAAAATAAAATCGAAGCCTGGAGACACACCTATAGTCAAGTTTAAAAATATTGAGAAAAGAAATTGATTCTGGTCACTCTAAAAGTAAGATTTTCCGAATTGATTAAGAATTAACCCTAACCCTACTTTTTTTGAAAAGCTTTTCTGCACCGCAAAAATTCATATAAAAGAAGAAAAAAATGTCTTTGAAAAAAGTGTCGAACCGTTGTTCTCACTCACAACATTAGACACAAAATGAAACCACTGAACGAAAAATGTTTGCATTCACAGTTCACACGGTATTAATGTAAATGTGACAGTTCGTGGGAAACAATTTCGCGGCCCGGTCACCTAGTTTGACAGAATGAAGTTTCCAATTAACCAACTAAACTACGGTACCGTACCGAGACAATGATGAACCTACAAACTTTCACTTACCCTGCACGCATCGACCCCTCCTGCTCTGTAGCCAGCACAAATCATGTCATCCTCCACTAGACTGTAAGATCTCATGGAGTCGCTGCTCCTCCTGCATCTAGCGATGGATAGGATTGGAATGTCTCCTTGTTGGATGCTAGCCGGCTTCAACTGGGATGCATCTGTAAAATTATTTCAACTCATAACTGAGAAGAACTCTAGAGAAGCATTTGTAAGGGTGAGGTTCTCCGACAACTGAAACGATTTAACAACCATTCACTTCAGGTAAAATATTAACTGCCATGTGTTGACCTCTACAGTAAGTGTAGCTCGAGAAAGCATCGTACCGACCATGATTATGGAGCCTATCAAGGCAAGATTGTACGTTTTGTTGATGTTATTGCATATTCAACTGGTATCCCATCATGCAGTGCACACACTTCTGGTAAAACAAAACTAAGTAGGTAGTTTACTAAATATCCCTAAACTCGCCCTTTAATGTTTCTAGCCAAACCCCCCTCTAGTCACAATGGAATGTGATGGGAAACATTTTTCCCGCCCCGTTAGCTCAATGGTTACGCGCCCGGCTCAAGATCATGCGGCGCTGGTTCGACTTTCGGGGTGTGCGCTTGAGCAACGCATTTCAGGACTGCTCTCTATTCAGCGGCACCTAGTGAATGGAATAATTTCCCGCAACAACACTTTTTCAACAATCGGTAAACTTCACTCTGCCTATCTCGGTAACCGGCCCTGTGTCAAAAGCCTCTGTAAGTATGCAAAACTACCAGGAATAACCAATGCTGAGCTCATTAATTATTCGGTTAAGGAAAGCGATGTCAAGAAATTGTGATTGCTTATTGGCTTAGATTCGAACCAATGTCTTCTACTTGTCACCTAGCCTATATTTTTGAGCAAACTCACTTGTTTCTCCCCATCCCGCGATCCAGCACTTTGTTCCCGGGGGCGGGTTTTCCTCTCGCCCCTTGGGAAGGCAGATGGGGGAACTGACGTTGTCTGTCCTGATTGGAAACTTCAACTTGAGTAGAGCGATGTCGCGACGCGGAATGTCGTCAGCGAGGTTCGTGTAATTGTTCAGGATTGCGTGGACAATCTCCATTGTCTGGCTCGTGTTATCGTGTCCCAAGCGGCTGTGCTGCCCCGCCACCACTGTCCACCGTGTGTCGTTGTTTGGTCCGTTGGGTAAATCCCTGAAAATCGATCAAAGAAAATTGTGAACACAGCGGAGGAAGTGACGCGTCGTCGTAAGAGAGTGATGTCATTCTAGACTTTGAGGAAAAGTGGATGTGATACATTCGTGACAGAAATGAATCTGATTTAACTGGAAACGCATCAAGTACCTTGGCTGTTGGCATAGAATTCAATTCAATTTATTTTTCTTTGTAGGAAAACAACAGCAATGATAAAGTTACCAACAGTTTACGGGAATAAAACCTATAAAAGGAAACGGCGGCAAAACCACAGAAGTTTAAAACGTGCATGCGATGTAAATTTAAAGGATACGTCGATGAAAGTAAATTTAAGCACGGCCACCAAACCTAACAGTTTAAAATAGATGAATTAGTTGAAAGAATCAGTTGGCTCCACTGTCCACATACCCAAAGCAACTGGAGCAACTAGAAACGATATTCTTGCCTTAACAAACGTCAAAGCGATTCATTCGTCCAGCTACATAGTGGCGCGTTTGTATTTGAATGACATTGAACAACAACAAAGTTAAAACCAAGATTGATACTCTTTCACATTGGGGGATTTCCCTTGAATATTTCTGATCCAACCAGGCAACTACATTTCTACATCAAACCATCAACTTACGTTAGTTGCAGGCAATGTGCGGCCGTAACTACCCACTGGGGGGCGATGAGCGTTCCAGAGCACAGGTGGACGTCATTCCTATAGTGATGAAACAATTCAACATCGTGATTAACTCGCCAGAAACAAGGTCCAGGATAACAATCGATGTCACGAGAAGCGTGATTTAATTTGTATAACTACAATAATTTATCACAAGTTAGATTTGTAAATAATGGCTCAAAGCTTAACGTCCGTCAATAACGCGCTATGGAAGATTGCACTGGCACCGAAGTTGCCTGAAGATGGTTGCTATGAACCTCTCGTTGATAGAAGGCCCAACTCAACATTCTAGTCAGCAGTGGCGGCTCGTGGCCTGTAGAAGTGAGGGTGCTGCAAGTGACATGTCCCTGCAGAGTTCGCCGAAGGCGAACGTTTCGGCGGGGGGTCTGGGGGGTCTCCCCCAGAAAATTTTGACAAATTACATTGAATTTGGTGCGTTCTGAGCGTATTTCCAGCATAATTTGCAATCAAAATAATCGAGATTAATGTATTGATTACCTTTACAAAGAGTTTTCACAGACATAAATTTCCATAATTAAGGTGCAAGTAGATTTTATATAACAAGAAGTCTCAATACAGGTGGAGTAGCCCTACTGTTCTTTGAAAAACTCCATGGTGTTATGGGGTGCTGGGTGTTCTGACGGAGGTTTATTAAATTTCTTCCAACGCATACAAACAACGACAAAGTGTAAACACACGAAAATAGCACTAGAAACAGCAGCCAAACGATGATCATTAAAACACGCATAGGAAAGTGTGTATTACTGCAGCGAAATAAAATGCATGGCTATTGCACCGGAAATGAAACAAAGGCCTTTACAAAACATATACACAGCTCGGACAGCTGTAACTTCAGCCAGGGACACTATCTGGTAGACTACTACCCCTTGCCCCAAGGAGCAACGACAACTAAGAGGTAACAGTATTCTGTTTCAAAGTGAAATTTCTGCTGCTGGTTGCAGTTTATAGTAAGTACCCAAGGACCAGGACTACATCACATACGGTGATATTTAAAATAAACAATTTTTCTTTGTTTATTGGGGTAAAGTCACTTGAATTTACTTTATTTTGTTGAGCAGCCAACCATAGACTATAATAATTTGGAAGATGTAATCAAACAGTAATGTCGAAGTAAATGAAGAGACCAAGTTCAGATAATATACTGACATAGTTCTCGTAAATTTTGCTTTGAATATTATCGTTTGACCGTGTTTTTCGATACAACCCTTTTGACGTACGAAGAAAGGCGAGGGCATTGCAGCAACAAAATTTAGAGAACAACATGGCAATGACACACACAGCTAACTCAGATAACAAACCACATAATACACTTAAAGGTGTGCTGACTTACACATTTAGACGATAGTGTCTACAGTCGGTCAGGTGCCGTGAACCATGTTGTTAGGAGGGCTAAGTCCAAACAATTTTCACGCATAATAATACTAACAATTACATAGCACCACATCCACAGTGCAAACTATGCTCCTGTGCACTGTGCATGACAATGGTGATAAATAATACGGTACTTTCAGTCATAATGTTCAGTGAAATAGAACGTTTTCAAGCGAGTTTTGAATTCATTTAAATTTTCAGCTTCTTTTACACAAATAGGCAAACAATTCCAGCAACTGGCAGCAACAGCTGGGAAAGTGCGATTTCCATATTGTGTCTTACATGAAGGGTTGCAAAAGAGCAATGTTGAGAACGCAAAGTTCTGGAAGGTTTATAATGAATAAGCAAAGTGTCCAGATAGTTCTGAGCAAAACCATGGAAAACTTTATAAATTAATAGACATATTTTGAAACGAATACGATACAATACTGGAAGCCAATGCAGGGATTTTGGTATAGGAGTAATATGCTCATGTTTGCGTGTTAAAGTAATTAGTCGAGCGGCAGTATTCTGAACTCTTTGAAGACGCAAAATAGCACAATGTTATTTAACAATGAATTTGAATAATCAGGCCTAGATGTGCATGAGTTAAAGTTTTACAAGCATCAATATTTATGAACTGTCTGATGGAACCAATATTTCTGAGATGAAAAAAGTAGATTTAACAGTGTCACTGACAAATTTTTCCAAACATAAATGTTGATTTAATAATACACCAAGCAATTTAATTGAATCAGAAGAAATAATATTACTCAGGGTAAGGGTCATGTCGTTAAACTTTGAAATACACCGTTTTGGAGAAAATACAATAAACTCACATTTTTCTTGATTCAGTTTTAACATATTACAGTATAGTACACCCAAGTTGAAATATCAACCAAACATTTTTGATTTTTAATACAACACAATGAATCTTCATCAGTAACAAGCAAATACAATTGTATATCATCAGCATATGAGTGGTGTTGTAAAACTCTATGTATGAAAGCCCATATCGCTTCATGATGTCAAACAGACGTTTGTAGAGGCAAAACCAGACAGGGCCGAGAACAGAATCCTAAGAAACTCCAGAAGAAAGGAATGTTGCAGAAGACATTGAGTTTTCAATTGCTACAGACTGAGTTCGGTCAAAAAGATAAGGAGAGAACCAGTCAAGTGCCATTCCTGTAATGTCAAAATCTGATTTGAGACGATTTATAAGAAGTTTGGGAGCTGGTATACAAGTCCCCCTCCCCTGGTAACTCATGACAAAGAGGAATTGACCAAAACATGTGGATTGAAGTGTGTGAACAGTAAAGCAAAAGTAAAGTAGTTTCACCCTATATGTTTGGTCGAGTCCTGTCTTTGTCATGAGTTACCAGGGGGGGACTTGTATACCAGCTCCGAAGTTTGTGATCAATGGTAGCCTATCAAAAGCAGCCGAAAGATCAAGAGAAAGTAGAACAATGCTATGATTACAGTCAAGTACAGTAGCAATATCATTATGAATTCTTAGTAAAGCTGTTTCTGTGGAGTGATGTTGACGATAAGCAGATTGATTGATATCAAATAAATTTTGCCCGTATAAATCCAAATGAAACTTCCAGTATAAAACTATGAGATAGAGCATTTACTAAAAATTGTATATATATTTAATGGTAGCCTACAAAACTTCAAAAATTGCAACTAACCTCAACTGGAATGCATTGATTGTTGCACCACTCATACTTAGTCATCATGCAAATGAAGCGATTTCAGAGAAATTAAAAACAGTTAATACAGCAGGCATGAGCTCTCATAGAAGTAAAATCACAGCGTTGTAAGAATGAGTGTTAGATGGTACTGTATGTAGCAATAAAAGTTAGCTTAAGAATGGCTCTGAACATAATGAAAAGGTGCTTAGAAACCTAACAAGAAAAAAAAAAAAACTAAAACCTAAATCTTAGTGTAGCTACCACTTTGCAAGCAACTTCTTTGCAATAATGGATTGCTACCTCATCATGACCTCTGAGTGGCAACTCAAATTTCTCACACAGTTTGATGCAGTTGATAATTTTTGATAAAATTTGCTGACTTTCTTTTACTTTCTCATTGTGGCGAGCGATTGATTATCTGTATCCAGAATCAAGCTGGGAAGCAATATTAGCTGTTCCTAAAAGAGGTATATAAATTTACCATGTTGTTCAAATGAAGTTGCGATTTATCATGTCTTGCAATGTTTCGATTGATATGATTTAAATCTTTAATTCTAGACTTTGTCCATGATGTATCACCACCAAACAGTAAGCGTGGAAAGCAAAATAATGCATTTTTTGCACTGCAGCCACATAGCCACAAGTTAGTTTTGTATAAATGTTGATTAAAATGCCGGGTATAAAATTTAGCCTACTACTGCTGGATGGTGCTCTTTGTGAAATTTCAAGGGAAGGCGTTGACCTACCTTCAAGTTTAATATTGATCTTTTCTTGTAATGATAACCTATTGAAAGTTGTACTTTACAAATATTGAACAGAGTTGTCTGCTGATCAGATCAAAAAAGCTTTAACATTCAGTATAATGATGATAGCACAATTTGAAACAATAATCTTACATAAGCTATGTGTAGGTAAAATGAAAGATAGTCAGGCAGAGTAGCCAATTTAGCAGCTTAGTTAATACAATATGAGTTTGTTTGTTTGTTTATCTTTATCCTGCATTGCGGGAAAGCGGACTTGAGCGCTATGCATCGGTGTACGCCTTCCGACGTACACCTGACCCACGCTGCAGTCGACGGCAATGTCTGTTTCCGGTTGTCTACTCTACTTATGACTTAAATTTGGTACTACCCATTACTCGAAATCGATCACTAGGTAGAGGCAGTTATCGTAAAGTTTCTTGCCCAGAGAAACAACAGCAAGTGCGGGTGGCTGGAGTCGAACATGCAGGCTCTCGACTGCGAGCCCAACGCGCTAACCACTCGGCCACGGCTGCCGAGTTGCCGGTACGGTACTTATTTGTTCTACCTGTCTACAGTAGGCTACACAATTAACAATTCAAAAGGGATAAGACAGTAGGAACTAGGAATATATCAATAATCAGGCTATAATACTCTAGACTGGTTCAACATCTCACAGGTTAGTCTTAAGTGCCCTCCCTGGCTATTGCTCTTGCAACCATGTATGCTAAAAATTGCTCACTGTAGACTGGTATCACAAAGTCCTGATATGCTATAAGGCAAATCTAGCCAATGAACAGCTAATTATAATATAGGCTAAGTTATGTCAAATAACAAAACTTTTCTGCGTTTCATAGTCTATCGTCAATGACCGGTAAGCTGTCTAACGAAACCAGCAATGTATGTGCTGACCTGAGCAACATTGGAATACAGTCAAACTGCTGGGAGCACAGCTCCCAGAGGCTATCAAGAGTTACCGCTTTTGCCTGCGTTTGCGTTCACGTCATTGGGGTTTTCCCAAATCGTCATAATAGAAAGAACACCCTTCGTGGAGCTACTTGGTTGCTCAGCTCCACAGGGTTTCCAGTCAAATTTTTAAAAAGAATGCTAAAGAGTGAATATGCAAGAACAGCGAAGGTAAGTTGAATCATCACGAGGACGTCGAGGAAAATTTTTGTAAGGGTATTTTCAACAAGTTCTATTTGGATGTCAGATCGCAGAGGGAGCTGCAGCTCCACAGCTCCCTTTAACGAGCCGCCACTGCTAGTCAGGAACATCTGCTTTGTTCCTTCCATATCCGGAACAAGGTTTGTTCCAGACACGGCCCTACAACGCGACATTTTGTTAAAGGAAATTCCGAGTGGCCATAACAATGACAGTTTTTCGGTAACCAAGCGTATTGACAGCGATGATAGACGCCGTGGTTCAAGCATAAGTAAAATTTATTTCACATTGTCGTTCTAAAATGCATAAAACAACGATCAGGATAAAAACCAAGGTTAGAAACAAATTGCTGGGAAATCACTGAGCTCGAAGTTACAATCGTCTATGAGCTTGTATTCAAATAAAAACAACCGTTTCCAGTTGTAAAATGTTTGTTAAAATAAATTTACTGGGCAGCCCTGGTCAGGCATCATAATTCTTGCCCTTACAGAAGTGAGCACATGATAGCTACATGTCTGTGACGTAATAGACAACATACTTTCTGAATTGAACAATCCAAGGCCAACTTCCCTTCCTGATGGGCTTCCCGCCAACGATGCGGAGTTGGGGGCGAAGAGGGCGGAGATCAGGGGGGATGGGAGGGTTGCCGCATTCCCAACTTCGCTCAAACTGAAACAGATTTGAATTTGAAATGTTTGAAAATATGAGCAAACTTCAGCCGGAACATCTGTTCTTTTTGCGTTGATTCAATGTCCATAGACATTGAATTAATGCAAAAACGACTGATTTTCTGACTGGGTAAACAATATATGCGTACGCATACCCTCAACTCAACAGACTTCACGGGCGGCTACAGATGGTGGATGCAGTTTTCTGGTAGTATTGCAAGCTACGAGAAGCTACTGGTATGGATATTGTGACGTAACTATGATTGAATGAGCTCGCAACAAACTATTTTTCTATGCAGCTAAAACTAACCTTTGAGTTTTCTTTGACCATTTGAAACTCTACTACGACATCACATTTATCAGAATTTTCTTGCTCATTTAAATATTCTTGATATTAAAATTATGACGTTCCTGCATAGATTTTTCATATTTTATGTAAATTATTCTTTTTAAAGTTGCTAAATATTACATTGATAAATTTGTAGATATTTCCATGTTCATCCAAAAATAAAACATTCATTAAAGTTATTAGAAGCATATCCTTTCTTTCGCCAAGAAAACAAGATATTTACTTTAAGTTATCGGAACAATAGCGAGTAAGTTAGCAATGAACTGAGTCACATGCAAAGTTGGTTTAAGAATTTATTTCAAGTCGGTTTATTTCCTTGAACAACCAGTGGTCAGTTGTTTCGATTCAAATAGAATCTATCAACAATGCTCGTTTGTTTCATCACAGTAGAAGCTACTTACGTCACAATTCCTGCCAGCGAACGGCTGTGAGCAGATGCATTCGTAGTTGTTCCCTTCCCTTGAGTAATCTCTGCACGCCCCTCGGTTTAAGCAAGGGTTGTTTAAACAAGGGCTGTTCTCTGTCAAGTATAAAGTGAAGTGTTTTAATTTGTTTCAAATTTAATTTAGCTACAATGTACAATACAAAAATATTGAAAAAGGCAATACAAAGCAAGAGAACAACTACAGGCCCAGCAAGCTGATGCAAAAGAGAGGCTCAATTACGGATCCATAGGATGCACTGCCTAATAATTATAAATTCAAGACAAATGTACGACCAGTCCAATTGATGTCAAGTTATCTTGTTGTGTATCGCGATTTCGAATATTAAATTCTGTTCAGCACAACTTTATAACATGCATAGTAAAATCTTCAGTAGGTGAGTTTAAGAATGCTTAACTGCTGCATCTTTGAACTGACCTACTGAAGATTTTACTATGCCTGTTATAAAGTTGTGCTGAAGAGAATTCAATATTCGAAATCGCGATTCACAACAAGATAACTTGACATCAATTGGACTGGTCGTACATTTTTCTTGAATGTACAATACAGTTGCATTTGATTTAAAACTATGCGATGGGGGTTGGTTTGTTCCCATTATGACGCATGTAATGAGATCACCATAGCAACCTTCAATGCATTGCGGTTCCAGGCCCGACCAGTCTTGTTGTCTCCTGCAGTGTCTCCGGTGATCACCGATCAACACCTGGCCGCCCCTGCACTTGTAGCGACAGTAGAAAGTATCCAGCGGGAAGTTGGTGAAAAGAAAGCAGCGAGAATGAACCTTCGGAGCGACCTCAAGCGGACAACCTAAATTATAAAACCTCTCGCTAGTTTGTGCGAGAAATGCTGCCAAAAATATATTTGAAGAATATTTGTTGAAAATGTCGCTATCAACCTTGCAATATCTATGACTGTTGTACAATTTGAATAACTTATAACTATTAACAATTACTATTATTATTATAGGCAATAATCAGTATTCTAATTGTTTTATTATTATATAATTCAGAACACTATGAAACCTTCTTTCGCGTTTGTGAGAAAGCGCCTCCTTCGCCCCCTTTTCGACCCCTGTAAACACTTATTACGTACTTTATGCGTGGTATCACTAGTAACAGGCCTTACCACAAACCAACCCAGCGGCGGTCAAATCAATGGGGCAAGAGAGACCATTCTTTCCGTTCCATCTTTCCGCGGGACATTCGTCCAAAGTTGACTCATCTCCGCGGCAATTCACCTGACAATGGACGCATGAACATTAGCTGAAGACCAATCACAGTTTTCCTTGTGACAACTCTGCATTTGATTTACTGATTGCAAGAATCTTTCTCCTCGGAGTGAGAAACTTCTTTGGAAGCTCAATTCGATCGGTTTTGCATTCTTGTAGAGGTTTTACACCACTGGTGATTGAAAAAGTAGTTGCTCGAGGCTGGTGATTGCAGAATTCAATCACTCCCACTGACGAAACGTTGGAGGACATATCAATAGTTTTCAATTTACAATTTTTCAATCTTACATGGTTTGTTTTGCAAGTATTTAAAAAACCAAGGAACGTTTAGTGCTTCAGGGCATTTTGTTGCAATGTTTTTATCATAATAAAATCTCAAGAAAATAAAGAACGGATTTGTGGTGTAAAACTTGAAATTATAGACAAATAAAACCTAACAACCAGATGGCATTTAACATAACAACATGAAAACAAACTAAAAATTACAAACGTTTTCGGCCATACTTATGTTAGCCATTTTCAAGTAACTGTAACATGAGTCACATGAGTATGGCCGACAACGTTTGTATTTTTAGTTTATTTCCATTTTATTATGTTTAATGCCTTCTGGTTGTTAGGTTTTATTTGTCTATGGTTAAAAAAAATCACCTCGCTACCAAAATTAAACTTGAAATTGGCGAAATAGTTTTCTGGAGAAGTTTCGAACAATGAAAAACCTTCTCCTTGCCACATAAAGGTAAGAAAACACTCAGGAGAAAAAGACAACATTGTTTAAGTAGGCTATCGTCAATGTCCAAAAATGTAATAGCTTATTTTTGTCTCCAAAAATACGTTTGACTCTGCCAGTATAATGTCTAATAACCCAAATCCTTATTATAATATACTGATGTATACATGGAATAATGCTCATTGTCATAAGGCGGGTATTGGAAACTAACTTGTGACATCACAACTGGGCCGAGAGGTCTTCCAAACTCCATTTTTGGACGAGCGATGACTCCTCCTGTGGAGAACCCGAGCTCCCGACAAGCCACAGTGGCATCCTTGACATCCCATCCTTCTCCACACACTGATCCCCACTTCCGCTCCGGAAGAGCCACCTGGATGCGACCCATGTAGTGAAGATAGCTCCCAGCAAGTCGGATCCTTCCTGTCCTCTGGCTGTCTGTAAATGGAAAGTGTTTAACACATGAAGACGAAGAAAAGATCTTGTTGAAGAGTCAAAAGATGGGACAGAGGAAGGTGATTTTGGTGATATTCCAGCATCACAACTGGCATAAAAAATAGTGGAAACGACTAAATAGTTGGTATCTGCCAGAACCAAACCTTTCAAAAACTTGTCTCCTCCTTTTGGGACTAACTGCAACAATAGCTACGTGGAAAATAACTCAACTTTTATTGTAAAAAGCTGCCAATGTTTACAAGTCGGTGCTGATGAGAAAGATCTTATACAAATTAGTGGCGGTAGAAGTAAACACGAACGATGTTTCGTTGTTTACGTGATAATATCTCCGCGAGCCATTAGGAAGAGAAATATTTGCAATACTTCACTTCTTATAACGAAACCGCTCATATTGTTGCTCATAATGACTCTGTTATAGCTTTATTTTTTATGGTTCTAGTTTTTTTTATATTGATTAATTATACTTGTACCTTACTATTCTCACAACAGACCAAACGAATGTTTTTTCTCTCCCTTTACAATGTTTCCATATCAATTATGAGAAGAGAAAGTATTATCATGGATGGCGCCCCCTTCTGGCAATGTTTGGCTTCCTTCCAGACAACCACTTCATCTAGACCAGATATAGTGATTGTTTAGGCCTTGATTGTTTGGGCCTTGATTGTTTGGGTTTTGATTGTTTGGGCCTTGATTGTTTGGGCACAATTGATTACTTTGCGGTGAGGTACGTTAACCATTGAGGTGGCTGCAATCAAACAGAACAAAAACCATCTCAAAGAAAAACACCAACGCCAATTCATCGATCAATACCACTGGAGCGTAAACAAAGGTCCGATCACTGGGAGCAAAGGGGCGGGGGGTATTTCTCGTGAAAAATTAATTCGCGATGGCCGATGTGTTGTCGCGGTTGGAGAGACGCGACTTCTTTCTGGTTATCAGCAGGCATGGAGGAACCACGTAGGCCTCGTGGGCCTACTGTATGGTTTGTATCTATCTGCCAACTGAAATGAAGAAAATTACATCGTTTATCGCCAGCCAGACAGTCTTTAAACAAGTCCAGTTTCGAAAAAGACTCAGAGGATCCTCATTCTAAAAAGTATAACTGCGTGTGTATTGTTGCCTTTTTATTTGTGTGTACTTCTGGGGGGCGAAGACCCCAGAAGTTGGATTGACTTTGACTGCTGCATCTCTGGGCCCACCTACTTTTAAAATGGTTCCTCTATGCCTGGTTATCAGATGAATCTTCATCTTCATCATAGACTTACAACCGGAGTTGTGGAAAGCCACAACCATTCTCATCATTCCACCTTGCTCCATTTTTTAATTAAAAGGATTGCAAACATGATGGCTCTCTCACGAACTTGTAGAAAACCTAATCTGCAAACTAACAATGAAGTTATGAATCTTTCTTGATTCTAGACAAAAGCCCAAAGGATTTCCAAACACTATTTCAATATTCCAATTTGTCATTGGAAAACAACGTTGTGGCTGATGCGACGTCACAGTGGAGTCATGCGTTGTGTCGAACTGACAACAGGATCGCGACCACCGAGGCTGAGATGATGGCTTGCCGCTCTTGATTGAAGTAAGATAACTTGCAGGGCTAGATAACATCACCACGCCTATCGTGCATGTTGATGGAAATTTTCAAACTGTTCTTATTGTTTGACCTTCACGGCAGTTGCGTAGAAAGTTCTATTTTTAGCAAAGACGTTGAGCAGAATTAAATTCTTTCAACTGTTGCGTGCTTTATTTTTGACAGTTGATCAACTTAACCTGTGAAGATTAAGAAGTGATTGCCAACATGAACCTCACACTAAACCAAGCCGGGTAAAGCTCCACATGTTTTTACAACAATAAAGTAAAAGTTTTTGCTTTCTATAAAGGTTTTTGAAATGACTGAAATCTACAATAAAAATACTTAAATATGCAATGAGATTGTTATCGAAGCAATTAAAGTTTCTATAACAAGGATTTTTTGGTACTAAGAATAGAAAACGTTTGTCGTAAAGTTGATTGGTACCTTACAACCCCACAAGAGGCCACTAGAGGAACAAACGATGGGAGCCCGACTGGGATGAAGACCGCATGAAGGATAAATGTCACTGCACAGAATGATCACTGCAGAAAATTCGCATGTTTTGTACAAAGCTTTCTACTTATACTAAGAGATGAAAGTGAAAAAGCGCGGAGACGAATTCACGTGATAATGTTTACTCATCGTTTGTCAAACTAAACTGAAGATCATCGTGAACAGGCGCTTTGAACAATTACAGCTTGTGTGACGTATTCCACGATGGAGGTCACTGAGCTGGATTGCATTCCAGAAGCCACCACACATGAGCTGAAATTTTGAGTTGAAATATCACTTACGTGCAATGCCATTTAAATCTTGTGATAATCGCAACCGCCTTTTCTATCATTCGCGTATATTGAGGCACAGATGTACGGTGCCACATGTAGGCTACGAGATGTTCTGGTTCGTCATTGTTTGTTGTTGATGCAAACATCAAAAAAATGAGATATCGGCGACAAGCCTCGATAACGATTTGCATGGATGCATCGCCGTCGCTAGCATCTCAAATTGTTTGTTTATAGTTAAGTCGGATAAGATTTTTCAACGATTTATATCTCGAAACCCGCTGGCGCACATATTAGTAAGATGCAAACACGACCATGCATTCCTTTCACCTTCCTAGCATCTCACTGTCTTTTCAGCAGCTTCGTGATTTTGCTCGACTGATGTCAACACTAAATATTTGTGATATATTAGCTGTGCCTGGGGATGATGATATGATCATTGATTAAGCAATATGCTATGTACCTGGCTAGAAAGAACATTTTAAGGGAACAAAGGTCATTCAGAATAAACTGCAATGGTGTTGTGACGCAATTAATGGCGCAGTGACGTTGTAATAATATTAGAACGTATTTTTGGGGAGAGCAAGATAAAATTTGTAGTGGGGGTTCGTCCTCCCGTGCTACGTCTTTAAATTCACACGAAGTGTGCGCCAGTCCCACAACACAATATGATGGAAATCCAAAAATCACTTTCAGGCAACTCAAGACATCATCTTTCAAGCCGCTTCAAATTAAATTTGGCTTTATGTTGATATTTTATGAAAATCGAAATAATAAAACTAAATGTGTCTGCCACCAACACTGCAGGTGTGAAATGGCTTATTCGGACAAACTAACAAGGAAGTGTGCTATGACAAAAATGGAAGATATTATAATCTCAAATTCGAAATTAAGATTCATCACTTTGGTTGCGTAGTCGAGTGGTGAGAACGTCTGTTCGACAATTGAAAGGAGGTGGGTTCGACACCGCTCCAGAGCACGCGGTTGTGTCCTCGGTAAGACACTAACATGCCAAAGTAGCAGAAGCTGCGGACTCGATGGCCACATGGGCGTTGTTGCTTCTTGCTGTTTCAACTAACAATTGTTGCATCTGTGATCGCGCGTTATAGCAATGGTCGCTGTATAGCTGAGCAGCAAGAGCATAACGTTTAAATTAATCTAATATCCACAAAAAAACGTTTATTCGATGTCGCCATGTTACAATCACCTGATGACGTCACAAAAGGGAAGAGGAAGGTTCGAAGTGAGTTGGTGCGATCCGATGATGTGGACTTGTAAAAGTTGGTCGATACGTCGATGGGTCGTTCATAGGTTGACGGGGTGTGGTTCGGGAGGGAGATGGTCACAGGGGCGTTTAAATGTTCTGGTTTCTTGACGTTTATTTTCACGTGTGAAGATTTTGGTTTTGTTTTTGACAACAAAGTTTTTCCATTCGAGATGACTTTCAATAAATTTCCTGATGACCTTGGGAGGTTTTTAATCTTAGATGAGTCGTCCGCTAACAATCCATGAGTGAGATTAATAGATGCAAATAAACATAATAAAACAACCAACACATCGAAACATCGTCGTCTTCCTGACGCTTTATGACCAAACGATTTCAATTGTTCCACAACCATCTCACGCGGATAACGAAAGTGGTCCGCCATGTTGCTTCTAAACTTTTATTCCATCAACTTGTTTCCAAAGTTTTCATGAAAATCTTCCTGAACTTTGCTCAGAGTCAAAGTCAATGATAGTTTTGCAGCAATAGTCACTTGATTAATTATATATTTACTTTAGAAAACCTAAATTTGATTCCGTGCAAAAACATGAATAAAAATTAAAGAAAAATTAAGCTCACTTGCGAAGGTGGACTCGGCTAAGTGCGATAGCTTAGCTGAGAGAACGACAAAACAATGAATAATAACAGTTTTTATGAACGAATGAACAATAAAACAAAAAACAACACAGCTGACAGCTATTTTCTATCCAACAACAAAATAACTTTTCATTTCAACTCGAAACTTGTCTTTTATAAATTCCTGGTTGAACCTAAAAATAATCGTGGAGCCTGAGCAGTGATGCAATAGACCCATAGTGATGAAATAGACCCATAGTGATGCAATAGACCTATCCTCTGGACCGTTGCGAGGATATTTTGGTCCAGGTACCAATGAAATCTTCGTTTGCCAAGTCAACACATCTTAGAAAAACAGACTGTATCCAAAGAATACGCGGTGATCTTTTCAAGCTTCCCGGCCTTTTGGAAAGCTTACGGCTGAGTTCAAAAGTACCCCCTGTCAACTGCCCACCCTGCTAGATACATCAAAGCAAGACAAGTTTACAACTGGTTGAAGCTTAATAGATTATCATTAAATTTCTCAAAAACTGAATACATGCTAATAACAAATAAAAAACACATAAAAAATTTTAACATTAACATTGGTAACACAAGCATTCAACAAAAAGATCAAATAAAATACCTTGGCGTTTACATAGATAACAAATTAACATGGAAATATCACATAGATAAAATTTGCGGAAAAGTAGCAAAAGGTTCATGGGCGTTGCTTAAACTCAGAAATTATGTCAACACAGACACTTTAAAAGATGTGTATCACGCTTTGATTTACTGTCATTTGCAATATTGTATTTCAAGCTGGGGAAAGGCCTGTGACAGTGCACTGGATCCATTAATAAAATTACAAAAAAAGGTTATAAGAATAATTACGAAACAAAATTACTATGCTCACACTAATTTTTTATTTTTCAAAATGAACATCTTGAAACTAAAAGACATACATAACATTGAAATAAAAAAACATATGTACAAAGTTCATATGAATGAGTATCCGTCTACGTATTGTGATTTATTTACAAATGCTTCATCTATTCATCAGCATAACACAAGATATCAAACAGGCAACAATTATTTTATAAACAGATCAAACACAGAATTTGGCAAGAAGTCCATGCAGGTATTGGGACCAATGCTCTGGTCAGAGGTTCCAAGTAGGCTAAAAAACTTATCATTTCAGTGTTTCAAAAAAGAGATCAAAACGTTAATTTTACAAAGCTACAGTGCATCGTAATAAGTGATATGTTATGGAAACCAACTTGTCAGTTGCTTCGGAAACTTTATTATTCTCTGCTTGCTTCATGGAATTTTGTGTTTTGGCCTACGTTATATCATCAATATGTTTTTTTTATGCGTATGCTGTTGTTGAAGCGCGGGAACGTTTCAATTATTATTTTTCTCTTGTAAGCTTATTTTAAATGGCAAAATCGTAATTTCCATAGGGTGGCAATTGACTAGTAGACCGTATGGTCGTCTCGTTGTCTCCCTGTCGGTATGGGAACTTGTGTAACTTTTGTACTGTGTATATTGCATATTTCAAACATGTACCTATGTTCCTGTTACTGACAAATAAAACATTGATTGATTGAAGACACAGTTTGAATATTTATCCGCAGTCTCTTTGTTAATCTTCGTAACATTTCCAAGCGGCACAATGGAAACATTTACAACGTGTGGTGATCTCAAGGGTAAATATTCGCCTCCATGAGCTCAAATAACAAACATGAATCGCTTTCCACAATAGACCCACCAATGCCCGCGGTTCGTTCAAACTATACAAAGATAGAAATGAAGCAACTTTGTGGAATAGTAGACTGAGAGACTGATTTGTTCTGTTACTTCCGCGGCTATTAATGTTTTGGTTAAAATTGTTATAAGCTTAGAAAATACAATGGTTCATTAGCAAAGCGTTGAGTTCGTTACGTCATAAACGCCGACTCCACTTCGGTCGCTCGCGGTACGAGGTTCACTGGACGACACATGGGCTACCACGACGCCAGAGAGGAAACATAACAAACTGATGAGGTCAGCATTTATTGAAAGCATATCTCTTGTCAGCCACGGCAAAAACTTTCCTATTGTGAGCAACGCAAATCGTCACAACAACTTGTGATTTCATAATTTGTTTATAGTCGACTAGGTCATTCTCATGAGTGTGACGACCTATACACAAACCTTGCTAACGTTCTAGTCTACAGTAATGACTAGAAGCTGATTTATTTTGGCTACGAACTCCTCCCTCGGCTCTTCTTGCGACAACAACGACTTAACAAACGTATCAACAATTTTCTTATCTGGCTCCTACACTGACATGACAAGCTGTGGATGACTACAAACTCCACAATAAGCGTAGGAATCTCTTTAAAATGAGAGTTATTGTCCATGTGTGATCAATGCAGGTGTAGCGGACGCTGTAAGGACTAGCCTAATATCCATAATCTTGCCTAGCTATCGAATCATATTATAAGCCGTCCGTCAGGATGACTCCACCACTGGACTGGGATGGCGAGAGTCCTCAATAATCCTACATAGGCTATGGTAGCCTACTGCTATTTTGCATTCATCAGATATACATAGAATATACATCTCACACCACCGAAAGAAATTTGGTTTTCACTTTAAGATATGACGAACATGTTAGATCTACCATCACCAGATTCTCTATGGATTTTAAATAGAAATGCCAAAATCTAATTTAATATTCGTGTGATCTTAAAACACCACAAGCCTGTTGATTACCGACAGCAAGTCATGAAATTTCAGTGGTTCGCTTGAATTTAAAGTTTCTAACTTGAGTTGATTTGAAAAACATCCCATATGTGGCGCTCTGTAGTTTTCCTATATCTTTCAACTCCTGCAGCTAAAGCATTCCAGAACAATCTCATCGAATGCAACCTCTGTCAACATGATTGTTCCCTCACAAGCCCCTGCAGCTCAACCACCGACAACAGCTCAAAGCAAACTGGTTCCAGCAACGCGGTTTGACGCGCGTGTCTTGCGACGGCCTCAGGTCATAAATTTATTGCGTCACATAAATTCACAAGACCTTGTATACCAAGTCACTGATCTTTATAGACCCGGGTTCGACTCCAGGCCAAGTTAGATTAATCCAGCACGGATTGATTTCTTCTGAAACGAGTAACAAGCCGGTAACAACGGGATCATGTCGAGAACGACCCCAGCCGTTCGTCACTCGGACCCAAACAAATTAAGATGATAATTTATGACGTCATAAATTAACAAACAGTAGAAAGTGTTGAAAATTGAATGAGGCTATTCACCAGGCAATTAGTTAGATAACATGATGCGTTCTTTTGGTGCTAAACTATAACATGATGTATAAAGTGACAATCTGCTTTTATTCCGACGTTTCGTCAATCAGACACGACTGACTTCTTCAGGGAAACTTTCTTTAGAAAGCGCTGCGTCGCTCCCGTAATGATTAGTACGCGAGATCCTCGTTTGACACCATGGCAGATTGGACACGGGGTAAATGCAGATATTTTGTTTGATGGTAATTACAATAAAGTTGCAATCGATCGGAAGAACAAGCCACATACCTGGCTCATGAAAAATAACCTCAGCACTGCAGTGAAGACGCCACCCAGTGCCATATAGTTCCATGACGCGACACGAAAGACGCCGCAGTTGTGTTTTGCTGCATCCAGTAGCGGATATATAAAAATGCTCTAGGAGGTCTGGGGAGAGCTTGCCTGCCAAATATGTTTGACAAATGTTGCCTTATTGCTTTGTTTTTTGCATATTTTTTGGTTCGATTCTACGACTTGATCTGCACATCACATATCGTCTCGTGGCTTTTTCAAAGATTTCATGATTATCTTCGGGCGGCAGTTTCGAGTAAACAAATTTGATTTAATTACCTTCCCAGTGGTTTAGTGCTTCACGCAATGTTGTTGTTAATCCAACAAGGACTTGGTGATATCAAGATGACTCGCCTTGTTAAGCAGGTGTCGGAATGCGTGAGGCAAACCGACAATGTTGCTGGCGGATAATCTGATTAAAAATCTAATGCCTGCCGGTTGCTATGACAACACACGATGAATCACAAATTTTCTAGAAATTTCCGCAACGAGCAAAGATCAGCCGCAAATATCTGAGTTTGTTTTGTCATGTTCCTTCGATGCAAGCTGCTGGATTTGTGGATTCTTCACTTATTTATAGACTGGTGAATGGTGATGTCTAAATGTTTACAAGAGCAATAGCAATGTATAAATAAGTTACTTCGGCAAACTATGTTACATAAAAAGCTACAAACTGTCTCCTTGGTCCTTTTATTGAAACTGTCCAAATCAAGACATTTAATTTCAATAAAATTACGCAGATTTGGGCAAATGTTGTTCTGCCTCCCGAAAATATCTTCATCCCTCACGGCTATGGACGTCACTGGTTTTACACGCAAATCTTTAAATCCACAAGTTTACAACAACGCAATGAAAGGATAAGTGGCAAATCGTAAAAAGTATAGTTGCCACTTTAATTTTCCTTCCCGTGTTTTTGTTTCTTGGTTTAAAACGTCTAACATCAACAGAAAACTCCAAAAGTTTAGTTTTTGATTGCGAACATGATATGACGCAATGGATCTCTAAGACTCCACGATCCGTCATTGCCATCCCAAGGAACAACGATAAAACATTCTACGATTCAAATTAACTGAATTGTATTTTACTAGCTCCAACAGGCTAGCGGAGAGAAAAAAAAGTCACCCATTTCCAAATTGGTAATCCAGGCATTGAAATCAAATATGATGAGTTGATGACGGTACTGCCATTTTGCATTCATCAAATGCTGGCATTTGCACAAAGGGTTGAAGATTTAGATGAATTTTTTCTTGTGCACATTTGTTCTTACAGCCATGAGTGTTGTAAATAGACATAACTTACTTTTCTTTGTGGGAATGTTTGGTTGCTTTATGAAACCGGATGTTGTTCTCACTTTGTCATCAATTGCTGCCTGCGTCGCCACAATACATCATTATGACCTTAGATTAATGTTGTCAGCCTCGCGGTGTACACGGTCGCTTACTTGTTAACGCCACCGCGCGGATCATACGTAACGTATAGGCTAGTCGTTTCCCCAGTTTCCATGTAGCCTACACTGACCAAAGCCTACACTAAAAAAGCTTGATCCAAGTCTCATTGGCCATCTTCGGAAACGAAGAGCGAACATCATCAGGCTACAGTTGTTTCCTCAGCTCTACAGAAGTTTCATTAAACTGTGATATCAAAGGTTTTGTAATTCTGCATTATAGGGTGTTATAACTTAA
Organism: Aplidium turbinatum; assembly: GCF_918807975.1. Classification (NCBI taxonomy): domain Eukaryota; kingdom Metazoa; phylum Chordata; class Ascidiacea; order Aplousobranchia; family Polyclinidae; genus Aplidium; species Aplidium turbinatum. Next base: position 22,760,227 of record NC_137486.1, on the reverse strand, counting down.
CATTTCTTTCATTTCAACACAACCTGATTGCCATTGGTAGACCACCATATGTCAGTCTAACTGTCTAAGGATAAAGATTCAAAACCAAGCAACCAACCATGTTTAGTTATATTTGTTTGCTTTTGTCTAACCAGTACCATGCAAACCAATAAAGCAGAAACCAACAAAATGGAGTAGAAGTGACAAAACACGAGTAAGTTACTTGAAACCAAAATAATTAAGTTAAACAACTGACCAATTAATCCTCTTCATTCTGTGGTTCAAAGGACCAATCTTGAGGTTATACCAACAGCAATAAAAACATAAACAAATCTGAATCAATGTTTACATGAAGACGATCAATTTGTTGTTGATCTTTCTGAGAAAACAAAGTTTGTGTGAAACGAATTGATGAAAATACAGACGCTTTGCAATTAATTGCATTAAGTTTAATATTTTGTTTTGATATTTCTTAATCAGCTAATTTTATAGTAGACTAGATCAACTTTATATTTTCAAATAGCCTCAAAAGAATGTTGATTTTATTTGCTGATTTGTTTTGTACAAACTTATTAAGTTTTGAAATCCAACACTTTTGTTATCCAAGTAATTTATCATCTTGCAAAAGCATCTGCCTTTGATTAGTTTTCCTATTTTGAAGTAAGTTACTTTGTTTTTAAATAATGTTTATTTTATTTGTAAGCTCTTGTAGAAACGTTCGTTACTTGACACGACGCGCACTATGTTCTTATTTGAAGTTTGTTTTATTGTAAAGTTCTTGCTGACAGTATGAGCAATATTTCATCTTTATGTGAAGTTGATTGTTTTGTTATTTGAAACATATTCTTGTAGTACTCGTCTACACGATGAGCAATTTTAGTTACAAATATTATGTTTTGCTTCATATTATTGTACAGCACAACAGCATCTGTGTGAGGTCCATGAATGTGACCTTGCAGGTAATCGTGCATCGACAACGTGAAGGTTGGGAAAAAATCCAAGTTATATTTTTATTGAAGTAGCGACACTAATTTTTTTCAATGCGGCGGCAGCAGAGAAGGGTTACATTTCTTCCAGTTGCACTCCCGCTTTTTTCCAATTTAAGTGAAAAAAATAACTCGTTTTTGGAGATTTCTTATGGCAACAATGCGTGAAAAAATTAAGACAGAAATTACTCCACATTTGCAGGAAACATTTAGCCACGTTGATACCGACAAGAGTGGCACCAACACCAGTCACGGCTCGGAGGATGAATTATTTGGTCTGTTGGTGCCATCGCATGAAACGTAGCGACGGAAAGAAAAGTCAATTATGGAGGCTTTTTGTTATACAAAAACAATTCCTTGAGCTTTTCTAGTAGGCTATTCTATTTATAGTATTCATCTTATAGTATTCATATGTATAGTATGTAATTTATAGTATGTTATGTTATAACAAAAGTATGTTATAGTATATAATTCATATGTATAGTATTCGCTTTATGAAATGCAATACCCCCATGCCATTCCTTCCAGTGCTGCGGTGAGGAGACCTTTCTCCGTAGATGATGTTCTGAAGCCAAAGTGGGCAGGATTCAGCAACTAGCATTTTGAAATGCTCGTGTATTAGAAACAAGTGTAGCAATAAATTTCACTTGAAACGTGTTTTCTATAACGACGTTGAAAGCGAATGACATCCTGTGAGGACATTATTCGTTTTTAACGTCGTTTTGGCGTCACAAAGTGCTTCCTGTGTGAGTTTAAGAAAAAAGTAGCGGAAGAAGTAGCGGTAGCGAGAACTATTTTAGCCTGAACAGCCTAACAAAAGCTGATAGCGCACTACTTTTATCGATTGGTAGCGCGCTGCTTTTAAAGACGCCCGCTTTTGGAAGGTACAAGTATGAAACTAGCCAGAAGACTAAACGAGTTAAAAACAATTTATAACAAATCTATCGTCTTTCGCAGACAAGGAGCACCCCGTGTCAATGAAACTTCAAATCTACGTTAATTTGATAGAACTACAAAGCTCAATTATGACGTCATAAATGCTCTGAACTTGCTTGCAACACCGAAGTAGATGCAGGAGTCGCCAAGATTTCGGGTTAATCTGTGGTGCAAGAAGCCAACCGCCATAGGCGAGATACATCCGAGGTATGACGATGGGTATAACATAAAGGTATGCAGATTGCAGAGGCAGATATTATTTAAGATTAAAATGTTAAATTAGTATAAAAGTGTCTTTGATAAACGAAATGTGAACATGCGCTTGCAAACATCTTCTACATGATCGTCATCTACTAGTGCAGCGCTAGCACGTGCTTGGGTAGTCGGGGCAGCCATGAGCTGGCGATCATCTGGCCCTTCGGAGCATAACTTAGCGACTGTGTCAGAGACGTGGGTTTGATGCCCGACCACAATGAGACCTACAAGGAAATCAGATTCTATTCAACAATCAGTAAGTACTAAAGGAGAGCACGTTAATGTTCATGGGGTCCGTAATATCAAGAGTCAACCAAACCATCGAGTTCATTACCACAATTGTAATGCACCAGGTGATTGTGGAAGTTTCACTAACAACAACATAAAGTTTCCCTCATAGTTTATGTTCATCGTTGACTTGGAAAATTAAATCAATGCAGTTTAAAATCCACTCAGCCTTGTGCATAGAGCGGTTCCCTATCAAAGTCAATGAAACAGGAAGCAGTAACTTCAACCTCACAAAGTTGGCTGGTACATTTGGTACAAGACCCTAGGCTTTTGAAAGATTTGTCTAAATTTAGACAAATATTAAATAACGTCTCACCAACAATGCCCTCAAATTGACATCATCATCGATGCTCTTCCAACATCATGAGCTCCCTGGTGACGATGAAGGCTCCTCCAACATCATGAGCTTCCTGGCGATAATGGAAGCTCCTCCAACATCATAAGCCTCCTGGCGATGGTGGAGATTCCTCCAACATCATGAGCTTCCAGGCGATAATGGAAGCTCCTCCATCATCATAAGCCTCCAGGCGATAATGGAAGCTCTTCTAACATCATGAGTTCCCTGGCAACAATGGAGGCTCCTAAAGCAGGAAGGAAACCTCCGAACTCTTCCGTGCTGTGGAACTGAGTGATGTGACGTTGGTGAGAACTCGACTGAAAACAAAAAGTGGATGTAATAAATTCCCGGCAACACTTCACTCTGCCAATCCCGGTAACCGGGCCTGCATCTGTGGATAAAAGCCTCAACATTCTAGAAGTATGCGAAACTATACCAGTGGAATAAGCTATGAGAGGCCTTGTCAGTCTGAGGATAAAGATACAAAACTAACCAACAACAAACCACTATCGTTTATTTATCTCAACTTTAATGGGTGGGACCTAGCGTTTGTTCCCCCTGGCAGGGATACACCATACTAAGGACGACATTGATACCTTTATTGATTAAGTTTTGCAGAATTTTATCAGACCTGGGTGAATTTCTTGGGGCAGTGTGCGCATGCATACGGCTTCTCTCCTGAGTGCGCCACTAAGTGTTTGGTGAGAGAGGACTTTTCTCGAAAGCTCTTGTTGCAATGGATGCACTGGAAAGGTTTGATGCCTTTATAAAAATGGACAAATAAATAATAGCTTTGATAATTATTTTCCAATGATTAAACATACTATATCATAGTATATTATATAATACATTTTATGGAGAGATGTGTGCCTGGGAGGACATTGCGCCGTCCAGACACCGGTTTTGAACTTGATCTTTGTCTGGGATATCATCTTGTTGGAACACGGATACCCACACAAGCCTCCACACCACGACAAGGTGCCAGTTCACCCCGCACTGCTCAAACACTACATAGAAGAAGCACTTTGAGCAGCCGTGGATGCCCACTGCAAATCCAGCATCCAGGATGTAGGTCACCTTATCAAGGATTGCGAAGCACCAAAGACACTGTATATGAGATGTGCAGTTGTACAGTGTGCACATCAAATGATTCCACTACAGTACTACTATACCTAGAGCTCGACTGATATCACTTTTTCAGACCGATGCCGATATATTTCAACCGATATATATCAACTACGAAAAATTTGTTACCAACAAAGTTATTGAGCAACAAACCAGTCCAAGAAAGTCTATGCATTGGTTGCTGTAATGGAAAAATCATTCTTAACACTAATCACAAAAAAACACCAAACAAAAAAGAAACAACCAAATGCAATACTGTTTTGTCTTCAAAGTTTTGTGTTCAACAATCAAAGTTCAACAGTTTCAAATTGTAGTTCAAAAACATAGTTTCTCAGCATTCATGCCAAGAAGAGAACATCTTTTATCATCGTAAATCAGTCCAACACGACAGGAGTTTCTGCTAGGATTCGCACAAAGACCGGTGTCACCGCCACTAGCCCGATAAACAGAAGCACAACCAGGCAGCACCAATTGAATAGGCAGCTAGAAGAGCACAAAACAAGACAAGACATTCAAAAGCATACCCACTGGCGCCGACTTACGGGGTGGCCACGCCACCCCGTAACCGCTGTGGCGGGGTGGCAGCCACTCCGTTTAGGTTACATTACTTACTGCAAATAAATGTAATTTGAACGGACGTTTAAATCTTTTTTTGATCAATGGTTTTCGCTTCAAGTCAACGTAAAGCAAGAAGTGTACCAATATTATACAGTATTGCGAAGAAAATGATTGTTTTTGTCACAAGCATGATACTCGCGTAACATCAAGCAAGCTACGTGAAAATTACGCAACACGTGGCTACGAGTTTTTTCCTTGCTGTTGTTGCGATCGTTTTATTTGTTACTTGTCATAAGTCATTGTTACATTTGTTAGGTTTACAATGGGATTTATTAATCAATAAAATACGATCTTTCCATTGCCTCCCTCAAAAATCTTTTTTGAAAAATTTTAAACTGCTCATAATATCGCTATAAATTATGACAGCTATAAAATACTTGGAAATAAAATTATCTCGATGATTGATAGCTCCACCCCCTAAATGAATATCTATTTTCAAATTTCATTAAAAAAATACAATTTTTGAAACTTTTTGAGTTTTATTTAAAAAGTGCACTTAGTAAAGTAGCGGTTTTAACGTTCTGCAAATTTACACGTTTACATGATTCTATTCGAGGAAAGCTACACCCCCTGCCAATTCTCAACAATAAAAGCAACCTTTTTCAATTACTCAAGATTTTGCATTTTGAATTATTTTCCGATTTCAATTGGAGTGTACTGTCATCTACTTCATGCTTTAATTTCTACTTTGTTATCTACTTCATGCAGTAATATTGCGTGTCAATGCGTGACAAACTGTGAGGCGGGAATTTATTGGTCTGACATAGGAGTTGCTTGTTACATCATAAAAAAAATTACGAAAAGTTGTCCAGTAAAAGTTTTCGCCGACATTCCAGTTTTATTCAGCTTAAAGATGCCACCGAAAAAGCGTTTAAAATTGCAGCCCTCCATTGAGTCATTTTTTGTTGCGTCTAGTCAGAATTTCAGCCAGCATTAAAGTGACCAAACGCCTGAACGAAACGAAAGTGTGCCACTGCCAAAAGGCGTTAGCACGATCAGGGAGGTGGAAGAACCGAGCAGGATAATCGCTGTTGAAGGGAGAAGCTATCAAAAATCGTGGGAGAGCGAAATCCCGTGGCTTAAGTTTTTAGGTTGCCATATTGTGCTATCCGCCACCCCGTGCAAAAATAAAAGTCGTGCCTATGAGCATACCCACGACCACGTGCAAAAACGGCTTGTGTGCAGCCGCTTGCACGTAATTAAAAACGAGAGTTTAAATACGCGTTTGAACAACTTGTGTTTCTTCTAAGGGCATGTATGACTGGTTTTGGGTGTGCTTTTGCTGGCCGATGTTTATCGGCGAAAAATAGCCGATGCAATATATCGGCTACTTCTGATATCGGCCGATTAATATCGGCTGATCGATATATCGGTCGAGCTCTAACTATATGTATACATATACTATATATATTCACATACTTTTTTATGCCATATGAAACTCGAGCATGACTGTCTTGAATCATTTCTTGGGCACATATAGACATTAAACCAATATGCACTATCAGGATAAGTTTTGTTATTTTTCTAAGAGGTTAAATTAAAAACAAAAAATGGTTTGCAACCACCTAACTTGGTAGGCAGTTATTCAGGCGACTATAAAAAATCAGCACTGTGCATCTGTAAGCTAGGAAGCCATTGCAAGATTAAAGTAGTCTATAGTTCCATTGTTACAAAATGAATGGTCACCAACATTGAAACACTCTTTACCCAAGTGGATGTTTTCATGGTTTTTCAGGTTTTGCTTTGTCTGGAAACTTTTAGAGCAATGTCGACATGGAAAGGGCCGCTGGTTGCCAGGATTGTGAGACGAGCCATGGACTGACAATGCTTGCTTTGTCAAGAACGATTTTTGGCAAATTGAACACACATGAGATTTGACCCTAGAAAAAAAGTGGCTATGATTAATATAAATTTTAAATGTTTATAAAATGCGTTTCCACTGCAAACCAATGTTGCAGAATTGATGTTAAATTTTTGTAAATGACCTCTAATGACATCTCATAATTGCAAGAATTAAAATGGTGTCGGCAGCACCTAAAACTAAAGCTATTGATTGATTGAATCTTTATCCTCGGACTGGGAAAGCTTCTTGCAGAGCTTAATCCTGGCAGTTTCGCATACTTGTAGAGGCTTTGAATCACTGACGCAGGCCCGGTCACCGAGATTGACAGAGTTTCCAATTGTTGAAGTCATGTTGCCAGGGAATTATTCCATCCATTAGATGCTGCTGAATGGAGAGCAGTCCTTAACTTGTCCTGAATGGAGAGCAGTGATCATCATCGGTTCATCGCAGTTTAGTCTTTTATAAAAAAAACGTAGGCTATGCATCAAAATTTATAGAAAATTAATGGACTCCAACGAAAACAGCTAAATACAAATAAACAACAAGCAATCCAAGCTGCACAAACTGTCGCAACTATTGCATAGTTAACTTCAATGTATGTTAGTCTGCCAAACAGTGATCAACTAATCCATCACTATATTGTATGCCAGTAGCGTAGCCAGGAATTTTGAAAGGGGGGGGTTTTGACGACCTAACGGCGGGGGGTCTGGGGCTGTAAAACTGTACACATTCATTAGCGCACCCAGAAAAAAAGTTAGGGGGGGGGCTAATTCAGAAATGTTGGCCAAGTGATTTGCGATCCCTTTGATTGGTAATATTTAAAGGCACTCACAGCCAGTGGCGAAGCCAGGAATTTTGAAAAGGGGGGGGGGGTTGACGGCGTGTTAGCCTAAGACGACGCCCAGCAGCGAGAGGTCTGGGGGGCCTCCCCCAGAAAATTTTGAAAAGTTACTTTGAATTTGGTGCATTCTGAGAGCATTTTCAACAAAAATGTGGGTATGAATATTCCTGTAAAATGGTGTTGTCTGGTGGCATAGCAAAAGGATAAGATCATGTTTTCTTTGGCATTTTTCGGAAATAAAGCTAAGTCTCTATGTTTAACTTTTCTTGTTGCTAATTCCTGGCTGAGATGTTTGAATGTTTGGTATTGGCAAAACTCGCTCTTTTAATGCAGTTTTGTTTAAAATTAGGCAATTTTTTTTTAGACTGAAAGCATCATTCTCAAGTACAAAGAGACTGAAAGCATCATTCTCAATATTGTGACATCAAACGCGTGCCAAAGGGGGGGGGGTTGTAACCCTCAAAACCCCTTTTGCACTGTTTGCCACTGTTGTATGCAATAGCTGAGTTACATAATTGTAAAAAATTCCTCAATACGTTTAATTATATCTACAATACCACATCACAGCATCTACCTAGCTAGCACAACTCACCAATGTGTCTTTAGGTGGTATCGGTAGTTTGCCTTTTTAACAAAGACACGGTGACATGTAGAACATTCATAGGATCGTTTTGTTTCAGATGAACAAACAGAATCTTGGCATGTTTTTGATCGATCAATTATATCACAATTGTTTGACTCATGGCCGACATTGAGAAGTTTGTTTATCTGAGGTTGGAGATTAATAGAAAATTCAAAAAGTTGGTCAGCATCATAAACAGAATCTTCGCATCCCAGTGTCATCACTTTGCTAATGTCATTTGATGTTTGAACAGCACCAATACGGTGTGAGTCACTCATGCTCTGATCAGTAATGGCTTCACACACTACACGACTTGTGCCTAAAAAATAAGGAAGTGGCTATTTTTCCACACTTAATGTCATGGTTACAACCAGGTGTTGCCAGAGTTAGAATTAAAGTTAAGAAGGGTTAAGGTAAGGGTTAGATTAGTTAAGGTAAGGATAAGGTAAGGTAAAGATTAAGGTAAGGAATAAGATTAGGGTTTTGATCTTTGCCCAGGACTAAAAAAATTTCAAAATACAAGTTTTTGTTTTCAAGAACTTCAAACTTTTCTCAAATTATGGCAGAACTCCTTATCTGGCAACACTATTGAGACTATTATTACACTATACAGTGTAAATATAACCGCAGCCAAAAAATAAAGGAAGTGGCTATTTTTCCACACTTAATGCCATGGTTACAATTAGGTGTTGCCAGAGTTAGGATTAAAGTTAGGAAGGGTTAAGGTAAGGGTTAGAGTTAAGAATAAGATTTAGGGTTTTGATCTTTGCCCAGGACTAAAAAAAATTCCAAAATGCAAGTTTTTGTTTTCAATAGCTTTAAACTTTTCTCAAATTAGGGCGGAATTCCTTATCTGGCAACACTAATGAGGCTATTATTACACTATATAGTCTAGTGTAAATATAGCCACAGCCAAAAAAATAACTCCATTCAGCTAACACTTGTGAATGAAATTATTTGCATGCAATAACATCAAGAGCAAACTTCAGTCGCAAACACCACAGTCGCTTACGGTATTTTAGCACACAATCACATATTTTTAACGGTTGACATCTTTACCCTTGGATTTTCTTGTCTGAAAATGAAACTTTATACCAGTGGTTCTCAACGGGGGCGCTACCGCCCCCAGGGGGCGTTTTGATTTTACAGAGGGGCGGTATGATTACCTCAGATTAAGGGGGGCGTTTTGATTGTTAGGTGGCATTCTGGTTTAATTTAACCCATCTAGCCTACCGCCCAGCGTAACGATTTTGTCAAAGAGCTCGTATTTTCGTGGTAGCATTTCCTACCTCATACCTGGTGGAAAAGGGATTCAGCTATGTTGTTTTGCTACATAACTTTCCAAACAGCGAAGCCCAATTGACATAAGAGGTGATTCCTATGAGGTGATCTTCGAATGTTTCTCAGTGGCTTTACACCAGATGTGAAGAAACTGGCACTTTCTCACCAAGCCCAAGGTTCACACTGACTATCAGTAGGCCTACAGGCTACTGATATCATGCTCGCCAATATCTATTTGCTTTTATCAAATATAGTTACTAGTCTCTAAAACCCTTACAGCCTGTTTCACCCTAAAAGGGGGATCATAAAATGGTCCTTATTCTAATAGAAATAGAATTATATTTGAGTAATGACCTTCTGATTTCTATTTCTGCATTCTATTTCTATTAGAATAAGGACCTTTTGATGATACCCCTTTTAGGCTGAAACAGGCTGTAAGGGTTTTAGAGACTGGTAACTAGCCTATACTTGATGTAATTCGTTCTGCTTGGCTTTTTGCTTGGCATTGAGCACTTTTTGTTATTAATAATATTTATTGTTTTATATTCGCTTTTCGTAATTAATTGTTTTTGTTTAGAGGCGGTAAAAATTTGCCAGTTTATGACGGGGGCGTTGGGCCAAAAAAGCAGGGATATCTAAAGAAGGGGATATGAAGGCTTTTATTACGTCTGACAATAGAAGGGCTATTGTTTATCGTAAGCAATCTCTGTTTATCGTAAAATAACAATTGGCATCGATAGTAGTTTAATAAATCTTGTTATGTTAACCTGCATTGCGCTGTCAGCATCAGGCCTGGATACTCACTGCATGCTTATGGTTACTTGTTAATTCAACTACCCGTATACTTGCTGTACACTTAGTCCACCGCAAAGGCTTTGTTAAGAAAAACAGCTTTCTGGTAACTTTTCAACTTTCTTTCCAAAGAAGTATTCTTCAAATATGCTCTATGTTACATTTACTAATTGTCTTCTGTAGCTCACTGTATATACCAGTTGCACTACAAAACTTTCTGCAATTTTGAAAAGAACCGCATGTTTCACGCGCTGCAAACTACCGCCCTGGTAGTGTCACCAGAATAAGGCAATCGCTGTGAGCCTTCGTATCCCCTTCTCTAGATATCCCTGCAAAAAAGGTTGAGAAACATTGCTTTATACCAACAGCACTCAGCAGACTGTGCTTCTTAATCTCAGTGGCTTAACCCTTTTTGTTCATTCAAGTAGTGGGTTTGTTTTATGGTAATGACTGACCAAATGACCCGTTATAATCTTTTACTATTATCCTGATTATGCCATAATCTAACCAACAGCTCAGTTACACAATGCATTGTTTTGACAATTGCATTTACTCTGCTTGTTTGTTTATTGGCAGCGGCGCAGAGCAGAAGCTAATCTGACTATCTGAGGTAGTGTTGCCAGACTCCAGTTTTCTCACAACACCATTTCAACCTCCAAATTAAACCATTTCACCTAGAGTTACACCAACGCCCTAAATTTTCTCCGATAAATACAGAAGTGTTAGAAAAGTATTGCGAATAACAAAAATTGCATAGCAAAGAACAAAAATCACACAATGACATGTACAACACAGTATGATATTTAGGTGGAGAAACTTAAAATAAAAATAGTTTTTTAATAAATTAACATTCAATTGTTCTTCCAATAAACACAGTGCAAATGTGCAAGAGCCAAAAAGTCATGTCTAGGACCTTAACATTTTGCATAAAGAATTTTATAATTAATTAATTGGTTGGTTTTGAATCTTTATTCTCGGTGACCAGCCTTGATAGAGGCCCTAGTCTTGACGCAGGCCCGGTCACCGAGATTGAAAGAGTGAAGTTTACGATTGTTGAATTATTATTGCGAGGGAATTATTCCATCCATTAGGTGCCGCTGAATGAGAGCAGTCCTTACAATGCATTGCTCAAGCGCACACCCCGAGAGTCGAACCAGCGCCGCTTGATCTTGAAGCTTCTTCGTTCACGAAGTCACGCGTTAACTATCGGGGCGGACAACTGAGCTATCGGGACGGACTACTCATGGTGTAGCATATAAAATTACAGTAGAATTCGCCTATAACGGCTTCGTTTATAACGTCAATTCGCCTATTACGTCACATTTCGCTCGGTCCCGGCAGAATTCCTATCTTTTACGTACATTGTAGTTCGGCTACAACAGCATCGCTTATAACGTCAATTCGCATGTAACAGCACCCTTTATTGGTCCCCAGACGTCTTTTGTTCGTTTATAACGTCACTTTAAGCCATCACCTTCACCACGAACGGTCAGTCTTTTAATCCAGTTAGCGCTGCTGCTTGTAAAATGTCTTCCCTTTATTTTGCTACGTCGTTCGCAGCAGGGACTTTTAATTAACTGAATTAACTTTTTTCCCGCGTGAAAAACTATCACGTGTAAAAAGCAGCTCTACACCTGACCTTTAAACAACTCAAAGCAACAGTTGTACGTACAGTACTGTATAAACTAATTAACATTTTTTTCCCCGCGTGAAAAACTATCACGTGGCATAGTTTTTCACAATCTTACGCAATAAAGAAAAGATAATGTCTGAGTTTGAAGCAGGATGCAATCCAAAACTAAAAAGAAAGCGAAAGCACAACTTTGAAAATGTCGATGATTAATCAAAAGACAGTTTTGGAATAGTTTGCGGTAGTTCGTCTATAACGTCAATTCGGCTATAACGTCAGTTTTTGCAAATCCCCTAGAGGTGCCGTTATAGGCGAATTCTACTGTAGTTGATAAACGTAGTTCAGCAATAAACAAACACTCATAACTCAGCAAACAAGCAAGACACCAAGACTCAAAGCAACTGGGCAAAACAATTTAGCCTACCTTTTTGATGATCTGCTTGGTAATTTGTTTTATATCTCTTTTCTTGCACCTATCCAAAGAATTCTTGCCACCTTGCTGTATAAGTTTGAGTTCACATACACGGTCTCAGCACACTTGCTGTTTGGTGGAGGCTCATTTTCAGGATCAATGTTATGCAAATTGTCGTAGGCTCTTCGTGGCTTGCTTGAGCCAAAATGATGCATTTTACAAACATGTTCATTTTGATCGTTGAAATGTTCAACAACGTTAGATTTTCAATAAAGCCTTGCACCATAGGAGACAACAGATTACCAAAATGATCTATTTGGTTTGGTTGGTTTGGTTTTGAATGTTTATCCTCAGACTGACAATGCCTTGATTGGTTATTCCTGGTAATTCCGCATACTTGTAGAGGCTCTTGACCCAGGGCCGGTCACCGAGACTGGCAGGGTGAAGTTTTCCGATTGTTGAAGTGTTGTTGCCGGGAAATTATTCCATTCACTAGGTGCCGCTGAAAGGAGAGCAGTCCTGAAATGCGTTGCTCAAGCGCACACTCCGAGAGTTGAACTTGCGCCGCGTGATCTTGAGCCGAGCGCGTAACCACTGAGCTAACCGGAAGGACACTATTTGGCTGATTGAGATCAACTGCTTGCATTCGCCACTTGAAATTTTGTTGTTCACGTCAAATTCGCTAAAACGACATGACACATTTTTGCTTCTTAGCACTTATACCATTGACGTAATGTTGAGTGGATTGGTTCAATGCAGGAGTGGTAATTGTGAGGATTTTTTTATCTGCTTTTACTAGGCCTAGGCCTATATTGCAAATCTTAAGCATTATGCTTGCCCAGTGGCTATTTGACTTTTATTGGATAGCTTACTAAACTAGGCCTACCATATTTTCATCATTCAAATCTAGAAGACACCTTAATTAGGCACTCTCTCAGCATATATCCAGAACTGGCGACTGAAACTCAGCGAAACCAAAACTGTGGCAGCAGTTTTCCACCTCCTCTATAATCGGGAAGCTGATCGTTCGTGAACTACACGTCCAGAACAACGGAAAATCTCTGTCCTTCTGCACCGAACCAAGATATCTTGGGGTGACACTGGACAGATCGCTCACATACCGCCATCATTTGGTGTCACTGCGCAAGAAACTGACATCTCGCGCTGCGCTACTCAAGCGCCTGGCAGGCTCTAGCTGAGGGGCGAGGGATGACACTTTGCGTATAGCAGCCTTAGCTCTTGTCTACTCTTCAGCAGAGCACTGTGCACCTGTTTGGTGCCGCAGTGCTCACTGCCATAACATCGACACTGCCATAAACAGCGCCCTGTGCACAGTGACCGGATGCCTGCGTCCCACACCATTGGACAATCTCCCCATTCTCGCTGGCATCCAACCCGCTGAGCTTCGTCGCGAAAAAGCCTCTGTCGCTCGGTCGACGGGCACTGGAGCCTAACCACCTTCTTCACCACAAGATCTCTGCTCTCCCAAAGGAGCACCCCTGTCGACTGAAATCAGGACACTCATTCGTGCCAGTCGCTCAACTTCTTATCAACGAAGCTGATGTGCAAGACATCTCTGCGGCTACTTGGGCGGACCATAAATGGAGTTCTGAATGGAAGTCAACCGCCACCAGACTCTATTCGTTCATCCCCGACGCCGACACACGCCCCATCGGTCTAACACTACCAAGACAGGCATGGGTGCGCCTCAACCGTCTCAACCGCCTCAACCGTGTGTACCTTGTGCGCTGACTAAGCAGTTCGTTACAAACCCGATCAGTTGTGTGTTTAGTTCCCAGTCAGATGCTTAATTCTATTCTCAGTTATGTGCTTTATTTTCAGTAAATATTTGTGTTTTAGATGCTTCACTTCTAAGTTAATTAAAGATTTCAATAAAGTAAAAGTTCGTCACAGTTTCTAATTTGATCACTTTCTTAATTAGTCAGTTTCCCAGTAAAGACACAAAATCATTTGATTTCGAGTTATTCCTGTTTTAAATTTTATTTTTGTGTGAAATTTATTTCAAACAAGTTTTTCTGAGAACAATGATTTTTTTAGCTGGCAAGTGATGATATTTTTGTTTCGGCTACGTTTGGAGACGTTGAAACGATATAAATATTACATTTTAGCTGGCAAGATGGTTTGGCTTCCAATCCAGATGCCATTATAGCGACGTCCACGTACCAATCAACTCCTCAGGTAAAATCTTCCTAGAATAATCAAGCAAGGCGCGAGCACAATCAATTACGCCAAGAGCCAACAAGCAGCTCTGTGGCCCTGTGTGAAGACAAACGAGCCTTCGGAACAATGACGTCATGTGATGTTAGTATTGATGGCTGTCAAATAACAAAATATATTTAACAAAAGTCGCTATGGTATAATAACAAGGGCATTGTGAAATTGGTTGAAATAATAACAATAACCACATTTCTGCAGCCTTCTAAGGCAAACTTGGGTAGAGAGGTTAAAACAGACATAGCTCAGTAACAGCACGACATTTACCATTATAACACAGACATAAAGTTTGTGCTTCTGTGTGCTTCACTCTTTGGATTTTGTTTTTTTTCAATTATCTCGTTTTGTGCTTTCGTCCATCTTGCGCAATCTGCTTAGATACTTTTCCTCTGAACTTTTCCTCCATCAAATACTTGATCCGTTGTGTTGTGTAGTCAATTTGTGTGGGAGCAGGATAGGAAGTTTTTCAATGTTTAAATTAAATAATATTTTTGATGTTAGACTGTGTTTCTCTGGTACTTTTTTGTGTAATATATAATAATTTTTTTAAAACGTTTGATAAGAATTATACGTATAGCCAAAAACGTTCGCTTTACTTTTGTATTATAATTTTAAATCTCGTATTGTTTCTGAGCTGTGTCTGTTTTAAGAAAGTGATTTTCAAACTTCTTTGGACTACGGCACACCAAAGAACTTCGAAATCTACTGCGGCATATTCACTTACTACGGAACTGTCTTTTAACTTTTTGATGGAAGCTGAAAAACTATAGACAGACAATCGATAACAACTTAATAACATTGAATTGCATAATTCAAAATTAATACAGAAATGAAATAGATACATAATTTCGAACGTTTTCGGCAAAACTTTCTGCCCTCTTCAGGAAAATATCTTAATTCATCTAAACAAAACAATTATTCGTGAAATGTTAATAATAAATGACTGAAATTCAATAAAACTGCACTGACCTGCGTACAAGCAACAACTGACGAACAAACACAAAAGGTGGTAGCAATCTGTCATAATTATGCGGGAGTGTGGTCATGAGACGAGATAGTGAGCGGACAACATAACATAAAATAAACGTAAGCTAATACAAATTCAACAAAAAAATGCCCCTCCAGCGAATAATTGTTTGTTGAGCCTGGGGTTGTGCTGCTTTATTTGGAGTGCCTCATGAATTTTAGTTTCAAACTCCGATTGACAGTTGCGAATTATTTTGAATGAATCTAATGTAAATTTGATGTTGGAACAAATACTGCAGTCATAAATGTGGTCTTTGATTGCACTGTGCTTATTGATGTCTGTTAAATTTAGGTGTTCCGTTGCTCTTGTTACCAAGTGTCTTGTGGACATACCTATGTATGTCATGTTCGTGTCACACAAACAAGTGAATTTGTAGACAATGTTGGAACGAAGAGACTGCGGAACGGGAGATTTCAGCGAAAAATATCTACTGATTTTAAAGGTTTTGTACAGAGGAACAATGTCGATATCAAATTTACACTTAAAGAGTTTAGATAGTTTTTTAGCATATACGAGAGATTCCTTTCCTAAGAAAGGTATGGATATAGAGTTTTGGAAATTTATGACGTCAGTATTCGGTGAAGATACTGAATTGAAACGTTGTAGAACCTTATCAAAAAACTGCCCGGGATATCCATTCGCACATAACATAGATTTAATTTTGGCGATTTCTATTTCTATTTAATTTTGGCGATTAGATTTGATTTTGGCGATTTTTAGATGAATTAAGATATTTTCCTGAAGAGGGCAGAAAGTTTTGCCGAAAACGTTCGAAATTATGTATCTATTTCATTTCTGTATTAATTTTGAATTATGCAATTCAATGTTATTAAGCTGAAAAACTATAAAACAATTACTAGCGTACTTTACTCAGTGATAATAGAAATCCCGAGTGAAATATCATCGATTGTTACGTGAAATATTTGTTGATTAATTGTTACAAAATAATGGTTGTCAACAAATCTACTAACGAATGACAACGTTGAATATGGAACGTTAATTATTCAACGTTGTTATTCGTTATTAGATTTGTTGATAATTATTTCGTAACAATGAGTCCTCACACGACGACGACGAGTCGACAAATGTTTCACGTAACAATCGATGATATTCCACTTGGGATTTCTATTGTCATTTAGTAAACTTCCCTAGCAATTTTTTAACCCTTAGAAGGTTAGGTTTGGGCTCTTGGAGTCTTGCTCAGTTTGGGAGGGGAGGGCTGTCGATTCTTCTTAATTGTCACAATTAATGTGCAGAGCCTCGCGACGGGCTGCTTTGTATCTCGATCGAACGTGCTGTTTTGATTGTAAAATTCTTATGCGATATGTTATTATCGGTGACTGACCTGAAGTAACCTTGATTGCGAAACCTTTGTTATGTAACGTGCTTCCAGAGCATCTGTAACATGCAAATCTGGAACGTTCTGTTGTTTTTCACAATTGCCAAATGTCGCTTGTTATGTCGTCATAAGGATGTTTACCAGTGGATCTATGATTGCGAAATCTTTATTACGTGACGTGTTTTTAGAACATACTACCTTACGTGCGAATCTAAAAGCTTCTGTTGATTGCTTTTCATGTTTTGCTAGGTGCAGGGTTTATGACGTCACAAAGATGTTTACGTGTAATGCAATTTGACAGAACAATGAGTTCTGTAACATTACGTAACCTTCTCGAAGTTACTAGACCAAACAACCTGCTATAAATTTTGGTTTAATTTGCGTAATTATCATTATAAGAAATTATTATTGTAGTGGTGGCAGTTGGTAATTGACGCAAAGATTATTGTTGATCGAGAGTTGAAGTTATTGAATACGAGTAAAGCAAAGTTGATGCTAATATAATTTCTGATTAAAATTAGAATCGTATGAGAAGCTGTGAGGGAATTACGTTAAACTCGATTAATAGTTGTAAGCGTTGGAATCTATTACTGTGGATCGCGTTACTATTACTTTGATTAGTTGCTGGAAGTGCTGAACCATTCGTTAAAGTCCTTCGAGAATTTTCATTATCATTTCACTAGTAGAACTATTCGACATTTAATTGAATGCTTTTCGGTAATGACCCATTAAACTACGTCATTGAATCTTTCCAAGTCTCTTTCCTTGTAAGAGATAGAAAGAAACTGTGACAGAAATTTCTTCAAAGTTTGGGATTCACCTTGTAAAATTATTCATGCTGAGCATATCCGAAAATTAAAACTATGTGAATTTTAGAACTGCTTATATACGTTGAAATGTTGAGGTGACTTATGACTTTTGGATTATTTTGCGATTTAAGAAATTTTCCCACATGGTGAGAACAAAAGTCCATTCATACAGCCAATTCCCTTCACGCTGTGAAACAGTTAAGATTAACGAGACATGTGTTAGGGTTAGGAAAATGGGTGGGAAAATTTTGAACAATAGAATATGAAATATTTCAGGTGATGTGCTGAAAAATGCCTTATATCTCTCAATTTATAACCTTTACTCACTCAAAATTTTAGCTCAATAGAGATGAATAAAAGTTATGAAAAGTCAAGAAATCTCGTAGTCACAGCCTCAGTGGTTTTAGAGATACAACTGTTGATACAAAACAGTCGAATTGACACCCGCCCAACCTTCAAAGGGTTAATTCCATTTTTTTTCACATAGAGGTCGGCCAGTGTACGAGCATCGGATGTTGAGGCTGCGTAGATTGGACAAGTACACAGACACGCAATCCTCGTCACCTAAAATGTTTCGGCCTGGTTTTCCTTCTCCCCACAAACCATCAGTTACAAGATCGCCATTGATCCATCTCCAAGTTCCTGCAAACTCGATGTCATTCATTCCAATCCATATGCGGTTTCTTGGGTTCAAACCGTCCACGATGAACCTGACAACACAGTGAACAAAGTATGAAAGCGATGAGGCAGATCACAAATAAAATAACCAACCACTGCTTTCAATGTTGCATGTCATTCAATTGTATTTTGTGATGTTAAACAGTTACTGTAGATAAGTAATTGCTTAATATAAAATATTTCCATGGCTTCAAAATCTTACAATCTTAGTTTAAAAAGGTCAAAAGTCAGTTCAAAACAAGATTTCAAAACCGTGCTAGGTCGTTTAATTATTCATTATACAAAAGTGAAACTGAAATTTCCTAATTAATGTGGTCATTAAAAAATCAAACCAGAAAATTTACAATCAAGTGAAAAAATTGTTACCAGTCTGAAGCCATATTAAAGGGGACTTGAAATGAAAAATTAAAATTTTTTTGGTGATTCTTTAGTGTTTAAGCATTATATTTTTCAAATTTTTTTTTTGATATACCTTTTTGTTTGAGAGATATAACCAAATGAAAATCGGCCACATGATGGCGCTATGTATCTTGTGACGTCATCGGCGGGCAGCCAAGTAAACAGCTTCACGCATTTGCCTTAGAAACGTCGCATAGGTCATTGTATATTGAGTAATAGAAGGTCAGCACAAACAAGATGCCAGAAACTAGACAAGGATTTCTCTTTGAACCAAAAAGACGGCGACTTGACAGCGAAGAACATCATTCTGATTCGTGGTCTGACAACATCAGTTCGGACAGCAGTCGGATGGAAAATTTGCATTGGTGTAGGCCTATGTGTGGTAATTGTGCCATCATGCCGACAATAATCGAAAGCGAGTATTGCCAGGAGAATGACTCTGTTTTAGCCAAAACCAACACAATCCGCCAATGCATAATTTAGGTCAGCAGCTTTGAAAATATGTGCCTGCTTCGTACTCATAGACCTGTACTTAGGTCGATCGAGTTTTGTGGGTACTGCATTAAACAGTGGCTTTCACATATCTTGAAAAATCAAACACAGAAGGAACCGCTTCAGGGATGAGCAGGTGTATGGGCTTGGTGCCTTATTGTAGCTCTGCCTGTAGATCACGTTGGTAATCGTTGGCCAGAAAATATTGCTGCACACACGGCAGTGCTTGTTTACAGGTGGGTCTTTGAGTTTCATTGCCGAGATTCACTTCTTCAGCTTGTCGTCATTATTTAGAGGTAAACGATGAAAGGATACCCCTTTGACGATGAGAACAATGGCGCATTGTATCCAACCCTCCATACGAGGAAGGAACAAAATGATGATGATGAATACAAAAAATAAAAAAATTGTTGAAAAACGTTTTATTTCAGAAAGATCTACAAATACAAAAGCCATGTATTTTCGTTGCAGTGCACCTTTAAAGTGCAACTGCACGATGACTTTGACCGCACTTTATCTGAAAGACCATGTTTCAATCTATAAATACCAACCCTGCCCTTACATTTTTAAGGCTATATTTATCTCAATAAAAATTATCAAAACTATGGTTTTCCACGCGCTTGTATTTTTAGCCACGTTTCTGTAATGGCGGATTGCATTGCGCAACACGCGGATTATGACGTCAGTTGGAGTCAGACTGAAGCGGCAATCGCTTTTGCAAGTCCTTTAGTTGTGTCTGTCCTAAAGCAGGGATGTCCAACGTTTTATTATAGTGGGCCCTGGGCCGCATGTCACTTGAAATAATTCAATGGCACGCAGAACCTATTAATTTTCAAGAAAAATGGGTACAATGGTATAAAGTAACAATTAAAAACCATTAATTTCATCCTTGAAAATGGGAACAAATAACACACACATAGAAAAAACAAAGAAATTATTTCTACAATATCTTTGAGATTGTTTTCCTGCTAAGATGTTATCAACATTTGCAATTTACATTAAAGGACGTTGTCTTGATTCTTAGGATGTTTGCTAAGTGTTTGTCGGTCAGTCTGTTTCTTTCTGCAGTTTTTTATGTTTATCATGGATGAAAATAACTGCTCGCAACAATATGTGCTGCCCAACATGCGCAATAACTTTCTGAACAAATTAACTAAAAGTGCGCTCAATCCATTGCAAACCATTTCCGATCAAAGAATATTTTGACGGAAGAAAAGATGAAACTGTTCAGATAGCATCAAGAACAGGTGACAAGATTTCTGTTCGCAAAGTAGGCATTCTTTTTAACATATTTCAACGCAATGTCTCAAAATTTATCAGGAAAAAGGTGAACAGTACGGCAATGATTTAAGGATATGCTTTGCTTTTTGGTCAGTCTTGCCACGTGTTCTTGATGCTATCTTAACAGTTTCACCTTTTCTTCGTCAAAGTATATTCCTTGATCGGAAATGGTTTGCGATGGATTGAGCGCACTTTTAACGTTTGCATTTCGTAGATGGTCTTTTTCTCTTCTAATTTTGTTTTTTATCAATTCATTGAGAAGTCAGTTTATGTAACAATTCCGTGTGCACAAGAAGAGCACTGCACTTGTTATGAGCAGTAGCGTAGCCAGGAATTTTGAAAGGGGGGGGGGGGGGTTGACGGCAAATTTCGCTTATCGCGACACCAGCGGCGGAGGGTCTGGGGGGCCTCCCACAGAAAATTTTGAAAAATTACTTTGCATTTGGTGAATTCTGAGAGTATTTTCAACAAAAATGTGGGTATGAATATTTTTGTAAAATGGTGCTGTGCGGTGGCATAGCAAAAGGATAAGTTCATGTTTTCTTCGGCGTTTATCGGAAATAAAGCTACAAGTCTTTATGTTTTCTTGTTGCTAATTCCAGGCTAAGATATTTGAATGTTTGGTAATGGCAAAACTCGCTGTTTGCAGTTTCGTTTAAAGTTAGGCAAACTTTGTTTTAGAGACATAAAGAGACTGAAAGCATCATTCTCAATATCGTGACTTCACACGTGTGCCAATGGGGGGGGGGGGGTTGCAACCCCCATAACCCTCCACCCCTTGGCTACGCCACTGGTTATGAGCAAAAACTTTAACTGGCTCGAAGAAGCTAGTTCCGAGGATTTTGATATATATGATTACATTCCGCCTATACACCCGTGAGCTAGTCTATTGCTGTCGCCGATGATTGGATGCAAACCGTCTCACAAACAAGTCTAAATCGATAGATTTCGATACAGAATGTTCAAAGGCCATAAGCACCAAGTTTGCCAGTCTTGGTTGTAACATGCTCCGTCTAGTGGGAGCGTCAACCCTTGTTAATACTGAGAATCCACACTCACAAACGGCAGTGCTAGATCTAAATGTAGCAATATCTGCTGCAAGGTTGAACACTTTACAGATCAGAAAACTAAAAACAAAATTTATTTACACTGATTGAAGAGATAAAATAAACACTGCTTAAAAGATTACGGGTTTATATGTTTGTATATTTAGTATATACAAATCTTAAATATATCAGCTAAAGCTGTGTGGGCTAATAAAGCTATAGCCTAAATATATGTTGTTTAATTGTTTTCTGTTTTTTTGTAACATTTTCTTTTTTTATTTTCCCTTTATATCTTAAATTTTTCTGAAGGTGTTGCGACCGTGCCAAATTTCTTTCAAATCAATAACTTACT
This sequence comes from Aplidium turbinatum, assembly GCF_918807975.1. NCBI lineage: Eukaryota > Metazoa > Chordata > Ascidiacea > Aplousobranchia > Polyclinidae > Aplidium > Aplidium turbinatum. The sequence continues at coordinate 22,738,624 of NC_137486.1, read as the reverse complement.
TCGGTCTCAAGCACGTTTTAACGTTCGCGTTTTGTCGCTTCTACCCTTTTCTCGACCTTTGCTATGTTGACGTGTATTGTTTTGATATGATGGTCAGAAATAAAAACAACTGAACTGGTATGCGTTGTCTTCAAAAACCACTTGCTTTACCACTGCACATTTTGCGATTTATCACTGCACAAATTTGGTTTATCACTGCACAAATTGGTTATCACTGACCCTTAGAATTAGGTATGGTACCGAGAATAGCGACAGCTGATATCAAATAGCCTAATTTGTACCGGTTTGTAGGCCTGCTGGAAAACCATTCCCTCTTTGTTAGGTTATCATTCTTTCCCAAAACATTTTAATTTTGCACAGTTTCTGACAATTTTTCTACCAGTTGAGGTTTCCAAAGGAGGGGGTAGGGGGGGCGAAATTGTTCAATTATCTTAGCTGTTAACTAAACAAAATAATTGTAGTTAATTGGGCCTAGGTTGGAGCTCTGCAACGGGAAAGATGGGCAAAATCATTACGATTGTAGCTGTTGCTCGAGAATGTTGGGATTTTGCCAGCGGGGGAGAAACTGTTTTCAGGGGGGGGGGCGAGGCCACCCTGACCCCCGGCTGGCTACGGGCCTGCTTTATTGTAATATCATAATGGAATGACGTCGAGAAATTTCCTCCTTCTTAGGGTTAGGGTTTCTACTTTCTGATTAGTCAATTCCTTTTAACAGTGCCCAATAACAACAGGTTTTACTAGTATGTCATTGTATGTGTTAGGCTATAGTGGGCAAGGGGCAAGGGCATTTCACTAAATCTCATGGAGTACGAGTACAAACATATTAAGAAACTCTGTTTTAGTCGGTTTAGCCTAGTTACAAAAGTATTTTCAATGGAGTAAATTGATTTGTTAGTAATCTTACAACTCTTGCAAGCAGTGCTTATAGCCTTACCTTCTATTCTGAATAGTTTTGAAGCCGTAAACTGCTAAATCAGCTCCAATTTCTTGGCAAGATTGTCTGCTTGCTGTATAATTTTGAAAGTCAAGTAATAGTTTGTATTGGTATCGATTGGCCAGCCCAATCCATCCGTCATCTAATCTTGCAAATCCGTTTCGGATTGCTGAGAAAAGAATTTTATAATGTTTAGTTGAGATATTGATGTTGGATCCACCAGATCTTCTATCTTGCTTGTTGCTTATTTTAGTAGAGCCGGGTCGTAACCACCAAGGGCTCGATGCGGTCCTACTACCTCACAAACAAAACAAACCATAACAGCTTGAATGGTTTATTGATATTGTACGATTGAAATCATACGATAAGCGAAATTGAACTTCTATTTATTGGCTGCTTTGGTGAGAATAAAATATCTTCTTGGTAGTAAGAGAGCTCGGACTACAGCCTGCACTTAACCGTCCTGTAAATCCAAACTAGGAAATGGCACAATGTAAAAGCTTTCCATGCAGCATCTCATTCCAACAATTATTGAGGTCCAGTACGAAAGGACGCGGTTTTTCTTTACACAATTGCCGTAATAAGTGTAATGAAGAAGCGCTGATCTAATTTTTACATCTGCGTCATCATGCAGGTCACGCCATTGAAAATAAAGGAAAAATAACGTAAAAATAACGCAACACAAATCCCAGAAGGGGCAATCGAACCGATGGAACAATGTCTAATATTTGTTCAAAAGTTGTTGAAAGTTATTTGATTGTTTACAGCAGGGGTGGGAAACCTTTTTAACACAAGGGCCAGTTATGAAAATGTAATGCCTACAGGATGGCCGCATATCAAGTAAACACTAATTCATATTTTCAGCATATTTTCGAAATTGTATAAATCGAGATAAAAATTCTTCACGCAATACTGCCACTCTTCGAGCATAACCATCCTGGCTCTCATTACTGCCATTGAAGGAAAAATATTGTTTTCGAAGTAAATACTGCCTTTTAAAGTGGGAAAATGGTCAATTTTGTGTTCTCGCATACTAAAAAAATATCTAGAAGATGAAGGGCAGCACAAAAAAGTAGAAAAGGGCCGCATGTGGCCGGCGGGCCGCACGTTGCTCACCCCTGGTTTACAGCCTTTACTGGTATTCAACACGGTTCGATGCAGTTTATTTTTGTTTTGTTGGCGACACACAAAATTGTGCGTTGTGTTTTAAACCAATCAACCACCATCTGTCCTCTAGCTAGTATTTCTACTGACACCAACGGAGGCTACAGTCTATTATAAATTTTACAGTATATTGCAGTTTGCAAAGGAAGATGGTTGTTTTATTGCACACTCCGGTGGATTTGTTGGGAAATGCTTTTGCAGCCTTTACTTCATTGATCACTAACGCGAGTGCCCTGGCTTAAATAGTGGTCCTGGAGTCCCAATAAATAGTATTATTGCAATATTATGATATTTGTCAAGGGAGTTTGTCTTCGATTTATTTATTCAGAATAAATAAGCCGAGTATTGTTGGGTAGTGGGGAATTACACTGATATACATAACCGACGACTTGGTATAAGGAGAATGTTATATTTTTCCGCAGGTGGACTTTATCATCAATGCTGTACATGAACAAATTCGATTTCTTCGTCCAATCTACAACGATCAATCTTCCATCGTTCTTATTAAATTTACAAAACTCCTTTTGTACATGTTAAAACATACTTAATAACTTCCAGCCGACGACGTCATTATGTCTCTGACCAGGAAGTCAGCAGGAAGTCATTACAGAATGCTCGATTCCGCACTTGCAATATACGTGCCCGATAAATGTCATTTGGCTGTTTATAACAGTTCTAATGAAGACGCTAGAGGTACACCAAGAACGTCTACTCATTTCTTCGTTAGTGATCCTATCCATCCAGTTAAATTCCATCATTCTCCGTAAGAACCAAATTTCAGCACTGTTGATCTTCTTTTCTATCTGTGGGCATACAGCCTAGAATTCACAGCCATATAGCAGAACTGACCAAACGTACACCTGTAAAATTCTTATTCTAGTCTTCTGAGATAGATTGGCTATTTAGGTGAAAACTTATTTGGATTGTGCAATTCTTGATTTGATATTACCCCAGCATCGCCCATTCGAAGTAACTATGGAGCCAAGATCGTTGAAACTATTTACTTAAGGGATGGGTGTATTCTGCATCGTGATTGTGCATACAGAAATTATTTCCTTTGCTGAAATATTCTTCCATGAGGTTATTGTTCCTGTCAAGTTACCTAATAGAGCGAGAGCCAGGTCAATTTATTTGACTTTCTGGGTCAGTAAGGTTTGACAAGTGTTTCTAGACTGAAATTTTGTGTAGATTTCAAAAATAAACCTCTTACTTGCACTAGCCTGACTGTTTCTGTTATATTAAGCATTTTTCGAGATGATACTTGTCAATATCGCTATATCCGACTAAGGGTGCACCATTTGCCCCCGACCTTTAGCAAAAAGCCTGAACATTTTTTTTGCTGATGAGGTTATCTTAGAAAACAACTTTTGCAAAGTTTCATTTTGATTGGACAAAGTTTAACCCCCCCACCCGGCCATTTTCTAAGGGGACTAACAGCATTTTCTTTACATTATCGCCACTAGATCTAGCTTCTTACAAGATGCAACTGCATACTTACTTTGGAAACATACCCCTCTTCATTCTGCATAATTTAAAACAAAAATTATTTGAATTGGCCAATGGGAACCAGAAATATGGGCAGTTTTGTACTCTCCCTTAGCGCAATACTGCCTCTAGTGGCCAAAACATAACAACAATTATCTCCTTAAATGTTCATCCGATTGAAGCAAAACTGGTGTCTAACCCCCCATTTTCAAGGGTGGTGAGTTCATTTTTGCTTGTAGTTGTAAAGATTCTAGCCACTAGGTGGCAGAAAACCTGCTTTTTATAAGTTTAAGCTAACGTAACCGCTTGGACTTGACTTCAAATATGCAAAGTTTCAACAAATGCAACTCATTGAGATGTATATCATTGAAAACAAACAAAGAAAGAACCGTGCAACATCTTTTGTAATTGTGATTGATATTGTACAGCAATAACCTTACACGAATTTCACATCATAAAGGTCACACAGGTAATGAAACAGTAAACTCGCAGTTCGATTGTCAGATTCCATGACGCTGAATCTATTTTCCTATTTCTTTGCTTTGGTAATTTTTTTGGGGAATTCTCTACTACTTGTAAAATGTTTTGGTATCGTTCTTCCTTGAGAGCAGTCCCATGAAAATCCAGGACCAGTTTGACTCCTCGCTCTGCTGTGTCATTAACCACACTGATGTTATTCACAATTGTTTTTGCAATTTTGTAAGTCTCATTGTCATCCCAGCTTTCGATAAGTTCACTTAAAAATGCTGAGTCAATTTTCAAGATTTTAAAAAATGACCAAGAGTCTTCTCCAATATAGTCCTGGAGATCTCTGGATGTGTCTGCTGGGAGTTCAGGGAAACAAGGTTTTCCAAATCCAGAGCCAAACCTTTTTGTGCACATACCGTCATTTTTAACTAAGATCATTTTTTGTGCCATCAGTTCTTTGGTTGAAGTTTTCACACTCTGACTGAAAAAAGCCAACGGTACAAGCTCTTCTGTCAGATACCACATATGTTTTCCAAAACTTTTCAGAGCTACACTCACAATGGCACCATCAATTGTTTGATAATTAAGGAAGGAGTGAATGAACAGTTGGTCATATTTTGAAGCAGTTGATCTTCAGGAGCAGGTAGCCACGACCGGATATAACAAAATACAACAAATTTCACAAAGCGGCGAAGTTTCAACAATGACCTCTTCCAAAGATTTTTCCTGAACAATAACATCATTTATTCATAAGAATATGCTTGCAGTACGGTATCAAATGTTAGTCTAATACACAGATAAATTTGCATAAAGAGTAAGGTTGTTACACTTTCTTGTCTGTGCTGATTTAATGTTCGTTTGGTGTTGTTTGTCTAATTAAACAATTTCTTAATTAACCATAGACACTGGACAGTGCTGTTTCGACCTTTCGGGTCTCTTCAGCATGGTGAATATGACCTAGAAGCACAAATGCACAATTTCTTAATGTTGAAGGTCACTTACCTTTCATATTATCACATATTTTGGATCCCAATAAGTCCAGCTTTATAGCGTATCAGAGCTTAGACATCCACCGCGCTTTGTGCAAAGCACCAGATCTGTTAAATGATTTGAAAGTTTTTTTGTGTTATCATCAGCAAGGTAAAGAAAAGTTAATAGAACCAACTCCTTGTAGTCTCCTCTGCTAAATGGGTGTTCAAGAAGTCTGTTACATATTTCAACAATTTCTTCTCTTTTTTCAGCTAACTCATGTGAAATATCAAAGAAGTCAAAGTTTTTGTCTGCTACTGGAATGGCAGAGAAACATTTCTTAAGCCTTTGGAAAATAGTAAGTTCAGGACTCTTTGATGATTAAATTTGTAAAGTGTTTCAAACATGGGTCAACACAATCTCACCAATATGGTGACGACATGCAAACCAAAGCAAAGGTTTTGAAATAATCTTTTGCAAAGCCACACATGGAGCTGTTTTAGCTCCAGTGTTAGAGCTAGTGGTGTCAAACACCATTCCAGACAAGCTGCTTTTACAGTCCCATACCTTTATGAGCTCATTGGGTGCTTTGGCAATGAGCTCACCTACGGGGTCAGAAGATTTGTGTGGGATAGCTGGTACCCCTGGCAACTTCGTACCTCTACCCTCTGACAAAAGGATTGACAGTCTTTTTACATTCTCATTCCCTTCTAATGTATCCATAAGGTTACCATCCCAATGGAAGTTGGCAACTGATGGAGGTTTCCAGTTTCCTGCAATCCTTTCAGAGATTGTTTGAACTGCTTTAACCCGATATCTCTCAGTGGTAGTGTAACTTAAGTTTATTTTTGACATATCACCATCTGCTGTATCGATGACTGCATGCAACACAGCAGAAGCAGCAGAAGAAAATTGTTGAAACTTCGCCGCTTTGTGAAATTTGTTGTATTTTGTTATATCCTGTGGTGGCTAACTGCTCCTGAAAATCAACTGCTCCAAAATATGACCAACTGTTCATTCACTCCTTCCTTAATTATCAAGCAATTGATGGTGTCATTGCGGGTGTAGCTCTGAAAAGTTTTGGAAAACATATGTGGTATCTGACAGAAGAGCTTGTACCGTTGGCTTTTTTCAGTCAGAGTGTGAAAACTTCAACCAAAGAACTAATGGCACAAAAAATGATCTTAGTTAAAAATAACGGTGTTTGCACAAAAAGGTTTGGCTCTGGATTTGGAAAACCTTGTTTCCCTGAACTCCCAGCAGACACATCCAGGGATCTCCAGGACTATATTGGAGAAGACTCTTGGTCATTTTTTAAAATCTTGAAAATTGACTCAGCATTTTTAAGTGAACTTATCGAAAGCTGGGATGACAATGAGACTTACAAAATTGCAAAAACAATTGTGAATAACATCAGTGTGGTTAATGACACAGCAGAGCGAGGAGTCAAACTGGTCCTGGATTTTCATGGGACTGCTCTCAAGGAAGAACGATACCAAAACATTTTACAAGTAGTAGAGAATTCCCCAAAAAAATTACCAAAGCAAAGAAATAGGAAAATAGATTCAGCGTCATGGAATCTGACAATCTAATTGCGAGTTTACTGTTTCATTACCTGTGTGACCTTTATGATGTAAAGTTCGTGTAAGGTTATTGCTGTACAATATCAATCACAATTACAAAAGATGTTGCACGGTTCTTTCTTTGTTTGTTTTCAATGATATACATCTCAATGAGTTGCATTTGTTGAAACTTTGCATATTTGAAGTCAAGTCCAAGCGGTTACGTTAGCTTAAACTTATGAAAAGCAGGTTTTCTGCTACCTAGTGGCTAGAATCTTTAAAACTAGCAGTAAAAATGAACTCACCACCCTTGAAAATGGGGGGTTAGACACCAGTTTTGCTTCAATCAGATAAACATTTAAGGAGATAATTGTTGTTATGTTTTGGCCACTAGAGGCAGTATTGCGCTAAGGGAGAGTACAAAACTGCCCATATTTCTGATTCCCATTAGCCAATTCAGATAATTTTTGTTTTAAATTATGCAGAATGAAGAGGGGTATGTTTCCAAAGTAAGTATGCAGTTGTATCTTGTAAGCAGTTTTATCTAGTGGCGATAATGTGAAGAAAATGCTGTTAGTCCCCTTAGAAAATGGCCGGGTGGGGGGGGTTAAACTTTGTCCAATCAAAATGAAACTTTGCAAAAGTTGTTGTCTAAGATAACCTCATAAACAAAAAAATGTTCAGGCTTTTTGCTAAAGGTCGGGGGCAAATGGTGCACCCTTAGTCGGATATAGCGACATTGACAGGTATCATCTCGGAAAATGCTTAATATAACAAAAACGGTCAGGCTAGTGCAAGTAAGAGGTTTATTTTTGAAATTTACACAAAATTTCAGTCTAGAAACACTTGTCAAACCTTACTGACCCAGACAGTCAAATAAATCGACCTGGCTCCTGGTCTATAAGGTTCTCATGTTGCTGAATCATTATGTCGAGTAATATCAAAATATCAAGTATTAGAATGACTGAAGAAGTAGGCTTAATAACAGATATAAAGTCGAGTCTATTTGTGTTTACCTGTATATTGGGACACCAGTCTTCCTTCTAGAGCCGCTAGCTTGTCTGAAAAATAAATAAAACTGTTGCCATATTTAGACACAAAAGAAATGGAGTAATGCCAAAAAATCATCGAAGTTAAAATTAAAATATTTTAATCACTAATAATTTAAATTAAATTTTGATTAAATAATTTAAATAGTCTAATCAAAATTGAAATACAGACTTGCATTTACCTGAATTGTTAGTGAGTTGTTCATTGAGAGACGATATTGCATCTGAAACAGTGAATCAACAGTACGAATTCAATAATCATCACAATTATATTAACAATAGCAGATGAAAGTGTGCATAACAATTACATAGAAAATTTGGTTAATTAATCTTAAATTTTAAATTTAATAAAAATTGAAATACACATGTGAAGACAGGTCGATTACCCTTGTGGCAAGAATACGGTGCGATACTGATGAGCCCAGCCTCACGGGCGAAACACGTGTCTATCGCTGCCAATTCTTGCTACAAATCGGCTGCCCAGAAACTTATTGAAATACAGATTTGTATTTACCTGAATTGTTTGTGAGTTGTTTATTCAGAGACGATATTGCATCTGAAACAGTGAATCAACAACACGAATTCAATAATTATCACAATTATATTAACAATAGCAGATGAAAGTGTGCATCAACAATTACATACAAAAGTTTGGTTGATTTCTTTTGAATGGATGGTTCACCAAGTAGTTACTTTAATAACATTACTGTCAGAGTGCTTGAGCTGAGAACGGTAATTGAAAGTTAATACGCACACTGCAAGTTAATACATACACAGCAATAATGTCTTTTCACACAAAGTTTTTCATTGTTTTAAAAAAAAAGTTAAAATAAACAGTTTCTATTCACCTGATTGGTTGGTGAGTTGTTCCTGCAACGAAGATATTTCTTCTGAAACAATAACAACACGACATTAGTAAACACCACATTTGTATCAACAATAACAAAATGAAAGTGTGCATCAGCAGTCATCTATGTCTACCACTACAACCACAGTGCCGCTGCCAGAGTGCTCGAGTTGCAAACGGTGCCGAAGTGTCAGCATACCCGATAAATTGTAGCAATTCAAAGAAAAAAGTTTGGTAAGTTACTTTTACAATAATATTTCAGTTCTTTCATACCAACCCGGTCATGCGTACAGTTTTGCTACAAGGAAATGATTAGGTTTGCTGTTGTGGATAGTTTACTATGCATCAGTGCAGGGTTTCCCAAACTGTGGTCCGCGATGCTTACACAGGTGGTCCGTGGCGATATGACAAGAAACTAGAAAGTCACACATGTACGTTGTACAGCACGTACCCTGTCAAAGATAATTGCCGCAGTTCTTTACGACTGAAATGATTTCGAAAGCTTTTGCTATCCAGTATCGTAAATCTTACTTGTTGCACCTTCGTTGCCGTTAAAAAGTTGTTTACGAAATATTCTCGAATTCCTCAAAACAAAATCTGCCCGCCCCAATAGCTCAGTTGGTTAGCGCGTGACTTCTGAAAGGAAGAAGCATCAAGATCAAGCGGCGCTGGTTCGACTCTCGGGGTGTGCCCTTGAGCAACGTACGAAGGACTGCTCTCCATTCATCGGCATCTAATGGATGGAATAATTCCCCGGCAACAAGACTTCAACAATTGGAAACTTCACTCTGTCAATCTCGGTGACCGGGCCTGCGTCAGTGATTCAAAGCCTCTACAAGTATGCGAAACTGCCAGGATTAAGCTCTGCAAGAAGCTTTCCCAGTCCGAGGATAAAGATTCAATCAATCAAATAACAGCATTCATAAAGAAACTCAACATATGGAAAACAAGGATAAATGATAATGTTGTGGATATGTTTCCTGTTCTGTGTGACTACATTACCAACAAACCCTTAATTAATACAGAGTTGATTTTCTCTGATGCTACACAACATTACAAATTCCTTTCTGCACCCTTCAAGAAGTATAGCTTTGGTAGAGAGATACTTTTTGAATACCACAGACAGATAATCGATAACAGCTTTATAATTATGCAATTCAATCTTATAAAGCTGCTATCGATTATCTGTCTGTGGTATTTCAAGAAATAGCCTACTTTTTAAAAGAGACATATGAGAATTTTGATTGGATTTTAAACCCTTTTGTTGTTACAAAGACTGATCTGTCCGGAAGCGAAGTAGATGAATTAGCCGATACGTAGTTTCAATCAAACAGCTATTGCATCTTTCTGGTTGAGTGTTGTGGAGGAATATACATTGCTATCACCAAAGGCAACTAAAATTTTATTGCCTTTTGCACGACATACATGTGTGAGACAGCATTTTCAGCTCTTACCAACATGAAGACAAAAATAGGTCCAGACGTTCCGTGGACCCTGACTTACGAGTTTGCCTTTTACAAATAACTCCGAGAATTGATGACTTATGCAATCCCATCCGTCCCATTAATGATGTCAGTTTTTTTAAATAAACAAAATTTGGTTTTATTTATTTTTACTTTTGTATTGGGGTCCGTGAATAAACAGAATCACAAATAGTGGTCCGTAACCCAAAAAAAATTTGCAAAGCCCCTGCATTAGTGCATGTCCATTCTTCACTCATTACATAAAAAGCAAAATATTTAGTCACAACGTAACCAAAAAGTTTTGCAATTTAGGTTTTTAAATTCAAAATTAGGAATTAAGGAATGTGGAGATTTGAAAATTGATCATTGGTGTTTCAATACTTTACACAGGGATATCTAAAGAAGGGGATACGAAGGCTTTTAATACGTCTGACATTAGAAGGGCTTTTGTTTATCGTAAATAATCTCTGTTTACTGTAAAATAACAATTGGCACCAATAGTAATTTAATAAATCTTGTTATGATAACTTGCATTGCGCTATTAGCATCGGGCCTGGATACTCACTGCATGCTCATGGTTACTTTTTAATTCAACTACCCGTATACTTGCTTTACATCTAGCCTACCGCAAAGGCTTTGTTAAGAAAAACAGCTTATTGGTAACTATGCAACTGTCTTTTCAAACAAGTAGCCTATTCTTTAAATATGCTCTAAGTAACATTTGCTAACTGTCTTCTGTAGCTGGCTGTTACAGCTGCACCACAAAACTTTCTGCAACATTGAAAAGAGAGGCATGTTTCACGTGCTACAAACTACCGCCCTGGTAGTGTCATAAGAATAAGGCAATCGCTGTGAGCCTTCGCATCCCCTACTTTAGATATCCCTGACTTTACATCATACATTTGATGATAATAAATAGGACAACAATGCTTTTGTGACGTTCGTTTTTATTTTTGTTTTAACATTGAGATATTTTATTTGAAAGTGTTTTTGCAATAGAAAACGTTTTTTTTTTAATTACAAAAACTGTTAATAAATTTCAATCTTTAAATTAATAAGCTTATATCAATCAACTCACTTCCATTATTATTGTTTTTTTCACCTTTACATTTTGATTCCAGTCTTCTTTCCTGGTCCACCAACTTATCTGAAAGGTAAAGTTGATTGCTAACATTTGGGAAATGAAACGAACGGCCCATACTTGTTAACTCCTTTTATCTGTTGTTCATCACACAAACAATTTCTATCATCTAGAAAATAACTCGTTTAATAATAATAATAAAAATAATAACAAAAACATTAACTAGAACAGTTGACGTAACAATATGCAACTCAGCCAGCAAATCACTATTATTCAAACAAACACAAAAGCAACAATTTACCATTGACGATCTGCTCAGTGATTTGCTTTATCTCTTCTTTCTTGCACTCATCCAAAGAATTCTGTCCACCTTGCAGGATGTTTGAGTGCACATAGACGGTCTCAGAATACTTGTTGCTTGGTGGAGGTTCCTTATCAGGACCAAATGTTCTGCATAGAGTCGTCGGCTCTTCATGGCTTGCTGGAATTGAAAGGCAAAAAGCTAAAACTGCGCATTCCACAAATTTGTTCATTTTGATCGGAGAAATGTTCAACAACGTTAGATTTTCAATTATGACTTGTACCTTGAGATAACATATTGTCAAAATGATCTATCTGGTCGATTGCGGACAAAATATATCCGCGTTTCAATCCATGTATGAATTTAAAATTGCTTCATTTGCGTCACATCCGTTAAAAGCCATGAAGGTTATTTTGCTTCTTTTAATGATAATCACGATTGTCATGAGAAGCACTTAGGCCTACCGATGACGTAATGCTTCAGAAGATTGATTCAATGCATGTGTGGTAATCGTGGTGAGGTTTGAGTCTGCTTTCATTCCATTGCAAATCTTTGGCAATCACCTCACCTAATAGTTAAGCGGCAATAACAACTGCATCCTCATTCAATGTTATTTAACTGTATTGTACACTTATTAAACACTAATTTCAATTCATCTTTGTTTTGTTTTATTTTGGAAGCAAACCTGTTCTAACCTGCTGCTGCAGCAGCTGCTGCTGCTGCTGCTGCAAACCTGCTTTGATTTGTCAATTATTCGTTCATAGAATCACAACAACAACCAACTTTGGAAATGTTTTACTTCAACAAAAGCTTCTTTCCCTTCACTTTGTCTCGTTTGAAATTCAATCTAAGCAGTGGTGGATCTACAAAAAAATCGCTTTTAGATTATTGTTTGACCAACACATTGCACCACTGTGCGTCACACTCGTTATTTGGACAAAATCATTTAATCAAAATCTAGATTTCTGTAGAAGTTAGAGTTAGTCCATAGAAGCTTTAAGCTCAAGCAGTGCTGGTTCAACTTTCGGGGTGTGCGTTTGAGCAACCCATTAGAAGGACTGCACTCGATTTAGTGGCATCTAATTGATGAAAAAATTCCCCCGCAACAAGATTTCAATAATCGGAAACTTCACTCTGTCAATCTCGGTAACCGTCACTGTGACATCACTGCGTCAGTGATTCAAAGCCTCTACAAGTTTGTGAAACTACCAGGAATAACCTGCCATGCCTTTGTCTCTCCGAGTATAAAGATTCAAAAGAGACAAAAAAACAAAAACAAAAAATCTCTTGGTTTAAAACTGTTTAAAACTTTATTTGACCAAAGTCATTTAATCACAAATTAGATTTCTGTAGAAGTTAGAGTTAGCCAACATGGTTTGGTTTAAAACTGTCTTGATTTAAAACTGTCTCAAACCATTTCCTTTACAAACACAGAAGTAATTCACAAATTTATTTTTAACGAAATTTACATCAAATTTTAATTTACATCCAAGCAAAATTTAAAACTCCTTCCGAAGTGTCCCCGCCTTTCTCTATAGCAGGGGTGGGCAACCTTTTTAACACAAGTGTACCCACCTTTCTCTATAGTACGCATGATTTACGTATTTCACTTCATGCTTCCATTAACACAGGAGGTGCTGTAGGTTAGTTTAAAAGTCAACTCTTTACGTTAATAACAAACCGAACTGAATTACTAGTGATGGTCAGATCACTCGACATGCGACAACTCAGCAAGTGACTCATTACCAGTTGGGTAAGCAAAAAGCAATGTGTTTACTTTGGAACCTAGAAATAATTTTGTTATTTTGGACCTGTACAAATTTTTTTATCATCCAAGTCTAAAAACAAACGAGCTTTCATTTAACAAACTTAGTTATTGCAACGATCTTCACAAAAGCAGTTTGTAGAAGTACGGTTTTGCCTTGAGTGGAAGAATAAATAAACTGCAGACGACAATGAGACAATACACAACTATTGAATGAATACATAAAATTTGCTTTATGAATGTAAGTTTGAAAAAAAGACATTTTTTTAATCAAAAATAGAAAAATCCTTCTTTCTTCATTATAACGATTTGAAGTTAACAGAATCAAGACAAACGAATTTCGGCCAACAGGAAATTTTGTTTTTGGATTTGTGAATCAAATGACCATCTGCGAACATTGACCAGTCAAAAAACATACAGTTCAAGGGAAAGTGTGAGTTTAAAAACTTTCAAGTAATTTATTAAGTTTAGATTAATTACACATTTAACTTAAATTAGTTAGGTATTAAAATTAATCAACTAAGATAATCAATCCAATCAAAAATAATGAATCCAAACTGTAGCCTAGATAAACTGTTCATAGCATTGAAGATGAAAACAGTTTAGTTATTTAAACTTTTTCTGAGCATGAGTTCAGTGCCTACATTTTGAGCTCTTTTTCGATTAGGTTCAGGGGCGGCTCGCTAGTGTGTGCTGCGGTGCTGCAGCAGTGCAGCACTCCCACAAAAGATTTCACGAAAAGTTTCTCAAATATCTTAGCGTTTCTTCTGCCCAAAATGTAGTTTATGTTTTCTGTTCACAAAATTGCTGACTGTGTAAATTATATTTGGCAACTCTGCGTGCTATGAAATATTTTGCACAAGGTTACAATAAAAGAAACACTGGATCGTGACGTCAACAAGCCGCGTGTTTTCTTGAGTTGCCAATACAAACTAATAGCAAAAGCTTGTGCTGTGTCACAAACAGCACAATTCAGGGTTGCCAGGTGGCATTTTTTATGTTGTTTGGCATGAAAAAATCCTGTTTGGCATTTTTTCAAAATTTGGCAGTTTTTTAGCCTTTTTGTTGTTTTTTTGTCCAAAAAGTTTTGTTTGGCATTTTTTAATCTGGCCTTTTAACCCTTTGACCGCCAGCACTCATATTTGAGTGCAAGTCTAAAAACCACAACATCTTGCAAACGGTGGCATCGTTGAAGCTCATTGACCTTTTAAATCAAAGATAAAGCAATGGAGAAGTAAAATATATATTAAAAAAATATGGTTTGTACTTAGACTTTTTGAGATTTTTACTGCCAAACTTGGACAAAAATTTTTGCTTGGATTTTCTGCGCTCGCTTCAAACGAGAGAGCGTTACCGTCGCGCTAGAAACTGTTTTTTTCAGTGTTGCCGATAATATTTCAAACATTTTTATAAGTTTCAACACCAAAAGAGCTGAAAATTTAGCTTTTATTTGGGGTTGAAGTGAGAAAAGTATGAAAAAAAATGCAGATAACTTTGCGAGGTCAAAAATTAATTAATATAACTGTATAAAATAATCTTTTTACATTTTTGAAAAGAGAAAGAATTGCTCTTCGACATTCATGTGAAGGTTATTGAGGGGGGATTCATACATGAGGTATTTAAGGCCAACAAACTCGTGATCACTCATGCGTGACGGTAGGGTAACATTTTGGTGGCGGTCAAAGGGTTAAATGTTGTTCACATGACTAACCACTTGTTTGGTTTTAAGCTTTGTAGCTGTTGTTTATGACTGACCAGTCAGGCCTGCCGCCTGTTACTGTAATGAATATTAATATTTCACTAATACTAACATTGTTTCACCATGTGAGTTACATTACCCTGTCGTGCTCAGATGCTGTGACAGCACAATAGCTAGAACGTGTTAGTCACATTTGTTTGTTGATCATCCTCTTCAAAATATTACTTATTTGCGAAACTCTTAAATAAGCCAGTTTTATCTTAAACCTTTATCACAATTTAGAGCTGAAAATACGCTTAGAAATGACCTAATCAAATGCGATTTTTCAAAATTTTCTAGGGGGGATCCCCAGACCCCCCTGTTGAATTCGTCTTCGGCGAACACGCAGCACCCCCATTTATACAACTCACCAGCCGCCACTGATTAGGTTGACCAGGCGTTTCAACCATTTTGCTTCTAATTGGATCACTTTCTCAATTAGTCGGTTTCATCTAGTAAAGACACAAAATCATTTGATTTCGAGTTGATTTTGTTTTTAATTTTATTTTTTGTGTGAAATTTATTTCAAACAAGTTCTTCTGAGAAAAGAGATGGATTTTTTTAGCGTAGACACTTTGCAAAAGTGGGTTAGTGACTCAGCTTTACGATGGTTTTTAAATGTTTTCAGAACATTTAACAAAACTTAAGAAAGTAACACAGCGTGATATTGTTACGATGTTTGTTTGAAACCGAGCTACAGTCTGTGCAGAAACGCAATCAACTCGTTTATTACTAAACAACCATCTTTTTTACTGTAGCGATCTGGCAACTCTTCAAACGCAACTTCAAAAATATTGCACGAACTAAGATATCAACTGTGAACGAAAGCACAAATCTATACTGATCGTGTGACGTCATTTGATTACTGTCCTCTCATGACGTATTCCAACAACCTAAAATATCGGCTGGATGCAAATATTTTAATGATCCATTGATCCAATGTTTAACGAAAACGCAACATTTCTTAAATTTGGTGTTAAAACACCAATATGACCTTTTCAGGCCTCATGTTGGACGGCAGCGTTTGACTTCCAGTCCAGATGCCATCATAGCGACATTCACGCACCATTCAACTCTTCAGGTAAAATCTTCCTAGAATAATCAAGCAAGGCGCGAGCACAATCAATTACGCCAAGAGCCAACAAGCGGCTCTGGCGCTGCGTGAAGGCAAACGAGCCTTCGGAACAATGACGTCATGTGATTTTAGCATTGATGGCTGTCACATAACAAAATATATCTAACAAAGTCTTTATGGTATAATAATAAGGGCATTGTGAAATTGGTGAAAATAATAATAATTAACCACATTTCAGCAGCCTTCTAAAGCAAACTTGAGAAGAGAGGTTAAAACAGACATAGGTGAGTCCCATACTTGATCCAAGCATCGGGGAATGAGAAGATAAGGTTCTCATTGTACTAAGCCTTCGGCACTAACGAGAATATAGGGTGGCCAGTTCCTTTCTCTCGGCCGCCTTTACTTCAGCAACTACGCCCACCCAATTTATTACACCCTGGGTAGAGGTGAGCGGTGTTTTTTTTTCAACAATCAGCTTAAGCCGGGAATCGAACCAGAATTGCATGATTGGAAAGCGAGCGCCTTATCCGCTGCACAATCCCACCGCTAGAACAGACATAGCTCAATAACAGGCTATTAACAGCACGACATTTAACGTTATAACACAGAAATGAAGTTTGTGTTCCTGTGTGCTTCACGCTTTGGATTTTGTTTTTGTGCAATTATCTCATTTTGTGCTTTAGTCCATCTTGCGAAATCTGCTTGGACACTTCTCTGAACTTTTCCTCCATCAAATACTTGATCCGTTGCGTTGTGCAGTCACTTTGTATGGGAACAGGATAAGCAGTTTTTCAATGTTTAGATTAAATAATATTTATTATGTTAGACTGTGTTTCTCGGGTATTTTTTTATGCATTGTATAATTATTTTTCTTAAAAGCTTGAAAAGAACTGTACTTTATTAGATTTGTTGATAATTATTTCGTAACAATGAGTCGACAAATATTTCACGTAACAATCGATAATACGTTCCACTCGGGATTTCTATTGTGATTGAGTAAAGTTCGCTAGTAATTATTTAATTTCTTTTTTTTTCACATAGAGGTCGGTTAGTGCCCGAGCATAGGGTATCGTAGCCTGTGTAGGTTGTACACAGACCCGCAATCATCATCATCTCCATTGTAACTGTCTGATTATCTACTACCCCACAAATCATCAGCATCAGTTACAAGATCGCCATTGATCCACCTCCACGTTCCCTCTGCCTCGATATCATTCATCCCAATCCACATGCTGACGTGTGGACGCTTCAAACGGTCCTTGATGATCCTGACAACACAGCGAACAAAGTATGAGAGCAATGAAGCAGATGGGAAATGAAATAACCAACCACTGCTTTCAAGGGTGCATGTCATTCAATTGTATCTTGTCACGTTAAACAATTCCTGTAAATTATTTTGTAACAATGAGTCGAAAGATGTTGTACGTAACAAGCGATGATATTCCGCACGGCATTTCTATTGTCATTTAGTAAAGTTCACTAGTAATTGTTTAATTCCTTTTTTTTCACATAGAGGTCGGTGATTGAGCATAGATCGTCGTAGCTGAGTAGGTCAAAGGACACAAACACGCAATCCTCATCATCTCCATTGTAACTGTCTGGTTGTCCACGTCCCCAAGCATCAGCATCAGTTACAAGTTCTCCATTGATCCATCTCCAAGTTCCCTCTTTCTCGATGTTATTCATTCCAATCCACATGGGGTTTAAAATGTTCAATGCGTTTACGATGAACCTGACAACACAGTTAACAAAGTATAAAAGCGGTGAAGCAGATGGGAAATGAAATAACCAACCACTGCTTTCAAGGTTGCATGTCATTCAATTGTATCTTGTCACGTTAAACAATTCCTGTAGATAAGTAGTTGCATATATAAAATATTTCCATGGTTTCGAAATCTTACAATATTGCAACAATATTATGAATTCAGAGAAAATCAGATTTAGTTTAATTGGTCAAAGGTCTGTTCAAAAGAAGATTTCAAAACCGTGGAAAGCCTTTAAATTATTCAATATACAAAAGCGAAACTGAAATTTCCTAATTAATCTGGTCATTAAAAATACAAACCAGAAAATTTACAATCAAGTGAAAAAATCGTTGCCAGTCCGAAGCCATACCAATGTGGATCCAAAAGATGATGCGATCTATGACTCAGCGATAAAGTATTTATTGCTACTGCAGATTCTTCTATGCATCAATAAAGTAGAAGAACTAATTTCCAGGTGCAGACTCGGAAACAAATTTAGTCTAAAAAACTACAAATGCTTTTTACTCAATTCATTTCTACCATATGGACTTTCGATATGCTGCAGTTTCATCATGCATGTCAATCAAAATCAACTCTTATTGACTTTACAAAACAGTTTTGCCAGAAATTTTTAACATCATAACCCAATTCAATATTATTCGGTAACTTTCACCAGTAAATTGTTGCAGACATTTTCACACTTTGCAATCTCAATTGATTGCTTCCCAACAGTTGGTAGCATTTCTATTTTTTCTGTTTATTTGTCGGTTTGTGCATAAAAATTGTTTAACATAAACAGGGCCGTTGACAGCATTTGTCGGGCCCAGTATCAATTTATTTTTGGGCTCCTTTCATCGACAATGTTATAAATATAAAGGTTGCTATTAAAATAAGGATTACATATGCCGTTCAAAGTAAAAAAAATAAGAGGAATAGAGCACACCCGATATACCAAAATCATGGTTGTTTAACAAATCTTGCGCAATCTTAAAATTTCCCTAACCGCAAAACTTGCTATCTCTATCTAGCGGTTGATTTTTTGAACTTTTATCTGTCACATGGCGCTAGAGTATTACTACCCGATTCCATTGATATTTCACTGGTGATTCTAGGCTCACCAGAAGAGAATTTACAGCAAAGTTAGTGCAGACGGTCAGAAAGTTTTCATTTTGATTTGGGAAAGGTTTTTAACATTTGATGATGCTGCAATCTGAAAAGCGGTTTTGGTCTAATTTTTAGTCCAGAAATAGGAATAACAATCTTCTTACCTGTGCCAACTCAGTTTTTGAGTTTAAGCAAACATTAGCTTGTTTATTTTAAAATTTGTGTTTCGGGTTAGATCTCACTACATATTCGTGGTTAGAGAAATAACTATACTAAAATAAACTAAATTTTTATTTTAATGTTTGGTGGCTGAAGTGGGCCCGGTACCCAGAAGGGGCCCAGTAATTTACCATCGGACGGCTGAAGTGGCTGTTTTAACCTCTGATGGTAATTCCTTTAGATCTGATTGTATTAAGATCTTGATAATGTTTGAAGTCGCGGGGAATCTTTTAAATCCTGGCCCCTTAAATATTTCGGGCCCGGGTCCAAAAGTACAAACTAGATCCCCCTTTCAACGCCCCTGCACAAAAAACCTAAGTAAAGAAGTATTTTCCTTCTGTTTGCTGTATGTACTATAGATTTAATCACTTGTCAGGTTGAATAATTGGCAAATCGTTTTGTATTTTCAGTTTAAAGCTTGCGCATAAAGATTGTTCTAAGTTGAGCAGAGTTTTTTTTACGTGTTGTTTGCTGTAGATTTAATCACTCTTCAGCTTGAATAACTGGCAAATCGTTTCGACTTTACAAACAAACGAAATTAATTTTCTTTAAATTTCTTTTTTAACGCAACAAAATATTTTTGTTTGGTCAATGTTGATATTGAAATGAACACTTCGTTTCTTTAGTCCAGAAGAGATTCTTAACCAGGCGTATCTGTAGCCTACTCATTTAGGGCAGGGCCTCCGAAAAGAAATCAAAACTGGTCGAGAAACAATGCAAAAATGGCCCCCTCTCCAAAATAAAACAATTTTTAGCAAAAATTAATGACAACGAATTTGTACCATGTTTTTATTGCCATCATGCTTTGATTGCCATTTTGATCCCAATCGTTTTCCTCGTTTATTATCATCTCCATAAGTTCTTCTATGATGAAGTTCGCATTGTATCGCTTTTACATCTTTCATCAGTTTTCTGTTTTTCCTGCATACCAACCAAAAGTCATTTTCAGTTTTATTTCCACTTGCACTGAAAGTCACATTTCTTCCTTCTTCTTTCCTAAACCAGGTTTTCGCAACACACAGGTCCCTTTTGTTATAGAACTCAAGTAGGCTAGTCGCCTTCCATCACGATTTCTTTGCCATTGCTATGTCACTTTGTCTAAAAACCTCTACAACATTTTATATATAACTCTTTCTTTACTAAAATTCCAACTCCTCTGGTGCCAATGTCAGTGCCCAACCACCACAGCTTGTAGGCCTATCTCATTTTTTTAACACCCAAAAACCTGGATCCTTTGCTCCTCCATTGAACTTCGTGTAAACATCAAACATCTACCTTCCTCATTCTCATATCCTCAATCACTTCAGTCCTTGTAGTGTAGCCTACAACACAAGCTTCCCACATTCAAACTTCCCAATCGTACCCCTGAATTCTTAACAGCATTGTCAGAAGTTTTGATGTTGGTTCATGATGAAACTAAGCAAGCCATGACTTGACACGTCGAAAGTCAACAAAATGAGTTTAACAAGCGATGATTAAGCAAGTCTGACGTGAGCACGTAAATCTCATTTGCTGGCTTTGCAGTAGCTGAAATGTAATTGCTGAGTTGTCGCATGCCGAGCGGTCGGACTACCCTTGCACAAGCGGCAAGCCTATGTCTTATAGTGCATGTTGCATGCAAGTGAATTTGTTGAATTGTTTTCTTTGCTTCATATGGGTCGCAAGTAGAGTTGTAAATGCAAAAAAAAAACTTGGGCCAAAAAAAACACGCGTTTTTTGTTTTTTTGTTTTTTTTCATATAATTCTGGAAAAATTGCAAATTTTTTACAATTTGCAGCTTAGTTTCATTATAGTGCTCTTGAAAAACATTAAACTAGTAAAAATGGTTTTTATGGTTGTGTTAAAATTCCTAAATGTTTGTGCTTGGCATAGTTGGCAGCATATGTTTTTTGCATAGTCCTACGTTGTTTCGCTTTCTTCTTCATTCTCAGGCGTGTTTGTGGCAGTAAACCTGACAAACATTGAATTAAAGCAATTTGTTACATGACATAATGTAGATGAGTTAATTTATTTTTCCTTTAATGGAAGTTAGCCTACTATGTTAGTATACCGGGACTGGTTATTCTTGTACACACACAATGAGTTGACGAAATTTTGGCAAAAACAAGGTGGCAGTATTCAGAACACACATTACCTTGTTTGTGGTAATTTACTAATGCAAGCTATTGCCAATAGCTTGTTTAAACATGTTTTTAACTGATAGCTTAACAACGATGAATATGCTTTATAAATGTTGAAACAGAAGTATTCTTTTCGTGTGTTGTAACTTGTAAGGTCTTAGACACTTTGTCATTGATGCTTCTTGCAGATCATTTGCGACATAATGCAAGACATCTTATCACTGATATTTTAGCTGTCAAAAGTAAGTGCATTTGTCAGAAAAGGTTTAGGTTAATGTTCCTTTCAAATGCCCACCACCCATGTTGACTATTGCTAGTATCTACCAACCTTAAATGAAGAAATTTTCCCTTTAAAGTGGAATTTTTTAGCACTGCTCAGTGTTCACGTAGTGAATAAATGCTTCATAATACTTTTCCTGACAAGTATAAAGTTTTACCCATATTCCCGCAATGCAGGATAAAGTTACAAAACAAACACCAAAGATGAAAACTTATTTTATTTGGGAACTAGGCCTACTACTTTTTGAGATAAAAAAAAAATTGACCTCTTGTCGTTGCTCACCAATCAAACCATAAATATTTTTTTTATTGGGTAGAGGAAAGATTGACGAACAGTTTGGCAAAAACAGAAAAGTGCTAAAGTCTCAAAGTCCTGCAAACTAGTTCAAATTGGAAGGATTAAGTGCAAATATATTTTTTTAACCATGTGTATGACAGCACAATGGTGTGATTAAGGGAAAACAAACATGACTATGACATCACAAAGGAGTATTGCCTTTTTCAGGGAAAATAAAAAACATTAAAATGTTTCATCTTGATAAAGTGAATGTCTTCTGAGACACCGAGACCTAACCCTGGCACGCCGTCAGCAAGAAGCGGTTGACTTGATCACATCGAAAATTTTGTTTGAGAATTATTAAAATAAAGTTCAACCAGCCTCATGTTTAAAAAGAATATATATTTCGCTACATAATGAGCATCTTCAGTTCTTATTCAAATAGAAATCTCTCCATCTTTCACTACATTCAAATGTGATTTGGGCTAAAAGTTGGGACTTTAGCACTTTGCCAAACTTTCATCTATCTTTTCTCTAACCAATTAAAAAAAAATTTTTTTTTAAGTTACGCATCATGGTTTTATCGGTGCGTAACGACAAGAGGTTAATTTCTTTTTCTCTCAAAAAGTAGTAGCCAAAACTTCTTTTAATGTTCATAAACAAATAGCCCACCCAGAAAACATGGGGGTAGAGCTAAAAATTATTCAAATATGTTGAGCGGTTCTTGAGATATTACCGTTTTTCTATCGCTCCTTATCTATGAAGCCACCTAGTGGCTAAGGTTATTTCACTTATAACTCGAGAACCGCTTGTGTGGTTTTCATCAAGTTTGCACTAAATGCACATCAACTGGAACAACCTCTTGACGTTGTACTGGAAAAGGTGTGGTGTACTGGCCAACAGTGCCATTGTAAAGCAGAGAAACAGGACATTGATCACTTGGTCCTAACATGCCCATTACCTAAAATCCCAGGTGGCTTCGAAACTGCTGTACACGAGTGTGGTACTACATTTAACAACTGGCTGGACCAAATTACGGACAATACTTGAGATGTGCCAACCATAGGACAGTAGGACACTGTTACTACTATTTGAGACGATGAGAAATCTTAATGGCTCGTGTGTTGAGACTTGAGATCTACAAAATTGGAATGAAACAATATACCAGACATATAGTCTGATTTGAAATAAGTTATACAAGTTATGAGACTGTTTGTTTGTTGAAAGAGACGCTATTGCAATGAGTTTACCCTAATTGCTGCATATTGTGACATCTAATGTCAAAATAGGTAAAAAAAACAAACAAAAATCGCAAGGTCTGAAATAAAAGCTTAATAAATGAATACACTAAATAAAATTGAATTTCATTGGCCATTAGGAGTCTTTTGTTATGTGGCATTGTCTTTGCCATAAGAATCTTACAGTTAAGATAGGCTAACGTGTGAATGAAGAATTGAATCTACCTAAAAGGAAGAAAGAACTATGTTTATTTCAAAAGAATGTGAAGACTTATCCAGAAATTGCAATTTGAAAACTTCCAAGCCACCATGATTTTATTATTCGGCAAGACGGCAACACACAGCGTTTTAAAGCTTAGCCTAATAGTTGGCCCAATTTTAAGTATTTTCAATTTTAAACTTCTTCCACTGTTGCAAGATGTTCTTCAATTTACTAGTCAGCCTAAATTGCGATTAAAATTAGTTTAATTTTTGCAAGGACAAACCAGGCCAAAGTTGGAGAACTTGAATTTATAACTTAGCCTACATTGCGATCAAAACTAAGTAGGCTACGTCAATAAAATCGGTTCTTGCCGCTATAAACAATACCAAAAATTGTAAAACTGTAACTATATTGTAATATCATAATGGAATGACGTCAAGAAGAAATTTCCTCCTCCTAAGGGGCGTGAATCGCTTCCTGGTTTCTGATTAGTCAATTCCTCTTAATAATACAATTTTGGTAGAGAGATGACTTTCTTTAACCATAGACAGATAAAACCAAGCAACCACACAGCATTTAACGTCATATTAAAGTGAACATAAACTATAAACTACGAACGTTTTCGGCCATACTCAAGTTAGCCCTTCTCAAGTAACGAAAATAACTGATTTTACAAGAACATCTACATTTAAAATAAGTGATCTACACAATGCATTGAAAAATAAAATGCACAAGAATGAAACTACAAAGCAGAGGAGAAAGGCACATCACATGGCGGTTAATTACGCGAGGCAAAAAGCGCATCATACAACGAATTATGAAAAAACGTTTAGGAGATAGAAAGCACCTGTGGCAAACAATTGCGCATTGAGGCGAGGATTGCAGGAGTTTATGAGCAAAGCCTCCTGGATTTTCGTATCAAATTCAGTGGAACATTTACGGACAACTCTAAAAGACTGTCTTAAGTCTGTCAACTCTAAAAGACTGTCAATGTAGGCCTAGATGTTATTGTAAAATCAGTTATTTTCAATACTTGAGAAGGGCTGACTTGAGTATGGCCGAAAACGTTCGTAGTTTATAGTTTTATGTTCACTCTGATTGCATGATGCTAAATGTCGTGTGGTTGCTTGGTTTTTATTTGTCCTCTTAATAGTGCCCAATAACAGCAGGTTTTACAAATACCCCTACAGTACGACACCAATTTTGAAAAAATGATGTAATTAGAAACGGCCTTGTGTAGAAAAGTTTTTCTTCTACACCATCTCACATTTGGTGTAATTTGGAAAATATTTGCTACTTTGTGGTATTGAAGTATATTTATAGTTGTGTTGCATTTATAAAAGTGTTTGTCCGTAATCCTAATCCGTAGCCTACTTTTTATTCAATTCATTTCTACCATATGGACTTTCGACATGTTGCAGTTTCACCAAGCAATGCATGTCAATTAAAATCAACTCTTAGTCTTATTGACTTTACAAAACAGTTTTGCCAGTATTTTTGTGACATCATAACCTAATATTATTCGGTAATTGTCACCAGTAAATTGTTGGAGACATTTTTACACTTCACAATCTCAACTGATTGCTTCCCAACAGTTGGTAGCGTTTCTATTCTTCCTTTTTATTTGTCGGTTTGTGCATAAAAAATTTTTAACATAAAACCTAAGTGATAAACCAAATATACACAAATTCAGCCTGTTTTCTTGACAGTTTCAATTAATTCGAACAATACTGTAGAGAAGAATTTTCCTTCTTAATTTTTGCTGTATGTACTATAGATTCAATTGACCAATGTTGATATTGAAATGAACACTTTGCTTTTTTAGTCCAAAAGAAATTTTTAACCAGGGATATCTGTACTTATTTAGGGCAGGGCCTCCGAGAAACATTAAGACTGGTCGGGAATCAATGAAAAAATGGGCCTCATCTCAAAAAAAAATTTTTAGCAAAAATAAATACAGCGAATTTGTAAGTTTATCGCCATCATTCTTTCACTGCCCGTTTGATCCCAATCGTTTTCCTCGTTCATTATCACCTCCATAAGTTCTTGCTATGTTCTTCCATGTTCTTTCTCACTGAAACCAGGTTTTTCATCCTTTCCTTTAATACATCGTCCACCATCCGCGCTTTTCCCATTCTGCATCAGAACCTTCATAATCTTGTGTACTTCGTTAAGACTGTTTTTTCATTTAGTCAATTACTGCTTAGCTTCTTTTTTTCATGGCTTAGGCATCTATTTTCTTTGCTCGATTTTTCAATTGCTTGCAGGCTACCTCGGCTTAGCTTCTTCTGATCTATTTCTGTACCAATCCTTGTACAGTATGCGACATTTTCTACCTAATCACTTCTCTCACTTCTTCATTCCACCACCACGTATCACCTCGATCCATTCTTCCTTTTGTTTTCCCACAAATTTCATCACAAAGCATGTACAACTCCATTCTTGAAAGATGCCCATAGATGGTATCCGGACAACTGCCCCCGTAGGACAATTGCTCCCCGGACAACTGCCCCCACTGATAATGAATACTAAGAGAATAATAAAATTTAACTCATTTACTGGTGACATTGTTTTGAATGAATCAGTATTGCATCATCATATTCCGATTGAATCATTTTGGACTTGCTAGTAGTTGTTTAGGGTCTGTTTCGGAAGGTGCTGATAAATATTTGAGAACAGCGTACTTTTTCTGAATTTTGCGAAAGTTTGAAGATTGTTGAAAAATGAGAAGAGCCGGAAGAGGTGAAGTGAGGAAGAACATGCATGTTTTATTGCCTATTAGTAATAGATATGAATTATGTATCTTCATAGTTTAACATTTTATAATATTGTGCTTCCTACTACACTCTAATTTGTGTAAGGTTTTTCTTGTTTTGTTTGTTTATTTTGCTATTTATTGTTGCATTTTAAAAGGACACCGGCCATGTAGCCAAATTTTTTGGCTGTTTTCAGCGTTTCAATTGTCAATCAAGAAAAGTGTCTAAGACTCTAGGCTACCTCTGCGCCGGCCCTCGCTTCAATACGCTATAATGTGCAAGCTCACGTGAGTGGTCTAATGCCATTGCTTGACCACCTGTCTGGAAAATTATTGGTGGAACAGGAAGCATTCGGAGTAACCGTATTGTCAAAACACCCGCACAACAACGTGTCGTTGGTCCAACGTTAGACCATCGGAAACGTTCCGTGGGCCCTCCGTTGGTTTCCGACGTTGGCGCGTAACAAATTTGGCTAGCGGGCCACCTTGGGCGAATCGTCAGTCACAAAAATCGGTTGGTTAAACGTCGATCCCCCGGTGGCACACTGTTGGCCAACCCTTTCCCAACCATTTGCCACCTGCGACCAACCTGCGACCAACCTGCGACCAAACGCTTTCGTTGGTTCGACGTGGGATCCACGACGCAATTTACAACTGTCCTCACTGTGCCGAAAAAAGGCTTGGCTAATCGTAGACCCAACGTTGATGCACTGTTGGCCAACCCTTTCCCGACCATTTGCCACTTGCGACCAACCTGACGACCAAACGCTTTCGTCGGTTCGACGTGGAATCCACGACGCAATTTACAACTATCCTCACTGTGGCGAAAAAAGGCTTGGCTAATCGTAGACCCAACGTTGATGCACCGTTGGCCAACCCTTTCCCGACCATTTGCCACCTACGATCAAACGCTTTCGTCGGTTCGATGTGGAATCCATGACGCAATTTACAACTATCCTCACTGTGGCAAAAAAAATGCTTGGCTAATCGTAGACCCAACTTTGGTGCACTGTTGGCCAACCTGACGACCAAACGCTTTCGTTGG
Source organism: Aplidium turbinatum (assembly GCF_918807975.1). Taxonomy (NCBI): domain Eukaryota; kingdom Metazoa; phylum Chordata; class Ascidiacea; order Aplousobranchia; family Polyclinidae; genus Aplidium; species Aplidium turbinatum. Next base: position 22,711,739 of record NC_137486.1, on the reverse strand, counting down.
TTCGACGTGGGATCCACGACGCGATTTTGCCTACAACTATCCTCACTGTGGCAAAAAAGAGTTGTTTAATCGTAGAACCAACGTTAGTGCACTGTTGGCCAACCTACGACCAAACGCTTTCGTTGGGTCGACGTGGAAGACGCAATTTACAATCATCCCCTCTGGCGAAAACGATTTGGTTACTCGTGGGCCTAGCGTTGGCCATCATTTGCTAATCTACGACCAAACGCTCACGTTTTGCTCTGACAAGGGTTAGACATTACGACCTCACCAAACCGAAAACGTTTCTTAACTTTGACCACATGGTGGCGTGTTGTTAACTCACTTTTTTCGAGTTAATCTGTGCTGAAAATGATGACCACGAAGACGTGGGATCGAGGCCTCAATTCGCAGTAAACCTTATCACTTACCATACTAGCATTCCACTCGGTACAACATTGCTAGAAAAGGCACTCATACAAGCAAAGAGTAGGACAGATGGCAGTTAAGTTTGTTTTTATTTCTAACCATCACAGCAAAAACAAAGAACATGCTAAATATAACAGCGGTCTAGAAAAGGGCTTGAGGCAAATTAAATCAAATTTCCTGTCTTCCTCTTCTCAAACTTCTCAATCCTCATCTCTTGCGTATTTCAGCCAGTCTGAAATAGCGCATGGATATTTCAATTTGTTGCTGTGGACAAGTTATGGGTTCTTCGTACTCCATCTAAAAATAATAATGTCATTGGGATAAATTGCCAATAGCTGGTCCAAACCAATATGTCTAGTGGAAAAGGTTGGTTGCTGAAGCCACGTAACTAACTCTAACAAGCAACTTTTTCCCATAAACAATGAACTAATCACACTGAAAAAGCTCTGAAAGTATCTCCCATGGATAAACTCAGAATTACATTGATTACAACAGTCTGGAAAAGAAAATGAGAATTATCCTGCTACAAATAAACTTTGAAATCATTTCTTCAAAGATTTTGCGAATTACTTCCATTACAAATACAAAATTATGATTTTTCTTCACTGTAATAAACACCTTTTTCATGCAACCTTGCATTAAATTAACTAGAGAAGCTTTGTCTGTAGTTATTATTCATTAAAAACTGAAAGTTTGCTGAAAAAGAAACATAAGGTAAAGGGGTAAATGCTTAAGCTGACCATGCTTGTGCTTGGAGTGAAAAAGGATTATCGACATCTGATGTAGCCTCATCATCATCCGTCATCACCATCATCCATCATCATCAGCCTATTCCTCACAAATAGAGCAAGTTTTCATCGACCTGAATATTCAAAACAATTTACTTTAAAATGTGAAAATGACCTTAATGACCTAACAAAAACTTGACCAAATAATTTAGTGTTTTTTTAGATTTTATGCTAAAACTAATTGCTTTTAATCAATTAGATCGTACCAAAATTGCAAAATTGCGATGCAAGACAGTAGTCTGAGCCACAAAACTGGCGACATAAAAATAAACAAATTATTGAGGGTGAGCTTTTTTTATCAATGTAGGAGGAAACACTTTGCTTACCAGTGTCCATTTAAAACAAACTGACTTAAAATAAGTAATGGTATTGAATTGACTTTTCATTGATCTATTAAACAAGCATCTGGAACATTTTCGTTACTTTCAGAATCCTTACAAAAAACGCACCGCGCAAGCTTGCTACAAAAAGTTGACTTCATTGAAAAAACAGGAGATAAGCTATTTAGTATTATCGAAACTAACACAAAAATCAATGCACTGCACAGTACACACCCAGGTGTGTCCTAAAATCTAAATTTATGAATAATTATGTATCGGTATTGCATTATAATTAATTATAGTACTACATTGAACTAATTGAACCATCTCATGCCGTATCAAAAATGCTAACAACAATAAAAACAGCGATATGCAGTACCTAGTATACACTCACCAATGCTTTTCTAGGCGACTAATGATATTATTCGAGGCTGGAGCTTGTAGGCTTAAAATCTTTCGCAATTTCATTGGTTGGACCTTGCTGACATACCAAAGCACCGCAATATTATCTTTGTAATTCGTACAAGCCCTCAAGCCGTCACAACTCACTGTGAATAAATTTGAAAGCAGGGCAGCATGGGAAAAAAATGAAAAAAGAAGAGGATGACCTAATTAACACCAATGCATGACCTAATTAACAAAGAGCTGTTTATTGCCAGCCAGCAAAGCATGCTTTTGTATCAACATTTGTGAACGTTGAATCAATGAAAATCAATTTCTGCTCTGTTGTCCGGGTGAATCTAGTAGTTAAACTTAATTCAATTCAATCAAACTTTGGATTTAATTAAACCACAATTCTATTTGGGTTAAATCACTGGCGAACAAAATCAGGCATTTTACATTGATTCAACGTCTTCAAACATTGGATGAATGTGAAAAAATTGGACTTTACTTTTCAAAAGAAACTTTTAGGTCGAAACGAAATACTTCGAAAATTCGAAGCAAACGAGATGAGAACAACAAGTTTTGTGGCTAAAGGAAGTAATTTGTACTGAACACTCGAAAGTCTGAATGGTTGAGAAATAGTTTTTGCCCACCACAAACATTCATATGATCATTTGTAGGCTACTTTATGGGGGATATTTGCGGTTATTGTAAAAACATGATGAAATCATTGTTTTGGTCCAAATTAAATTATTTTATTTTGATGTAGTTAATTCTAGTCAAACGTTAAATACGGCAGATGTAGGCTAATGAAAATCCTTATCCTCAAACAAGACAAAATTTTTGCATTTTGAGTTTTCTTGGTTGTATTTTCAACAAAATATTATTTTTATAAGAATTTTTGGCGACGGCTTATATTTCATTTCCAAAAATTTCCGATATCCAACCGATTTACTGACTTATAAACTATTGAAAAGCTGTAAAAACGTTTATCAAAAGATGAATTTCTTTAATCAAATTTATGCAGCATTTGGTCATGCAACATTTTAATATAGGCTATTTGTATGAGTGATTGTAACACTTTGTTTCGTGAGACTTGTGTTTTCTCTAATTGAAAACTATTTGATTCAATTGCGTAGGCTAAGCATTTTGAATTCTATGGACTTTGAGTCTGATAGCAAATAAATAAATAAAATAAAATTAAGATTTTTTGGCAAAAGGTTTGCTCACAACCGAATGCCCACGGCGACGAACGCGCTGTGGGGCTCACCATTGGCTCAACGTCGCTTCAACAAACTATTTTTATATAGCGTTTTTGTTAGAATAAACCTTTGTTCACTTTAATTTCGTCAAATTGTAACATATACTGGCCAATACTTAGAATTATTTTGTTGTGAATACAAAAAATGATATTTGTTGTAGAAAGGTTGATTCACAACCGAATGCCCACGGCGACGAACGCGCTGTGGGGCCCACCATTGGCTCAACGTCACTTCAACAAACTATTTTTTATATAGCGTTTTTGTTAGAATAAACCTTTGTTCACTTTAATTTCGTCAAATTGTAACATATACTGGCCAATGCTTCGAATTATTTTGTTGTGAATACAAAAAATGATATTTGTTGTAGAAAGGTTGGTTCACAACCGAATGCCCACGGCGACGAACGCGCTGTGGGGCCCACCATTGGCTCAACGTCGCTTCAAAAAACTATTTTTTATATAGCGTTTTTGTTAGAATAAACCTTTGTTTACTTTAATTTCGTCAAATTGTAACATATACTGGCCAATGCTTCGAATTAATTTGTTGTGAATACAAAAAATGATATTTGTTGTAGAAAGGTTGGTTCACAACCGAATGCCCACGGCGACGAACGCGCTGTGGGGCTCACCATTGGCTCAACGTCGCTTCAACAAAATACTTTTTATATAGCGTTTTTGTTAGAATAAACCTTTGCTCACTTTAATTTCGTCAAATTGTAACATATACTGGCCAATGCTTCGAATTATTTTGTTGTGAATACGAAAAATGATATTTGTTGTAGAAAGGTTGGTTCACAACCGAATGCCCACGGCGACGAACGCGCTGTGGGGTCCACCATTGGCACAACGTCGCGTCAACAACTATATTAGTCATATTAAATTGGCTGGCAACCGAATGCCCACGGTGACGTACGTGACGTTGGTTCTTCGTTGGTTCAACGTTGTGTTAACAACCTATTTATGATATTGACGTTTGTTGAAATAAAAATTTATAAAAGCTTCAATTCACAGAATTGTAATGGGTACTTTTCATTATGTAAGATTATTTCACCCGGAATATCAAAATAAACAATCGGTGGCTGGAGGTTGGTTTTCAACTGAATGCCCACGACGACAAATGCGACGTTGGCCCACCATTGTCTTAGCATTGTGTCCACAACCAAGTTTTACACAATATATATTTGGTAAAAAAAATGTTTTATGTGGTTTATATCACCAAATTATAACATGTTGTACCCTTTTTTACTGATTCTTTGTCCAGTTAAAGAAATAATGTTAGTTGGCAAATGGTTGTTTTGCTGCGAAAAGCCGACCGCGACGTTCGTGACCGTTGGCCAACGATCAGCCGACATTGTTTGCTGTGCGGGCAACACTGACCGATCAAAGTGAGTTGAAGAAAATGCCACGTGGGTTATATTCTTATGCATCCCATCCATCAGGAATTTTGCTTGCGAGGTGGCACTACAACAGTATAGTGACACTTGCATTCAAATGCATAGGTGTTGCTCCGCTTTGTATGGTACAGCAATGGAGCCAAGGCGAAAAAAGGAAGATAGATAGCCCTCAACCTTATTTGATTCAGACATGGGCGGAGTCGATCGCATTGATCAAAACATCGCCAAACTCCGAATCGGGATCCGCATGAAAAAATGGTGGTAGCCACTGTTTTCGTGGTTACTCAATGTGTCAGTGCAAAACGCGTGGCAAGTGTACCGTGGAATCAGTGAAGAGCGAGAGCTTAAAAAACTGGACTTATTGCACTTTACACCATGGGCTCTTTCCAAGAGGGGGTGAGGGGGGTGATCACCTCCCCACTCATTGAAGTGGGGGTAAGCAATGCAACATCACCCCCACCCCCTCACTCATGTTCGAATTAACCCTTTAAGGGACATAATATTTCTAAGAAAGCTTTCTTCCAAATAAACATGTTTTGTAGTTTAAAATGGCGACTTAAATTGATTTTAGGATTTTTTTTTTTTTTTTTTTTTATATAACGGTATGGTACACATATGTACCATTGTCCCTTAAAGGGTTAAAAAAAAAAAAATTTCGGCTGTTATCACTTCTTTGATTTGGTGACCCTGAACTACGAAACAGGCGTTTACACTGGGGAGTTTTAACCTAGTTAAATGCTTACCCAAAAATGCCATTTCCGATCGAAGCATACTTTGAGAAACCATTAGGAAACCCCCTGTGTACGTTGATGATCAATGAAGCTGATGCTAGAATGGGAGGTCTGGGGGGCGTAGCCCCCCAGAAGTTGAAATGACTATGATGATTTTAACCCACTGTCCAAAAATCACCCCCCCCTCCGAATTCTAAAAGTGGATAGAGCCCCTGCTTAACACGCAGAATTTCTCAGTGCTATCTAGCTTTCCATTCGTTCAAGAAGAGAAGTGTTGCGGTGAGATCAGAGGTTCTAACAGAAATTCGTTAAGACGAGCGGAATCACCTGATAATATCCTTGCAAGGCTCAAGTGCGTTGTGCAGTCTGCAGTGGGAGAGTACAGCGGAAGTGTAGAAATTGTGACATTGGTTTACATATTGATTGCTTTGTACCTCATCACAGCAAATAAAAGCATAGTCTCAAGTGCTACCAGCACAAACGTATCATTGTTATTACACAGTAACGGTGTTGATTCGCATTATATGATGCTTGCTAATTATAATGAAATTTAAATTTAATTTGTAAACTGATTGAAAAAATGGGTTGTTACTGTCAGTGGCGTATAGCTAGGGTTCGTGCCGCCCGGGGCAGACGATGATTTTTCCACCCCTGATCGCGTGAAGTTTGAGCCAGCAAATAGAATTCGATCCGAAGATTTCAAAAAAGATTTTTACTATGCTTTTTCGTTTGCATGTAAAAATTCCGCCACTCTCAAGCTACCGACCGGGGAAGGAGACTGCTCACTGGGGGAGACCACCCTTCCACTAGCTATGCCGATGGTTACCGTGAATATAATATGTTGATACAATAATTTTGAAACGTCCTTCAAGAAAGATCTGACAAATTTCTACCGAAGCAAACACCTGCCTTTGTTAAAGTATCGCGAGATTTATATTTGACCATGTGACCGGTGTCCTTAAGGCAAACAAAAATATGCATCAAAAACGAAAAAAATCACCAAATTTTTTTGATCTAATGGAAAAGTTATAACAATACAACTTTGTGGCTGAAATTTCACCTAAAAAGAGCAATGGGAACTTGTGACGGCTTTTAATGGGTTAATAAGGCCATGTTCAACTTAATTCTTTTGAGACAGCAGATTGTTGATCAATGATTTACTTGGAAATGCAAACGTTATTCAGCAGTCTACCACCACTCCCAGTTTTGCAATGACTGTGATTATAAAGAATTACGTAGTTGAATGAGTTTCGCTTTTAGCAGCATGATCGTTGCTTACTTCACAGTGTCGATTCAAACGATCTGTTATAGCCTGATGCTGCGGGTTCTTTTTGGCAATATCAAATTACACTAGCTTTCGGAACACAGTTCCCTAGTCATGTGCTATGACGAATGGTGTTGAAGTCAGTGAGTGGTTTTTTAAAATGGTTCTTTGTTTTAGCTTGAGGCTGCCGGCTGTTGAATTTCTGTGCTGTTAGGCGTTATTGCTGTGAGGTTTTGTTGGATCAGTTGATTAGTAGATTAGAAAACCTCACAGCAATAACGCCTAACAGCACAGAAACCCAACAGCCGGCAGCCTCAAGCTAAAACAAAGAACCATTTTAAAAAACCACTCACTGACTTCAACACCATTCGTCATAGCACATGACTAGGGAACTGTGTTCCGAAAGCTAGTGTAATTTGATATTGCCAAAAAGAACCCGCAGCATCAGGCTATAACAGATCGTTTGAATCTACACTGTGAAGTAAATAACGAATTACTATTGATTACAAATGAAAAAAGGAAGAAGTTCTTTGCAACGGTCGCAAAATTTCTACCGTAGGCTATTTTCTTCTGATAAAATTTATAGAAAAATATCAAATGAGCATATAGATTACTAATTGTTTGATCCTGTGTGCCAACATATAGCTCATAACATAATTTCGTCAATCTCATCAATCGTCAAGTGCGTTGCGAATTTAGCAAATTTCTCTTAGTGTGCTGCTTCAAAACTTATGTAACATATGATATAACGATTAATGATTAATGATTATAATTATATAGGGTGTAAGGTAGGGTGTACCAAAAAAAATAAAGTTCTTTGGATTTTTTAGCCTATTTTCTAAAACTTGCATTTAGGGTCACAATTAACTTTACAACAAAAATTTTTCAATTTCAAAGATGTCTGACGCCGGTATTCTGTGTTTCCGTGACGACGCGGCCAAAAATTCATATTTTGATCATATATTTAGATCCGTACGTGCTAGAGACTTCATTCTTGGTGCAATGGATGCAGAATGTCCACTTTCCTATCACCATTCAATACATTTATATAGCCTGAAGCCTTTACTTTTTGAGATTTTTGCTAAAAACTAATTTTTGCCCTGTTGTCATAGGGATTCATCCATAAAAAATCTTAAAAAACAGGAAGTTCAACAAAAAATTCATGGAAATAGGAATATTTATACTGATATGTTACACCAGTTTCTGGTATTCAGCTGACAGGCAGTGATTACTATAAATCAAAGAAAAGAATTAGCTAATGAACATACATGACCCAATCAGTTATTTACTGAGTAACTGAATGTACCATTACATTTACGAATCAATGTCGCATATACCAAACTACATTATTTCATACTCATTACTCTAGCATGTGATGTATAATTATGTTGTTTAAGCACTGATATGTTGCAGTAAGCTAGTTACATGCTAGCAGTTCAAACTTGTGGCAGAACATCACAATACTGTACACAAAATAATGGACTATTCAGTGTATAGGATAATACCATATTATGAGACATTAGTTTTACATACCAACTAAAATGTTTTGAAAAGAAAATTGGAAGCAATTAACGTGCCTAAAAAATAGTTAAAACTAACAGCAACAATGCAGAATAATCTACAACTTAACCCTGGAGTCCAATCTGAATAACACAACTTCTATAAAACTATACATACATAGCATTATAGTAGTCTTCAAAAAGCTTATTGTGTTAGAAGCTAAGCAAAGTATTTGATCATATTGCGTTTGGTGAATTTTTCGGAGGATGTTGCTGTAATAGCTTGTTCTTTTTGAAAACTGTTGGATTATTTTGTATAAAAACTGTTTCTGTTGCTTGTCTGTGGTGATGAGGTTGCTGTGGAATTTTGTCAACAAACCTAATGCTCTTTCACATGAATCATTAACAACACAAATATTGTGAACCATTTCTTCATTTTTCAAGAAATTGCTGTCTTCTGCCCATTTTCTTGGATGGCTGTTTAGAAAATAAGAGTCTATTCCCATCGTGTCCAGAAGAATCCATGATGCTGAGCCAAATAAATCTCGCAGCTGTGTGTCCTTGCTGATGTTTTTGGGCATTTGCTGTTCAGTTATCTGGTTTATGCTGACGTGTGGTTGTTGTTTTTTTTTTCATTTTATAAGGATTTTCTCAAAGTAGAGTTTTCCGTTGTAGTTACTTTTTTGCCAAACAAGCTCATCACCACCAAGCGTTCAATTAGATACCAGAGATGGCAGTCTAGCTTCTTAAAATTTTCTCAGCAATGTGACTCAATTGAGCAGGGAGATAAGATGCACCATTCTTCATTAATGGAATATCTTTACTCAGCTGCTTGTACAGCAGTAAGTCATTCAGTGCGGCATCGCATGCATTAGTGCACTCTAACCAGCTTTTTACATAACATAGAGAAAGAAAAATTGCCAAAGAATACACCTTATTCAGAACTTCTTCATTGAAAACACTTTTTGCTTTCAACTGCGATTGAAATAAAGCAATTTTAAAAGTGTAGAGAAGCTTTGCCATCCATCTAGCATAACTGGTGGCACCTGGAGCTTTAAATGCAAAGTTCTCCTTTTTTGGTAATGCTCCTCTGAGAAACACAACAGAAAGCACAAGAAGTTCTGTATATTATGATATAATCCTTAAGGAATTTGTTTGGATACTCAGGGCCAGGTAACAAAACATCAGCACATCTGGTCTTAGTCCATCGTGGCCAAGCACTGTTGTCACAAATATCGTAATCATTACAGTTCAGTGATGGCCAGAGTTCCTTTAAAGCATTAAATGTGCTGTCTTCTGGAGAGGATGTCCTCCAGTCCATAAATAGTTTTGCATGCAGCGCCACATGCTAACTCAAACATGTGGTGCCGGCAAGCAAATAGAAGGAGGTTTTGTCTAAAATATTCTTTAAGACGAATCACAATAGGCTACCTTTATTACAACCGGTGTTCACAGAAGTGGTATCAAACACTAGACCAACAATTTGGGATATATCAACACAATATTTTTGTAATTGTTGAATTATCGCATTAAATTCAGAGTCACTATTTTTCACATCACTTAGAAACAAGAGGATCTCTTCATCTTCAATGAGCCATTGCAAAAGTATAGCCATGTGTTGCGTTTTTGTTTGTTGCTGTATTGTAGGATGCAAAAATTGGCCATCCCATTGTACAGTAGATCGTACCGCAAATGTTGAGCATGTTTGAGAGTTTTTCACAGTTTCTCTAAATTTGACTACCCATTTGAGTTCAAATTTTATCCCGCGTTTTTTTGGTGGTCATTACAGATATACCACATGTACCATTTTCTGGTTCTTTATGATATTGTTTAAGTATGAACCTATTGCAAATACAAGTTGTGTTAATGGTCTAGCTATGGCTAATTTGATATTTGTCTGCAACAAGGCAAACATTCTTGTTTTTAAAACAGTTTGTGTTTCTTGCTTTGTAATATACATAACTGGCTTATGCCGGTTTGTACTGTGCTAATTATACCACTTAAATTGCATTGTCTCAAAAAACAAGTGAAAAGCAGTTAGTAAAGCAGCTGGATTTAAACTATCATACATACCGGTACCAGAATAAATATGCACATTTAGCATGAATTATTTGTTGAATTTCATGTTTTTTAAGATTATTTTTGGATAAATTCCTATGACAACATAGCAAAAATCAGTTTTTAGCAAAAAACTCAAGAAGTAAAGACTTTAGGGTACCGTATATAAATGTATTGAATGGTCATAGGAAAGTGGACATTCTGCATCCATAGCACCAAGAATGAAGTCTCTAGCACTTATGGATCTGAATATATGACCAAAATATGAATTTTTGGCCGCGTCGTCACGGAAACGCAGAATACCGGCGTAAGACGTCTTTAAAATTGAAAAATTTTTGTTGTAAAGTTGATTGTGACCCCAAATGCAAGTTTTAGCAAATAGGCTAAAAAATCCAGACAACTTTATTTTTTTTGGTACACCCTAGTGTAAGGGTTTTCATGAGAGGTAGCACCTCTGTTCCTACCAGTCGCACATCTCTGATGTAGGTAGAGAATTTTGGTCTTCCACTGAATTCCTAAGTCTCACTTATGGCCCCACGTAGTTGGTAATGCACACCAACGGCCACACCCTGGTAACGGCTCGACTGCCGGACTAAACTAAGTGAGGTGCATGTCTAAATGGTTTGCGTTTGGCATGTTTGATTGGGAAGTCAATCCCATAAAGTGCATGGATCGGCTGGAGAGGCAAATGAACTCATTAATCGGATCAATGGCGCTAAGGGCGTAACAGCAAAGCGATGTGACTCGCTAGGGCGTACTCTTGACAAAGTGAGTAACGGCCAGTCACCTCGAAAGAGATTGGAGCCTCATCGAGTATTTTTATCCGTAGTCTACAATGAACGTCAGTAACAATGAAGTGAGATATAAGGATCGATCCGTGACCCCTGCAGAGACATCCTTCAATTGCTACAGGGAAGGAGCATCTCTATGTACCAGTATGGACAACTATGATGATGACGGCACATGCCCAAAGCCTTATGGACGGCATGAGCCTGACGAAAGCTGTCTGAAAACTAGAGGAAAGATGCTTAAACTAGCAACATGGAATGTACGAACATTGCATGCTATAGGCCGCAGGGATGGCGAACCTTTTTTAGTGTATGGGTGTTCCAGACAATTGTTCACCTAATCAAACGTTATATAAAAACCGTTCAGGTCTACTGAATCTTACGTCATGGAAATTCCTAAAAATGAGCCAAAATTGCACCGTCGTTCGTAAGACTTGTGTCAAACCTGTTTAAACAGGAAACATAGCATCAGCCTCTTTGAACAGCTGTTTGAATGACTTCATAATTGTTTTTCATTATTGCGTCACAGAAACTGCTGACGTGCTTTTGAAATATTGCAAATCATTTGATCATTCGTAAAATTGTTTGTTGGAAGTCGGTCGCACATTTAACTGTTGTGCCTATTGCTTGCTAGCTGGACAAAAGTTCCGTCTTTTATCCAAGTAATCTGTTCTGTAGTGACAGTTTTAGAGGCGTACGGTGTTGCGTCTCATTTTCGATAGCCGCGGGCTAATTTTACAGAAATACACTTTTGAATAGACGTTTCAAAAGAGTGTTTATTTTTCGGTCATTACATACAGACGAACGGATCCGGGAACTTTATGTTACAATTTTCCCACAAAGAGATTATGGTTTACCGCTGTGACCATAAAAAATAAAAGACGTTGTTGTCAGTTGGAAATTAGAAGCACAAAGAATTAATAAAGACGAAGTTGTTTGGTAGTCTACAGAAGCAAAAGATTAAAGACTTTTCTTCTCAGTTGGTACTGAAGAACCAAGCTAAAAATTAAAGGCGTTTCTTTGTCGGTTCTGAAGAAAAAACCACATTGACATTCATTGGCAAGATAAAAGATTAAAGACAATCGATCTGTGCTTGAAGATTCAAGTCGAAGAATCCAAGCAAGTTTTGTGGAACTTTAGGACTTCATATACCCGTACAAATACGGTATCGTGCATTTAAATTATTTTTGTCTTTGCAGTTAAGTTTTTGCAGTCTTTGCAGTCTTTGCAGTTAAGTTTTTTATAACTACTGTAGCCTAATAATTTGTGTGTTTGTGTAACTTAATTTTTTAATTGTTAAATTTAGCCCCAACATTTAATATGTCTACACTCGGTGGCGACAGGGACTCGACCGCCGTAGACTCGACTGAGTTTAAGCCTGATGATGTTCTTTGCGGTCGGGCAGGCCATTCTGGGGAGGGACCCAGTAACGATGAGGCTAAGTCAGTTCGAGAGGCCCGGCATCTTAGAAGGGATATTTTGACTCAAATTGGGGAACTTTCTGTAGCCCTAGGTTCTTTGAGTGATAAGCAGGAACTGTTAATTTTTAGATCTAAGTTCTCTACTTTGGAAGAGGATTTACGGAATTTCCATGCTCTTTTGACTAAAATTTTTAACTCTGCAATCTTGGCAGAACTTCGTGATAGGGTAGATCCGGAATTTAACTCATTAAAAAATAACTTTGAACAAGAAGTAAGTGAGTTCTCAGATATGTTGGATGCTGACGTACATCCTGAGGATAGCGCCTCAAATGTAAGCACTAGGATGTCTAAGAGTTCGTCTCGGATAGTTGCACAAATTAACCTACAGCTAAGACGAGAGGAGCTCCAGATCCAAGCTGAGGCCGAAGCAAGAGCTGCTGAGGCCATCGCGAGAGCTGAGGCCATACGAGCTGAGGCCGTACGAGCTGAGGCTGCCGCGAGAGCTGAGGCCGTACGAGTTGAGGCTGCCGCGAGAGCTGAGGCCGCACGAGCAGAGGCTGCCGCGAGAGCTGAGGCCATACGAGCTGAGGCCGACGCGAGAGCTGCTGAGGCCGCACGAGCAGAGGCTGCCGCGAGAGCTGAGGCTGAAGCGAGAGCTGCTGAGGCCGCCGCGAAAGCCGAAGCTAGAGCTGCTGAGTTCGCACTCAAAGACGCTCAGTTGAGGGCTGCACAACGTAAAGACGTAGTTTTAGCTGAATATCGTTCAGAGTTGGGCTCCCGGCGTAGCTCTAAGAAGGGATCTTCTAGGCATTCCAGAAGTGAACATCAATCTTGGTTAAATTTAGATAACCTTTTCCAGACACCTGTTCAATCCGTAAGTGGTCCAGTCCAATCCACACGGTTTCCAGCTGTTTCAGGAGGTCTCGGGGCCGCGGCTAAGGGTCTTCCGAAGGCTGTAGAGCCAAGGCCTGCGAATTACAACAGAACTCCTCCCCCAGAGCGTAAAGGTCACGGGGCCGCTGATAGCAGTAATGCTTTGCCCCCTTCACAGTTTTCTGCGCCGCTAGTTTTTGATCGCCCAGCTACACGTAGTTTGGGTGGTTGTGAGAGGCGTATCGCGTCTCCTGATTTTAACGTTTGTGAGGATCGTGATCGGGCTGTGCATGTGACTGAGCACACTCAGCCCCTTAAGGGATATAGCTTGTCTTCTCCCGCTAAATCGAGTTCTCAACAGCAGGATTGCTTTTTTGAATACCAAAATAGTAGGACGTTTTTCGATAAGGCGGCCTTGATTGGTTACGATGGTAATAATATGCCACTTATCTTCTTTAAAAATCGTGTTACGGCCTTAATGGCAGCTTCGCCCTTTAAGGGGACTCGTTTGACTTTGTTACAAGCAGCTTGTGTTAGGACAGCTGCGCAAACGATTGCTAATTTGGTTTCTGACACCCCTGGCTTGTCAGAGGAAGACAGAATAGAAATGTCGTTAGCTCGCTTGTCCCAGCGTTTTGGGGTTCGTGGAGGTCTTTTCGCAGAACCAGAAATTAGAAAGTATCGCTATGGTAGCAAATTGACTTCTATCTCTTCCAGTGATTTGAAAGAGTTTAAAGATGAATTGTCGCAGTGTCTGCTTTACGCGCAAGCTTATGGTCAGCGTGACAAATTGGAAGGACGTTTTGTTTTGGATTTGGCTAAGCGACTCCCGTTTGACGCTAAGCAGCGTTATCTTGACTTTTTAGGTGATCAGTATGGTGGCACTGATGAGCCTACTTTTCAGAGTTTGTTTGAATTTGTAGTACGGGAGGAAACGCGCAAGTCGACTGATTTTAGCATTATGCTAATGGGCGATTCTGGCGAGTCGCAGCATTTTAAAAAGTTTGGCAAAGGAAAATTGCCTTCATGTCCGGTTAGGCAGACGTCGGTAAAACCCCATGATAATGTGATTTCAGGGAGTTCGCAGTACTCGACTGCTGTTGGCGCACCGCGCGGTGGTGTAGCCAGAAGTAGAGACATACCGGCATGTATTTATTGTTCGTCACGTGGTCAAGTTGAATATCATTTTTTGTCTAATTGTAAAGATTTTTTGCGCTTGACACCTAAAGATCGGAGAGATGTCATTGTGAAAGCTGGCAAATGCTTGAATTGTTTGCGCCAGCATATGGTTAGGGACTGTAATCATGCAAACAACTGTCGTAAGTGTGGCCCTAACAACGATAGGAAACACTATTTTCTTCTGCATGATTTTTATGTGACGTCACGTGATTCTCTGGATTCGGTCGGTAAAGATGATGCTGGTGCCAGAGTTCCTGTCCGTATAGTTAAGATTGGAAATGTTAAAGCAGCCTTTAACCGCGTTACTGCTGCTCGTGTTTTGAATCCAATGACTGGCAAATCGAAGTTGGTGTATTGTCAGCATGATCCTGGTTCGCAGTTGACTTTTGTTTCGAGTGATTTGGTGTGCGAACTTGGCCTTAAACCATATGATAAAGCGTCGTTTAAAATGGATACCCTGGCTGGTCAGAAAGCTACTTGTGCTGACCTTGTCAAACTCAACATCCAGTCGTTAGAGACAGATGAACTGTTTTGTGATATAACCTCGGTGGTTAACCCAGCTTGGGTGATGATGTTAAAACTTTATCGCATAAACAAGATTTAAGTGGTTTCCGTCATTTTCATGACGTGAATATGTTTCATTTGAATGATTGTAGTACTGTAGATGTACTGATTGGCAACGACAACGCTTATTTGATGTGGGCTAAAGATGAACGTGTTGGTGAAAATCGTAGTGAACCGCATGCTTTACTCACTCCTCTCGGTTGGTTGGCTTGTGGTGGTAAGTCACCCTTAGATGAAAGCGTTGCTAATGTGTGCAGAGTGCAGACGTCTTCAGAGTCGGATGTCATCTCTGGCTTTCAACGTAAAATTGAGTCTCGTGATATGGAAATAGCAGACCTGAATAAAGTCATTCAGGATTTGACCTTGCAAAATGAAACCTGTGAATTGTCTCGCAATGACATTTTGGCTAGAGAACTTGTTGAACCGAATATTGAGTTGAAAGATGGTCGATTTGAGATACCTGTACCGTTGAAGGAAGATATTGATTTACCTAACAATTTTGTGTTGGCGTCAGGTAGAGCTGCTGCTTTAAGGAAGAAGGCTTTAAAACAACCTGAACTTCGTGATTTCCTTACTGACACCATGAAGGATCTTAAATCTAATGGCTATATCGAGCGTGCTGGTGAAGCAGGAAATGTCGAGGGATTTGAATGGTATTTACCATACTTTGTGACGTCACAATTAAAAAAGCGTATTGTTTACGATGGCAAGTCTGAATTCCGAGGAACTTGTGTTAATGATGTAATGTTTTCGTGTCCTGATTTGTTAAACCCTCTGGCAGATCTCTTGGCTAGATTTCGGCTGAGTAGATTTGGTTTCGTGGCCGATATGACCAAGTACTTTTTTCACATTTTGGACTCTTCATTACGCAAGCCCAATTTCATTGAACTGCTTACGTACACAGGCAGTGCCGTTCGGATCGTGAACGAACGCCCTTTGGTACCTTTGAGTGACGACCCTAGGGATTTTACTGTCATCACCCCTGCCTCACTGTTGACCCCATACTTAGACCCATACTGTGCTGTTGGGCAATCACATGATCGTGACCAATTAAGAAGGGATTATCGGTTCAATTTGTCACTTTCTCAGCAGTTTTGGAGCAAATGGATAGATTTTTACTCGCCAGGTCTTCAGGGCCGGAAAAAATGGCTAAAAATGGCCGAGAATTTGGAGCCTGGTCAACTTGTAGTGGTGGGTTCTCTTCAAGACATTGGTAAACGTGGGAAGTATCAACTTGGGAGGGTGCATGAGGTAGTTCCACAAATTAGGAAAGGGAAGCCTGTGGTTCGTAGAGCTAAAGTTGCCGTCTGCAACTATGATGAGAGTACGGGGAAAGTGAAAGTAGACTACGTGTTGAGGGATATTTCGTGCCTCGCCCCCGTAAAGAACACCTAAGTGTTAGGGCTTAAGCCTGGTTTTGTCTGCGGTGGCCGACACTTGTCTGAGCCCGGAACAGTCGGTTATTATCGCAACCATTGTATATAGCGTCATTTTAGCGTGTATCGATGGTACCAATTTCATGTATCGTCGTGTTTATTCTTATTGCTGTTCATTCTTTGCATGCCCTTTGTATTTGCGTGTTAACTTAAACGTGAGTGATTCAAACAATTTGTGTATCATGTTTTTATTCATTGGCTCACAATTGTCGTCAATTTTTTTTTAGTTATGCCATGTCAGACTGTCATAACTAGGGGCCGCAATGTTCTAGACAATTGTTCACCTAATCAAACGTTATATAAAAACCGTTTAGGTCTACTGAATCTTACGTCATGGAAATTCCTAAAAATGAGCCAAAATTGCACCATCGTTCGTAAGACTTGTGTCAAACCTGTTTAAACAGGAAACATAGCATCAGCCTCTTTGAACAGCTGTTTGAATGACTTCATAATTGTTTTTCATTATTGCGTCACAGAAACTGCTGACGTGCTTTTGAAATATTGCAAATCATTCTGGTCATTCGTAAAATTGTTTGTTGGAAGTCGGTCGCACATTTAACTGTTGTGCCTATTGCTTGTTAGCTGGACAAAAGTTCCGTCTTTTATCCAAGTAATCTGTTCTGTAGTGACAGTTTTAGAGGCGTACGGTGTTACATTTTCGATAGCCGCAGGCTAATTTTACAGGAATACACTTTTGAATAGACGTTTCAAAAGAGTGTTTATTTTTCGGTCATTACATACAGACGAACAGATCCGGGAACTTTATGTTACAATTTTCCCACAAAGAGATTATGGTTTACCGCTGTGACCAATGGATCACAAAAGGGACCTTAAAAAAGAACAACCTGATCTTTTTGACCATGATGAATGTCGCCAAGCACACCATCATCCAAAAGAAGATATCTCTGGACATAGACGACACATACATACAAGACACAAAACGGTCCACCATTCAAGCCCTGTGGGTCATCATGACAAAAACAAAAGAATTAACACTAAAGCATAACATTCCTTTGTCATCTGACATTTCTACTCCTTCTAAACCTCCTCCTACGGTCAGAAGAAAGAAGAACCAGTCGAGATCCTCTCTTCAACCGCTCTCTCAGTCGTCCTCGGTGGTAGGGATGACTGATTGCAGCGGTGGATCTCACTAGCACAGCACGGTCGTAGAACATCTTTGAAGAAGCTTAGACAGCCAAGGGCTTAACTACCCACCTTCAACCCGTCCCTCTCACTCATCTGCAACGGCCTGATGCCGGAAGAGTAATTGCATCGGGAGATCTTTAACCGTCCCTCTCCGTTGTCCCACTCGCCCTGGGATGACAGGATTGCAGCGGCCCATTCCAAAGATGACTCTGGGGTCAGCGAAAGCTACCCTCCCTCTGGCCGCTCCTCTCTGGTATCTCCGCCAAATGAGATGTCAGACTGCAGTGGCCCGTTTTCTAACAGGTGCCCTTCTTCAAGCGGGCAACAAGAAGATACACACACACAAACAAACTCAAATAAAATAAAAAATAATTCTCTCATGCTTGACCCGCCATCTCCTAGTCTGCTCCAAGATCAGCAAGAGAAAAGTCGAGACAAGCAGATCAGCTTGAGGCAGCCAATAACCCTTAATTTACATCCACAGATTACCATCTACCGCGGTGGGTCCCTTTGGTCGTAGTGAGTCTCTCGCCTCCCTGGTAGGCGTCTTCCATGTAAGTATGGTGTGCCTGCTGAGTGTGTGGGTGTGTGGACGGCTCTCGGAGCGGACGCACTAATGATCAGACAGGAAACAAATCCATTTCATATTGAAAATTGTAAACCTGCAAGATGTAGTGGTATCCATTTTGACCTCTGAGCAAAATAAAAGAAAAAAAAAACATACCTTAATCCTTGAAAAAGCAAAAGTGGGTCTTACATTTAATTATTTGTTAATGCGAAACTTGCTGCTGCATCTTCTCTGCAAGTCTTATTATCCTTGGTTGGTAATGCGTAGTTTTTAGCTTCACACATGCAGCACTCATATCTGAGCTGAGACGATTCCGTGTGCTTGATTGTATAAAATTCATGTGCGAAAATAAAGATTCGCACGAATATGAAGAACCAACCAACGTTAACACAGCTACCACAAATCTTTTCATAGTTTCAAACGAATTTGGCAGGGAGTTCCACTCTGTAAGAATTATATTTTCAGCATGGTTTTCAACAGCAGGAAAGTCACAACCATCTGCAGGGGTCTTATGTTTTTATTTATTTAATTTAAGTTTTTATAACCCCTGTGACAGGAGATACGCTGCTGGCGTAACGAAGCTTCGATGGCACAGAGATAACGCAATGATTCTCCAAGAATTTATTTTATTCGTGAGTTCGAATTGCAGAATTTAGATTAGAACGTCAAAATTTTAACTAGCGTTTTCAGAATGAATAGATTTTTGAATTTATTTTATATTATTGTTGAGTGCAGTTTGCTTTTAAAGGGTACAAAAATGTAACATGATTTGCTAACAAACAAGAGCACAATAGCTTTATTACGTCATAAGCACCCAGTAATTTGTCGTGATACTGATAACGCACTTCTACGGCTTTAGTTGTATCAGACTGCTTTTTTTTTTTTTTTTTTTTCTTTTTCGCGCAACGCTCAGAGTTCAAGATGGATACCACTACATCTTGCAGGTTTACAAATTGTCCATATGGAATGGATTTGTTTCCTGTCTCATCATTAGTGCGTCCGCTCCGGGAGCCGTCCACACACCCAAACACTCAGCAGGCACACCATACTTACATGGAAGATACCTACCAGGGAGGCGAGGGACTCACTACGACCGAAGGGACCCACCGCGGTAGATGGTAATCTTGGATGTAAATGTTTGGTTAGTGGCTGCCTCAAGCTGATCTGCCTGTCTCAACGGTACCCGGTCAATTGGTCGAAAGACATTTGGTCGACAGTCATTTGGTCGACAGACATTTGGTCGACAGGACGTTTGGTCGACAGACAATTGGTCGACAAGACGTTTGGTCGACAGGACATTTGGTCGACAGACATTTGGTCGACAGGACATTTGGTCGACAGACATTTGGTCGACAGGACGTTTGGTCGACAGACATTTGGTCGACAGGACATTTGGTCGACAAGACATTTGGTCGACAGGACATTTGGTCGAAAGAACGATTCATTTTAGGGTTAACTAACCCTAACCTAACCCTAACCCTAATCCTAACCTAACCCTAACCTTAACCCTAACCTAACCCTAACTCTAACCCAAATGTCCTGTCGACCAAATGTCTTGTCGACCAAATGTCTTGTCGACCAAATGTCTGTCGACCAAATGTCTTGTCGACCAAATGTCTGTCGACCAAATGTCTTGTCGACCAAATGTCTTGTCGACCAAATGTCCTGTCGACCAAATGTCTGTCGACCAATTGTCTGTCGACCAAACGTCCTGTCGACCAAATGTCTGTCGACCAATTGACTGTCGACCAAATGTCTTTCGACCAATCGACCGGCCACCGTCTCAACTTTCCTCTTGCTGATCTTGGAGCAGTCTAGGAGATGGCGGGTCAAGCTCAAGAACTAGCGCGTTTTGGTAGATAATTAATTTTTAAATTTTATTTGAGTTTGTTTGTGTGTGTGTATCTTCTTGTTGCCCGCTTCAAGAAGGGCACCTGTTTGGAGGAAACGGGCCACTGCAGTCTGACATCTCATTTGGCGGAGATGCCAGAGAGGAGCGGCCAGAGAGAGGGTAGCTTTCGCTGACCCCAGAGTCGTCTTGGAATGGGCCGCTGCAATCCTGTCATCCCAGAGCGAGTGGGACAACGGAGAGGGACGGTTAAAGATCTCCCGCTGCAATCACTCTTCCGGCATCAGGCCGTTGCAGATGAGTGAGAGGGACGGGTTAAAGGTGGGTTGTTACGCCCTTGGCTGTCTAAACTTCTTCAAAGATGATCTACGACCGTACTGTGCTAGTGAGACCCACCGCTGCAATCAGTCATCCCTACCACCGAGGACGACTGAGAGGGCGGTTGAAGAGTGGATCTCGACTGGTTCTTCTTTCTTCTGACCGTAGGAGGAGGTTTGGAAGGAGTAGAAATGTCAGACTGCTATATGGCAACTCGGTACGGTACTAGATTAAAATAGGGTGGGGCCTTATTACAAATATTTAGTGAAACATTTATTCTTTGCTGAAATATTTGTTTAAATTTCATTATTTAAAAAAAAGACAAGTGGTTCACTGAAAATCTGTGATGGGTCACTTCGTGACCCGCGGGTCAGTGGTTCGCCATCCCTGGATAGCGTTATGACAATTTAAAACAGGAGATGAAAGCAATGGGAATTGACATTATGGGAGTTAGTGAAACACGCTGGAAAGATAATGGTAAAATAGTAGATGATGGTTCGTAATGATCTATTCAGGCGGATGTAAACATATCCATGGAGTAGGAATTCTAATGAAGAAAAGCGTGGCATCTGCAATGATTGGTATTGTCCTATGTCCAACAGAATTATAATGATGAAACTGCAAGGAACCCCTTTCAACATAAATGTCATGCAGGTATATGCACCAACAAAAGATCATGCAGATGAAGAAATAGAAAAATTCTATGACAATATAAACAATATAGTTTCGGGAGAGAGTTTGCTGTTTGTTGTGTTTTGCCTGTCTTTAATATAAACAATGTTTTATCACATACCAAAAGGAATGAAATTACGTTTATAATGGGAGACTGGAATGCGAAAGTTGGAAACCAATATGAATTTCCAGTAACAGGACACTATGGTTTGGGAGAAATGAACCAACGAGGAAGACTACTATTGGAATTTTGCAAACTCAATCAGCTGATAATAGCAAACACTTTATTTCAACAACCACCTAGATGACTATACACATGGCATAGCCCTGGAGATCAATATCGTAACCAAATTGACTTCATTATGATAAATCAAAGATTCAAGAACTCAATAAAACAAGCCAAAACGTATCCTGGAGCTGACATAAACTCTGATCATAATCCAGTTGTTGTAAAGGTGCAAATAAAACTGAAAAAAAAATGAAACAAAACCCCATTTTGGAACAGTTAGATATGAATCAACTTACAATTGAAGAAACGAAACGACAGTACAATCTTTTGGTGAACAACAAATTTGCCTTACTGAGCAACGAATCTGGACCACAAGAAGGTGACACTGCGAACATGATTGAAAACCAATGGCATGAAATACTGAAGAACTTGAATGATGCAAGCAAAAAAGTTTTAAAACAAAAGAAAAAAGCCTCTAAGCAACCTTGGATGAATCAAAAGATTTTAGACTTGATGATAGAAAGAAAAAGAAACAAAGACAATAACATCCAGTGTTTTAAGATACATAAAGAAATAAATCATAAGTGCCAAACAGCAAAACAAAAGTGATGGGATGAACAGTGTGAAACTATAGAACAATTAGAAGCTACGCACAAGCCACGAGATATGCATCAAAAAGTTAAAGAAATGACTGGTAATAGAAAGTCAAAAGCAAGACAAAACAATTGCATCAAGGATAAAGACGGAAAAATGATTTTCGACCGAGATCTAGTGACGCGAAGATGGGAAGAGTATATTAGCGACCTGCATGGAGATGAGAGAGGAAATACTCCTGCTATTAATAATGAAGAAGGTGAACCAATACTGGAATCTGAAATATTACTATTGACGGAATGCTGGTCGAGCAAGTCAAAAGCTTCACCTATCTGGAACACACAATAACTGAAAATGGCAGATGCAATACGGAAATATTGAGACGAATAGAAATAGCAAGAAACAACTTCGTAAACATGAAAAAGACGTTAACAACACGCAAAATTAACATCAACATTCAACTTTCGAAAACGAATTATAAAATGCTATATATGGACTACGTTACTTTACAATGCAGAAACATGGACACTATCATCACAAATGGTTAAACGACTTGAGGCATTTGAAATGTGGATTTATAAAAGAATGCTTAAATTTCATGGAAGGATAAAATCACAAACAAAGATGTACTATCCAGAATACAAACCAACATGGAAATTTTACAAACAATTAAATCAAGAAAATTGAAATATTTTGGCCACAAATGATTCGCAATAATTCTATTCAAAGACAATTACTAGAAGGAAAAATGAACGGCAAACGAAATAGGGGCAGACCACCAAGAATTTAGACTAATGATATTGAAGTCTGGTCAGGACTTAACTACAAAACTGCGGTAGAAGAATCTCACAACAGAGAAACTTGGCGTCTCATTGCCTCCAACCCTCGACGAGAGGAAGGAACTTAATGATGATGATGAACATATAATTCCACAAGGAGACGCGATATACCAAAATTTTAAATACTAGAAATTTTAAGGGGTCCGCGACCGCTTAGATGCACCAAAAGGGGTCCACCAAGACAAAAAGGTTGAGAACCACCACTGCCTTAAAAAAAATTCGTTTTTGAATTATTCTAATTAGCCAAACTTTCGTTTTTTTTCTGCTATAAATGCTTCGCCACTTCTAGGCTAATCTTATTCTGACGAGGTACCAGCTCGATTGTAGAGCGACAATAAATGAAACTATAACATTATTATTATTCTGACGACAGCTCCTAAAAAGAGTCAGATGAAAACCTGCAGCTTTGAGCTACCAAAATCTACTCATGAACTTTAAGTTTTGTACCAACCAATCCCACAAACCAATCAACTCTTCAGGTAAAAACTTCTAAAAATAATCAAGCAAGGCGCGAGCACAATCAATTACAGCTTTCTAATGCAAACCTGGGTAGAGCAGTTAAAACAGACATAAATCAGTAATAACACATCTACCATTATATCACAGAAATAAAATTTGTGCTTCTGTGTGCTTTATTCTTTGGATTTTTTTTTTGTTGCAATAATCTCGTTTTGTGCTTTCGTCCATCTTGCGCAATCTTGCATCTTGGATACTTTTCCTCTGAACTTTTCCTCCATCAAATACTTGATCCGTTGTTTTGTGTAGTCAATTTGTATGGGAGCAGGATAGGCAGTCTTTCAATGTTTAAATTAAATAATAATTTTGATGTTATACTGTGTTCCCCTGGTACTTTTTTGTGTAATATATTAATATTTTTTTCCTTAAAAGCTTGAAAAGGATTATACGTATAGCCAAAAACGTTCGCTTTATTTTTGTGTCATAATGTCAAATCTCGTAATGTTGCTGAGCTGTTTCTGTTTTAAGGAAGTGATTTTCAAACTTCTTTGGACTACGGCACGCCAAAGAATTTCGGAATCTACTGCGACACATTCACTTACTACGTCACTGTCTTTTAACTTTTTGATCGAAGCTGAAAAACTATAAAACAATTACTAGCGAACTTTGCTCAATGACAATAGAAATCCCGAGTGGAATATCATCGATTGTTACGTGAAATATTTGTCCACTCATTGTTACGAAATAATTATCAACAAATCTAATAACGAATAACAACGTTGAATATGGAACGTTAATTATTCAACGTTGTTATTCGTTATTAGATTTGTTGATAATTATTTCGTAACAATGAGTCCTCACACGACGATGAAGAGCCGACAAATGTTTCATGTAACAATCTATGATATTCCACTCGGGATTTCTATTATCATTGAGTAAAGTTCCCTAGCAATTGCTTAATTCCATTTTTTTTCACATATACGTGGGGCAAAGTACGAGCATTGGCTGTTGAAGCTGCGTAGATTGTCCAAGTTCATAGCCACGCAATCCTCGTCATATCCACTGTGACTGCTTGGTTGTCCTCGTCCCCACAAACCATCAGTTACAAGTTCGCCATTGATCCATCTCCAAGTTCCCGCTTCCTGGGTCTTATTCATTCCAATCCACATGCGGCTTCTTGGGTTCAAACCGTCCACGATGAACCTGAGAACACAGTGAACAAAGTATGAGGGCAATGAAGCAGATGGGAAATGAAATAACCAACCACTGCTTTCAATGTTGCTTGTCATTCAACTGTATTTAGTGATATTAAACAATTACTGTAGATAAGTAATTGCTTAATATAAAATATTTCCATGGTTTCGAAATCTTACAAACTTAGTTTAAAAGGTTAAAAGTTAGTTCAAAACAAGATTTCGAAACCGTGCTAGGTCTTTTGATTATTCAATATGCAAAAGTGAAACTGAAATTTCCTAATTAATTTGGTCATTAAAAATCAAACCAGAATATTTACGATCAAGTGAAAACACTGTTACCAGTCCGAAGCCAAACCAATGTGGATCCAGAAGATGATGCAATCTATGACTCAGCGAAAAAGTATTTATTCCTACTGCTGATCCTTCTGAGTGCATCAATAAAGTAGAAGAACTAATTTCGAGGTGAAGACTCGGAAACAAATTTAGTCTAAAAAACTACAAATACTTTTTACTCAATTCATTTCTACTATATGGACTTTCGGCATGTTGCAGTTTCATCAAGCATGTCAATCAAAATCAACTCTTAGTCTTATTGATTTTACAAACAGGTTTGCCAGTAATTTTTGACATCATAACCTAATATTATTCGGTAATTTTCACCAGTAAATAGTTGTGAACATTTTTACACTTCGCAATCTCAACTGATTGCTTCCCAACAGTTGGTAGCGTTTCTATTCTTTCTGTGTTGTTTTTCAGTTTGTGCACAAAGATTGTTTAAGACAAAACAAAAGATGATGCAAAAATGGGGCCCCTCTCAAAAAACAATTTTTAGCAAAATTTAATAACAACGAACTTGTATCATGTTTTATTGCCATCATGCTTTGATTGCCATTTTGATCCCAATCGTTTTCCTTGTTTATTATCATCTCCACGTTCTTGTTATGTTCTTCTATGTTGAAGTTCGCATTGTATCGCTTTTACGTCTTTTACCAGTTTTCTGTTTTTCTTGAATACTAACTCAAAGTCAATTTCCATTTTATTTCCACTTGCACTGAAAGTCACATTTCTTCCTTCTTCTTTCTTAAACCAAGTATTAGCAACACACAGGTCTTTTTGTCGCAGAATTCAAGTAGTCGCCTTCCATCACGATTCCTTTCTCACACGCCAAACCCTCCATGACATTTTTAAACTTATCTATTTGTTTGCTAACTTCCCCATTAAAGTCCCCAGCACCCAATAGAATTTAATGATCACTTACATGGGCCATTTTGTCATAATATATTTCCTTTTCTGTATCGGGTCTTCCACTTTCATCATCATCATCATCATCATCATCATCGTCATCGTCGTCGTGTGAGCCTCTGGGGCCGAGGGTCTATCCTTTTACCACCCCAGATTCACGATGTTCCCGGGCTACACTGAAAGGCTACTAGAGAGCAGCCAGTCTTTAGTTTCATCATCCATGACGCGCAGACCTTCCACTCCGTTAGGTGGCTTGAAGCTGGTACAGTCATTGATGATGTGGTCTGCGGTTTGTTCCTAGGCACCACATTCAAAAGAGGAGGAAGAGGCCATTCCCCATTGGTCCATGGAGCGGAAAAGCCCGACGCCCATACGGAGACGGTTGAGGCGCACCCATGCCTGTCTTGGTAGTGTTAGGTCGATGGGGCGTGTGTTGACGTCGGGAATGAACGAATTGAGTCTGATGGCGCTTGACTGCCATTTATGGTCCGCCCAACTAGCCGCAGAGATTTCTTGTTCATCAGCTTTCTTCATGAGGAGTTGAGCGGTCGGCACGAATGGGTGTCTTGATTTCAGTCGACGGGGGTGCTCGTTTCGGAGAGCAGAGATCTTGTGGTGGAGAAGGTGGTTAGGCTCCAGTGCCCGTCGACCGAGGAACAGAGTGGCTTCTTCACGACGAAGCTCAGCCGGTTGGATGCCAGCGAGAATGGGGAGATTGTCCAATGGTGTGGGACGCAGGCATCCGGTCACTGTGCCCAGGGCACCAAACAGGTGCAGGTGCACAGTACTCTGCTGAAGAGTGGACAAGAGGTAAGGCTGCTATACGGAAAGTGTGAGCCCTCGCCCACCAGCTAGAGCCTGTCAGGCGCTTGAGTAGCGCAGCGCGGGATGTGAGTTTCTTGCGCAGTGACACCAAATGGTGGCGGTATGTAAGCGATCTGTCCAGTGTCACCCCGAGATATTTTGGTTCGGGGCAGAAGGACAGAGATTTTCCGTTGTTCTGGACGTGTAGCTCACGATCAGCTTCCCGATTGTGGAGGTGGAAAGCTGCTGCCACAGTTTTAGTTTCGCTGAGTTTCAGTCGCCAGTTCTGGAGATAAGCTGAGAGAGTTTTCATGTCCTGGCTCAAGGTGTCTTATATATTTTCCTACTACTTTGTAGAATGGAGAATTGCCAGGTCGTCCGCATAAGCGTATTTTGCGGAGACCGTAGTTGGCAGGTCGTGGGTGTAGATGTTGAAAAAAAAGTGGAGCCAGGACCGATCTCTGTGGGATGCATTTTTCAGGCGTCTCAGTCTGCTTCGCCGTGAGCTACCGGTGGTGAGGGTGAAGCTTCGATTCCTGACAAGTTCCATAATCACATGAACCATATGTCGGTCAGGAAGCAGGCGAAGAAGCTTGTAAGTAAGGCGGCGATGGCATACGGTGTCATAGACAGCTGTGAAATCTAGGCCTTCGGCCTTCTTTTTTGCCTCAAAGCAATCCTCGATGTCTTGGGTTAAGAGTGTGACCTGATCTACGGTGGATTTTCCGTGGCTTGCTCTTTTGGAAGGAGCGGGTCGATGATTGGGTTGACGCGTGCGTAGATCAGTCTTTCGAGGATCTTGAAAGGAACACAAAGGAGGGATATCGGACGATAACTCCTTGGGTCCTCTGGTGGCTTGTAAGGTTAGGGATCGCAACTACTAAAGCTTTTCTCCAGATTTTTGGGATTGTGAGGTGGTGCAGGCAGGAAGAGAGGAATCTACGTAACCAGGACTTGAGGGCAGGGCCAGCATGGAGCAAAAGCTCAGGACAGATCTAATCCGGCCTTGGAGACTTGTGTGGCTTCACTAGGCGGAGGGCGGTGGCGAATTCCTCTGGAGTGAAATCTCCAGAGATTGCTTATTTTTGTGATGTTTCCACTCGCCACAGAGCAGACATCTTTGCCGACAAGGCGGGATTACTTGCAGTTCTTTGTCTTGTAGACCCCGTTCTGCACTAGCTGGGAAGCGATGGCATTAGCAGAAACGGGGCACTGACGAGGGGATTTTCCTGAGCGCCCAGTGAAGTTTTTGATGATGCTCCATGCTTTGCGGCTTGCGTGTGAAAAGTCAATAGTTTGGACAGCTTCGTTCCATCGCTCAAGCTTCTTTGTGTCCAGCCGCTCAAGTAGTCTGGTGGCGGCGGTATCAGTTGGAGATTGGTCGACAAAGGTCCACTTCAGGCTCTCATGCACAAACGTGGCAATGCCGTGCTTCCTGCTTAAGGTAGACCCGGCTAGCGTGTAGTTGGGAATAGCTAGCCTATCTGCAGATGTGCGATGGGTCTCTTGGAGGAGGATGACGAGTGCCGGTTGGTATGGGCAAGCTTCTCCACAACTTTGATGTTGCTTGTTGGGTAGCCTTCTATGTTGAGCTGCAGAATGGTGGGGTGTCTGAACTTGTCTATTGCCCCTTGCAGCTGTGCCGTCCGGGTGGAGGCTCTTGGTTGACAAGTTTCCTTTGGCATCTGCTTGGGTGCAGATGTTACTCACAGGATGGGGCACGAGAAGACACTTGTCGTCCATCCCTTGTCGTACTTTCATCATCATCATCCATTTTGCTTCAAAGAAGCCTTGTCTTTATCCTTTTGTGCTGCATAAGTATAAATTACGCTACGTGCTCGAACACCATCGCCATTACTGTGTCACTTTGTCTACGAACCTCTACAACATTTTTATATAACTCTTCCTTTACCAAAATCGTAACTTCTCCTGTGCTAATGTCACTGCCCAACCACCACAGCTTGTATATCCTTGTTTTGACACCCAAAAACCTGGATCCTTTGTTCCACCATTGGACTTCCTGTAAACATCAAACTTCTACCTTCCTCATTCTCAGATCATCACTCACTTCAGTCCCTGTAGTGTAACCTACAACACAAGCTTCCCACATTCAAACTTTCCAGTCGCACCCCTGAATTCTTAGCAGCATTGTCAGAAGTTTTGAAGTTGGTTGATGATGAAACTAAGCAAGCCATAACTTGGCATGTCACAAGTCAACAAAATGAGTTTGACAAGCGATGACCAAGCAAGTCCGACGTGAGCACGTAAATCTCATTTGCTGACTGGGCAGTAGCTGAAATGTAATTGCTGAGTTGTCACATGCCGATCGGGTCCAACTATACCCTTACACAAGCCTACATGTCTTATAGTGCATGTTGCATGCAAGTGAATTTGTTGAACTGTTCTCTTCGCTTCATATGGATCGCAAGGTCTGAAATAAAAGCTAAATGAATAGGCTAAATAAAATTAATTTTCATTGGCCTTAGGAGTCTTTTGTTATGTGGCATGATTTTTGCCATAAGAATCTTACAGTTAAGGTAGGCTAACGTGTGAATAAAGAATTGAAACTACCTAAAAAGAAGTAAAGAACTATGTTCATTTTAAAAGAATGTGAAGACTTGTCTAGAAATTGCAATTTGAAAACTTCTAAGCCACCATGATTTTACTATTCGGCAAGACGGCAACAAAGCGCGTTTTTAAACTTAAACTCTTGATGTTATTTGCTAGCCAAATAGTTAGTCTAATTTTAAGTATTTGAAATTTTAAACTTCATCCACTGTTGCAAAATGTTCTTCAATTCATTCGTCAGCCTAATTTGCGATTAAAAGTAGTTTAATTTTTGCAATCACAAACCAGGCCAAAGCTGGAAAACTTGAAATTATAGCTTAGCCTACATTGCGATCAAAACTAAGTAGGCTACGTCAATAAAATCGGTGCTTGCCGCAATACACAATACCAAAAACTGTAACTCTATTGTAATATCATAATGGAATGACGTCAAGGATAAATTTCCTCCTCCTTAGGGTTAGGGTTCCTACTTTCTGATTAAGTCAATTCCTCTTAACAGTGCCCAATAACAACAGGTTTTATAAGTATGTCATTGTATGTGTTAGGCTATAGTGGGCAAGGGCATTTCACTAAATCTCATGGAGTACGAGTACAAACAAATTAAGAAACTCTGTTTTAGTCGGTTTAGTTACAAAAGTATTTTTAATGGGTAAACTGATTTGTTAGTAATCTTACAACTTTTGCAAGTAGTGCTTGTAGCCTTACCTTCTATTCTGAATAGTTTTGAAGCCGTAAACTGCTAAATCAGCTCCAATTCCTTGGCAAGATTGTCTGCTTGCTGTATAATTTTGAAAGTCAGGCAATAGTTTGTATTGGTATCCATTGGCCAGTCCAATCCATCCGTCGTCTAATCTTGCAAATCCGCTTCGCATTGCTGAGAAAAGAATTTTATAATGTTTAGTTGAGATATTTATGTTGAATCCACCAGATCCTCTATCTGGCTTGTTGCTTATTTTAGTAGAGCCGAGTCGTAACCACCAAGGGCTTGATGCGGTCCTAGTACCTCACAAACAAAACAAGGAATAACAGTGTCACAATCAATGTACAAAGCCTCGCGTCGGGCTGCTTTGCATCTTGACAGAATGTACTGTTTTCATTGTGGAATTTTGAGCGATGTGTTATTATCGGGTATTGACCTAAAGTAACCTTTGCATGAGAAATCTGTATTATGTAACGTATTTCGAGAATCGTCTGTAAGCATGCAAATCTAGAATGTTCTGTTGTTTTTCATAATTTCTGAGCGTCGTTTGTCATGACGTCACAAGGATGTTTACCAGTAGATGTCCGATTGCGAAATATTTATTATGTAAGAATCTTATACCCTACGTGACATTCTTTAGACTTCTTTAAGCTTCTGCTTGTTGACATTTATTGCAACTTGACAGAACAATATGACATTACGTAACCTTCTCGATGTTACTAGACCGAACAAACCTTTTATAAATAGTGGTGTAGTTTGCATTATGATTATTGAGTTGATTATGTGATTATGGGAGTTGTATTATTATGAGTTGATTATGAGAGTTGTGTTATGAGTTGTGGATTGGTAGTTGGTGCAGAAATTATTGTTGATTGAGAGTTGAAGTAATCGAATACAAGTAGATGAGAATTGGTGCTGATATAAATTGTGTTCGAAATTAGAGTTATTTGAGAAGCCGTTCGTTAAAGTCCTTCAAGAAGTTAGATTATCATTTCACTAGTAGAACCATTTGACATTTAATTGACTGCTTTTCGGTTTGACCCATTAAACTACGTCATTGAACCTTTCCAAGTCTTTTTCCTGGTAAGAGATAGAAAGAAACCGTGACATTCTGGGGGCTCGTCCGGGAATAAACCGAAAAAAACCGAAGAATATCGAAGGATTTATTGAAAGAATAATAAATTAAGAACAAGCTGACAAAATGGCGGATACCGTCAAACATGAGATGATTGAAGACTTACGGAGCATGGCTGAACGAATGGGGCTGAGTGACAATGAGAAGTCTCAGTTTGTGATGGAAGAGTATCACAAGATAATGGCTCAAAAAGCTCAGCGAGAAGCTGACGAAAGAGAAGAAAGAAGAGCTGTTCGTGAAATAAGGAAAGCAGAACTTGAAGCTGAGGAGAAGCGAGCACAACTTGAAGCTGAGGAAAAGCGAGCACAACTTGAAGCTGAAGAGAAGCGGGCGCAGCGCGAAGCAGAAGCTGAAGAGAAGCGAGCACAACGCGAAGCAGAAGCTGAAGAAAAACGGGCACAATGGCAGTACGAAGCAGAAGCTGAAGAAAGAAGAGCGCAATATGAATTGGAAAAGTTAAAACTTGATATAGAAAGACAAAAGCTGGACATTGGTGAGCGATCTAATTCTACTAATGATAATGCTCGAG
Organism: Aplidium turbinatum; assembly: GCF_918807975.1. Classification (NCBI taxonomy): domain Eukaryota; kingdom Metazoa; phylum Chordata; class Ascidiacea; order Aplousobranchia; family Polyclinidae; genus Aplidium; species Aplidium turbinatum. The sequence continues at coordinate 22,680,526 of NC_137486.1, read as the reverse complement.
ATGTTATTGTGGCGCAAGTTAGACGTCCAGATCTGCCATCATTTGTTGAAGAAAAAGATGAGTTGGATAGTTATTTGTTAAGATTTGAAAGATATGCTACAATAGCCAAATTGGAGAAGTCGACGTGGGCTACCCAGCTAAGCATGTTATTATCGGGACAAGCTCTTGATGTATATTCAAGACTTTCGCAAGAAGAAGCCATGAACTATGACAGATTGAAGTTAGCTCTGTTAAAGCGATACAATTTCACCGAGCATGGATACCATCAAAGATTCCGTGAGGCAAAGCCTGAACGACACGAAAGCCCAGGTCAATTTATTGAACGTTTAAGAAACCTTTTGTTAAAATGGTTTGAACTTTCGGGGGCGGAACAATCATTGGACGGATTACCAAACCTTATAGTTAAGGAACAATTCACAGATTCATGTTCAAAAGATCTTTCAGTTTATTTAATGGAGAGAAGTCCAAAGACTCTAGAAGACATAGCCAGTGTGGCGGAACAATACTTAGTTGCTCATGATGAGAAGTTGTCGACCGAAGAAATGTTGTCATGCGATAATGACGAAGAGCAAACAAATAATTTTAAAGTAGGTGCGGTTCCAAGAGAAGTATGTTGTTTTAATTGTAATGGCTTAGGTCATAAGTCTGTTAACTGCCGGAAGAAGACTAACAAAAATCATCAGGAATCGAGAAAGTGGTGCAATCGTTGCAATAGGCAAGGACACGAAGCGAAGGAATGCAAGGACAAGTCGTTTTCCCTATCCAATCAGTCTGGAAAAGATAAAGACACAGAGGTTTATCGAGGCGGTTGTGCGTTAATGATTCATGAACCCACGCTTGAGAATGAGAGATCGGATGAAGATGATCAGTTGGAGAAGACAACGGGAAAGAAGACAGAAAAAGATGCTTACGAAGAAATAATACCTGAAGATTACCTGCCAGTAGTGGATGGAAAAGTTGGAAACAAAAAGGTAAAAGTTTTACGTGATTCTGGTTCTACGGTATAATGGTGAGGAGAGATTTGGTTAAAGACAGTCAGTTAACGGGAAAAACTGGAATTGTGATGTCGATAAATAACACTTCAATGCAAGGACCGTTAGCGAAGATATATATCGAAACTCCGTATTGTAGTGGGACTGTGAAAGCGCTATGTTTACAAAACTCTTTAGTTGATCTTATAATCGGAAATGTTATTGAGAGAAATTCTGAAGTTACTTGTTATTCTTGTGGCAAGAATGGTCACTTTGCTCGAGATTGTTCTGCAGATAATCTGCGACGATCTCACGGTCATGGATACAATGAGCGCGAAGAACCGAGGGGAAGAGGCAGGCGACGACCATTTGGAGTTTGCTATAGATGCGGTAGACGCGGACACTTCGCCAGGGAGTGCGTTGCTGACGGCGGACATTCAGAAAACAGACGTTGCCGTGACAACCACTGCTACCGATGTGGGGAGACTGGACACATAGCCAGAAGCTTCCCTTTTGATGAAAAGGCTTGCTACAACTGTCACAGAGAAGGTCATCTGGCCAAGGACTGTGTGGAGAGGAAGTGTTTCCGATGTAAGAAGATGGGTCGTCTTGCTCGCCGGTGCACTGAAGTTGTTGAGGACGATAGTAAAAGTAAACTTTCACAGTAAACGTGACTATTGTTTTGAGAAAAGCTGTCGTTGGTAGATCATGCAACGATGGAATTATGAGAATTGATTTATTGAGTAATTAATTGTTTTTGTAATATGTTTTGTATTGATTGTGTTGTTATATTATTTGCAACAATATTCTAAGGGGGGGCGTATGTCACAATCAATGTGCAAGGCCTCGCGTCTGGCTGCTTTGCGTCTTGACAGAATGTGCTGTTTTTATTGTGGAATTTTGAGCAATGTGTTATTATCGGGTATTGACCTGAAGTCACCTTTTGCACGAGAAATCTGTATTATGTAACGCATGTCCAGAATCGTCTGTAAGCATGCAAATCTAGAATGTTCTGTTGTTTTTCATGATTTCTGAGCGTCGTTTGTCATGACGTCACAAGGATGTTTACCAGTAGATGTCCGATTGCGAAATATTTATTATGTAAGAATCTTCTACTCCTACGTGACATTCTTTAGACTTCTTGAAGCTTCTGCTTGTTGACATTTATTGCAACTTGACAGAACAATGTGACATTACGTAACCTTCTCGATGTTACTAGACCGAACAAACCTTTTATAATTAGTGGTGTAGTTTGCATTATGATTATTGAGTTGATTATGAGAGTTGTGTTATGAGTTGTGGATTGGTAGTTGGTGCAGAAATTATTGTTGATTGAGAGTTGAAGTAATCGAATACAAGTAGATGAGAATTGGTGCTGATATAAATTGTGTTCGAAATTAGAGTTATTTGAGAAGCCGTTCGTTAAAGTCCTTCAAGAAGTTAGATTATCATTTCCCTAGTAGAACCATTCGACATTTAATTGACTGCTTTTCGGTTTGACCCATTAAACTACGTCATTGAACCTTTCCAAGTCTTTTTCCTGGTAAGAGATAGAAAGAAACCGTGACAAACAGCTTGAATGGTTTATTGAAATTGTCCGATTGAAATCATACAATAAGCGAAATTTTATCTTCTATTTATTGGCTGCTTTGGTGAGAATAAAATATCTTCTTGGTGGTAGGAGAGCTCGGACTGCATCCTGCAACAGTCATATTAATCGAAATAAGGAAATGGCACAATGTAAAAGCTTTCCATGCAGCATCTCATTCCAACAAGTATTGAGGTCCAGTATGAAAGGACGCAGTTTTTCTTTACACAATTGCTGGAATAAGTGCAATGAAGAAGCGCTGATCTAATTTTAACGTCTGCGTCAGCATGCAGGTCACGCCATTGAAAATAAAGGAAAAATAACGTAAAAACAACGCAACACAAATCTCAGAAGGGGCGATCGAACCAATAGAACAATGTCTAATATTTGTTCAAAAGTTGTTGAAAGCCATTTGATTGTTTACAGCAGGGGTGGTAAACCTTTTTAACACAACTGCCAGTTATGAAAATGTAATGCCTACAGGATGGCCGCATATCAAATAAACACTAATTCATATTTTCAGCATATTTTCGAAATTGTATAAATCGAGATAAAAATTCTTCACGCAATACTGCCACTCTTCGAGCATAACCATTCAGGCTCTCATTACTGCAATCAAAGGAAAAATATTGTTTTCGATGTAAATAATGTCTTTTAAAGTGGGAAAATGGTCAATTTTGTGTTCTCGCAAGCTAAAAAAATATCTGGAAGATGAAGGGCAGCACAAAAAAGTAGAAAAAGGCCGCATGTGGCCGGCGGGCCGCACGTTGCCCAGCCCTGGTTTACAGCCTTTACTGCTATTCAACACGGTTCGATGCAGTTCATTTTTGTTTTGTTGGCGACAAACAAAATTGTGCGTTGTGTTTTAACACTTTGCTCCTCAAAGGGAGGCCAGATTTGGCCCCCCCCTCAAATTTCCTTTAATTATTTGAAGCACAGTAACGCCATGCACTTGGTTTTTCTTGACTTTTCCTAAAATTGCCAGGCGGATCTGATAATATTAAATTTGATGCTAAAAGTTGTGTAGTTTTCTTGTAAATTCAAGATTTTAGTGAATTTTTGCTATTTCTAGCTAACTTCCAGCAAAGCGTGAAATGGATTACATTGCGATAACAAGCCATAAGCTCATAATTGCTTCGTGCATCGACATGCGCGAGCCGAGAGAAGCATCCTCTTGCTTTCCTTTGTTTGGTTTGACCTCAATAATACAAAGCGCGTAATTTCTTATGCTACAAAGAAAAGCCAGTGATCGCAAAGCTGTTAATTAGAAACAATAATAGCAAACGTTTTTTGCGTTATCAGCTCTACAAAGAAGAATAGCAATCCACGATCAAAACAGTAGGCTATGGAGGCCACAAACTATTCAAAACAGTTGTTTCAAGCAGATAATATTCATTGACGAATAAAAAACGTTACAATAAGAAATCTTCTCTTGGGTAAAGACACGAAAACCTGGTTTCGAAATAAACGTTCTATGGAAATGCTCTCATTGACAAAACTTGCAATTGAGGAAATGTATCACTGCAAATGCTTTTGGGAGAAGCCGGAGAAATAGCGTTTTTGCAAACAGTGATTGTGAGATACACTCAAAATTGTGAGATAGGCTCCATTTACACGTAGCAGCTAACTCGATGACGTCTCTTCCCTGCTTTATGTCGCCTACTTGTTGTTATGTCCTGTATTTTTGTTTCACAGTGCACTGTGTTTTGTTCCAAAGAGCGCAAAATAAAGATGATAATGCCTCATCTACATTACAAAATATTTTGTAATGTAGACGAGGCATAAAGTTAGGCGTTACATAAGACAAACAACAAATCAGCTTTCTTCATCATTGATTCAACATCTGAATACGTTGCCCCAATGTATAAGAGGCCGGCTATTGTGAAGACCCGTCATTTATAAACGATTCGATTATACCAAAAGTGGGACAAACTAGTGGATCAAAGAATGAATAAACAATGCTGAGAAAACTAAATCTAAGTGACGAACAATACCGATGTCTTCATTTATCTTGGAAAAATGCTGCCTAAACTTATCAACAAAAAATACCGTAAATAACGGCAAGGATCCCGAAAGCAGAATTTGCTCGACTTTGGCATGAATTTAGTCAGACATCTACAGTAATAATTCCACACATACAATAACGGGCTCTCAACGGCTGTAAGATACATAATAATCAACCTGGTTCTGGACGATTTGTGTAACAGTTTAGGGGAAGACACTACTTGAAATGATGCACCACACAAAAGATTTTTAATGAAGACTGAGTCTAAAAACCGATGTGGATTGTGCTGCACAATAACTTCAAGTTTAGGACAGAAGAGGCGGAAAATATCACGATAAAAATAAAGACCTTGTGGGAAATTTTCCAGAATCATAACACGATGCAATTACCATAAACGCTTAGTTTGCATGCTGCTCTAAGCTGGCCGGCAACCACAAAGGTAGACAACACAGGCAGTTTATAATTTGATAACAGCGCAATAAACATTATAAATACGTAAACCGACAATTTTCTTTTACAAACGTTTTACGTCTAATAGTAAATTTTCCCCCAACAATTTTTTGTGAAGCGCTTGCAAACCACGGTTTTGTAAAATAATTCATCATTATTATTTTTTACTTCTCGGATATTGTAAAACGTCATCAGCAAAATCACAAAAAAATGTTTCATTGCTTCAATGTAGTAGGCCTAAGAATTTTTTATAGAATTGTAGCCACGTTGTTTCAACAAAGAAGCCATTTTTTGGCAATATAAAGTTATAGAAAATAATTTGCAATCATGCAAATGGTTGGAAAGAATCTAGGAAGTCTTCTCACAATCTGGCACAAAGTGATTATGTTTATTGTATCTCTGCAAAATGTTTTACGACAAACTTTGAAGCTTCGTTATAATCATTTTTATCTTTGAAGTCAAAAGTTAATTTTCTTTTGGCCAGAAACATAATCACTGCCTTGCTGATGTTGTCGCCTTTACGCGTATTTTTTGTGCTTCAAACAATAAGGACCCAGTCAGCAATCCAGTCTATTTACATTGATTCAACATTTGTAAACGTTAAATTTATGTAGATTTGCTCATGGATTATTTCACATTTCCTTTGTTTACGCATGTTCCTCAATTCGCTGTTGCATTGTTTCGACGCTGGCGGACTAAAATTATATTTTCAAATTGATTGACGCAATCTTCAATAAAAAGTGGGCTTCGAACTTAGCTTTGTTGATGTAAATGCTGTATTTTTTGTGGATGTAATTTATGAGTCATGTTTATAAACACCCGTAAGCGAAATGACTTATGATGGAGCCTGCATGATATTTGTGATGCGACTTGACACAAATCCACAATTCCAAAAGCACCTAATTTGAACTTAGAAATTTCAGATAATTTCAACAATTTGTTCAATTGTCTTCTCTCTACTAAAAATATTCATACTACAAACTCAATTGTAGACCTAAAATACACAAACGAAGATGTAAACAGCTATTCAAGCAGGCTAAGGTGTTACTTATGAAAAATTTGGTTCCATAAAACTAAAAGCTAGCCATGAGTTTCGGAATGCATTAGTTTAGGACAAAAATGTAAGACAACAAACGCAGTTTTGTTTTTTCAAATTCGTGTAACAATATTACTCTAATTGTAACTATTTTAGAATCAGTGAGTAGCTTACAATAAGATTTGCTCGCAAATCTTTATCAATGCAATGATTCGGCACACCGCACACACACTTCGTGCGTTCGATTGAGCTCTTTGTTATTCAGAACTTTGCATGAAATCGGATTAACATGGTAATTAAATAGCGGCAAGATAAATCAAAATTGTCGTTTTTGGGTACCTTTGCAAAAATTGAAATATCAAGTTTAACATATAAAATTTCAAAATAATGACTTTTCAAACTTATAGACAAATGATTTGTTTTCACACCAGTGCAACTTCTGTTGAAATAGCACCAGCGGATAACACGTAACAGCTGATTGAATTTGATCCAAAAACGGCCCCCCCTTGAGCAGTTAACTTCCAAAAAAACGTTGAAAAGCAAAGGGTTAAAGTATTCAACTCCCCATCTGTTCTCCAAATAGGATTTTTACTGACACCAACGGAGGCTACAGTCTGTTATATATTTTACAGTATATTGCAGTTTGCAAAGGAGGATGGTTGTTTTATTGCACACTCCGGTGGATTTGTTGGGAAATGCTTTTGCAGCCTTTACTCCATTGATCATTAACGCGCGTGCCCTGGCTTAAATAGTGGTCCTGCAGTCCCAATAAATAGTATTATTGCAATATTATGATATTTGTCAAGTGAGTTTGCCTTCGATTTATTTATTCAGAATAAATAAGCCGAGTATTGTTGGATAGTGGGGAATTAAATTGATACATAACCGACGACTTGATATATACACAATGTTATTTTTTCCCGCAGGTGGACTTTATCATCAATGCTGTACATGAACAAATTCGATTTCTTCGTCCAATCTACAACGATCAAGCTTCCGTTGTTCTTATTAAATTTACAAAACTCCTTTTGTACATGTTAAAACATTCTTAATAACTTCCAGCCGATGACGTCATGGTGCCTCTGACCAGCAGGAAGTCGACCCATCATTACGGAATGCTCGATTCCGCACTTGCAATAGACGTGCCCGATAAATGTCATTTGGCTGTTTATAACAGTTCTTATGAGGATGCTAGATGTACACCAAGAGCGTCTACTCATTTGTTCGTTAGTGATCCTATCCATCCAGTTAAATTCCATCATTCTCCGTATGAACCAAATTTCAGCACCGTTAATCTTCTTTTCCATCTGCGGGCATACTGTCCAGAATTCACAGCCATATAGCAGAACTGACCAAACGTACACCTGTAAAATTTTTATTCTAGTCTTCTGAGATAGATTGGCTATTTTGGTGAAAACTTGTTTGGATTGTGCAATTCTTGATTTGATATTACCCCAGCATCGCCCATTCGAAGTAACTATGGAGCCAAGATCGTTGAAACTATTTTCTTGAGGGATGGGTGTATTCTGTATCGTGATTGTGCATACAGGAATTATTTCCTTTGCTGAAATAGTCTTCCATAAGGTTTTGTTATGGTCAAGTGGCCTAAGGTTCTCATTTTGCTGATTCATTGTGTCGAGTAATATCAAAATATCAAGTATTAGACTGGCTGAAGAAGTAGGCTTAATAACAGATATAAAGTCGAGTCTACTTGTGTTTACCTGTATATTGGGACACCAGTCTTTCTTCTAGAGCCGCTAGCTTGTCTGAAAAATAAATAAAACTGTTGCCATATTTAGACACAAAAGAAATGGAGTAATGCCAAGAAATCATCCAAGTTAAAATTAAAATCAAAATTGAAATACAGAGTTACATTTACTTGAATTGTTTGTGAGTTGTTCATTCAGAGACGACATTTCATCTGAAACAGTGAATTAACAATACGAATTCAATAATCATCACAATTATTTTAACAATAACACATGAATGTGTGCATCAGCAATTACATACAGAAGTCTGGTTGATTTATCTTAAATTTTAAATTTAATCAAAATTGAAATACGCAGTTACATTTACCTGATATATTTGTGAGTTGTTCATTCAGAGACGATATTTCATCTGAAACAGTGAATCAACAATACGAATTCAATAATCATCACTTTTATTATAACAACAGCAGATGAAAATGTACATCAACAATTACATACAGTACAAAAGTTTGGTTGATTTCTTTTGAATGGATGGTTCACCAAGTAGTTACTTTAATAACATTACCATCAGAGTGCTTGAGCTGAGAACGGTAATTGAAAGTTAATACGCACACTGCAAGTTAATACATACACAGCAATAATGTCTTTTCACACAATGTTTTACATTGCTTAAAAAAAAGTTAAAATAAACAGTTTCTATTTACTCGATTGATTTGTGAGTTGTTGATGTAGCGAAGACATTTCCTCTGAAACAAAAACAACATGAAATTAGTAAACATCACATTTGTATCAACAATAACAAAATGAGAGTGTAGGCTACATCAGCAATTACATACAAAAGTTTGGTTGATTTCTTTTGAATGGATGGCTAACCAAGTAGTTACTTTAATAACATTACTGTCAGAGTGCTTGAGCTGAGAACGGTAATTGAAAGTTAATACGCACACTGCAGGTTAATACATAGACAGCAATAATGCCTTTTCACACAACGTTTTAAATTGTTTAAAAACAAAAGTGAAAATAAACAGTTTCTATTTACTCGATCGATTTGTGAGTTGTTCATGCAGCGAAGATATTTCATCTGAAACAATAACAATACGAAATTAGTAAACATCACAATTATATTAAAAATAACAAAATGAAAGTGTACATCAACAATTACATACAAAAGTTTGGTTGATTTCTTTTGAATGGATGGTTCACCAAGTAGTTACTTTAATAACATTACCGTCAGAGTGCTTGAGCGGAGAACGGGAACTGAAAGTTAATATGCACACTGCAAGTTAATACATACACAGCAATAATGTCTTTTCACACAACGTTTTACATTGTTTAAAAAAAAAGTTAAAATAAACAGTTTCAATTCACCTGATTGGTTGGTGAGTTGTTCATGCAGCGAAGATATTTCCTCTGAAACAATAACAACACGACATTAGTAAGCATCACATTTATATCAACAATAACAAAATGAAAGTGTGCATCAGCAGTCACCTATGTCTACAACTGCAACCACAGTGCAACTGCCAGAGTGCTCGAGTGGCAAACGGTGCCGAAGTGTCAGCATACCCGATAAATTGTAGCAATTCAAAGAAAAAAGTTTGGTAAGTTACTTTTACAATTTCAGTTCTTTCATACCAACCCGGTCATGCGTACAGTTTTGCTACAAGGAAATGATTAGCTTTGCTGTTGTGGATAGTTTACTATGCATCAGTACATGTTCATTCTTCACTCCTTACATAAAAAGCAAACGATTTAGTCACAACGTAACCAAAAAGTTTTGCAATATAGGTTTTTAAATTCAAAATTAAGAATTAAGGAATGTGTGGATTTGAAAATTGATTATTGATGTTTCAATACTTTACATCATACATTTGAAGATAGTAAATGCGACAACAATGCTTTTGTGACGGTCGTTTTTATTTTTGTTTTAACATTGAGATACTTTATTTGAAAGTTTTTTGCAATAGAATCGTTTTTTTTTTTAATTACAAAAACTGTTAATAAATTTCAATCTTTAAATTAATCATTAACCCATTTCAACAATTATTGTTTTCACCTTTATATTTTGATTCTACTCTTCTTTCCTGTTCCACCAACTTGTCTGAAAGGTAAAGTTGATTGCTTACATTTGGAAAATGAAACGAATAGCTCATACTTGTTACTCCTTTTATCTGTTGCTCATCACATAAACAATTTCTATCATCTAGCAAATAACTCGTTTAACAATAATAATAATAATAAAAATAATAACAAAAACATTAACTAGGACACTGATATAACAATATGAAACTCAGTAGGCAAATCAGTATTATTCAAATAAACACAAAAGCAACAATTTACCTTTGACGACTTGCTCAGTGATTTGCTTTATATCTTCTTTCTTGCACTCATCCAAAGAATTCTGTCCACCTTGCTGGATGTTTGAGTGCACATAGACGGTCTCAGAACACTTGCTGCTTGGTGGTGGTTCCTTATCAGGATCAAATGTTCTGCATAAAGTAGTCAGCTCTTCGTGGGTTGCTGGAATTGAAAGGCAAAGAGCTAAAACTGCGCATTCCACAAACTTGTTCATTTTGATCGTAGAAATGTTTGACAACGTTAGATTTTCAATTATGACTTGTACCTTGAGATAACATATTGTCAAAATGATCTATCTGGTCGATTGCGGACAAAATATATCCGCGTTTCAATCCATGTATGAATTTAAAATTGCTTCATTTACGTCACATCCGTTAAAAGCCATGAAGCTTATTTTGCTTCTTTTAATGATAATCACGATTGTCATCAAAAGCACTTAGGCCTACCGATGACGTAATGCTTCAGAAGATTGATTGAATGCATGTGCGGTAATCGTGGTGAGGTTTGAGTCTGCTTTCATTCCATTGCAAAACTTTGGCAATCACCTCACCCAATAGTTAAGCGGCAATAACAACCACATCCTCATCCAACGTTATTTAACTGTATTGGACACTTAATAAACACCAATGTTGATTGCTGTCGTCTCTCTTTATTGAAAGACACAATCAGGGATTTATTGGGTTTGATTCGGGCTAATACAACGTTCACCTGGCGAGACAAATAGCAACTGAACTGACAGAACGAAACGTAACATAGATTGCGCAACAAGGACAACTTGAAGGACACGTGACAATACACACACCAGTTCGTGTGTTGCAGATGCAAAGGGGCAACATCCAATATATCAACATCCCCTCTTGTTTACGTGAGTGTTTGTACAGTACAAAATAACAGTTACAAAACATAAATAATATAACACCATTCACAAAATCTTCACCAAAAATAATCACAAAGTTTTACTGGAGGTCTACGATTTCTTTGTGGTCTTGCATCAGGGGTAGACCTATCAGCATTGGGTAGTACATTGTTACAAGGAGGTACATAATTATTGTTGTTGGCTCTTGAATTGAAATACGGTGCATTTGATTCATTATCCTCCGTTTGGCTTTGGTTTTCACTGCGATCAATATGAATATGAACACGGTTTAATTCAAAATTGCGGCAAATTTTGATTGTTGTATCCAAATTTAGATTTTCTTCTCTATTTAAGATGCTTTGTAATTTCTTACATACCGACAGTGTTGGGCGCGATAACTCATTTTTCAGTTAAGCGATAACGATAATCGATAAACGAAAAATGCCTAAAGCAATAACGATAAACGATAAACCAAAAAAAAGTTAAGCGATAACGATAAACGATAAATTATCGTCGATAATGTCCGATAACGATAATTTTCTTTTTTTCTTGATTACCGCTGCCCCATCCCATGCAGCACGAACTGTTTTCATCAACATGACGAAAAATCGAACATAATATACTGTAGTGTAAAGGGACAAAACTTTTTGTAAGTTATGCATAAATAGAATCGCAACAGCGGCAGTAAGTAACGAATCTTCAACCTCTTGATCCAGAATCAAACCACTGAGGTAACCGCCGTGCTTATAATTATACCTTCAGGTACCAGTTGGATGCTTTTATCAATTGAGTTACACTGCCGCTTACGTGCAGTAGGCAAAATAATTAAATCAAATGAAAATACCATAAAAAATTCCAAACTTTGTATTTTGCTTTCTGCAGGTCTGTTTACAGCAAAGTCAGCAATAATTGAAAAAATTCCAAAAAACGCAAAATGCTTGAAAAGTTATCAATAATCTTAAGCGTTATTGATAGTAAAAATGTGCATACTGTGAAATCCATCAAGCTTGTCAAATTAGTCGTGTTTGTTTAAGAACAAAAACATGATTATCGTAATTTACTGATAATTTCAGATAATTTTTGTTGTTGGCAGAACGGTGAGTTGTTGAGATAAGAATATTACAATATTGGCACTGTATTTGTGGGAATAAAAATATTTGATTGAGGTAGGCTATGTCGCATAGGTAAATGAGAAAGGTTATATTGTATTTAGCATAATTTTACCACGCAACTCGATGCGCCTATTGTCATGCAAAAACTACTACAAGATGCAAAAAATGTGATGTCGGTCTGCATGTCAAATGCTTCAAGCAATATCATATTCCGCAATGACTTGTTTCAGTCGTCGTCGTCGTGTGAGCGTCTGGGGCCGAGGGTCTATCCTTTTAGCACCCCAGATTCACGATGTTCCCGGACAACACTAGAAGGCTATTAGAGAGCAGCCATAAGTCCTTGGTTTCATCATCCATGACACGCAGACCTTCCACTCTGTTACGTGGCTTGAAGATGGAGCAGTCATTGATGATGTGGTCTGCGGTCTGTTCCTCGGCACCACATTCACAGGAGGAGGAAGAGGCCATTCCCCATTGGTGCATGGTTGAGCGGAAAAGCCCGACGCCCGTACGGAGACGGTTGAGGCGCACCCATGCCTGTCTTGGTAGTGTTAGACCGATAGGGCGTGTGTCGGCGTCGGGGATGAACGAATAGAATCTGGTGGCGGTTGACTTCCATTCAGAACTCCATTTACAGTCCGCCCAAGCAGCCGCAGAAATGTCTTGTTCATCAGCTTCGTTCATCAGAAGTTGAGCGGCTGGCACGAATGGGTGTCTTGATTTCAGTCGACGGGGGTGCTCGTTTGGAAGAGCAGAGATCTTGTGGTGGAGAAGGTGGTTAGGCTCCAGCAGTGCCCGTTGACCGAGGGACAGAGTGGCTTCTTCGCGACGAAGCTCAGCGGGTTGGATGCCAGCGAGAATGGGGAGATTGTCCAACGGTGTGGGACGCAGGCATCCGGTCACTGTGCACAGGGCGCTGTTTATGGCAGTGTCGATGTTATGGCAGTGAGCACTGCGGCACCAAACAGGTGCACAGTACTCTGCTGAAGAGTAGACAAGGGCTAAGGCTGCTATACGCAAAGTGTCAGCCCTCGCCCCCCCAGCTAGAGCCTGCCAGGCGCTTGAGTAGCGCAGCGCGAGATGTCAGTTTCATGCGCAGTGACACCAAGTGGTGGCAGCAAGTGAGCGATCTGTCCAGATTATCCAGATCCGATTGTTTCAGTGATGTTGTGTTACTTTGCTAATTTTCATCTTCATATTTTTTGAACTTTCATTTCAATAAAATGCTCGATGACAATAATGACATGACAAGACATGAACAAGACATTTCCCATTTATCACTTTGAGCGATAAGTAAAATGTAATAAGCATTACGCACAAGAAACTTGTGAAATTTGATAACGGATTTGCCTATAGCGTCTTATATATAGGACGGCTTTTTTCTCAAAAAGTACAAACACAATTAGGAAAAAAATAATTGTGATATGTTTTTTAGGTCATAAGTATGCAATATTTAAATTTTCCGAAAATTTTTTTAAGTGCTTTCACTTTCGGCACAAATGGGTTAACTTTTTAAGTTAAATGGCACTTACGCATTTGGTTAGGCTATTATTTTTGGATTAAAGTTATATCGCCAAGCTAGAAAAAAATCGATCTTACAGTTTATAACCGATCTTGTGTTGTTATTGTGTGTGAATTTGTCTTTTAAACTGTGTTTGTGACGTAACCGCACGCCTCAAGGCCAGTCCTTGCAATTTTAGTTAATCTACTCATCTAAAGATTTAATTAGCTTAAAACAGTAAGTTTCATCTTTTGAAGAGAGAGATTTTATTTTTTTACGACAATTACTAAAAACTAACACTTCCAACGAAAAAAGAAAACACAAGAATAAAATAACTGATCGTGAGGTGGCGCGAAAGACCATGTTTCCGATGTAAAAGCGGCCTCGTATTGCGACACTTTCACAAACCACTTGCCAATTTCTTTCGCTTCGCTTCAAAGGAATCTCTACCGCTTGTGCGCTTACATTTTGTAAAATTCACTCGCGATTGCCGATTGCAGCAAAACAACAAGAGCCTTGTTGCATGCATTTCATTGCATTGCAATTTGCAACTCTAAAAATTATTGTGTTGTCAGGGCCGTCGCTGCAGGGGGGCGTGCCCCCTCCCCTGACAACAACCTGTGCACACACACTTCAGGCACTGAAGAAGAGCTGGTTTTAATTTTAGTTTCATTAACTAGGTGGCTAGTAAAAATATTACTTTTCATGGTGCTTCCACTTGTGTGTTGATCCGAAATAAAATTTATCGGCGATTAATTATCGGCGATGATCAAATATTGCTTTGGCGATAACGATAAACGATAACTGAAAAAATAATTGAGCGATAACGATAAACGATAAAAATTTATCGCCGATAATTATCGCCGATAATTATCGCCGATAATGCCCTTTACTGCATACCGATGTTCCAATTTTATCGCGTATCATCCGTTCGGTGTAGTTGGCAAAATTGCATAGTTCTGCTTTTTTTCGTAATTTAGTCAGAAAAAAGTTAAAGGGTTCTCTTACTTTGGTTTCCCAGAATCTTCGAGTGTGAACGAGTTCGCTTTCTGCTTGCGTACAGAAATTTTGCAGTTTTTCTAGCAGGACTTGTGGATTCTTCTTGTCATCTTCACTTAAGTATGTGAACTGCTTTGCAACTTTGATTGCCTCAGGACCAGCACAGTTGAGTATTGTTGCTGTTTGAATCTCCTGGCTTTTCTTGGACGCTCCACTGGCTATCATGTAGATTTCTATTTCGTACTTCCAGTCGGGAAATATTTGCGCCACATTAGCATTGTGTATATCCAACAACGTAGGTTTTCTCGCGGTTATGTTCATTGTAGTTGCTTGTCTTCTGAACTTACTCAATTTAGCATTTCATAATAATCCTCGCTGCCACCATGTTGTTTGCTGTCGTCTCTCTTTATTGAAAGACACAATCAGGGATTTATTGGGTTTGATTCGGGCTAATACAACGTTCACCTGGCGAGACAAATAGCAACTGAACTGACAGAACGAAACGTAACATAGATTGCGCAACAAGGACAACTTGAAGGACACGTGACAATACACACACCAGTTCGTGTGTTGCAGATGCAAAGGGGCAACATCCAATATATCAACAATTCATCTTGGTTTTGTTTTATTTTGAAAGCAAATCTGTTCTGTAGCTAACTGCTCTTGGCTGATGCTGAGCTGCGTCGGAGTCTGCCTCGCTTTCTGACCTAGTCTTATTCTGAAACGATCCCTGTTCCATATCTAGAAAGCTAAAACCTCAATTGCTAAGGTAACAGGGATCAGTTGTCAGTAGATGTAACAGAAAATATATTTCGCACTTATTCAGTGCATCGTCAGTTCTGATCGTCAGTTATGATCTAGATCAGAACTGACGATGCACTGAATAAGTGCGAAATATATTTTCTGTTACATCTACTGACAACTGATCCCTGTTACCTTAGCAATGGAGGTTTTAGCAAATCTGTTCTGCTTTGATTTGTCAATTATTCGTTCATAGAATCACAACAACAACCAACTTTGGAAATGTTTTACTTCAACAAAAATTTTTTTTATTTTACTTTGTTTCGTTGGAAACTGAATCTTTAGTAGTAGCGGATCTAGAAAAAAGTCTCTTTTTGCTTATTTTGTGACCCAACACACTGCACTTTTGTTCGTCGAACACGTTATTTGGACAAAATCATTTAATCAAAATCTAGATTTCTGTAGAAGTTAGAGTTAGTCCATACAAGCTTTAAGATCAAGCGGCTCTGGTTGAACTTTCGGGGTATGCGTTTGAGCAACCCATTAGAAGGACTGCACACGATTTAGCGGCATCTAATGGATGTAAAAATTCCCTCGCAACAAGATTTCAATAATCGGAAACTTCACTCTGTCAATCTCGGTAACCGTCACTGCGACATCACTGCGTCAGTGATTCAAAGCCTCTAGTCTATAAGTATGTGAAACTACCAGGAATAACCTGTCATGCCTTTGTCTCTCCGAGTATAAAGATTCAAAAGAGACAAAAAAACAAAAAAATCTCTGGGTTTAAAACTGTTTGAAACTTTATTTGACCAAAATCATTTAATCAAAAATTAGATTTCTGTAGAAGTTAGGGTTAGCCCACATGGTTTGGTTTAAAACTGTCTTGATTTAAAACTTTCTCAAACCATTTCCTTTATAAACACAGAAGGATTTCACTAATTTATCCTTTGAAGTACAGTGGCACGCATGTGTGCCACAAAATAAATTATGATTTTATATTTCAAAATGGTAATATATTGATATAATTTTTGTGCTGCAACCTCTCTATACATCAAAATTTAATTTGAAACTAGTTGTTGGAAACTCTGAACTACTTTCTTCAGACATGTCAATGGTTTACACAATACAGACAATACAAAGGTTCACTGAAAATTTATATCCAATTCCTTATGTGCGTCAAAGGGTTAACGAAATTTACATCGTGTTGGCCCTGTTGGGTACGAAGCAAAATTTAAAACTCCGTCCGAAATGTCCCTGCCTTTCTCCTTAGCAGGGGTGGGCAACCTTTTTAACACAAGGGCCAGTTAGGAAAATGTATGTAATGCTTACAGGAGGGCCGTACATCAAATAAACACTAATTCATATTTTCAGCAATGGAGTTTATCTTATTAAAATTTTGTAGAAGAATGTCATTTTCCTGCAGTGAATTCAATTCAAGCTGGATTTCTACAGGCGCAAAACTTATTTCACAGGAACAGGGGAGTGAAGAGACGGTCATATCACTTCTTAAGCTTCGAAATTGTGTAAATCGGGATGAAAATAGCCTTAATTTAAATAGCCTTATTTGGGGAAAAATAGCTAGAAGAGGATGAAAGGCGCAGAAAATTTGGAAAAGGGCCGCATGCGGCCCGCAGGGCGCACGTTGCCCACTCCTGCTCTATACTATGCATGATTTACAAAAAAAACTCTCATACGAAAGAAGATGATTTACGTATTTCACTTCATACGTCTATTAACATCAATTTGTTTGCCAACTAAAGCCCATTTAAGTCCCCAAGACCCTATAGAATTTAATGATCACTTACATGGGCCATTTTGTCATAAAATGTTTCCTTTTCTGCATCGGATCTTAAACTTTCATCATCATCATCGATTTTGTTTCAAAGAAGCCTTGTCTTTATCCCTTTGTGCTGCATAAGTATAAATTACGCTACGTGCTCGAACACCATCGCCATTACTGTGTCACTTTGTCTACGAACTTCTACAACATTTTTATATAACTCTTCCTTTACCAAAATCCTAACTTCTCCGGTGCTAATGTCACTGCCCAACCACCACAGCTTGTATATCCTTGTTTTGACACCCAAAAACCTGGATCCTTTGTTATACCATCGGACTTCCTGTAAACATCAAACTTCTACCTTCCTCATTCTCAGATCATCACTCACTTCAGTCCCTGTAGTGTAACCTACAACACAAGCTTCCCACATTCAAACTTTCCAGTCGCACCCCTGAATTCTTAGCAGCATTGTCAGAAGTTTTGAAGTTGGTAAATGATGAAACTAAGCAAGCCATAACTTGGCATGTCACAAGTCAACAAAATGAGTTTGACAAGCGATGACCAAGCAAGTCCGACGTGAGCACGTAAATCTCATCTGCTGACTTGGCTTCTTGGTCGCTGGTTTGAATCTTCATCCTCGGCTTACTCAGTCTGAGAATGGAAATTCAAACCAACAGCAGTTGTTTTTCAACTTCAGTGGCGAACCCTTTTTATTCATAGAAGTAGTGGGCCTGTCTCTGCCAAGATGTCTGTGGTCTCTGCACACTAGTGTGTATGAATGTGTAGTCAGATTTACTGTTATGGGGTGGTGGCTGACTAGTAGGGTGGCTCATTTTTGAACGCATTTTTGAACGCATCAAAAACGCAATTTTTCCGAAAATATTTTTAGTTTGGGTAAATAAAATATTGTTTAGATATTAGATATATGATGATGATATCTAATTAACCTGAGAAAAAAAATTGGAGTCATTTGAACTATTTCTTCAGCTTCCTCACAGCTTCTGAAAATTTCCATTTTTCTGAAAATTTCGCATTTTTGTGGGTGGTGACTGGTTATATAATACATAATTGCGTTAGACATTTTGCCAACTATAAAACGTCATTGCATTTCTCTTTATAGACCTGTCCTGAGCTGTTGCGTCATTTTTTAATGAAATTGGGTTAATTTGGTAGGAAAAAGTGACGTCTTTTATTTGAATTTACGTCACTGACGAAGTTTGTGGTTATTTTTCTTAGGTTAATTAGATATATCTAAACAATATTGTATCTACCCAAACTAAAAATATTTTTGGAAAAATTGCGTTTCAACCCCATTTTTCGATTTTTGAGCCCCATGAGGAGGCTGAAGACAATTTGTTACGAATCTCAAATTTTGTCATGAGTCTTTTCTCACTCATTGGCACCATTTCCCCACTACCCCAAAAGAATTAAAAAAAAAGTTCAAAAACAAGCCACCCTACTGACTAGATGACTGCTTATGGTCTTTAACTAACCATCCTGATTGAGCCATAATCTAACCAACAGTTGTGCAATGCATTGTTTTGACAATTACATTTACTCTGCTTGTTTGTTAACAAATAGCGCTGTTGAAACAAAATAAATTTACTTGACTTCTCCGTTAGTCCGCCCCGTTAGCTCAATCGTTACGCGCCCGGCTCAAGATCACGCGGTGCTGGATCGACTCTCGGGGTGTGCGCTTGAGCAACGCATTTCAGGATTGCTCTCCATACAGCGGCATCTAGTGAATGGAATAATTCTCCGGCAACAAGACTTCAACAATAGGAGAACTTCACTCTGCTGATTTCGGTAACCGGCTCTGCGTCAGTGGTTCAAACCCTCTACAAGTATGCAAAACTACCAGGAATAAACTCTCGAGGCTTTGTCAGTCCGAGGATAAAGATTCAAAGCCAACCAACCGACTTGGAAGTAGCTGAAATGTGATTTCTGAGTTGTCGCATGCCGAGCGGTCCCACCACCCTTGCACAAGCCTATGTCTTACAGCGCATGTTGCATGCAAGTGAATTTGTTGAATTGTTCTCTTCGCTTCATATGGATTACAAGGTCTGAAATCAAAGCTTAATAAATGAATAGGCCAAATTATATTGAATTTCATTTGCCATTATGAGTCTTTTGTTATGTGGCATGGTCTTTGCCACAAGAAGCTTACGTTAGGCTAACGTGTGATTAGGCTAACAGAATTCTTAAGTTAGGCTAACGTGTGAATAAAGAATTGAATCTATCTAAAAAGAAGTAAAGAACTATGTTCATTCCAAAAGAATGTGAAGACTTGTCTAGAAATTGCAATTTGAAAACTTCCAAGCCACCATGATTTTACTATTCAGCAAGACGGCAACAGACAGCGTTTTAAAGCTTAAACTCTTGATGTCATTTGCTAGCCAAATAGTTAGCCTAATTTTAAGTATTTGAAATTTAAAACTTTTTCCACTGTTGCAAGATGTTCTTCAATTTATTAGTCAGCCTACATTGCGATTAAAAGTAGTTTAATTTTTGCAAGTACAAGCCAGGCCAAAGTTAGAAAACTTGAAATCATATAACTTAACCTACATTGAGAACAAAAACCTATTGTTGTAGCCAACGACACAGACATCATTGTTATATTACTCTATCATTGGAGGGAAGATTTTCAAGATGTTGTATTTTTCCAAGAAAGGGCTCATAAGGGATGGAGCATGAAAACTGTTTCACCACCATTGGAGACAATCAGAGAGCATCTTCTATTTATTCATGCATGGTCCGGCTGTGATACTGTTTCGGCTCCATTTGAAAAAGCAAGCTTCCTCAACCTTGTGAAAAGATCTGATGAACTGAAAGATTTATCCACAGAAATAAGCGACGTTTGGGCAGACCAAGCTAAAATTGCAATGTTAGCAGAACCAATCTTTGTAGCAATGTTTGGTGGAAAGAAATTTGACACCTTAACGAAACTCAGGTCAGTTTTAAAAGTATTGGCTAAGTCAGTTACTGTATACATGCATATTTCTCACTGAAGACCACTCTACATTACCCTAGTACAGAAAGTTAACGAACCACATGTATTAACAAATCAGCAATTTAGTACGAATCTCAAAAAACATTGCATTTGTGCATAAGAGCGTAACATTTTAACTAATTAACGCAGAAGAGAGACAATTCAAGATAATTTTCCTGGTCTTTTAAACATCTCTGTGATAACTTATTATTTCATATACCTTCCAATATTACTTTTACTTTAGACATAGAAAGTATATGGAGATGGCAACCAAAGGTGTGTTGGAACCAGAAAAAATGCCACCAACAAGCAGAGCAGCTTATTACCATGCTCTTCGTGCACATCGTCAAGTAACCATACGGAAATTGTTAAGAAATAGAGAAGTAGAGTCAAAGGAAGAGGAGTGGGGCTGGAAACTTGAAGACAACAATTATTCTCCAATAATGAGGGACAATAAAGTTGCTCCAGAGTGTGTCCTGCAGGTTATAAGATCCAAATGCCAATCAACGAAGAATCAATGTGGTACAAAGAGATGTTCATGTAAGAAGTATGGCCTCAGTTGTGTAATAGCATGCAGTGGTTGTCATGGTGAAGGATGTGAAAATTAAGAGGTAAACAGTTCTTCAGTTCAATGTTTTCCAACGATGTATTTCTTGGACAATCAAGTTTTTGTCAATAAAGATGAATCTAAGTATAAAACGCCATAATTCACTACAACAGAAGCAAGTCATGTGACCATCATGTTAGTTGTATAGAGTGACTTTAACTATTTATATGTCAGGTGACATGCAGTCAGAACAGATATTTCATATCAATGTTATTAATTTTAGATACACGAAGTTTACAAATCAAGTGATGATAATAATGACGATGGCGATTGACGGAATATCTTTGATTTATTCTACTATAAAATATGGAAATGCTAGTACTTGGACATTGGTTACAAAATTTACAAAAATTATGAACTTAAATTTGTTATAAGTGAAGTGATCCTTTACTATTTAGGTCGTTGTTTTTTCGGAATGTCCCAAAATGTAAAATCTCGAATTTTACATTTTGTTGGCATTATTTCTACAATTTTGCAATTTACCGGTCAACACTTTTTCAGTGTGGTGTATTTTAATGTCAAAAATATGTCAATATTGGTTTGGGAGTAATTCAGGATAAAATAATCCAAAGATTATAGATTCAGCAACTTTTGAATTTCTACACTCTACAATTGAATTGAATTTTCCTCTTTTATGGAGACTTGTTGGTATTGAGTTTTCCAAAATCAGTTTGAGAAGTAGGCTAACTTCGGATGGAAAATTGTATGCTTTTTCATAAGCTCTGGTTTAACCATGGAATATCAATCAATCAAGTTTATTTTCGGTATAGCTCCACATTCATTTTCAATGTACACATCAGGAGATATAACAAATAGCTTTTTTTAATATGGAAACTACACCATGGAGGCACCGAAAAAACCATGCGGTTATCTATGTCAAGGTGCCCCCAAATAGAATAATTCATTGCATGTCACTCCTCACAAAAATTCAGCATGCTAAAGCTTAATGGTGGATTTTGCCTTATAGTCCGTATTTAATCATAGACAGATAAAACCAAGCAACCACACGACATTTAACGTCATATTAGAGTGACCATAAAACTATAAACTACGAACGTTTTCGGCCATACTCAAGTTAGCCCTTCTCAAGTAACGAAAAAAAACTGGTTTAACAATAACATCTACATTGAAAATAACTGATCTACACAATGAAATGAAAAACGAAATGCACAAGAATGAAACTGCAAAGCAGAGGAGAAGGGCGTTTCGGAGATAGGAAGCTCCGAAACGTTTTTTCATAATTTGTTGTTGGATACCCTTTTTTGCCTCGCGTAATTAACCGCCATGTCATGTGCCTTTCTGAAAGTTCTTTGAAACCCTATTACTTTTTTTTTCTTAATGCAATCTTGTTGATTTGAGTCACTTCAGGCCATATCACTCTAGGACGTTCTGAGAGGCAGTGGCAAGATTGCAAATAAAGATTTCGTCATAAACACTTTGCAAACCACGTCAGTGACGTAATACTCAGGTTTACGATGGTTTTTAGATGTTTTCAGATCATTTAACAAAACTAAACAAAGTAACACAGCGCGATTTTCTTACGATGTATGTTTGAAACCGAGCTGCAGTCTGTGCAGAAACGCGATCAACTCGTTTATTACCAAACAATCATCTTCTTTACTGTAGCGATCTGGCAACTCTTCAAACGCAACTTCAAAAATATTGCACGAACTGAGATATCAACTGTGAACGAAAGCACAAATCTGTACTGATCGTGTGACGTCATTTGATTACTGTCCTCTCATGACGTATTCCAACAACCTAAAATATCGGCTGGCTGCAAATAATGTTTCCAACCCCAGTTCACACGAACCGCGGTTTTGTGCTATTTTGTGCTAGCACTGTTAGAGCAAAAATAAATGCTTACTGTATCAATGTTTCAATGTCGTGAAGCTGATGGAATTTTAAAAATTATTTGATCCAATGTTCACAAATTTATGTGCAGTCCATGTCTCGTTGAAGTGGATGATTATACAATAGATTGGCTCGTTTTTGAACTTTTTTTAAAATTCTCTAGGGGTAGTCGAAAAATTGTGCCAATGAGTGAGAAAACGCTCATGACAAAAGTTGAAATTCGTAACAAAGCGTCAATATTAACAAGACTCAGGTCCTCTTCAACCACTTCGTTAAGATCGTACCAGTGCTCTGCCAGAAATTCTTCTCTTTTATGTTATTGCGAAGGCCATCATCTTCGAAGACGAGGGATAGCCATCATCATCATCATCACTTTTCTCTCATGACGTATTCCAACAACCTAAAACATCGACTGGCTGCAAATAATGTTTCTGACCCCAGTTCACACGAACCGCGTTTTTGTGCTATTTTGTGCTACCACCGTTAGAGCAAAAATAGATGCTCATTGTATCAATGCTTCAATGTCGTGGAGCTGATGGAATTTCAAAAATTATTTGATTCAATGTTCACTATTTTTATGTGCAGTCCATGTCTCGTTGAAGTGGATGATTATACATTGATACAATTTTTTCAGAATTTGATGAAGCCCAGGTAATCAAACTTGGATTGGCTTCTTCGTTTTTCACAGGATCAACTGATATTGCTCAAGGCCGTTCATCGTTCCACCTTGCAGCAGTGGAAGCAATCTTTATAAAAAATTTCCATCTAATCTTATGTTGCCAAAAATAATCGTTTATGCCTTAAAATTTATTCGTTAATTTTGAATTATTCTGATTAGCCAGCGTTTCGTTTTTTTCTACTGTAAATACTTCACCACTTTTAGGCTAATTTTATTCTGACGATTTACCAGTTCGATTGCAGAGCGACAATAAATAAAACCACAACATTATTATTATTTTGACGACAGCTCCTAACGAGAGTAAGATGAAAACCTGCAGCTTCGAGCCACCACATTCTACTCGCAAACTTGAAGTTTTGTACCAACCACGCACCAATCAACTCTTCAGGTAAAACGTCTAAGAATAATCAAGCAAAGGCGCGAGCATAATCAATTACGCCAAGAGCTAAAAAGCGGCTCTGGCACTGCGTGAAGGCAAACGAGCCTTCGGAACAATGACGTCATGTGATGTTAGTATATTGATGGCTGTCACATAAGAAAATACTCGTATATTTAACAAAAGTCGCTATGGTATACTGTAATAACAAGGGCATTGTGAAATTGGTGAAAATAATTATAATTAGCCACAGTTCTGCAGCCTTCTAAGGCAAACTTGGGTAGAGACGTTAAAACAGACATAGCCAGTAACAGCACGACATTTACCATTATAACACAGAAATAAAGTTTGTGCTCCTGTGAGCTTCACTCTTTGGATTTTGTTTTTGTGCAATTATCTTGCCTTGTGCTTTCGTCCATCTTGTGCAATCTGCTTGGATACTTTTCCTCTGAACTTTTCCTCCATCAAATATTTGATCCGTTGTGTTGTGTAGTCACTTTGTATGGGAGCAGGATAGGCATTTTTTCAATGCTTGGACAATATTTTGATGTTAGACTGTGTTTCTCTGTTATTGTTTGAAGCATTGTATAATGATTTTTTTTAAAGCTTGATAAGGATCATACGTATAGCCAAAACGTTTGCTTTACTTTGGTTTTGTGTTATAAAGTTAAATCTCGTATTGCTGCTGAGCTGTGTATGTTCTAAGGAAGTGATTTTCAAACTTCTTTGGACTACGGCACACCAAAGAATTTGGGAATCTACTGCGACACATTCACTTACTATGTCATTATTTTTTGTTTTTTCATTAACTTTCTGAAGCTGAAAAATTGTACATGAAAGAAATTACTTAAAAATCGTTTTCGTTAAATCAATACACGGTATGCCAGTAAATTCGTTTTATAACATGCTACTGAAATGTGAAAGATGAGCCTGCTGCTGTGCACAAATTGCCTTGATTCGGGGCATGATCAGTGTCAAGCAGAAAAATCCGATTTGCACTTGTGTATGTCTTCGCTTTAAGGAGCAATCCTTGCTTAATTTGAACAATTGCTCTTAAACTGCCAATTCCAAGTTCTTGGCTTGCAGAAGTGATACACAATTTTTTACTTTGCAGTTAAATGATTGGAGCGGTTCGATGGTCAGGCGAATTATGTAGTTTATTGTCGGCATACATGCTTTCTTATAAACTAATTTGTTATTTTGCAGGTTTGGGCAACAATTACAGTTGCAACAATCATATTAGGGGAAAGTCGTGTAATATGGACCACTTAAAAACATATTGCAATTACGCATGAGGTTGATGCGCAAACTGAGAGTTCTTGGTCAGGTTTATTCATCACTGCCGTGAAGGTCTTTCATCACGAAAATCATATCAACACAATCACCACCAAACATACAATCCAAATTTAAAATTATGCGTCATGGTGGTCCATATTACACACCACATGTGTAATATGGACCACAAGCATGAGTAGTTTAAACTTCAAATAAATTACACAGAGGTAAACCTAAACAATGCAAAGATATTTCAGACAAAAAGTGCGTTATTCTCCGAGTGATATGGAATGTCATTTGCTTTTTAATTAACGTTTTCATATCAGTGACTATTATAGCCTACCTAGTGAAGCAGGTCCAAGAACTAAGCAATGTAGATCACAAGTAAACAAGAACTAGAAAGAACACTATAACACCAGCTGTAACACATGGTCAAAATCAGTTGTTTACAATGTTGCTATAAGGAACAGTGGTCCATATTACACACCACCACCTGTTCCATATTACACTTCACTAAACAAAAAAATCTTAACAACCTCATGAAATAATCAAAAGAACAAACACTAAAATTTCTTCCATACATTAACTAGCAATAACGTCATTATACGACTATAACCCTTCCTTATTCCTAAGTATCTTTGAGCTTACCCAAACCTTAATCACATAAACACTGTAAATAAGATAGCACAGACCCCTTTCAAGTTTTCCCTCGCCATGCCTTCTGAAAGCTGCACAAAGAAATAAATTTTCCGCCATTATCTTTTAGTTCAACTCTTATTTCAAGTTGTTTACGAAGCATATAGTTTTCGAATTTTTAAAAGGGCTAAAACGTGCTGTTCCATATTACACGCTGGTCCATATTACACGACTTTCCCCTACCAAGTGTTCGCAGCACACTTATGACCCTCTAGCGAACTCTTTTCTTAGATGCATCAAACATGATGAGATGCTTTTTTATTTGGGAAACAAAAAATGGCAAAGGAAAAACTTTTAAGATATTCCCCAGGACAACAAACCGTCAATAATGTCAAAATTTTGTTGCCTTTTTTCAACGTTTATAAAACATTCATCAACTAAATTTCAAGCTGATACGATAAGAAGGACTTAACTTCAGTAGTACATACAAATTTATCAATCATAAATTTAAAATTTTTAGAGCAATGGTTAACTTTTTGTCTTGGCGGACTCTTTATTTTATTCTGGTTATTCTGAAACTCTGGGTGTTTCTGCTGCAAGTGACGCTTGAGCTTTGATGGCCTTATTGCATTGTTCCTGAGCGTACCACAATATAAAACGTATTGCGGTGTCTTGCCTTGATCTGACATTGAGGTAAAATCTATTTTAAGATTTTAATACTTTCTGGGCACTCTCTTGATTTAGCTATTTTGAATAATTTTTAGAGCAAAATCATTTCTTTTTTCACATGTTGTCTCAACTGTAATTTCTTGCCCTTGTAATTGCCACACGGTCCGCTCCTGCAGCTGCATTTTTGCACAATTATCTGTTTAGACGTCACCATAATGCAGCTTTAACGGGTTTTAAGTTACAATGTTATTTTGGCATTGCCATATCTTCTTCTTCTTCAATTGCCTTGCCTGAACCAGGCATCGACGGCATCAGATGAATAATTAGACCAAATGTTCCTATTATATGTTGCATGGATGATTGTTTCTGTTTTGTCGTTAAATTGTTCCAGATGTGTTTGTCTTTGTCTGCCAGGTGCCCGCTATCCAAAAATTTTACCAGTTAAAGAGAGATGCTCCAGTTTTTGCTTTCTTATTACATGGCCGAGAAATTTATATTGTTTGGTTTTCATACTTTTTAACAGAGTTCCTGTTTGGTTCACTTGGTGTAGAATTTCTTTATTTGTTTTCTTTGCCAGCCATGAAATGCGTTGCATTCTACGGAAGCACCACATTTCAAAACCATTAATCTTTTCTGCCATTTTTGTTGAAATATTCCAGGTTTCAGAGTTGTAATGAAAAACAGGATAAATATAGCATTTTAAAACTCTAGATCTTGTTTTGAAAGAGATATTTTTATTGCAAAGAATTGGTTTCATTTGTTGGAAGCTTGTCGGCAGCAATGGCCGAGTGGTTAGCGCGTTGGGCTCGCAGTCGATAGCCTGCATGTTCGACTCCAGCCACCCGCACTGCTGTTGTTTCTCTGGGCAAGAAACTTTACGATAATTGCCTCTACCCAGTGATCGATTTCGAGTAATGGGTAGTACCAAATTTAAGTCATAAGCAGACTAGACAACCGGAAACAGACATTGTCGTCGGCTGCAGCGTGGGTCAGGTGTATGTCGGAAGGCGTACACCGATGCATAGCGCTCAAGTCCGCTTTCCCGCAATGCAGGATAAAGATAAACAAACAAACAAACAAAAAGCTTGCTTTTGCTTGGGCTGTTCTTATGTTGAGCTCTGTTTCGTCTCTTGCATCCCAATTTACCATAGTACCGAGGTATTTGAATTTTTGGACCTGTTTAAGAATTGTTCCATTAACTGATAAATTACAAATAGGAGTTTCGGTTGCTTTTTTCTTTGTTATGACCATTGTTTCTGTTTTCGTTTTATTTAATTCCATGCCAAATATCTTGCTTTTCGTACACACAATATCTAATATGTTCTGCAGTTTTACGTCCGAGTCGGCTATCAAAACGGTGTCGTCAGCATATCGTATGTGGTTAATGTTGTTTCCTCCAATACTAATACCTCTTTCATCTTCAATATGTCTTAAAATTATTTCGCTGTATAATGAGAAAAGGTCAGGTGATAGCACACAACCTTGTCTTACTCCTTTCATTAATCCCCTTCATGGTAGACTGCTGGTCATAGTGGCGTCCTGTAGTGTCAAATTGCAACAGGTATAATCAAGCAAATGTTCAAACCTATTACACAAATAATCTACAAACAATTTTTTTAAGTCGTAATTCATCAATCATGCTGCAAATTTAAAAATTTTTGCGGACATCTTGAAAACGTGTTTCGGACCCCCTGGGTGTACGCGGACCACCGGTTGAGAACTATTGTGCTAGACTAAACAATTGGCAGCCCTCGTCCACACGTTTGTTGCAACCTGAAATCTTTCCCAACTTTACAACATGAACTCAACTTACAAACTAGAGTCCAGGGTTACTCAACTAATCTTAACAAAGGTCCAGTTTGACAAGTTGAATATTTTAGCGGTCCGGTAAATAAGTTATTTCCCACGCAACCACGAAAGTTAAACTATCTGTACCAAACCACTTTTTTAGGTAAAATGTAACTCAAAGTGGATTTCTGAGAAAGTGTTGGGTATAGTCTGGGAGTCGAAGCCCCCCAGCAACTAGGATAATCATATTGAAAATTGCTTCCTCCCAGTAGAAATCGGTTTAAGGAAGCCCTGAAACGTGGCAATGAGGTTATTCTTCCAAAAGCTCAAAGTCCACCATCAACACCAACAAGGTCCGGATTAGGACCGCGGTCCGCCAGTTGAGTAGCCCTGATCTAGAAAATTGCCCGCGATTTAAGTTGCGCAACAACAGACCGTCAGTTGCCATCAAAATGTTGACAATCTTTTCCTCTGTATAAACACATTAAATTGTTTTTGAATAAAGTGAAACTTATTTTCACGCAAAATTCATTCTTGAAGTGTCAAAAATATTTTGGGAAAATAACTTTTTTGTTTCTGGTCTTATTTCACATTAAATATTTCTAATTGAAAAAGTTCGTTTGGTTCAAATGGATTTATTTTAAACACAATTTAAAAGAATTTAAATTTGACGCATGCTAATGATAGTTGCGAATGAAATTGTTGTTTATTACATTAAACGCTGTTCAAATGACACATTGCTGTGTTAGATTATTATTACTAAAACATTTACTGATATTAAGTCACTATATATCATTTTGACAATTTAATTGTTAATAGTAAAACCAAAGGTGGCAGTAACTAGTTACATAACTAGTTACTGTTTGAGTAACTGTTACTGTAACTTCGTTACTTTTTTTAAAAAGTAACGACAAGCAGTAACTATAGCTACTATTTTAACTTTTTTCAACAGTTACAAGTTACAGTTACTTGATTTCCCAAACAAAAACTGATCGCTTGTTTTTCAGTTTATGGCAGTTTTTTCTTACTGGTCAAATTAATTGTTTGGGAGAGATTATAGGCGTTCGACCACAAGAAGCGAGGTTATGTACAGAAAGGAGCTGTGTAAACTGCGAGATAGGATTTTGCGGCAACCCAGCAAAGAGGCCGCGTAATCTGCGAGGTAGGATTTCGCAGTGCTTTATACGGATTGATGTCTGTGACGCCATAATCCTTCCTTTGTTCCCCTACTAAGCTGTCTGTTTTTAGAATTTCACGTTTTCCTTTTTGTAAAGCGATTCTTTTTTGTAGATTGTGGTTATATAGTTTTGAACACAGGTAGACGAGATAGACAGTACTCAGTAGTCGAAAACTCAAAAGTCGAAATGGATAAGTTTCTATCTAAAGTATCTGAGACTGAAACAAACCCCACTGGTAATGGTATCCAGTATGCTTGTGTTGGAGCAGGAAGAGGATCATCAGCATTACTGAGTAAAATTGAATATGACGTTGTTAGTGGATATCAGTCTGACCCTCCTTGTTCTAGATCAGGAAATCAGTGGCCATACCTGAAAGATTAGGTTGAATTTCTTGGACCTAAGCTGAAGAAGTGACTGCCAGCTAGCTGCTACGTTTCACCCATAATTCAGACTTTTTTGGTTTGACAAATGACAAGGGTGAAGAAATTAAGACGGCTCTTCATCTCAAAATGGCTAACCCATTACAGAACCACAGCAATCTCAACATCGACGATGCAGCAAGCAACCGTGACACTGATGTCGACAGGCATGAAACAGATGACTTTTTTGCTCCGTTATTTGAAAACACAAAAAGGAAGCAAAAATTTTAAATGAATTTCTCGAACGTAACCCAACAAATACGGTTACGTCTGATGCATTCCCCAATGACGCCATGAGGCGTTTGTTCTTGCAATATAATACCCCTATTCCCTACAGTGCTGCTGTTGAAAGACTGTTCTCCCTTGGAAAGGACATTTTGAATCCAATGCGAGTTGGACTTAGCCATCAACATTTTGAAATGCTGATGTTTCTGAAAGGAAATTGATGCTATGCCTCTTCGCTCATTTTAAATACCCCTATAAAAATATTGACACGCCCTACTGGCTACTACTGCTTATGTATGGAGTGTCCTCTGCATGTCGTTTTTCAATTTTTTATACTCGGTATGCGAACGTTTTGGGCTTAGATTATGGATTTTTAGAAGCATTATAGTATGTGGACATCTAGCAGAGTGGTCGCTGTTTTGTAGTTAGGCAACAGCTACAAACAAAGTATCATCTTGCCCTTTATCATGTATTTTTCAACTTGTACTTCATGCAAAGAAGAGTAGTTGTAGGTCAGTGGCCTATACATCCATTTAAAAGAAAAAGTAGGCCTAACTGTAACTAGTTACTTTTAAAAAAGTGGTAACTGTAACTGAAACTAGTTACTTATTGAGCGAAGTAACTGTAACTCAATTACTTTGAAAGTAACTAGTGCCCACCACTGAGTAAAACATAGAAGAGCAATATTCAACGTTATTATTCGTTATTAGATTTGTTGATAGCCTAATTACTTCGTAGCAACGAGTCGACAAATGTTTCACGTAACAATCGATGATATTCCACTCAGGATTTCTATTCTCGTTGAGTAAAGTTCGCTGGTAATTGTTTAATTCCATTGTTTTTCACATACAGGTAGACGGTGTGATAAGCATGGAGTGTCGTAGCTGCGTAGGTTGATATGGCTCATGTGACTGCAGTCGTTATCAGTTTGATTGCTTGGTCCTCCTCTGTACCACAAAGCATCAGCATCAGTTACAAGATCACCATTGATCCATCTCCACGTTCCCTCTACGTCGATGTCATTCATTCCAATCCATGCGTGGAATGAGAGGTTCAAAGCGTTCTTGATGATGCTGTAAACACATTGAACATTGTATAATAGGACTACCATACGCCCTCTTTTAAAAGGATTTGTCCTCTTTTTTCAAGAAAAATGAACTGTCCTCCGAGGACACTAAAAAATGCTCAAATGTCCTCTTTTTTTACAGTTTAGGTTTTCTTGCTTATATTTTCAACGGGATTATATTGCTTGATGATGTTTCAGCGACGGCTTGTAGGTTATTTGTTTTCTAAACATTTTACATAGGCTACCAAGTATCAATGTAACATGCTGATTTTTAAATTCTACAAGAAACTAACGCATTTTGTGGAACTGTTGTTGAACGTTCATTACCTGGTGCACTGTAAGATATTAAACGACATTTTAAAAGCCATGCTCACACTTTCACAAACAATTATTCATTTACCTACATACGTTTTATATTGATAAGCTTACAATGCTTGTAGACATTGTTGATTACCAACTCAGTTTCGTTCCTTTGTTAGGCTACTTGAAACAAATCGAAACGAATGTCTATAAGTGCGATGTGTATAACACCTAACCTCCAGCAAAAGAAATCGTGGCATGGATAGGTCTACAGCTTTGCAAGAAAAGGAACAGATTTTTAGTTCTAGCCATTTTTTGCATCTTAACGGTTATGTGCAGCCTACCGTTTTAATTATATTTCTTGCAAGTAATTTAACAATTTCGTTAAGGCTGTCCATTCCTTGTTGGAAAAAGTTAAGGCTTGGCTACCAAGAGATCGTGCCTGATTTGTCATATTTTGCAGATTTTTGCGATCATGGCTGACTGACTGAAACTGTCTAAAAATTAGGTATTTTTTTCAGTTTTTGCTGACTCTTAATAATATACAATCATTAATAATATATATAGGCTACAATCTTAAAGAAGCACTAATAATGAAAAAAAAATAAGTTAAATGTTCAGTCAATCTGTTTTCTTTTGGAAACTTTTGCTGCGTAGGCCTATTCTGTAAGGATCTAAAACAGTGGTTCTTTACCTTTTGCCTTGTCCACACCACCTTGAAATTAACAACCAGTTCTCGTAGTACCCCCTCCTAGGATTGGCTGAAAAGTAGCTTAATAGTCGCCTACAGTTTAAAATTTTTCTTGAAACATGATAAAAACAACTTTGCTTCTTACGTCGTATTACAACTAACCTTGATAACTCAGCATCCCCCCACCGCCTAAGCACAGGTCTCGCACCCCTTAGTGGTGCGTGCACCCCTGGTTAAGAACCCCTGATCTAAAATAATGTAAATGATTCTTCAAGCGTAAAGTTCTACTTGCTGGCAAAACATGTCCTCTTTTCAGGCGATGAAAATTTGGTAGGCCTATAGTATAAGAGCCTCTTG
Source organism: Aplidium turbinatum (assembly GCF_918807975.1). NCBI lineage: Eukaryota > Metazoa > Chordata > Ascidiacea > Aplousobranchia > Polyclinidae > Aplidium > Aplidium turbinatum. The sequence continues at coordinate 22,648,308 of NC_137486.1, read as the reverse complement.
GCAGATCGGAAATAAAATAATCGACTACTGCTCTTAGAGGTTCATGTTATTGAACTGTATTTTGGGATTTTAAAACATCAAATCAACAATTTTTTTAATACTTTTATGGCTTCGAAATCTTATCTTATTGCAGCAATCAAACAATGAGCAAAAATATTATGAGCTCATTGAATATCAGATAAAGTTCAAAGGGTCAAAGGTCAGTTCAAACCAAGATTTCAATACCAAGAAGTAACGTCTTTTAATCATCCAATATGCAAAAGTGAAACTGAATTTTTCCAATTAATCCATGTATCGAAAAATCTCTTTAAGTGCCTTTAGCTCAAAAGAGATTCTCCAGGAGTACGTGCATCTACTGGAGGTACAAAGTACCAAAGCAGAGTGTACGAGCCTCAGACTGAAGGCTACTTAGGCTAACGTGTGACGAAAAATATCGCAGATAAATCACAATTCATTATGACTAGTAAAGATGCCTTGGTCAATTTTGGTATTGAAGCGAAAAATTTGTTACTTTAGCTTAAAAAAGATTCTTAACTAGGAATGGATGGACCCTTGTAGGTAGCTTTCAAAGCACCAAAGTAAGATGCAGTGACGTAGTGTCTAAGAGGCACAGGGTGACACGTACCCCCAATAATTTAAAAGAGAAAGTGTATCGGATTTGTGAACGGCCTGCATATTGTACGGCAGTGAGATATTGATGCTCAAAGTGAGCAAATTGGCAATCCTGAGAAGAAGGGAGAGAGCAATGGTGAGAGCAATGTGTGGGGTAAAAACCAGGAGAGAGAAAAAGACTGAAGAACTGATGGATATGTTAGCTATGAATAAGAATATTGAACAACTTGCAGGGGCAAAAAGAGTAAGATGGTATGGTCATGTACTGAAGAGGGAGGGAGGAAGTTTTTTTTGAAAGGTATTGACTTTAAAAGTAGACGGGAAAAGGAAACTGAGATGTCCAAAAAAAAAACATGCAACAGATAAAGTCTAATTGAAAGAAGAAGATGCGATGGACAGAACGAGATAGAGAATCGAAGTAAAAACAACCGCTGCAAGGAAAGAATCGGCCACACTACTAGTGAGCACAAAACCAATCTGGATGATGATTGTCGCAATCAATATGCGTAGCATGGACGGTAGGCTGCATTCTTGTTCTAGATTAAGTATTCAATTTTAATTGTGTAATTGTGATAATTGTAATTGTGATGAAACACATTACAAACGAAGCAATTAGGAAAAGAATTGGAGTGCAAGATAGATGGGCGAACAACTTAGCACAGGAAAAGATGAAATTCGCGGGACATATTTTGGGAGGATCGGCAGGACAGCTACATCAATTGGTTATTGAAGGTATGGTGGAAGGAAAGAAGAGCAGGGGAAGGAGGCGACGAACATGGGGAAGTGACGTAATACAGTGGGCTGATTTGTCATGGATCGGAGGAACAAAAAGAGTAGCGGAAGAACGTGACTTGTGGAAGAAGATGATACCCAACCGTCGGATCGGAGACGGCACGTGATGATGATGGAATTGTGATGATATGTTCCTCGATTACTGACCTATAGTAACGTTTAATTCTAACTAATTTTTAATTTTATTTTGATTTTAATAAATACCGATATGGACAGACAGTCCGTGAAGTAAAGTATGAATAACATTAAAGCCCAGTTCGGTCTATTGAACGTGTACGAATCCTTTTGCTAAAATTGTTTGAACTCTCGTGGGCTGCACAATCACCAGACGGATTGGATAATAAAAATACAAGCCACGACCGTTCTAGAGTTTGCTATTGATGCAGTGGACGCGGACACTTTGCCAGAGAATGCGTTGTTGACGACGGACATTTGGAAAACAAGCATTAACGTGCCAACACTGCCCTAATTTTGCATTAAATATTAAATAGTTTTATGGAGGTTTGCGAGGCTACGTTGATTGTTCTTAAGGAGTCGCAGTGCAGAAAGGATTGAAAACCACTGCACTACAGCACAAAATGTTTGTTCACTTGGAACTTGATAACACGCTACTTTTAAACCAAGTAATGCCCACATGTTACTAGCTATGCCACCAAAGTGGAAACAAATCTACAAAATTACTCGAAGTATGATATTAAAGTGCAAGGGAACAAACAATTTGTATGACTTAAAAAGTCTTCGAATAGGTTTGTATTACATACATCAGTAGGCTACATTTTAATTTTTTTTTAAATAATATCCCTTTGTGGCTATGTATTTATTTTTTTACAACTGTTATAAGCTTTGCATCAAAAAGTTACTATGGCGTTACAATTAAGTTTGTTGCAAGTGGATGACTTGGTTTGTAGCAGACATGGACAACTAGGTAATTCTAGTTGCCTAATTCGATGAATTTAGAGCAAAATGTTAATAATTCGAATTCTATTCTAATTTGGTAAAAACTTGTTTACTCTAATTCTAATTCTAATCTAATCTCCAGTTTTGCTCAAATTATAGTTTTTTCAACAGTGTTTTTCAGCAAATGAAAGGAAACCTCATGCAAGGAAAATGCAATAAAACGATCAAGATCAAAGTGTCCTTCCATCGCTTAAGTAGAATGTCTAATATGACGTAAATGGTTTTGGTGCAGTGATAAAGGAATGACACTTCGATCTAGAGTTGCCACATTAGCGTTTTTATCCAAATAGAAAAAGACATGTGCCAACTGCTTTAAACTAATTCTAATCTAGTTTAAATTCTACTCTAGTTTGCGAAAACTTACCTAGCTCTAATTTTAAGTCAAGTCTAATTTGTAAAAACTAAAATAGCTGTAATTATAATTCTAGTCTAATTTCAAAAAGCTAAAGAATTCTAATTGTCCAAGTCTGGTCTATACTACTGTATGTCATTACATACTGTATCAAAGTTAGTAGGCAAGAGAGGCAACAAAATTTCACAAAATCTCATAGGGTACGGGCAAGAAAAAGTTAAGAAACTCTGCTTTAGTCGGTTTAGATACAAACTTTTTATATTTTTATTGGGCAAACTGATTTGTTAGTAACGTTGTAACAGCACTGGTACAGTCATCAACCATGTATGTGAAACGGGGGACTCATTTCTTTCAAACCTTTCATCTTACAAACGGTTTAAGACAGGGAAGGGTTTTAAGTCCATATCTTTTTACTCTACAGTATATGTCAATTATTTTAAAAATAAAAATAAACACTTGAAAACCAAGTTGCTATAAGATAGGGAATGGATGTTTGAATCATATTATGTTTGCTGATGACCTTTGCCTTAGTCTGGTTGGTTTACGTAAATAGGTTGAAATCTGAAAGGAATTTGCTAAACAACAAAACATTACTTTTAATTGCAGAAAGTCATTTGAGATGTTGTTCAAACCTAAAACTTTCGACCTATCTGCCACGCTCAAAATGTGTATTGGTCAGGAATCAATTCTCTTTGTTGACAACATTAAGTATTTGGGTGTACTGTACATATCAACTCTTCTTTATCAGATAACAATGATATACGGGTACTAAGACAAGTTAAATCTTTTTGTTGCACAGCAAACAAATTTAAGGAATAATTAATAATCTATTAATAAATAGAATAAATGTTCATTAACCCATTAAAAGCCGCCATAAGTCCCCATTGCTCTTTTTAGAAAATATTTCAGCCACAAAGTTGTATTGTCATAACTTTTTAATTAGTTAAAAAAAATTTGATGAATTTTACATTTTTGATGTATTTTTTTTGTTTGCCTTTTAAAAGGACACCGGCCACATGGTCAAATATAAATCTCGCGATACCTTAACAGAAGCAGGTGTTTGTTTCGGTTGAAATTTGTCAGATCTTTCTTGAAGGACGTTTCAAAGTTATTGTATGAACATTGAACATATTATATTCACGATAACCATCGGCGTAGCTAGTGGGAGGGTGCCCTTCCCCAGTAAGCAGTCTCCCCCCTCCGGTCAGAAGCTTGTGGCGGCAGAATTAAATGAAAAAGCATAGTACAAATCTTTTTTGAAACGGATTTAGCTCGAATTCTATTTTCTGGCTCCTACTTCACCCGTTCAGGGGTGCAAAATCATGGTCCGCCGCGGGCGGCACAAACCATAGTTATACGCCACTGACAGTCGTTGGCTCCAGCTCGTGTCCAAGCATTGGTTTCGTCATCAAATCGAATTTGGCTGTGGATGGTGATGTTATATATGGCTTTGGAGGCCACTCTATGATGGAAAAGACGTGGGCAAAAGTCACATTGTATGGAGGGTATGGATTGTATAAAGGAAGGACGTGGTAGTTTTAGCTTTTCTAGTGTTTCGTTTTTCTTGGGCTTTTTGTATCCTTTTTTGTCGAAAATGCCTTCTCTAGATCTTTTTCTCCAGAGTGATCTGTCACTAGTAAGTTTTTCCCATTATCCCAGATCAATGTTAGCGTGGTTGAGGGAGACTTTCAACTGATCTTTGTATCTCATTTTTGGTATTCTGGGGTGGGCTTTTTCCTGTCTCTAGTTTACCATAAAGCATTATTCGTGGAAGCCTCGTTGTCCCTTTTCATGACATGTCTTGTCCAGCGATGGCAGTGTTGTAATATGGTGGCTTCTGAACTGGGTAACTTAGCGCGATCAAGGATTGCATCTTTGGTGAGACATTCTTCCCAACGAGTGCCTAGCATTTGACCCAGTTTCCTCTGCTGGAAATTTTCAAAGCGTTTGATGTAACGCGGTAGGCTATAATGTCCAGGTTTCACAAGCATAGAGAAGGGTAGATAGAACGACTGCCTGGAGGACCAGAATTTTGTGCGGAAAGATATAATGGTTGTTGATATAATGATTGTTGCAATATAGCATGGTTGTTGAAAACACGATGGTTAAAGTCTTCTATAGGCACAATGTGCTGCTTTTACACGATGTTCAAAATCCTTTGACAGTGTAACAAACAGCCAAAAAAATGTGGCCATGTGGCCGGTGTCCTTTTAAAAGGCAACAATAAATATAAAGCAAAATATACAAACAAAAGAAGCAAAACCTTACACAAATTAGAGTGTAGTAGGAAGCACAATATTATAGAGTGTCAAACTATGAAAAGACATAATTCATATCTATTACTAATAGGCAATAAAACATGCATGTTCCTCCTCACTTCACTTCTTCCGGTTCTTCTCATTTTTCAACAATCTTTAAACTTTCACAAAATCCAGAAAAAGTACGTTATGCCAGTGCACATCAATGTCAAGCTGCAGCAAGTGTTAGTGCTTTTGAAGCTTTCTTGCCAAAATCATGTCGTGCCTTTGATCAACGTTATTATAAATCTTGCAATTCTCTACTTTCAGCGTGTCCTCTGACGCTTTGTAAAAATCGAAATTTTTTAAGCACTACAATGGCAGCTCCAGGTGGCATCTTGTTGACTTTTTGTTCTTTGCGATCTAATAACTGCTCTCCATCTTCAAAGAGAAGAATCTGTCAGACTTGCTGAGCTGACCGCAGTCCATTGTATCTGCTAGTGTTTGTGCTGAATTGTCTTCTGGCTACTTTTGCGCCGCTGCTGTTTCCGTACAACTGTATGCTTTTTTTTGTGAATGTTCTCGGTTTGTTTGTTTATTTCGAATATGGAAATTCTTGTTTAATTAATGTAAGCACTACTTATAGCCTCACCTTCTATTCGTGATATTTCGGACGCCGAAAACAGCCAAATCAGCGCCAGTTCCATTGCAAAGCAATCTGCTTGCTCTATAATTTGTACGAGAATCAAATATTTTGTATTGAAATCTATTGGGCAATCCAATCCATCCGTCAGCTAAGGTTGCAAATTGGATTGCTACGATAAGAATATTGTGTAATGTTTGGTATTTAGTCACAACTTGTTAAGTAAAATAATTTGATCGTTCACAGCTTTTTCTTGTTTTATTGGCGAAAAAAACATTTAACCACCCATCTTTCGTCTAGATTAGATTTCTACTTAGATTTCTACTGACATATTAAAACCAACGGAGGCCACGCTCTGTCATAAACTTTATATTGTAGTTTGCAAAGTGAGGTGATTGTTTTATTGCAAACACAGGTGTGTTTGTTTGGAAATACTTTTGTAGCTCAACACTTTCGATCAGTAACGCACGTGCAACGTCATAAGTAGCAGCCCTGCTGTCTCAATTATTGCAATAGTAATGATATTCGTAAAATGAGTTTGCTTTTAAATTATTTATTCAGAATAATTAAATTGAGTATTGTTGAGGGTAATGGGAAAATAAATTGATTTGCATGACTGAAGACGTGGTATAGTCTAAGGAAAATGTTTTATTTTTCATTTTCCTCAGTAGGTGTACTTTTGAAATAATCTACCATCAATATTCTTTCATCGGATTACTACCTTAACGTGGTGAGAGATTTTCCGTACCTAGAGCTGTACTGGCGGGAGCTAACTGCTCCCAGAAGGGTCACCCATGCCAGGTTAGTCAAAAGGTAGAGGCCAGACATAACATAGTCCAAAGTACCCAACGGCGGAACAGGCGGATGAAGCCAGCCAAGCTCAACGACTGTGGAGGCGGATGAAGGCTGCAGCATGCCACCAGTTCCAACCGTCTTGGCTTGCCTTGCCATTGGATAAAGCTGATGGCTTTGTCAAGTTTATGTGTGCTTGATGAGTGTGCGCCATCAAGTCCAAGCTAATCAATTCACGCACAGGCGTCTTCGCAAGACACTCAAACCTAACGGCGATCGATAACGGAACAGGCAAGTGAAAGCTGGAAGTTTCTAGTGCGGACTCGACATATTAGTGGTGGTAACTTGATTCAGTCGCTCTATCTTTTGGAAGAAGCAGGAAAGATGTTTGCCAGCAGTTATCACGACTGAGTAGCATGGTGGAGTGAAATTGGCAGAATTTTTTTTTTCTTTTTCAAATTTTTTATTTGTATTAGCAAAAAAAAGAGAGTGTATGTCAAAACAACATACTTAAATCTTATCGAAACATTTTATCATTTTAGGTTGCCACATTGCATGTAAACTTTTTCACTTTTGTTGAAAAATTATGGCAACATTGCAACGATCATTTAATTACATTAACCACTTACGTTGGTTAACTATTACAAAATAACTACACAGCAAAACCCATGTTATTATATTCAGATATATCCATTGTTGTCAGCTTTGATTTTAATTTCAAGTCGTTTTCATCTAACGCTAGACCAAAATGCGATTTGCCTGTTCATTCGACTGGTTAATAAGAACATTTTAATATCTGTTACTAAGTTTACTTCTTTAAAATAAAAAGGTCAGCTGTGTGTGTACTTGGTTCCGTGCGTATTGCAGTTATTGTTCAGTCACTTATCACTGCCATTATTTACAGTTATTTTTACTTAACTACTTTTACATGCATTAGGTTTCTTGATGAGGACAAAAGAGTTCGTGCAGAAAACGTTTGAATTTATTATGTTGTTAGTCAGTTAGTGTATTGTATTTGTTTTGAATAATGTTAAGTAGCTTCACAGCAACTTTCTTCGTTGACGTATTTATCGCCTAACTTAAGAATGAAACGTGTTTGTAAACGCGAATAAAATTGATTTAAGAAGTTGAAAAAAGAGCAGTCATTCTAAATAATCGTTGCATGGATAAGCCTAAAGGTCTCTTGTTGCTTGTTGGGTGAAAAACGTTTCAAAAATGTTTATGGCAAAGCCAAAGCCATAGAAGTGCTTTTCTTTAAAGTAGATAAAAGGTTTGATGATTTTGAAGATTAAACTAATCAATAACAAATTAACTCAGTAACTAATAACCTACAATATAGACTATTTGTGTTTACCTGCAAATTGTGACTCCAGTTTTCTTTCTAGTTCCACTGTCTTAACTGAAAAATAAGTTCAACTGCTAAGAATTGGAAAATAAAACGTGGAAAGCATTGCCCCATGTGCGAGCAGTGAGTTAGCCTATGCAAAAACTAAAATAAAATGATTGACATGCAAAATGAAAGTTGCGCAATTTGATGTCACACCAAAGTCTGTAACATCGTCAAGTGTCGCACTTTTTGCACAAACAAAAGGAAAGTGTAGCCTACACATAAGCACCTGCATACATAAGCACCCGCGTACACACGCACTCGCATAAATAAGCACCCGCACACATAAGCACTCGCATACAAGCATTCACATACATACGCACTCGCATAAATAAGCACTCGCACACTTATAAGCACTCGCATACAAGCACTCGCATACATAAGCACTCGCATACATAAGCACTCGCATACATAAGCACTCGCACACATAAGCACTCGCATACATAAGCACTCACATACATAAGCACTCGCATACATAAGCACTCGCATACATAAGCACTCGCATACATAAGCACTTGCATACTTAAGCACTCGCATAAATAAACACTCGCATACATAAGCACTCGCATACATAGGCACTCGCATACATAAGCACTCGCATACATAAGCACTTGCATACATAAGCACTCGCATACATAAACACTCGCATACATAAGCACTCGCATACTAATACTTGTAAATTTTATTACATCGTTGGCCTTCCGGTTTTCACCAAATTAAAATAAACAGTTTATATTTATCCGATTGATTTGTTAGTTGTTCATTCAGAGACGATATTTCGTCTAAAATAATAATAACATCAAATTAATAATCATCACATTTATATTAACAATAACACAATGAAAGGGTACAAAATTTCATCAAAGTTTAAATTAAAATAAACAATTTCTACTCACCTGATTTATTTGTCAGTTGTTCATGAAGGGACGATATTTCATCTGAAACAACAATAGCACGAAGTGAATATGACTCACAATTATAACACTCACGAAATGAGCGTGTTCATCAACAGTCACGTGCGTACGGTGCAAACATTAACAAACAAAATTGATGAATGTGTAGACCAGAAGTCACCATGCGTCAACTGATGGTTACGTTTCTCACAACTTTTTACAACGTTTCAAAACAAGTTAAATAAACAATTTCTGTTCACCTGATTGGTTGGTGAGTTGTTTACGCAGCGAAGATATTTTCTCTGAAACAATAACAATACGACATTAGTAAGCATCACATTTATATCAACAATAACAAAATGAAAGTGTGCATCAGCAGTCATCTATGTCTGCAACTGCAACCATAGTGCCACTGCCAGAGTGCTCGAGTTGCAAACGACGCCGAAGTGTCAGCATACCCGATAATGGTTGCAATGCCACAAAGTTTTATAAGTTTAGAATTAGTTGTCGTGGCATTTATTTCTACCTTTGTTTTAGTAAAAGTGTTCTTTTAAAACTTTGTTGAAGAAATCGTTTTTTTTTTTAATAAAAATCTTTTGATCTTTTAAACTCATCATCAACCAATCAACCCATTTCCATTATTTTTGTTTTCACTTTTACATTTTGAATCCAGTCTTGTTTCCTGTTCCACTAACTTATCTGAAAGGTAAAGTTAATTGCTAACATTTGGAAAATGAAAACAACAACACATGCTTGTTACTTCTTTTATGTTTTGCCAGTGCATCACATAGGCCTACTTTATAGGTTAGAATAAACAATTTCTATTATCTATAACAAATAAACCAATAGTAATAACAATATAATTTTACTAACGGCACAAAAAATGAAACTTAGCCAGCAAATCACTATTATTCAAACAAACACAAAGCAACAATTTACCTTTGACGATCTGCTCAGTGATTTGCTTTATCTCTTCTTTCTTGCACCCATCAAAAGAATTCTGTCCACCTAGCTGGATGTTTGAGTGCCCGTACACGGTCTCAGAACACTTGCTGCTCGGTGGAAGCTCATTTTCAGGATCAAATGTTCTGCAAATTGTCATAGGCTCTTCGTGGCTTTCTTGAATTGATAAGCAAAGAGCTAAAATGACCCATTTTAGAAACTTGTTCATTTTGATCTTTGAAATGTTCAACAACGTTAGATTTTCAATAATGACTTGCACCAGGAGACAACAGAGTGTCAAAATGATCTATTTGGTCGATTGTGGTCAACTGCTTGTATTCGCCACATGAAATTTTGTTGTTCACGTCACATCCGTTAAAACGACATGACACATTTTTGCTTCTTAGCACTTATAACCATTGACGTAATGTTGAGTGGATTGGTTCAATGCAGGAGTGGTAATTGTGGGGATATTTTGTATCTGCTTTTACTATATTGCAAATCTTAAGCATTATGCTTGCCCAGAGGCTATTTGACTTTTATTGGATACTAAACGAAATATTTCAGTTCATCATTTTGGTTTCCTTTTATTTTGAAAGCAAACCTGTTCTGCTTTGATTTGTCAATTATTCGTTCATAGAATCACAATAACAACCAACTTTCGAAATGTTTTACTTCAACAAAAATTTTTTTTATTTCACTTGTCTCGTTTGAAATTGAATCTTTAGTAGTAGCGGATCTAGAAAAAAGTTACTTATTGCTTATTTTGTGACCCAACACACTGCACTTTTGTTCGTCAAACACGTTATTTGGTGAAAGTGATTCGATCAAAAACTAGGTTTCTGTAGAATTTATAAGAGTTAGCCTACAAGATTTGGCTTGAAACTCTTCTAGTTTACTACTATCTCAAACCATTTTCTTTATGAACACAGAAGGATCTCAGTAATTTATTTGCAACATGTGACGCCCACTTAGACTATCATGTGACGACAACGACCCAAAAACACATTACAAACACTGCTCTTATCTGGTTCCTACACTGGCGTGACAAACTATAATATGAACGAACAAGGCATATTTTACTTCATAATTGTAAATACAAGATATACTGCTTTAATACTAAATATATCATACTAACTTGATCGATAACTTGTTAGCCTACATAAAAACAAGCTGAACCATTAGTTGAGTAAGCGATGTGTTTGCTTCGGAATCTTGAAACGCTTTTGTTATTTTGGAGCTATACAAACTATCTGCTCCAAACTACACTTCAACACAAACGTGCTCTCTATAAATAAATAAGCATAAGAAGCCGAGTAACGTTGTTAGATTTAACCTGACATTTATTTTTATCATTTACAGAAAACAAAAATTACATTAAATTAGTTTGGTATTAAAATTAATCAACTAAGATAAGCAATCTAATCAAAAGTAATGAGCCCAAACTGTAAATACTAAACTCATATTGTATATACAGTATGTATATATAAATACTAAACTCACTATTGAGCAAACTTTTCATAGCACTTTAGATGAAAATAGTTTAATTATCGAAACTTTTTCTGAACATGAGTTTAGTATCTACGTTTTGGGCTCTTCCTTGATTAGGTTGACCAGGCGTTTCACCAATTTTACTTCTAACTTGATCACTTTTTCAATTAGTCAGTCTCTCAGAAAAGACACAAAATCATTTGCTTTCGAGTTATTCTTGTTTTTAATTTTATTTTTTGTGTGAAATTTATTTCAAACAAGTTCTACTGAAAACAATAATTTTTTCAGCCGGCAAGTGATGGTATTTTTGTTTCAGCTACGTTTGGAGACGTTGAAACGATATAAATACGACATTTTTAGTTGGTAAGATGGTTTGGCTTCCAGTCCAGATGTCATTACAGCGACGTCCACGTACAATCAACTCTTCAGGTAAAAACTACTAAGAATAATCAAGCAAAGTTCGAACACAATCAATTACGCCAAGAGCCAACAAACGGCTCTGACGCTGCGTGAAGACAAACGAGCCTTCGGAACAATGACGTCATGTGATGTTAGTATTGATGGCTGTCAAATAACAAAATATATTTAACAAAGGTCACTATGGTATAATAACAAGAGCATTGTGAAATTGGTGAAAATAATAATAATTAGCCACATTTCTGCAGCCTTCTAAGGCAAACTTGGGTAGAGAGGTTAAAACAGACATAGCTCAGTAACAACATGACATTTACCATTATAACACAGAAATAAAGTTTGTAGTTCTGTGTGCTTCACTCTTTGGATTTTGTTTTTGTGCAAGTATCTCATTTTGTGCTTTAGTCCATCTTGCGCATTCTGCTTCGATACTTCTCTGAACTTTTCCTCCATCAAATACTTGATCGGTTGTGTTGTGTAGTCATTTTGTGTGGGAGCAGGATAGGCAGTTTTTCAATGATTAGATTGAACAATATTTTTGATGTTATACTGTGTTTCTCTGTTTTATCCATTGTATAATTATTTTTCTCTGAAAAGGTTGAAAAGGACTGTATGTATATCCAAAAACGTTCGCTTTATTTTATTTTTGTATTATAATGTTAAATCTCGTATTGTTGCTGAGCTGTGTCTGTTTTAATGAAGTGATTTTCAAACTTATTTGGACTACGGCACACCAAAGAATTTGGGAATTTACTGCGACACATTCACTTTCTACGTCACTGTTTTTTTCATTAACTTTTTAATCGAAGCAGAAGAACTATAAAACAATTACTAACAAACTTTACTCAATGACAAGAGAAATTCCTAGTGGAATATCTTCGATTGTTACATGAAATATTTGTTGACTCATTGTTACGAAATAATTGTTATCAACAACATCAATAACGAATAACAATATTGAATATGAAACGTAAATATTCAATGTTGTTATTCGTTATTAGATTTGCTGATAACAATTATTTCGTAACAATAAGTCGACAAATATTTCTCGTAACAATCGATGATACTCCACTCAGGATTTCTATTATCATCCAGTAAAGTTCGCTAGTAATTGTTTAATTCCATTTTTTTTCACATAGACGTCCGGTGGGCCTGGAGCATGAAGAGTCGTAGCTGCGTAGGTTGCCATAGGTCAGTGGTCTCCAACCTTTTTAAGAAGCGACCCCAATTTAAATAAAAATGAAATCAGCATATACATGTGACCCCATTTTGTTTTCCGATACGACTAAAAATATTTCAAGTAATGCTGAAACTAAATAATACGAGCAAGTATGCATAGTTACAGAGAAATGTGGCTACATAAAAGTATTCCAAATGATTGTTTTAAGAAGTTTCAATTAACACATGAACTTGATTTCACGAACACAAAATTGTCAATTTGTTTCAACGTTTAATTTGCATTGTCAATGCGATGGTTGCGCCTGCATACTGTCCACGAGTTTTTGAAACCGCGGCTTGACTTTGCATAAGCTTAACCGCATGTCATGCTCTACTTCCAATCGATTACGATGTTTCGTTTTTAAAATACTCATTGCGCTGAATCCGGCTTCACACAACCATGTGGTTGAAAACGGGATAAGTAGTTGAATAACAAAATTTGACATAGTCGGGTACGTTGAGTGCATTGACACCCAAAAGTAAATATTTGCTGAGACCTTTGGATGTTTTGCTTTAAACGAGTTAAAAGAAATACGGTTTGCCGCATCAGCTGTCATTTCTGTAAATTCTTCAGCAACACGGAGGGGCAGTTCCTGCAAGTCTATGACAGAAAAAGGATCTATTATCCAGTCTTGTTCTTTGGACGGCGTCAGGATGTTGCCATAGTAGTGCTCAAACTTTTTGCTAAGCTGCTGAAGGTGTCCAAGTATGGTATTTTGCATAGACACATCTCTGTCGACAATGTATTGTTGAAGTTCTTGAAACATGTCAAACTCATTTCGCTTCACATAACTTTGCCACAGGATAAGTTTTTTGTAGAAAGCGGTAATTTTAGCAGTGTGATCAATAATCGTAAAGCCAGAACCTTGCATGGATTGGTTCAAACAGTTCAGCAAATCAAATATGTCGGCTAAGTAAGCCACGTTTGCAATGAACTTTTCCTGACCAAACTGTTTAGCCAAGGCCAAATGATCCTGTTTGTTTAGAAAAATAACAATTTCTTTTCGCAGTTCATAAACTCGCTTGAGTACTCGACCACGTGACAACCAACGCACTTCTGTATGCAATAGCAATCCTGTGTGATCAGCACCCATCTCATCACACAAACAGGAAAATAAACGCTGGTTGAGTGGCCTCGCTTTAATGTAATTTACACACTTTGTCACAGAATTCAAAGTATCATGCAGTTCCTCAGATAAATTTTTGGCGACGAGTGCTTGTCTGTGCAAAAAACAATGTGTCCATTTTGCTTTTGGTGCTTTGTCCTGAATTCTTTTTACCACTCCGGAATTTATGCCAGTACATGCTGCCGCACCATCGGTACATATTCCAGCACATTTTCCCCAGGATATAGAATTATCGTTAAAGAATTTATCAAGACTTTTGAATATATCTTCACCTCTAGTATGCAACTGCAGTGATTTGCAAAACAGAAGCTCTTCTAATACTTCTTCTCCGTTGATATATCGAATAAATACAGAAAGTTGAGGCAGGCCGGCAACATCGGTGGACTCATCTAATTGAATTGCATACCATGGAGAAGCATTTACTTGAATTACAATTTGATCAAGAACGTCATTGGACATATCTTCAATCCTACGTTTTACTGATGTAGCTGATAGTGAAATTGAATCCAATTTTTTGCTCTCTTTTTCTCCAATCATGATTTTCACAACTTTCTTCATTACTGGCATCAGCAATTTTTCTCCAATTGTATGGGCTTTCTTTTGCTTTGCAATCTGATAAGAGGCGACATACGAAGAATAAACAGCAGCTTTATTTACTGCAGTAAATGCTTTCATCACACTTGCTTGTGATGCAAGAGATTGCAATTTACGTTCAAAAAACTCAGATGGTTTATCCACGCAGCCTGGATGATTTTTTTCTAAATGACGTTTAAGTTTATTTTTTTTCATCGATTCTTCTGCTAGAACTTTTAGACAGATTACACACTTTGGTTTGCCATTAAATTCAGTGAAACCAAGTTTTAAAAAAGCCTCGTCATATGATCTTTTTCTGGAATTTTTTGCTGCCATTTTTGTATAATATTTAGCTATACTTACTAGCTAGAAATTACCATTACTAGCTGCAAAGCAAACCGTAAACAGCCGGTGAAATGTCTGCACACTATACCTGCATAAATAACTATTCGCTCGTTTTGGAGTCACCTTGAATAATAAAAAGCTAGTCAAAGCTAGCATCGTGAATGCTTTTGCTCTGTTCTACTAAACAAAACTTTTACCTTACAAAGGTGAAGTGTTGCGCCTCCTTGTCGCAACTATTCGGCTTTTGATTATTGCACCACAATGGTTTATTTGTGACACGAGGTAGCAAGCTGTACTCCAAAACACAGGCAAAGGTTGCGAACTAGAACAAAAAAGGATCAGCCTTTTTTTCGATAATAAATTGAAAGTGTAATAAATCGAATATGGTGAGTTATGGCGACCCCAGGAAAAGTTAAGGCGACCCCACTTGGGGTCGCGACCCACAGGTTGGAGACCACTGCCATAGGTCACAGACACGCAATCTTCATCTCCACTTCGACTGTCTGGTTCTCCACGTACCCACAAAGCATCAGCTACAAGTTCGCCATTGATCCATTTCCAAGTTCCCTCTTCGTCGATGTCAGTCATTCCAATCCATATGTCGATGCGTGGATGCTTCCAAGCGTCGTAAATGATCCTGGGAACACAGCGAACAAAATATAAGAGTAGTGAAGCAGATCGGAAATGAAACAATCAACCACTGCTTTCAGGGTTGCATGTCATTCAATTGTATTTTGTGATGTTAAACAATTACTGTAGATAAGTATTTTTTTTTAATATAAGATATTTCCATATATAACACTGAGTAGAAATATTATGAATTCAGAGAAAATCAGATTTAGTTTAAAAGGTCAAAGGTCAGTTCAAAACAAGATTTCAAAACCGTGCAAAGTCTTTTAATTATTCAATATACAAAAGTGAAACTGAACTTTGCTAATTAATTTGGTCATTAAAAAATCAAACCAGAAAATTTACAATCAAGTGAAAAAATTGTTGCCAGTCCGAAGCCAAACCAATGTGGATCCAGAAGATGATGCGTTCTATAACTCAGCGAAAAAGTATTTATTGCTACTGCAGATTCTTCTATGCATCAATAAAGTAGAAGAACTAATTTCGAGGTGAAGACTCGGAAACAAATTTAGTCTAAAAAACTACAAATACGTTTTACTCAATTCATTTCTACCACATGGACTTTCGATATGTTGCAGTTTCATCATGCATGTCAATCAAACTCAACTCTTAGTCTTATTGACTTTACAAAACAGGTTTGCCAGTAATTTTTGACATCATAACCTAATTCAATATTATTCAGCAATTTTCACCAGTAAATAGTTGTAGACATTTTTACACTTCACAATCTCAATTGATTGCTTCCCAACGGTTGGTAGCGTTTCTATTCTTTCAGTTTACTTTTCGGTTTGTGCATAAAGATTGTTTAACATAAAACCTAAGTAGAGAAGAATTTTCCTTTTTGCTGTATGTACTATGCTAGGCTTATTCCTGATTAACTATTTAGGAACACGAGTAGCGTTCTGGTCAAGCTGAACTTAAACAGTAGTTGAAGCCAGAAAGTCCATTTGTATTGTTGCCACGTGTTGAAACTGCCAAAGCGAGGAACGTCACGGCCTTCACTCAGAAGCAAGACGGACTATATAGAATTTATAGATGGACTATATAAAATGGAAGCATCTGCAGATAAATTTCAATTGAAGACAATGGCATTATGACGTCACTATCTGGCCCCAGTTTTAACAATCCCATTGTGCGTTGTAATGGCCTTTATATAGTCCGTCTTGCTCAGAAGTTAAAAGTGATCGAAACAGCAGAAAAAGTTTACAAAAAGAAAAAGTTTACGCAGGCTAGCTCATTTATATGAGTTAAGCGATTATGATGTTCAGAATGGCTAAAGTAAAATTTACTAAATATGGCCAATGATGCCAGAACCACAAGGTAGATAAATTAAAACTTGAAGGTAAAAAGTGATATACGTAAGGGGACTAGACTGAAGAATATGATACCAATATGAATACGGAATTTCAGAATGCGATTTTCCAATTCCTTGTAGGCTGCTTCGGTTTAGTTTCTTCTGATCTATTTCTGCACCAGTCCTTGTATGCGACTTTTTTCTCCCCAATCACTTTCCTCGCCTCACCTCTTCTCCTCTTCATTCCACCACCATGTATCTCCTCGATCCATCCTGCCTTTTGTTTTCCCACAAACTTCATCGCAAGCTTGCAGAACTCCATTATTGAAGGATCCCTTTAGATCAGTCACATCGTAGTAAACACGACTTACAACTCTCTTTTTAAACCTTTCTTTTGTGTCAGCATCTTCTAACTTAAAAACTTTTCTTTTGATCACTTTTTTTATTAACAGTTTTCTTCAGACCTTTCATGTCCAAGTCGATAACCACCAATCTATGTTGATGTTCGCATGGTATCGCTTTTATATCTTTCAGCAGTTTTCTGTTTTTCTTGTATACCAACCAGTGGCGTATATTCAGGGTGTTCAAGGTTCAAACACCCCAAGAAATCTAGAAAAAAAGAAAATTTTCATCGGTTGTCGATGTTCTTTACTTTCATGATATTCTAACATCTTGCTGCATGCTGATTGCTTTCTTTTCAATTGCTAAACTCGTCCCCTTCTAATTTTAATACTCCAACGTTTGAGGTCATTGCCTTTATTTTTTTTCGGTCATTACCTTTAAGCTGGGTGTGCACTGGCAGCTTGGCGAGTGCTATTTAAAATAAACAATTAAGAAAAATGACGTCACAAGGCAGCGAAAACAGCAATGGTTTTAGTTCAGCCAGGCTGTTCACTCGCTGATCTGAACACCTTGACGCGTCATTGGGGGAATCCCAGGCAATAACAAGTTTTAGCTTGTTGGATTAGAGCAGCGTTTCTCAAAGGGGGCGGATTTCGAGCGCCAGGGGGGCGAAAAAATCAAAGGGGGCAATCGAGGGGCGGAAACACTCGAAGGGGGCGATTTTATCAAACCACCAATAACAGCCCAACGCGCAAACTATTCACTGCAAATAGATGAATCTACCTTGACTGACAATGTATGGCTGCTTGGATATGTGCGTTTTGTTCATAATATGAGAACAAGAAGAAAAGATTTTTGCGCTCAGTCTTCCTACAGATATTCGGGTAACAAGCATCTTTAATGCAATAAAAAACTTCTACGAAGAGAAGGGAATTCCACTGAAGAATATTCTACAATGCACAACTGATGGTGCTCCGGTAATGGTTGGAAAGCATCGAGGGTTTTTTGCACTGATGAAAAGAGCAATTCCTGGACTTATTGCAATAAATTGTGTAATTCACCGTCAGCATTTGGTTGCTCGTAATCTCAGTCCTGAACTGCATGAATCACTGAATATTGTGATAAAATACGTCAACAAGATAAAAGCGCATGCTCTCAACGACAGATTATTTCGTTCACTTTGTTGCCAAAATGATGAACAATTTGAACGTCTTTTATTGCATACCGCGGTAAGATGGCTTTCATAAGCTGCCTGTTTGGGCCGCTTTTATGCCCTTTCTTTTCAGTAATCGAATTCCTATCAAGCACTGACACGACATTAGCTGAAGATATGATACCCTTAAAGAATGACATGGCATATTAGGCGGACATTTGCAATGCCATAAACGAAGTAAACAAAAAGCTTCAGGCAGAAATGATAACTCTCATCAAGTGCAAAAGCGTGATTACCTTATGTTTTATTCAAACAAAATTTGGGTCGAAATGTCTTAACTCAGTTTCCCAATTTGAACGAGAATGTTATTAGAAAAGAACAACGGCAAAAATACTGCTCGTATTTAGACATGCTTCATCAAGACATGAAACTTCGCTTTGCAAGTTTCAGACCTGCATGTTCTAAACTGTACATCCATTTTCTACAGAACCCACAGACATAGAAGTGGAACTTCAAGAGCAGTTCATTGATATGCAAAGAGATGATGAGTCAAGAGTGAAATTCAGAAATAATCGATACGATTTGTTTTGGTGCCAGATTGCTGGCAAATATGAGCTTCTCTGGAAAGAAGCTAGAATGTGGATTTTGTTGTTTCCTACTTCATGTATGGTTAAAAAGAGGTTTTCGGCTGTGACATTGATGCTTTCTAAGCAAAGAAATCGCTTGCTAGTTTATAAACGGGGTGATCTTCAACTCTATCTTACGAAGATGCCGCCAAACATTTCAAAACTTTATAAAAGTTGCCCAGCTCATCCATTTCATTGAACATTATCATGTTACTGTCAATTTCGTTAATTAAATTCCCAAAACTAATTTGTCTATCACTTTGTTATCAATGTTTATTTTACTTAACAGAATTAAGGGGGCGAAATTTTATTTCAATAACGAAAAGGGGGTGAGGAACTAAAAAAGTTTGAGAAACACTGGATTAGAGTTTGAGGAGATTAGAGTTGAAAACAAGATAAGATAAAATGTTTTTTATGCACCAACTGCCAGTAAATTAGGACTAGCTTGTCGGAATCTGCAACAAAGCTTATGGCAACAGCTTTATTTTCTTGTTTATTATCGAGTTGCTTTGCTATTGTTTTTTGTTTTAACGTTCACCTGTTTGTTTTTAATTCGCTTGTAGCCTACATTTCTCAAGGTGTTGCGACCGTGCCTAATCCTTGCATGAAGTAAATCATTTCCATCTCGAGCACGCTTTAACTATCGCGTTTTTTTAGACTCCTGCTGTGTTATGGCAAGTAATATTGTTCGTTTTGATGGTCGGAAATAAAAACTGAACTGAAGTATGTGACTTTAGAAATGCAACTTAATGTTTGATATTATTAAGTCTTTCGTTCAATAGACGCTGTCAAATAAATATCTATTTTGTATTCTTCTCCATTCCGACAACATTATTATTGTCAGTTCTGTTCATGTTCAGAATTTGTGCTGAAAACGCTCTCAGAACGCACTAAATTCAATGTTAATTTTAAAAATTTTCTGGGGGGGCCCCCCAGACCCCCGCTGTTGCTTTGCCGTCACTGAACACCCTGTCAAAGTGGTCACGGTACGCCACTGATACCAACCCAAAGTCAAGTTCAGTTTTATTTCCACTTGCAGTGAAAGTCACCTCTTCTTTCCTCTTTCACCAGGTATTTGCAACACGCAGGTCCTTATCGTCGCAGAACTCAAGTACAGTAGTCGCCTTTCTCACAATTTCTTTCTCCCACGCCAAACCCTCCATCGACACCTTCAAACCCATCAATTTGTTTGCCAACGTGCCCATTAAAGTCCCCAAAACCCAGTACAATTTCCTGATCACTTCTTGCGCTCCATTCGTGGGCCATTTTTGTCATAAAATCTTTCTTTTCTGCATCGGATTTTCCACTTTCATCATCCATATTCTTCAAAGAAGCCTAGTCTTTAGCCCTTTGTGCTGCATAAGTATAAATTACGCTACGTGCTCGAACACCATCGCCATTATTATGTCACTTTGTCTAAAAACCTCTACAACATTTTTATATAACTCTTCCTTTACCAAAATCCAAACTCCTCCAATGCCCTGTAGTGCAGCCTACATATGTCACTACATATGTCACTACAGCGTTGACAAAGTGACATATTACTATGTCACTTTGTCAACGCACCTCTAGGCTACAATATCTGTATATAATATATCGTTATATCTGTAGTAATATCTGTATATACAGTACACCAAACTCTTTCTTTACCAAAATCCCAACTCCTCCAATGCCAATGTCACTACCCAACCACCACAGCTGGTATCTCCTTCCACCTCTTTGTTTCTCTTTCGGACTTCCTGTAAACATCAAACATCTACCTTCCTCATTCTCAGATCTTCACTCACTTCAGTCCCTGTAGTGTAGCCTACAACACAAACTTCCCACATTCAATCTTCCCAGTCGTACCCCTGAATTCTTAACAGCATTGTCAGAAGTTTTGAAGTTGGTAAATGATGAAACTAAGCAAGCCATGACTTGACACGTCACAAGTCAACAAAATGAGTTTGACAAGCGATGACTAAGCAAGTCCGACGTGAGCACGTAAATCTCATCTGCTGACTTGGCAGTAGCTGAAATGGAATTGCTGAGTTGAAGCACTTGCTGAGCGGTCCGACTAGCCGACTACCCTTGCACAAGCCTATGTCTTATAGCGCATGTTGCATGCAAGTGAATTTATTGAATTGTTTTCTTCGCTTCATATGGATCGCAAGGTCTGAAATAAAAGCTTATACTAAATGAATAGGCTAAATTAAATTGAATTTCATTGGCCATTAGGAGTCTTTTGTTGTGTGCAGAGTTGCCATACTGTCCTTATGTCTAAGATTTGTCCTTATTTTAATGGCCAATATCTTAGAAAATTATTTATCCTTAGCCTATTTCTAAGAAATGTTCTTGTTTTTGACTTGGGTCCTTATTTTGTATTATTTTTAACAATTACAAATCTTCTATCTTTTTTTGGGGATTATATCAATGAGTGGTATCAGTTTGATGAGCATCCAACATTACAATACACATCAACTGGACTCTGCTAAGCTGAGAGATCAAACAATTGAGTATGGGAATGTTAAAGGGTTAGCGAAACAAATTGATCCGCCAATGGAAATGAAGCATGACTTCTTCGATGAGGTCTCAGCTGTCATTGCTCTGCTCAAGAAGATTCCAGATGTTGTGTTCCGTAAGGATGAACCTGAGGACAAGTGGATGAAGATCTTTACTAGAGACGAAAATTTTCTGTTTCTCTACAAGTTGGTTAGCGTCATCGTCTCTCTTCCGGTCAGTAATGCGTTTGAGGAGCAGGTGTTCTCTCTTGCTTCGGCTCAGTGAACCAAGAAAAGAAGCAGACTTAGTGAAATGACAGTGAAATCTCCGCTACATGTAAAGGTAAGCCTAGACTTGAGCTGTCATGAAATGCAGAAAGTACTTTCTACGAACAAGGAGTTGCTGGAACAGATCGTTTCTGGCAAAAAAGTATCGCCTTTGATATATCATAGGCAGCTCGTATGAGTGCAAAGATTTGTTCAAAAACGTTTGTTTCGTTTCGTATGAAAATTTAAGTTTTAGGTTGTCCTTATTTTGAGGCCTATGTCGATGGCAACCCTGGTTATGTGGCATGGTCTTTGCCACAAGATTCTTACAGTTAAGGTAGGCACAAAGAATTGAATCTATCTAAAAGGAAGTAAAGAACTAAGTTTATTCAATAGGAATGTGAAGACTTATCGAGATATTGCGATTTGGAAACTTCCAAGCCACCATGATTTTACTATTCGACAAGACGGCAACAGAAAGCGTTTTAAAGCTTAAACTCTTGATGTTATTTGCTGGTCAGATAGTTGGCCTAATTATAAGTATTTGAAATTTTAAACGTCTTCCACTGTTGCAAGATGTTCTTCAATTTATTAGTCAGCCTGAATTTCGATTAAAAGTAGTTTGATTTTCGCAATTACAAACCAGGCCAAAGTTGGAAAACTTGAAATTATAACTTAGCCTACATTGCGGTCAAAACCAAGTAGGCTACGTCAATAAAATCGGTTCTTGTCAGTATAAAACCATAGGTACCGTACCAAAAATTAAAAAACTAACTCTATTGTGATATTATAATGGAATGACGTCAAGGAGAAATTTCCTCAGAGTGTGAACCGCTTCCAGGTTTCTGATTACGGTTCATTCACGGTTACGGTTTATTCAATTCATCTTACCACCGCCCAATAACAGCAGCTTTTACAAGTATGCCTACAGTATGCCATTGTATATGTTAGGCTATAGTGGGCAAGGGGCAAGGACATATCCCTAAATCTCATGTGGTACAAGTACAAAAGTTAAGAAACTCTGTTTTAGTCGGTTTAGTTACAAAAGTATTTTTATATTTTTAATGGATAAACTGATTTGTTTGTAATCTTCCAACTTTTGCAAGCAGTGCTTGTGGCCTCACCTTCTATTCTCCAAAGTTTTGACGCCGTAAACTGCCAAGTCCGCTCCAATTCCTTGGCAGGTTTGTCTACTTTCTGTATAATTTAGATAGTCACGGAATAGTTTGTACTGGTATCCATTGGCTAGTCCAATCCATCCGTTATCTAATTTTACAAATCCGTTTCGAATTGCTGAGAAAAGAATTTTATAATGTTTAGTTGAGATAAGTTATTTACGTTGGTTCAATCTTGCTTGTTGCTTAATTTTAGTAGAGCTGGGTCGTAACCACCAAGGGCTCGATGCGGTTCTACTACCTCACACCCAAAACAAGGAATAACAGCTTGAATGGTTTAGTCGTCGTCGTCGTTGTCGTCTGAGCTTCTAGGGCCGAGGGTCTATCCTTTTACCACCCCGGATTCACGATGTTCCCGGACTACACTGGAAGGCTACTAGAGAGCAGCCAGTCTTTAGTTTCTACGCGCAGACCTTCCACTCTGTTAGGTGGCTTGAAGATGGTACAGTCATTGATGATGTAGTCTGCGGTCTGTTCCGGCACCACATTCACAAGAGGTGGAAGAAGCCTTTCCCCATTGGTGCATGGTTGAGCGGAAAAGCCCGCCGCCCGTACGGAGACGGTTGAGGCACACCCATGCCTGTCTCTGTAGTGTCAGGCCGATGGGGCGTGTGTCGGCGTCGGGGATGAATGAATGGAGTCTGGTGGTGCTTGACCTCCATTCAGAATTCCATTTATGGTCCGCCCAAGTAGACGCAGAGATGTCTTGTTCATCAGCTTCGTTGATCAGAAGCCGAGCGGCTGGCGCGAATGGGTGTCTTGATTTCAGTCGGCGGGGGTGCCCGTTTGGGAAGGCAGAGATCTTGTGGTGGAGAAGATGGTTAGGCTCCAGTGTCCGTCGACCGAGGGACAGAGTGGCTTCTTTGCGACGAAGCTCAGCAGGTTGGATGCCAGCGAGAATGGGGAGATTGTCCAATGGTGTGGGACGCAGGCATCCGGTCACTGTGCGCAGGGCGCAGTTTATGGCAGTGTCGATGTTGTGGCAGCAGGGCCCGATTAACCATGAGGCACACGAGGCACAGGCCTCAGGCCCCCTGGTTTTGGGGGCCCCCAATTTTTTTTACATTAATACCGTAGGCGTCAATACTTTTATAGGTTTCAAGCAGTGCCGTGTCAAGGGGGGCCCGGATCCCAGGCCCACCATCTCAAGGGGCCCACAAATAATAGATTTTTGCATTTCAGAAAAGTAGTTTTTGAGTTGCTAAAGTTCACTGCATGTACTTGTCCATTAAGAAGATGATGTAGGCCCTTATTATACTAAAACATCTCAAATTTGGGGCCTATTTTACAAATTTGGGCCCTAACTACACTGAAACATCTCTAAAAACACCATTGCTATCTAAAAACAAAATGCGATAAAGTTAGTAACATGTTCTGCAGAAATGTATTGGATGCAATTGAATATATGAATTCAAAAAGGGCCCAATTGCCACAAAGTGTTTTTGGCACAACTGTTTTAATTATTTTGGTCATTTACTTTTGTGGTGAAACTTCGATAATGATTACATGCTTAAACATACTGGTGGTAAGAAGCATCATACCTAAAAAGTTCACTCATTGAGGATTCTGTGGAGAAACTATAGAGAAGTTGAAGTGCAATTGCTGTAGTTGGGCCCATTTCAAAATCAATGGAAAAATTTATAGAGTATTTTTTATGTGTTTACCAATATGTTTGAAAAATCTGGCTGTTTTTTTTTAAGTATCATTTAGAAGACATTGAAAGAAATTGGAAAGCACAAATAGTGAAATAAAAAAAACAACAACTGGAGGGCCCCTTTGAATTCACATATTCAGATTCTTTTCATCAATAAAAGTGCTTTGTTTTAAAAAATTGTAAGCTGTAAGCAAAATAGCATTTCAGATAGTTTAATTATCATTTCAATTTTAACATTTACAATACCATAATTATAAATATCCTTGACTAGTGATGTTGCGAGCAGGAAAAACCTGTCCTGTACTTTTAGCAGAAACGTTCTTCTGTATTTACTTTTTCTGAATATATGCACATGAAATTGCTCAATTATTTTCAAATACCTTATAAGCCTGGCATATCACATGTTGTACGGTACAAAACAAAAATCATTTTTAACACAAGGGACCTGTTTATTCTTGCCACTAACTTAGGCTACCATACCCTAAAAACTTTAATTAACTTGAATACCTACATAAAATTATGAAAGCTTTGCCTTGGAATGAAATAATGTTGAATAAAAATAATTGAACACCTGATCCTCAAAACGCTTTACACTGCTTTTGTTTACAAGTTACTGTACAATCACAATGTTTTCACCTTGGTTGACAGAACAAGTAATGTTGCCAGATAAAACATAAAAATAGTGAAAAACAATAATGTTATCAGATGACCAAATCTGAATGGAAATTAATAATTTCTACAGATTTGGTTTTATCCCCAGATTTTATCTGCGCGGTACCGGGCGGCAAAGCAGGGCAAAGTTAAAACAGTCAAAATTTTGTGTGGTACGATGGTATGACCGCGTCGTGACCGATAATGTTCCATTGCCAGTATTGGAGCTGGTATATAAGTCCCCCCCCACCCCCCTTGGCAACTCATGACAAAGACAGGACTCAACCAAACATATAGGGTGAAATTACTTTACCTTTGCTTTACTGTTCACACACTTCCATCCACATGTTTTGGTCAATTCCTTTTTATCATGAGTTGCCAAGGGTGGGGGGACTTGTGTACTAGCTCCCCAGTATTTTTTTTTTTTATTAGAAATTGGTAACACTTTTGGCTTTCATTCCTAGCAAAGGTGTAGCTTAGAAATGATAGACCTGTGTTTGCGGTTACTTACACTTGTGTTGTTTTCTAAACTGGTGAGAAAGTTTATTGAAATGAACCACATTTCCATGTCGATGCAGTGAAAATATACACAATATTATAGGTCTGCTTGACGATAGAGGGCCCAAAATTATTCTGGCCCCGGGGCCCACAAAAGGTTTAACACACCACTGGTTTCAAGGAACCATTAATAAACTCTGCTAGTTCAAATTCAAATGTAGCCTATATTTTGCTAGTGTTTCCTGTATGAAATTAAAATGAGCTCAATTGCCAATCTGTTAGAGAGATTTTTCATCCAATAATTTTTGTAATAAGTATAAAAGTGTTCATACTGTTAGAAAGTTGTAGGTAAATTGGCTAAATTAGTATGTATGAAGTTATAGTTTTGCTTGAACTATATTTTAGCCCATATTTCATCATTCGCAGAGACTACATGGCATTGCTTTGAAAGCGATTGCCAACAGGGGCCCCTAAACTTAGCTGTGCCTCGGGCCCCCATGAGCCTTAATCAGGCCCTGTGTGGCAGTGAGCACTGCGGCACCAGACAGGTGCACAGTACTCTGCAGAAGAGTATACAATGGCTAAGGCTGCTATTCGCAGAGTGTCAGCCCTCGCCTCTCAGCTAGAGACTGCCAGGCGCTTCAGTAGTGCAGCGCGGGATGTGAGTTTCTTGCGCAGTGACACCAAATGGTGGCGGTATGTGAGCAATCTGTCCAGTGTCACCCCAAGATACCTTGGCTCGGGCAGAAGGACAGATGTTTTCCGTTGTTGTGGACATGTAGCTCACGATCAGCTTTCCGATTGTGTAGGTGGAAAGCTGCCGCCACAGTTTTGGTTTCGCTGAGTTTCAGTCGTCAGTTCTGGAGGTAAGCTGAGATGGTTTTCATGTCCTGGCTCAAGGTGTCTTCTAGATTTTCACACGACTTTGTGGAGTGGAGAATTGCCAGATCGTCCGCATAAGCGTGTTTTGCGGAGACCGTGGTTGACAGGTCGTGGGTGTAGACTGTAGATGTTGAATGGTTTAGTGATATTGTCCGATTGAAATCATACGATAAGCGAAATTTTAACTTTTATTTATTGGCAGCTTTGAGAATAAAATATTTTCTTGGTAGTAGGAGAGCTCGGACTGCAGCCTGCACTTAACCGTCATATAAATCCAAACTAGGAAATGGCACAATGAGGTCACGCCATTGAAAATAAAGGTAAAATAACATAAAAACAACACAACACAAATCCCAGAAGAGGCAATCGAACCGATGGTGCAATATTTAATATTTGCTCAAAAGTTGTTAAAAATCATTTGACTGTTTACAGCCTTTACTGCTATTCAACACGTTTCGGTGCAGTTTATTTTGGTTTTGTTGGCGAAAAACAATATTGTGCTTTGTGTTTCAAACCATTCTTTTGCAGCCTATACTCCATTGATCACTAACGCGCGTGCCCTGGCTTAAATAGCGGTCCTGCTGACCCAATACATAGTATTATTGCAATATTGTGATCATTCTCCGTATGAACCAAATTTCAGCACTGTTGATCTTCTTTTTTATCTGCGGGCATATAGTCCAGGATTCACAGCCAGCAGAACTGACTAATCGTACACTTGCAAAATTCTTATTCTAGTCTTCTGAGATATTGAGTTAGATTTCGATTTATTGAGTTGAGATTATGGTCATTTTGTTGAAAGCTTGTTTGGATTGTGCAATTCTTGATTTGACAACACCCATTCGAAATAACTATGGAGACAAGATAGTTGAAACTATTTACTTGTGAGACCGGTGTATTCTGTATCGTGATTGTGCATACAGGAATTATTTCCTTTGCTGAAATATTCTTCCATGTGGTTTTTGTTCCGGTCAAGTTGCCTAAGGTTCTCATTTTGCTGAATCATTATGTCGAGTTATATAATATCAAATATTAGACTGGCTGAAGAAGTAGGCTTAATAACATATATAAAGTCGAGTCTATTTGTGTTTACCTGTAAAATGGGACATCAATCTTCCTTCTAGAGCAGCTATCTTGTCTGAAAAATAAATAAAACTGTTGCCATTTTTGACACATAAAATAAATGGAGTAATGCCAAAAAATTATCGAAGTTAAAATTAAAATATATTAAATTTTAAATTTAATAAAAATTGAAATACACAGTTACATATACCTGAATTGTTTGTGAGTTGTTCATTCAAAGACGTCATTTCATCTGAAACAGTGAATCAACAATACGAATTCAATAACACTGGTCAACACAAATTTTTTGGCAGACAAAGTTAGAGTGTTTTTGGAGGTTTTGAAGGGCGCTGATTCCGAATATGGCCTTAGTTTTCTCGAATTGGCTCTAGTTTTGGAGATATTGCATAAGGTCATTTTGACCAAAATCCCATATTTGAGCCTTATGCGCTAGATCGAAAAAATAGTTTAACCATAATAGATATTTCAGAAATGCAATTTAATGGTCAATTGTGAGCAGTAAAGACAGTTTTAAGTTTAAATACAGCAACATCATGAACTTTTTAGGGATATTAGATTTGTCATACTTCAAAACTTGATGTTACCGATGTCATATACACAAAATACACAAATATGTACAGAAGTGCATGTGCATAAAACACTAAAAAATGTTGCATTAAATCAGTCAATCAACCTTGTATCATAAAATTTAGATAAAAGGAACCACATTATCTTTTTCATTGTAAATTGAAAACAATGGTATGAAATACAATAAGATTAAAACTATTAACTAATTTGCGCCGAAAAAATGTCTCATGTAAGATTTTCGCTTGTGAGAAACTTTTGGGCAGTTTTTCAACAGGTTCCAGCAATAGTCTGCCATTATGTGCTCATTCCATCTGCCCTGATATCTTTCTTCCATTGTCTTGATGTCTTGGTGGAACCTTCCCCTTACTCCTCACTGTAATCACCAAGATTGTCAGGAAATCTGTCAAGGTGGCTGAATAGGAAGTGAACATTAATGCTCATGTTAGCTCCATGTTTTCCAAATGCAGATAACATCTTCCGAACTCATTCTCTGTAATTAGGTGCTTTGTGATTCCCCAAGAAGTTTTGTACTACATCCTTGAAGGAGTTCCATGCAGTGAGTTCATTGCTGTTCATGTGACTGGTGAAATCCGAATATTTCATCAACGTTCGAATCTGAGGTCCATCAAAGACACCAGCTTTAAGCTTTTCATCGGAGAGTTCAGGAAATTGACTGCAAATGTATTTGAAGCAATTCCCCTCCTTGTTTAATGCTTTGACGAACTGCTTCATTAACCATAATTTGATGTGCAGAGGAGGAAATACAATTCTATCCCTGGAAACTAAAGGTTCATTGATTACATTGGCTGTCACAAATTGAACACTGATGCCTTCTGGCCAGTTTTTCTTGCGCCAGTGCTGGGTTCTCGCCCTGCTGTCCCACAAACACCGGAAGCAAGGATACTTGGTATATCCACTTAGTTGACCAACTAGAAAATTGACCATTTTTATGTCAACACAGATGAGCCACTTACGGGTATTGTAGTCAAGCTTTTTAAGGACAAGTTTGATGGCATCATACTCCTCTTTCATCTTGGTAGAATGTCCAATTGGTACAGGAGCAAAATGTAGGACTTTACAGTAATTTCTAAATTAGCTTTCGTTACTAATTATTATGTTATATCAAACAAATTGATAAGATTTACGTCCTTTTTGGTGAGACGTTTAGGGGTAAATACACTAATTTGGCTAATCTAGGGGTAATAGGTATCTTCTAACCTAGAGTCAATCTGGCAAAACCAATGTCATATTCGTAATCAGCGACCTTGAAAACCCCAGAAAACACTCTTAGATGTCCTGCCAAAAAGTTTTTTTCTTATTTTGTTGACCAGTGTAATCATCACAATTATATTAACAACAGCAGATGAAAGTGTAGGCCTACATCAGCGATTACATAGAAAAGTTTGGGTGGTTTCTTTTGAATGGATGGCTAACCAAGTAGCTACTTTACCACTGTCAGAGTGCTTGAGCTAAGAACGGTTATTGAAAGTTAATACGCACACTGCAAGTTAATACATAGACAGCAATAGTGCTTTTTCACACAACGTTTTAAATTGTTTAAAAAAAAGTTAAAATAAACAATTTCTATTTTCTCGATTGGTTGGTAAGTTGTTCATACAGCGAAGATATTTCCTCTGAAACAATAACAACACGACATTAGTAAACATCACATTTATATCAACAATAACAAAATGACAGTGTGCATTAGCAGTTACCTATATCTACAACCACAGTACCACTGCCGAAGTGTTCGAGTTGCAAACGGTGACAAAGAGTCAGCATACCCGATAAAATGTAGCAATGCAACAAAGTTTTGCAATTTATTTTTTTAAATTCAATATTAAGAATTAAGGAATGTGGGGATTTGAAAATTGATTGTCGGTGTTTTAATATTTTACATTACACATTTGAAGATAAAAAATGTGACAACAATGCTTTTGTGAAATTCGTTTTTATTTTTGTTTTAACATTGAGACATTTCATATGAAAGTTGTTTTGCAATGAAAGCGTTTTTTTTTCAAATTACAAAATTGTGAACAAATTTAATCTTTAAATTAATCATCAACCAATCAACCCACTTCCACTATTTTTGTTTTCACCTTTAAATTTTGATTCCAGTCTTCTTTCCTGGTCCACCAACTTATTTGGAACGTAAAGGCAATTGCTAACATTTGGGAATTGAAACGAACGGCCCATACTTGTCACTCCTTTTATCTGTTGCTCATCACATAAACAATTTCTATCATCTAGCAAACAACTCGTTTAACCCTTTGACCGCCAGCACTCATATTTGAGTGCAAGTCTAAAAACCACAACATCTTGCAAACGGTGGCATCGTTGATGCTCGTTGACCTTTTAAATCAAAGATAAAGCAATGGAGAAGTGAAATATATATTAAAAAAATATGGTTTGTGTTTAGACTTTTTGAGACTTTTACTGCCAAACTTGGACAAAAATTTTTGCTTGGATTTTTCGCGCTCGCTTCAAACGAGAGAGCGTTACCGTCGCGCTAGAAACTGTTTTTTCAGTGTTGCCGATAATATTTCAAACATTTTATTAAATTTCAACACCAAAAGAGCTGAAAATTACCTTTTATTTGGGGTTGAAGTGAGAAAAGTATGAAAAAAAATGCAGATAACTTTGCGAGGTCAAAAATTAATTAATATAACTGTATAAAATAATCTTTTTACATTTTTGAAAAGAGAAAGAATTGTTCTTCGACATTGATGTGAAGGTTATTGAGGGGGGAGTCATACATGAGGTATTTAAGGCCAACAAACTCGTGATCACTCATGCGTGACGGTAGGGTAAATTTTTGGTGGCGGTCAAAGGGTTAACAATAATAATAATAAAAATAATAACAAAATATTACCTATCACACTGACGTAATAACATGCAACTCAGCCAGCAAATTAGTAAACAATAATAATTCAAATAAACACAAAAGCAACAATTTACCTTTGACGATCTGCTCGATAATTTGCTTTATATCTTCTTTCTTGCACCCATTCAAAGAATTCTGTCCACCTTGCTGGATGTTTGAGTGCACGTACACGGTCTCAGAACACTTGCTGCTTGGTGGTGGTTCCTTTTCAGGATGAAATGTTCTGCATAAAGTTGTCAGCTCTTGGTCGCTTGCTGGAATTGAAATGCAAAGAGCTAAAACTGCGCATTCCACAAACTTGTTCATTTGATCGCAGAAATATTCAACAACGTTAGATTTGCAATTATGACTTGTACCTTGAGACAACAAATTGATCTATTTGATCGATTGTGGAAAAAATATATCCGCGTTTTGATCCATATATGAACTTAAAATTGCTTCATTTACGTCACATCCGTTAAAACGCTATGAAGGTTATTTTGCTTGTTTTGATGATAATCACGATTGTCATCAGAAGCACTTAGGCCTACTGTTGATGTCATGTTTCAGAAGATTGATTCAATGCATGTGCGGTAATCGTAGTGAGATTTTAGTCTGCTTTCATTCTATTGCAAATTGTTGGCAATAACAACCCATTCTCATTCAATGTTATTTAACTATATTGGACACTTATTAAACACCAATTTCAATTCCTCTTGGTTTCGTTTTATTTTGAAAGCAAATCTATTCTGCTTTGATTTGTCAATTATTCGTTCATAGAATCACAACAACAACCAACTTTCGAAATGTTTTACTGCAACAAAAGCTTCTTTGACTGCACTTTATTTTGTTTAGAATTGATTGATTGTATCTTTATCCTCGGACTGGGAAAGCTTCTTGCAGAGCTTAATCCTAGCAGTTTCGCATACTTCAATCATTTTACTTGTAGAGGCTTTGAATCACTGACGCAGGGTCGGTTACCGAGATAGACAGAATGAAGTTTTCCGATTGTTAAAGTGTTGTTGCCGGGGAATTATTCCATCCATTAGATGCCACTGAATGGAAAGCGTGACGTGCGTTGCTCAAGCGCACACCCCGAGAGTCGAACTAGCGCCGCTCGATCTCGAAGCTTCTTTGTTCCAAAAGTCACATGCTAACTAACTAAGCTATTGTGGCGGACTAAATTGAATCTACCTAAATTGTATTGAATCTAAGTAGTAGCAGATCTACAAAAAATCGATTTTGATTAGTGTTTGGCCCAATACACACTGCACTTTTGTTCCGTTTTATTATTTCGCCAAAATCATTTAATCAGAAACTAAATTTCTGTAGAAGTTAGAGTTAGCCTACAGAACCTTCAAGATCAAGCTAGTAAATGGAATAATTCCCAGGCAACAACAATTCAACAATCGGAAAACTTCACTCTGTCAATTTCGGCAACCGGTCCTGCGTCAAAAGCCCCCACAGGCCACAAGTATGCGATGCTACCCGGAATAACCTATCAAACCTTTGTCAGTCCGAGGATAAAGATTTAAAATAAAAACCAAAAAATCTCTTGGTTGGAACTGTTTCAAACCATTTCCTTTATAAACACAGAAGGATTTCACTAATTTGGCATCGTGTTGGGTACCAAGGAAAATTAAAAAATCTGTCCGAGTGTCCCCCCGCCTTTCTCTACAGTACGCATGATTTAGTACGCATGAACCATGTGGGGTAGTTGTTCGCATTAAAATTAAAACGTAAATGATTGACTTCATTATTAAAACTATCGACATTAGAGCAAATATCTTGTGCTCGCTTGAGCAGGCACTTTAGTTTTTCAATGAAGTGCTCAGGGAGTTTTGGATTCACGTTTCACGCACTCTCAAGCGGACGAACGTGAGTTGAAAACTATGTATCGGTTCCCTTTATTGGTAAAGCATCGAAACGTTTCGTCAGCAATATGTCAATTTTTAATAAAATGAAGTTCAATGTGGATGTATATAAAACATTTGAAGTGGCCAGTGGGTTATTATTTTTAGATTAAATCGAAATCTAAGACTCCCTCAGGACTGCTTGTGTTCATATGTCTTGTACAAGTTCACTTGTTCGCATGACGCGCAGTTCAATAAGTGCAGTATAAAGCAGTTCTTCGTGCATGCAATTGACCGTAATACCAACTGTTTGTAAACAATTGTTTGTAAAACAGTTAGACTACAGTTTAAAAAAAACAAAAGTTACAATCGTGCTTAAGACGTGTTGTAGAGTGTAGACGAGCAGACAGAGTGTGGAGTCCCTGATTCAGAATGGCATTACAGTTTGTGAGCAGCGAAAAAGGAAAGCCAAAACTTTTGTATAGTGGCCAGCTTTATTAAAAAGATTATAGTGCACGTAACGCACAAGGGCAAGAAACTACTTATTGGACATGTGAGCACTTTCAAAAGAAATGTCCAGCACAAGCAACAACTGCTATGGCAGCCATTGTACAATCCAGAGGTGGACACTTGGGTTAGGCGCTCAGATCGTCGTCAAGGGCGCCGTCCTCCAATGTTTGCAATTCAAATGTGGAACTGCTATGATGGCGTCCTCAATGGCCTTCCCAAAACTAATAACAGCATTGAAGGATGGTACAGAAGGTTTATGTTCCAGGTATCTGCAAATCATCCAGATATTTGGAAGTTCATATCTGCAATCAAGCGAGAGCAAAACCTAAATGAGGTTCGTATTGAACAGTATGTCAGTGGCCAGGCAGGACCCCTCCAAAGAAGAAGTACAAGGACAGTGCAGAAAGACTAACTAGAGTCGTCCAAACTTGGTGTCAAGACTTTCAAGATGATGAAATTTGTGATTACTTGCGTGGAATTGCACACAATACTTCATACTAAACTTGGTTGGTGGACCATTTGTACGAAGTTACTTAAAGTAGTGTTGGTAGTGTAAGCTAAGAATTGCTATACACAGACAATTGTTGTATTCGAAAAAAATAACAAAAAATGCGCTTTTTCATTGTGCTTATTTTTTTATGTCATCGTAACTTGGTTATTGTGGAAAATTTGCATTATGCACCTTCATCGGAACTTTCAAGACAAACCTTACTGGTGCGAAAAATTTTTCACAAACAATTGACCTATCTCCTGTTTACGAACAATTCACCTATCCTATACGAACAATTGATGTATACGTAGAATTGCTTTACGAAGAACTGTTTTACAAACATTTAATTTTACGAACAACTGTTTGCGAACAATTGTTTTACGAACAATTTACCTATAACCATATGATGCGTTTTTGCCTCGCGGAATTAACCACCATGTGATGTGCCTTTCTCCTCTGCTTTGCCGTTCGTTCTTTTGCATTTTATTATTCAATTCATTTAGACCAGGAGCCAGGTCGATTTATTTGACTGTCTGGGTCAGTAAGGTTTGACAAATGTTTCTAGTGTGAAATTTTGCGTAGATTTCGAAAATAAACTTCTTACTTTGCACTAGCTTGACCGTTTTTGTCATATTAAGCATTTTCCGAGATGAAAACCTATCTGGCAATATCGCTACAGTATATCCGTCTGTTATGTGACTGAATGTTTATCAAGATGGTATACTTCACAGGAAACAGTAAGAGGCAATAAAAGATGATTTTAATGAAAAGTAAATTCTAAATTAAAGATATAGGAACAACATGACTTGATAGTATGATCAAAATGAGCACTTTTTGTCTGATTATACGCAATATGGTAACATGCAAAATGTTTCACTCACCAGATAAAATAATTTGTCATTTCCATATTCAGGTATCTAGTACTGTAGCCTACATTCAGTAACTATGAAAGGTAAATAGAAAGTTTAGATTTTATATCTTAGATAAAACATATGAACATGGACATGTTAATGTTAGCAAAGTTCCAAGAGCTGAAGCAAATCTATCACAGACCCTTGTATGCACCGTAGCCTCCTATATGACAGTTACCTACAAAAGACAGCTTTAAACGAAAACCGATTTAAGTTTACAAGCGATAGGCTACATTTCAAAAGTTCGAAGGAATAACACAGTATATTCATACAGAAGGTATTTCGTTGGTGTTGTAGGCTACTTTAGAATTGCAACTTATGCCAAAGCTGAACAGAAGCTAAATCAGGGACATACATTTGGATTCAGACCTATATCTCCATTGAACAATTAATTTTCTTATCTAAGTCATCAGTTTCCTCAGCTTCTCTTTCACTATCACTTTCTTCATCTGAAACTTCTTCAATTTGATCGCTGAGACAATCAGGAACCATAGGACTGTGAACCAATTCAGCATGTAGGCTACATTCCCTTTTTCTTACTCCATCCTTTACCACGTTCAAGCTGATGAATGTCGCTTTCATCTGCTGACTTCCACATGTTGGCAATGAAGTTTGCACAAAGGGCATGTTGATTGATGGTTGCTTTGCATTGAGGAAGCATAGATGGCTCCATTCCTTTGATATTTTGCAAAGGAGTGTTAGGGTCTTTGGATTGGTAGCCTACTTCATATTGAAGAGGCTTAAGCGAGCAATGTTAACGTCTTTAACCTTGTTTTGTTCATACAAAACTCACACAAACTCTTCTAACACAAGGTAGGAGTCTTCATCCATTGTTAAAGAGCCAAGTTCTCCAAACGTTTTTTTGAACCGTGGAGAATTATTTACAATATTCAATGGACGTACTTTCCCTTTGCCCTTAAATGAGAGAGAGAGAGTAGTCGCAGCCAGTGAACGTATGCAAACCTGGTAATGCTTCACAAAGTTCTTTTCCAAAAGTGTCTGCCAGCAATGTTACGTCAATGTACCTGCGACTGTTGTTGTTTGAAGAAGTGCAAAAGTGCATAAGTGTAGACTTTGCAGTAGAACTCATTGAACCATCGACATTTCCAAGGCACAAAGGGACAGGAGTTAAGGGATACTTGAAGACAATTGTTAACTCAATATGAGTTCTCACAGCAAGAAAAAGTAGTCGCCCAAACAGGTCTCTTGTACCTTTCACTTCTATTATTTTCTTCTTTTCTTGTTCACCACATTTGCTTTTACAGCATTATAAGAGTTTTTGACTACTTTCCTGTGGATTGGTGACTCAAACCTAGAGGTGGATACCAAGCAATCTGTCTTGAACTCAGAGTAGGCTAATTCTTCTAGGCAATCCTTTGCACTTGCAGAAGCTCACTTGTGACTTCCTCAGATGCAGATTTTCCACTTCCAAAGGATACAATACATCATTCTCAACAGGATCTGCAAATGGATTCATAGTTGTGTCCACAACACTGAGGATTTTTTTCCAAATCTGATGAATCTCTCTTGAGTCTGGACTCTTGATGGTTTCAGCTCATGAGCAGGTTCTTCAAGTTGAGCTAATCCTGCTTTCATCATCAAGCTTTCAACAACAGCATTTCTTGTTGCTCTAAGAATATTAAACCTCTTACGTGCACCAAAATTCTGTGTCATCGATGATATCCCTGTCAATCTTGATGCAGCATCGGCATTTACGGTCTGTTCCAGCGTGAGATCAACATCACATCGACTGAATGCTTTTGATGTTCGTCTGATGCTGAAAGACTCATTTTACAACTGATTTTTCAAACCAGGGTGAATGTTCTCAATGTTTAGCAGCTTCATTACATGCAGGGTCATCCATCTGGCATAGTTGTGGTGACCAGTTGCAAAGAACAGGGAATCATCTTGTTCGGAGAACAAGTGAACAAATCTAAGTTACTGATCCTCAGAGCTCTTGTAAACATTTGGTAGTGCTCCACCAACTTACAATACTGCATTCAAAACTGAGCTGTAGCTCCATGTTTGCCATTCAGAGTATCATCTGTGAATTTTTCATAAGCTGAGAGAAAGTTTATGTACTTTTCATGACTCTTAGTTTCGTTCATCAGGTCAGGTGAAGGGTTGTTGAGAAGTAGCTGAAAAAGTTTCATCACTGGAACAATGGATATGTCAGCTTGAAGAAGGAACATTTCCAGATACTTTATTCTGAAAGCGACTGCAAGGAGGGGATTAAGTCTCTTTGCTCGATTGTAAAATGTTTCTTTCAAAAGACCATTGAGTGAGCCTAATGCAAGTAGCCTACGGCACTCCGCTTTCCACTAGAATGTGGTCACCATCCGAACCAGAAAGGATGTGTGCTAACTGGATATGGAAGGCTCCGTAGCATACAAATAGTCTGTCAAACATTGGTGATTTATAGGACTGGATCTGTAATGCAGGCTTTATAATTGCTAAGCCATAGGTCACAGGTATGTGTGAATCATGGCATGCATCAGCAACTCGAATAGCAGTATTCATTGCGTGCTGCACAACATCAAGACTTGTTGGTGGATTTCCAACTGACTCCATGTATGTCAGTGTTTGACTTGGAAAGTCATCTTTAGTAACCAGAGAATGCCACCCATACCACATTGGAGTTTTGTCAACAAAGCTACAAGATATCATCCACGTATTGTCTCTTCGTTCAAACTTCTTAAGTCAAGATGGCACCACAGCCTCGAGAATGTGAAACTTAAACTGGTTGACTTTAGAGCTGGCTCCAATGTATAGTGGAATATTACAATCTTGAACGTTTAGAGTTCTACGCTTCAGACAAGCTTTGGCAGTTGATGGCGTCCCACTCTGTTTAACAGCTGATGATTTTGTCACTTTTTCCTTCTTTACTGGTGATTGATAATGAAAATCTGTGTCTTCAGAGTTGTATGCAGTTGTGGCTACAGATACACCTTTATCCTCAGCTGTGTGTGAACCATATTCTGTGTTGTCATACAGCTTTCTGTCTTTCACTATCCTAGTTGTTTCCCTACAAATATTTTGATAAGCTATACCGAGGGTGTCGTGAAGAGAATTGCTTCCATCCAATGTTTCAGTCAATGCATCATAATTGTCGAAAGCCAGTTAGTCCGGTTGATAAATTTGCAATATTGAGTAGTCCATTAAGTGTAGCAGAATTCCTATTTGCGATGTTTGAGGCCAAGTCAGTTTCTACTGCTGTTGTATAGCTTATGGAATGTCTTAATCTGTTAAGTATATTGAGTAGTTTCCTACCGCCAGTTATGGATTTTACACCCAGACCATGAGGCCAAACAAAAGATGTTTTTGAGGTTTAACTAGCCCCCTGGTCACAGCAAATACAATGTCATCCGAAATGGATTGTATCCGGCGTTCCTGTTTCTCACATGTTACTACTAAATTCCCTGTTAATAATATTTTCAAAAACTTCAGTAGAATGCTGGGAGATATATTGTAATCGGATAATAGTCTATAGCACTATGTCGAGCGGCAATGACTAATGGCCATGACTCCAGACAGAGTAAAACAAAGACTAATTCAGGAGTTTATGACTTTTTTATTAACCCAACGAGAAAACAGCATTAATATCATATTTCAAGCTAAGTTGGAATATAATTTCGAAGATCAGTGAAGTTTCACTGCGTGTTAATCATGTCACAATGAAATACGCATTTTTCTTGATAAGAGTATAACAACAGGTCTTTACAGAGAAAACGGTCAGGCTAGTGCAAGTAAGAAGTTTATTTTCGAAATCTACGCAAAATTTCAGTCTAGAAACACTTGTCAAACCTTACTGACCCAGACAGTCAAATAAATCGACCTGGCTCCTGCTCTAATTGTCTAGATATGCTTTTTACTTTCAATGTAGATGAAAATCAGTTATTTTTCGTTACTTGAAAAGGGCGAACGTGAGTATGGCCGAAAACGTTCGTAGTTTATAGTTTTATGTTCACTTTAATGTATTATGTTAAATGCCGTGTGGTTGCTTGGTTATATCTGTTTATGGTTGAAGAACGTCACCTCATTATCAAAATTGTATGATAAATAAAATAATACACAACTATTGAATGAATACATAAAATTTGCTTTATGAATGTAGCCTAAGTTCAAAAGAAATACAAAAATCCTTCTTTCTTCACTACAGCGATTTGAAGTCAACAGAATCAAGACAAAGGAATTTTGGCCAAAAAGAAATTTTGTTTCTAGATTTGTAAATGAAACCACCATCAGTGAACATTGACCAGTCAAAGAACATACAGTTCAAGGGAAAGTGTGAGTTTAAAAACTTTCA
Source organism: Aplidium turbinatum (assembly GCF_918807975.1). Taxonomy (NCBI): domain Eukaryota; kingdom Metazoa; phylum Chordata; class Ascidiacea; order Aplousobranchia; family Polyclinidae; genus Aplidium; species Aplidium turbinatum. Next base: position 22,609,298 of record NC_137486.1, on the reverse strand, counting down.
AGTAATTTATTAAGTTTAGTTTAATTACACATTTAACTTAAATTAGTTAGGTATTAGAATTAATCAACTAAGATAAACAATCTAAACAAAAATAATGAATCCAATATATAGATACTAAATTCATATTCAGCAAACTGTTCATAGCATTGAAGATGAAAATAGTTTGTTATCGAAACGTTTCCTGAACATGAGTTCAGTGTCTACATTTTGAGCTCTTTTTTGATTAGGTTGAACATCACGCGTTTCAACCATTTTGCTTCTAACTTGATCACTTTCTCAATTAGTCAGTTTCACAGTAAAGACACAAAATCATTTGACTTCGAGTTATTCTTGTTTATATATTTTTTTGTGTGAAATTTATTTCAAACAAGTTCTTCTGAAAACATTGATTTTTTAACGTAGACACTTTCAAGAACGCGTCAGTGACGTGATACTCAGGTTTACGATGGTTTTTAAATGTTTTTAGAATATTTCACAAAACTGAACAAAGCAACACAGCGCGATATTCTTACGATGTATGTTTGAAACCGAGCTACGGTCTGTGCAGAAACGCAATTGAACTCGTTTATTACCAAACAATCATCTTCTTTATTGTAGCGATCTAGCCACTCTTCAAACGCAACTTCAAAAATATTGCACGAACTGAGATATCAACTGTGAACGAAAGCACAAATCTGTACTGATCGTGTGACGTCAATTGATTACTTTCCTCACATGACGTATTCCAACAACCTAAAATATCGGCTGGCTGCAAATAATGTTTTCAACCCCAGTTCACACGAACCGCGTTTTTGTGCTATTTTGTGCTACCACCGATAGAGCAAACATGGACGCTCATTGCATCATTGTTTCAATATCGTGGAGCTGATGGAATTTAAAAATTATTTGATTCAATGTTTAACGAAAACGCAAAATTTCTTAAATTTGGTATAAAACACCAGTATAACCCTTTCAGGCCTCATGTTGCAGGGCAGCGTTTGGCTTCCAGTCCAGATGCTTTTATAGTGACGTCCATGTACCGATCAACTCTTCAAGTAAAAACTACTAAGAATAATCAAGCAAAGTTCGAACACAATCAATTACGCCAAGAGCCAACAAACGGCTCTGGCGCTGCGTGAAGACAAACGAGCCTTCGGAACAATGACGTCATGTGATTTTAGTATTGATGGCTGTCAAATAACAAAATATATTTAACAAAGGTCACTATGGTATAATAACAAGAGCATTGTGAAATTGGTGAAAATAATTAGCCACAGTTCTGCAGCCTTCTAAGGCAAACTTGGGTAGAGAGGTTAAAACAGACATAGCTCAGTAACATCACGCCATTTACCATTATAACACAGAAATAAAGTTTGTGTTCCCGTGTGCTTCATTCTTTAGATTTTGTTTTTGTACAATTATCTTGTTTTGTGCTTTGGTCCATCTTGTACAATCTGCTTGGATACTTTTCCTCTGAACTTTTCCTCCATCAAATACTTGATCCGTTGTGTTGTGCAGTCATTTTGAATGGGAGCAGGATAGGCAGTTTTTCAATGATTAGATTAAACAATATTTTGATGCTATACTTTGTTTTTCTGGTATTTTTTATGGATTGTATAATTATTTTTCTTAACGGGCGGGAAACCCAAATTAACTTTGCTAGTTTTTGTTTCAACATGATGTCATTGTGTACAACATGAGTTTTAACAAAAAAAATCCAAATTTTGTTGCCCTCGTCTCGCTAAGGCCGCTTTTGTTTGATACCCGTTTGCGAGGTCTCGCGCGCATCCAGCCGTGACGCTATATGCTGTGACGTCACAAGATACATATAGTCGTAGCCAAAAGTTTAAGACCCGACTTGATTTATGACGATTTTTGCATTACTTCAAAATACTGCATCAGATATAAGATGATGCATAAAGATGATGCAACTGAAACAATATCTGATGCAGTATTTTGAAGTAATGCAAAAATCGTATTGTTGCTTCTTCTTCGTCGTATGAGCTGTTCTTCCGGACTATATGTTTGGGCATGATGTCATCAGCCACTCGACAGTCTCGTCATCCAGGGCCTTCAGTCCAAGCGTTCCATGTGGTGGTTGATGCATTGGGCAGTCATGGACGACATGATCTACTGTCTGGTCTGTGGCGCCACTCTCGCATCCCGGTGAGGGAGCCAGGCCCCATTTGCACATGTCTGAACGAAAGCGACCGACGCCGGTTCGTAGGCGGTTAAGCCGAACCCACGCAAGTCTTGCGAGGAACATTCCCGGAGGGTGGGGATCGACGTCGGGTAGGAAATCACGGAGTCGGGAGGTGTTGTTTTGCCACTCCGTGTTCCATGTGTAGTTCGTCCAGCGTCCATTGTCCAGTGTATTGTTGCTGAGCTGTGTCTGTTTTAAGGAATTGATTTTTAGACTTCTTTGGACTATGGCACACCAAAGAATTTCGGAATCTATTGCGACATATATATATCACTTACTACGTCACTGTCTTTTTCATTAACTTTTTGATCGAAGCCGAAAAAGTATAAAACAATTACTAGCGAACTTTACTCAATGATAATAGAAATCCTGAGTGGAATATCATCGATTGTTACATGAAACATTTGTTGACTCATTCCTACGAAGTAATTGTTATCTGCAAATCTAATAACGAATGACAACGTTGAATATGGAACGTAAATATTCAACGTTATTATTCGTTATTAGATTTGTTGATAACAATTATTTCGTAACAATAAGTGGACAAATATTTCACGTAACAATCGATGATTTTCCACTCGGGATTTCTATTACCATTGAGTAAAGTTGGTTGTTAATTGTTTAATTCCATTTCATTTCACATAGAGGTCGGATAGGTCTCGAGCATAGAGTGTCGTAGCTGAGTTGGGTGTCAAAGTACACAGACCCGCAATAATCATCTTCATGTATACTGTCTGGTTGTCCGCTTGCCCACAAAGCATCAGCATCAGTTACAAGATCGCCATTGATCCATCTCCACGTTCCCTCCACCTCGATATCAGTCATTCCAATCCATATGGAGTTTTTGTGGAAGTTTGGATGCTTGAAGTTTCTTGGATTTAAAGCGTCCTTGATGATCCTGAGAACACAGTGAACAAAGTATGAGAGCAATGAAGCGGATTGGAAATGAAATAACCAACCAACCACTGCTTTCAGGGTTGCATGTCATTCAATTGTATTTAGTGATGTTAAACAATTACTGTAGATAAGTAATTGCTTAAAATAAAATATTTCCAAGGTTTCGAAATCTTACAATATTGCAACAACCAACCACTGAGCAACAATATTATGAATTCAGAGAAAATCAGTTTTAAAAGTTTAAAAGGTCAAAGGTCAGTTAAAAGGTCAAAGGTCAAATTTAGTTTAAAAGATCAAAGGTCAGTTCAAAACAAGATTTCAAAATCGTGCTAGGTCTTTTAATTGTTCAATATACAAAAGTGAAACAGAACTTTCCTAATTCATCTGGTGATTAAAAAATCATATTAGAAAATTTACAATCAAGTGAAAAAATTGTGGCCAGTCCGAAGCCATACCAATGTGGATCCAGAGAATGATGCGATCTATGACTCAGCAAAAAAGTATTTATTGCTACTGCAGATTCTTCTATGCATCAATAAAGTAGAACAACTAATTTCAAGGTGAAGACTCGGAAACAAATTTAGTCTAAAAAACTACAAATACTTTTTACTCAATTCGTTTGTACCATATGGACTTTCGACATGTAGCAGTTTCACCAAGCATGTCAATCAAAATCAACTCTTAATCTTATTCACTTTATAAAACAGTTTTGCCAGTATTTGTCAGAGATGTGCGTATACGCCGCAAACGTATACGCCGCAAAGCCGCATACTTGCGGCGTAGACTTTTTGTTTATGCTAACGCTTGCGACCACATTTTTTGGATAGTTTGCGCTTGAGGCTACGCTGTAAAGTTTTCGCGGTTTTTTAGCGCACAGCGTCAACGCATACTTTTTAATGTATTTTTTTCGCTACAACACGCCAATACCTTCCAGCGCTGCAGTTGAAAGAATGTTTTCAATGGGCAAAGACATATTGGAACCAAAACACAGCAAAATGTCAGATGAACACTTTCAGATGCTTGTGTATCTTCGTGGAAATTCAAAATAAAACTTGTTTGTTTCGAGTGGTTTATACCGTGTGAATGTTTGGCATCTAAAAAACAAAATTAGTTTACGCTAGTGTATGCGCTGACGCTGACCCCGCCAACTTTTTTTTACAAGTTACGTTGACGCATACGGCGTATGGTTTTTCGAACGTTTGCGTTTGCGCTGACGGCGTCAATATTTTTTGTATGCGCGTACATCACTGGTATTTGTGACATCATAACCTAATATTATTCGATAATTTTCACCAGTGTTGTAGACATATTTACACTTCACAATCTCAACTGATTGCTTCCCAACAGTTGGTAGCGTTTCTATTGTTCCTGTTTATTTTTCGGTTTGTGCATAAAGATTGTCATAAAACCTAAGTAGAGAAGAATTTTCCTTTTTGCTGTAGCCTATGTACTATAGATTTAATCACTCGTCAGCTTGAATAATTGGCAAATCGTTTTGATTTTACGAACAAACGAAATTGATTTTCTTTAAAAGCGAAAGTTAGAGAAATTGATTTTTTTATGAAAACAAAATATTTTTGTTTGGTAAATGTTGATATTGAAATGAACACTTTGTTTGATTTCAATCCTTTTCCTCGTTCAATACCATCTCCATATGCCCTCGGCTTGCCACCCGGTGCAGTAAGTGGGACCTGTCAGTGTATAACTCCGTTGCGGAAGAATGTGTCGATCTGTGGTGTGTCAACGAACTTTAGAAGACTCGATAGAAGAAGAAGATCTCCATATGTTCTTTCCAAATTCTTCCACGTTCTCACTGAAACCAAGTTGTCCATCCCTTCCTTTAATGCATCGTCCACCATCCACATCTTTCCCATCCCGCTTCAGAACCTTTATAAACTATATATAGTTTGTTAGGACTGTTTTTTAATTTGGTCAATTACTGCTCAGCTTCTTTCTTCATAGCTTTTGCAACTATTCTCTTTGCCCGATTTTTCAATTGCTTGTACTTGAGCTTAGTTTCTTCTGATCTATTTCTGCACCAATCCTTGTATGCAACTTTTTTCTCCCCAATTACTTCCCTCACCTCTTCTCCTCTTAATTCCTCCACCACGTATCTCCTCGATCCATCCTGCCTGTTGTTTTCCCTTGTGTCGGCATAGCCTGACTTCCAATTTTTTTTTTTATCACTTTTTTATTTAGAGTTTTCTTCAGACCGTTCTTGTCCAAGTCGATAACCACCAACCTATGATGAAGTTCGCATGGTATCGCTTTCACATCTTTCAGCAGTTTTCTGTTTTTCCTGCATACCAACCCAAAGTCAAGTTCAGTTTTATTTCCACCTGCACTGAAAGTCACCTCTACCTTCCTCTTTCTTAAACCAAGTATTTGTAACACTTAGGTCCTTATCATCGCAGAATTCAAATTGTCGCCTTCCATCACAATTCCTTTCTCCGACGCCAAACCTTCCATGGACACCTTCAAACCCATCAATTTGTTGGCCAACGCGCCCATTAAAGTCTCCAAGACCCAATAGAATTTAATGATCACTTACATGGGCCATTTTGTTATAAAATCTGTCTTTTTCTGCATCGGATTTTCATCATCTTTCATCATCATCATCGATTTTGCTTCAAAGAAGCCTGGTCCTTATCTGTTTGTGCTGCATAAGTATAAATTACGCTAAGTGCTCGAACACCATCGCCATTGCTATGTCACGTTGTCTACGAACCTCTACAACATTTTTAAATAACTCTTCCTTTACCAAAATCCTAACTCCTCCGGTGCCAATGTCACTGCCCGACCACCACAGCAGCTTGTATCTCCTTCTTTTGACTCCCAAAAACCTGGCTCCTTTGTTCCTCCATCGGACTTTCTGCAAACAGCAAACTTCTACCTTCCTCATTCTCAGATCTTCACTCACTTCAGTCCTTGTAGTGTAGCCTACAACACAAACTTCCCACAATCAAACTTCCCAATCGTACCCCTGAATTCTTAACAGCATTGTCAGAAGTTTTGAAGTTGGTGAATGATGAAACTAAGCAAGCCATAACTTGGCATGTTAAAAGTCAACAAAATGAGTTTGACAAGCGATGACTATAAGCAAGTCCAACGTGAGCACGTAAATCTCATCTGCTGACTTGGCAGTAGCTGAAATGTAATTGCTGAGTCGTCGCATGCCGAGCGGTCCGACTACCCATTAGGGTGGATCGAAAAATCCAAAATTTTTATTTTTCTAAGCTAGTATGTCAAAAAGGTGCGAAATACCCATAAAAACATACATGCAAATTTTTTTTTGGTTTTGACAATTTTTTGATCGGCCCCCGCAAGGTTTTATTTCCCTAATATCGGGTTGGAGAAAGTCTCCCACAAAATTGGTCAAAAGCATAAATACTGTGTGACTCACTTATGCGCTTTATGATGTCATAATAAGCGACTTGTGTTTAAACAGACAGGCTACAATTGACCGTTTTATCACCATTGCTAAAATACTTGGTTGGGTATCTCAATTCAATTCAATTCAATTCAATTTATTTTTCTTTGTCGGAAAACAACAGTAATGATAAAGTGACAAATAGTGAACGGGAACAAAACCAACAAAAGGAAAAGGTGGCAAAACTACAAAAGTTTAAAACGTGCATGCGATGCAAATTTAAACAATTAGCTGATGTAGCATTTGATTCTTCAAAACAATTCTAGATATAAAAGAAGCTTTATAGTAGCCTACAATTATTGGAATTTGCTTGCACTGCAGGTTCCACAAAGTTTAATAAAAGTTATATGCGCTTCTTACAGATTAAAAGGCAGTTCACTTAGACTAGTACGGGTAACCCTTCTGGGCGATGGCCTAGTTTTAATATTACTTGGTACTCCCTTCATCAATCTTCACCATTCAGCGTACCAGTTTGACTGCATTGGTGAATGTAGCATTGATCTGGCGATGAGAAACCCAGGATGCTTGTCAGGGGCGCCGGAACGATTTTTGACGGGGGGGGCAAGATTACGAAAAAGGGGCACTTTTGTTTACTAAAAGGCCTTTTTTTTTCAAGTTTTAAGATAAAATATAGCGATAATGATAATCCGGTATACAAAGAAGGGCACTATGCTATGTTATAATGATGTAACCTACTGTCAAGCCTTCAAGCAGCCTGCTTGTATAAACCGCCGGTGCTACCTCCTCAATCGGCCAAGTTTGGCCGCCGGTCTCTTCTAGCCAATTATTTAATTTCGCAATAGAATGATCGTGGATTCACTGTCGAAAATATGTAGTATCAATGAGTGACGCAAAATTAGGTCAGCGCGTCATAATCGCCACTGTTGCATTGTGCGGGAATATTTGTTATTGATGGAATATATCTATCTGCGATCACCAGCGCTGTAAGTCTTGTTTGTAATTCCCAACGTTTATTTCAACAAAGTGTTAATCCGAAGTGCTAATTTACATCGGCTGGCAATATTGTCGTTTTTATATCGATTCGATGTTGTCGGGCATTGAACCGTTGTTAAAAAGGAGAACTAAGTTAGTTGACATCAATGGGGAAAACATTTTTTGATCATATTTTGCAAAAACTATGCTTCTTTTATTAATGTACATCATTGAAATAGCTAAAACCTCAATTGCTAAGGAAACAGGGATCAGATGTCAGTAGATGTAACAGAAAAAATATTTCGCACTTGCTAGTGCGTCGTCAGTTCTGATAAAGGGCAGTTAAAGCCTACAAGTAATGTTTTAATCATTGAAATACTTATTTTATTACCTTGCCATCATCGTCAACACAGTCATGTCGAACGTTGTTTTTCGTTGCTAAAAAGAATTCTAGGGGAGTGACGAACTTCTATAAAATCAGCCACATTGGAGACACTCGTGCGAGTGTTGTTTGAATAGTACTGGATTACAATCCCTATAAAGCAGTTATTGCGTGGTGCAACGATTCTATTGTAGGACGTCGCCCAGGCCCAGACTTCAACAAAGCTAAGTGATTATTTTAGCATTGTTGCAAGTTTAATTATATTTACTTGTGCTATCGTTATTTTTATTTTGGCCTCCAAGCACGCAGATTTGGCCGCCGAGAAAGAGCTCCCGGTAGGCCACGATGGCTGCCGAAAAAAAAACGAGTTTTAAGGCCTGTATTGTGTTGCAAAATTTTGTGCCGTAAATATTATTTTGAGGCAAAAATGAAAGATTATAATTAGACTAAAAGCGAATAGCAGAAATTGTTATATTGCAAAATGTGCAGCAGCTTCGATGACTTTAAAAGGGCACCATTGCCCCCCCTGCCCCTCCATCTGCAGAAAATTTGAGGGCAGGGGGGCATTCGCCCCCCCTGCCCTCCCCCCCCGCTTCCGGCGCCCCTGATGCTTGTATCACTCAGACACTCACGATAGCTGACTAGTGACTACAGCTAATTAATAGAACCCTTAGATTATATGTCAGCAATAACAATCCGTATGGGAGACGGCAAGCATTGGTTATGTTCACTATCCGTGTTTATGCTCCAATGTGGTTTACAATAAAATCACACTCATCTTGCAAAGATGGAGCTGCTAGACACATTCATCACATGATAGCCACATAACGATATCTTAGTCAGAAGCACAAGAAAATTATCGACCCAGTTATGCAGTGCACCGCAACTCATACTTTGCTCATCCGGAAAATATAATTTTGGCTATGATAACTTACCATCGACCACATACTCGAGAACTAGGCCTGCGTGGAGTGATGAAAGCTAGAGCTGCAAAACCCAGCGGAAAAATACAAAAATTTAAAGTTCCCTCAAAGCTTAATTTTGATGCAGTGAAATACTTCGAATTGATTAACTGGACAGATCTTCCTATCACGGAGCCTCCTGTAATTAAAATAATGACGGATGCTGCGCTCCTGCAATTCATCATGATAGATGTGACTCCCACTGTATTTTTTCCCGAATTTCCATGTCACACGCAGGCTGTTGAAAGGCTCGCGAAGTTGGTTACCGTTGCATCTAAAGCAGTTTGTGGACCGAAATATCGAGACGGCTTCATTCGTGCCCGAATTGCTTCTCGTCAGTTTATGCCAACATTTATATAAGCCTAAACGTGATTTTACTCCAATTTGTAACTGTTTATTATATTGCTTGCAGTCTTTGTATGCATGAGCGCATAAATTAATAGGAAGTGACTTTGTCAATGGGCCACCTGTCAACCCAGTCATATAAAGTTTAAGCTTGTGAGTCTATACTCGGCCATCTGATGGTCATGGTTAATAGGCGTTTACCTGTTGGAACCACGGGTGGTGCATCCGCCAAGTCACTTTAAAATTAATATGCTGAAAGCGGGTGAAGTCAAAACTCTTAAGTACACACGTTTTCATTGTACTTGGTGTTATATTAGAACCTTTTGCCATGTCTGCAAAGCGAGTTAAAATCGAAAAAAAGTTTGCCATGCAGTTCTTGTATGTATAAGTGCCTAAATTTGTATGTCGCGGGAGGAGATCAAAAACTTGTTCAAACTTCTTCAATTTTTTTCATTGTGTTATGGTGATATATTGGCAACTTTTGCCATATCTAGCCAATTAAAATTGAAAAAAAAAATTTTTTTTGCCACTTTTGATCCACCCTAATAAACATTGAATTTCCACCCAACATTTTCTATTTCTGTTTGAACTACATGTACTTTAAAATGTCGTCAATATTACTGCATTCAATTTTTTTCACTAAACTAGATGCTTTTGTATCTGCTTTACGCGGATCCTCTATTGACTTTACATTAATCAGGGTTTCAAGTGTCGAAAGTCTCTTTTTTTCATTTATTTTAGAAGTATTTCGCATCCTTTATGGATCATTCTACAGGAGGCCGGCTTGACTGGTTCCAGGCTTAGGCGCATGTCAGCTTGACTGACCGACCCCTTTGTTTGTTGTTAGAATTTAAATACTTCGCCTGAATGTTTAATATTTTCGTGCTTTTTATTGTTGCATCTGTCGGTTGTATGACCTAATAATCTTCATAATTTGCATAGAAATTGTCATTATTACTGCTCGCAGACTAATTTCGCAGACTAATTTGTTCCTTAGCAACCATATAAATATTTTTAGTCATTTTCTTAAGTGAACTGCTGTAAATTTTACTGATGCTATGAGCTAATAAAGTTGTTCTGAAGAGGGTTCAATACCCGAAATCGCGATCTGCAACAGAAGAATTTCAATTTGTACTTTGTCATGAACATTGAATTTCCACCCAACATTTTCTATTTCTGTTTGAACTACATATACTTTAGAATGTCGTCAATATTACTGCATTCAATTTTTTTCACTAAACTAGATGCTTTTGTAGCCTATCTGCTTTACGCGGATCCTCTATTGACTTTACGTTAATCAGGGTTTAAAGTGTTGAAATTCTATTTTTTTCATTTATTAAACATCTGCTGGCTTTTATAAACTCCTGCATTAAGCTCATTTAAATTATTATTTTAATCACTGTAATCATCCATGTTATACTGTAGTGCACCCGTGTCTTGTCTGCTCCCAGCCAGAGATCGATCGCTTTTTGCATTGATTCAACGTCTACAGACATTGATTAGGTGTGGAAGGTGATTGACTTGCTGGCTGGGATTTCATTATTTTGTTTCCGTTTGTTACACTGAACCTGCAATTCCAAAGAAGTATCTGACTTTCGTGGGCCTAACCTCCTACAAGAATTTCGTTTCCACTAATGATGTGTTTAAACTACTGCATCGGATTATGTTGTGTTGTGCCGTATTGTACCCCTCACTATGCCCTGTTGTGTTCTAACTGTGCTAAATGGCAATTATAATAGTGACTGTCGGTAAAGACCTTAGGGCTTAGATGATGTAAAGCGACATAAAACAAACCATAACAATCAATCAATCAGTTGTAGGCTACAAGTGTTAAGTTGCTAGTCAGATGCCTAATTCTATTCTCAGTTTTTTGCTTTATTTTTAATAACTCTTTGTGTTTTTAGATGTTTCACTTCTAAGTTAATTAAAGCTTTCAATAAATTAAAGGTTCATCACAGCTTCTAATTTGATCACTTTCTTAATTTGTCAGTTTCACAGTAAAGTCACAAAGTCATTTGATATCCAGTAAATCTTGTTTATAATTCTTTTTTGTGTGTGAAATTTATTTCAAACAAGTTCTTCTGAGAACAGTGATTTTTTAGCTGGCAAGCGATGATATTTTTTGCCCCGGCTACGTCTGGAGACGTTGAAACGATATAAATTCGACATATTAGCTGGCAAGATGGTTTGGCTTCCAGTCCAGATGCCATTATAGCGGTCCACGTACCAATCAACTCTTCAATCAGGTGAAATCTTCTGAGAATATTCAAGCAAGGCGCGAGCATAATCAATTACGTCAAGAGCCAACAAGCGGCTCTGGCGCTGTGTGAAAGACACTGGCGCTGTGTGTGTGTCTGTGTGTGTGTGAAAGAATCTGGCGCTGTGTGAAAGACAAACGAGCTTTCGAAACAATGACGTCATGTGATTTTAGTATTGATGGCTGTCAAATAACAAAATATATTTAACAAAAGTCACTATGGCATAATAACAAGAGCATTGTAAAATTTGTGGAAATAATAATAATTAACCACATTTCAGCAGCCTTCTAAGGCAAACTTGGGTAGTGAGGTTAAAACAGACATAGCTCAGTAACAACACGACATGTACCATTATAACACAGAAATAAAGTTTGTAGTTCTGTGTGCTTCACTCTTTGGATTTTGTTTTTTGTGCAAGTATCTCGTTTTGTGCTTTAATCTATCTTGCGCAATCTGCTTCGATACTTTTCCTCTGAACTTTTCCTCCATCAAATATTTAAGTGTTGTGTAGTCATTTTGTATGGGAGCAGAATAGGCAGTTATTCAATGATAAGATTAAACAATACCTTTGATGTTACACTGTGTTTGGTTTGTTTGGTTTCGAATCTTTATCCTGGGACTGACAAAGCCTTGATAGGTTATTCCTGATAGTTTATCATACTTGTAGACAATGTAGAGTTGGTTTTGAATCTTTATGCTCGGACTGACAAAGCCGTGATATAGGTTATTCCTGGCAGTTTCGCATACTAGTAGAGGCTCTTGACGCAAGGCCGGTTACCGAGGTTGGAAGTGTGAAGTTTTCCGGTTGTTGAAGTCTTGTTGGCGGGTAATTATTCCATTCACTAGGTGCCGCTGAATGGAGAGCAGTCCTGAAATGCGTTGCTCAATCGCACACCCCGAGAGTCGAAACAGTGCCGCGTGATCTTCAGCCAGACGCGTAACCACTGAGCTAACGGAGTGAACGGGTCTCTCTCTAGTATTTTTTATGCATTATTGCCTATAATTACTTTTTCTTTTAAACGCTTGATAAAGATTATACGTATAGCCGAAAATGTTTGCTTTAGTTTTGTGTTATAAAGTTAAATCTCGTATTGTTGTTGAACTGTGTCTGTTTTAAGGAAGTGATTTTGAAACTTCTTTGGACTACGGCACACCAAAAATTTCGGAATTTACTGCGACACATTCACATACTACGTCACGATCTTTTTCACTTTTGATCGAAGCTGAAAAACTATAAAACAACTACTAGCGAACTTAATGACAATGGTAATCCCGAGTGGAACATCATCGATTGTTACGTGAAACATTTGTCAATTCATTGTTACGAAATAATTGTTGTCAACAAATCTAATAACGAATAACAACGTTGAATATGGAACGCAAATATTCAAAGTTGTCAATCGTTATTAGATTTGCTGATAACAATTATTTCGTAACAATGAGTGGACAAATGTTTCATGTAACAATCGATAATGTTCCACTCGAGATTTTTATTCATTGAGTAAAGTATGCTAGTAATTGTTTAATTCCATTTTTTTTCACATAGAGGTCGGAGGGTGATCGAACATCTGGTGTCGTAGCTGTGTAGGGAGTCAAAGTACATAGACCCGCAATCCTCATAAATGAGACCGTCTGGTTGCCCACCTCCCCACACAGCATCAGGATCAGTTACAAGTTCGCCATTGATCCATTTCCATGTTCCCTCTTTGTCGATGTCATTCATTCCAATCCATATGTCGATGTCGCTTGGACGCTTCAAAGCATCGTGTATGATCCTGAGAACACAGTGAACAAAGAATGAGAACAATGAAGCAGATTGGAAATGAAATAACCAACCACCGCTTTCATGGCTGCATGTCATTCAATTGTATTTGTGATGTTAAACAATTACTGTAGATAAGTAATTGCTTAATACAGTATAAAATATTTCCATGGTTTCGAAATCTTACAATATTGCAACAACCAAGCAATGAGCAGAAATATTATGAATTCAGAGAAAATCAGATTTAGGTTAAATGGTCAAAGGTCAGTTCAAAACAAGATTTCAAAATCGTGCTAGGTTTTTTAATTATTCAATATACAAAAGTGAAACTGAACTTTGCTAATTAATCTGGTCATTAAAAAATCAAACCAGAAAATTTACAATCAAGTGAAAAAATTGTTGCCAGTCCGAAGCCAAACCAATGTGGATCCAGAAGATGCGATCTATGACTCAGCGAAATAGAATTTTTTGCTACTGCAGATCCTTCTATGCATCAATAAAGTAGAAGAACTAATTTCGAGACGCAGACTCGGAAACAATTTAGTCTAAAAATCTACAAATACTTTTTACTAAATTCCCTTCTACCATATTATGTACTTTTAACATGTTGCAGTTTCACCAAGCATGTCAATCAAAATCAACTCTTAGTCATATTGAGTTTGTAAAACAGTTTTGCCAGTATTGGTGACATCATAACCTAATTCAATATTATTCGGTAATTTTCACCAGTAAATAGTTGTAGACATTTTTACACTGCACAATCTCAACTGATTGCTTCCCACCAGTGGCGTAGCCAAGGGAGGGGGGGGGGTTGGGGGTTACAACCCCTCCCCTTTGGCATGCGTGTGACGTCACGATATTGAAAATGAAGCTTTCAGTCTAAAAAAAATTGCCTAATTTTAAACAAAATTGCATTAATAGAGCGAGTTTTGCCAATACCAAACATCTCAGCCAGGAATTAGCAACAAGAAAATATAGAGACTTAGCTTTATTTCCAAAAAATGCGAAGAAAACATGATCTTATCGTTTTGCTATGCCACCGAACAGCACCATTTTACAGGAATATTCGTACCCACATTTTTGTTGAAAATGCTCTCATAATGCACCAAATTCAAAGTAAAGTTTCAAAATTTTCTGGGGGAGGCCCCCCAGACCCCCCGCCGCTGGGTGATCAAAACCCCCTCTTTCAAAATTCCTGGCTACGCTACTGCTTCCCAACAGTTGGTAGCGTTTCTATTCTTCCTGTTTATTTTTCGGTTTGTGCATAAAAAATGTTTAACATAAGACCTAACTAGAGAAGAATTTTCCTTTTTGATGTTTGCTGTATGTAGGCTAGCCTACTATAAAATTACAAAAATTACATTAAGGAAAAGGCAACTGCGTAACTACAAAAGAATTTACGTTAATTGTATTACGTACCCGTGGTGCAAATTCTTTTGTAGTTACGCAGTTGCCTTTTCCTAATGTAATTTGTTTTCCGTCTGTCTGTCTGTCCACACTATTGCTTTTAATCGTTGCGTGTTTCTTGCCAGTTAGTTAGTCACCTTCAAAGAAGTTGAAATTTACTGCATTTTATAAATATTTTCATACTCCTGATGAGGGCTTAAGGTAAGCCGAAAACGTGTGACTGTTAAACTATTTGTAAATAGGCTACGTAAAATATATTGGCCATGCCCATGATTGTTATAATGCTCAACCCTGTGGTATTGTTGTGTCTTGCCTGTCTCTTTGGCTTTCACCCGAAAATATATATTTCTATTCTTCCTGTTTATTTGTCGGTTTGCGCCGCATAAAGATTGTTCTAAGTAAAGCAGAGTTTTTTTACATGTTGTTTGCTCTAGAGTTAGTCACTTGTCAGATTATATAACTGGCAAATCGTTTTGACTTTACAAACAAACGAAATGAATTTTCTTTAAGTGAAACTTGGAGACATTTCTTTTTTTATCGCAACAAAATATTTTTGTTTAGTTTGCTGATATTGAAATGAACACTTTGTTTGTTTAGTCCAGTGGAGATTCTTAACCAGGGGTATCTTTAGGCTACTCATTTAGGGCAGGGCCTCTGGGAAAAATTAAGACTGGTCGGGAAACAATGCTAAAATGGGCCTCCTCTCAAAATAAAACAATTTTCAGCAAAAATACTGTAATTATAACGAATTTGTATCATGTTTTTATTGCCATCATGCTTTCATTGCCCATTTGATCCCATTGTTGACCTCGTTCATTATCACCTCTATATGTTCTTGCTATGTTCTTCTATATTGAAGTTCGCATTGTATCGCTTTTACATCTTTCACCAGTTTTCTGTTTTTTTTCTCCATACCAACCCAAAGCCAATTTCAGTTTTATTTCCACTTGCACTGAAAGTCACTCTTTTTCCTTCCTCTTTCACCAGGTATTTGCAATACGCAGGTCCTTGTCGTCGCAGAACTCAAGTAGTCGCGTTCCATTACAATTTCTACAATTTCTTACCATCACGATTCCTTTCTTTCACGCCAAACCCTCCATTGACAGCTTTACTTATCTATTTGCTTGCCAACGTGCCCACTAAAGTTCCGAAGACCCAATACAATTTAATGATCACTTTTTGTGCTCCATTCATGGGCTATTTTGTCATAAATCTTTGTTAAAAATATGGGCCATTTTGTTAAAAATCTTTCCTTTTCTGCATCGGATCTTCCACTTTCATCATCATCATCAATTTAGCTTCAAAGAAGCCTGGTCTTTATCCCTTTGTGCTGCATGAGTATAAATTACGCTACGTGCTCGAACACCATCGCCATTATTATGTCACTTTGTCTAAAAACCTCTACAACATTTTTATATAACTCTTCCTTTACCAAAATCCAAACTCCTCCAATGCCCTGTAGTGCAGCCTACAACACAAGCTTCCCGCATTCAAACTTCCCAGTCGTACCCCTGAATTCTTAACCACCTTGTCAGAAGTTTTAAAGTTGGTAAATGATGAAACTAAGCAAGCCATAACTTGGCATGTTAAAAGTCAACAAAATGAGTTTAACAAGCGATGACTAAGCAAGTCAGACGTGAGCACGTAAATCTCATCTGCTGACTTGGCAGTAGCTGAAATGGAATTGCTGAGTTGTCGCATGCCGAGAGGTCCGACCACCCTTGCACAAGCCTACATGTCTTATAGTTAGAGATGGGCAAGATCACCAGTATTGGTGATCTTGAAGATCAAGATCAAGATCACCAAACTAAGTGATCTTGAAGATCAAGATCGTGATCTTGAAGAACAAGATCACTTTCAAGATCACTTTTTGTGTACTTGAAAAAAAATAAAGTTTTTGATCAATGATGTTGCAAAAAATAGTTACTACTGTATAAGCAACCTGGGTAAAGGTGTATAGTTGGTATTGCTAACTTTTACTTTTAACTACTCGATCGCTGGCCTAAGAATTGTAATGAGTTAGTGACTGTTGCTATTAGGCCTATCAATTGTTGACGTAGTTTGCGTAGAATCGCAACGTCACACCCAAGGCCGAGGTTAATTACAGTAGTAGCCTACTGAAAAAGCAATTAGTTTTATGCGTTTTATTTATAATGCAGTAGAATTCGCCTATAACGGCTTCGTTTATAACGTCAATTCGCCTATTACGTCACATTTCGCTCCGTCCCGGCAGAATTCCTATCTTTTACGTACATTGTAGTTCGGCTACAACAGCATCGCCTATAACGTCAATTTGCATGTAACAGCACCCTTTATTGGTCCCCAGATGTCTTTTGTTCGTTTATAACGTCACTTTAAGTTTTAAGCCATCACCTTCACTATGAACGGTCAGTCTTTTAATCCAGTTAGCGCTGCTGCTTGCAAAATGTCTTCCCTTTATTTTGCTACGTCGATCGTTCGCAGCAGGGACTTTAATTAACTGAATTAACTTTTTTCCCCGTTGAAAAACTATCACGTGTAAAAGGCAGCTCTACAGCTGACCTTTAAACAACTCAAAGCAACAGTTGTACGTGCAGTAGCCTACTGTATAAACTAATTAACCGAGTTAACTTTTTTTCCCGCGTGAAAAAATCCGAAGTCACGACGATAGCGAGAAAATCCTACATTATTTAGCAAAAGCTGAACGCTATGTGGTAGAGAAATCCGTGTCAAAACCGAAACAGCTGAAGATCAATGCCTTTTTTCTACTACTGTAGCCTACGTAACGAGCTGTATTGCGCAAATTTCCTGTACCTTTCGCTGTAGGTTATTTTTTTTAAACAATTTCTTTGTTTACTGTATTTTCTGCGTGACTTTTGTCAGTTTGGTGGTACACAGTAAACCTGACTGGATTATACACCTCTTTTTTTAATAAAAATACAGTTTTGGAATAGTTTGTGGTAGTTCGTCTATAACGGCAATTCGGCTATAACGTCAGTTTTTGCAATCCCCTAAAGGTGTCGCTATAGGCGAATTCTACTGTAAATAAAGTTTGAACTGCATCATTTTTTACCACATTTTTGTCTGGTTTATGTGAGAGTTTTTATTCGTGTTCCTTAGTTGTTTTAACTTTTACTGTATTAGGCCTATGTCAATGTTTATTGCACCATTTATCCATCTGACAACCTTGATACTGTTGTCTGCTATCAAAAAAGTTCCAGAGGTTTGTGGTCAAACAAACCGCTCCATACTCAGACCCTAAACAAGTCTTGGTCTGGTTTTGCTGCAATAAACCACTTTACATGACCAAAGTCGGCTAGAGTCCAGATTTTTTAACACCGCCATTCTAGACTTTTGAAACATCTAAAATTGGGTCAAAGAAAGCAAACGTTTCTTTAAAATTGACACATGGAAATTGTGAACAAAGTTAAATCATTTTTTATTATACGTCAACATAAAGTAGGCTACACGGAAGTTGACTTCTTTATTATGACCAACACCGAAAACTTTTTCAATTTTGAAATGGCAACACTGACCAGATTAAAAGGAGATTTTAAATCGTCGTTTGTTCGACACATACCATACGACACATACCACATACCATTGTTTCAACACATACCACTGCAGTGGCAGTCGCCACTAACTACTTTGTACAGTATGAGTTTTAAAAAAATGCCTCTATCTAGGAAGTAAACTTCAATTTTAAAGTGATCTTGATCTTATTGTTCTTCAAGATCAAGATCACACAAAAAAAAGTGATCTTAGATCAAGATCACCAAAAAAAAGTGATCTTGAAGATCAAAATCAAGATCACGCCCATCTCTGCTTATAGTGCATGTGGCATGCAACTGAATTTGTTGCAGGGCAGTAGCCAGACCACAGAGCAAGCGAGGGCCAACTTTTTTTTACCTCTTAAATACCGGTATCCACAAAAATTGCATTTTAACCTCTTGAATACCGGTATCCACAAAAATTGCAATATATCAGATTAGTGTTAAGACCAACACTGGTCTCTTATTTTATCCGTTAGTTAAATCACGGCAACCATATTACAATGACCAACATAACACAGCAATTGTTGACTTGTTGTATAAGTAGCGGTAGCCTACTTGTTATGAGCAAAAACTTCAACTGGCTCGAAGAAGCTAGTGCCGAGGATTTTGATATATATGATTAGGCTACATTCCGCCTATACACACCCGTGAGCTAGTCTATTGCAATTGCAGTCGCGGATGTTTCGATGCAAACCGTCTCACAAACAAATCTAAATCGAGAAAAAATAAACACTGCTTAAAAGAATACGGGTTTATATTTTGTACGCGTTGTCTTCAAAAACCACTTGCTTTACCACTGCACATTTTGCGATTTATCACTGCACAAATTGATTATCACT
Source organism: Aplidium turbinatum (assembly GCF_918807975.1). Taxonomy (NCBI): domain Eukaryota; kingdom Metazoa; phylum Chordata; class Ascidiacea; order Aplousobranchia; family Polyclinidae; genus Aplidium; species Aplidium turbinatum. The sequence goes on along the minus strand of NC_137486.1, from coordinate 22,590,368 downwards.
AACTCTTAGAATTAGGTATGGTACCGAGAATAGCGAGAGCTGATATCAAATACTAGGCTATAGCCTAATTTGTACCGGTTTGTAGGCCTGCTGGAAAACCATTCCCTCTGTTAGGTTATCATTCTTTCCCAAAACATTTTCATTTTGCACAGTTTCTGACAATTTTTCTACCAACCTACTGTAACACGTGTTGGCCTTGGTTAAATTGAACATGTTGAGCACTGTTGTACGCGTCAATGAAATAAATTGACGGCGTCAGCGTCAGCGCGAATTACCTAAAAACTTTACGGCGTAAAGTACTGCGTAAGCTCTTAAAGAAATTGACGGCGTCAGCGCTAACTTGTAGCGCTATTTTAGTCAGGGTCTCACAAAACGGAAGTATTTCAACCAAGTTTAGGTTAATAATAGCTATTAATAAAGCGAGCAGGTTTTATGTTTTGATACTGTGTTATAACTAGCTGCTTTAGCTTTTTAGTTATTTCCTTGTAGAAACACAAGCATTTCAAAACGCTTGTCTGACAATCTGCTGCGTTTGGGACGCATAATGTCCTTTCCAAGTGAAAACATGACTTCCACAGCAGCGCTGAATGGTATTGGTGTGTTGTATTTCAAAAACAAGTCTTGAAAACGTTTACTCGGAAAGGTAGGCCTATCACTGTTCCAAGCGTGCTGTGATGGCTTAGCATATATAAATCTTTTAACGAGGTCCACTGCACCAACATCGCTCTTTTCAAGGGCATAGAGCTTTTGAAATAAAGTACCTTCAACCACCGCGATGACATTCATGGATTTTTTGCTTTCTCTTTCTGATCGCTCGTTCTCGATACTGCTCACGATATGAGTGATCACCATTTGGCGAACTTCTTCCGCTTGTATTTCAGGTAGTCATTCCAACCAACGCGGAAGCGAGTAATTAGGATAAGTCGCGCTGGCCAGAATACATTGTGAAACTCTTATTGCGAAACGAGATTTTCCATGAAAACAAAAAATGACGCATAGCGCCTGACGCTTAAAATCGACAAAATAATTGACGGCGCTATCACTTCTGTCAACTAAAAAATAAACTGACGGCGCTAGCCTCAGCGTCAACAAAAAGTTGACGCCGTTAAATGACGCCGTCAAATTGACAGCGTCAACGTACAACACTGATGTTGAGGTTGCCAAAGGAGGGGGTAGGGGGGACGAAATTGTTCAATCATCTTAGCTGTTAACTAAACAAAACAATTGTAGTTAATTGGGCCTAGGTTAGAGCTCTGCAACGGGAAAGATGGGCAAAATCATTATAATTGTAGCTATTGTTCGAGAATGTTGGAATTTTGCCAGGGGGGCGAGGCCCTTCCTGGCCCCCGGCTGGCTACGGGCCTGATTTGTTCTCTTCGCTTCATATGAATCGCAAGGTCTGAAATTAAAGCTTAATAAATAAATAGGCTAAATTATATTGAATTTCATTGGCCATTACGAGTCTATTGTTATGTGCCATGGTCTTTGCCAAAAGAATCTTACAGTTAAGGTAGCCTAACGTGTGAATGAAGAATTGAATCTACCTAAAAGCAAGTAAAGAACTATGTTTATTCCAAATGAATGTGAAGACTAATCCAGAAATTGCAATTTGAAAACTTCCAAGCCACCATGGTGTTACTATTTGGCAAGACGGCAACAGACAGCGTTTCAAAGCTTAAACACTTGATGTGATTTGCTAGCCAAATAGTTGGCCTAATTACGTATTTGAAATGTTAAACTTCTTTCGCTGTTTCAAGATGTTCTTCAATTTATTAGTCAGCCTAAATTGCGATTAAAAGTAATTCGATTTTTGCAAGCGCAAACCACGCCAAAGTTGGAAAATTTGAAATTATAACTTAGCCTACATTGAGATCAAAACCACTTTAATAAAATCGGTTCTTACCATTATAAACCAATAAACCATACCAAACCACCCTTTTTCATTACAAGCCCTATGTTGATGTGTTGAAGGTTCTTGTCAGTATAAAACCATAGGTACTAAAATTTGCAAAACTAACTCTATTGTGATATCATAATGGAATGATGTCAAGGAGAAATTTCCTCCTCCTCAAAGGCGTGAGGTCTCTATTAGAACGGCGGTCTCTATTCTCTATGCAGTCTCTCGTTCTGGTTTCTGATCAGTCAATTCCTCTTTTAAATAGTTCCAAACAGCAGGTTTTGCAAGTAGGCTATGCCTACACTCCTACAGTACGTCATTGTATATGCTAGGCTATAGTGGGCAAGGGGCAAGGAGATTTCACTAAATCTCATGGAGTAGGCTACGAGTACAAAAAAGTTAAGAAACTCTGTTTTATTCAATTTAGTTACAAAAGTATTTATATATTTTTAATAGATAAACTGATTTGTTAGTAATCTTACAACTTTTGCAAGCAGTGCTTGTAGCCTCACCTTCTATTCTCCATAGTTCTGACGCCGTAAACTGCTAAATCAGCTCCAATTTCTTGGCAGGATTGTCTGCTTGTTGTATAATTTTGTTCGTCAAGTAATATTTTATATTGGCATCCATTGGTCAGTCCAATCCATCCGTTATCCAAACTTACAAATCCGTTTCGGATTGCTAAGAAATTTTTTTTATAATGTTTAGTTGAGATATTTATGTTGGTTCCACCAGATCTTCTATCTTGCTTGTTGCTTATTTTAGTAGAGCCGGGTCGTAACCACCAAGGGCTTGATGCGGTTCTATCTACCTCACAAACAAAACAAGGAATAAAGGGTTGAATGGTTTATTGATATTGTCCGATTGAAATCATACCATAAGCGAAATTTTAACTTCTCTTTACTGGATACTTGGTGAGAATAAACTATCTTCTTGGTAGAAGAAGAGCTCGAACTACAGCCTGCACTCCATCACTGGCAAACCGTCCTATAAATCCAAATTAAGAAATCGCACAACCTAAAAGCTTTCCATGCAGCATCTCATTTCAACAAACACTGAGGTTCAGCACAAAAGGACGCAACTTTTCTTAACACAATTGCCGTGAGTAGCCTATAATGCAGAAGCGTTGATCCAATTCTTACGTATGCGTTAGCATGCAGGTCACGCCATTGAAAATAAAGGTGAAATAACGTAAAAATAACGCAACACAAACCCCAGAAGGGGCAATCGAACCGATGGAACAATGTTTAATATTTGTTCAAAAGTTGTTGAAAACCATTTGATTGTTTACAGCCTTTTTTTCAACAGGTATACTTTTTAAATAATCTATCATCAATGCTGTACAGGAACAAATTCGATTTGTTTGTCTAATTATTATTAATTGTCCATTGTTCGTAACAAAATCCCTGTTAAAATTCAGCCGTTTTCATTCATTCCATTTCATTTCCACCTTTGATGTCATGGTATGTCTCTGATTAGGAAACCGTCCCATCATTTCCGAATGCTTAATTCCGCACTTGCGATAGACGTGCCCGATAAATGTCATTTGGCTGTTATAACAGTTCTTATGAGGTTGCAAGAAGTAAATCAAGTGCGTGTCCTCATTTCTTCGTTAGTGATCCTATCCATCCAGTTAATTCCCATCATTCTCTGTATGAAGCAAATTTCTGCATCGTTGATCTTCTTTTCCATCTGTGGTCATATAGTCCAGAATACACAGCCATACACCAGAACTGACCACTTGCACACCTGCAAAATTCTTATCCTAGTCTTCTGAGATATTGAGTTAGATTGGCCATTTTGGTGAAAGCTTGTTTGGATTGTGCAATTCTTGAGTTGACATCGCCCCAGCGCATCGACCATTTGTTCCGGTCAAGTTGCCAAAGGTTCTCATTTTTCGGAATGATTATGTCGAGTCGTGGTATCAAAATATCAAATATTAGACTGGCTAAAGAAGTAGGCTTAATAACAGATATAAAGTCGAGTCTATTTGTGTTTACCTGTAAATTGGGACACCAGTCTTCCTTCTAAAGCCGCTATCTTGTCTGAAAAATAAATAAATTTGTTGCCATTTTTAGACACAAAAGAAACGGAGTAATGCCAAAAAATACCCAAGTTAAAATTAAAATATATTTAAATTTTAAAGCTTTGGTAGAGATTTTGCTTTGTTGAACCGTAGAGAAATAAAACAAAGTAACTTCAGCGGGTTTAACATGATGTATTACATACACAAATATAACATAATTAAAAATAAACTCTAACGTTTTCGACACGTACGTGTGTCCTCATCAGGAATTACATATCTGCAATATACATAAAATGAAAATTGTAAGGTAAATTTGACTTTGCACTTTGAAAATCATCTCTCGAGGTAGATCTGATTTTCAGACTAAGATCATGGAAGCCTTAAGAATCAAACGTAATAATCCGTCTCTCAACCGGCAGTTATTCGCCTGTGGCTCATCGTTCCTTTTGTGTGTGTTCTAACTGTTTGTCAAATACCTGTAGTTTACACCTCATATGATCTGTTTTCCACCGTATAATTTACTTGTGATCATTCCTGTGTCATTTGTTCAGTTTGTGCTTTTCAGTCTGAAGTGTCGTTGGTATACAGTCACAGTTATAGTGCAAAGTCAAATTTACCTTCCAATTTTCATTTTAGGTATATTGCAGATATGTAATTCCTGATGAGGACACACGTACGTGTCAAAAACGTTAGAGTGTGTTTTTAATTATGTTATATTTGTGATTGTAATGCATCATGTTAAACCTCCTGAAATTAAATTTTAAATTTAATAAAAATTAAAATACAGATGTTAAAGATGATACCTAGATTTTATTGCCGACGTTTCGTCAGTCAGCACGACTCCTTGCTATTTTATTTATTTCGTCAGTATATTTTTGTGTTGTCCCATTGGTGCTGAACAGGTTGCCCGGTGTGAATGACGAAACGTCTGCAATAAAAACTAGGCATCATCTTTAACATCAGGCGGTAGCCTAGTATCCCATAGTCACCAGAAAAATGCAAGACACATTAATTATCAAACGCCTGGTGAACAGTTTCACTCTGATTTTAAAATACAGAGTTACATTTACCTGAACTATTTGTTAGTTGTTCATTCAGAGACGATATTTCATCTGAAACAGTGAATCAACAATACGAATTAAATAATCATCACAATTATATTAACACATGAAAGTGTGCGTCAGCAATTACATACAAAATTTTGGTTGATTTCTTTTGAATGAATGGTTCACCAAGTAGTTAGCCTACTTCAATAGCATTACTGTCAGAGTGCTTGTGCTGAGAACGGTAATTGAAAGTTAATATGCAAACTGCAAGTTAAAATAGAGAAAGCAATAATGTCTTTTCACACAAAGTTTTACACTGTTTAAAAAAAAAGTTAAAATAAACAGTTTTTATTTACTCGATTGATTTGTGAGTTGTTCATGCAGCGAAGATATTTCCTCTGAAACAATAACAATATAATACGACAATAACAATACGACATTAATAAACATCACGTTTATATTAACAATAAAAAAATGAAAGTGTACATCAGCAGTCACCTATGTCTACAACAACAACCACAGTGCCACTGCCAGAGTGCTCAAGTAACAAACGATGCCGAAGAGTCAGCACTCAACATACACGATAAAATGGTAGCAATTCCACAAAGTTTTATATTTAGTTTTATAAGAATTAAGGAATGTGGAGATTTGAAAATTTATAATTAGTGTTTCACTAATTTACATCATACATTTGAAGATAATAAATGTGGCAACAACGCTTCTGTGACATTGGTTTTTATTTTTGTTTTAACATTCAGACATTTTATTTGAAAGTTGTTTTTGCAATAGAAGCGTTTTTTTTTTTTCAAATTACAAAATTGTTGATAAATTTAATCTTTAAATTAAATTAATGATCAACCCATTTCTATTATTTTTGTTTTTACCTGTACATTTTGATTTCAGTCTTCTTTCCTGGTCCATTAACTTATCTGAACAATAAAGTTGATTGCTAACATTTTGGGAAATGAAATGAAAGGCCCATACTTGTTACTCCATTTATCTGTTGCTCATCACATAAACAATTTCTATCATCTAGCAAATAACTCGTTTCACAATAATAATAATAATAACAAAAACATTAACTAGGACACTGACGTACCAATATGCAACTTAGCCAGCAAATTAGTAAACAATAATAATTCAAATAAACATAAAAGCAACAACTTACCTTTGACGATCTGCTCAGTGATTTGCTTTATATCTTCTTCCTTGCTTTCACCGAGAAAATTCTGTCCACCTTGCTGGATGTTTGAGTGCACATACACGGTCTCAGCACACTTGCTGCTTGGTGGAGATTCCTTCTCAGGATCAAATGTTCTGCATAGAGTCGTCGGCTCTTCGTGGCTTGCTGGAATTGAAAGGCAAAGAGCTAAAATGACCCATTTCACAAACTTGTTCATTTTGATCGTAGAAATGTTAAACAGCGTTAGATTTTAAACTATGACTTGTACCTTGAGACAAAAAATTGTAAAAATGATTTATTCAGTCGATTGTGGACAAAATATATCCGCGTTTCGAGCCATATATGAACGTGAAATTGCTTCATTTACGTCACATCCGTTAATACGCGATGAAGCTTATTTTGCTTCTTTAGATGATAATCACGATTGTCACCAGAAGCACTTAGGCCTACCGATGACGTAATGCTTCAGAAGATTGATTCAATGCATGTGCGGTAATAGTGGTGAGGTTTGAGTGCTTTCATTCCATTGCAAATCTTTGGCATCCACCTCACCCAATAGTTAAGCGGCAATAACAACTGTATCTTCACGCAATGTTATTTAACTGTATTGGACACACACTAAACAAATTGTTCCAATTCCTCTTGGTTTTGTCTTAATTTCAAGCTTTTCTGCTTTGATTTGTCAATTATTCGTTCATGGAATCACAACAACAACCAACTTTCGAAATGTTTTACTGCAACAAAAGCTTCTTTGACTTCACTTTGTTTCGTATGAAATTCAGTCTAAGCAGTGGTGGATCCAGACCAGTGGTTCGCGAACTTTCACGGACTCCTTTTTCACTTTTCACGGACTCCTTTCAAAAAATTATCAAGATTACGAACCCCCCAAATTTTTAAGGCTGACCATAACTAACCAATAATTTTGCAAAACTACGCTTGCTATTATTCATAAATACTAGCGAACTTCAAAATTAATATTGTCTTCGAATTATTTAAAAAAAAACTCTCAAACACAAAATGTTACATTCCGGGGTTACATTCAACAACAATCAGGAAAAGAACTTCACATGAACAGGTACGTCTTATAAAATAACAATGATGCGTCATGTCATAAGTTTGGAAACAAAGTTAAATTATGTTCTAAATGATAAAGACCATTACATCTCAAATTTGGCCAATTTATTGCTGAGATTGTACTATGTTTAACATTTTTTTTCTTTTTTTTCTAAACTTATGACGCATCCTGTTCAAACTTAAAACAAAATGAGAAGCCTGTTGTTCTCTGTCCTGCACCAAAACACAGAACTGTGGTCGGGTTTTGATAAAGCTACACGATAAAGCTATTCACAGCTTATTTTTTTTTTAATTTTTATTTGATTTTTACAGGTTATAAATCTCATTTAATTTTTACAGGTTTTAAAAACAGATTTCATTTCATTTGTTCAGGTTACTACAGGTTACATCATCACAGTTCCTTGTGATTTTCACAGGTTATAATTTTGAAAAAATTAAATTTTATTTGATTTTTACAGGTTATAAATCTCATTTAATTTTTACAGGTTTTTTTTAACAAAACAATTTTCATTCAAATCAAAAAATAAAGAGCCCAAAATGTAGATACCAAACTCATGTTCAGCAAACAAATGTTTCGAAAATAAAATTTTCGAATATAAATGCTTACATTTATAACACTGAAGATGAAGACAGTATAGTTTTCGAAACGGTTGTTTGCTGAACATGAGTTTGGTATCTACACTTTGGGTTCTTTATTTTTTGATTAGATTAACCAGGCGTTCCAACCATTTTGCTCCTAAATTTTCATTCATTTTGTTCAGATTACTACAGGTTGCAATGATCATCACAACTGCATTTTGCTTTTTGTGATGTCGTAGATGATGCCGTCAAGTTGCTTGGTTTCCAGTTGGACAAATTAATTGAAACGTTGTAGTAATGGATGGAGGTAGCCTTAGTAATTCTGAGGTTTTTTTCTGCAGATTGGATTACGGTTATAACATTTAATATCTTTTCAGGAATTAAAGGTTTAAAGTTTTTTTTGCAGATTAAATTACAGTTGTAATATTTAACATCTTTTCAGGAATTATCGATTCATTACTTTTTGCATGTTTTTCAGACCTTCTGATGATCCGTTAGGTGAAACAATTTGTAAAGGCTTCAGATAGTAATAACTATATTTGATTTAATGTTTTTTTTAATTTTTTTACTGGCTAGTTATAAATTGTAAGTGGAATGTACCCAGAACTTTCTTATGTAAAGGCATGTTCGAAGCTTAAGGTTTACTGCCCCCGCATCGACGACCAAAATGCTGAATTTTCACCAATTTGAGATGCTATTTTGTCATTGCTCAATAAGCAAACTTGTCGCAAAAGGGCGAGATGGTATTCAAAAAATGGCCGATATCGCCGATACCGATATATTGGTCTACTCTACCCCATATATCGGTACATCTCAAAACAAAACAGAAGTATTTCAATCAAATTTAGACTAACAATAGCTATAAATAAAGAGCAGGTATTATGTTTTGAGACTGTATTGTTATTGGCTGCTTAGCCTATTGTAGAAACACAAGCAGTTCAATTTCAAAACATTTGTCTGACAATCTGCTGCGTTTGGGACGCATAATGTCCTTTCGAAGTGAAAACATGCGTTCCACAGCAGCTCTGGATGGTGTTGGTGTGTTGTATTTCAAAAACATGTCTTGAAAACGTTAACTCAGAACGTTAAGTACTAGCAAACTTTAATATCAATGTTGTCTTCGAATTATATTAAAAACTTTCTCAAACACAAAATGTTACATTCCGGGGTTACATTCAACAACAATCAGAAAAAGAACTTCACATGAACAGGTACGTCTTATAAAATAACAATGATGCGTCATGTCATAAGTTTGGAAACAAAGTTAAATTATGTTCTAAATGACAAAAACCATTACATCTCAAATTTGGCCAATTTATTGCTGAGATTGTACTATGTTTAACATTTTTTTTCTTTTTTTTCTAAACTTATGACGCATCCTGTTCAAACTTAAAACAAAATGAGAAGCCTGTTGTTCTCTGTCCTGCACCAAACCACAGAACTGTGGTCGGGTTTTGATAAAGCTACACGCATATCATGTTGTACATCCAAACGATTTCGGTGTTTGGTTTTTATGGTAACAAAAGCCGAAAGTGCAGTCTCGCAGAGGTAAGTAAAATCAAATGGAATCAGATGTCTGATTGCTTTGCCAATGATTGATAGAATTGTTGCTGAGAGAACCAAAGTTCTTCCATAGTTTTAGTATTAAATTAAAGTTTGCTTGCTCTCTGTCGTTTAAAGTAGACTCAAGATTAACCTAAAATAAGGTTTTATTCACTTAAAACGAAACATCTGAAAACATAAAGTACAATACAATAAGATACTCTTACGTGTAGCCTAGCTTACACCAAACCACAACCATCTTCACAGCTGACAACACTAACTGAAAGAGCGTCTACAACAAAAGAGAGAGAAACTAAATTAGGACGCTTGCTTTTAGCAGAAGTCGTGAACAGCAGATGGCAAGTAAAGGAGTTGATGCTCAATGCAGAACTGTAACAAGAGTTGTCCCTCTCATCACATTTATCCTCCCTAAAATATTACCATAAACACTTGCAAACAGGTTTATGCAAAAACAATTCAAACGTATGGAACACATTCATAACGATCTACAGGTTTTCTTATACGCGTGGATCTCCTTAAGGTAGTTGGAGGAGTCGGAGAGGAATCAACAGGGGAAGGTACATTAGATTCACATGAAACGTCAAGATCACGATCAGTATTATCACAATTATCAGGAACATCACGTGAAAGTTCAGTAGGAACATCAACGTCATGTCTCTGCAATGAGTCCGACGACTCTGGCAGTTCTGCGTCCATCGAAACATTCTGCTCACATGAAGACTGCCCTATCGGTGCAACATCTCTGAGCGATACTGTTGTTTCTCTCCCTGTAGGGAATCGAATGCGGGCATAGTTTGGAGTGGCATGAACAAGCTCCACTTCCTCAACAAGTGGATCGTATTTAGTAGAGCGACTATGAGACTTCAAATACACATTTCCATGTGTACTCAACCACGTAGGCACGGAAACACTAAAGGATGAGCGACGTTTAAATGAAAATAGCCGTTCGTGGGGTGTTTCATTTGTAGCAGTACACAACAGTGACCGAATTGAATGCAAAGCATCAGACAATACAAGTTCCCACTGCGATATGTCAAGTTTACGTGATTTCAAAGAAAGTTTTACTGCGGACCATATGATCCCATTATACCGCTCACACTGATCATTACCAGGAGCATTGTATACAGATGTGCGGCTACACGCAATTCCTCTGCTATGCAAGTAAGTGATGAGTTTACGCGAGAGGAATGCAGAGCCCCTATCGGAATGAACATAGGCAGGCATTCCAAACATAAAGAACAATTTGTTCAAACAAGAAATTACAGATTGTGCATCTGTACTGCGACAAGGAAACGCAAATGGAAAACGTGAAAATTCATCAACAATTGTCAGTACAAATCGATTTTTAGTTGAGGATGGCAAGGGACCCTTAAAATCTAAACTTATACGTTCGAACGGTTGTGTAGCTTTTATAACTTGCGCTAGAGGAAGCTTGTAAAATTTGGGTTTTACTTCGGCACATATACTACAACTTTGTACAACGTTACGAACTTCATCGAGAGAATATGGTAATTTTTTCGCCCGAACAAAGATAATACTCTGCATACTGGGAAGGGGATACGCATCCAGATGTGTAAATCTATTTACGGTCTGGCTGTAGTCCACACACATTCGCTTTTTGTGGTTTTCGTTTTTGACAACAACCAGCTGCGCCCGCCATGGTGAAGAACTGGGTTCTATGATATCGTCCTTAAGGAGTTGAGTAATTTGACTTTCAATGAACTCCTGATCAGCTTTTGAATAGCGTCTAGATTTTGAAGTAAATGGACGACAATCCGAGGTCAAATGTTCGAATAATTGCACTGGTTTGACCGCTCTTAACGCATCCAGAACACCTAAGTGTAACGAGTTATCAGGTCCCCCAAAGTTGAAATTGACACTACGGTTTTGTTTTAGGAACTCACGTCCGAGGACCCAAAGCAAACCATCCATCACTGAGAATTCGATATCTCGATAGCTCCGATCTAATAGATCCACTGAGGCAGAACAAGACCCAAAAGTATTGACAGATGCGCCTTCAACTGCCAAGTCAATTTTCTCCGTGTTTCTTTTGACAACAGTAAGTTTAGCGAGGCGAGCAAAGTCCATCTTGATGTGGTCACGGGTAGCACCTGTGTCGATGAGCCCTCTTCCAGAAACACCATTGATTGTGACAGCAACATTAACTTTGTCGTCATCAGAATTTTGCATAGGACACAAGACAGAAAGATTTGTTGACTCGTCACAAGCAGCTGCTGTAAGTTTCGGCGTTTCCTTGGAGCCCCTCTTCATTCGACAAACTTAAACGAAATGCCCCTTTTTTGGCAGTTAAAACAAATGCAATCTTTCGCTGGACAGTTTGCCCGAGAGTGCCGTTTAGCACCACAAAAGAAACACATCTCTAGCTTCATGGCAGCACACTCACTTTTATAAGGCGTCCTTGCGGTAGAAACGTTTTCAGCAAGAGGGCAAGCGATAACATCCTGAACATCCGGTGTATGGTACAACTCGGCATTTAACCGGGCATCGTTAAGTGCTTGAGCTTTGTCGAAAGCTTGCTGAAGTTGCAGCACATTGTCTTCCAGCAGTCTCTGGCGAATATACGCAGAGTTAATTCCAGCAATAAAAGCATCTCGAACGGCTGCTTCTTTGTTTTCCTTAAGACTAACGGCTTTAAAATTGCAGTCGGTACTAAGTTTCTGCAGCCTTTGAAAAAAATCTTCGAGAGGCTCACCCAGCTTTTGCCGACATGTATTAAGCTTGCGTCTAGCGAAGACCTCGTTTACCGGCTTCAGATACATCAATTCAAGACGTGCCAGGACATCGTCATAGGTTGTGGCTTCACTGATGAGCGAGTACACGGAAGTATTTACAAGGTTGATCAGAACGGCCAGTTTGTCATCGTCGGTAGCGTCGTCGATTCTCTTAACGTAGTTTTGAAAGGTAAGTTTCCAGTGTTCCCACGTCCTAGCAGCTTCAGGTGCATTTGGATCAACATCAAATTCTTTGGGCCTCAAATGCTTATTCATGTTATTAAATGAATAAATTGTCATATAAAGTAGACTCAAGATTAACCTAACATAAGGCTTTATTCACTTAAAACGAAACATATGAAAACATAAAGTACAATACAATAAGATACTCTTACGTATAGCCTAGCTTACACCAAACCACAACCATCTTCACAGCTGACAACACTAACTGAAAGAGCGTTTACAACAAAAGAGCGAGAAACTAAATTAGGACGCTTGCTTTTAGCAGAAGTCGTGAACAGCAAATGGCAAGGAAAGGAGTTGATGCTCAATGCAGTACTGTAACAAGAGTTGTTCCTCTCATCACATTCTCAAATCAATAAATTCATCTTTGTTGGAATCTTTGTCATCAACACTGTTCAAGTCAATAAAAAAAAGATTTCGAATCCATGCAACCCTTTGCTTTTCAAACTTCTGTTAAAAGTTATCTGCTCAAGGAGGGGGGTTGGATCAAATTCAATCAACTGTTACGTGTTATCCGCTGGGGCTATTTCAACAGAAGTTGCACTGGTGTGAAAAAAATTTATTTGTCTATAAGTTTGAAAAGTCATTATTCTAAAATTTTATATATTTAACTTGATATTTTAATTTTTGCAAATGTACCCAAAAACGATAATTTGGTTTATCTTGTCGCCGTTTAATTGCCGTACTAATCCGATTTCATGCAAAGTTCTGAAGAACAAAGAGCTCGATCAACCGCACGAAGTGTGTGTGCGGTGTGTGAACTCATTGCATTGATAAAGATTTACGACTTGCGAGCAAATCTTATTGTAGGCTAGGCCTACTCATTAATTCTAAAATAGTTACAATCAGAGTAATATTGTTGCAGGACTTTGAAAAGCAAAACAAAACTGCATTTGTTGTTTTACAACGTAAAACGGCGGTATCGCCCCCGTTGAGAACCACTGTTTTACATTTTTGTCCTAAACTAATGCTTTCCAAAACTCATGGCTAGCTTCTAGTTTTATGAAACCAAACTTCTCATAAGAAACACCTTAGCCTGCTCGAATAGCTGTTTCCATCTTCGTTTGTGTATTTTTGGTCTACAATTGAGTTTGCAGTATGAATATTTTTAGTAGAGAGAAGACAATTGAACAAGCTGTTGAAATTATCTGAAATTTCTAAGTTCAAATTAGGCGCTTTTGAAATGGTGGATTTGTGTCAAGTCGCATCACAAATATCATGCAGGCTACATCATAAGTCATTTCGCTTACGGGTGTTTATAAACATGACTCATAAATTACATCCACTAAAAATACAGCATTTACATCATCAACGCTAAGTTCGAAGCTCACTTTTTATTGAAGATCGTGTCAATCAATTTGAAAATACATTTTTAGTCTGCCAGCGTCGAAACAATATAACAGCGAAGTGAGGAATATGCTTAAACAAAGGAAATGTGAAATAACCCACAGTCAGCAAATCTACATAAATTTAACGTTTACAATTAATGTTGAATCAATGTAAAAGGACTGAAATGCTGACTGGGTCCTTATTGTTTTAAACACAAAAAATACGCGTAAAGGCGACAAAGCGATACAATAGCAAAGCAGCAATTATGTTCCTATACAATACGATACAAAAAAAAATTAACTTTTGACTTCAAAGATAAAAATGATTATAACGAAGCTTCAAAGTTTGTCGTAAAAAATATTGCAGAGATACAATAAACATAATCATTTTCTGCCAGATTGTGAGAAGACTTCCTAGATTCTTTCCAAACATGTGCATGATTGCAAATTATTTTCTATAACTTCATATTGCCAAAAAATGGCTTGTTTGTAGAAACAACTTGCTTACAATTTTATAAAATTTGTTATGCCTACTACATTGAAGTAGGCCTAATAAATTTTTTTTGTGATATCTGGTGTTTTTTTACAACATCCGAAAAGTAAAAAATAATAATGATGTATGATTTTACAAAACCGTGGTTTGTAAACACTTCACAAAAATTTGTTGGGAAAAATTTACTATTAGACGTAAAACGTTTGTAAAAGAAAATTGTCGGTTTACGTATTTATAATGTTTATTGCGCTGTTATCGAATTATAAACTGCCTTTATTGTCTATTATTGTGGTTGCCGGCCAGCTTAGAGCAGCATGCAAACTACGCGTTTTTGGTATTTGCATCGTGTTATGATTCTCACAAATTTCCCACAAGGTCTTTATTTTTATCGTGATATTTTTGTGCCTTTTCTGTCCTAAACTTGAAGTTACTGTGCAGCACAATCCACACCGGTTTTTAGACTCAGTCTTCATTGAAAATCTATTGTGGGGTGCATCATTTCAAGCAGTGTCTTTCCTTAAACTGTTACACAAACCGCCCAGAACCAGGTTGATTATGTATCTTACAGCCGTTGAGAGCCCGTTCGGCGTTATTGTATGTGTGGAATTATTAGATGTCTGATTAAATTCATGCCAAACGTCGAGCAAATTCTGCTTTCGGGATTCCTGCCGTTACTTGCAGCATTTTTTGTTGATAAGTTTAGGCACCATTTTTCCAAGATAAATGAAGACATCGGTATTGTTCGTCACTTAGATTTAGTTTTCTCAGCATTGTTTGTACATTCTTTAACCCACTGGTTGTTCCACTTTTAATATAATCGAATCGTTTATAAATGGTGGGTCTTCACAATAGCCGGCTTCTTATACATTGGCGCAACGTATTCAGATGTTTAATCAATGATCAAGAAATCTGATTTTTGGTTTGTCTTATGTGAAACCTCTCCTTATGCCTCGTCTTTATGTTTTTATCAACACACAGTACATAGAACTTTTATTTCAAAACCAGGTTTTTCGTGTCTTTACCCAAGGGAAGATATCTTATTGTAACGTTTCTTATTCGTCAATGAATGTTATCTGGTTGAAACAATTGTTTTGAATAGTTTGTGACCTACATACTATTTTGATGGTGGATTGCTAGTCTTCGTAAAGCTGATGATGATGATGATGGCGTATGAGCGATCTTTCCAGGCTAGATTGGAGGGCAGGAAATCTTCAGCCACTCGGCAGTCTCGTCGTCCAGGATTCTTCGATAACGCAAAAAGCTGATAACGCAAAAAACGTTTGCTATCATTGTTTCTAATTAACAACTTAGTGATCACTGGCTTTTTTTGTAGCATAAGAAATCATCATCCGATCCGCCTGGCAATTTTTGGAAAAGTCAAGAAAAACCAAGTGCATGGCGTTACTGTGCTTCAAGTAATCAAAGGAAATATGAGGTGGGGGGCAAATCTGGCCTCCCTTTGAGAAGCAAAGTGAACCTTATCATACGAGCTGTTTTCGTACGCGGAAAGCACGTCACGGGCTATCTTAGTCCCCTGCTAATTAATCGTTAATAACGGGAGCTATGAAAATCACAGAGCCAAAACATTTTACAAGATGATAGTCATGGATTGTATAATATACAATCCATGGCTATGCATAACATGGTATTCTGAGAAATATTTCACTATTGGAATGGGGCGTCCTCATGAAACCCCGTGTCGCTACAGAAAGACTTAACCCTTCAAGTTACCCAAATTACATCCACATGAAATTAATTGAATATTGTTATTTAATTCTGTCAATTTCCAGCGCACTCACGGACCCCTGCAACCTTATCACGGACCCCTGGTTGGGAACCACTGATCTAGAAAAATAATTGCGTTTAGATTATTGTTTGACCCAACACACTGCACCATTGTTCGTCGCACTCGTTATTTGGACAAAACCATTTCATTAAAAACTAAATTTCTGTAAAAGTTAGAGTTAGTCTATAGAAGCTTTAAGATCAAGCGGCGCTGGTTCGACTTTAGGAGTGCGCGCTTGAGCAACGCATTCTTAGGACTGCACTCGATTTAGCGACAACTAGTGGATGGAATGATTCCCCGCAACAAGACTTCAACAATCAATGTGTTTACTTTGGAATCTAGAAATTATTTTGTTATTTAGACCTGTAGCCTACAATTTTTTTATCATCCACGTCTAAAAACAAACGAGCTTTCAATTAACAATCTTAGTTATTGCAACGACCTTCATAAAAGCAGTTTGTAGAAATAAGGTTTTGCCTTAAGTGGAAGAATAAATAAACTGCAGGCGACAATAAAAAAATACACAACTATTGTATGAACACACAAAATTTGCTTTGTGAATGTAAGTTTGAAAGAAAGACATTTTTTTAATCAAAAACATAAAAATCTTTCTTCCTTCACTATAGCGATTTGAAGTTAACAGAATCAAGACAAAGGAATTTCGGCCAAAAAGAAATTTTGTTCCTGGATTTGTAAATGAAACCACCATCAGTGAACATTGACCAGTCAAAGAACATACAGATCAAGGAACGTGCTTCTGAGTTCTAAAACTTTCATGTGATTGATTCAGTTTAGTTTAATTATACATTTAACTTAAATTAGTTTAAGTATTGAAATTAATCAACTAAGATAAGCAATTTAAACAAAAATAATGAATCCAAACTGTAGATACTAAATTCATATTCAGCAAACTGTTCATAGCACTGAAGATGAAAATAGTTTAAACGTTTACTGAACATGAGTTCAGTGTCTACATTTTCAGCTCTTCTTCGATTAGAGTGACCAGGCGTTTCAACCAATTTGCTTCTAACTTGATCGCTTTCTCAATTAGTCAGTTTCATCTGGTAAAGACACAAAATCATTATTTTGATTTCGAGTTGATTTTGTTTTTAAATTTATTTTTTGTGTGAAATTTATTTCAAACAAGTTCTTCTCAGAACAGAGATTTTGTAGCCGACAAGTTATGATATGTTTGTTTCGGCTACATTTGGAAACGTTGAAACGATATAAATACAACAGTTTTAGTTGGCAAGATGATGGCTTGCTACAGTTTCCTCTTAATTGAACAAAGGTCATTTCGTTTAAGGGTATCCTGCATTTTTGAGGACTGCTCGCGCTGTTTCAGTCTTGTCTCTTGCTATTCAATAACAGCTTCTATCATTGGAGGGAATCATACTGGAAGAAGTTAGTCACGTGACTGTGAAGGAACAAACTTGATGTTGATCCAAAAAAAAACTCAGTTTTCAGAAGCCAGTTAGACCTGATGACGTAATTATAAAGTTTGTGACGTTCACTTGTGAAATTTTCGTGACTGAATCCGCTTCTGTCATCTGTGTTATGACGTCACACTTCATGTGTTGAAGTTCTGAACATTGCAACTTGTGGTCGTGACGCATCACGTGACTCAAGTCGGTGAAAGAGCTCCCGATGTCGAATTGTTTAAAAGTATTTCCATTTGAACCAAAACTTATACGTTGTATTTTTTACTATGTAGTTGAGGTTTGATAGGAATAAGGTATAATTTTGCAAACTAAATGCATGAAGCGTCTTTCTTTTCCTGTGGTTATTAGGAGTATGTCATAAAACATCAATGTATACATTGTGCTCAGGCCCGGAGTTAGCTGATGGGAGGCCCGGGGCACTTTTAGATCGGGGGGTCCCCTGTGCAAAAAAATTTTTGGGGCTACGGCGCGAAAAACCACCTCTACGTCTACAGTAGCATTAATCCAGCACTGCATAGCATTTGGTAGAAAATTCAAAGGCTGAAAGAAAAACAACACAAAATCACATTTTTTCCACGTAGGGCGGCTCTTTAAAAGTCGGGGGCCCGGGGCACCTGCACCCTCTGCCCCCCTAAATCCGGGCCTGATTGTGCCCTGAAATGAACGATGTTTTGTCACCAACTAGCTGAATCTGGGAGTCGAACCAGGATCGTACGACTGGAAACCTAAATGTGGTGAAACATTTATAGTAGAAGAAAAACGAAATGAAAATTTGGTTGACCAGAATAGTTCAAAATTAACGAAGAAGTTAGGCGTAAATGATTATTTTTGGTGGCATGAGATTAGATGGAAAGTTTTTATAAAGATTGCTTCCAGTGCTCCGAGATGGAACGAGGAATTCTTGTCTTTTCACAGGATCAACTGATATTGCTCAAGGCCGTTCACTGATATTGCTCAAAGCAGACCACGTCACTGACGTGGTCTGCAAAGTGTTTATGACGAAATCTTTTTTTGGAAACTTGCAACTTCCTCTCAGAACATTCCAGAGTCAGATGGACTGAAGTGACTCAAATCAACAAGATTGCATTTAAAAAATAAGGTAATTAGATTTCAAAAAAAATAAGTGACAGAAAAGGAAACTAATTGTACTTAGCAATTCATAGATCTAAAAACATTATTTATTTTTTAAACGTTCAGTTATTTTCAATAGACGAACTATAAGCCTAATGCACACGAGTTGGCAGCAAATAAAACGCCTGGTTTCCAGTCATACGATCCTGGTTCGACTCCCAGATTCAGCTAGTTGGTGACAAAACATCGTTCATTTCAGGGCACAATCAGGCCCGGATTTAGGGAGGGACAGAGGGTGCAGGTGCCCCGGGCCCCCGACTTGTAAAGGGCCCCCCTACGTGGAAAATGTGATTTTGTGTGATTTTTTCTTTCAGCCTTTGACGTTTCTGCAAAATGCTGTGCAGTGCTGTATTAATGCTACTGTAGTCGTAGAGGTGGTTTTTCGCGCCGTAGCCGCGAAAAATTTTTTGCACTGGGGACCCCCGTTCTAAAAGTGCCCCGGGCCTCCCATCAGCTAAATCCGGGCCTGAGCACAATGTATACATTGATGTTTTATGACATACTCCTAATAAGCACAGGACAAGAAAGACGCTTCATGCATTTAGTTTGCAAAATTATACCTTGTTCTGGTCAAACCTCAACTACATAGTAGAAAATACAACGTAAAAGTTTTGGTTCAAATGGAAATACTTTTAAACAATTCGACATCGGGAGCTCTTTCACCGACTTGTGTCACGTGATGCGTCACGACCACAAGTTGCAATGTTCAGAACTTCAACACATGAAGTGTGACGTCATAACACAGATGACAGAAGCGGACTCAGTCACGAAAATTTCACAAGTGAACGTCACAAACTTTATAATTACGTCATCAGGTCTAACTGGCTTCTGAAAACTGAGTTGTTTTTTTTGGATCAACATCAAGTTTGTTCCTTCACAGTCACGTGACTAACTTCTTCCAGTATGATTCCCTCCAATGATAGAAGCTGTTATTGAATAGCAAGGGACAAGACTAAAAGAGCGCGAGCAGTCCTCAAAAATGCAGGATACCCTTAAACGAAATGACCTTTGTTCAATTAAGAGGAAACTGTAGCAAGCCATCATCTTGCCAACTAAAACTGTTGTATTTATATCGTTTCAACGTTTCCAAATGTAGCCGAAACAAACATATCATAACTTGTCGGCTACAAAATCTCTGTTCTGAGAAGAACTTGTTTGAAATAAATTTCACACAAAAAATAAATTTAAAAACAAAATCAACTCGAAATCAAAATAATGATTTTGTGTCTTTACCAGATGAAACTGACTAATTGAGAAAGCGATCAAGTTAGAAGCAAATTGGTTGAAACGCCTGGTCACTCTAATCGAGGAAGAGCTGAAAATGTAGACACTGAACTCATGTTCAGTAAACGTTTAAACTATTTTCATCTTCAGTGCTATGAACAGTTTGCTGAATATGAATTTAGTATCTACAGTTTGGATTCATTATTTTTGTTTAAATTGCTTATCTTAGTTGATTAATTTCAATACTTTAAGTTTAGTTTAATTACAGATTTCACTTAAATTAGTTCACTTAAATTATCAATCACAGGAAAGTTTTAGAACTCAGAAACACGTTCCTTGATCTGTATGTTCTTTGACTGGTCAATGTTCACTGATGGTGGTTTCATTTACAAATCCAGAAACAAAATTTCTTTTTGGCCGAAATTCCTTTGTCTTGATTCTGTTAACTTCAAATCGCTATAGTGAAGGAAGAAGGATTTTTATATTTTTGATTAAAAAAATGTCTTTCTTTCAAACTTACATTCACAAAGCAAATTTTGTGTGTTCATACAATAGTTGTGTATTTTTTTATTGTCGCCTGCAGTTTATTTATTCTTCCACTTAAGGAAAACCTTATTTCTACAAACTGCTTTTATGAAGGTCGTTGCAATAACTAAGATTGTTAATTGAAAGCTCGTTTGTTTTTAGACGTGGATGATAAAAAAAATTGTAGGCTACAGGTCTAAATAACAAAATAATTTCTAGATTCCAAAGTAAACACATTGATTGTTGAAGTCTTGTTGCGGGGAATCATTCCATCCACTAGTTGTCGCTAAATCGAGTGCAGTCCTAAGAATGCGTTGCTCAAGCGCACACTCCTAAAGTCGAACCAGCGCCGCTTGATTTTAAAGCTTCTACAGATTAACTCTAACTTTTACAGAAATTTAGTTTTTAATGAAATGGTTTTGTCCAAATAACGAGTGCGACGAACAATGGTGCAGTGTGTTGGGTCAAAGAATAATCTAAACGCAATTATTTTTCTAGATCAGTGGTTCCCAACCAGGGGTCCGTGATAAGGTTGCAGGGGTCCGTGAGTGCGCTGGAAATTGACAGAATTAAATAACAATATTCAATTAATTTCATGTGGATGTAATTTGGGTAACTTGAAGGGTTAAGCCTTTCTGTAGCGACACGGGGTTTTATGAGGACGCCCTATTCCAGTAGTGAAATATTTCTCAGAATACACATGGCACAATACGCGTATATACACACAATATACAATCCATGGCTATCATCTTGTAAAATGTTTTGGCTCTGTGATTTTCATAGCTCCAGTTAATAAGCGCTTAATTAGCACGGGACTAAGATCGCCCGTGACGTGCTTTCCGCGTACGAAAACAGCTGGTATTAAGATAAGGTTCACTTTGCTCCTCAAAGGGAGGCCAGATTTGCCCCCCACTTCATATTTCCTTTGATTACTTGAAGCACAGTAACGCCATGCACTTGTTTTTTTTTCACTTTTCCAAAAATTGCCAGGCGGATCGGATGATGATTTCTTATGCTACAAAAAAAAGCCAGTGATCACTAAGTTGTTAATTAGAAACAATGATAGCAAACGTTTTTTGCGTTATCAGCTTTACGAAGACTAGCAATCCACCATCAAAATAGTATGTAGGCCACAAACTATTCAAAACAGTTGTTTCAACCAGATAATATTCATTGACGAATTAAAAACGTTACAATAAAAAATCTTCCCTTGGGTAAAGACACGAAAAACCTGTTTTCGAAATAAAAGTTCTATAGAAAAGTTCATTCGTGTTTGGCCAAAACTTGCAATTTAGGAAATGTATCACTGGAAATGCTTTTGGGAGAAGCCGGAGAAATAGCGTTTTTGCAAACAGTAGTTGTGAGATACACTCAAACTTATGAGATAGGCTCCATTTACATGCAGCAGCTAACTCGATGACTACATGGCCCTTCGCCGCATTATGTCGCCTACTTGTTGTTATGTCCTGTATTTTTGTTTCACCGTGCACTGTGTGTTGATAAAGGCATAAAGATGAGGCATAAAGAGAGGTTTCACATAAGACAAACAACAAATCAGATTTCTTGATCATTGATTAAACATCTGGATACGTTGCGCCAATGTATAAGAGGCCGGCTATTGTGAAGACCGCCATTTATAAACGATTCGATTATACCAAAAGTGGGACAAACCAGTGGATCAAAGAATGAACAAACAATGCTGAGAAAACTAAATCTAAGTGACGAACAATACCGATGTCTTCATTTATCTTGGAAAAATGGTGCCTAAACTGATCAACAAGAAATGCCGCAAATAACTGCAGGAATCCCGAAAGCAGAATTTGCTCGACTTTGGCATGAATTTAGTCAGACATCTAATAATTCCACACATACAATAACGCCGAACGGGCAACGGCTGTAACATACATAACACTGGTCTACACGATTTTTGCTCTATAAACTTTGAAAACTGAGAGTAATTTTGGGGTGCTGAATCCGAATCTGACCTCAGATTTATGCTATCACGTCAGGTTTGTGAGATATAATAACAGCATATTGTTACTTTTGTCAAAAGTGGAAGATTTGACATTGCGTTTATTGCACATACACATTGTGCAAGATCCAGAAATCCAGGCCATGTGGTGCATAAGTAGCAGAAATACACCTACCAATTATAATTTTGATACCAATTTGTTTTCTAAGCAACATTATTAACAAGGCAGTAATAACAAGCTAAAAGGAGGCCATCAGTGTAATTGACCCCCTCCCCCGTCAATGTTTTGCATGAAACCACAAAGATTTAAGCAGGCCTATGGCAATGCTTGTTCAGTAACCATATTTAGGCTGTTTTGGCCTGTCTAACACTAACCTTTCGTTACAGCACTGCATATGTTGGTGGTAAACGCAACGCCAAATCTTTCACTTTTGACGAAAGTAACAATTTGTTGTTATCATATTTCACAAACCTGACGTGATAGGATAAATCAGAGGTCAGACTCGGATTTAGCACCCCAAAATTACTCTAAATCAGTCTTCAAAGTTCATGGAACAAAAAAAAATTATTTTTTTGTAGACCAGTGTAATCAACCTGGTTCTGGGCGGTTTGTGTAACAGTTTAAGGAAAGACACTGTTTGAAATGATGCACCACACAAAAGGTTTTCAATGAAGACTGAGTCTAAAAACCGATGTTGATTGTGCTGCACAGTGACTTCAAGTTTAGGACAGAAAAGGCACAAAAAAATACGATAAAAATAAAGACTTTGTGGGAAATTTTCGAGAATCATCACACGATGCAAATACCATAAACGCGTAGTTTGCATGCTGGTCTAACCCATTAAAAGCCGCCACAAGTTCCCATTGCTCTTTTTAGGACATATTTCAGCCACAAAGTTGTATTGTCATAACTTTTGAATTAGTTTAAAAAAATTTGATGATTTTTGCTTTTTTGATGCATTTTTTTGTTTGCCTTTTAAAAGGACACCGGCCACATAGTCAAATGTAAATCTCACGATACCTTAACATAAGATGGTGTTTGTTTCAGTAGAAATTTGTCAGATCTTTCTTGAAGGACGTTTCAAAGTTGTTGTATGAACATATTATATTCACGGTAACCATCGGTGTAGCCAGTGGGAGGGTGCCCCCCATTAGACAGTCCCCCCCCCCGGTCGGAAGCTTGTGGCGGCAGAATATTTTTAACGTAAACTTAAAAGCATAGTAAAAATATTTTCTGAAACGAATTTGGCTCGAATTCTATTTGCTGGTTCCTACTTTACACGTTCAGGGGTGCAAAATCATGGTCCACCGCGGGCGGCACAAACCATAGCGACACGCCACCGACAGTCGTCGGCTCCAGCTCGTGACCGACCATTGGTTTCGTCATCAAATCGAATTTGGCTTTGGATGGTGATGTCATATATGGCTTTGGATGCCAGTGTATGATAGAAAAGACGTGAGCAAAAGTCACATTGAATGGGGGCTATGGATTGTATGGAGGGAGGGACGTGGTAGTTTTCGCTTTTCTAGTGTTCGTTATTCTTGGACTTTTTGTATCTTTTTTTTTCGAAAATTTCCGTGCCTTTTTTAGATCTTTTTCTCTAGAGTAATTTGTCACTAGCAAGGTTTTTCCATGAATCCAGATCAATGTTTGCATGGTTGAGGGAGACTTTCAGCTGATCTTTCAATCTCATTTTTGGTCTTCTGGGGGGTGGTTTCCTGTCTCTAGTTGTCCCCCCTCGTTGTCCCTTCTCATGACATGCCCTGTCCAGCGAAGGCAGTGTTGTAATTTGGTGGCTTCTGAACTGGGCAAGCAACCTAGCGCGAACAAGGATTGCATCTTTGGTGAGATAATCTTCCCAACGAATGCCTAGCATTTGACCCAGTTTCCTCTGCTGAAAATTTTCAAGACGTTTGATGTCACGGCGGTATAATGTCCAGGTTTCACAAGCATAGAGAAGGGTGGATAGAACGACTGCCCGTAGGACCATAATTTTTGTGCGGATAGATATACATGGTTGTTGAAAACACGATGGTTAAGTCTTCCAAGGCACAATGTGCTGCTTTTAAACAATGTTCAATATTCTTTGACAGTGTTACAAACAACCAAAAAATGTGGCCATGTGGCCGGTGTCCTTTTAAAAGGCAACAATAAATATAAAGCAAAATGAACAAATAAAAGAAGCAAAACCTTACACCAATTAGAGTGTAGTAGGAAGCACAATATTACAGAGTGTCAAACTATGAAGAAACATAATTCATATCTATTACCAATAGGCAATAAAATATGCATGTTCCTCCTCACTTCACTTCATCGGGCTCTTCTCATTTTTCAACAATTTTCAAACTTTCATAAACTTTCATAAAATTCAGAAAAAGTATGTTGTTTGCAAATATTTATCAGCACCTTCCGAAACAGACCCTAAACAACTACTAGCAAGTCCAAAATAATTCAATCAAAATATGATGATGCAATACTGATGCATTCAAAACGATGTCCTTTTAAAAGGACATCGGACGTAAAAAAGTTAAGATGGCCGGCAACCATAAAGACAGACAACAAAGGCAGTTTATAATTCGATAACAGCGCAATAAACATCATAAATACGTAAACCGACAATTTTCTTTTACAAACGTTTTACGTCTAATAGTAAATTTTTCCCAACAATTTTTTGTGAAGTGTTTACAAACCACGGTTTTGTAAAATAATTCATCATTATTATTTTTTACTTTTCGGATGTTATAAAAAATCACAAAAAAATTTCATCACTTCAATGTAGTAGACATAAAATTTTTTATAAAATTGTAGGCAAGTTATTTCAACAAACAAGCCATTTTTTGGCAATATAAAGTTATAGAAAATAATTTCCAATCATGCACATGTTTGGAAAGAATCCAGGAAGTCTTCTCACAATCTGGCAGAAAATGATTATGTTTATTGTATCTCTGCAATACTTTTTAGGACAAACTTTGAAGCTTCGTTATAATCATTTTTATCTTTGTAGTCAAAAGTTAATTTTTTTTTTGGGCCAGAAACATAATTGCTGCTTTGCTATTGTATCGCTTTGTCGCCTTTACGCGTATTTTTTGTGTTTCAAACAATAAGGACCCAGTCAGCATTTCAGTCCTTTTACATTGATTCAACATTTGTAAACGTTAAATTTATGTAGATTTGCTGACTGTGGGTTATTTCACATTTCCTTTGTTTAAGCATGTTCCTCACTTCGCTGTTGTATTGCTTCGACGCTGGCAGACTAAAAATGTATTTTTAAATTGATTGACACGATCTTCAATAAAAAGTGAGCTTTGAACTTAGCTTTGATGATGTAAATGCTGTATTTTTAGTGGATGTAATTTATGAGTCATGTTTATAAGCATCCGTAAGCGAAATGACTTATGATGTAGCCTGCATGATATTTGTGATGCGACTTGACACAAATCCACCATTTCAAAAGCGCCTAATTTGAACTAAATTTCAGATAATTTCAACAGCTTGTTCAATTGTCTTCTCTCTACTAAAAATATTCATACTGCAAACTCAATTGTAGACCGAAAATACACAAACCAAGATGGAAACAGCTATTCGAGCAGGCTAAGATGTTACTTATGAGAAGTTTGGTTTCATAAAACTAGAAGCTAGCCATGAGTTTTGGAAAGCATTAGTTTAGGACAAAAATGTAAAACAGTGGTTTTCAACGGGGGCGATACCGCCGTTTTACGTTTTTGTTTTGTTTTTCATGGTCGCAAGTCGTAAATCTTTATCAATGCAATGAGTTCACACACCACCGCACACACACACTTCGTGCGGTTAATCGAGTTCTTTGTTCTTCAGAACTTTGCATGAAATCGGATTAGTACGGTAATTAAACGGCGGCAAGATAAACCAAAATAATCGTTTTTGGGTACCTTTACAAAAATTGAAATATCAAGTTTAATATATAAAATTTTAGAATAATGACTTTTCAGACTGATAGACAAATGATTTTTTTTCACACAAGTGCAATTTCTGTTGAAATAGCAAACGTAACAGCTGTTTGAATTTGATCCAACCCCCACCCCCCCCCCCCCTTAGAGCAGATAACTTCTAACAAAAGGTTGAAAAGCAAAGGGTTGCATGGATTCGAAATCCTTTTCTTATTGACTTGAACAGTGTTGATGACGAAGGTTCCAACAAAGATGAATTTTATGATTTGAGAGCATGCAAACTTTAATTTAATACTAAAACTATGGAAGAACTTTGGTTCTCTCAGCAACAATTCTATCAATCATTGGCAAAGCAATCAGACTTCTGATTCCATTTGATTGTACTTACCTCTGCGAAACTGCACTTTCGGCTTTTGTTACCATAAAAACCAAACACCGAAATCGTTTGAATGTACAACATGATATGCGTGTAGCTTTATCAAAACCCGACCACAGTTCTGTGTTTTGGTGCAGGACAGAGAACAACAGGCTTCTCATTTTGTTTTAAGTTTGCATTTGAGATGTAATGGTTTTTATCATTTAGAACATAATAAAAGTAATTTGCGTTCTTCTGGTGACTATTTACTAGGTTACCTCCTGATGTTAAAGATGATAACTAGCTTTTGTATTTCCGACGTTTCGTCAGTCAGCACGACTGACTTTATCAAGGTGGCTAAAACAGGTTAACACAACCTGTTCAGCAACGATGGCACAACACAAAAACGTACTGATAAAATGAATAAAGTAAGCAGCAAGAATCAGAATTAAAACACGCAACAAGACACCTAGAGGTTAAACTGAATGCAGTGAATGCCTAAAACCAGTAGGCTGCTTTCCAACAGCGTAAATTTATCTATCTATTGGGCCACCGTCAAGAAACATTGAAAAGTCATCAGACAAGACAGAAACCAAGGGAATTGGCAATAACAATGATAGAGAAGACGCACTGAGAATGGAAAAGGTGAAGTTAAAGTTAAAGTAATTTTTTGTACACAGAGGGAAAATTCTGACCATCTTTCTGGTCCCAGAAAGATGGTCAGAATTTTCCCTCTGTGTACAAAAAATTACTTTAACTTTAACTTCACCTTTTCCATTCTCAGTGCGTCTTCTCTATCATTGTTATTGCCAATTCCCTTGGTTTCTGTCTTGTCTGATGACTTTTCAATGTTTCTTGACGGTGGCCCAATAGATAGATAAATTTACGCTGTTGGAAAGCAGCCTACTGGTTTTAGGCATTCACTGCATTCAGTTTAACCTCTAGGTGTCTTGTTGCGTGTTTTAATTCTGATTCTTGCTGCTTACTTTATTCATTTTATCAGTACGTTTTTGTGTTGTGCCATCGTTGCTGAACAGGTTGTGTTAACCTGTTTTAGCCACCTTGATAAAGTCAGTCGTGCTGACTGACGAAACGTCGGAAATACAAAAGCTAGTTATCATCTTTAACATCAGGAGGTAACCTAGTAAATAGTCACCAGAAGAACGCAAATTACTTTTATTATAAAATGCCTGGTGAACAGTCTCTCTCTGTTTTTACTACCATTTAGAACATAATTTAACTTTGTTTCCAAACTTATGACATGACGCATCATTGTTATTTTATAAGACGTACCTGTTCATGTGAAGTTCTTTTTCTGATTGTTGTTGAATGTAACCCCGGAATGTAACATTTTGTGTTTGAGAAAGTTTTTAATATAATTCGAAGACAAGATTGATATTAAAGTTTGCTAGTACTTAACGTTCTGAGTTAACGTTTTCAAGACATGTTTTTGAAATACAACACACCAACACCATCCAAAGCTGCTGTGGAACGCATGTTTTCACTTCGAAAGGACATTATGCGTCCCAAACGCAGCAGATTGTCAGACAAATGTTTTGAAATTGAACTGCTTGTGTTTCTACAATAGGCTAAGCAGCCAATAACAATACAGTATCAAAACATAATACCTGCTCTTTATTTATAGCTATTGTTAGTCTAAATTTGATTGAAATACTTCTGTTTTGTTTTGAGATGTACCGATATATGGGGTAGAGTAGACCAATATATCGGTATCGGCGATATCGGCCATTTTTTGAATACCATCTCGCCCTTTTGCGACAAGTTTGCTTATTGAGCAATGACAAAATAGCATCTCAAATTGGTGAAAATTCAGCATTTTGGTCGTCGATGCGGGGGCAGTAAACCTTAAGCTTCGAACATGCCTTTACATAAGAAAGTTCTGGGTACATTCCACTTACAATTTATAACTAGCAAGTAAAAAAATTAAAAAAAACATTAAATCAAATATAGTTATTACTATCTGAAGCCTTTACAAATTGTTTCACCTAACGGATCATCAGAAGGTCTGAAAAACATGCAAAAAGTAATGAATCGATAATTCCTGAAAAGATGTTAAATATTACAACTGTAATTTAATCTGCAAAAAAAAACTTTAAACCTTTAATTCCTGAAAAGATATTAAATATTATAACCGTAATCCAATCTGCAGAAAAAAACCTCAGAATTACTAAGGCTACCTCCATCCATTACCACAACGTTTCAATTAATTTGTCCAACTGGAAACCAAGCAACTTGACGGCATCATCTACGACATCACAAAAAGCAAAATGCAGTTGTGATGATCATTGCAACCTGTAGTAATCTGAACAAAATGAATGAAAATTTAGGAGCAAAATGGTTGGAACGCCTGGTTAATCTAATCAAAAAATAAAGAGCCCAAAGTGTAGATACCAAACTCATGTTCAGCAAACAAACGTTTCAAAAACTATAGTGTCTTCATCTTCAGTGTTATAAATGTAAGCATTTATATTCGAAAATTTTATTTTCGAAACGTTTGTTTGCTGAACATGAGTTTGGTATCTACATTTTCGGCTCTTTATTTTTTGATTTGAATGAAAATTGTTTTGTTAAAAAAAAACTGTAAAAATCAAATGAAATTTAATTTTTTCAAAATTATAACCTGTGAATATCACAAGGAACTGTGATGATGTAACCTGTAGTAACCTGAACAAATGAAATGAAATCTGTTTTTAAAACCTGTAAAAATTAAATGAGATTTATAACCTGTAAAAATCAAATGAAAATTAAAAAAAAAATAACCTGTGAAAATCAAAGGAATTTATTTTATTTTGAAGTTTTTGAGTTTTAATTTGTTTCTATGACGATATTTACCCACCAGTTCGGAACGCTTGTTCAAAAGGTGGCCACTATCAGCCTTCAGAATGGCCTGCTTTTCAGCTATTCATAGGCCACAATTATTACGACCACCTCCACTATAAGGCCGAGCACAGGTGTGGATGGACCAAGTTATTTTAGGATCAACGCCCTTGTCCTTAAGGCCCCAAACTGCCTAAGATAGTTCAGTGCTGTTTCGTTTAGACCTATCCATGAAGGAACATTTATGGTTGGAAAAACGTTTTTTAAAAGTAGTTTCGCAACAACCAATGTAATTAAGAACCTTCGGGCCGTTATCAATGGTGGCTTTATAAACAACGGCCTTCTGCAAGCATTGCCCATTCAAAGGACAATCTGGCTTCACCCTACAATTGCAACCAGGCTGAGATGGTTCCTTATCAGCCTGTAATATTGCTTTATTATGGGAGGATATGATGCTTGCAACATTCGGAGTACAACTGTAGCTCAGCTTTATAGTGTTACTGTTGAATATTTTGTGCAATCTATGATGGGGCGGAAAGTGTATGGAAACAAGATTGAAAAATTCCTTACCAATATTGCTATCAACTTGTAAGCTGAAAGGAGGATTGAACCATTAAATTTTCCGACTCCTTTTCCTAGATGTTCGTAAGTTATTAGCAGGGTTGTAGCAAACTCTCTCCGCAAAACCACTTTTCAAAAGGGCATCATTATAAACAGATGCGGTCTTATCAAATTAATTTTGGCCAAATGATGTGGCGGACAATCGCTTTGCAATCATAGTCGGGATTTATCTCCTAATGTTGGGTGGGTGATTGGACTGGGCATGGATGTAAATTGGATCATTATTGGGTTTTCGATAAGGCCAGAATTTACCAGATAACAAAATTCAAAGTAGCGTCAAGAAAGTCAGTTTCAATTAGGCCAGTATCCACAGTAGTATTTAAGCCTTGTTGTTTAAATAATTGAATGACATTTTTTCTCAAACGATCAACTTTAGGACCAGATAAATTACGCAAAATAGCCAGACCATCATCACGATATAACCCAAGCATATTTCTGTCAACAATAGCAGAAAGTTCGTTCAAAAAAAACAAGCCGACAACTCACAAATCTCAGCACCATCAAATGAGCCCATTGTAACATCGAACAAACCATCTTTCTTAGCCCAAGTTTCACCACCATCATAAAGCAACGATTTCCTAGAATGGAAAATTGTTTGTATGATACAATCATCCAAATCCATAAATGGTTTGGCAAACTCAATTGCTTTACACAAAATTTCCTCCGTAATGGATGGGTAAAAATCAACAATGTCAAATTTCAAAAAGGCGCATTGACGTTTAGATGGAATAGCCTTAAACCAGGATAACACAGAGTCTGTGTTTTTCAATTGATTCAGTCGTGATGCATCACGGATGGTTACATAAATAGCGTCCAAGTATTGTTTACTTATACGGCCAATCTGGGACTTGGAAGGGTTAATCAACCTGCATTTAGGGTGCGATGTAAAGTTAGGTTTATGATCTTTTAGTGTAATAAACGCTGGGTTGCTTGATGCTTTTTCAACCCGATCATCAACCTTTAACGCCTTGGCAATCCTTTTAGCCTCAGTATTGATTGTGTCACTGATAGCAGGGTTCACCTTTTTGTATTTGGCCGATACATTATCATTAAGTAATTTTTTGTAATCCTGGGTTTTAACTTTGTATAAGTTAGTAGTTTTATCTGCTGATATCAACAGATCCGGAGAGTTATTAATGTTCTTAATGTCATTAGTTAGTTTTCTCTGAAAAAAATTGTAAATAGGTTTGAACTTAATATTACGAACCATCTCGTATAAACCATTCTCAAATGGTATCAAAGCACCATGCTGTGGATGTGTTCTTTCAGTCATAAAGCCAAAGTTATTAAAATGGTCAGACTGAGAAACATCCTGCTGGTTAAGATCGAAAAAATAGGCCTTCCAACGTAAACGTTTAATAAAATATTCAATCTTACCTAACATCACCTTCAATTATAAAAAAAAAATAATATATAAATATATATATTATATAACATATTATAAAAATTATTAAAAAAAAAATATGTTTAAACGGAAAGTGAAATTTCCCTTTTTTTAAATTGAAAGTTTGACCCCCCTGCGGGGGCAGAAGATGGACCCCCAAACTGGTGAAATTTTTCACACGTAATTTTTTCATGCATGTGCCACTTTTTATGACTAGCCGTTTTTGAATTTCGAAAATAAGTCAAAAATGGCCCACCCTAATGTGTATGGCCGAAAAGAGAAAACGTTCGTAGTTTATAGTTTACGTTCACTTTAATCTATTCTGTTAAATGCCGTGTGGTTGCTTGGTTTTATCTGTCTATGGTTGAAGAAATTCATCTCTTTATAAAAATTGTATCATATCAAGAAGTAGGCTATAGCATGATATATATCGGTATCAGCTTCAGCCAAAAAAAATGAGATCGGTCGAGCTTTAGTTCAGTCTATGAGTCCACTGTAGTGTATGCTTTATGGTCAAAATTTAGACAAAAACATATTTGTGATGATTTAGCATGCACTGTATTTAAATTAACTCCTTTGGTCATACTAGGCAAATCACCAAAAAAAGCAGGGTGGTGGTGGTCAAAAAGAGAGCTCAAGAAGCTGTTCACGAGCTCCAGTCTGACAAAAAAAAGGAGACACTTCAGTGCCCTAAGTGTTCCAAGAAGGTGAGAATTAACACATAAGCATGTGTACACTTATTTGTTTTTAAGCTTTTTGTAAGTTTGCTTTGCTAATGCACCATTTTGCTTGTCGATCCCTTTTTCTAGTGCCATAGTTTGGATCCCAAAGAAAAATATCACTTATTTTTTGTTGACTTGTAGAGTAGTGAGCTACCAGGTGTAGTCTTCGTCTTCTGATTGTCTCAGTGATTATGGATTATGCCGTCTTGGTTGTGGGATATGAATTCTGTGTTAGTTTCATTCATTTGCATTTATTTTACTGCATTTGCATTCATTTACATGAAAGTTTGAAGTTTACTTCTTTCCTTTTGAAGTTTTTACCAGTTGCTGCAACTCCTACTAGTTGTGGGTGGCCGTTTACTCTTAATCAGCTCTTCCGCCTTTTATCAAGTCTTCTATTTGCTCTTGCTAGGATACCAACATGCCCTCCTAATCCAAGTGATTGGGTGGTGGTGCCAGTTTAGTCACTGGCTATCCCACTGTAAACAGGTTGTACTGAAAGTATGATGCGTTAGGCCAGGGTTTCCCAAACTGTGGCCCGCGGACCATTTGTGGTCCGCGACGACAGCACAAGTGGTCCGTGGCGATATGACAAGAAATTAAAAAGTCACACATATACGTTGTACAGTACGTACTAGGGTGGCTCATTTTCCTTGATGTTCTTTAAAATTTTTGTCAGTTTGGAATAATGTTCCATTTTGCTCACTGATATTTGTAAACCAAAAATTTTTGTTGGGTTTTGACCTTTGACCCTGGTTCACCCAAGGAGAGATTCTGAATTTTTCTGAAAAATTAATAAATTTCGAAGTGGTTTAGCAGTACCTGAAGAGAGGATTTCTCAAAATTTGACAACGTGATTTTGACGTCACTTCCTCTGTTAACTTCCACGTGGAACATCTTCACCCTACTCCAAGTCTGAGAGTCACTAATAGTGCATGCTTTTAGTGTCATTTTAATTGACTTTACAGCCTTTTCGCAGTCAGTGAATCTATAACATAATAGACAAACAAAAAAATTTTGGCACAAAAGATGAGAGTCATTTTAGAGTAGATATTTCAGGGCCCCTGATTCCGAAAATGCACTTATTTTTTTCGAATTGGCCTTAGTTTTCGAGATATTCGACAATGAAAATATTTTGAAATCGTTTCTCAAAAGCTTTCAATTAGCAAATTACTTATTTTTAGCCCTGTTTACCATTATGATATCATAATTGCACTTGTCTAGTTCAATTGCACGAAAAGTTCAAAACGCAAGCAAAGGATGAAATGAACTGTGTTTAACGTAAGGGAGACATAAATATTCAATGAAAACAGTTGTGAATCAGTAGGCCTACATCACAAGAAAAACATCCAGAAAGTCATGTGTTTATGATTGCAGCTTTATATTGAAAAGGTAGGCCTACTGAAATGGATACTTGTACAAATAAAGTTTTATTCTAAGCCTTTGCTAAGGCCAAGTCTTTGCTGCAAGAAGTTTTTTTCTGGTCTATAGGCTAAATAAATGGCATATAGGCTAATAAAATATGCCTTTGACAAGTAGGATGATGTACAAACAACCCAGATATATTTTGCTGCATGAGGCAACGCAGAGGACCAACGCATTCTGCGATAGATACAGCGCTACATAAAAACAAGCATTATTATTATTATTACTTTGACATGAAGCTGGGTGATCAAGATAAGTCCTGGGTTCCTCCTATAAAGTATGCAAACATTGCACTCAAACCCGTTTCTGGGCTCAAGCAGTGCTGTGTTAAGGGGGGGGCCAAGAGGGGCCCGGCCCCCGGGCCCACCATCTCAGGGGGCCCACAAATAGTAGACTTTCGCGCTTCAGTAAAGTTTTTTTTGAGTTGCTAAAGTTTACTGCGTGTAGGCTACTTGTCAATTAGGACGATTTAGGTCTAATTATACTAAAACATCTCAAATTTGGGCCCTTTACTACACTGAAACATCTCTAAAAACACCATTACTATCTTAAAAGAAAGTTAAAATGCGATAAAGTTAATATCATGGTCTGCAGAAGTGTATTTAACATATAACAGGTGAGATGCAATTGAATATGTGAATCCAAGAAGGGCCCAATTGCCACAAAGTGTTTTTGCACACCCGTTTTAATTATTTTGGTTATTTACTTTTGTGGTAAAACTTCGATTATGATTACATGCTTAAGCATACTGATTAGAAGCATCATACGTAAAAAGTTCACTTGGTGAAGATTCTGTGCAGAAACAATGGAGAAGTTTAAGTGTAATTGCTGTAGTTGGGCCCATTTCAAAATCAAAGGAAATATTGATAGGGTATTTTTTATGTGTTTACCGATATGTTTGAAACATTTGGCCATTTTTTTTTAAAGTATCATTTAGAAGACATTGGAAAGCACAAATAGTGAAATGAAAAAAAACTGGAGGCCCCTTTGTGAATTCGCATATTCAATTTGTTTTCATCGAAAGAAATCAGAAAGCACAAAAAGTGAAATGAAAAAAGTGGAGTTGGGCCCTTTGTGAATTCACAATTCACATATAGCCTATAATTCAATTTATTTTCATCAATAAAAGTGTTTTGTTTTCAAAAATTGTGAGGTGTTGGCAAAATAACATTTCTGATAGTTTAATTGTCATTTTATTTTTAACATTTACAATACCGTAATTTTAAATATTAGTCAGGTTCACTATGTCAAAAAAAAGAGTTTCGTTCAAAATTTTTGGAGATTAGCAAACCTATACATTTCAGAAAGCTTAGACCATGAGGAATCCAAAAAACGTTGATTACATTTGCAGAGATGTCCGCATGGCCGCCATTTTGAATTTTCAAAATGGCCGCCACAAAATAGGCTATATATTTTAATATATCTTGGCTCCTAATAAACTTAGAAACTTTATCAAACATGCTAATTCTATGTTTTAGGGGTCAAGAAATCCATTAGAAGCATACCTAGATACCTAGCGTTAATCACTTTGCAATTATCCGCCATATTCCTTTTCAAAATGGCCCAGACATTATATTTCGTTACATTACTACTGACTAGTTGAGATATAAACTTTATTCAACAATAACATGCTAGTGCTAAGTTATGTTGACTAAGAAATTCATTAGAAGCAAGCCTGCACGCCACTGTCATATTTTAGACAAACAAAAAACAATTCAATTTTCCAACAGCTGTCCTGAGTCTTATTTCCAGCATTACAATCAACGTCATTTTTGCAGTCTGTCTCGCACAGGCACACGTCGTTGCAAGGTCAAAAAAGAAAAAAAAAAAAAGGTCAAGTTGTTCCGTCGACACGAACATCTCTGGGTTGACCAGTTGGCGATAGGTGAAATCCCACTTTCATGCTGATGGTAGCCATGCCGAAGTGGATCAAGGAGCTGTTGCCAAATGACAGTGGCTTGGCACCAGACACGACTCTGAACTCGCACGAGTTCAGCGTGCTTCTCTAATGCACCAATTGTTGGAGGCAAGGTTTGATTCTCCGCCAAGTTCTTGCAAAACAAGTGCCATCTCAGTTCTGGAATGTTGTTTATGTGGACACCCTTCGGGCAGTAGGTAGGCTACATCGTGCATTCAAAGCTGGCCAGCGTTTCTTTCACATTCTGAGATAGTGTGCTGTCCTCAGGTAACTGCATTAATGCACTGATTGTTTCCATTCCTGCCTTCAAGTACTGTTGGAACCATTTGGTTTTATCCAATCCTGAAAATCTACCAACATTATCAGCTCCACTGAAAGCATGGAATCCGGGTAGGCTACTGCTTTCGCCTTTTCTTGTCCTAGAGCTCTCCATATTGGTGCGATCACCAGTGTACCTGATAGCATGGAAATGGACGAGTGTTTGCAGAGTTGGTCGTAGTTTGCAACAGCAAGGACAAGAACGTCTGTGTCCAGACTGAGGAAGACTAACTGCGCACCAGGACTCCGCTGTGATGCTGATGCTGCGAGGCAGATCATCAAGGTGTCAGCTTCTTCTTGATTGTTCACTTCAAACGTGATGTTCCGATTGCTTCTGGTGTGGCCTGACGCTGAAGTTATCACCAGCTTTGGAGAATGCTAGTTGTATCCGATTACTTCTTCAGCAAGATACTGTGTCAAATCTGCTTTCGTTTGGTCATGGGACAGGAACCTACTCAGTGGAATGTGCTTGATTCTGGTGTCATCCATGATTTGGTATTAGACGGGATCTTTGTCTTTTCGTCGTCTTGCTCTAGTTTTCTGTTTCAAAGAGTCAGACTTGTACGTGTCGAACATCAGAATAATCTCGTCAAACTCTGCTGTCAACGTCGTGAGCTTGTCATTGAAGTGTTGGCTAAGATCTTCGACTGTCGTGATGGCCCCGTATTCTTTGTCATCTTCTGGACGACCACCATGCTATTGACAATGGCAATTTTCTGACTCATGTGCGATGCCGATGGTAACAGTTCTGTATTAGCAGTGTCAACTCTCTGTCCACCCGATGCTGGTTCATGCGCATCATGCTCTGTTCCATCAGTTTCAACCAGATGCTGCAGGCAATGGATGAGCTTTGATTTATCAGTGCATAGTAGAACTGATCCATCTGGAGCGAATAGTGCTCTCGGTGTGAGAGTGAACTCATAGTTACCGATAGCCTTCTTCTGGTTAACGTCCCGGCTTGATCTGGTAGGACCATGAAACGCCCGTAGAGATCTTTTGTTTCTTTCAGATCAATCGACTGGTCACGAACCTTGACTGTTTGCTTCTTGTTTCTTGACATGTACATGGGATTGTTCTGCTTCTTAACTGGTGCCCATAAGCTGACATAACCATTAATGCGTTCTGCAATATACTCTTTGTAGAGCTGTTGTCCCTGCTCATCGATGGTCAGGATCTGTTTGACATTTTCTTGTGGAACACATGCGTGTGTGATGAAGTTATACAACTCATCACCTTCAACTGCGAATGGATTTCCGTGACTCAGTATGGTAGCTTTTATCTTGTCAATAGCTTCATGCTCTTTCCTGGCAATGGCTGGTTGTACTTCAGGGTGACTTTTGTTTGGAAGAAGTGTCTCCAAACTGCTCTTTGAGCTTATCTGAGAGGCGCGACATATTTGGTGCAGCCAGGAAAAACCGTTGCCGGGCATTCGTGTTGTTAGAAATGCCAATTAGTCCAGAGCGGACTTTCATCATCTTGTTGAACTACTCGCATGCACGATCTGCACCAATGGACACAAATGGGATCTCATCCTTGGTAACAGACACACTGCCTTCTTGAAGTTCACACCAAGTCTCTGGGTGGTTGATCTTCAGGTCATGCATATCTGCAATATATCGTGACCAAAGGCGCTTGTACTTTATCCGATCTAGGGCTTATTCAGTTCCTCACCAGCTTGCAAATGTAGATTGGGATCTGCATTCCAGGATGCCTCGACAAAGAATAAGATCGTTTCCACACGGTGAACATAGTTCATCATTGACTTGAACATCGCATTAGAGGACTTCTCCGTTTCCCATGCTTTCGATTGCTGCATCACATTTTCATCTATGAGGATTCGTTCCAGATGGTCATGAGCAGTCGAGATGGATTCAGGACTAATGTTTCAGTTATCAGATGACGATGTACATTGTACAAGTGTACATGCCTCCTGAACCTTATCTGCTGATCTTGAACAGATAAGGTTCAGATGTGGCTTCTCTGTGAAAAACTGAGGCCAGTTCATACAAAGCTATGTAAGTGTGGATGTGTGCACGAAGAGTTCTCTTGTAGTGCGCACACTTGAGAATTTGTCTTGAGGTCGCAGATCCATACACATCGGCTTCTATCCAGGCATCATCAATCCCAGAGTTCTCTTTGGAAGTTCCGAGAGCTCTTAGTGCAGCCATCACAGCATGCAGCTCACCCAATCTGGAAACAACTTCTCTTTTCAGGTCGACCGGTGCGTCCAGCAACTGCACTGCCTTTTCGTAGAGGGCCATGTCGAAGGTTATCACAGTTGGGTACCCCTGACCAACGACTAACGTCTTCAGCTGGGATACTTGTAGAATCACAGTCAGCATAGTAGGCCACTCATGAGCAACTTCAGGTAGCAGGGGCAGTGCACCAGAGTGGTTGGCAAGGTGAGATGAGTGACTTGTATCCTGCCCATCCGGAGATCTTGCTCTGCTCATCATTTTCTCTTGCTCTGGACAAAGTAGATGCTGTGACTCACCGTAACTGGGTCAGTTCATATGACTGAGCAACACCTGTTGTGTTGGCCTCAAACCTCCGCGCTCTGTTGTCAAGTTCTGGTTTAGGCTTGGCACGTGGCTTAATGGGCACATGATATGGAAGGATTGATAAGTTCTTAGCTGCAGTAAGTTCGAGCTTTGGTGCGACTAGTTCTCCTGGAACATTTGCTTTGTGATACACCGCAGCGATTGTTCCATAGGCCTATGTGGTGCCTTTCCAGTAGGCGACACAAATACGAATAAATACTTTTTTATTTCATTATTTTCATTTGTTATACCCAATTACGAACAAATACTTTTTTGTAGGCAGACAAATACGACGTAACACTGTATATATAAGATAAGTAGTAATGTAATGAAATATAACTTCGGCGGCCATTTTGAAAACCAATATGGCGGATAATTGCAAAGTGGTTAACGCTAGGTATCTAGGTATGCTTCTAATGGATTTCTTGACCCCTAAAACATAGAATTAGCATGTTTGATAAAGTTTCTAAGTTTATTAGGAGCCAAGATATATCACAATATATATTTTGCGGCGGTCATTTTGAAAATTCAAAATGGCGGCCATGGGGACATCTCTGCAAATGTAATCAACGTTTTTCGGATTCCTCATGATCTAAGCTTTCCGAAAATGTATAGGTTTGCTAATCTCCAAAAATTTTGAACGAAATTACATAACGAACCTGACTATATCTTTGACGAGTGATGTCGCGAGCAGGAAAATCTGTCCGCTGCCGCACTGCACATGTCTCCCCGTACGGCGTACACTGCTCCTGCACCACAAAAAATAAGAGAGCACTTGCACAAGTGCAGAGCAAATGCAAGAGAGCACTTAGTATCTACCTTTGATAGCTCATCTGAGTTGCCTTTTATTGAATGCTGTGGGTACTTTTAGCAGAAACCTTCTTCTATATTTACTTTTTTTTAAACATATGCACATGAAATTGCTCTTATCTTCAAATACCTTATAGACCTGGCATATCACATGTTGTATGGTGGCCTACTGAAATTGCTTTGATCCAAAACAAAAATCATTCCTATCGCAAGTGACCTGTGTATTCTTGCCACTAACCTAGGCTACCATACCCTAAAA
Source organism: Aplidium turbinatum (assembly GCF_918807975.1). Taxonomy (NCBI): domain Eukaryota; kingdom Metazoa; phylum Chordata; class Ascidiacea; order Aplousobranchia; family Polyclinidae; genus Aplidium; species Aplidium turbinatum. Next base: position 22,551,010 of record NC_137486.1, on the reverse strand, counting down.
ACATTATATAATTAACTTGAATGCCTGCATAAAATAATGAAAGCTTTGCCTTGGAATGAAATAATGTTAAATAAAAATAATTACACCTGATTCTCAAAACTCTTGACACTGCTTTTGTTTTGTTTACAAATTAAACTTTACAATCACAATGTTTTTACAATGGTTGACTGAACAAGTAGTGTTGCCAGATAAACCATAAAAATGGTGAAAAACAATAATGTTACCAGACCAAATCTGAATAAAAATTAATAATTTCTTCAGTTTTGGTTTTATCCTCAGATTTTATCGCGGTACCGCGACGCAAAGTTCAAACAGTCAAAATTCCGCGCGGTACAGTGGTATTTACGCGTCGTAACCATACTCTATTTCCAGTATAATATTTATTTATTAGAAATTTTTAACACTTTTGGCTTTCATTCCGAGCAAAGGTGTAGCTAAGAAATGGTAGACCTGTGTTTGTGTTTACTTACATTTGTGTTGTTATCTAAACTGGTGAAAAAGTTTATTGAAGTGAACCACATTTCCATATCGGTGCAGTAAAAATATACACAATACTATAGGTCTGCTTGACGATAGGGGGCCCAAAATTATTCTGGCCCCGGGGCCCACAAAAGGTTTAACACAGCACTGGGCTCAAGGCTAAGAAGTTCAGAGTGCCATGGCATAAAGAGAGCCGTGGAGTCACCATGAAAATTGATACTTCTGCACGGTGAGGATGTTCGAAGGAAGTTGGAACATCATGTTTACATGGAGTGTGCAAGGCAGTCATTGCATGGACGTTGCTATTTCTGTTTTTTGTTTGCCCTCTCTAGTTTCAAGTGGTGATCTGCTTGAAACAATAGGAAAACGGGCATGACTGAGAGTAACCTCAATACCTTCAGTAATGTTTTGGAGCAAGGTCAAGTTTTTTTCTCAAAACCATTTCTACCACCTACTGTAGTAGTTAAAGATTTAGTTATCAAATGTGGTAGCTGCAATCTTGGCTCCTCATCTCGATCAACATGGCATTCTTGACTCCAAGGCCAAGATTACGTTCTTCCGCAGCAAGGATAAAATTCTAAGCAGCTACTTTACTGAAGAACATAGCTTTGTATTCTGTAATTATATAAATGGCCTTCGTACCTTGATGGGTGTTGCTCAGTAGGCCAATCATAATAAAGAGTTGCGTTTGTTCATCGATAGCTTTGTTTTGCTTATTTGTCTAGTTTGTTAACTCTTACAAGGTTGGGCTTTTGTTTTAGTTTGTTAAGCAAAACAATGTATGCATTATGTTTGTACTTAGTAGCTTACTTAGTAAGTCTGAGACTGTTGAAATCAACAAATATATTAATGCAAAACGCAAGTTATATATTCTACATCTTGTATCCTCAGGCTTACTTCACATCATATTTTGATTGGTACTAGGCCAGTAAATGTTAAATAGCTGTTTGTTTGGGTTGTAATCAACGTGATTGGTTCCAAATAGCGTTTACACAACTCAGAAATGTGCCTGGGATTACTTCCAGTTTTGTCTACTCTATGTAGTAAACGACACGACGTTAAATCTAAAGGGGCTCAAAATTGCGAAAAAAATATTTTTGCTGTCACTCAAAAACTAAAGCCAATTCGAAAAAACTTAGTGCATTTTCAGAATCAGGGGCCTCGAAATACCTTAAAATGACTCTCACATGTCTTTATATAAAAAAAAGTTTTGTTGGCCTGTGAAAATCGATAAACATCGTCAAATGATTCAAGAAACTGAAAGCAGTAGATATTTAGCCTACTACGTGAAGGGTGCACAAAGAAAATCATGTCTGAAATGTGGTAGAATTCGACATTTTGAGAGTAATACATGTGTCAGTGTTCATGGAGTTGCTAATTAAACCACTTTGCTTGCTACAAGTTTGTGTTACTGCCTCTTATTGTCTCCATTAAGATGCTAGAGTGCATTAGAAGATAGCGGGTGAGCAGTTTCAGGGATAAGCGAAAATTCGATATTTTGAAAACATTCAAACCAGGTGAACCAGGGTTAAACGTTAATATTTTTTTGTGAAATTTGGTGTAGGAGATACATTTACCAAAAGGAACAATATTCCAAACTGACGAAAAATTTAAAAGAAAAAAAAAATTTTTTCGAGATTTTGCGCCAGCCTAGTAGGCTACGTACCCTGTCAAAGATAATTTCCACAGTTCTTTACAACTTGATAAAGTGAATGTCTTCTGAGACACCGAGACCTAACCCTGGCACGCCGTCAGCAAGAAGCGGTTGACTTGATCACATCGAAAATTTTGTTTGAGAGTTATTAAAATAAAGTTCAACCAGCCTCATGTTTAAAAAGAATATATATTTCGCTACATAATGAGCATCTTCAGTTCTGCAAACAAACAAACAAATTACTGCAATGACTGCTGCATAAAGGGAAACTATGCTGTTAGCCTCTATAATCAAAATTAAAATGATGAGCAAAATTTCTTCAATATTTACACATTAAGAAAATTGTTTACGTCATGGGATATAAAAACCTTTACTATGGAGAACCTGGAGAAATACTTTACAAATAATTAGCTGCCTAATGGGCGTTTATGCGATAAAAATGTCAGTTTGGCAGCAAAGTATTGATACGGTAAGTATTTTGATTTGGTTGCAGCAATACCAGACTGCAGCAATTGGCACAAGGCTCTTGCAGCAACGTGTTTCAACTTGATTCAATGGTAAAGAAACCTGTGTTCTGTCAGGTTATGTACAGTGTACACTAGGGTGGGTCGATTTCTCCATTTATCATATAAATTTGAACATAGGTGCCACTTTACCTTCTAAACATTTCCTCAAAGTTTAAAATCGTTTTGTGCACAGCAACCCATTACCCCAACGACCCTCTATTTTTATAACAGGGTTGCCAGATTGGGTGAAAAGTTGCGGTAATTTTTGTCATTTTATCTCATTTTTTGCCCAATCCGGCAATCCTGCGCAGTGAGCGAACTTCTAATAGTTGTGCGGTTTAACACGCCACACAAAAACTTTGTGAAACTGACTCTTTATCTTATTAATCCGATAATGATCCGAGTTTCAAGGAGAGTTTCTCAACAAGTAGTGCCTACAATACCATCCCAATCCCTTGTGTTGCAAGGGAAGCAGATCGAAATATGGTTTTTGACGAAACAGTTGCTGCTATTGCCACTGCTATTTTGCAGGGTGTGGTAGGAAAAGACTTCTCCACATATATCATTATTGACCCACGGAAAGTGAGACATAGCCGAGTCAAGAGGCGTACTGGATTGAAACCAACCCAACATGTCGTCAATAATTTTATATCGCTCAATTTCGATGGGAGAAAGGATGAATAAGATGTCTTTGATGACTACCACCACAGGAGAAAAATAAAAGAATACCATTACGTTTTACTGACACAACCTGGTGACATCTACATCTCTTATGTCACAGCACCAAGTAGTCGTTCAGTTGACATTTTAAAATGTATGATCGACGAGAATATGAACATGGATGGAATTCTAATAACAGGTTGTGACGGGACAGCAGTGAACACTGGGAATCGTAATGGAGTAATTGCTAGAATAGAAGATCATATCCATTATAAAGTTCAGTGGAATATATGTTGGCCTATGCTGCCCATCAATGAGTTACCAATGCAAAATCTATTTGGATGATTTGGAAAGACATCTGGTCCAGAAACATTCATTGGTGAAATTGGCGATATTCTGTGGTCAAACCATATAGCCTTGGAGATCGCATTGTTTGATAAAATCGAGAGTCCCCATTTGCCAAAATTGGACAATTCAAAGATCTAAGCACAGACCAGATGTACCGTTTGGAAATCTGCCATGCAATCAGTTCTGGGGAATGCTCTGAAACACTCTTACACAGAGATCCTGGGAAATATAATCATTCACAGGAGCAAATCGAATGTGCCGCTATTATGTTAGTCAAACCCATCCATTAGAGATTAGACTCTGTTAAGACATTGACACGATTCATTACAACTGTATATGGGCCTGTATGGATTGCGCTAAGATGGCCACAGATATCAGCGATGCTCCAGCAGTACTTTTCCTAATGATACAACTCAGTCGTCGACTAGAGCCAGTAGAAGTGCAATTTGTCATCGACAAATCGATCAAGCAAAATTGTTATGCAGCTCACCCCGAAAACTTGCTATAAGCCATGTTTCATGACAATAAACCTGCCATTCGTGAAGTAGCTGTTAGGCAAATTCTGAAAGTACGAAAGCTTTCATCTACAATAATATGAAGATTCCATCGCCCTGCTGATCAACTCAATCTTAATGCAATGGATTATATTGATGTGAACGATTGGACACAGATTGACGTTACTGAACCACCATTATTATCATCTAAGTCTAAGGACTAAGAGTGAGGATGAACTTTGGGATGCAATAAAGTCAGTCCCAACCCACAGACTCAAGCCGTTGAAAGAATGATTCGTGTAGTCGCTGAGGTCAGCTTCAAAACTCTCGGAAAGGAGAAAAGAAACTCTATGATTTACTCTATCTTAGATGCAAGGAAGCAGCGGCCTATATTTGAATCAAAGAAAGACTGTGTTGTTTATTTTAACATTCAGGTCAGGCCCGGATTTGGGGGGCAGAGGGTGCAGGTGCCCCGGGCCCCCCTCTTGACTTTTGAAGGGCCTCCCGACGTGGAAAAAAGTGATTTTGTGTTATTATTATTTTTTTCTTTCTACCTTTGAAGTCTCTGCAAAATGCTGTGCAGTGCTGGATTAATGCTACTATAGACGTAGAGGTGGCTTTACGCGCCGAAGGCGCGAAAACATGTTTTGTGCGGGGGCCCCCTGATCTAAAAATGCCCCGGGCCCCTCATTAGCTAAATCCGGCCCTGATCTAGGTGTGGTTTTAACTCATTACATTTCAATTGTGTTTCGCTTTCACTGTAGCCTACCTATTGAATATCATTTACCGTGAAGTAGAAATTGTATTTTTACATATCACCTGGGGTAAGTGGTTAGGAGCACACCATCACATTGAAATTTTAACACTTTATTTAGTATGGCAAGCCTTGCCTAAATACCGATTTATGCGACAATCCGACAATTTTATGTGAAAATCGACCCACCCTAGTGTACACACAAGTTCAGAAATATTTAGGAATATGCAATAAGGCACATTGAAATTACAAGTGGCTGCACATTTACAGTTCGATAATACGAGGAATTGAATACAACGCTAATACAATCATTTCGACGTGGATTCAACATTGCAAGACGATGTAAACATGCGCGGGTTTGCAATTAGATTACTTCTTTTTTGTCCTTGTTTGTATAAAAGTCATAAAATCAGTCGTTGTATCCGTGCTAAAATTCAACTATGTTCGAATCGCATTATATTGATATTTTCTAAATAGAAAATGGATTTATAAAATATGAATACAATACTGTTTCAGCATATAAAAATGCTGAATTTTACATCGACTATTACGATTAGTTTTATGACCCACTTTTTATACACAAAAAGATAGATGATTTTGATAAGCAATCTAATTGCAAAACCGCGTATGTTTACAAGTATTCAACGTCTTGATATGTTGAATCATCGTAAAAATAGCTATCTGTCTAATGAAAGGAAAAAAGGAAAATCTTTCATTGAGCTCCACGTTTTATTTAGGCTGTGGTTGAAGCCAAAGTTTATAAAACCGCAATCATTCAAATAGTTTATTCTGCGCAAAAGCAAGCTTGACATACTCGTATGGAATGTGCAGGGCATAAAGGCTTTTTACAGCACTGACATTGGCCACGGTTTTTTGGTAGTTTATTTTTTCTGGCTTTGGCACCTTCTCGATAAGCAAACGCAGTATTTGTCCACCGTGGGGACTTTGCTTTGCACGTGAATGAACCAACCCATCCTTTGGTCGATGATATCGGTGCCACCCTATGTGAAGTCGTAAAACTTATACAAGCCTGGCTTCTTCTTGCCGTCATCCTTGGTAATCCCCAATAGAGGTTGCATGGTCGTCAACATCAACACATTCCGCATGCCAGAATTCTTCGTTTTTACTACATAAGAATGTAGGCTGAGATCAGCCTCACTCGTCTGCCAATAAATTTCGTACGAAAATTTCTCCCTACCACTCACTTGCTTCACTTCCAGGGGTGTTCTTCTACGTATAGCGTTGAGGGGTCCAGCTGACGTTATACCCCTGTCAAGCAACCAATGCGCGAGTGGTTTGGAGGTGTACAAGCGGTCATACAAAATACTCCGACCTTGAAGGTCACCGTGTTGTTCCAGGCTCATCACCATTCCTTTTACCAGTTCTTCTGTTCCACGAACGTAAAAATTAAATAACTCTTCCTTCGGTTTACCTGAATAGACCGATGCCTCAAATGTGTATGGGAATCTGCTGGCGTTTACCGACTTGAACAGAAGGCCATATTTCGCAGGCTTGTTTGGATTATATTGCTTGAAGGCAATTTGTGTCCTCATGGGATAGGCTATAGCGTTTTGTCCAACGACAAGTAGTCACCTGGAATGACATGTTTGCCGCAGTTTTCGTTAAACATTTCGAAAACGACTCGAAATGCGGCCAACCGGTCATTCTTCCAACGTTGCGGCCTAGTATTTTGGTCGTCGAACGAAATGTTCGAAAATAAAAACTTAAATCGGTTCTTGCTCGTTGTTGCACTAAATACAGGATGTCCTTGCAGTTGATTGAACAATACATCCGTGGAATGACCAGCCTGTCCTAAAAGCCCTCGAAAATACCCCAATCCAACAAAGGCCAGCATCTCCTCGTTGTTGGTTGGGCCAAAACAGCAGTACCTGCTGTCATCTAAAATTCTCTCTGGCAATTGAGAAATGAGTGTGGCAATTTTCTATTTGTTTCTTGAACAATAATGTTCAAAATGTTTAAAGAAAAAAATAGTTCCCATGCTTGCCGAGGAGTCTTGGCTTCTTTGGCTTCTCCTCTAACACCAATCGGGCCAGATATAATGTTAGCCCGGCCCCTTCTCCCATTGTGCACCGGTCTGGCATTAGACCAAGTAATGCTGACGCCGCCCTCTTGTCTGTTCTTTGGCTTTTCTACAAAAGTTGTATAAGACTTCAGTGTGTCGGGAAACTCAACAGCATCGTAGTTGTTCATGTCGAGAGAAGAATCTATGCTGTTCACCAGTCTTTTCGATGTTATAATCCGTCGTGGTGGCGCAAACTCCGGTTGAACATCGCCCATGGAAGGTAATTGGTCGTCGATCTCGATCGGAATTGCTTTTGCGAAATTTGATGGAGAAGAATCCGCTTCTTCATCTGAATCGGAGTGCCATAAATCCTCCAAATCATCTGCCTGGCTTTCGTAGTCAAAATCCAGTAAAACATGTTGCAATATTTCTTCAGCACTGAATCCTTGCCTTGCCATGTTTTATTTAAAAGTGAAAAGGACGTAATTTTTTTTAAAGAAAATGTATAATGAAACAAATTGTTAGTCACATAGAAACTAGTTAGAAAAAAACTGTTATACAGAATTATAGAAGTCAAGAATAAACCAAAACTTTGCAATATAATAAATTGTCAGACCGTTGTCAAAAATTGTGAAGTGCACTTTACATATTTACTGATGATGAAACTATATGAATGTTATGGTTATCTATGGTGATTCAGATTAGCTTCTTGAGCAATGCTTCACGTTTATGATAAAGGGAAATCCAACAGGCGTTTGCACAATTTTGTCGTTTAGCGACGTAGATTCGACGAAAGCGGCGTAATAATTAGTAGGCCTACCTGGTATCAATATTGGCAGTTTCTGCAATGTTGCGTTATGACCATGAACGCCAAGTGGCTTGAAAAACAACATTATAACGCTGAATGAAACCATGTGCATCATCATCATCATCCGTTCAGTCGTTTACGACTCTCGGTCACTCTTTACGTTATCTTTCTCCACATCTCTCGATCCCACGCAGCCTCCTTCAATTCATGCACTCCCATGCCACTGTCATTTACAATCGTGTCAAGCCATCTTGTTTTCGGGCGCCCCCTTCCTCTTCCTCTGCTCACCAAACCAAGCATAATGTCTTTTTCCATTGATTTGCTTCTCATTATGTGGCCAAAATATGAAAGTTTCTGCCTGACGATTCTAGCTTCTAGGGATATGTCCGGTTTAATTTGTTCAAGAATTTTCTCATTTGTTATTTTGGCTGTCCAAGGAACACGCAGTAACCTTCTCCAACACCACAATTCAAATGCGTCAATCTTTCTTCTGTCTGTTTTGTTCATTGTCCATGTTTTGCATCCGTAAGTTGCAATTGGGAATATTATAGTTTTGATCAGCTTCTTTTTTGTTTCTAATTTTATATCCTTGCTCTTCCAAATGCTATTCATTCCAACAAATGCATTTCTTCCCAGCGCTATTCTTCTCCTTAACTCTGGTGAGTTATTAGAATCCCAGCTTATTTTTGAGCCTAAAAATATGAATTCATTCACTGTTTCAATTTCTTGATTTTCGATCTTGATGTTTATGTTATCTGCTTTACCAGTTGTTATAACTTTTGTTTTTTTGATGTTGAGTTTCAATCCAGCCCTTTCACTTTCCTTTTTCACTTTGATGATTAAGTCTTCAAGATCTTGTGCGTTTTCGGCCAAAAGGGTAGTGTCATCTGCATATCTCAAGTTGTTTATAATTCTGCCACCGATTTTCACTCGTATATTGGAATTACTCAACCCTGCTCTCCTCATGACCATTTCTGTGTACATATTAAATAGAGAAGGAGATAAAATGCACCCTTGGCGTGTTCCTTTTTCAATTTTCAACCAAGCTGTATTTCCGTATGCTGTTCAAACTGTAGCTTCTTGATTTTCATACAATGACCTTATGAGTTCCAGCAGGTGCATTGGCGTTCCCATGTCTCTCAGACTACTCCAAAGAATGTTATGTTGGATAACATCAAAAGCTTTCGAATAATCAACAAAACACATGTAGGCTACAGATCTTTTTTGTACTCCCTGCTGGTTTGCATAATCCATCTGAGATTTGCAATTTGGTCACGGGTACCTTTGCCTTTTCTAAAACCAGCCTGCTCATCTGGCATTTCTCTTTCAATAATTGAGCCCAGTCGTTTTTGGATGATTTTCAAAAGAATTTTGCTTGCATGAGGTATTAAGGCTATGGTTCGATAGTTTGAACATGTCCGCATGTCTCCTTTCTTTGGAATTGGAATAAATATTGATCTTTTCCAATCTTTTGGCCATTTTTGTGATTTCCAAATACATAGGCATAAGGCCAATAGTATTTGAATTGGCACATGACTTAATAATTCTGCTGGAATTCCATCGACTCCTGGAGCTTTTTGTTTAGGTAGCTGGTCTCTTGCTCAGATAACTTCTTTTTCCAGTATGTCAGGTTCAAGGTCAAACTGTTGACTTTTATGTTCTTCAATCTGTGGTTGCAGTTGAGGGTCCTGATATAACTGCTCAACGTACTCCTTCCACCGATTCAAAATTGCTTGTTTGTCATGCAGATCTTCTCCATTTTCTCCACGTACTGTAGCATTCTTGGCCTTGAAGGTTGATCTTGCTTTCTTTACTTGTGAGTAAAGCTCTCGCATGTTCCCAGTTTTACTTGCTGATTCCATCTTCTTACATTTTTCTTCCCAATATATGTTTTTATCTTTCCGAGCTTGTTTTTGGAATTCAGCATTTAGCTTTTTGAATTGTATTCTGTTTCTATTTGCTTTTGCTTTCCTTCTATGTTTTATGTTTTCTTCTATGTTTTCTTCCTCTTCCTAAGTCCAACCGTTCTCCTCAACGTGGTGGAGAGGTGGCAACAACGTATGTTATATACGTTGGCTAAACGGCTCTGGCCTGGGGAAAGACCTGGCAACCTACCCCAGAACTTTTGCCAAAATACTCTATGATGACAAAACGAAAAAGTAGAGACGAAATGGTACCAGAAAGTGGAACCTCCAGGCTGGATGGTACCAATCAAGCTACTGGAGAAGAGCAAAGAGAAGGTCAAATGAACTCAAGTACTAATGACGTGAATAGGGCAAAGCCTTTTGGACCCCTAATTGCTGAAACGGCTTGCAGTGAAATTACCACTCTACGCTTCACTAAACCATACAAAATTGGAACATGGAATGTCAATGGACTAAGTACAGGAAAACTGGAAATCATAAAAAACGAAATGAATCGACTCAATATTATCATCCTTGGGTTAAGCGAAATGCATTGGATTAGCAACGGATTTTTCAACTCTGATGAACACATTGTTTATTACTCAGGCAATGATACAACAATACGAAGAGGGGTTGGGTTTATTACAACGAAGAAAGTGTCGAAATGCATCGAAAACTATCAGGTATTCAGTGACAGAATAATGACCATACGAATTCGAGGAAAACCTTACAGTGTTACAATCATCCAGGTATACGCTCCCACAGCAGATGCTCTAGAACAAGATTTGGATAACTTCTATGAGGATCTACATAATACTTTGAAGCAAACACCTACAAAAGATATTATATACATTATGGGAGACTTCAACGCTAAGATTGGAAGTACATTAGAACCGGGAATTACTGGCGGGGTTGGTTTGGGTCACCGAAACGAATCGGGAGAAAGATTATTTCAATTTTGCCAAGAACATCAACTTTCAATAACCAACACTATGTTCAAACAACCTAAAAGAAGATTATACACTTGGACTTCACCAAACGGACAATACAGAAATCAAATTGATTAGATTTTATGCCAACAAAAATGGTCAAGCTCCACTCTGGCGGCAAAGACATATCCGGGAGCTGACTGTGGAACAGATCACCAGTTGCTAGTAACCAAACTAAAAATAAGTTTTTGCAATGCCGGTACAAAACAAGAAAAAAGAAACATGATATATGACACAGAACAGATTGGACCAAATTATATAGCCGAACTTGAAAACAGTTTGAAATTTCTTAACACTGAAAACAAGCAAGCTGATATGATATGGGACAATATAAAGGAAAAGATCTTGGACGCAGCTGCAAATAATGTACCGAGTAAAAAGACATCCAAATCTGCTCAATGGATTTCCCCTGTAACAATTAAAATAGCAGAACATAGAAGGAAAGCAAAAGCAAATGAAACCATGTGCATGAAACTGATAATCTATCCAATAAAATTATCACTGATGTAAATTCAACGATTGGGCAATGGTATGTCTCAACAAAATTACCAAATATTCCATCATTTTGACGGCTAAAATGCATTGTTGAACCTAAACCAAAAAATATAGATGCGCTGTTCATCCATAATTTTTGATATTTGTTGATATGTTTAGTGAAAATAAGCTGTCATTCTTGTTATTATATTGAAAATGAAAAGAGCAGTTTGAAAACGTCTTTATTACCATGAATGCGGTTTCATCTATTTTGATTGTCCCTTGCTGTAGGCCTACTCATGCAAGTTGTAATTATCACAATCTAACTTTTCCCAACTATGAGCACTATATCTCGATGCGCATTTGTGTATTGTGTGAAAATTTTGATGGTGTCCAAAAATCAAATATTATTTACAAAATAACTCGGTCTCTTAGAATATCCTCATATGTCACATCAACAAATACTTTCCTGTTTCTCGGCAGCCGATTTGTAGCAAGAATTGACAGCGATAGACACCGTGTTTCGCCCATGAGGCTGGGCTCGTCAGTATCGCACCACTAGTGTTAAACTGTTTTATTTGCATCAACAGCGCACGGGTACAAATAATTGACACGGCGAGAGAGCACAAACAAACATAGCCAGGTCGAAGACTTTCAGAAACCGGCCTGCCACACCCCGCGGCGGCGGGGAGCGGCGTGATTTAGGGGTGACGATGCACCCGGAGGGGTAAGTCCACCAGCTTAGGTCGCGGGGGCCAGGCTGGGGAATCGAGGTACCTGTGGAGGGAGAGTGTGGATCGAAACGTTACATGACCCGTCCGCAAATTTAGAATGGCGGAGCGGGCCAGGGAGACAGGCTCTTTCTGCATTGCCCAGAAAGATGGCCTGCGACGGGCCGGGCGACCCGTCGCGTGTGGACGCTGGAACCGGCAGTAATTGACCACCGGACGGCGCCCACGTTCCCTCACGCGACCTCGGCGCAGGTACTTGACTCTTATACCCGGTCTGCCAGTAGGCAGAGCGGATAAAATTGGGGTCTACCACGAGAAAGAGAGTCAACTATTTAAGGATAATTTGGCTCTCGTGGCAAACAAAATTCAAATAAAAATGTGGAGCAGAGGCTCGATTAATCAATAGAAACAAAAAATATAGGTGGGAATGTAATACATACTCACTGGAGAAGAGTAAGCTTTGATTCGGCGAGCACGGATGTGCACTGGCCAGACTTTGAGGCAGGTTCGCCCAGCTGGGTCGTGGAGGCTAGCGATTGAAACCAGAGGCACTGATAGGCTACATTACCAGGAAAAGTAGAAAATTGGGGTGGAAATTTTGAGGCTGCATCGAGTTGATCAGGGGATCGTGTTGATCAATGCGTTGAAAGCAGAGCGAGGTTGATCCGAGCGGGCAAGAACAGCGTTACAAAGCGAAGGCAGCGTAAGATAATTTGAAACAATTGATTGATTAATACATAGAGATATAGTGATGATTGAAGTTACTTAATTGCTGTTAAACCAGTCTCGATTCACAATGTACATTAGACATTTTATTCCTTTCCTTTGTTCATTTTTGAATGCTTGGGTTTGATGAGACTGGAGCGTTATAAAAAAGATGACACTGGTTTAGACATATGTTGATGATATAAGGTGATGAATTTTAAGACAATTGATATAAGGTTATGACGTCTAAACGGTTTGCTGTCTTGCGCGCTCGGATACTTACTGCAACGTTTCTGTTATTGGGGAATAAGTTTCTGATCGCTGAAGTCGTCTTTTCTATGACGTAGCCCCTCCACAAGTGAGCCCGGCGTTCCAAGCTTTCCAGACGCGGAAGGATCCTTTGATTGAGAGGGAAGCCACTTTTCTAGCCACCTCTGCTACCTCACGAGAAGGAACGCCCAAGGCCGTCAGAGCTCGAGAGCTCGTCGGGGCATAGCTCCCGAGGGAGCCTACGACGAACGGAACTGACAGGACGTCCCTGCAAGGGCGCTTCCTGTCTTCCTTTATGTTGACACATAACTCGCCGTACTTGTCGTGTTTCCTGTCGGCGGCTTTTCGAAGAGAATCCGCGCCGTTGTCGAACGGACATGTGACGTCACATACGACCGTGACACCGTCAGGGCGTTGCAAGACGATGTCAGGACGCAGATCGGCACCGCCCGCTTCCACGTGCTGTGGAACCGTACTATCTATGGAAAGCCCGGGTTGCCATTCGGCAGGCACGTGCCCCACGATCTCCCTCAATACTGAATTGTGTCGTTCCGTGACGACAGTCATCACGGTAGGGCAGTGATTCAATATGTGGGGGAGAGTCTCTTCCGCTTTCCCACACGCACGACACATGGAAGGTAGGTAACGGCGGCCATGGCTTAGTTTTGCTTCAAGTGGCATTAGATTCAATCTAGCTTTGTACGCAAATACTCGGTCCGCGTGATCCAGGAGCTCCGGGCGCCGGGTCCAGGAATTTGAAAATCCGGACAGGCAGTGGGCACTGACCGTCTTGCCTTGGTCAGGTTTGGATTCCCACTGTCTCCTTCACCACAAGTCATTGTGTTGATGGAGGGTCGGCACCACTTTTTTCCTTATAGGAGGGGTGATTGTGGAGCTCCCCACGGCCAACTCAAGGCCGCCATCCGGGCGGGCGGACCAACGTACGTTCAGGCGACGGGTGGCCGCCGGGACACGGCCTCACAGGCTCTCGCCTGTAGGGCACGGTCTAGGACGGGCGCCGTCAGGAGGGGGGTCACTATTCAGATAACTGGCCAGTTGGTCAGTCGTGGGATCTGGAGTGCCGAACCTCAGACAGGCATGACGCCTAAGCTGCCCGAGAGCGACGGCAGAGACAATGCTGTCAGGTGACGTCAGCATCTTGAAAGCATGAGCTAGCGAAAGCGTGTCACTTTCGCGACACAAGTTCGTGATGCCCAAACCTCCCAATGCAGGCTTACAGTAAAAGAACGCGCTGCAGGCCCACTTGGGAAGACGCCACGCCACCTTCAAACACCGCAAAACCAGTCGGTCAAGCTTCAGAAGCTCATACTGTCTAAAGCGCCGCACTCGCAGATGGTATGACGCGGACGGGAGAATGATGGAAGTGAGTGCCAGAAGTTTCTGGCTTGGGGTAAGAAAGGATTTCATCAATAAGGAAATGTGCTTCTCCAGAATGGAGATGAAGGGTTGGGTTAGGGATGCGTCCGAGGCGTAACCGGTTCGAGCGCCGAGGTATTTATACGTCTCGCCTTTGGGGATGACTCGAATTTCCTCCCCGGCAAGAGAGAAAGGTTTCGGGTCGACCCGCAGACGGGACGCCGACACTTTCCCATAGGAAAGGGTGCCACACTTGCGTGGGTTGAACCGTAGCCCGGATCAGGAAGAGAAGGGTTCAGTAGCAGATAGAAGAGAGATCATCTGCTCGCGATCGGAAGAAACGAGACAGATGTCGTCCGCATAAGCCATACAACGCACTTTGATGTCGTCTTCTTTGGCAGGAAGGTTGTAGCCGCAATCCGTTTTGTCACGGACGCCCCTGAGGAGCACCTCGATGACCAAATTGAATAGCAGCCCAGACAACGGGCAGCCCTGACGGACTCCCCGCCCCACAGGGATACGATCGGTTTCACCATTGCTGCGGCGGACGGTGCAGGTGTTGTCGACGTATATGTCGGAGATGCACTCAATAAGGTCTGTGGGGGCGTCGAAATGACGCAGGACCTCGGCTATGCATTCGTGCCGGACACTGCCAAAGGCGTTTCGAATGTCTAGAAACGCAACTGACACAGGCCTTTTGCGTGACTGTGCATCCGAGAGGATGGTGTCGAGCATGAACACATGCTCATAGACGCCCTCTGTGGGCATGAATCCCTTTTGCTCTCGGCTGATAACATTCCCCTCCACCGCCCATCGCTGCAGGCGCCGGGCCAATACGGCGGCGTAGATTTTATAAATGTTTCGGCAGATGGAGATGGGCCGCCAGTTGCTGACGTCGTGCAGGTCACCCTCAGGGTCTTTACATATGAGTGTGATCCTGCTGGTTCTCCACTGGTCCGGTACACGATGGTTGATCCGGCAGGTCTCGAAAAGGCTGGCCAAGAGTCCCCCTCTTGGGTCCAGGGTCTTCCAGAAACCGTAGGACAATCCGTCAGAACCAGGGGAGGAACCGACATCAAGCGACTGGAGGACCGCATCCACCTCCCGGGCCGTAATGGGACCTTCACCGTCATCGACGGGGAAGAGGTTTACACCATCATGCTCGTAACTGTGGGAGTTCATCCACTCGGGCATCTGCGAGCAACTCCCAGCTTCAGGAGCGGTCATGTCGCGTCGAAATCTCTCCTCAATTTCTTGAGGTGGGATTTCGCAACGACGGTCACTGTTTTTGCCTTCAACGATCCGGCGGACCGTTCCCTTCGCGTCCCGCGAGAAGGCGGCTCGCAACCCCACGCCCTTACGATATCGGGCTCCGTTCCCGCGCGAATCCCCGCCGCCCGACCGAGGAGAACCCCCGTTCGAACGACGGCGAGCCGCGCGAGCCCGGGCGCCACGATTGAAGCGTGGTTTGCGAGGACGTGTCCTCTTGGGCGGCGAAGTGCCAACGGTCCACTCTTCCAATTCAATGCAGAACTGACTCTTATCTTTGTGGAAAGAAAAGAGCCAACAAAACCAGCAGGCGCCAGGGCAGAGGACATTGTGAAGAAAGGCGCGTTCTTCCCGGCTATCAGCACAAGGCTGAGCACTCACTAGTACAGCGAGCAGTTGCGATTCGCTAACCATAACGGTGTAGCTTCCACGCTAGCCATTCAGACCATCCAATCAACAATATGTTTCTCGGCAGCCGATTTGTAGCAAGAATTGACAGCGATAGACACCGTGTTTCGCCCATGAGGCTGGGCTCGTCAGTATCGCACCACTAATTCTGCCACAAAAGTATTCGACCACCGCTTTACCAGTCTGTTTAACCTTTATCAGTTCCCTAGTCATGTGCTATGATGAATTAAACAGACTGGTAAAGCGGTGGTCGAATACTTTTGTGGCAGAATTAGTGGTGCGATACTGACGAGCCCAGCCTCATGGGCGAAACACGGTGTCTATCGCTGTCAATTCTTGCTACAAATCGGCTGCCGAGAAACATATTGTTGATTGGATGGTCTGAATGGCTAGCGTGGAAGCTACACCGTTATGGTTAGCGAATCGCAACTGCTCGCTGTACTAGTGAGTGCTCAGCCTTGTGCTGATAGCCGGGAAGAACGCCCCTTTCTTCACAAATACTTTCCTGACTTACCAATAGGCCTAACTAAGGTAATAAAAAAACATTCTACTAACGGACAGTTCAGTGATAAAAAAATCCAAAAGTTTGATATTTCTTTCAAATGCAAACAATATAAGTTTTTCATAACAAGATGAAGTTCAATAGCATTACAAGAATTCCATCACCATAATTCAAAAAGAACCTTTCCATTACTTGGGTTGACCCTTGCGATTACTCCGCATATGGGTTATGTTATGTACCACTATAGTTCACCGTACTGCCGATTGCCTAAAGCATGAAAAAAGTTGCATCTGTCTGCGGTTATAAGTTATATTTTTTTCTAAATTCAACTAAAACAGCTATTTGCATTATGAAACAGTTAGATGTGCCATAAATCAAACTATGGAATAAGTTTGTTTCCCTATAAAAACGCCTGCCTACAAAATGATAACATGTTCATAAAAATTACTAGATGTACATAACGCAATATACTTTATGATATTATATTTTCTGATTATACATTTCCAGTCCTTGTCATAGACTGCATAATGCTTACTCATTCACTTTCAATGTAACTGAAAGTAGTTGTTAGATAAAACCTATATATCACACGCGCTATCAAGTAAAAGCGTTCTATTTTACATTGATTCGATTGGCTCAATATGAGATGGCTACTTCTAAACTACACTTATGAAGGCAGAGTCTACAATTACTTGAATTTTTGCAGGTGTTACCTACAATAAATAATGCGATTAATCGAATACAATTCTCACACAACTCGTGAATATGTCTAGTCAATCAGCGCTGACATAATGCTGGATGATGCATTATTGTTTATTGAATAATTTAGTAAATATGCGTAACTTCATCTGTTTGTTATTGTGAGACAAAACTAGGAAGAATGGAAATAGAAATGGATAAAATAAAGGTATTTTTATTCAATGTAAACGCGCTGCCGCGTGTCATTATCTAACTAAAATATCTCTTGCCGCTAGCCTATGTCGATTCACCGTTTTCTGACGTCACGTCCATTCGACAATAAACGATTTCTTTCATGCATTCTCAGTTCAGGTTGGCAGTTCCCCGCCTTTCCGTCGATTCAACGTTGCAAGACGTCGCATAAGTTCATATCTTTAGTTTGGTAAACGGAGATAAGATTTCATTGTGACATTGCTATGTAAACTTATATTTCACATGAGACAACTTGACAAGTAAAATAATACACAAGTTTTCACAATTTATGACGAGTTATAGCACATGGAAATGTTACGCTACAATTGCTTTGCGAGGTACTGCATTGCGGTTTAGTTTATCAGTGACAGTGAACCTGGTACAAGAAGCCTCGAGTATATTGATTCAACTAAGCCGCATCACGTATAAACGTGGTGGAATGATCGTCCTTTTCACAAAAGCGTGATGTTCTGGTTTATCCTACACAAATGAGAAGCGTATTGCATATCAAATCTTTACATGTCGACTTGGAAATAAATGTTTGCAAGTATATGTGAGAAGCTTTGGGAACATCTTCGTCTTTTCTGCGTTTGATAGTGTGTCGGACAAAAGGAAAGATTTGAAACCAAAATCATAATATGTTACAGCGCAGCTTCTACAGTAACTAAATTTCTAATTATTCAAAACAGCGTTGAGGCCCAAACAGAGTAATCTAACAACAGTCTACAACGTTGAATATGTCACGAGAAATGAGAGTGAAAGAAACAAGTCGACCACTTTCAATACTTATCTCACATTTTACATCAAATCTACTTCAACTGACGCTGAATTATTGCAATAACGTTGTAACCTATGCTTTGTTTGATTGAAAGGACATCATTGTCTGCGAAAAACAATTGTCGCTCTAGTCTAGATGCATTGGCACCAAGTCTTATGTTTAATTTTACGCAATTTCAACCGCAAGCGACGGTAACTCATCGTATCAAAGTTGAAGCTTTTCTTCTATCGACGTCGCTTATAAGCCGTGGTGAGAACAAAAGGTCCACGCATACTGCCAATTTCCTTCACGCTGTGAAGCAGTTAGGATTAACGACACATGGGCCAAATTAATTACTTTCATCCAGCTGGTGGGAAAATTTTGAACAATAGAATATGAAATATTTCAGAGGATGTGCTGAGAAATGCCTTATATCTCTCAATTTATAACCTTTATTCGCTCAAAATTTCAGCTTAATAGAGGCGAATGAAAGTTAGGAAAAGTCAAGAAATCTCGTAGTCGCAGCCTCAGTGATTTTAGAGATACAACTGTCGATGCAAAAAAGTTGAATTGACAGCCCCTCCCCCAACCTTCAAAGAGTTAAGCAAAACAATGTATGCATTTTGTTTGTACCTAGTAGCTTAGTTAGTAAGTCTGATACTGCTGAAGTCAACAAATATATTAATGCAAAACGCAAGTTATATATTCTAAGTTACATCTTGTATCCTCAGGCTTACTTCACATCATATTTTGATTGTTACTAGGCCAGTAAACGTTAAGTAGCTGTTTGTTTGGGTTGTAATTAACGTGATTGGTTCCAAATAGCGTTTATACAACTCAGAAATGTGCCTGGGATTACTTCCAGCTTTGTCTATGTAGTAAACGACACGGCGTTAAATCTATCCCTCAAAATTACGAAAAAATATTTTTGCTGTAACTCAAAAACTAGAGCCAATTCGAGAAAACTTAGTGCATTTCAGAATCAGGGGCCTCGAAATACCTTAAAATGACCTTAACCCATTAAAAGCCGTCACAAGTTCTCATTGCTTTTTTTAGGAAATATTTCAGCCACAAAGTTGTATTGTCATAACTTTTGAATTAGTTTAAAAAATTTTGATCATTTTTGCTTTTTTGATGCATTTTTTTGTTTGCCTTTTAAAAGGGCACCGGCCACATAGTCAAATGTAAATCTCACGATACCTTAACATAAGAAGGTGTTTGTTTCAGTAGAAATTTGTCAGATATTTCTTGAAGGACGTTTCAAAGTTATTGTATGAACATATTATATTCACGGTAACCATCGGCGTAGCTAGTTGGGGGGTGTCCCCCCCCAATTGGCAGTCTCCTCCCAGGTCGGAAGCTTGTGGCAGCAAAATATTCTTAAACGTAAACGAAAAAGCATAATAAAAATCTTTTTTAAAATGGATTTGTCTCGAATTCTATTTTCTGGTTCCTACTTCACGCGTTTAGGGGTGCAAAATCATGGTCCACCGCGGGCGGCACAAACCATAGCGATACGCCACCGACAGTCGTCGGCTCCAGCTCGTGACTGACCATTGGTTTTGTCATCAAATCGAATTTGTCTTTGGATGGTGATGTCATATATGGCTTTGGAGGCCAGTGTATGATGGAAAAGACGTGGGCAAAAGTCACATTGTATGGGGGGTGAGGATTGTATGGAGGGAGGGACGTGGTAGTTTTAATTTTTCTAGTGCTCGTTTTTCTTGGGCTTTTGTATCCTTTTTTTTTCGAAAATTTCCGTGCCTTCCTTAAATCTTTTTCTCCAGAGTAATCTGTCACTAGCAAGGTTTTCCCATGAATCCAGATCAATGTTTGCATGGTTGAGGGAGACTTTCAGCTGATCTTTGTATCTCATTCTTGGTCTACTGGAGGGGGGGTTTCCTGTCTCTAGTTGTCCCTCCTTGTTGTTCCTTCTCATGACATGTCCTGTCCAGCGAAGGCAGTGTTGCAATATGGTGGCTTCTGAACTGGGCAAGCAACCTAGCGCGATCAAGGATTGCATCTTTGGTGAGACAATCTTCCCAACGAGTGCCTAGCATTTGACCCAGTTTCCTCTGCTGAAAATTTTCAAGACGTTTGATGCAACGGCGGTATAATGTCCAGGTTTCACAAGCATAGAGAAGGGTGGATAGAACGACTGCCCGTAGGACCATAATTTTTGTGCGGATAAATATAGCATGGTTGTTGAAAACACGATGGTTAAGTCTTCCAAGGCACAATGTGCTGCTTTTACACGATGTTCAATATTCTTTGACAGTGTTACAAACAACCAAAAAAATGTGGCCATGTGGCCGGTGTCCTTTTAAAAGGCAACAATAAATATAAAGCAAAATAAACAAATAAAAGAAGCAAAACCTTACACAAATTAGAGTGTAGTAGGAAGCACAATATTACAGAGTGTCAAACTATGAAGAAACATAATTCATATCTATTACCAATAGGCAATAAAACATGCATGTTCCTCCTCACTTCACTTCATCGGGCTCTTCTCATTTTTCAACAATTTTCAAACTTTTACAAAATTCAGAAAAAGTACGTTGTTCGCAAATATTTATCAACACCTTCCAAAACAGACCCTAAACAATTACTAGCAAGTCCAAAATAATTCAATCAAAATAAGATGATGCAATACTGATGCATTCAAAACGATGTCCTTTTAAAAGGACACCGGCCATGAATGGGTTAAAATGACTGCCTTTATATAAAAAAAAGTTTTGTTGGCCTGTGAAAATCGATAAACATCGTCAAATGATTCAAGAAACTGAAAGCAGTAGATATTTACTACGGTGAAGGGTGCACAAAGAAAATCATATGTGAAATGTGGTAGAATTCGACATTTTGAGAGTAATACACGTGTCAGTGTTCATGGAGTTGCTAATTAAACTACTTTGCTTGCTACAAGTTTGTGTTACTGCTTCTTATTGTGTCCATTAAGATGCTAGAGTGCATTAGAAGATAGCGGGTGAGCAGTTTCAGGGATAAGCGAAAATTCAATACTTTGAAAAGATTCAAACCAGGTGAAGCAGGGTCAAACGTTAATATTTTTTTGTGAAATTTGGTGTAGGAGATAAATTTACCAAAAGGAATAATATTCCAAACTGACGAAAAATTTAAAAGAAAAAAAATTTTTTTTTGAGATTTTGCGCCAGCCTAGTCCTCACATGTTTGGTACATCACATGTTTGCACCTGTTTGGTACTGCAGTGCTGATTGCCATAACAAAGTTGTTGTTTTGCAGCAAGTCTGATCACCTCTGAAGATTTGGGAGCTTACAACAACAACGAATTTGCTAAACAGTGTGAGCAAGCTATCAAAGCAGGTGCGTCAACTTCAGCTGCCGCATCGGTAACCCGTCTTGATGCAGTAGGGCACCTGTTGATGGTAGGCTACTGGCGCTGCGAAACGCCCAGAGACCAAAAGCTCTTGCTGGTCTTCTCTGGGCGGATTTCGACCAAGCAGGCAAGTACGATCTTCGTTATGTGTGCAAGGTTTGTAAATGACTTGTATTGTAACTAACTTTCCAAACACGTTTTAAACATAGTCTTCTTCTATCGAGTCTTCTAAAGTTTGTTGATACACCACAGATTGACACATTCTTCCGCAACGGAGTTGTACACTGACAGGTCCCACCTACTGCACCGGGTGGCAAGCCGAGGGCAAACAAGAAGGTGGTCCGCTGTTTGGGGCTCGGTGCCACAGATACATACAGCAGGGCCCGTGTCGTAGCCCCACTCCACCATTGCAGACTTAGTACGTCCAACACCGGTTCGGAGTCGATTTAATGTTTTCCACATTGCCCAAGGAGCGTTTGCTCCTGGGGGGAGGGACTCTGATGGTGGGATCTTCATTTCAGTGTATGATGGGTCGTTTTCGAATTGTTGTTTCCATTGCTTAAGTCTTGTTTCTTCTTTTGTTGAGGTTAGTGGCTGAACGTCTGTTAGGAAGCTTTTTCTTGATTTCAACCGGGTTTGTGCAGCAGTTTTTCCATATAGAGGATGTTTTTCATCACATATTTGTTTTAGCCTTTCAGCTTGACTGCTAACGTCTCTTCTTATGTATGGTGGTGCAATACCAGCAAGCAGATAAAGTTTGTTGGTATTTGTGGGCTTCAGACACCCAGTAATAAGACGACAAGAATGATTGAGTACAGAGTTAAGCTTCGATGAGTGACAGGACCTGTTCCAAACAGGGCATGCATATTCTGCTGTGGAGTAGCACAAAGCCAATGCGGTCATTCTGAGGGTTTGTGGATTAGTGCCCCACCCAGAGTTGGTAAGCTTTCTCAGGATATTGTTTCTGGTGTTAACCTTAGCCTTTGTGTTTTCAATGTGCTTTTTGTAGCTGAGAGTACGGTCCAGTGTCACTCCAAGGTAGACGGGGTTAGGGCAATGTTCCAGCTCTGTTCCCGACCAGGAGATTTTGAGGGTCCTTGTAGCTTCTCTGTTTTTTAGGTGGAAAGAACATACTTGTGTCTTTGAAGGGTTAGCTTTGAGGTGATTGTTGGTGTGATATTGTGTTAACTCCTCGAGCGACTTTGTAAGGTTTTGTTCTATAGCAACAAAGGTCTTTTCTTGTGATGTTATGCATAGATCATCGGCGTATATAAACCGCTTAGTGTGTTGATCTATCGGCTGATCGTTGGTGTATATGTTATACAGTAACGGTGCTTGGACACTTCCTTGAGGAAGTCCGTTCCGTTGATGATGCCAGCGGCTTGTTTTTGAATTCAGGATAACTTGGAATCGTCTGTTGTGGAGTAACGTTGCTATAAGCTTTGTTACTGCAGCATCTTTGGACATCTGCAAGATCTTTTTCAGCAGGAGACGATGGTTAACTGTGTCATAAGCCGAAGATAGGTCAACAAATGCAGCACCAGTAATCATACCTTTCTGGAATCCGTCTTCAATACGTTGCGTTAGACACAGCAATTGACCTGTTGTTGACTTTCCAGGTCGAAAGCCAGCTTGTTGGGGAATTAGGTGTTGTTCATAGTGTTAAACATAGTGTGAACTGAACAATTTTACCCAAGTGTGAGTTCAACTTTCCCAATTGTGTCATTTTACTATTTTTTGTCATTTTACTGAATCATTGTTCTGTCTTTTAAATTGCGTGATAGAGCCTGCATGGTCATTGGTCATTGTTTAACATCAAGCGTTTACAGAAGCCACTTTCCAAATTTAAAATCTTGTGTTTCTTGTTTTGCAGAGCCACGATCATAAGACGGCGGGCACATATGGTTCCGCCTCGTTAAGCATTCCGGTTGGATTGCATGGATTGATTGCATCCTTTTGGACAAACATGCGAATGAGTGGACCATATGTGTCAAAGGCTACCAAGTAGTAAACAACTCTGCTGAAAGCGAAATTATTTAGCGACTTCAATGTGTGTCTATGTCTTCAATGGATGAATCACAAAAACAGTTTTTTCTCCAAGTTGTGGAAAGACACAGAAAACAATATCCTGGTATCAATAAAAACAAAAAAAACTTAATAATCTGCAATAATCGTTGTTTGTGAAGCGTTTTAAGTTTTATGAACTGTAAACAGTGTTCCGGTTTCTTCTAAGTTTCAGACAAGCACGATTTTTGTCCAAATTGTGGTTAAAATCACATACAAATATGCAAAATTCTTTACTTTATATAGTAATTGTCTTTAAATTAAAGAATGAATAGCTTAAAGTAAAGTACGTTCTACGAAACAGTGACTGTAAATAAATTTTGTACTGAAAAAATGACATATTGTCTCACATGGTTTAAGATTGAGATTTTTGAAAAAATGAAAAATCCTAGGCAGTACTTACAGTGAACGAATCGCTATGAAACGTTGGGAACTTAACTTTTTAACCATTTGAAGCTGAAAAATAAATGAGCACTTAAAAAAAACATAAAAAAAAATTTGGACCACCCTACTGTAGGCCTATATACTACCATTACATTAATATAGAGTAAATATTATCAATACAATTCAAAAGACTGCCCAATGCCATCATTATAATTATATCACCTATATAATATATATAATAATATGGGAGCATTTGCAGTGATCAGTTAGAAGCACTATAGGCCTATATCTTGTGTATGTTAAGTCGTGAATACTTGGTTAGTATCACCCTCCCTTAGCTGTAATGTTTTATCTCTACTGCTAAGTGTTAATTTATAAGGGAGGAGTGATACAGTTAGTAACGTTTATTTTGCGTTATGGTCATTGCCTAGTGCATTGCACCGGGTCACGTGCACACGATTACGTCGTGCCGCCCTGTGGCTGTGAGTAGTTTGTAATCACGGCAGCAGGACTTCTTGGTAGCTACAGAATGATTTGTCCTTTGTTCATTCTAGCTCTACTCGCGTTGAGACCTCTTTTCAATCCTTTACGTTTATCTACAAGCGTAACAAATACTTACTTGTAATCCATGCACAATTAGTCAACCATCACCGGAAAGAATTATTGAAAATATGACCGTCCACCGCTCTAGTCGAAACGCAAAATGAACGCTTTTCGATAAATGAAACACAAAGATTCAAACTCATGCGGCTGGAGGTCACTGAAGCGTGAACGCAAAACAACATTCAAAATAAGAAAGGGATCGCATAAATCGTTTCTACAAGGTATCTGTGGAAGGAGAGTGCGGATTGAAAATTCTATGCGACCCGTCTGCAAAATTTAAAATGGCAGAACGGGCAAGGAGGCAGGCTTAGCTTTACGCAACGCACAAATGTCGTCCCACGACAAGCCGGGCTGTCCGTCCTGTGGGGTGACTGGCACCGACCGTAGTTTGATAGTTGGGCAGCACCCATTGTCACAGTTTCTTTCTATCTCTTACCGGAAAAGAGACTTGGAAAGGTTCAATGACGTAGTTTAATGGGATATTACCGAAAGGCAGTCAATCAAATGTCGAATAGTTCTACTAGTGAAATGATAATTCGAATTCTTGAAGGACTTTAACGAATGGTTTAGCACTTTCAGAAACTAATCAAAGTAATAGTAACAGTGAACAGCAATAGATTCCAACGCTTACAACTATTAAAATCGAGTTTAAGGTAATCCGCTCACAGCTTCTCATACGATTTTAATTTCAATCATAAATTATTTTAGCATCAACTTTGCTTTACTCGTATTCAATAATTTCAACTCTCGATCAACAATAATCTTTGCGTCTATTACGAACTGCTACTACTACAACAATGATCTCTCATAATAAATGCTCATAATAATGACACGCAAACTACACCACTATTTAAAGCAGGTTGTTTGGTCTGGTAACTTCGAGAAGGTTACGTAATGCTACATCATGACAAACAACATCTGGCAATTGTGAAAAACAACAGAACATTCTAGTTTCCCACGTAAACAAAATGTTCTAGATTGGCAATTGTGAAAAACAAGAAAATATTCCAGATTTGTATGTTACCGATTGTTCTGGAAATACGTTAAATAACAAAGATTCGCAATCAAAGGTTACTACAGGTCAATAACCGATAATAACACATCGCACAAGAATTCCACAAATCAAAACAGCACGCTCGGTCAAGATACAAAACAGCCCGTCGCAAGGCTTTGCACATTGATTGTGACACCCATGTCTCCATCACGTGACCATAACATAGGTACGTTTGACTCCTATACCCAGTCTACCCGTAGGCCTCTTGAAAAGCAAAACCAAACTTTCTTGGCAGATGACGACGTTTTTTTTTATCAAAATGCTTGGTATTAATTTGATCGTTTCAATGCAAACCCTAATCTCGTCAATTTACAAAGTGAAATATTTTGTTGTTTGCTGTTAGACTTGTCACAATTCGCTTGTCATCTGTTTTCCAGCCAGCAAATCATTCCTGCTTTACATCAAGTCAACGTTTGTAGACTTTGGAACAACGTGAAAAGACGGGATTTGAAAATTTCTATCTAGAATGTAATAAATTGGGTATAGTTGCTGCAAGAAAGATGGTGAACAAGAATAAATATCCACCTTTTTCACGTTAGTGCGAAGCCACAGCATAACGAGAACTTTATCTTCTTATTTCCTACTCTCGTCCCGCCTTGTTGCCGGGGAGGTGTCTGCCCTGTGGCGAGTGGGGACACCACGGGATGAGACAGTCTCTGGAGACTTCGCTCTGGAGGAGTTCACCGCCGCGCCCTCCGCCTAGTGGGGCTGCACGGGTCTCCGGGGCCGGGTGGGATCTGCCCTGAGCTTGTGCTCCATGCTGGCCATGCCCTAAAGTCCTGGTTACGTAGATTCCTCCCTTCCTGTCTGCACCATCTCCCAATCCCAAAAATCTGAAGAAGAGCTTTAGTAGTCGCGATCCCTAAGCCTCGTAAGCCACCGGACGACCCGGGGAGTTGTCGTCCGATGTCCCTCCTCTGTGCTCCTTTCGGGATCTTCGATGGACTGACCTGTGCCCGCGTCAACCTGGTCGTCGGCCCGTTCCTTCCAAGGGAGCGGGCTGGGTTTTGGCGCGGAGGATCCACCGTGGATCGGGTCGCACTCTTGACCCGGGATGTCAGGGATAGCTTTGAGGCTAAAAAGAGGGCCGGCGCTGTTTTTCTGGATCTCACAGATGCCTGCGACACCGTGTGGCGTCGCGGTTTTACTTGCAGGCTGCTTGCCTGCTTCCTGACCGACATATGGTTCATAAGATTATGGAGCTTGTCGGGAATCGAAGCTTCACCCTCACCACGGGTGGTTCAAGGCGAATCAGACTGAGACGCCTGAGGGGCGGCGTCCCGCGGAGGTCGGTCCTGGGTCCACTTCTTTTCAGCATCTGCGCCCGCGGCCTGCCAACTGCGGTCTCCGCGGGATACGCTTGTGCGAACAGCCTGGGGGTTCTCCACTCCACGGGGTCGTGGGAAGGCCTGGGGGATATCTTGAGTCAGGACTTGAAGACTCTCTCGGCTTGTCTCCAGAGCTGGCGACTGAAACCCGGTGGGGCCGGGGCTTTGGCGGCAGCTTTCTGCCTCCGCAGTCGAGAGGCTGATCGTGAGCTGCACGTCCAGAACAACCGAGAGCCTCTGTCCTTCTGCCCCGAACCAAGATATCTTGGGGTGGCGCTGGACAGATCGCTCACATACCGCCACCATTTGATGTCGCTGCAGGGGAAACTCACACCCCGCGCTGCGCTGCTCGGGCGCCTGGCGGGCTCTAGCTGGGGGGCGAGGGCTGATACTTTGCGTGTGGCAGCCTTAGCCCTTGTCTGCTCTTCAGCAGAATACTATGCACCTGTCTGATGCCGCAGTGCTCACTGCCATAAACAGCGCCTTGCGCACAGTGACAGGATGCCTGGGTTCCACACCATTGGACAATCTTCCCATTCTCGCTGGCATCCAATCTGCTGAGCTTCGTCGCGAAGAAGCCACTCTGTCCCTCGGTCTACGGGCACTGGAGCCTAACCACCTTCTCCACAACAAGATCTCTGCTCTCCCAAACGAGCACCCCCGCCGAATGCAATCAAGACACCCATTCGTGCCAGCCGCTCAACTTCTCATCAACAGAGTTGATGAACAAGACATCTCTGCCGCTACTTGGGCGGACCATAAATGAAGTTCTGGGTGGAAGTCATAAGTACCACCAGAGTCTATTCGTTCATCCCCGACGCCGGCACACGCCCCATCGACCTGACACTACCAAGACAGACATGGGTGCGCTTCAACCGTCTACGTACGGGCGTCGAGCTTTTCCGCGTAACCATGCACCAATGGGGAATGGCCTCTTCCTCCTCTTGTGAATGTGGTGCCGAGGAACAGACCGCAGACCACATCATCAATGACTGTTTCATTTTCAAGCCACCTAATGGAGTGGAAGGTCTGCGTGTAATGGATGATGAAATCAAAGACTGGCTGCTCTCTAGTAGCCTTCCAGTGTAGTCTGGTAACATCGTGAATCTGGGGTGGTGAAAGGATAGACCCTCGGCTCCAGAGGATCACACGACGACGATGACGACGACCTTACATTTATTTATAACATGTACAGAAAACCAAAATTACATTAAATTAGTTAGAAATTAAAATCAATCAACTAAGATGATATCAAAAGTAATAAGCCCAAACTGTAAATACTAAACTCATATTCAGCGAACTTTTTATAGCACTGAAGATGAAAATGGTTTAGTTATCGAAACTTTTCCTGAACATGAATTTAGTGTTTACATTTTGAGCTCTTTCTTGATTAGGTTGACCATGCGTTTCAACTATTTTGCTTCTGTTGTGCATTGCCCTAAAACTTGCCTGAGTTCATTTGTATTCAATGATTGACACGTTTGTTTCACTCGCTCTGTATTGTGCCTGTGTTCCTTGTGCGTTGACTAATCACTAATCAGTTCGTTACAAACCCGATCATTTGTACAAGTAACCAGCTCAGTGGCCGAGTGGTTTCGCCTTCGGCTCTGGTGCTGGTAGATCTGAGATCGATTCCAGGTCCGGTCAAACCGAAGACTTTAAAAACGGTACCGATTGTATTCTATCCTGCATAGCGCAGTGAGAATGAGTCGGGTAATAATGTGATAACATCGTAAACCTGATACAAATTAAAAATGAGCCCTGTCGCTAAAAGACCTTAGCTGTTGTAGAGCGACAATAAATAAAACCATAACATTATTATTATTATTTGTACAAGTGTTTAGTTGCCAGTCAGATGCCTAATTCTATTCTCAGTTATGTGGTTCTGTTTTTGGAAAACAGGAGAAGACATCTCAACTCTGTCTAATGTAGGCCTAATCAAATCTGACTTTTCAAAAACCAAAGACTGGTGTGATAAATGGGGTTTCAAGATCTCCGCAAACAAATCAGCGGTTGGTCTCTTTACAAACAAACGTACTGTAAATATTATGATCCGTGTACACTCGAAACAAAGAATTCGTTTATCCCCATCATAAAATACTACAAATACCTTGGAATCGCATTTCAAAGGGAAAGTATAGCATTCATGCTAAACATGTTGCAAAAAAATCCAAATCAAGACTAAACGTTGTTCGTGTACTGAAGGGTACAAACTAGAGAGCAAGAAAATCAGCACTGCTTTGCATCTACCGAGCCATGATACGATCGGTTATTGAATATGGTATGGAAGCATATTTTTCCACAAACAAAACCATACTACAACCAATTCTGACATTACAAAATGAAGCTCTAAGAATATGCTCCAGAGCAACGAAAAGCATCCCAATTTCAAACCTACAACACTACTGCAATGAATTACCCTTACCACATAGATACGAGCAACTTTGTCTAAACTACAAAGCCCACATTCTGACATTTTTACGCCACCCAGCACATGACATCCTTGAGGAAAGTTTGCTAAGAAATTTGATCAACACAAGTAACTACCAACCATTCCATTCCCTCACCGAGACAATAGACACGAATATTACCGTAAACCTCATCCAAGAACCAATTATCCCACCCTGGGAAGTCTATATACCCATAACTGACTACACCCTTGTAACTGAAACCTCCCAGCTTGACCATCCAAATGCCATCTCTGGAATAGTCGCTGAACACCTCACAAAAAATTACTCAGAATTTCTCAACATTTATATACAGACGGATCCACGACCAACACGAAAACCGGATCTTTTTGAATTAG
The DNA here is from genome assembly GCF_918807975.1 of Aplidium turbinatum. NCBI lineage: Eukaryota > Metazoa > Chordata > Ascidiacea > Aplousobranchia > Polyclinidae > Aplidium > Aplidium turbinatum. The sequence continues at coordinate 22,521,376 of NC_137486.1, read as the reverse complement.
TCAGTTTCACAGTAAAGTCACAAAATCAATTGATTTCGAATTTTTTTTTTGTATGAAATTCATTTCAAACAAGTTATACTGAGAATAGCGATTTTTTTAGCCTGCAAGCGATGATAGTTTTGTTTCGGCTACGTTTGAAGACACTCCGTGAAGGCAAACGAGCTTTCGGAACAATGACGTCATTTGATTTTAGTATTGATGGCCTTCAAATAACAAAATATATTTAACAAAAGTCGTTGTGGTATAACAAGGGCAATGTGAAATTTGTGAAAATAATAATAATTAACCACATTTCTGCAGCCTTCTAAGGCAAACTTGGGAAGAGAGGTTAAAACAGACAGAGCTCAATAACAACACGACATTTACCATTATAACACAGAAATAAAGTTTGTGCTTCTGTGTGCTTCACTCTTTGGATTTTGTTTTTTGTGCAATTATCTCGTTTTGTGCTTTAGTCCATCTTGCGCAATCTGCTCGGATACTTTTCCTCTGAACTTTTCCTCCATCAAATACTTGATCCGTTGTGTTGTGTAGTCACTTTGTATGGGAGCTAAATAGGAAGTTTTTCAAGGCTTAGATTAAACAATATTTTTGATGTTATACTGTGTTTCTCTAGGTATTTTTTTATGCAATATATAGTTATTTTTCTTAAAAGCTTGAAAAGGACTATACGTATAGCCAAAAACGTTCGCTTTATTTTTGCATTATTATGTTAACCGAATCTGTCACTGCTTCCTTTTGGCGGCAAGAGTTACTGGCCGAGACCATCAGGTCTAAGTCTCTCTTATTGCTAATTACTCTGTCGGCTTATATCAAATAACAACGGGAAAAAGTATGCCGTTGGTCAAAAGCCTTATCTATAACTTCAATCAATTTATTTCGCAAAATATATTCGTGATTGTGTATTTTAGGTAGAAAAAGTGATAAAGACTCGGTTTTTGATCTATTTTCGCCGTTTCTTGGTCAAATTTTTCAGTTGACATTTCATTTTGAAAGTCTTCTTGCATTGAACACGGAATTTCATCAATTTTGTTTTTCCGTTTCTGTGCAAACAGTATTACATGCACTTTTTGCAGTACAAAGCAATTTGCGCAAATAACGAATTACATTCCTAATTATTGTCTGCCACCAAAGAATGACTCATATTGCGTCAGAGACCGACTCTCCACCCAGACAGCAAAATCGACGTTGAATCGATGTAAAAAAGACGGATTTTGCTGTCTGGAATTTTAGCATCGTCAAGTTAAAACAAAATGAAACCTCACGCTAATAGTAAACTGTCAATCAAGCTATTGAATAAACCCGAAATTTTCTTGCATTTCATAACTGGCTGTGACAAAAGGTTTATTGTGAACTTCACAATTATCCGATACCAATATAATCGGGATTAAAATTTGTGGCAAGAAAAAAGTAAAAGTCAAGAAATCTCAGTTTTCTAGCGTCACTGCTTCTATGTGAAATTGCTGAATTAGCAGAGGGCGAGACCATAAGGTCTACGCCAGTAGCAGATACAGTTAAACCGCTGATTGTTGCTGAGCTGTGTCTGTCTTAAGGAAGTGACTTTCAAACTTATTTGTTGATAATTATTTTGTAACAGTGAGTCAACAAATATTTCACGTAACAATCGATGATATTCCATTCGGGATTTCTATTATCATTGAGTAAAGTTCGCTAGTAATTGTTTAACACTAGAACGGCCGAAAAAAAAGTATACCTCCAACGGCCGCTGTTGTCAAAATCGACACTTTTCAAAAAAACTTTATTTTTTCGCAAAATTAACAGTAAGAGTTCGTTTTATTTTACAGTGATAAAATTATCTGAAGCACTTATTACTTTTGTAACCTATTGCGCTGTTCATTTTTTAGTTTTAGACGAAAATTATGATGTAGGCTACCAGGTTTTTCTCAGTTCGAAGCTTGACTGTATCTACATCTTGACTCTGTACGATGATCTAAAAATTCAACAGAGCGAAGATATAATTATCATAAAAATAGCACAAAGTTTTCTTATTCAGGAGAAAAAAAATCAAACAAACCAACAAACACTTTACGCAGTGCAGCCTTTGCAATCTATACCTTTCCAGTCACCATTATCACACTTCCCACTTTTCGACAGTGGCGGAAAATGGTAACTGTATTGTTTTTGCAATAATGTCCAGCACATTTTCTGCGTTGTCTAGATTGTCGTCTCAGCTCTTCTCTGCAGTGTCGGCTTTCGTTTCAGCACATGAGCAGATCTCAAGCTCTCAATCTGGAGGATAAAATCACGTCGGCTGATATTGCTGCTGGAACATTTTCTAAAAATAATCCAAGACTTCAAAGCTGCAATGTCTAGCATATTTGTCCAAACTGCAGGAGGCCATCTTTTGCTTGCTGCATGTGTGGTGTAATTTCTTGCCATTTGGTCAAACACATCAACTGCTAGTTTGTTCTCGCTATAAAAATGGATCACAGAGGGTTTCTTTTTCTCTGTTGCATCAATATTGGGCCTTTAATGCATAGTGGAAAGGACATTTGCATTTTTTGCACTGATAGTTTACAAGCATGCAGCTGTTCGTTGAATTGTAGAAGAATTTACTGGAAAATCTTTCTCCTCCACCCTTGGTCATCTCCTTTGTCAGTCCGTTACTGTTAGCTCGAACAGTTCCAACAATGGTTATATTTCTTTCCTGTAGCAAACCAGCAAGATTGACACTAGTAAAGAAGTTAACTGCTGTGACATTGTACCTGCTTTGTCTGTGTAATTTGGTGGTAATCCTGATCACTACCTCCTCGGGGATAAGCTTTCCATTTCGTTGCTCTCTTTCAATAGCTCCGAGGTACGATAAGTAGGCTACGGCACGGTATTGCATACGTATTTGGAATGAACCTCGGCTAACACCCAGAATTTCATGCCAAACTTGTCTGGTTTGTTTAGCATGAACACGATAAAAGGACATCTGTTTTTCAATGGAAATAGCTGTTCATCGATCGGCAGGCTCCAAACCGGAGTGTAATTGTTTATGCAATTAGCCACAAGTCCTTCGACTGGCTCTCGAATATGAATAAACTTATCTATTGCAAATCGCTGATAGATTTGTGGAAGGTATTTGTAAACTCAGTAGGATGACCTAAAACCAAGCCGAGCGATAACACACATCAAGCCGAGCGTTGGACAATTACCATGAGAAACGCTATAAGTAGGCTACGGTAAGTATGAAAACTATTGAATTAGTTTTTTTCACACAGAAAATCTTTTATATTTTGCAAATCTTATTAAATTTGTATGAGGTGTCGATTTCGACACCTCGGCCGTTGGAGGTATATCCGCACATTGTAGATAACATAAAAAGATTTTTTAGAAAAATAATACTGAACTATAAAGTGTAAGCATAATTGGAAAGCTACTGAAAGTTTGAAAACGTTGGGATAACAATTAACGCCCAAAATAATATTCTAAACTTCTAAAAGAGTCGATTTCGACACCTCGGCCGTTCTAGTGTTAATTCCAATTCTTTTCACATAGAGGTTGGTGGCCGCTCGAGCATGTATTGTCGTAGCTGCGTAGGTTGCCAGAACGCACAGCCATGCAATCCGCATTTTCATTGTGACTATCTGGTTGTCCACTTTTCCACAAAGCATCAGCATCAGTTACAAGATCGCCATTGATCCATTTCCACGTTCTCTCTTTGTCGATATCATTCATTCCAACCCACATCCAGCCTACAAAGTTTAAACCCCTCTTGATGATCCTGAGAACACAGTGTACAAAATATGAGAGCAATGAAGCAGATCGGAAATGAAATAACCAACCACCGCTTTCAAGGTTGCATGTCATTCAATTGTAATTTGTGATGTTATACAATTACTGTAGATAATTAATTTTTTAACATAAAATATTTCCATGGTTTCGAAGTCTTACAATATTGCTACAACCAAGCACTAAACAGAAATATTATAAATTCAGAGAAAATCAGATTAAAGTTTAAAAGGTCAAAGGTCAGTTCAAAACAAAATTGCAAAACCGTGCTAGGTCTTTTAATTATTCAATATACAAATGTGAAACTGAACTTTCCTAATTAATCTGGTCATTAACTCTTTGAAGGTTGGGGGGTTGTCAATTCAACTTTTTTGCATCGACAGTTGTATCTCTAAAACCACTGAGGCTGCGACTACGAGATTTCTTGACTTTTCCTAACTTTCATTCACCTCTATTGAGCTGAAATTTTGAAAGAATAAAGGTTATAAATTGAAAGATATAAGGCATTTTTCAGCACATCCTCTGAAATATTTCATATTCCATTGTTCAAAATTTTCCCACCAGCTGGATGAAAGTAATTAATTTGGCCCATGTGTCGTTAATCCTAACTGCTTCACAGCGTGAAGGAAATTGGCAGTATGGGTGGACCTTTTGTTCTCACCATAGCTTATAAGTGACGTCAATACAGGAAAAGCATCAACTTTGATACGATGAGTTACCGTCGCTTGCGGTTGAAATTGCGTAAAATTAAACATAAGACTTGGTGCCAATGCATCTAGACTAGAGCGACAATTGTTTTTCGCAGACAATGATGTCCTTTCAATCAAACAAAGCATAGGCTGCAACGTTATTGCAATAATTCAGCGTCAGTTGGAGTAGTTTTGATGTAAAATGTGAGATAAGTATTGAAAGTGATCGACTTGTTTCTTTCACTCTCATTTCTCGTGACATATTTAACGTTGTAGACTGTTGTTAGATTAAATTGTTTGGGCCTCAACGCTGTTTTGAATAATTAGAAATTTAGCTACTGTAGAAGCTGCGCTGTAACCAGAGATGGGCAAGATCACCAGTATTGGTGATCTTGAAGATCAAGATCAAGATCACCAAGAATAGGTGATCTTGAAGATCAAGATCAAGATCACCAAACTATGTGATCTTGAAGATCAAGATCAAGATCGTGATCTTGAAGATCAAGATCACTTTCAAGATCACTTTTTGTGTACTTGAAAAAAATGAAGTTTTTGATCAATGATGTTGCAAAAAATAATTACTATAAGGCTATAAGCAACCTGGGTAAAGGTATATAGTTGGTATTGCTAACTTTTACTTTTAACCACTCGTTCGTTGGCCTAAGAATAGTAATAAGTCAGTGACTGTTGCTATTAGGCTTATCAATTGTTGACGTAGTTTGCGTAGAATCGCAACGTCACACCCAAGGCCAAGTTACAGTAGTAGGCTACTTAAAAAGACGCAAAATTTGCAATTAGTTTTATAGTTTTTATTTATAATAAATAAATAAAACTTTGAACTGCATCATTTTTTACCAAAATTTTGTCTGGTTCATGTGGGAGCTTTTATTCGTGTTACTAAGTAGTTTTAACTTTCACTGTATTATGTCAATGTTTATTGCACGATTTACCCATCTGGCAACCTTGGTAGGCTACTGTTGTCTGCTATCAAAAAAGTTCAGAGGTTCGCGGTCCGACAAACCGCTCCATACTCAGACACTAAACAAGTCTTGGTCTGGTTGATTTGCTGCAATAAACCACTCTAGGCTACATGTCCAAAGTCGGCTAGAGTCCAGATTTTTTAACACCGCCATTTTAGACTTTTGAAACATCTAAATTGGGTCAAAGAAAACAAACATTTCTTTAAAATTCACACATGGAAATTGTGAACAAAGTTAAATCATTTTTATCATACGTCAACATAAAGTACACGAAAGTTGACTTCTTTAAGACCAACACAGAAAACTTTTTCAATTTTGAAATGGCAACACGGACCAGATTAGATGGAGACTCTAAATCGTCTTTTGTTGGACACATATTATATTAAAAGTGGCTTAATGTTAGTAGTTGCCATTAACTACTTTGTGCAGTACGAGTTCTAAAAAAATGCCTCTATCTAATAAGTAAATTTCAATTTTAAAGTGATCTTGATCTTATTGTTCTTCAAGATCAAGATCACACAAAAAAAAGTGATCTTAGATCAAGATCAAGATCACCTCAAAAAAAGTGATCTTCAAGATCAAGATCAAGATCACGCCCATCTCTGGCTGTAACATATTATGATTTTGGTTTCAAATCTTTCCTTTTGTCCGACACACTATCAAACGCAGAAAAGACGAAGATGTTCCCAAAGCTTCTCACATATACTTGCAAACATTTATTTCCAAGTTGACATATAAAGATTTGAAATGCAATACGCTTCTCATTTGTGTAGGATAAACCAGAACATCACGCTTTTGTGAAAAGGACGATCGTTCCACCACGTTTATACGTGATGCGGCTTAGTTGAATCAATATATTCGAGGCTTCTTGTACCAGGTTCACTGTCACTGATAAACTAAACCGCAATGCAGTACCTCGCAAAGCAATTGTAGCGTAACATTTCCATGTGCTATAACTTGTCATAAATTGTGAAAACTTGTGTATTATTTTACTTGTCAAGTTGTCTCATGTGAAATATAAGTTTACATAGCAATGTCACAATGAAATCTTATCTCCGTTTACCAAACTAAAGATATGAACTTATGCGACGTCTTGCAACGTTGAATCGACGAAAAGGCGGGGAACTGCCAACCTGAAATGAGAATGCATGAAAAAAATCGTTTATTGTCGAATGAACGTGGCGTCAGAAAAACGGTGAATCGACGTAGGCTCGCGGCAAGAGATATTTTAGTTAGATAATGACACGCGGCAGCGCGTTTACATTGAATAAAAATACCTTTATTTTATCCATTTCTATTTCCATTCTTCCTAGTATGGTCTCACAATAACAAACAGATGAAGTTACGCATATTTACTAAATTATTCAATAAACAATAATGCATCATCCAGCATTATGTCAGCGCTGATTGACTAGACATATTCACGAGTTGTGTGAGAATTGTATTCGATTAATCGCATTATTTATTGTAGGTAACACCTGCAAAAATTCAAGTAATTGCAGACTCTGCCTTCATAAGTGTAGTTTAGAAGTAGCCATCTCACATTGAGCCAATCGAATTAATGTAAAATAGAACGCTTTTACTTGATAGCGCGTGTGATATATAGGTTTTATCTAACAACTACACTTTCAGTTACATTGAAAGTGAATGAGTAAGCATTATGCAGTCTGTGACAAGGACTAGAAATGTATAATCAGAAAATATAATATCATAAAGTATATTGCGTTATGTACATCTAGTAATTTTTATGAACATGGTATCATTTTGCAGGCAGGTGTTTTTATAGGGAAACAAACTTATTCCATAGTTTGATTTATGGCACTTATCCAACTGTTTCATAATGCGATTAGCTGTTTTAGTTGAATTTAGAAAAAAATATAACTTATAACCGCAGACAGATGCAACTTTTTTCATGCTTTATGCCAGGGGTTCCCAACAGGGAGTACTCGTACCCCTTGGGGGTACGAGATTAAACATCAAGAAGTACGAAGATCCTTGGGCCACAAAGCAGCTTTTTACAGATTTCACACTACAGTTTTATTTTGGAATTGTAAATGATATTATGCCATTACGGTCTTTGCTTTGAAAAAAAAAATTATCAACAAATAAATGTTGTTAATTAGTAGACTATAACAATGTGTTTTTTTACTTGCTGCTGCTGAAAATGAAAATGGAAACTTTGCTAATTTTCCTTGTCTTGGTCAAATTGCAAATAACTCTTTGCTGCAAAATGTCAAAAATGAAATTATGTCCCGTTTAAAGATGCTGGTTGATTCTTTCGATGGTTACTTTTTTGCTGGTGAATTGAATTATTTCCAGCATTGGATTATAAATTCTTTTTTTTTTTGATTCAACAAAATGTCTGGTGAAGATAGTTTGAAGGAGAAAATGAAATGAAAAGTGAAACATTGAAACTGCTATTTGACAAATTAAAGTTAGAAAATTTTTGGTGTGTGGTTATGAAACCTTCCCAAGTCTTGCTATGGAAGCCATGGCAGTGTTAATACTCTTAACAACTTATTACTGTGAAAGTGGCTTTTCGACCATGATGTATATCAAGAATAAGTACAGAAATCGTCTGCGACTGGAAGATGATTTACGTGTTGCCTTGAATATAATAGAACCATCATTTGAGTGAATTTTATCAATGAAACAGCAACAAATATCTCACTGGGAATTGTCAAACAAAATAACTGACATCTAACTTCTTTTGGTAATTTTTGCATTTTTGTGTGAAATATCGGTTTAACGTTTAATTGAGTTATAAAAGCAATTTAATTTAGCAATATATACCTGAAAAATTCAATCAGGATTTTTTTGGGGGTACGAAGAATGCTCTGACTTGACAAAGGGGTACGAACAGCAAAAAAGGTTGGGAACCACTGCTATAGGCAATCGGCAGTACGGTGAACCATAGTGGTACATAACATAACTCATATGCGGAATAATCGCAAGGGTCAACCCAAGTAATGGAAAGGTTCTTTTTGAATGATGGTGATGGAATTCTTGTAATGCTATTGAACTTCATCTTGTTATGAAAAACTTATATTGTTTGCATTTGCAAGAAATATCAAACTTTTGGTTTTTTTTATTACTGAACTGTCCGTTAGTAGAATGTTTCTTTATTACCTTAGTTAGGCCTATCGGTAAGTCAGGAAAGTATTTGTTGATGTGACATATGAGGATATTCTAAGAGACCGAGTTATTTTGTAAATAATATTTGATTTTTGGCACCATCAAAATTTTCACACAATACACAAATGCGCATCGAGATATAGTGCTCATAGTTGGGAAAAGTAAGAGTGTGATAATTACAACTTGCATGAGTAGGCCAACAGCAAGGGACAATCAAAATAGATGAAATCGCATTCATGGTAATATAGACGTTTTGCAAACTGCTCTTTTCATTTTCAATATAATAACAAGAATGACAGCTTATTTTCACTAAACATATCAACAAATATCAAAAATTATGGATGAACAGCGCATCTATATTTTTTGGTTTAGGTTCAAAAATGCATGCTAGCCATCAAAATGATGGAATATTTGGTAATTTTGTTGATACATACCATTGCCCAATCGTTGAATTTACATCAGAGATAATTTTATTAGATAGATTATCAGTTTCATGCACATGGTTTCATTCAGCGTTATAATGTTGTTTTTCAAGCCACTTGGCGTTCATGGTCATAACGCAACATTGCAGAAACTGCCAATATTGATACCAGGTAGGCGTACTAATTATTATGCCGCTTTCGTCGAATCTACGTCGCTAAACGACGAAATTGTGCAAACGCCTGTTGGATTTCCTTTCTACGTGTAGTTTATCATAAACGTGAAGCATTGCTCAAGAAGCTAATCTGAATCACCATAGATAACCATAATATTCATATAGTTTCATCATCAGTAAATATGTAAAGTGCACTTCACAATTTTTGACAACCGTCTGACAATTTATTATATTGCAAAGTTTTGGTTTATTCTTGACTTCTACAATTCTGTATAACAGTTTTTTTCCAACTAGTTTCTATGTGACTAACAATTTGTTTCATTATACATTTTCTTTAGTATTTCAACGCCATTATTAAAAAAATTACTTCCTTTTCACTTTTAAATAAAACATGGCAAGGCAAGGATTCAGTGCTGAAGAAATACTACAACATGTTTTACTGGATTCTGACGACAAAAGCCAGGTGGATGATTTGGAGGATTTATGGCACTCCGATGCAGATGAAGAAGTGGATTCTTCTCCGTCAACTTCCGCAAAAGCGATTCCGATCGAGATTGACGACCAGTTTACCCAGTGGCGTATCCTGGTTGGTTGAGCAAGGGAAGCAATAAAACTCGTGGGGAAATAGAGCGTGCCGAAGGCACGTGTTTTCTAGGGGGGTCCGGGGGTATGCTCCCCCGGAAAATTTTTGCAAAATTACACTCAAATAATGAATTATACTGCTTTCTGGAAACACCTTTAGGGTAATTTTTGTATGAAATTTATTAGCAGATAAACAGCTATTAACTTGTTAAAGGTAGCTCTTACACACGAACGGGCAAAGGGCAAAAATGCGACTATAATTAGAGAACACCAAAAACTCAGCTACAAAGTCAAGTCTAGCTTAGACCTCACATATCCTGTCTTATTCCAAAGTCTATCCAGCCAGGATAACAGTGTAAAGCCAACATTTGGCTCAAACTTTTGCTTACAAGGCCGATATTATAACCACAACAGTGCCCTGGATTTTCTCATTGCATAGCTCACTGGCACAACATCCAACAGAGCAGAGTTGCCAGACTATGAAAAAGTCTTAAAGCCAAAATAATACAAAGAAAAGGCCAAATGGATATATTTACCTGTTTCTATCAAAAATAATAAAATTTACATATATATTTTATAACTTGTAGTGGATTTTAATAAATTGTAGCAAAAATAATTCTGAAAGTAGCCCAAAAAATAGCAAGTTAGCCTATAAACGTAGCGGATGAGTTTTGATCCGCCACATTACAAGTATTAAACAAGTATAGAACATGTATTGAACAATGTTGAATATGGTTTCATCTGGTAAGGTTACAATATTAGAGAAATATTGATTATTATGCATTTTGAAAAGTTATTTTAAAAAAATAATTCGCGGAATTTGGCTAATCTGGCAACCCCGCGACTGGAAGCAATTTTTAAATCGCTTCCAGCGATTAGTTAAAAGAAACGTAAATTGCGAAAACTTTGCGCTGCTTTTTTCCTTTCTTTCAAACTTGTTTCTTCTTATTGCAAAAACGAGAGCAACGGATGCAATACGAATCTTCGCTTCCGTTGGCTTCCAACTTTTTTAAAATTAAAACCGAGTTCAAAATCATACGGGGGGGCATGAGTTAAAAACCGTTCTAAATCGCATTTAGGTAAAGAAATTACGAAATCGTTTTACTGAAAAATATCAGCTTCTCTTTTTTCAATTTTGACAGGGGAAGCAATGCTTCCCTTGCTTCCATTGAGGATACGCCCCTGAGTTTACCTTCCATGGGCGATGTTCAACCGGAGTTTGCGCCACCACGACGGATTATAACATCGAAAAGACTGGTGAACAGTGTGGCGCCCGAAAGCTAATTTTCTCTGACGCAACGCGCGTCATTGTGACGTCAGGTCGTATTCCAGAATCTTCTTTTCCAATCAACAAATACCGCGTACTTTCGGAATGCAGCCTTATAATCAATCTTTGCATTCTGCCTGAATCGCAAGTACCACTGTATTTCATCGACTAATGAATCCACCTTTGTATTACGTTAGATGATCGCATGTAGAATTGGCAATGCCTGTGGATGCACCTCTCCAATTTAAACTAGAGTTCCTTAAACTGCAACTATGATCCTTCACTAGACTGCTATTCGACTATACTATACTTACGATACTGCTATATCAGACTTTTCACTATTCAGACTATTCAGACTATTCAGACTATTCAGACTGTTCTATTATTCAACGCTATTCAAGACTATTCTTTATTCGAGGTTTATTCAACTCAGACTCACTGTTATTTCTGTTGGTAATCAAAGTTGAAGTTCTTTTAGTTCGGTGTTCTCATTTCGCTATGTTTGAATTTCTGTTCTTCCGAAACTAGTAGTCAAGTTAATAAACAACGCAGTCTTAAAGAATTCTACCTTGTGTCAAGTACTGTTCCGTCAAGCCAGTCAATAAATAAGACAGTGAAGAAGACTATCGTGTCCTGGTCATTCCTCGCCAGTTCTGATCTCGGTTCTGCCCAGGAATGTCGCCGTCAGCACGGACGGCTGCATATGAGCGCGAGTGCTAACTACCGCGTCCGCTACATATTTATGGTGACCCCGACGTGATTCAACCTTCTGCAACTTTCAACCTCCGAAGACGTGATTTTGGATTAGCGTGAAACTTACATTGGATTATATTGGATTACTTTCCTGTGGAGTATTGTACGATTCTCTTCACCGGACGCTTCAACAACGACTGCGACAACTATCATCACTGTTGTGTCCTGTTCAAGTTCGAGTTGGACCCCTGGACTCAAGTTAAGTGTTAGTTTACAATGTCTATATACTTTTTTTATGCTATTGTGCCAGCTATAAGCCTTTTAATCTCCCTCGTCGTTGTCGTCCTTGGTCGTCGCCTTACTCGTGGCTCGCGATCGGGGCGTCTTGACAGCAGCGATGACAATGTCTTTCGCCCCCGTCCGGACGACTCCCTTCAGGCACTGGACTGTGAGGCCTGTAGGTACCTTAGGCTTTGTTACACATTCACTGTTTAGTTCTTCGTCCTGGGCACGACGTAAAACTGCATCCATCCATCAATCCATTGCACCTTTCCTTAGTTAGCTTAGCACCGTTCTTGCATACAGTTATCAAATTAATTACAGTAGCTCTCCGTCCTGGGCATGACTGAAAACTGCAACCATTTCTTAGTCCTGGGTAAGACTTGAAACTGCATACATTTCCTCAGTTAAATCACTCCCTCGTTTAGCAGTTCCTTGCTATGTAGTTGTCTTTAGGAGCTGCGCTTCCCTCATATAGGCGTGCGACGCAGCACACTTCCTGTATATAGTACTTGTTATAATCCCTGTCTGACCACCGTCGTTTTGTTCACGTATCGCCTTGTTGTTTATCTTTGTAGCCACTGTTGTTAGGAATTTGCTTGTTAAGGTGGTATCATAGATGTAAGCCGACATGTTGCTTGCAACTAGCTTGCTCGTCGCTTTTTGCCTTTTTGGACTTGTCCTGCCACTGCTTCCGTTACTCAGTTGTCCTAGATATAAGCCGACATGCTGCTTGCGACTAGCTTACCCGTCGCTTTCTGCCCTATAGGCATTGTTCTGCTCTTGTTGCCCAGCTGTCATAGATATAAGCCGACATGTTGTTTGCGACTAGCTTGCCCGTCGCCTTCTGCCTCATTGGCCTTGTTTCGTCACAGCTACTCGCATTCATCTGTCCACCGCTTCCTGCCCTGTTGGACCGGTTCCCGGTGCAGTCGCTTCGCATAGCTATCTTGCTTTCAGTTTATCTATCATTCAGTCCCTGTAGTTGTAGCACTGTATATACACATTATCAGTTTCCGCCGTATTAACCTGTAATAACCGTTGCGTTTAGACATTGGTCTATTCAGGTAAACCGAAGGAAGAGTCATTTAATTTTTACGTTCGTGGAACAGAAGAAGTGGTAAAACGAATGGTGATGAGCCTGGAACAACACGCGGTGACCTTCAAGGTCGGAATATTTGGTATGACCGCTTGTACACCTCCATACCACTCGTGCAGTGGTTGCTTGGAGTAAAACTTGACCGGCAGTTGACCTACAGACCCCACATCGAGTCACTCCGTGCCAAGGTTACCTCGCGAAATAACCTCTTGAGAAGCCTAGCAGGAACAGGATGGGGAGCCCGAGCATCAACCTTGCGTACAAGTGCACTAGCCTTGGTCTACAGCTCAGCCGAATATGCCTCAGCTGTATGGAACCGCAGCAGACACACAAAAAAGATGGATGTGTGCATTAACGACACCTTGCGCATCATCACTGGCTGTCTCCGCCCCACACCTACTGCTTATCTGCCAACTTTGGCTGGCATTGCTCCTGCTCATGTCCGTAGGGAAGAAGCCTCTCACAAACTGGCTCTACATGCGAGACTCGATCCTCAACACCTTCTCTACAGTCACTCCCAAACAAATGGACCAGTCAGACCTCAACGCCTATCATCAAGGCGCCCATTCCATCGATATGCTACACAACTTGTGGATAAGAACTTCAGCTGCATGGAAACATGGACCCAAGAATGGAACGAGCTGCCACATATCCCTCCCCAGTTTTCAGTTATGCCAGCACTCTCCATCCCTCCTGGAGCAGACCTCTCAAGAAAGGCATGGGTCACATTGAACAGGATCAGATGTGACGTTGGCTGTACTGGAGCTAATTTGTTTAGGTGGGGGTTGCATAATTCGCCGATATGTGTCTGCGGAGCGGTAGAACAAACAATGCAACACATACTCCACGAATGTCCCATCTTACGACTCCCAAGTGGAATCACTGGTATTCGACAACTGGACCCAACTACCGTATCATGGCTGCACGAGGAGGCATTGCCAATCTAAGCTACTGCAAGTCAAACGAGAGAAGAAGAAGTGGTTGCTTGACAGGGGTATAACGTCAGTGGGAACCCTCAACGCTATACGTAGAAGAATACCTCTGCAAGTGAAGCAAGTGAGTGGTAGGGAGGAATTTTCGTACGAAATTTATTGGCAGACGAGTGAGGCTGATCTCAGGCTACATTCTTATGTAGTAAAAACAAAGAGTTCTGGCATGCGGAATGTGTTGATGTTGACGACTATGCATCCTCTATTGAGGATTACCAAAGATGACGGCAAAACGAAGCCAGGCTTGTATAATAGGGAGGGCCGTCGGAAACAGATTGCTTAGCAACTCGAGTTTCTTAGGAGATTCGTCGAGTAAATGGCGAAATCGAAAGCAATTTTTTAATTGAACGCCAGGAAGATGGCGCACAACCAGGGGCGAGTTTAGCTGATAGGGCCTCGGAACACCCTTAGACCGGGGGTCCGTGCAAAAAAATTTTTGCGCCTAGGGCGCGAAAAACTTTACAAAATAACTTGAAAGTCACCCACACGGTTGCTAATGCCTTTACGCCAAGCTCAGTCGCCACCCTGTGACTAAAATTAACCTTGAAAAAGGAGGCATTTTGCAGAAACTTCAAAGGCTGAGAGAAAATAATAATAATAACACAAAATCACATTTTCTACGTCGAGAGGCCCTTCAAAAGGTTGTCCCAGGGCAAATGCACCCTCTGCCCCCCTTAAATCCGGGCTTGTGTAGAACACGGTCCAAATAATCATTAAATCACCCCATTTCATGGATATTACCCCCCACCAGCGGTGACGTTCTCCGCAAAAGTGCCCTAGTGAAAAAAATAAAATTATGAAGAATAAGGACACCGGAGATTAAAAGAAGGAAATGGAGCTACACGAATTGGCGGAATCAGTGTTGACTAAAAAAGTATCTACGATTTCGCCACAGTGGCGATTATTACGTATGAGGGAGTGATCAAGAAGATCTTAAAGGAATGGGCCATGGTTAAGATGAAGAAAAAAATCCCCACGGCGAGAAAGAAGGCTGAATGGAAAACTTCATTGAAGGCCAGTCTTTGCCTCCACACGCTTTTCGACGTCGTTGGCGACAAATTGCTGCACTCACGCGAAGTTGATTTCGTTATCGACCAACGTGGAGCACGCATTGGTTTCATTAGAAACGTCGATTGGGAGGCGCTAAATCTGAAAAGAAGAGGGACGAGGGAAGGAGCAACTGCTTTCGCGAGAAAACGAGTGAAAGAACGCGAAGAATGTACTCACGACTCGGATGACTACAATACAGAAGAAACTCCCAGAAGGCGCTTCCCTTCTAGAGTGCTCGATCGGCAGAGAAGAACTCGAAGAAGAGCAAGAGTGATGTACTTTCGATCTTCGTACAGTTGCGCGTGAGGTGGAAAGGTATGGAATTCTAAGTCGAGCAGCAGCTGCCCTCGCAACCGCAACATTACTGGACACAAAAGATGATTTCAATCCGACGATGATAGTCGACAAAAACAAGCTCGTTCGTGCAAGAAAACTGCTCCGCTTTGAGACGAGTCACTTCGCTTCCAGTTCGCTCGACACAATAGTTGAAAGCCTTTACTTTGACGACAGAAAGGATAAAGCCCTTAAACTGAATGGCATAACTAGCTATCGTCGAAAATAAACCGAAGCCCACTAGGCAACGAGATGCTGATATACCCAGGATCTGAATATATCGACCACGTTTCCATTCAAGGGTGTTCAACTGGGAACAATATTGCCAAAACGATGTTGGCTGCTCTTGAAGTCAAGGGACTAACGTGAAAGGCATTCGGGTCGTTGGATGCGACGGAACTGCCCTCAATGCAGGTATGCACACAGGAGCCATCACCACCATTGAGCAACATATTGGAAGTACGGTGCAATGATCGATTTGCCAGTTTCAGCTCAATAAACTCCTGCTTCGGCATCTCTTCGGCGAGCTGGAAGGGAAATCATCAGGACCGCAAACCTTCAAAGGATTTATCGACCGTGCCGTCGTTAATGATAAGTGCAAAGAAGATAAAATCGAGTTCGAGAAGATAAAATCCAATCTGACAGCAGTCGATGAGGTGATGGAATTAGTGGCGAGCAAAAGTATCTGCTCGATGTGTTGGTCATCGAAGGAAGTCTGCCTCCAGAAAGCATTTGATTCCGTGATCAAGGAAAACGTGGTCATCCACGATGGCTTAATCTCGCTTCAAGGGTATGCCGACTTTATATCTCGGAGCCAGAACCAACAGAGGCGCTGATAGAAATGACGACGTACATCGTTAAAGTTTACGCTCCCATCTGGTTTACTACCAAGCAAAACAGGAAGGTCACTTCGCTGCTCGGTCCTTCCTTCGGTTGGTTAAGCTGACTCGCTATCTGACGAGCCAATTAAAAAAGTCGTCGACAGTGGCCTACAATCAAACGCCTTCGCTGCTCATTCGGCGAATGTAGTGTTGGCCCTTCTGCATGACGAGTCTAAACCAATGTGTAGCCTAAATCGGATCCAGAAAGCAAGGAACGAGTACACGGGTGGGATACGTCGCTACGAAATTCCTAAACTAAACTTTGAGTACACAGATTTGACAACAAACTCGTTGCTCCAGTGGAACGAGCGGAAACTCACTGAGCCACTAATTCTACACGATTTCAGCATGGAACAGCTCACAGAGCTTTTCGTCGAGCCCGATGTTCCTACATCGATTGACAGTTTTCCGTCCGGCACACAAGCAGTTGAGCGTGAAATCAAACTCGTCACCGAAGTAAGCGATGAAGCCATCGGCCATGACAACAGACATGAACTTGCCGACGCGAACTGCTGCTCGCTCACATTGTTCACATTTTGAGTCAAAAAAAGATTACGTTCTGTGATTGTTTTCGTCGTTTTGCGTATTTTCTATTCTTTAATTATTTAATTTTTTTTGGAAAAAAAATGTGTTTTTTACTTTTTTGAGGTAATATTGACTTTTTTGTGCGGCGTTTTCCCGCGCCCCGATCTAAAAAATATTTACAGATTATTTGTTTGTGACCTAAGCCTCCTATCTGAGTCGAGTTGCTAAGTGATTTGACAAAAAAGTGCATTGACGGCCCTCCCTATTGTATAAGCTTTACGACTTGACAAAGGGTGGCACCGATATCATCGACAAAAGGATGGGTTCATTCACGTGCAATGCGAAGTCCGCACGGTGGACAACTACTGCGTTTGCTTATTTTTTGGATACTTGCCGCGTCAACGCATCTACAGTTTTAGCACTAAATGAAGGGACTGATCCACGCAAGCGAAAATCCTACGACTTCGGTTGGGAACTTGCCATGGAACTCGTGAAGCCATTCATAAAGTCGCGATCTCTCCAGGGCCTGAACTATCACCCCATACATAAGATTGAAGCAGTAATAGGGAAACAACCTTCAACAACAATTCCAAGCGGCAGAAGGGCCACTCTGCCCCAACTATCGTCGACACAACGTAGATGCGACGTATGCAAACACGCTATTATGGGAGAAGGTGCCAAAGCCAGAAAAAATAAACTACCAAAAAACCGTGGCCAATGTCAGTGCTGTGAAAAGCCTTTATACCCTGCACATTCGATACGAGTATGTCAAGCTTGCTTTTGCGCAGAATAAACTATTTGAATGATTGCAGCTTTATAAACATTGGCTTCAACCACAGCCTAAATAAAACGCGGAGGTCAAAGAAAGATTTTTTTTTTCCTTTTATTAGACAGATAGCTATTTTTGCGATGATTCAACATATCAGGACGTTGAATACTTGTAAACATGCGCGGTTTTGCAATTAAATTGCTTATCAAAATCATCTATCATTTTTTGTATAAAAAGTGGGTCATAAAACTAATCGTAATACTCGATGTAAAATTCAGCATTTTTATATGCTGAAACAGTATTGTATTCAAATTTTATATTTAGAAAATATCATTATAATGCGGTTTGAACATAGCTGAATTTTAGCACGGTTACAGTGACTGATTTTATGACTTTTATACAAACAAGGACAGAAAAGAAGTAATCTAATTGCAAACCCGCGCATGTTTACATCGTCTTGCAAAGTTGAATCCACGTCGAAATGATTGTAATAGCGTTGTATTCAATTCCTCGTATTATCGAACTGTAAATGTGCAGCCACTTGTAACTGCAATGTGCCTCATTGCATGTTCCTAAATATTTCTGAACTTGTGTGTACATAACCTGACAGAACACAAGTTGCTTTACCATTGAATCAAGTTGAAACACGTTGCTGCAAGAGCCTTGTGCCAATTGCTGCATTCCGGTATTACTGTAACCAAATCAAAATACTTATCAATATTTCAGATAATATGAAATTTGCTGCCAAACTGACATTTTTATTGCATAAACGCCCATTAGGCAGCTAATTCTTTGTAAAGTATTTCTCCAAGTTCACAATGATTTGACGCATAATAAATACTACTTGGAATAAATCTAAATATTGTTTGGATTTTATTGTGTGACCTATGAATCTTAGAGAGCTTATTGAATCCACAAAAAAATGACCCGAGGCATTACAGATTTTCCTTTTGATGAAAAGCGTTGTGACGTTCTGTTAATTAATGAACCGTAACTGTTTTATTTTGAATTTCTTTCTGACTTCTGTTTACGTAGAGCAGTGGTTCTTAACCTTTTAACAGTGGGGGACCGGCACAATTTTTAAAAAATGTTCGCGGACCGGCAACCAAAGATCGTAGTGAATAGAATGAATATTTGTAACGTTTTGTTAACCAAAGTTGTCGTTGCGCACCATAGTGCAAGGTTTTAGCATATGATTTGTATTCAGGACAAAAATTAGAATAAAACGGCAATCAAATCAACTCAAACAGAAAAATGTCAATTCATTTCCATACAAAATCAATGTCAGTGGGAAATTTGCTACTGTTACGTTGCCAGTAGCCTATGTGAGGAAAACGAAATATCAAAGAAGTTTCTAAAACACGTAGCTCTGTTTCGACATCCAGGCGATTTCTTTGCTTTGTAAAAGCCAGACATGAAAAAGAACTGTCGTTTCTAAATAGTTAGTTGAAACAATTACCATCAAATCGATTGTTTTGAAAGTTAGGCACGAATTCGTTTGCAAGAGATAACCAGAAGTGTGACGAGGTCGTTTTTCGAATCTGGACTGCAAAGTAGAAGCATAACATATTGTAATTCAATCAGATTTTCTTTTTCATGAAGATTAAGGTCGCATGTGTTGACATCATCGATGCATGGATTGTTTATCCAAAAGTTTCCATGTCGAGGATCTTCATGTTACGCGAAATGAATCATTAAAATTGTTAGCCAACTCTTTCAATTGTTGACTCACAACGCTCAGCACCTCTTTCTACTTTTTTTACCACTCCATTTCACCAGCATTTTCCACAGCAAATTGGCTTGTCTTCATTCCATTCTTTGAAAAACAAGATCTTTGCTTTCTCAAACTCCGGTGCTGGCAAATTTCCATTGCAGGCCTGACTTTATCCCGGAACTTCAAACTTATCTAATTCCAAATTTTCGTCTCCAACGACTTTGAAATTTTTCAAAACCAAGAACAAAATTCCCCATTTGTTTATGTATTTCTGTGTTTCAAAACTTTTTGAAAACTATTATGCAATTTGTCACAAAAACATTATCAACGGCACAGAATTAGGTCATCAAAAAGTTCACCTTTATTATTAAACAATTTTACGTGGA
Source organism: Aplidium turbinatum (assembly GCF_918807975.1). Classification (NCBI taxonomy): domain Eukaryota; kingdom Metazoa; phylum Chordata; class Ascidiacea; order Aplousobranchia; family Polyclinidae; genus Aplidium; species Aplidium turbinatum. Next base: position 22,501,672 of record NC_137486.1, on the reverse strand, counting down.
GATATGTCAGTTTTACAGCTGTGCATGTTTCACAGTGCGATCACAATTTTACAATATGCTAATGACTCCACATTAAAATAAGCTTTGCAGAAAGTAAGATCTTTTGCAGACCGGCAAAAAAATTACACGGACCGGCACCGGTCCGAGGACCGGCGGTTAAGAACCACTGACGTAGAGCATCATCGACTTTATCGGGTAATCTTACTCCTAGTACTAGCCTTATACGTGGCCGAGTTCACATTGAACTTACATTGAGAGACGCTGTTGCAACTACAATACATTGCATTTAAACCGCGTTTTTTGTCGCATGATCTTCCATTCGTTTTGTGGATTACATAATCGTATTTGATAAACGCCACCCTGCTTCTTCAGCTGGTCTACATTTGTTAATAAAGCGTAGGAGTTGCTGTTCTTGGAACCGAGGTCACAAGATCATAATCCAAATTGGTGTGACACGCGTTCAGAAATCTCATTACTGCATGTAATTGATGAAGCATTGTTCTTTTAGTCAAGGAGCGAGCTTATGTTTGAGCGTGGGAAAAGTTATTATTTTGCATGAAAAATATAGATTCAAATTGAGATTATGTAAAAAAATTTTAATCACAATATTGCAATGCATGTTCTTCATTACTCTACCACAAAATAATGTGTAAACTCACGCTACAATTGCTTTAATCGCAAAATAATCCAATAGTCATAAGTCACCTCAACATTTCAACGTATATGAGCAGTTCTAAAATTCACATAGTTTTAATTTTCGGATATGGCCAGCATGAATAATTTTACAAAGTGAATCCCAATGTTTGAAACCGAACCTTAAAAAATACCAGAGATATCACTCCTAAAGCATAAGAAGAATCGACAGCCCCCCCCCCGCCCCAAACTGAGCAAGACTCCAGGAGCCCAACCTTGTAAGGGTTAAGAAATCAAACCAGAAAATTTACAATCAAGTGAAAAAATTGTTACCAGTCCAAAGCCAAGCTAATGTGGATCCAGAAGATGATGCAATCTATGACTCAGTGAAAAAGTATTTATTGCTAGTGCAGATCCTTCTATGCATCAATAAAGTAGAAGAACTAATTTCGAGGTGCAGACTCAGAAACAAATTTAGTCTAAAAAACTACAAATACTTTTTACTCAATTGGTTTCTACCATATGAACTTTCGACATGTTGCAGTTTCAACATGCATGTCAATTAAAATCAAGTCTTAGTTTTATTGACTTTACAAAATAGTTTGGTAGTATATTTTTGACACCATAACCTAATTTATTTTATTTTATAAATTAAATTTTATTGAAATACTATTGTGAGTGTTAGCCTGGTCAAATGTTTCAAGGTTCACATTTGAGAAAAAAGCTAGGCTATTTATTTGTTTTCTTATTGATTGCTTTCTGTGTTAGGTAGATCGCTCATTTGAGGAAGTGTCATAGTACCAGATGACCTCTTCCAGTTAGTTTTTCCCACTTTTAGTTGCCAGTATAAACCATAACAAAATTGCGAAAGTAACACTATTGTGATGTCACAATGGAATGACGTCAAGGCGAATTTTCCTCCTCCTAAGGGGCGTGAACGGCTTCCTGCTTCCTGATTATTCAATTCCACTTAACAGTGCCAAATAACAGCAGGTTTACAAATACGCCCACAGTATGTCATTGTAGGCTGTAGTGGGCAAGGGGCAAGGACATTTCACTAAATCTCATGCGGTATGAGTATAAAAAAGTTAAGAAACTCTGTTTTAGTCGGTTTAGTTACAAAAGTATTTTTAATGGGTAAACTGATTTGTTAGTAATCTTACAACTTTTGCAAGCAGTGCTTGTAGCCTCACCTTCTATTCTCCAAAGTTCTGACGCCGTAAACTGCTAAATCAGCTCCAATTCCTTGGCAGGATCGTCTGCTTGCTGCATAATTTTGTCCACTTAATAGTTTATATTGGTATCTATTGGCCAGTCCAGTCCATCCGTTATCCAAACTTGCAAATCCGTTTCGATATGCTGAGAAAATAATTTTATAATGTTTAGTTGAGGTATTTATGTTGGATCCACCAGATCTTCTATCTTGTTTGTTGCTTATTTTAGTAGAGTTAGATCGTAACCACCAAGGGCTTGATGCAGTCTTACTACCTCACAAACAAAACTGAGGTCCAGCACAAAAGAACGCGGCTTTTTTTTACACAATAGAGAGCGAAAGCTGTGACGTCACACATCCCTAGCAACGCGCTGGCTGGTTCCACCATCTATGGTTCCACACTATAAATTCTTGCCTAGACAAGCTACAGAACTCGCTACTAGTTGAGGTTTCGTTTGCTAGTTACTCGATTAAAATGGTTAAGTTTTCTATTACTTCTTTTGTAACGTATGTTTCTGATTAACCTAAATCTATAAATCGTGGAGAAAATCACTATAAATCAAATCATGTCCCGTCTATAGACTCTTTTGAAGGTTGTCTCAGAAGAAGTGTAGGCTACATGCCAGCATGAAAGAGAAGGTTTATAAAGCTTCGGTAAGTACTTGACATTAACGTAGATTACCCGTATAATTTATTAACATTATATCATGTTGAAATAAAGACAGATTTATTGCAAATACCCAAACACATTATAAACCTAACTGCATTTGATTAGGTCTAAGCAGAAAATCCTTGTGTTGCAGGCTCAACTATCAGGAGATGCAATTGTATCCACATCATGTGAGTGTCCACGGGGCGGATATAAATTCAGCCATGGTGCTGCTTCTATGATGCATGCCATTCAAAACATAAGTTGCACTGATACAGAATGTTCTTGGAAAAAGCCAAAAGCAGTGAGAGAAGTAAGTATACCGGTGGATGAAAACTCTATCCCTGGTAAAATTGTGTGAGCTAAGTTGTAAAGTAGCAGGCTTAGGAACTTGAAGCCATAGTGATATTAACAGTAGTATTATTGTTTATTTGCATCAGACCAAAGCTCCATATTTACTACTAAACATGCAAAACAAAATACCAATACATTAAAATAATCACAATAATGCAGTTAACAGACAATACATAAATGGCTATTATTAACACCTAAAGTTGTCATTTGAATAGTTGTTACTAAACCAAATCTCACTTTTTTGAAATCTAATTTCAGGTTGAAAGTGTATAGGAAATGTACCCACCTTCAAGGGAGCACACAACGATAAGCAGAGAGACAACAGCAGAAGATAATCAGTGGCTATTTTTTAACCTCAAAAAATATGGACAGTTCACTGGCTTAGCTTGGTTAATGTCCCCAAAACCCTAAGTTGAAAAGTTGTTTATACCAACTATAGAAGACATAATTCTTTCAAAGCAGTTTGCGGAAAATAGTTGTCAAACAGACTACTTGTTAGATCAACTTTCATTATCAGAAGAAGATATCATCAAGATGAACTCTCTCACAATAGGTCAAAGGGACAATTCATCTTGGCACCAGCTGAGAAAGGGAAGATTGACAGCCAGCAACTTTGGATTAGTGTTGAATGCCAAACGTGTGACACCATCTCTCATAAAAAGAATATTTAATCAATATGACCTCAGCAGAGTGCAAGCGATTAACTGGGGCATCAACCATGAGAAAGATGCAATGCAAGAAATAATGAAGGTGGAAGTCAACCCCTCGGGTCTGTGGCTTCATAAGTCAGGCATCTTGGGCGCTTCGCCTGATGGTTTAGTCAGCAACAATCACATTGTTGAGGTTAAGTGTCCATACAAATTCAGAAATTCAAAGATCCATGACGCAACAGAGTGTGCAGATTTTTATCTATTGAAAGATTCTGCTGGAAATTATTCACTAAAGGAGAATCATCAGTACTGGCACCAAATACAAGGGCAGTTATGTATTACCAGAAGGTCGTCGTGTTATTTTGTTGTCTGGACCCCTCTTCAATGCGTGGTGCTAGAAATTAATCGTGATCCCAGATGGGAGCATAATATTGCCAAATTGCATGATTTCTACAAGACCCACATGATTCCAACATTTTTAACAGGTTGTTGAGATGTAGGGTAATTATTGTAATCCCATCGAAGAGTATTTCTTTATGATGTGTGCTTTTTTGTTTGCTTTGTGATGATCTCAATAAGGGTTCTTCTTCTTGCGTTTGAGACCGCCACAGATCACGTTGTTACATCCAGGCGCAGCAGCCAATGGATTGTGTATTCATCGAGCGTTGTTAGGTCCACATGTCTATCTTGTGGTCGGTATACAGGACATTGATAGATAATGTGGTGTGCAGTTTGAAAATCTGAGCCACACGCACAAGATGGTGAATCGGCGAGGTCCCACTGGAACATGTTGCTGCTAAAACGGCCCACTCTAGTCCTCAGGCGATTGTGCTACTATAATAAGGGTAATAAGGGTAAATAAAGGTCAATAAGGGTAAAACAGCCTGTTGAAGTTTTAATGAATGTAAATGTAAGTAGTAGGGAAAGAGGAGATCGATATCCGCTGGCAGTGCTAAAAAGCAGTGCTCCGGCAGTGCTAAAAAGCAGTACCTGGCAGTACGAAAAAGCAGCAGAGCCTTGGCAGAGCAGTCTGGCAGAGCCTTGGCAGAGTCTTAGCCTCTGTCCTGGTACTATTTCTTGTTTGTTTATTTTATGAGAAAAGCAGTGCTCCGGCAGTGCTAAAAAGCAGAGTCTTAGCAGTACGAAAAAGCAGTACTTGGCAGAGTCAGAAAAGCAGTGCTCTGGCATTGTCTTGTCAGTGGTCTTGTTTGTTTATTTTATGTGAAGTTGATATTATTTCTTGTTTGTTTATTTTATGCAAAATTGATATTATTTATTTCTTGTTTATTTATTTTATGAGGAAAACAGCCCCCTTACAATGCTATGTCTGCCAGTACAGAGCAAGAAGCAGTGTGGCAAAGCAGTGAAAACAGGGTATTATTTCTTGTTTGTTTTATTTAATGCTAAATTGTTATTATTTATTTCTTGTTTGTTTATTTTATGAGGAAAACAGCCCCCTTACAATGCTACTACTGGCAGTACAGAGCAAAAAGTAGTGTGGCAAAGCAGTGAAAACTGAGTATTGTTTCTTGTTTGTTTATTTTATGGAAAAGTAACCATTATTTATTTCTTGTTTGTTTATTTTATGCGAAATTGATATTATTTATTTCTTGTTTATTTATTTTATGAGGAAAACAGCCCCCTTACAATGCTACGACTGGCAGTACAGAGCAAGAAGTAGTGTGACAAAGCAGTGAAAGCTGAGTATTGTTTCTTGTTTGTTTATTTTATGTGAAATTAGTATTATTTATATCTTGTTTGTTTATTTTATGAGAAAAGCAGTGCTCTGGTACTGCCCTGGCAATGGTATTATGTCTTGTTTGTTTCATTTTATTTGAAATTGACATTATTTATTTCTTGTTTGTTTATTTTAAGAGAATAGAAAACCAACACACCACAGCGCTACCGTTTGGTGAAAACAATTCAACCGCGTCATCGATGTCACAACCGTTGTGTAATATATCGAAGAAATGAAAGAAGTCGGTACTTTCCCTACTCATAATTTTGTAGGAAATTTGTTGTTAATTACTTCCTTGCCTAGGTATGTTCACAGTTGCCTAAAATTATATTACAATACTGATTTTAATTCATACTCTTTAACCTTAGAAGATTAGTTGAACTAAAGTTTTATTTTAGTTTTATAAAAAAATTATCATCTAAGGTACATTTGTTAGGTAACAGCTTTTTGGTTGGTTTAAGTTTATCGTAATCCAAGGTTTTAAAGTGTTCCTTAGTCACTTATCATTTAGTTTTAGGATTCATTATTATCTGTAACCTTTCGCAGTTGCCTCAAACTATATTGCAACTCTGATATTAATTCATACTCTTTAATTTTTATCCCTCTATGTCCAACAGTTTAACCCAAAGACTTAACAAATCCTGTATTCTTTCATCTTGTCTTAGTTTATATACTTGTATTGGTAAACCTCCATTAGGTCTCCGTTTAGTGAAGGTTAGCGCAACAATGGCTTTCGTTAAAAGCTTGATACCAATTGTTTGTAACTGCAGTAAACCCTGAAATTGTTACAACCCAAGGTTTGCAAAAGTGATAACTTTGTCGCAAAGACGTAAGTTTAAGTTTGTAGTTTTATTTGTATTTTTGGAAATAACTTTTTTGTCTTACTGTATGATACTAACAACAACTAAGCACTGACATGATAATATAACAACACGACTTGGTAAACGATCACTCTCTTTTACAATAGCACCTAGCCTCCAAGACATTTTGTTCATCCGAGTTACCGGCTTTTGCGTTGGTTGGAATGGCTCCCTGGAATACACGTGGAAGAACTTCGCCAAATGGTGATCACCCATGTATTGAGAACGAAGGATCAGAGAGAGAAAGCGAAAAATCCATGAATGGCTTCGCGGACTTTGAAGAAACTTTATTTCAAGAGCTCTATGTCCCTAAAAAGAGCGATGTTGGTGCAGTGGACCTCGTTAAAAGATTTATACTCGTACATGCTAAATTATCACAGCACGATTGGAACAGTGATACCTTTCCGAGTAAACGTTTTCAACTTGTTTTTGAAATACAACACACCAATACCAACCAGCGCTGCTGTGGAACCAGGGATTGTAGATCATAGGGATGCGAAACTTCATCCGCTTTTGGCTTAGCCGCAACACTAGAAGGGTTACGTTTTTTTGTAATTTATAAAATATTTTACTTTTTATAGGTTATATAAGAAGAGTGGGGTTGGTTTTAAAGTAATTTAAGGTTTTTAGTTAAAAGCAAGCCAGCAGTAAAGCGCAAAAAAAATGTCAAATTGGCAATTGACCCTTCTAATGTTGAAGGAACAACGGAGTTGCGCGTCCCGTAATGTACTGTCGCTATGTGGAACGCATGTTTTCACTTGGAAAGGACAATATGCGTCCCAAACGCAGCAGATTGTCAGACAAACGTTTTGAAATGCTTATTTTTCTGTAAGGAAATAACTAATAGGCTAAGCAGCTAATTACAATACAGTCTCAAAACATAATACCTGCTCTTTATTCAGGAGCGTCAGAACGGTTTTTGACTGGGGGGTCAGGATTATGAAAAAAAGGCACTTTTGTTGCTAAAAGGCCTTTTTTTTTAAAGTTTAAAGATAAGACATACTGTAGCAATAATTCTCATCCACCAGCTCATCATCGAATAATGATACAAGTGTCCGGTATACAAATAACAATGGCACGGGAGGGCGTCATGCTATGTTATGATGATGTAGGCTAATTACCTACTGTGATACAGAATTTTGTGTTGTGAATATTATTTTGTGGCAGAAATGAAAGATTATAATTAGGCTAATAGCTGAAATTGTTATGTCATATTGAAAAATGTGCTGAAGCTTACATGACCTTAAAAGGGCACCATCGCCCAATGCCCCTCCCCCCATCCACAGAAAAATTGGGCATCCGCTCCCCTGCTTCCGGCGCCCCTGTCTTTATTTACAGCTATTGTTAGTCTAAACTTGGTTGAAATATTTCTGTTTTATGAGACGCTGGCAAAAAATATCGCTAGAAATTAGCGCTGACACTGACGCCATCAATTTCTTTAAGAGCTTACGCAGTACTTTATGCCGTAAAGTTTTTAGGCAATTCACGCTGAAGCTGACGCCGTCAATTTATTTCAGTGACGCGTACAACACTGCGTAATAGTCCTTTATTTCGTTTATTAACGCCTCGAAGAGTATTTGTTTATTATGTGTGCTTTTTTGCTTGTTTTGTGATGATCTCAATAAGGATGAAACAGCCAGTTGAGAATTAACAATCATGCTGATACAAGCAAAATTCACTTTATTGCATTTTTAGGTACCTATACTTGTTCATTACATGTGTTTTTTGTTTATTTTTTGAGTGTGGTAATGACATCTACAGACTTGTATCTTACTACACATAGCGATCTATGTTACTACCTTACCATGCACTCGTACCTTTCAAGTTTTTGTCACTGACATGGTGGTAGGCTATGTCTTTTATTGCAGCTTTGCAGTGTCAATTTTATCATAGGTACGTTAATGAAGAAAGATATGATGCCAGATTTGTTAAACCGGATTTGTGACAAATTTTTGATTTGGAATTTATAATCCTAAAAACTTCATCAAAATTGTCTAACATTTTTAACTGATAAAATTCTTATGGCGACATGGCGTGTCATTCTTGGGGCAAGTGTTACTCTGTGATAAGAAGCAATGGTACAATTGGTAAGCTTCGTGTTACATTTTGTGAAGTATATAGTATGTTTGGTGTCAGACTTGTCCATGACTGTGACTTCCTAGTTACCACATTACAATTTCTAACTGAAAAATTGCATTGTTCTGCGGAATTGAAGGTATCAATAATGTTAAACAGTCAGCTGTTTCCACGAGCAAAATTGATATAGGATTATCAATGCAATAAAAACATCACATCATTTAGGCCATTTATGAAACCAGGTAATACAAAAGCATGCAAATTAAGCAAGCCATACATAAAACCGCAGGAACAATGTTTAATATTTGTTTAAAAGTTGTTGAAGATCATTTGATTGTTTGCAGCAGGGGTGGGCAACCTTTATAACACAAGGGCAAGTTAGGATAATGTAATGCTTACAGAAGGGCCGCATATCAAATAAGCACTAATTCATATTTTCAACATATTTTCGAAATTGTGTAAATCGAGATGAAAATTCCTCACGCATTAATGCCATTCAGTTAGGGTGGATCGATTTAGGTGAGTGAAAAACTTTAACACTGTTTAAAAAGTTTATTACGATCGAACAAATCTTTGATCTGCCACCAGCCACTTGAAAATTTATTCTTTCTCTCTGCATTAGAGTGAATCAATTTAGGGGGGGTGCATGGCCACCTGAAGATGCGGCCTGATTTGTCACATTTTGCAGATTTTGATTACAGCTACTGCTAGTGCTTGACTGACATTTTTTGAGATGTTTTTACTTTTTGCGGTTTCCCAATGACATAAAACTTTTTTGTTGCCTTGGGGAGGCAGTAGCAAATGAGAAAAAGTAAGTTGAAAAACGCAAAATCAGACTGTTATTGAAAATTAACAGTCTGACTAAAATCTTCGAAATCAAATTTTCTTTTTTTTTCAAGATGTGAGGATGTTAAACCTGTTGTGTCATCTGGGGAAAGCAGTAAAGAAAGCGTAAAAATCCAATTTTTAAAAAAATTTCTTTAAACGTTCGCCCAAAGTTAGGAAAACCTGGAAATTTCTGCAAAATGTGACAAACCAGGCCGTATCTTTAGGTGGCCATGGGGGGTGTAAAACTGTTTTCCTCATTTTGCTTAGCTTGGGTAGCCAAAACTTGTCATTGGGTATATAGAACACTGTGCTAAAAGTATATTTCGATCAAACAAACTTTTCATCTGCAACCAGGCCATTACTTATCGACAAAAAATGCAAAAATACATGCAAATGTATTTGAATTTGACGTTACCATAGAGATTTATTGCAATACAATGGAAATGATAATGTGCATCAAACTTCTCCGCTTTAGATGAAATAGTCACGTTTCGATTCGAACTTGGGCATTTCTTGTGGTGATTCAATGCTTGAGCGTATAAATTCATCTTGCGAATTAACCCCGCACACCGCCGCTGAAGCTTCCGTCACCAACTTGACGCACCTTTCCACCACCTGTGTGTGACACGGAAATCAAGGAAAAAAGTTTTGGAGTGTCATTAGCTGCAATCATCTCTCGTAGCTTTTGGTCTCTCATATTGGAAGCAGGCAACCAGTGATTATTCTCATGGTGGTGTTGAGGGCAGTGTCAATTTTGCAAGTGTGTGCGTTACGGCACCAAGTGGGGGAGGTATATTCGGAGGTGCTGTAAACAAGTGCAAGAGCACTTGCACGGAGTGTGGATGTATTAGAACCCCAGGATGTTCCAGCTAAGCATCTCAGAAAGTTGTTGCGTTCTGATAGCTTGGCATGGAGGGCTTCAGCATGGTATTTTTAGATTAATTGTCGGTCGAGATTCACTCCTAGGTAGGTGGGGCATGGGTTGTGTGGGAGTAGGTTTCCGTTGAAACTGACAATTGGCGCCTAGATTCCATGTTTCAAAGGTGAAAAGGTGTGACAGTGATCTTTGCCAGGCTCAGTTTCAGCATCCAAAGCTTCAGGTAGTCTGCAATCTGGGCCATATCATCTGTAAGTGCTTCCTCTACAACATGCCAGTACTTGCCAGAATGGAGTAGTGCCAGATCATCAGCATAGCCGTACTGGCGTGACGTAGTCTCTGGCATGTCACTGATGTAGATGTTAAATATAGTAGAGGTGATAAGCATGATCCTTGCGGAGCACCGTTTCTTAAGCGGCTGGGCCGGCTGAACTGCCCATCACTCGTCTTAAGCAAAAAGGTCCGATTTGCCAGAATGTTTGCGAGAAATCGCACTACCTTTTTGCCTGGGTTCATTCGGAGGAGCTTTAGTGTTAGCCCGTGGTACCACACAGAATCATAGGCAGCAGTGAGGTCTACCAAGATCACTCCTGCTCTGTTGCCCTTATTGTCCGTGCCGAAATCCAGTTTGTTCTTTTGGTAGTTGGGGATCAACAACTGGCTCGAGTCTAGTTAGCAGGAGCCGTTCCAGGATATTATATGGGACGCTGAGTAGTGATATTGGACAATAGCTCTTGGGATCCTCAACTGGCTTGTTTGGTTTAGGTAGTGCCACTACAGTTGCTTTTCGCCAGATTTTAAGGTATGGACTGGAGGGTCAGGCAAGCAGAACAGAAGCTTTTCAACCATGCCAAACATTTGGGACTACAGTGCTTTAAGAATTCTGGAGGAATATTATCGGGTCCTTGTGCTTTCCCACTTTTAACGTGTTTAATGACTGATGCAAGTTCTCTGGTGCTGAAGGGGGCTGACACATTGCCATCTGCGCTTGGGGCGTTCCAGAGCCAGCTGCATTCCTGCTTCACTGCAAGGGCGTGCTTCTTATTTGCCACTTTACATTTGCCATTGGTAGCGATAATCCGTGAGCTTAGACTTGAGCGAATTCAGAAAGCTCGATCAAGCCATCTGGAATAGAGAACGGTGCGACGATTCTGCATTCCGCCCTTAAAGTTTGACGCCAACGAATTCTACGATATTGTTGACTGGCAGGCTTTCAATCTCACCGAGCCTCCTGTAACAAGAAACGGTTCTAGGACAATTGCCCCTGGACAACTGCTCCCCGGACAACTGCTCCCCGGACAATTGCCCCCCAGGACAATTGCCCCCCAGGACAATTGCCCCCGGAGAATTGCATCAAAAAGTGCAGTAAAGTTTTTTCTTAATTAGTGTTAATGACTTGATTCTTATTTGCGACCGAAATATATATAAACATCGCCATTAGAAATGTAAATTATGAGCGATTCCTCTTAAAAAGTCAAGTAGCTTACATTGCGATTTTCATAGTCTTCTACAATGGTTGCAATGCGAGCTGAACAGTCTTCATAGCGTTTTTCTGGCAGTGGTGCAGGAAATCTTGCAACCATTTGGTTAATTGTTACCGTTGCTAAAGCCTGCTCGCTTTTTACTGCGTCCATAAACTTCCATTTGGTTGACATAGAGTAATGTAGTGTTAGCTTGAAGGTGGATATGCCATCTTTCCAACGAATTGTTTGGGCGGGGAAGATCTTCCACTACACAATCATACATACTCCACATGCTGGTCAGAAAACGGGGTGATCGTCTGTTGATACGTAGCCTTCTTCCGATGAAGATATACTCAAAGTAATCTACGGTCGAGTCAGCTTCTGTTGGCATAGCATCCTGAAGTGTTTCAAATGCACTAACTACGTCATTTGGTCGAATGAAAGCCTGAGATAGAAGCATACGAATTTTCAGAGCAAAGTCAGCAACTGCCTGATATTGGCCTTGCAAACCTTGCGCCTGCCTTTCCTTTGTTCGGTGTAACGAGTAGCGATGTTGCCACCAAACATCTTCGCGCTATGAATAAACTTCACCAAGTCATGCTTAAATTTTGTTATTCTCTTGGCATTCATTATCCGTGGGCAGTTGTCCGGGGGGCAGTTGTACTACGGGGGCAATTTCCGGGGGCAATTGTCCGGGGGGCGATTGTCCGAGGTCAATTGACCGGAAGGCAATTGTCTGGATACCACAAGAAACATGGGAGACAAAGAACTACGAGATATGATTGCAGCTAACGACACTCCAGAACTTTCTTTTCCTCGATTTCCGTGTCACACACGGGTGGTGGAAAGGTGCGTCAAGTTGGTGACGGAAGCTTCAGCGGCGGTGTGCGAGGTTAATTCGCAAGATGAATTTATACGCTCAAGCATTGAATCACCACAAGAAGTGCCCAAGTTCGAATCGAAACGTGACTATTTCATCTAAAGCGGAGAAGTTTGATGCATATTATCATTTCCATTGCATTGCAATAAATCTCTATGCTAACGTCAAATTCAAATACATTTGCATGTATTTTTGCATTTTTAGTCGATAAGTAATGGCCTGGTTGCATTTTAAAAATTTGTTCGATCGAAATATACTTTTAGCACAGTGTTCTATATACCCAATGGCAAGTTTTGGCTACCCAAGCTAAGCAAAATGAGGAAAACAGTTTTACACCCCCCCCCAAAATTGATCCACCCTATTGTAGAAGGAAATAGTAAATTTTCAAGTGGCTGATGGCAGAACAAGATGTCGTCAGATTACATTCTAACTTTGCACAATTTTTTTTGGTAGTAATTGGTAAGTTTTTCTACCCCAAACTAATAAAATTTTATAAAAAGTGTTTTCACTCCACCTTAATAACCATCCATTACTGCCATCACAGACACCGCTTAAAGTGGAAAAATGGCCAATTTTGTGTTCAAGCAGGCTAAAAAAATAGCTGGAAGATGAAGGGCAGCACAAAAGATAGAAAAAGGTCGCATGTGGCCCGCTGGCCGAACGTTGCCCACTCCTGGTTTATAGCCTTTACTGTTATTCAATATGGTTCGGTGCAGTTTATTTTTGTTTTGTTGGCGACAAACAAAATTGTGCGTTGTGTTTTAAACCATTCAACCACCCATCTGTTATCCAGCTAGGATTTCTATTGACACCAACGGAGGTTACACTTTGTTATAAATTTTACAGTAGGCTGTATTGCAGTTTGCAAAGGAAGATGGTTGTTTTATTGTACACTTGAGTGGATTTATTTGAAAACGCTTTTGCAGCCTATACTCCATTGATCACTAACGAGCGTAACGTGGCTTAAATAGCCATCCTGCTGATCCAGTAAATAGTATTATTGCAATATTACGATATTTTTCCAATGAATTTGCCTTCGAGTTTATTTATTCAGAATAAATAAACCGAATACTGTTGGTTAGTGGGGAATTAAATTGATACATAGCCGACGACTTTGTATATAGAGAATGTTATGTTTTTCAACAGGTTTACTTTTTAAATAGTCTATCATCAATGCTGTACAGGAACAAATTCGATTTCTTCGTCCAACTACAATGATCAATCTTCCATTGTTCTTAAAACCGCCCCATCATTAGCGAATGCTCAATTCCGCACTTGCGATAGACGTGCCCGATAAATGTCATTTGCCTGTTTATAACAGTTCTGATGAGGATGCTAGAAGTACACCAAGAGCGTCTCCTCATTTCTTCGTTAGTGATCCTATCCATCCAGTTAATTCCCATCATTCTCTGTATGAAGCAAATTTCAGCATCGTTGATCTTTTTTTCCATCTGCTGGCATATACAGTAGTACAGAATTCACAGCGATTCACCAGAACTGACCACTCGTACACAAGCAAAACTTTTATTTTAATCTTCATAGATATTGAGTCAGATTGGTTATTTTGGTGAAAACTTGTTTGGATTGTGCAATTCTTGATTTGATATTGCCCCAACATCGACCATTTCAAGTTACTATGGAGCCAAGATAGAGTTGAAACTATATACTTGAGGGACGGGTGTATTCTGTATCATGATTGTGCATACAGAAAATATTTTTTTGCTGAAATATACTTCCATGAGGTTTTTGTTCTGGTCAAGTTGCCTAACGTTCTCATTTTGCTGAATGATTATGTCGAGTAATATCAAAATATCAAATATTAGATTGGCTGAAGAAGTAGGCTTAATAACAGATATAAAGTCGAGGCTATTTGTGTTTACCTGTAAAATGGGACACCAGTCTTCTTTCTAAAGTCGCTATCTTGTCTAAAAAATAAATAAAACTGTTGCCACGTTTAGTCACAAACGAAATGAAGTAATGCCAAAAAATTATCGAAGTTAAAAATAAATTTTTGCTAGGTGTTAATTGTTAAAAAGCGCAATTAAAGAGCACATCACCTCTTGTGACACGTGCACTGACATGTCTCGATCGACCAATTTAAAATCATCTCTCGAGGCAGATCTGATTTTCAGACTAAGACCATGGAAACCTTAAGAATCAAACGTAACAATCCATCTCTTAACCGGCAGTTAATCGCCTGTGGCTCATCGTTCCTTTTGTGTGTGTTCTAATTGTTTTGTCCAATGCCTGTAGTCTACACCACACGTGATCTGTTTCCCACCGCATAATTTAGGCTACTCGCAATCATTTTCGTATCATTTGTTCAATTTGTGCTTTCAGTCCAGAGTGTCGCTACAGTTACAGTGCATAGTCAAATTTATCTTATGATTTTTCATTATATGTATTGCAGATTTAATTCCTGATGAGGACACACGTACGTGTCGAAAACGTTTGAGTTTATTTTATTTTAATTATGTTATATTTTGCGTGAAATAAAGTATGTTAAATCCGCTAAAGTTACTATGTTTCATTTTTCTATGGTTCAACAAAGCAAACTCTCTACCAAACCTTTAAAAATAAATATATTGAATTTTAATTTTAATACAGAGTTACATTTACCTGACATATTTGTTAGTTGTAGTTGTTTATTCAGAGACGATATTTCATCTGAAACAGTGAATCAACAATGCGAATTCACAAATCACTTTTATATTAACAATAATACTTGAAAGTGTGCATCAATAATTACATACAAAAGTTTGGTTGATTTCTTTTAAATGGATGGCTAACCAAGTAGTTACTTTAATAACATTACAGTCAGAGTGTTTGAGCTGAGAACGGAAATTGAAAGTTCATACGCACACAGCAGGTTAATACATAGACAGCAATAATGTCTTTTCACACAACGTTTTACGTTGTTTAAAAAAAAGTTAAAATAAACAATTTCTATTTACTCGATTGATTTGTGAGTTGTTTGTGCAGCGAAGATATTTCCTCTGAAACAATAACAACACGACATTAGTAAACATCACATTTATATCAACAATAACAAAATGAAAGTGTGCATCAGCAGTCTCCTATGTCTACAATTACAACCACAGTGCCACTGCCAGAGTGCTCGAGTTGCAAACGGCGCCGAAGTGTCAGCATAAGCTACCCGATAAATGGTAGCGATTCCACAAAGTTTTATAATTAGTTTTTTAAATTCAAAATTAAGAATTAAGGAATGTGGGGATTTGAAAACTTTACATCACACATTTGAAGATAATAAATGTGGCAACAACGCTTCTGTGACGTTCGTTTTTATTTTTGTTTTAACATTGCGACATTTTATTTGAAAGTTGTTTTTGCAATAGAAGCGTTTTTTTTTTCAAATCACAAAGTTGTTAATAAATTTAATCTTTAAATTAACCATCAACCAATCAACCCATTCTATTATTTTTGTTTTCACCTGTACAGTTTAATTCCATCAGTCTTCTTTCCTGTTCAACTAACTTATCTGAAAGGTAAAGTTGATTGCAAACATTTGGGAAATGAAACGAACGGCCCATAGTTGTTACTTATTTTATCTGTTGCTCATCACATAAACAATTTCTATCATCTAGCAAATAACTCGTTTAATAATAATAATAACAAAACATTAACTAGGACACTGACGTAACAACATGCAACTCAGCCAGCAAATTAGTAAACAATAATATAATTCAAATAAACATAAAAGCAACAATTTACCTTTGACGACTTGCTCAGTGATTTGCTTTATCTCTTCTTTCTTGCTCTCATCCAAAGAATTCTGTCCACCTTGCTGGATATTTGAGTGCATATACACGGTCTCAGAACACTTGCTGCTTGGTGGAGGTTCCTTCTCTGGATCAAATGTTCTGCATAGAGTTCTCAGCTCTTCGTGGCTTGCTGGAATTGAAAGGCAAAGAGCTAAAACTACGCATTTCACAAACTTGTTCATTTTGATAGTTGAAATGTTCAACAACGTTAGATTTTCAATTATGACTTGTACCTTGAGACAACAAATTGTAAAAATGATCTATTTGGCCCATTGCGGACAAAATATATCCGCGTTTCGATCCATATAAGAACGTGAAATTGCTTCATTTACGTCACATCAGTTAAAACGCCATGAAGGTTATTTTGCTTTTTTAGATGGTAATCACGATTGTCACCAGAAGCACTTAGGCCTACCGATGACGTAATGCTTCAGAATGTTGATTCAATGCAGGTGCGATAATCGTGGTGAGGTTTGAGTCTGCTTTCATTCCATTGCAAATCTTTGGCATCCACTTCGCCCAACAGTTAAGCGGCAATAACAACCTAATCTTCATTCAATGTTATTTAACTGTATTGGACACTTATTAAACACCAATTTCAATTCCTCTTGGTTTTGTTTATTTTGAAAGCTGTTCTGCTTTGATTTATCAATTATTCGTTCATAGAATCACAATAACAACCAACTTTTAATATGTTTTACTTCAACAACCGAACTACCGAAAGCTTCTTGCAGAACTTAGTCCTGGCAGTTTCGCATACTTGTAGAAGTAAATGCTTTGAATCACTGATGCAGGCCCGGTTACCGAGATTAACAAAGTGAAGTTTCCGATTGTTGAAGTGTTGTTGTCCGGGAATTATTCCATGCAATTGATGTCGCTGAATAGAGAGCAGTCTTTTACGTGTGTTGCTCAATCGCACTCCTCGAGAGTCGAACCAGCGCCGCTTGATCTCGAAAGTTCTTCGTTCCATAAGTCACACGTTAACCAAGTGAACTGTCGGGGCGGACTAAATTGAATCTAAATAAATTGGATTGAATCTAAGTAGCAGCAGATCTACAAAAAATCACTTTTAGATTATTGTTTGACCCAACACACTGCACCATTGTTCGTCGCACTCGTTATTTGGACATAATCATTTAATCAAAAACTAGATTTATGTGGAAGTTAAAATTAAATTACAAAGTTTTGATGATCCTCTCTTGGTTTAAAACTGTTTCAAACCATTTCCTTTATGACAAAAGGAGTTCACAAATTCTGCATCGTGTTGGGTACCAAGGAAAATTTGAAAATCCGTCCGAAGTGTCCCCACCTTTCTCTATAGTTACTTAGAAAGATTAACACAGGAGGTACTGTAGGTTAGTTTAATGGTGGGCTTGTTACGTTAATAACAAACCGAACTGAATTACTAGTGATCGTCAGACCACTCGGCATGCGACAACTCAGCAAGTGACCCATTACCAGTTGGGTAAGCAATGTGTTTACTTTGGAATATAAAAATGTTTTTGTTATTTTGAAGCCCTACAAATTTTTTTATCATCCACGTCTAAAAACAAACGCGCTTTCTGTTAACAATCTTAGTTATTGCAACGTCTTCACAAACGCAGTTTTTAGAAATAAGGCTTTGCCTTAACCCTTTGAGGACCGCTGGGACATATGTGTCCCATGCACTTAACCGATCACCCTGCAGTTAACTTTAAAAAAATTGCCACTGCTGATACCCTAACATAGTATTAGATGTTTATCCTTCAAAATAAATATAAAAATTGGAAGCTCTGAATCATTTTTCTTGGTGTTATTTTAGATTGAAAACAGTGAAAAGTTGAGGTTACAAGTGCATTGTTTTAGTGACTAAATTGAGAAATTTTCATATCATTTAAAAAAAATTTTTTGGTTGCAATGTGGTCTGTAAGACCTCTTTTTTGTTGTATGCCAGTTAGAATTAGGATAAGAGCGAATATTATGGCATGAAAGGATATTTTGTTTGCATGGGACATATGTGTCCCATCGGTCCTCAAGGGTAATTTTTTATGTTTCTTTAGAGACTGTGTATTCGCTATATTCCAGGATTGAAACACAATTGTTAGGCTAACTGAAAGTTCTGCAGACTGTTGAAGATGATAATTTTTTGATTAAAAACATTAACAGCTAAATTAGGCCTATTCACTATTTTAAGCTGCTAAACTGCAAATAACTAGCATGCATTATCAATGCAAAAAAATATCTCTTACATCCACAAGTTCAATTCTCTGCACACCTTTAATCAGTGCATTTGCCCAAATAACCCACTAAAGTTTGTACAGTTACATGCTAAAAGTTCTGCCCTTGCACACACTATGTTTTGTCAAAAATAGGCTATCTGTATATTCCAGGGTAGTCTGTTATTATGCAGTTTACAAAGCTGTTCTTATGCTGTTGGCCAATAATGTGCTTATCTTTCATATGATTTAGCCTATTTCAAGTATATTTCAGCTTCATTCAGTACCGTATCTATATTTTGCGATTTATTTCAGAAATTTATTATACATAATTGCATACACAACAGCTAACTGCTAAAATGCTATCTATTGCTCGTACAAAAATGTTTCATTTGGATGAAGAATCGATTAGTCAACTTCAGTATTGCGATGATAGCGATGATGAAGATGTTTTGGTGCTTGATGAAGAAGATATTGCCTTCTTGGAAGATGATTTTAAAAATGTTGTCAACAATGGTGGTGATTGTCCAATTGAGGTTGTTATTGAACCTCTAGAACAAGTTCAGCTGGTCACACATCTCAAGCTGAACCTCATGTGGTAGACCATTCTTCAATGATGTCAATGAAAGCCAGTCACTGACAAGAGAATGTTCAAGATCCCAATTTGTTGACATGGAAGAAGTCTAGGCCTACTGGTACACCTGTAGGCCTAGACTGTCAATTGTCTAGTCTAGGCCTACTGTGCTCAAGTAAAAAGTTGGAAAACAGAACAAACAATAAATGTGAAGAGTGCAATATTTTCCTTTGCAATGTGAATGGCAGGGACTGTTTCAGAATGTACCATCAAGTATAAGTGCATGTTACAATAGCTTTCAATGATACACTGTTAGACCCTAAATGTTCTTCATTACAATGTTCTGTTTTGTTGTTTTGTGAAATTACAAAAATTTGCATACATAGTAGTATGGTACGCATCCTAAAAGTTACTTCTTCTGCAGTAAATGCTGTAGGTGGTAGGCTACTTCAGGTTGGTAGTGGTGAACATCCACTGCAATACCATATAATACAAAGCCTGCATATGAAACAGAAGAATTTGTTTTGTAAAACTTCTGTCTATTGTGTTTTTAGCCATGTTTTTTAGTCACTGTAAGAGCAAAAATTAAAAAAAACAATGTTTAAGTATTGCGGATAAAAAATTACCGTTGAGGACCGATGGGACATATATGTCCCATGCGATATCTCCGGCATGTGAAATATTTTTTTAATTTTTTTTTGATAGATGTTTTTTATATGACATATGAAGTGTAAACAAACAAATTCTACCTAAAAAATTTGTCTGGAAAATTAATGGTCCTCAAAGGGTTAAGTGGAAGAATAAATAAACTGCTGGCGACAATGAAAAATTACACAACTATTGAATGAACACATAAAATTTGCTTTATGAATGTTTGAAAAAAAGACATTTTTTTAATCAAAAACATAAAAATCTTTCTTTCTTCATTATAGCGATTTGAAGTTAACAGAATCAAGATAAAGGAATTTCGGCCAAAAAGAAATTTTGTTTCTGGATTTGTAAATGAAACCAACATCAGTGAACATTGACGTGACCAGTCAAAGATCATACAGATCAAGGAACGTGCTTCTGAGTTCTAAAACTTTCATGTAATTTATTCGGTTTAGTTTCATTACACATTTAACTTAAATTAGTTAAGTATTAAAATTAATCAACTAGATTTCCAATATATAGATACTACGGTAAATTCATATTCATCAAACTGTTCGTCGTCGTCGTCTTCTGAGCTTCTGGGGCCGAGGGTCTATCCTTTTACCACCCCAGATTCACGATGTTCCCGGACTACACTGGAAGGCTGCTAGAGAGCAACCAGTCTTTGGTTTCATCATCCATGACACGCAGACTTTCCACTCAGTTAGGTGGCTTAAAGATGGTACAGTCATTTATGATGTGGTCTGCGGTCTGTTCCTCGGCACCACATTCACAAGAGGAGGAAGAAGCCATTCCCCATTGGTGCATGGTTGAGCGGAAAAGCCCGACGCCCGTACGGAGACGGTTGAGGCGCACCCATGCCTGTCTCTGTAGTGTCAGGCCGATGGGTCGTGTATCGGCGTCGGGGATGAATGAATGGAGTCTGGTGGTGCTTGCCCTCCCTTCAGAATTCCATTTATGGTCCGCCCAAGTAGCCGCAGATATGTCTTGTTCATCAGCTTCGTTGATCAGAAGCCGAGCGGCTGGCACGAATGGGTGTTTTGATTTCAGTCGGCGGGGGTGCCCGTTTGGGAGAGCAGAGATCTTGTGGTGGAGAAGATGGTTAGGCTCCAGTGCCCGTCGACCGAGGGACAAAGTGGCTTCTTCGCGACGAAGCTCAGCAGGTTGGATGCCAGCGAAAATGGGGAGATTGTCCAATGGTGTGGAACGCAGGCATCCTGTCACTGTGCGCAGGGCGCTGTTTATGGCAGTGTCGATGTTGTGGCAGTGAGCACTGCGGCACCAGACAGGTGCACAGTACTCTGCAGAAGAGTAGACAAGGGCTAAGGCTGCTATTCGCAAAGTGTCACCCCCCGCTCCCCAGCTAGAGCCTGCCAGGCGCTTCAGTAGTGCAGCGCGGATGTTAGTTTCTTGCGCAGTGACACCAAATGGTGGCGGTATGTCAGCAATCTGCCTAGTGCCTAGTGTCACCCCAAGATACCTTGGCTCGGGGCAGAAGGACAAAGGTTTTCCGTTGTTGTGGACATGTAGCTCACGTTCAGCTTTCCGATTTTGTAGGTGGAAAGCTGCCGCCACAGTTTTGGTTTCGCTGAGTTTCAGTCGCCAGTTCTGGAGATAAGCTGAGATGGTTTGCATGTCCTGGCTCAAGGTGTCTTCTAGATTTTTCCACGACTTTGTGGAGTGGGGAATTGCCAGGTCGTCCGCATAAGCATATTTTGCGGAGACCGTGGTTGGCAGGTCGTGGGTGTAGATGTTGAAAAGAAGTGGAGCCAGGACCGATCCCTGTGGGACGCCGTTTTTCAGCAAACTGTTCATAGCACTTAAAAAAAAAATAGTTTAGTTATCGAAACGTTTCCTGAGCATGAGTTCAGTGCCTATATTTTCAGCTCTTCCTCGATTAGAGTGACCAGGCGTTTCAACAATTTTGCTTCTAACTTGCTCGCTTTCTCAATTAGTCAGTTTCATCTAGTAAAGACACAAAGTCACTTGATTTCGATTTATTCTTGTTTACAATTTTTAAGTTTTGTGTGAAATTTATTTCAAACAAGTTCTTCTGAGAACAGTAATTTTTTAGCCGGCAAGTGATGATATGTTTGTTTCGGCTACGTTTGGAGACGTTGAAACGATGTAAATACAACATTTAGCTGACAAGATGGTGGCTTGCTACAGTTTATCCCTCGATTGAACAAAGATCACTTTGTTTAAGGGTATCCTGCATTTTTGAGGACTGCTCGCGCTCTTTCAGTCTTGCCCCTTGCTATTCAATAACAGCTTCTATCATTGGAAGGAATCATACTGGAAGAAGTTAGTCACGTGACTGTGAAGTAACAAACTTGATGTTGATCCCAAAAAGAACAAAAAATAAAAAAGCCAGTTAGGCCTGATGACGTAGTTATAAAGTTTGTGACGTTCATTTGTAAAAGTTCCGTGACTGAACCCGCTTTCCTTGCCCGTGTTATGACATCACGCTTCATATGTTGAAGCTCTGAACCTTTGCAACTTGCGGTGGTGACGCATCACGTGACTCAAGTCGGTGGGAGAGCTCCCGATGTCGAATTGTTTAAAAGTATTTCCATTTGAACCAAAACTTCTACACGTTGTATTTTCTACTATGTAGTTGCCGTTTGACAAGAACAAGGAATAATTTTGCAAACAAAATGTATAAAGTGTCTTTCTTGTCTTTCTGTGCTTATTGTGAGTATGTCATAAAACAAAATCAATCTCTGCTTTATCCATCCATCCAAGATCTACAGTACAAAGCTTCAAAAGACAAAGCTCATCTACTTTTTAACTTGGCAAAAAAATTTAAACAAAGAATCTATAATGCAAAATGATCAAGGTGCTGAAAATTTCAAAGGAGGGTTTTGCACAAAATGAAATTGATGGTTTGTAAGTTACAGTGGCTACATACTTGCCACCAAGCAACAAGGAAGATAATACAAGGTTTGTAATGTACCCGTCTTCGGTACCGACGAGAGTGGGGTCAGTTTCGTAACTAAGCCGCTTTTCCTTCCACACTAGCTCAGTTTTTACATCGCGCCCTGAAGTGAACAATGTTTTTTCACCAACCAGCTGAACCACATGGGAGTCGAACCAGGATCGTATGATTGGAAACCAGGCGCTTTATTTGCTGCCAACTCGCGTGCATTGTGTCTAGTGCATCTATTGAAAATAAATGAGCGTTTAAAGATACTGTATAAATAATGTTTTTAGATCTATTAATTGCTAAGTGCAATTAGTTTCCCAATCTGTCACAATTACCTTTTTTTAAATGCAATCTTGTTGATTTGAGTCACTTCAGTCCATATGACTCAAGAATTTTCTAAGAGGAAGTTTGTAAGTTTCCAAACAAACATTTCGTCATAAACACTTTGCAGACTACGTCAGTGACGTAATACTCAAGTTTACGATGGTTTTAAAATGTTATCAGAACATTTAACAAAACTTAACAAATTAAGATATTCTTACGATGTATGTTTGAAACCGAGCTACGGTCTGTGCAGAAACACAGTCAACTCGTTTATTACTAAACAATCACCTTCTTTATTGAGCGATCTAGCCACTCTTCAAACGCAACTTCAAAAATATTG
Organism: Aplidium turbinatum; assembly: GCF_918807975.1. Lineage (NCBI taxonomy): Eukaryota > Metazoa > Chordata > Ascidiacea > Aplousobranchia > Polyclinidae > Aplidium > Aplidium turbinatum. Next base: position 22,478,659 of record NC_137486.1, on the reverse strand, counting down.
CACGAGCTGAGATATCAACTGTGAACGAAAGAACAAATCTGTACTCATCGTGTGACGTCATTCGATTACTGTCCTCTCATGACGTATTCCAACAACCTAAAATATGGTAGCCACTTTAACAAGGAAAAATTCTGCCACTGCAATTCACTAGAATGCACCACCAACCAATCACAAGCTACGTTTTCTATGACGTGAAAAAGAGCGAAAAGAATATGATACAAAGCAAATCAAGGGATGGATTTTCTGTCAGCTGGTTGGCTTAGGGGTTAGGGTTAGGGCTAGAAAGTAGTTATTTCATTGACGCGGGTTCGATTCCCACCACTACTATTGCCCTTTTTTCTTCCAAATAAAGTTCAAAACAAGCATTAACCCTATTTCCTGTGGGGGAGGGGTCGGTGGGGACTTGGTACTTTTCAAAGTAATATCACTACAGAACGACGCGATCCACAGCTTTGAAATTTCTTGACTTTTCCTAAAAAATTTTCAAGTATTTATTCCACTTTAAATGACGTTGCTATTGTCTATAGTTTTAAAGATATTACATGATTTTCATAACATACTCTGATATTTTAGCTAGCTACTAGCTAGCCCTTTTGTTTTCAAATTATACGGATTAATAGGATTACTGAGCGCCGCCGTGCGTGGTCTGCGACGCAGATATCTCGTGAGTAGGCTTTGTTGTAAAGCATTCAACCGTAATGATTCCGCCTTTTGTTTGCAAACTCGAGCTTTGAGTTGCTTTGATTAATCTTTTAATTACATCTGATTTCTTTAAAATTATCAGAGAGCATCCGATAAGCTATGCTGAAACAAATGTAATTTTTTTACGTTGTTTTCTATGACCAATACATTTTGTTTCTAACTTATAACAAGAAGCAGTAGGAAAATTCTTGACAAAACTCTGTATATCTCATAAAACAAACAGACTGATGTGGTAAGTTTCTTGATCTCTTGTCCGAAAGCAAGGAGTGCGTTCTTGACCCGCCAATAAACTTTTGCATGTACCTGTACACTTATATTCACATGAATATTTATGGATGTTGTGAAAAAAAAAATGTGAAAATGTTTTATCAAAACGAGAGATTGATGGATATTGAAAAGAACTTGACACAGACTATCTAAACTGCTCTGCTTTTGTGGAAAAACACGCGCAGCTAAATTATTGTGCTTTGACAAATATTGTGCATATTGTATCAGCACTGAATCTTTACCTAAATGGTAATTTGCAGTTGCTTGAGATATTACAAAATTATTTTTTCTCTACGAGGATTTAAAAGTTTTGATATATCTCAGCAGAAACACTATTAGGACCAACTCAATAAATTCAAACTTTTCATTCAACTGTTGGTCTTCAAAAGCTTATTTTCACACAACGGTGTAGGCCTATATCTTTTTCTCCATAAATTTGGACATTTTTGTCATTTGGAGCAAAGTTGTTTTTGGGTTGAAAGAATCTGAAATCAATGCCTCGTTTTTGTAACGTATTGTAACGCAATCAGTCAGCCGCATCAGTCAGCCGAGTATCAGTCAGCCGCTTTTTTGACTTTTTGTTTTCGAATACATTTTTGTGACAAAAGATGGGCTTTTGTAATAACGCCTTCAACCATAAAGTTGCATGCTCTGACTGCATCTCAAACGCTATACCATACTCAGCAATTTTTCTAAAGCATTGTTACACAAAATGCATATCTGACAAAAAAAGGGAAATATGTTGAATTGAATTATTTTTTATACGGATCGTTTTCCTTGTCTCATAAAGCTAATTAGTAAAAAAGAAAGAACGATTTTTATCGTTTGGCGTAAAAATATGTACATTGAGGTTCACCTTGGTTTGCATAATGAAAATCACCACAAAGAATTGCTCGAAGTGATTTTCGCAGCTATTTGATCCTTTGCGATGATATCAATTATATTTTTTATCAGATGAAACCTGTTCAAACTATATTTTTTAAAACTATGGTTCATTCAAGAATATAATACTTTGTAAATATAACTTACTTCATTTTTGTGTTTTTACTTCGATTTTTTCACAAGCAAGACTTTACCCAGCAAACATTGATTGCTGGGCCAGCATTGGCTATATGCTGGGTATGTTGGCACAAGGTCGGCAATTTCGTCCAACATTTTGCCAACATTACCAACAATACACCAACAATTTCAATACTTCTTATTAAGCGTTGAAAAAGGTCTCAAAGATTTTATTTCAGGTTTATTTGTTTTAAACTTGAAAAATACTAACACAAACCTCTTTTCATGTGGTATTGCTTCTAAACACAGTTGTGTGATTGGTTAACATCGGTCAGAAGCATTGCCAACGTTGTGCCAATTCATAACAATTTCGGTGTTTTCTTTCAAATTATGCAAATGTATGCCATCATTTTGCTACAATTTAAAATTTTAATAATAGGCTATCAATGCTGTTATTATTTTCTGATACCGTACAAGTATATTATGAATATTTAAGACCAGCGTTGGTCAGAAGAGTAGCCAATGCTTTGCCAACAAAGTACTTTCATTTCAGTTTGTTTATGCCAAAATGAGCAGAGGTCTAGAAAAAGGTAGGAGCAACAAAACGCGAACGCGATAACGTGCTTGATACCGAAACAGTTTAAAGTTTCCATTAGCCTACACGTTTCCACAAAATAAACAATTGCAACGTTGGCTATATGCTGGATGTGAGGGCACAAGGTCGGGCAATTTCGTCCAACATTGCCAACAATACGCCAACAATTTCAATACTTCTTATAATCCCTTTGAGGACCATAAACTTTTGAGACATGTTTTATTGAATTATTGATGATTTTTACTACTAGTTTATCACTTTAAAGAGGTATTTGAAAAAAAATTAAATTTTTTTTATTTCAAATAGAAGTTACGCTGTGGTACATATGTGTACCATTGGTCCTTAAGGGTAATGAGTTTAGTATCATTGCTGGTATGGTTTTACACAGTGGCGGCTGGTGCTGTTTGTGAGCAGTGGGGCTGCAATGAATAGTTGGAGGGAGGCGAAGCCTGCCGCTGAGTTCGCCAAAGGCGAACGACTTCGCGGAGGGTCCGGGGAGTCTCCTCCCAAAAAAAATTAAAAAATCACATTAAATTTGGTGCGTTCTGAGCATGTTTTTACCCTAAATTTTGAAAAAATGGATTCAAACTTTGTTGAAAAGTTGATATTCCTAAGCTGTATTTTAAAAAACCTAATAGTATTGCTTTGGAGACAAACTTTACTGGTATTGAGCTTAGTCTTGACTGGCCTAGCCGTTGCATGCAAGGTTCAAGTGATTTTGAGATGCCCTATTCTGGACTAGCACTTCCTATAACCTGTTGAATACCCTAACTTCACAGCTAACACTTCTACATTCATGGCTCATCGCTACTCTGCGAAATAAAAACTAGCTTCAAAAAGTCTGTAAAGTTATTCGGTTAGGTTGGGCTGTTTTCAGAGGCTCACACGGCGACGACGACGCAAATCATAATTGCTTGTACAGTAGGCCTATTGACATAATTTGCTCCAAATTATAGAAATTTTTCAACCGGAGGTAATGCTATCAGTTAAATTTACCTTTGCATGTAGGTCTAAAATACATTCCTAAAATATTACGTGTTATTTATATTAAAATTTCACAACAACAGTCTTAATTTTTAAGTTTTTCCCACATCACTATATCCCTCCATTAGACTAATAGAATTTACCCTTCAGGACCTTTGGTACATATGTGTACCACAAAAGTTTAGCATTGTCTAGCAACATGTTTTGTTAATTTTTTTATGGTTTTACTGATGGGATAAGTCAGATTGATCACTAAACATTGATTTAGAATAAAAATTATATTATTTTTTTATTTTTTACTTGTCTTGTTGATCTTTCAAAGTTTACCGCTTCAAACCCTGACCAATTCACCAAACAAAACCAGTTAAAGCAAAGCTAAAACAAAATACAATTTCCAAATTTTTTTTATTTATAAATAGATTATCTATTTAAGAAACGTTTAGAGACAAATATTTTTTGATAATTACAAGAAAATGATTAGAAATCGTGGAAAAAGTTCATGGTACACATATGTACCAACGGTCCTCAAAGGGTTAAGCGTTCAAAAAGGTCTCAAAGATTTTATTTCAGGTTTATTTGGTTCAAACTTGAAAAATACTAACACAAACCTCTTTTCATGTGGTATTGCTTCTAAACACAGTTGTGTGATTGGTTAACATCGGTCAGAAGCATTGCCAACGTTGTGCCAATTCATAACAATTTCGGTGTTTTCTTTCAAATTATGCAAATGTATGCCATCATTTTGCTACAATGTTAAATTTTAATAATAGGCTATTAATGCTGTTATTATTTTCTGATACCGTACAAGTATACTATGAATATTTAAGACCAGCGTTGGTCAGAAGAGTAGCCAATGCTTTTATTACTTATTTCCATTTTTAAAAATATCAATAGCCTACAAACCTTTTTTATGCGGTTTTGTTTAAAAATATGTTTGTGTGAGCAAACATCGGTTAGAAATGTTGCCAACGTTGTGCCAATTGAACAACTATTCTAAAGTTTTCTTTGAATTTATGCAAATGTACACCATTATTTGCTACAGACCAGGCCAGTGAGAAGATAATTTGGGCCCGTTACCAATGAGATCTTTGGGCCTCTAAACAGTTTTAAGAATAACGCACTACATCTAAATATACGCGGTAGTTTGTTTGTTTTTCCGGACACCTTGAAAAAGTTACGGGCTCCTAACATTATCCAGGGCCCGAGTTCAAAAGTACTCCCTGAACTCCCCTGACACCGCTACTGGTGGGCAATTCCCAGCTTCAGGAGCAGTCACGATGCGTCGAAATCTCTCCTCAATTTCTTGAAGCGAGCTTTCACAAAACGATCGCTACTTTTACTTTCAACGATCCGGCGAATCGTTTTTTCTCCTCCGCGGTGCATAGAACAACACTGCAGGCACAATAATTGTTGTGAAAACTCCATTATGACGTCACTACTTAAACTTTGACTGGTCAATATGACGCGTTGAAGTGAAATAGGCAACAAAGCTTTAGAATGCGGCGATGTGTTATATCAACGTGAGGAGATGCAATTTAGCAGAAGAACTTGGTTTGTTTTGATGAAAGAAGACAAAGGCCATGACTTAATCCTTTGCTAAAGGGATTATGACGTCACTCGATTCACTTCGACTGTTCAAGCATGGCGGTTGTGCGCAATACACAATTACGTGGAGAGCCGAAAGCACAATGCTTATGTGAACAGCGCTAAGAGGAATTTTCGCTTCTTGCATCGAAAATATAAAAAATCGAATTCAATTGAGATATTATGGCCGAAAGAAGTTTTAGAAATGATCAAAATGAAACAATAGGACTGACTTACGACAATGTTTATGAAAACCTGGTAGGCCTAAGTGAATGTCTTTTATTCATTGAACCTGAAATAATTGTGTAAAGTCGTTTTTGTCACTAGGCTACGTTTCCACAATTTAAAGACAGTTATAAAACTCAATTTGGAGAAAGTTATAAAACTCAATGACCAATGGAAAACTTTCATATGAAATATTCTCGTGACAAATTTAGTGCCAGTGCTCCTAGATGAGTGCTAAGAACATATCAGCAAAGTAGCAGAGCTTGTGATGTCCCACAACATGTGTAGGGTTTTGCTCAATCTTTGATTTTGCTGCTCCGGCAGTGTTTGCCTGACTGCTTGAATGTTTTTGTATTTTTATGTCGTCTGGATAGGTCTGTGATGGTTGTAGAGTATTTGCAAATGTAGCTTTCATTGCCGTCAACTGAATAATAATAATAATAATAACATGTTTTATTTTGCGCCCATTGTGACAACATAGCTTACAGTAGCCTACACTGCGACCTACTGTACATACGCAACACAACAGACGACTGGAATCCCAAATAAAACTTTAAACGTTGGCTGTCATTTGTAACAGTCGAAAATTTCTGTAACAAGTGCTGAAGCTTTTTAGTATGATGGATGAAACCCCTGTCATTACATTCGATTTACATTTTGCAGGTGGCAAATTTAAGTCAAGTTGTTGGCAAAAATGCAAGCGATTGTATCAGTGGACTTATTCCAACTATTATTATCGAACACAACACAGTTCAAGTCATGTCGAGAACAAAGAAAGAAAAAAAAACATCGTGAAGTCTAAGCACTCGTTTGATTGTTTAAAAAAGAATCTGAAAAAGGTTGTTCTTGGTGAGTACGGATAAATGTTTCTACTACGACTAAATGATTATGTCATAACTAGGGCCATTTTTATTTTGACCTAAAAAACTTTTTTTTTACTTTATTTTTATCAAATTTTGACTTTATTTTGACCTAACGAAATTGCTTATTTGTAGAGGCCACAGTTCTCCCTTGAATTGATGCCAGTTACCCAAACATAACATTTTTTTCGATTTCATACCCAAAAACGTAATATTTTGTCGAAAATTCAAGGTGTTTTATGGATTATAAAAAGTGCGTCGTGTTGTTTGGTTATTGGAAAATCTCCACAAAGCTGTCTAACTTTTACTGAAGACGATTTAGCTTGCTTAGGCATTTTTGTTAGAGGATATCAGTAGGCTATTTCTAAAATCCAAACTGCTGAGCTTCGAAAAGACCACGTTTGTAAAGAGGGAGTGTTTTATAAAAATGATTTAAATGCGTACAATGAATAAACAATGGACAATTTGCGATAAAAGTTACTGCTGATCCATGCTGATCTAAGTGGGTATTGTGACATATTTCCTGATTTTTTGGGTTAATATGATTTAATTATGTTGCAGTTCTTGATTTACAATGTTTCCACGAGGATTTTGACAGAAATTACTCTCAAGAAACACAAAAAGTTTGTCAAAAGTCATAATTTGACAAATTTTGACTTTATTGAAAATTTTGACTTTATTGTCAATTTTGACTTTAATTTGACCTATAAACTTCATAGAAACCGTCCCCTAAGTGCTGAAAACAACTTTATTCCTTGATTCGTAGATAGACGAGGTCCTTAAAAAATTTTGACTTTATTGACTTTTGCGGGCCCTAGTCATGACTAGGCTATGCCATTTTGCTCTTTTGATTAATGTATGATGTAATTGTGAAGAGTATTGAGTAATGTATGAAAATGTTTTAGTGGTGTACTCGCATTGATGTGAACAACGAACATGGTGGTTAGTAAGCTATGTCGGCATTTATATACTGATTTAACACTTCTTTTTTTACTTTCATGATTAGACATGGTGATGGCGCACGACAAAGCTGCTGCCGTGCAGCAAATTGATGAAGAGTTTCAGAGTGATTTCGAAATTGGAAGGACAGGCAAGGTGGCCGAAAACGGCAAAAACTAACTTTTGGTAAGCTTGTTGTATGTTTGAAAGACAACTGCGAATGTGTTGCTTTAGTTGTTGAATAACTATCTGTACACGCAATTAGAATGTATTGGAACTTGATTATCGCTCTGCGTGGCGCAGAATCGAATGATAAGTTTTTTGTCACGCACGTTGGAGAGAGGGATATTACATTGATATTGCAGATTGTCAATTAACTTCGTATTATCCTGGACGACAACTGATCAAAATCATACACTGTTGCCAAACAGCCCTCTTGAATTAAATATTTTTGTTTCATTCGCAGGAATTCAGAATGATAAAGATACGCAAGAAAAAGCTGCTGATGTGCAATGAATATCCATCTGTCAATACGATTTGATGTGGCTTGTTTCTAATAAATGTGAAAATATAAGAAGCTCGGCTGTTACTTTGCTTTGTCACAAAGGGAGTAGTGTTGCTTATAAATCCGTGTTGCTGCTGTTCTTTCGCCCAAGGATTAGCTAGGTTCAACAATAAACTTTTGGTGATGAGCGAAGTTTAGGTACATAGACGTTTGGTAAATGTAAATGCCAATGCTGTTCAGATGTTTTATGCACCAGCTTGCTTTGCATGGCCAACCTTGGTCAAAGCGCGGGCATCACAATAGTCAATAGGTCAGATGAAGCAGCGTCATGGTGCATAAAAGTCAACCAGAATTTAGGCGCCAGATGAAGCAAAATGGTGCACAAGCCATCTTGCCAACGTTGGCCAGATACAGATGCCAACGTTGGCAAGATGAAGCAAAATGGTGCATAAAACATTTTGCCAATGTTGGCAAGATACAGAAGCCAACGTTGGCTAGATGCAGAAGTCGACGTTGGCTAGATGCAGACGCCAACGGTGGCAAGATGCAGACGCCAACGCTGGCCAGATGCATCCAAATGGTGCATAAAACATTTTGCCAACGTTGGCAAGATGCAGAAGGCAACGTTGGCAAGATGCAGAAGCCAATGTTGGCAAGATGCAGAAGCCAAGGTTGGCAAGATGCATAATCCAATGTTGGCAAGATGCAGAAGCCAACGTTGGCAAGATGCAGACGCCAACGCTGGCCAGATGCATCCAAATGGTGCATAAAACATTTTGCCAACGTTGGCAAGATACAGAAGCCAGCGTTGGCAAGATGCATAATCCAATGTTGGCAAGATGCAGAAGCCAACGGTGGCAAGATGCAGACACCAACGCTGGCCAGATGCATCCAAATGGTGCAAAAAAACATCTTGCCAACGTTGGCGTCTGCATCTTGCCAATGTTGCGGCCAACTTCTTGCCAATGTTGCCCCAACAATCAATGTTTACTGGGTACACAAAACAACTTTAGTGTGAGCCTACCTTGGAATGTCGACTCGATAAGTTATTTGCAACGTGAGTTGATTGACCATAGTAGCCTAAATGGACCAGAAAGCTGTGGCCAAAACTTGATTACTTTTTATCAAAACTTTTTATTTAAATTTATCATCGCCAATACTCTGATTAGTTATTTTATTAATATCCAGGCTTACAACTGGCTGATCAGTTAACTATGGATGACTTTAGAAATTAAAATAATTCGTATGGTCGTAGAAAATTTTAAACGAGGCTTGACTAGAAATCATTGGCAGATTTATTGAAATCTGAGTAAAAATAGCAATTTTGTCTGAAAATGTGTAGAAAATCTGGTAACACTTTTGAATAAAACACTCTGAGAACCATGATGGCGTAAGTTGCGTATCCCAATATGTTCTTAATTACCTTAGTATCTGAGAATGAATATTTTACATGGGCACATGTCGCTGCAGTTTACTCGATATTCTGGCATTATTATCAGTTACATAATGATGTGTTGCAAGAAATCTTGTGCATGTTGCGTTATAGTTTAGTGTATGGGGACCAAGCAAATGGGGCAAGCAATTTGAAGACTTGAGTTGTAGAACTACTTAATAACCCGCTTGGTAAAAATACTACTTTGTGGATCCTGTTGAGGTTTTATTCAAGAATTATCTTTAGTACTACAACGCCATTGCAAGGTTTTCAGCCCCTTATTATCAGTTACATAATAATGTGTTGTGTGTCGACTGCGTAGCCGAGTGGTGAGAACGTCTGCGCGACGTTCAAAAGGACGTGGGTTCAACACCGCTCCAGAGCACCCGGCTGTGTTTCGGCAAAGACACTTAATGGCAAGCCAAAATAAGGGGAGCAGCTGACTCGAAGACTACACGTCACTTCACTGCTTCCTGTTATCTGTTGTATCGCATCTGTGATCGCAGTGTATACTGTATGTTATCGCAATGGGCGCAAACAAAAACACGATTATTCTATTATTATTGTTGCAAGAAATCTTGTGCATGTTGCGTTATAGTTTAGTGTATGGGGACCATGCAAATTGAAGACTTGAGTTGTAGAACTAATTAATAACCCGTTTAGTAAAAATACTACTTTGTGGATCCTGTTGAGGTTTGATTCAAGAATTCCCTTCAGTACTACAACGCCATTGCAAGGTTTTCAGCCCAAAAATAAAATCCAATTTTTGCACAATCAAAAGTAACTACAGTATAGTTTGTATTAAACCCATTTATAATTATTAATAACAAACCAGTAAATTAACCTTCCTTCATTGAAACTATCACAGAGAGCAACATTTGCTTGAGCTACTTATATTTTCAAAATCTACTACAATGACAACAAGCAGGGCTGCCACACTGTGAACTAAGCAATCCCCATGTGCTTCTCAGCTTTTTTCCAGTTCAGTAGAAAACGTTGCTTCAATGAATCTCTTTGAGGATCAAGACAGAAGTCCTATTGAGCTTGTTGGCAAGTCCAGCCCTGATGCCAAAGAGCACCACATGATATTAGAAAACAATTTGAAGAAATAACATCGATAACAGCACAACAATTATCTTCACTACCGTTCGTTTTGAATATCAGGCTATATTGATGCAAGTTGCCACAAAGATCCCAGAGTCACATTGTTGTAAGTTTGGTTATTTTAAATGATTTGCCTTCAACTACATCACCACTCCTCGCCGTTGGGTAATCTTATGCAGCCGATTTAAATCTTTGCAAAAGAAATCGTTTTTGTGAAAACAAATTCAACGCAACTTAAGTGAACACTTTAACAGCTGTTAACAAACATGAAAATTAAATTTTTTATGGATTTGAATCAATCACATTTGCTGTGGTTTTATACTTAAATGTTATGGATCATGACCATTCCATCAGCACTTGTGGCAAAACCAAATAGTTGAGTTAAGAACGGTGCGTAAATAACTATGTTGTTGCAATGTAACGAAATTTAAAATTAAGCTAACCAAACATGATATCTATGTCCAACGATGCGTCTTTGAAGAGTCACCGGTAGATATATTTATACCTTGCTCAAGGAATAGTTCTAAACGTGAAATGTCTCTATAAGAAGTGCAAATAAAAGACAGAAATTGAAAACATTTAGGAGTGAAGAGAATGATGGCCTATGCTTTTGCTGCGGTGAAGATTTTAGAGACATTGGTCTTCGCTGTTGACGGTGTTAAGCTCCTTCAATAACTCTTCCCATTTCTTGAACATCTTCCTCCAGAGATTCTGATCCCTCTTCCATTCGGACAATCTGGGACCGCTTTCGTCTAAAAAGAGAAGATAGAATTGGTTTTGTTGATGAAGACGATTAAATGCTGAAATACTTTGAAATGTTGAGAACTTTGGCATAAATGTCCTTGCAGATGTTTTAACATTCTGCAATTATGAATATTACTAGAACATAATATTCAGAAGAGTTTATCTACAGTATTTTTTACCAGCATCTTGGATAATGATATACATCCTCACAGGTTAAAAAATCCAAGTCAAGATTTTCATCCCATAAGTATTAAGTATATGAATCTGTTAGGGTTGGTTCAAAAGGTGATTCAAATAAACATTTCAATCTTTTCCTCAAAGAAGGAAATCATGAACGAATTTGTAATTAATACAATGAACTTACAATAACCATCAAGACAATAAGGCAGCGAGCAACCGTGGGAGTCCTCTACTTCCCCCCACTTGTCAACGTTCTTGCATTTCACTTCCAGCTGGTGGCACTGCTGCGAGGTCTCCTCCATACTAAAAACATCTCTCCAGTTTGCGGCTATCCTGCAATGGAGAGGTTGATGTTGGTAATGATTCCCCAAATAAGTAGCAGAATCCTGACCACCTTGAATTGTTTTATCAGCTCAATAAAAATGTAAGAACCAGCACTTCGTCGCTTGCTACAACTCTCAGTTTTGACCCATCAACTGGATCGGTTTAGTTTTGATATTTTTTAAGACCCGGTTTCTGCGAACCGTTGAGAACTGGTTGCATCACCGGACGAAAGCTAAGGGAAGTAGCTATTTCTATTTCTTGAAACTATAACACCAAGAAAAACACCGCGGATAGAATTGAGTCTGTGACGCCGGATTATGAATCTTGTGATGAGACTGAAATTTGGATGTTCAGAGCTTCGGTGGTGTCCGGAAAAAGTATGGATAACCTTGGGCGGTGAAAGACTATAACTGCTGTCCCTAAAGGCTCAAGAAATAATCTATAGTGTAAACTTTTTTTCGAATCAAAACAGTTATAATTATATTTGATTGACAGCTGCCACGTCAATCCCACCTCCACTTGTTGAAAGTTCGTCGCCAATTCAAGGAAAAATCAATTTTCCATCGAATGTATTCGCACAGCCACTGGGATCTTTGGTTGCACTTAGTGGCAGTTTCAAACATCGGGCAGTTCAACTCTGGAGGGCCAACTACGACAGGAGGTTCTAATGAAATTATTAGCAAAAATTATATGAACAAACACATAAGCCTATAAGCATGCCATTGACAACAATAGCAGTAGATAGGTCATCACTGACCAGACGTTTTGTTTAACTGGACCAGATTTGACTGGAGAGGTTTGCAACCTGCTGTTACAACTATCTTTACATCTATATTTTTATAAGACCAGAACATCTCCTCATGCGAAGAAAACCACAGCATGAAAACCAACTAGCACTACAGATGGTGCTAGCCTGTTTGGAGGCTAAATATTACAAGGCAATTATTCCCACCTACCTGTAGGTTCAGTTGTGTTATTATCGGTTGTATTCTTTTCACTTTCAATAAACTGAAAACAAAAAGCAAATAACAACTTTTGTTAGGAGTAGGGTTGACGTTTCAAATGAAGTCAGTCAACCTTGACTCAAGCAAAACGTCAATATTTACAATAGACTAAGTATCAGTTTTACAGGGTTTGAATAATTGTACAAAGCTTCAAACTGCCCACTCTGATCGCCCACCAATGATGTTGGTTCAAACCTTCCGAAAGGCGCGCTCAATTAACGAGGATGGATTTCATAGGAAGATTTCACAATCCCAAGATAAATAATCTCTCGATCGAAATTGCCGACAACCAATAAAGGAAACAATGATATTGAAATTTGGTGCGTTTTTCTTACTTCTGTCTGTCAGCTCACCAGGTTTTAACTGGTGTTCCGCAAATAGCCTATACTCTCACGTGATGCGTTAAGGCCATCGCTATCAGGCTCTTGCTCAATAATGACACGAAAAAAGTTTGCGTAGTTGTTGGTTCAAGTGCAATATTCTGTGCAAATTTAACCTGATTGCAGACAACTACAGTACAATTAAAAGTCTACGCTTCCGTGGTAAAAAAGGCTAAGAGGGGTCAGAATACCGTGATGTGTGATTGACAATGAAGCAAACTTCTTAAAGAATAATTTTGCAAACAATTAAATATAATTGTGGAAACCATAATTCCTCTCCTACCTGAATTGGAGGGAGCACCATGGAGAATTCATACTCCGGAGGAGTGGATTGAATCTCGAGGATCAGATGATACGAAACGTTAGCCTCCGTGTTCAGGAGCATGAAGGATGGCGTCATCATTTTCGGGGATGTAATTTCGAAGCTCACTGATCCGTTTTCGATGCGAGTGTCGCCATAGTTCATGGAATCATCCAAGATAATGTGTCCCTCCCATATGAGACCCTGTTGGAAATGACGTAAAAGGTGAGAAAAGATTGCCACATGGCGTCGACCAAGATGTTTCTTACCTGCAGATGAACCGATGTTCATCTCTCGCTATAGAAACCTGGAAATCTCATGAACCAACTGAGGTTCAAGATACTTTTTGTCTTGCCTCGTTGTATTTAAAAGTTATATCACGACATCGATTGTAGGCTACAAGTACTCGACAAATTATCAGCCATTTTGCTTTTCAACTAAAAATCTAAAGCAAAAATTCTAAAATGAGGCGGCAAGAGTTTATGGTAACTAATCCAACGTCATGCTTGCTGTGTTGGAATGAATCAATAAGCGAATCAATAGCATAGACCATTGGCCATATCGCGCCACTATCGTGCTCAGAAGTGTTGTCGTCCTGACGACGACTGTACATTAATGAACAACGCGCCGCTACATGTTTTTGTATGTATAGCCTATATATTTATATTTATACTTTTATCTGTATTGCATTATGACGTTAGATATATTGTGGCTAAACCATATCAAAACACGTTACCAACGAAGCAATTAAAAAATGAATTGAGGTACAAGACAGATGGGTAAACGATTTAGCAAAACAAAAGAAGAAATTCGTTGGACATGTTATGAGAGAATCGGCAGGACAACTGCATCAATTGTTTATTGAAGGTATTGTGGAAGGAAAGAGGTGCAGGGAAAGAAGAACTTGGAGAGATGATGTAAACAGTGGGCTAACTTGTCAAGCATCGGGGAAGCTAAAGTATAGTAGAAGAACGTGACATGTGGATGCAATTGACAGCCAACCTCGTGGCTCCTCGTCAGCCTAGTGGCTTCTCGTGCCCCATCCTGTGAGTAACATCTGCACCCAAGCAGATGCCAAACAAAACTTGTCAACCAAGAGCCTCCACCCGGACAGCACAGCTGCAAGGGGCAATGGACAAGACAGCCAACCGTCGTCTCGGAGACCGCATATGATAATGAATCCAATGCAATAATATCATAGAATCATCATCTTTACTCTTTTATAAAAAGCATTGTTCACGAATATACAAAAATGGAAGTTGCTTTCAGTTTTCGTGCAGTGCAATAGCCAAAAGTCAACAGTTCTAAAACGCTTAAAAATTGGCAGTTTGAGTAATTTAAGTCCTTACGAAAAGGGGCTCATGAAGTGTTGAAGGAGACTACTTGTTGTGTATAACAGAACAAACTTGCAAGAAACAAAATTTTCTCTACTTGTATATTATTAGATCAAATTAAAAAAAAAAGAATGATTGTGAAGGTATGGAAGCCAAAAGAATTGGAAAATGTGGAAGAAAACGAAAAACCTCACTCATACTTGACAGGAAGGTATTAAAGATGCTTCTCCGTAAGAGGAGTTATTTTAAGATAATTTCATCAGTTTTAGGCAGTCAGGGGTTAATCGCATCCCAAAAGTGTCAGTAAACAGATATGCAAAGTTAGTCTGAAAGCGTATCGATCCAGAGAAAAGCCTTGCTGACAGAGAAGATAAAAGCTTTTCAACTTGCATGGAATGTGCAGGCAGCGGCTGGACTGTATAATATTGGTAACAGGTAAAAAACCGCTGTATTACTTTACACATTATTTTAAACCAACAAAAACGTTCGTTCTTTTGGGGTACATTTTCTGGTGAATAGTTTTAGCTATTCTGGATAACAGAGTTCAAACGATAAGGACAAGGACTAGAGTAGACTTTTGACCTGCCTTTTTGAGAAATACATTCCCAACAAAAATAATGGTATAGGGTGCTATTTCCGTTTATGGTACCAGCAGATTGTTTGATGTTAAAGGATATATGATCCCAGCAAAGTACTTGGAAGTATTGAGATTTCACTTGAATCCACAAATCAAAGAGTAATATGGACATTGCAGATAAGCCACGAGCACTGCATCAACATTCAGCCCCTCACCATACGACAAAGAAGATCTACGATTGCACAAATAAAAACCACACAGAGATGCTTCATGGTCTGGTAATTTACCGGATATTAATCCATCTAAAAGTAGCCTATACTGGATATTTTGAAGGGTTAAATGTATGACGATCTAATAACCAACAAAATTCATCACTTACAACATTTAAAATATATATATGAGTTATAGTTTCGGGAGAGAGTTTGCTTTTTTATACCAAAGACAGGCAAGACACAACAATAACACAGGGTTGAGCATTACAACAGTATATTACATATTTACAAATAGTTCAACATATCAAACGTTTTCGACTTAACTTAAGTCCTCATCAGGAATCTGTAAATAATTATAAACTACAATCAATTTCACTTCTTGACAGTGACTACCGTAACTAACTAACAGCATCGAGAAACACGCACGATTAAAAGCACTGGAGTGGAAAACATACAGACAGACGAAAAATTACATTAAGAAAAGGCAACTGCATGATTAAGTTACAAACGAATTTGCACCACGGAGTACGTGATACAACTAGGCTAATAAATATTGAGGAGAATGGAGGCGCCACTGGCAAATAATTGTTTGTTTAGATTTGGATTGTAGCGTTTGATTAACAACGCTTCCTGAATTTTTGTGTCAAATTGGGATTTGCCTTTGCGTAAAATTTTAAATGAGTCAGCAGAGAATTTTTGATCTGTGCAAAAAGAACAATCCATGATATGGTCCTTGATGGCACTTTTCTTTAAGTCTCTAAAGTTCAGATGCTCCCGTACTCTCGTGGTCAAATGTCTGGTGGACATACCGATGTACGTCAATGCCGAATCACACGGACATGTAAAACAATATACGACATTTGAGCAGAGAGACGAAGGCGTCTGGGACTTTAGTTGAAAATACGAACTAATTTTAAATGTTTTATAAACAGGAAAAACGTCCACATCAAATTTATTTTTCATAAACTGTCCGATTTTACGAGCAAACGTTTTGGATTCTTTTCCCACAAACGGAATGGACAAGCAATGCTTCACATTTAACTCATTTTCAGCCTTTTCTTTTTGGTTGGAATTCTCAGAGATAAAACGATTCAATATTTTCTCAAAGTACAATTTTGGATAACCATTATTATAAAACATTTGTTTCAATTTCTCTATTTCAATATTAAAAAGAGCATCATTGCAGCAAATCATTTTAGCCCGAGCTAATAGGCACAAGATCAAACCAGATTTCCATTTCAATGGGCATAATGCATCAAAGTTCAAAAACAAACCAGTATGAGTTTGGTGCAAATTCGGTGCAAATTCGTTTGTAACTTAATCATGCAGTTGCCTTTTCTTAATGTAATTTTTCGTCTGTCTGTATGTTTTCCACTCCAGTGCTTTTAATCGTGCGTGTTTCTCGATGCTGTTAGTTAGTTACGGTAGTCACTGTCAAGAAGTGAAATTGATTGTAGTTTATAATTATTTACAGATTCCTGATGAGGACTTAAGTTAAGTCGAAAACGTTTGATATGTTGAACTATTTGTAAATATGTAATATACTGTTGTAATGCTCAACCCTGTGTTATTGTTGTGTCTTGCCTGTCTTTGGTATAAAAAAGCAAACTCTCTCCCGAAACTATATTATCATATCAGCAACAAGAGAGGTATTCCTGTAAACCAGCTCAGAAGCATAGAGCGCTGCGGAAGAAAATTAGTCAAATTGAGATTGGACAAACGATATTTTGAAACATGCTTAAATTTAAAAATATGCCCAGAATTTTTGAAATTTAAACCGCCACGATTAAGTGTTTATAAAAAGCCGGATGAACTCTATCAAATCATTGTAACCAGAAAGTTAAAAGAAATTAGCCGGGAATTGCGCATTGTGGAAAGCAAATATGAGGAAAACAAGAGACAGACGCTAGCAGCACTCAGTTTCTTTCAGAAAACATGTTTAATATCTTTGTTGTCAGAACAATTTAAAGTCTTTGCAAAACAAACTCTTGATGTTCACCAAAAAAAGCTCACCAACCTCTGGCGACGACAGCGAAACAAATCTCCTAATTGTATTATAAATTTGAGTAGCAAGAAACTCAGTCTATTGGAAGAAGACGCTTTGCGGTTTGGATTAGACCATCACATTTTGCCGAAAAAAGTTCAAATTGACAGCATAAAAACGAACATGGAACAATTAATTTACTCGGCAAGGAAAGAAAAAGAAATCACGCTTGACGATGAATCTAAGGATGAAATTAAGTTTATGGTTAAACGATTCATGTCTGATGCAAAACGTGCTTGCTCGTCAAAACGAAATCAAATAATACACCGAACTCTGAACACTCTATCAAAAAACAAAGACATCAAGATCTGTAAATTTGATAAAGGAAAAGGGACAGCAATTTTAAACACCTCGGATTACTATCTGAAACTGGACTCTATAGTCAATGATAAATCGAAGTTTGAACGTATTTCAGACAGCGGCAAATCACATCCCATCATTTCAAAAGAAAAGTCAATTGCGTACTACATCCGTAAGTACTTTAAAGACTTCGACAAACAATTGATAACAAAACTGATTCCATCGGGCAGTAACCCCGGTAAATTATACGGCTTGGTAAAAGTGCACAAGGAAGGTAACCCTCTTCGGCCTGTTGTTTCTATGATAGGCTCTCCGGAATATGAACTGGCAAAATTCTTAGATAGCAGGATTAAACCGTACATTCCAAATTCGTATATGCTTAACTCCACAAGTCATTTTTTAGAAAAACTAAAAGATTATTCTCCGTCTTCTGGACAGATGATGGTCAGTTTTGATGTTAAATCTCTGTTTACGAACGTACCTTTGAAAGAGACAGTTAACATCATTGCTGATTACATTTATTCGGAAACAAAACCAACTCAATTACCTTTCAAGCGTGACGTATTTGTCAAGTTAATGAATTTAGCTACCGAAGGCATATTTATGTATAAAAACCAATTGTTTAAACAAATTGACGGTGTGGCCATGGGATCTCCATTGGGCCCTACTATTGCTAATTTTTTTCTGGCACATTTGGAAACAAAATTATTTGAAAAACATCTAGCATTTCACCCGAAGTTGTTCTTACGTTACATTGATGACATTTTTGCGGTATTCAATAAAGAAACCTCATGTGAAACCTTTTTAGATATGCTGAACTCTCAACATAAAAACATTAAATTTACAATCGAAAAAGCACGTGAAACCCTTCCTTTTTTGGACGTTGAAATTAAAATTAATGCCACTGGATTTGATACTTGGGTTTGGCGCAAACCAACTCATACTGGTTTGTTTTTGAACTTTGATGCATTATGCCCATTGAAATGGAAATCTGGTTTGATCTTGTGCCTATTAGCTCGGGCTAAAATGATTTGCTGCAATGATGCTCTTTTTAATATTGAAATAGAGAAATTGAAACAAATGTTTTATAATAATGGTTATCCAAAATTGTACTTTGAGAAAATATGGAATCGTTTTATCTCTGAGAATTCCAACCAAAAAGAAAAGGCTGAAAATGAGTTAAATGTGAAGCATTGCTTGTCCATTCCGTTTGTGGGAAAAGAATCCAAAACGTTTGCTCGTAAAATCGGACAGTTTATGAAAAATAAATTTGATGTGGACGTTTTTCCTGTTTATAAAACATTTAAAATTAGTTCGTATTTTCAACTAAAGTCCCAGACGCCTTCGTCTCTCTGCTCAAATGTCGTATATTGTTTTACATGTCCGTGTGATTCGGCATTGACGTACATCGGTATGTCCACCAGACATTTGACCACGAGAGTACGGGAGCATCTGAACTTTAGAGACTTAAAGAAAAGTGCCATCAAGGACCATATCATGGATTGTTCTTTTTGCACAGATCAAAAATTCTCTGCTGACTCATTTAAAATTTTACGCAAAGGCAAATCCCAATTTGACACAAAAATTCAGGAAGCGTTGTTAATCAAACGCTACAATCCAAATCTAAACAAACAATTATTTGCCAGTGGCGCCTCCATTCTCCTCAATATTTATTAGCCTAGTTGTATCACGTACTCCGTGGTGCAAATTCGTTTGTAACTTAATCATGCAGTTGCCTTTTCTTAATGTAATTTTTCGTCTGTCTGTATGTTTTCCACTCCAGTGCTTTTAATCGTGCGTGTTTCTCGATGCTGTTAGTTAGTTACGGTAGTCACTGTCAAGAAGTGAAATTGATTGTAGTTTATAATTATTTACAGATTCCTGATGAGGACTTAAGTTAAGTCGAAAACGTTTGATATGTTGAACTATTTGTAAATATGTAATATACTGTTGTAATGCTCAACCCTGTGTTATTGTTGTGTCTTGCCTGTCTTTGGTATATGAGTTAGTCGTAAAAATAACTCAAGTTTTTGTGTAAAACATTGAAAAGCGGCATGCCTGAAAAAATAGCTGCTCTATAACCCGCTAAAGGTGGTCAAGTATTGAAATAGATTATTATCATTTCATAAACATTTAATTGGAAAAATTAGCACTATTGGGGATGATGCAGGGAAAGAGAAGCAGAGGTCGACAGAGATTAACTTATTTAAACAGCTTGAATCAATGGGCCACAAACACAACAGTCAAAACGAACGATTTTATACGGATGTCAAATGACAGAGAAATTTGGAAGACCATGGTCGCCAACGTCTGTATTAGATCAGGCACATAATCATCAAACATTTAATAACTTTCAGTCTGTGTATAGTTGAAACGAAAAAGAATAAACGAAAAATTACTCTTTTTGTCTAAACGGCTGATAAAATTAGTCCAGTACTGTATTATAAAAATGCATGAAAAATGAGAGTTGAAATCTATTGCGAACAATTTTAAAATTTGGGTCTGCATAAAAAGAAAGCTCGAAAAGTCACCCAAAATGTATTCTGTGGAATCCTGGAAAGCTCCGTGTGAGGTCGGAGATCCTTAGCGTGTACGTATGCTTATTTGTAACAAACTATTTCATGACATCAGCAATAATATAAACTGTCCCGATACAGACGAAAGTGACGACTGAAAGTAATATTATGATGCTAAGTAATGCACCCGCGTCCTTGTTCAATTAGTTTACCTTGTGGTTGATGTTTTCCAATAGCTGATTGTTAGAATTCCTTAATTCCAAGCCATAGGAAAACTTATCCTCTGGACGATGTGGACTGCTGTCCGGTTGGTCGGTGACAGCGATGTGAACGAGTCGACGAACTACGGTCACATTGACCTCTCTAGAGTCGAAGATGTCTCCCGAAGTCTTTATGACCTAAACAATCGATCCACATTGTTAGACATTGCCGCCATGCATCATAAAACAACCAACCTGGTTAATACCAGGACTTTCATGAAGTAGAATACTTGGTCGGTGTTGGGAAAACACGTTTGCAATCAACTACTTCCTCTGCATCTCCCACTTTATATGAGATGGAAGGTGATTTAGAAGCGATGTCAATAAAAATGATTGTTTCTTATCTGGTGCTTGGGAGAGCAGGGAAAATGCAAGAGAATTGTTGCAAAGAAATATTTCTGGCACTTTAACAAGATTTTATAACCAGACAAGTTGATAAACAGCTCATTCAACCTGCTTGGCAAGTCATTGCCGCACACGAGATTCGGCACTTCTTTCATAATTACCCAGTTCGCGCATGCATTGTCTTATGTGCAACACGCAAAGGGAAAGCCTACACAGTCAACCAGGGATGCAAAAGTAACGTTTATTAACAGGGTGGATAGGTGTATGGACTTACGTCACAAGCTAATCTGTAGCTTCCTTCATGTGTGATCGACAAGTCCGTCAAGTCCACCATCCCCTGCGCATTGAGATGTGGTTAGTATTGGCAATGCTGTTCAGTTTTAACTTTATTTCACACAAAAACAAATATTCCAGATGAACTACATTGTACAATAATGGAAGTTAAAGTCGCGGTTTTCTAGAAGCAACTGAGAAATAGGAACAAGCACTTTGGATTTAACGAGCACTTTGGTTGATACCATGACTCAGTTCCTGCAATGTAATCAAGTGATGTTGGTTCATGAGAAGACATTAGTAAAAGGAAGATTTCCATTCAACACTTAATTGTTGCCCAATTCTACAGATGAACATCACGTGGTTTTGGTGGATGAAGTCCTAGAAAACGCAGAGTTGCAACTTTCTTCATCTTTTACCTTTGAAAACATGCGACGTGTCTCTCCAAGAAGAATCGCGTCAGGATCTGCATCAGATAAGTCACGAAGAAGTTGAACAGCCACTAACCAACTTCCTCCAATCTCGGGAACAACTTCATCCTGGGCAATGGGAGATGAAGATGTTATATTATTTCATTTTATCAACCTCTGACCAACGCTGCAGCCAGGTCAACTTTCTTATGACGTAGGTAAACCAAGATATTGTGCTGCTGTAGGCGTCTCCGAAATGTTTAACGCTATCTGAAGCGACACGGGGTTTATGAGGACGCCCCACTCTAGTAGTAACGTATTTCACAGAAGGAAATATGCCAGAAATGTGAAATTTCATGACTTTTAGTTTTTATTCTTCGCGAATTTTCTACACCACAACTGGTCATTTTTCTACCTTCCTGCCCTTCACAATAAGCATTTCGTCTCAAGTGACTAGAAATTTTTGTGCAATGGTAGTGCAATATAAATTTTAGTGCAATTACTTTAAAATGAAGAAACGTTCAAAAATGCCTTATATTAATGAGCAAAAGTATTTTTTTATTTAGTTTTGTTACACTTCAAAAATTTCAATTTTGAAGCTATTTTCGGGAAATTAGAATAAAAACCGATTTTCTGACGTTTTTTAATCTCAAACACTTTAATTCAATAAATGTGTTGAGTAAAAATTTAATTTCTATACGCACAATACACATGGCTATTACCTTGTAAAATATTTTGGTTCTGTGATTTTCATAGCTCCCGTTATTAGCGATTAATTAGCACGGGGCTAAGATAGCGTGACGTGCTTTCCGCGTACGAAAACAGCTCATATTAAGATAGGGTTAACTTGTTACTGCTTCCTGTACACATTTCCTTCTTTGTTGACATTTTCTCACAGATTTAGCACCACACGTTTGTTTTGTGTAGACTTTGCCGATGTTGCCGTCAACATCGTTACGGTATCTTCCCACTCACTTGGAACGCTTTGCACGCGTGGTACATGATTATAAAGTGCCCAGAGACAGTTTAACCCCTAGAAGGTTGGGCTCCTGAAGTCTTTGCTCAGTTTGGGGGGGCTGTCGATTCTTCTTATGCTTTAGGAGTGATATCTCTGTTATTTTTTAAGGCACGGTTTTAAAATTTTGGATTCACTTTGTAAAAGTATTCACGCTGAGCATATTCAAAAATTAAAACTATGTGAATTTTAGAACTGCTCATATACGTTGAAATGTTGAGGTGACTTATGACTGTGATTGCAGCGTGAGTTTACACATTATTTTTTGGTAGAGTAATGAAGAACATGCATTGCAATGTTGTGATTAAATTTTTTTTACATAATTTTACATGAACAGTTAGGATTAACGAGACATGGGCCAAATTAATTACTTTCATCTAGCTGGTGGGAAAATTTTGAATAACAGAATATGAAATATTTCAGAGGATGAGCTGAGAAATGCCTTATATCTCTCAATTTATAACCTTTATTCGCTCAAAATTTCAGCTCAATAGAGGTGAATAAAAGTTAGGAAAAGTCAAGAAATCTCGTAGTCGCAGCCTCAGTAGTTTTAGAGATACACTTGTTGATACAAAAAAGTTGAAGTGACAGCCCCCCCCAACCTTCAAAGGGTTAACAGCCATAAAGTAACAGTCTGATGAGGGAAACGTGGCTCAATCAAATGCCTCGTTTTCTTTCAGAATCAACAAGTCAGTTCATTATTAGTGACCACGTGGCTGACCAGCTGGCTAATCCTTTCACCGCTTCCATTGTCTGTATGACAATGGTGTTTCCTTACGTGTTAGATTAAATATAGGATCTCACCTCTTCAGTAAGCAAAGTCAATATGAGAGGAGGAGATATTTCCAAATACTCCTCCACCACCGCAGAGGTCCATGAGATGTTGGCTTTTCTCGGGATCTTGTGGCTTACCAAGGCAGTCGTTGTAGGCTCCTCCAAGTTCTCTGCAATAAATTGAGATAAATGGATGGTGAGAGGCAATGTTTCCATTATATCGTCCACATCATCGCAATAGTCATACCAGGTTACCATTCTTCATTGATAGACTAATTTAATTTATTTGTATTTCATCTCTAGGTTTACGGGTAACTTTAGCCAACAATTATTAGATTCTGATTAAAGGCGAATGGGTTGGGCAACATTTACTTATGAACAGCCACCCAAACAGCCACTTCATTAGACCAGATCTTTATCAGATTTGAACCAGATAAAGTAGTTGTCTGGATAAGAACTTTTCTTGAGCGATATTCATCTGCTCGTGGAAGTTTGGTGGCGATGGGAACCGGAAAATAAATTGATATGAAATTTTGTCAACAAACACAGCTGGGGGGAAATCCAAAAGTAAAACAATTTCCGGCAACTCACCAATAGTTGCGTTGACAACAGCTTTCGTGGAGGCAAACCCACTCACAGTAGTGTTGATGGCATCCGACATGGAACCATTTTGGAATGTCTCCAGCAGCTTTGGAAGACAAAAGTATTTGATAATTCATTGCAGTGCAAGCAGCAATCAACAAAAATCAAAAACTATCATCTCTTAAAACACTCCTGTTGCCAAGCATCAAAGCGAACGCCAGAAGACGCTTGAATAACGGTTCAAAATTATTCTTTCTAAAAGGATTTTCAATTTATCCAACGTACCGTGGAGGCTGCAACGTTTAGCTCTTCCGGAGTAAGTTGATCGGATGTTGTGGAGTTGGTTGTTGAAGAAGTCCTCACTTCATCAGTGATCATTGCTGTGATCGTCTGTTCCTCTCCTGCTGTGCTGCTGTCGAAGAGAAAGTGACGTTCTGAGTTATAAAATTTAGTTTCAGCATTGCGATTGTAAATGTGGAAACCTTGCTACTGTGTCACAATCAGATAACAGAGGTTATTGTGTTGTCATCAACAATGAAAGCACTCACTTGTTAACCTCACGGCGCCGTCTAGCGGATGTTTCCCTCACCACAGAGACGATGCGGATCTTGTAGGGAGGAACTTTAAGGAACCTGAACACAAAGATTGCTAAGAATATCCAACGTGTTTCAACGTAGTGAACATCAAACTGAGTTAGATGCAAATATTATGTTGAAGAATGAAACTGTAAACTACATAAGTCTCAAGGTTTAGACAAGAATTAAGTCGAAAAAAAAGAAATAGCCTACAACTCTAGCAGAGATCACGCTCACTTGGCTAAGTTGTCGATCAGATTCTTCTCGAAGAAATCATCCACAGAGATAGCAGGGACTGAGAATGCCACAATGATGGCGGGGGCTGTTTCTATGACAACAGGTTCACTGCCTCTCACGGTCACGTAAAGAAGTTGAGTCGTAACGTCGAAGAAGTTTGCTCCGTTTACATCTAAGCAACGTAAATAACATTCGAGCCAAATGTACATTAGATATCTGAAAATACTTTATGCCGTTGCAATCCATCAAAATGAACTGCACCTTCATAAAGCTTAGGACTAAGTTTTTGTTTTCAATAATGTCACTAATTCCTTGTTAAAGGTATAAAACTTTTTCTTCAGGAAAAAAAAAACTCCTTGAATGCCTCACCATCTGATGGATAGCTAGCACTTCCTTCTATGATCAAGATAGGTAGAAGTGAGAATATCATTAAAACTACAGGCTCGCCTAACTCACTTGAGTCGATGGCTGGTTTAAATGAATCTTTATTTTCGGCCGTTACGGGGCGCAGATCCCAAAACTCCTCCTCTACATTATAAACAGCATTTTCCGGTTGAATATATTTCCCTGATTGGTCTCGCTTGATGTCAAGGCGTTCAGGCTTGGAATACCTGTCGTGAACACACAAGCAACCGAGGGTTATATAAAGTGTAATCGGAAGATTGAACTTCCAGTAGATCAAACGTTGCGCTGGCCAACTAACCTCAACTACAGTTTTAATTAGAGATACAAGCAAACGTTTCAAGATGAATGCTTTGCGCTGACCCCAAATCTGCCGGCAAGTTTTATCGATTACAGATTTTCAAAATATTTGAGCTACAACGTTTCACGTAATTTCATTCTTAATGCTCTGAGACACTTTGGAACCAAAATCAAAAGTACGTTTGAGGACACAAAAATTATTTCTGATTAAAACCTGCTGTTGACCACCGTAGCAGTCATGGGCCTCGATGAAATCGGCAACAATGGAGCTAAATTGTTGAAGTAGCTTAGTATCACAAGCAAATGGCGGACTCCATGCCAACGTAACAGACTGGACATGAAAATAAAAGCTGTTAAACTTGCTTCCTTATAAGGTAAAAAACAGGAAACACTTTTTGTAAAAACCGAAACATGAAAACAATCACCAGATGGCGATGCGAATCGATTCCGTGTCATCAACGTTCAAAAGATGTAATCTCAATCCTCTAGGTGTCGCCCCGGTGAAGAAGATTGTGAAGTGGTTGCCAATAGCAACGATAGTGTAAAATGTGGACAACCTCAGTTGGCAAGTGTACCCGAAGCACCATCCGTGATCCTGTGGTCCTGAGGAGGAGATGGAGGAATATTATTGACAGCTGTTCATATGCCGATCTGTTGGTGGCAATGGGGCTGTCAAGGCCGTGGACATTTTTATGCTTCATATCAGACCAACCAGAGCATACAATAGATTAAGTTTCGCTTGTAACAACACGTCTAATTATTCATCCGAGGCCGTCAATGTCTCCAGACAGGGCAATTGAAGAGGAAGAATATACAAATGACCTGTGTTAGCTTGATGCTGCGGGTTGGCTTTGTATATTTTTGTTTCCAGTTAAAGTAAAATTATTTAGATTTGCAATTGATATACTTTGAATGATTATTTTCGTCAAGCTGTTTTGTTCATTTAAAAGAATTTTATTGAATTTAATAATTTTACTGTTTGCTCTATTTAAAAACTTTGCAAAATGAAACGCACAATAAATTACAGAACTGACGAATATTGTTATAAACTAAACTCAAAAAGAATTTGCGAACATTTCTGAGAAAAATAATTGTTTCTTCAGTCAACGCAACAAATACCATTGTTGAGGTCAAGGTAGCCGTTGCCTAGCAACGCAACAGGAGAAATTCTTCTGGTTTCCGAATCGTCGTCCATGCTCTCCATCACCAACATGCGGTAGTTGAGGGTATTGTTACCATGGCAATCATAAGCCTGCCACGCGTCCTTGTAGGTACAAGCCTCACTGCGGATGATACCTGCGTGAATATTACAATGTAAGTGCGCTTCAATGCAGCTCACACTGCGGGAAGTTGTGGTTGATCAGCAAATTAACCAACCTCTCGCATCAGCAATGTCATCTGCATCGAATCTGGAACCATCAGTGGCACTCAGCATGGTCTTAGGAATCCTGTAATCTCCAAGTCCTCTGCTCATCTCCTTATCATCATCCCAACCAAACTCAGCCTGAATGAATACCCACCACGTAAATATTCACACGCTCCGCCACACCTCCATGATGACGTAATAATCATTGTGAAAGGAGCAACAGAGTGACTGGAGAACGTCATAAACACTCAATAAATGAAACATGTGTTAAAATTTTGGAAGAAATTTTAGAACTTGGGTTTTGTTTAGTATAAGTTGAATAGTTCTCAATCAAGAGGTTTCTTACCTGCGGGATAACAGCTCCTGGCTCTCCAAGGAATCCTCCATCTTCATCTACCACGAGAACTTTCTTCTTTCCGTCGCACTCCATGTCAACACAATCTGAAGGATTGATCTTCCTGAAGAAACAATTGTTTGCATCAAGTCAAAGATGCTGGTTTCAACAAAACCTCGTGTTGCTAAGGAACATCATCCGAACGGATCATTTGAACTACACGAGGTATTTCAAAGTTGCTTTAATTTTAAATCCTCTTCTCCTCTCGTGTTGTCGCTGTATATCAGGGCACCCATCGGTTAGCAACTGCCTGGTAGCATCGTCAATGGCGACTTGGCCTTCCATACCATCAGGTGGTTTGTGCAGCAGGCAATCTTTGGTTATGTGGGCTGCCGTCTGCATTTCACCGCACTCACAGATAGCACTCATTGGTGCACATAGGAAGATAGAATGTCCATATCATTATATTGAACAGTAAATAGATTTAATAGAGTTAACAGTAAATAGAGTTATATTGAACAGTAAATAAAATGCATTCTTTCCACTTGATATGGGGAATTTCATGAATTTTCCATAGGAAGCTTGAAGAATTGGCAATTAAAACTTTTCAGATTTTTCAAGTTTTCACCGAAGTAGAATTACGTTTGTGAAGAAAATAGAAGTTGATATGTGGAAGAGAAAAGCAGAGCTGATGAGATGTAAACAACATTAGTAAGTTTGTAAAGTAAAATCCAAACTAGAATGGTTGGTTGGTTGGTTCTGAATCTTTATCCTTGGACTGACAAAGCCTTGATAGGTTATTCCTGGTAGTTTCGCATACTTGTAGAGTAGGGTGGAGTGAAACATAGGTTAAACATGATAGTTGATAGAATCAATCTGTAATAGTTACTAAAAGTTGTGATGTGGTAAATGTATTCACATGCTGAAATATTTTTGATTTTGATCAACGTTTACGTCTGCCGCAAGTCCATTGAAGTTTTCACTGGTATTTTGGAGCTATGACGTCATCACAATTAGCAGATCGTCACTTTTATCTAACTTCTACCTTCGGTACTTCTATCTAACAATATCAGAGTTGTAAATTACACATAAATCGTTGCAATGCAGTGGAAAATACGTCTTTTAGAACGCTTGTTGCATGTATATGATCAACTGATAAGAAAAAACACGGATTTTAAGCTATTTTCTTCAAATTTCTGTTCCTTTCACAAGTTCATCACCACAGTTTAAGCAAGTATGTGCAATGAAGGTAAAGCAAACTACAGTAGAAAAGTGTTTTTCTTAATATGACAATATTGAGATTTCGGTTGCCTGTTTACTTTTGATCCCATATAAATATTGTAAACGCTTTTTAAATCATCAGCTTATACAGTACATGGGCGTTGGCAGAAATATTGCAGGGGGAGGGGGCAAACATCTTTTAAGCCAAATTTCATCTTGTGAGCTACAACGAGTGCAACGTAGCTAAGTGTATTGATGAAATGTAACGTAAATTTGGACGGCACGAGCGAAAACGTTACAATTAAAGATATTTCCAAGGCATACTTAGCGATAGTTTCCGAAAGCGCGAAAAAATAGTCCTGGAAAAATGTTGGTTTACTTCGAAGAAAATTGGATGAAAAAGATATTATCGCCCAAAGGTAAGAAACATTTTTGAAAGTATCGTTTTCATAAGGAAAGAAACGTTTATAAAACCCAAATCCAGGGGGACAAGTGCCCCTCTCTGCCGACTCCCATGAGTTTAAATCTCATTAAGCACTCCATTTGCCCAAAACTCTCGTTTTGTATTGTATACAGGCATTTCTAATTTTGACTGCAGTCTACTTCGAATAAATCCCTCCCGTTGTTTTTGCCCACACACCGCAGATGCTGCTTCAGTAACGAGGCGCACGGCCCCTTCCATGGCTTGCGTGTGACACGGATAGCTAGGAAATTCAAGCTCTGGAGCTGCAGCATCTTGAATGAAGGACATTAACTGACTGTCCGGTATGTCTCGAGTTAGTGGTGGTTCATATCTCTCTGTATGCTGCCAATCAATCAGTTCAAAGTATTCGTTTGCTTCAAAGATCAAGAGTGGAACTTTAAAGAGACGAATGGAATCTCCATGACCTTGTTTTCTGGAAAGTATCCTTCTCAGTGCTAATTTTCTGTTGTACAGACGTTCATCTACCAACATCCACAGCAATAGGTTCTCTTGGTGAGCAAAAAAGGCATTTCGGTTGATACCAGGGACAACTATTGCTTTTAGTTCAGCGCTAAGACAGCGCGACTTTTTAACTACGTGAAACAAAGTGTTTAGCTCCTTTACAGTAAGTAGTACAGGAAGGTTGCGTTTTCACTGCAAACCACGTTGGAGCGTATAACTTGGCAATGTAGGCTACTCCACCAAAAGTTTTCTTGCTTCAGTTGTCCCATTAGGTCATGACGATGTCGCCGCCAATGTGCGGGTTCAACTATGGCAGGAGAGACTGGCAGCCGGACCGACATTGGCCAATATGGAGCTCACACCCATGGAGAGCCTTCCTCCCAGAAAACGTGAACCGTGGAAGTATTGGCGATGCCTCAACCGCTTAAGAACTGGTATTGGCAGGTGTAAAACCTTGATGAGACACTGGGGGTATTCCATGGGGAGCACAAGTTGCAAATGCGGACAGGAGCAAACGATGCAACATCTACTCGAATGCCCTGACCTAAAAGCAAGGTGCTCTGCACAGGATTTGGCCGAGTTCAACGATAGAGCAAGGGCCTGCGTGATGCTCTGGGCTACGGCCGTGTGATACACGATGAAGAAGACCAACGCTCTCAGATTTTACAGGGATTGTTTCGTGAAACATAAAGCTTCAAAATGCGATTGGTTGTTGTCAGCCATCTGGAGTGATTCATCTTTCTTGGATTACAATAGGCAAGCTTGGCATCACAACGCCCTGAGCTAATTGCTTTACAGATGCCATACAAGTACAGTAGGCTACTGCTGGTCTGTGCTTAAGCTCACGTCAATTGAAGGCAGTTGAATATCAACAGCCTCAAACTCTGTGACTGGTAAACTGTCACAGTCTTCAAGTTTTTTACCAATGGAGCCAGAAAAACTTAGTGGACCAGATGTAACTCCATCAAGATAATGCATCAAGTGTCTCAGTGGTAATTCATTAAAATGCAACAGACATACAAACCGCTGCAATGGCTTTTTCAGGCCCTTTTTAAGAATTGCATATTTCCGATTATGTTGCTTAAATGGACTAATTGAATCGTAAGAAATATCCTCTATGACGTCACATGCGATGGTTTTGTTGCGGAAAAAAATCTGAAGCAAATTGTGATATTTAATCAGCACATCCCTTGTAATCTTGAACTTGCTTGCGGCAGACGAAAACTTTATTTTAAAACGCTGAAATTTTCAAAGCTTAATAGTCAAGCCACACTACAACTTTTAATCGCTATTACAGAGCAAAAATCAAAATTTTCTTTTTTCACTCCACCCTATTGTAGAGGCTCTTAACTCAGAGCCGGTTACAGAGATTGGCAGAGTGAAATTTTCCGATTGTTGAAGTGTTGTTGGCGGGAAATTACTCCATCCACTAGTTTCCGCTGAATGGAGAGCAGTCCTGAAATGCGTTGCTCAAGCGCACACCCCGAGAGTCAAACCAGCGCCGCGTGATCTTGAGCCAGGCGCGTAACTACTGAGCAAACGGGCAGACTTAGGGATAGAATCCATCAAACCGAGTGCATTTGGCCCCAAATTAAAATTAGTTATTATTCTGGCAATGATATTAAGTTGAGCACAACAAATAAAACATTGTTTTTGCTCTTCTGATGTTGCATTTTTCAATGTTCTCCGAGGTAAATACCTTCACTGAAGAAGAAACATTCGTGGCCATAACAAACGATTGATTTTGTTTTGGAGGGAGAATAAGTTGGATAAACATCGTCAACATGGCCATAAAGAATGTAATTCTACGATTGTAAAAATACTTTGGGTGACCCACTATGTCAATCTGTTGAACATCAAGTGTGTTGTTTTGAATTATTTTAAAACACGTAGGGCAAATATTCATATTCCTAAAACAGCAAACCAGCAAAAACAACATCAGCACAACGAACCTAATGAGGTGATTTTATACAACTACCAAGGAACCTGGAAGCTTGTAAACATTGCACGCAATCCAGTCCATACTTGGGATATAGTTTGACAGTGAAGATGACAGGAAGATTTTGATATTTCAACTTGCCGTTCATTATCAAGTTTGAAAAAATGTTTATCTTCACAATCGAATTAATTAATGACTTAAAAATACAGTGACATTGTTACTCAACAATTCTGCTCACCCGAGACTCGGTCGTGCCAGGTAGATCTTGCTCTCCTCCTCCACATTGGTGAGGATCACTTTGCTCATAGAGGTTGGATGATAGGCGTCCTCATTGTCAGGATTGGTGAAAAAAATGAGATCTCTCTTCCCATCATGAGCCTTGTAATTGTGAGCGTGCAAACCTGAAGATAGCGCAGTTGTTTTAATGGGAAGTAGGCCGGAACACAAAAACCAACATCAATGCCAGAAATGACAACAATCTTCTCATCTCGGTTCCAGAGCCACGTGTCTATTACTTATCAAAGCTTAATGACCTACTGGTATCCAGGGCTGTGGAGTCGAAGTCGGAGTTGTGGAGTCGGAGAGATTTTGGCGTGTTCGGAGTCGGCCAGATATAAACCTAAGAGTCGGATTCTTATATGTTTCACCCAACTCCATAGCTCTGTTGGTATCAGCAACCAGACCGGGATTTGCTTGCATCATCAACAAGACTTACACTATTTCATTATTTATGTTTCATTTATCATGTGTCATTGACATAACACTATGTGCCAATGTCTGCCACCAACGAAGCTTAAAGTGGAATCACCTTTGATGGTGAGACCACCATGAATTGCAGGGTAGTCCATGTTGGAATGAAACGGCTTAAATGGAGCTCCGTTAGGTCCGCTCTGGAATAATGGAAGCATCACACACATCTTTCCGCCGGTGGGTGTTAGAGGGGCTTTTCTGGATGGTCTGAAACACAATGCAATGCTGGTTGTTCATAATTGAAGCACAATACAATGCTGGTTGCTCAGAATTGACAACTAATGCCCATGCAAGGATCTAAATCTTCTTGCAACAAAGAATTAAACCAAATCATTAAAAATTCGCAAGCGGTCTACAACGTCGAGTACGATGGGCCTCCGTATGCCCATACAAGACAACATCCCATAGCGTTTTCCGAAGCCGAATTCTAACATCTATTAGTGCATAATCAGAGAATGATTTCAAAACAATCGCTCAAATCTATTCACAAGAACGACACAAGAGGTCGAGGCTTTCACAAAAAGGAAATGGCTTTCAATGTTTGCACATATTCTGAACATGTCTACTCTAGTACTCGTTATCAAGGTATTGTAGAGGTGCATTCTGATTACTCGTTTTACGACTATTCATAGTCAGTCAACAACATACGATGCACTTTTTGGTCTGGCGATGACAAGAATTAACAATAACAATACGAAGATGAATGTCCTTGCCAGGTGGACCTACCTGGCACTCCGGATCAGAAGATTCTTATCTGTAGCTTCGTCCATAAAATCAATGGTTGGATCAAAGTGGTCGCTCCGACCCACACAGAGCACATCCTCCATCGTAGCCGACTTCTCGGCGTACTGGTGCTGCTGGGCAAGGGGTTGGAAGATCATGGGGAAGTAACCCACCTACATCATACAAAGAAAGTTTATGTTCTTTGCACTGCATTCTGAGCCACTTATCAAGCAAGTGAAATGTGTCACTTCTGTGCATTGTTATTATCTTGGTTTTATTTTGAGCTGCAAATGTTAGCAACAGGCAAGAAAATTACATTAGGTTGAAGAGTCATCGACTGAATGGTGACAATAATGTTTTGAAGAAAAGTTTACAGGTTTCTTGATATTTGTACCAAAGACAGGCAAGACACAACAATACCACAGGGTTGAGCATTACAACAGTATACTTTACATATTTACAAATAGTTTAACAGTCAAACGTTTTCGGCTTAACTTAATCCTTAGAAGGTTGGGCTCCTGCAGTCGTGCTCAATTTGGGGCGGGGAGGGGGAGGCTGTCGATTCTTCTTATGCTTTAGGAGTGATATCTCTTTTATTTTTTAAGGCACAGTTTCAAAACTTGGGATTCACTTTGTAAAATTATTTACGCTGAGCATATCTGAAAATTAAAACTATGTGAATTTTAGAACTGCTCATATATGTTGAAATGTTGAGGTGACTTATGACTGTAATTGTAGCGTGAGTTTACACACTATTTTTGTTAGAGTAATGAAGAACATGCATTGCAATGTTGTGATTAAACTTTTTTACATAATTTTACATACAGCCAATTCCTTTCACGCTGTGAAACAGTTAGGATTAACTAGACATGGGCCAAATTAATTACTTTCATCTAGCTGGTGGGAAAATTTTGAACAATAGAATATGAAATATTTCAGAGGATGTGCTGAGAAATGCCTTATATCTCTTAATTTATAACCTTTATTCGCTCAAAATTTCAGCTCAATGGAGGTGAAAAAAAGTTAGGAAAAGACAAGAAATCTCATAGTCGCAGCCTCTATGGTTTTAGAGATACAACTTACTGTAGATACAAAAAGTTGAATTGACAGCCCCCCCCCCACATTCAAAGGGTTAAGCCCTCATCAGGAATCTGCAATATTTATAAAATACAATAAATTTCAAATTCAACTTCTTTGAAGGTAACTAGCTAACTGGCAAGAAACACGCAACGATTAAAAGCAATAGTGTGGAAAACCCACAGACAGATGGTAAACAAATTACATTAGGAAAAGGCAACCGCATGACTAAGTTACAAAAGAATTTGCACCACAGCCCACAAGGTAGGCTACGTGATACATCTAATAAATGTTGAGGAGAATGGAGGCGCCTCCTGCAAATAATTGTTTGTTTAAATTTGTTTTGTAGCGTTTGATTAACAGTTCTTGATATTTGATTTCAAAAATCTCCTTCGTTGAGATCCGGGTTTTTAAACTGTTTTGTGAACTTTTGTGAACTGTTGCTTTGTTTGTATTGTAATTAGCATCGTACTAATCACACACACAAGTTATAAGCATCCAGTTTTTCAACTCCTAAAACCTTACAGCCTTCAAATAGTTGAAATGATATTCGCATACTACGAATCATTGCCCTGTTTTGATCATCCAACATCAATTGATCTACAGAAGGGATTTGTTCAAAGAATGAATTGCTACAATTTGAAGCCAATATTTGTAGCCTACATGAACCAGCGTGTTAGCGGTCCAGCGATAACCCTGAAGAAGTGCAAGAAGAACGGTCCTTTGCATGAAACCAGAGTTACAGAGGAGGCCGCAAAGAGACTACTGCTCACCGTGGAATCCGCTATGATGGTATTTCTGACAACAATGCTGACTTGTGTTTGGTGGTAGATGCCAAAGTCCCAAGCTTTGTAGATGATAAAGTTTCTTATCATAGAGCAAGTACCGACTCCATCCTCCTTGAAGATGTGAATTCCATGTAGACAACTGTGCGCAGTGTTGTCTATGACAAAACAACAGAGCTTACTAGACACTTTTATGACATAATTATGTAGATATTTAGTAGTATCAGCCATTTCGGTGAAGTGTGGTGACCATCTATTGTAATTATTAGGACATGCTGTAAATCGATTACAAAACAATCAAATATAAAATCGATCGTTATGAAATCACAATGACGTTCCTCACCCCTCCATGCGTTCTCCTCAGGGGCATCACACGCTTCCCCATTGAAGTGAAAACCGAACCTCTCGCTCCCGGCAGCAGTGTTGCCAATTAAAACTGGTTGATTCGCTTCGGTGAGCTGAAAACTGGCGGGCCAGTCCTGATGGCAAAATAATTTCTTAATAAAATATTGAAAAATAAAAATAAATACATCAGCCAAACATTTCAGATCATTAAGCTTTGCACACAGCGAAATGGCGTGGCTTACGGATCTTTCTTTTGTACTGTGAGCAAATCCGACACATGTTTGTCGGCTTTTCCTCTCTTCTTCTTACACAAGTATGAAAGTTCATCTTTGTGCAATCGATTATCATAAGTAATGTCATAATTTAACGTCAGTCAATGTTTATTTTATCAATATTATTGTATCGTTTTCTTAATCTTTGTCATCTACAGCAGTACCAAATCTTTCTTTCTATTTATATCTGTTTTCCATAATAATTGTTACAATGTGATGGAGGCCTATCCCTTTTTTTCCCTGTTACAATGTAGTAAAACTTTAGCCAAAGTTGTATTCTAGCACACAATTAGATTGGTCGTTGGCTTCATCCGGGTTGCTGGTTTGAATCTTCATCCTTGGATGTCTCAGTCTGAGGCTGGAGATTCAAACCAACAGCCATTGTTATTTTTACTGTCAGTGGCTAAGCCCTTTTTATTTACTGAAGTAGTCGCTGCCTCTGCACACTAGTGTGTATGAATGTGTAGTTAGATTTACTGTGATGGGGTGGTGGCTGACTAGATGACCGCTTATGGTCTTTCGCTACCATCCTGATTGCGCCATAATTAACAACATCTGTAGCCTAACTTACAATGCATTGTTTTTACTTCTCATTTACTCTGTTTGTTTATATGTGGCGCTATTGAAACAAAATAAATTAACTTGACGTACTTGCCAGCATATACATTGACATTTGTGTTAGTTTCTACCGAATGAACAAATGCATTGAAAGCTGTTTGGTTTGATAACAAAGTTGGACAGAATGAAAAATACGTTTGGCAATCGATCAATTAATTGTTTATTTACAAGATTAAAAAAACAAACGGTTCACCTATCATCTCACATAGATGCAGATGCATCGCATAGATAAACACAGAGAAGACGGTACAGTGCGGTTTACCAGCTAATATGCCTCGATGAGTCACCTACCATTGTTTTCCAACTAACATGGCTAGGTTAGTTATAGCCTACGTACCAGGAAGTTGGTTGGTTCAAAGCGATCACCGTACGAATCCCTGAACAAAGTCATCGCAACCAGATTGCGTTCCAGTCTGTGTCCGCTTCCAGTGATGCGGATACCTAAAATGAAAAAAGTTAAAAGTCATGCAGCAAACCTCAGATTAATGCTTCCTGCTTAAATAACATAATGAGATCTGCCATCTGTTACAACATTGCCACTGCCATTAATGGCGCTTGGTAGAGTATACACTAAACCGCAGCAAATTAGCCGGTTTAAAAATTGAGGATAATTATCTGATACTACGAAATCTTAGAGTGAGCTACAGAACGTTTATTCAGAACATTTCGTGGAATACAAGAACAGGTATTTTATTATTTTGTTTATATTATTTCTCACCATCGTGTATAGCTCGGTGGATGACGTTGTGGCTGATTGTGATGTCATCCGCTCCAAACAAACCAATAGCCGTGGCGTAACCATCGTGGAAGGCGCAACCCTTTACGAAAGATGGTCGGGCTGGGGAAGTAGCTCCAGTGTCGACCCAAGCCAAAGAAAATCGAGGATCCCAGGGATCTGTCCACCCCAACTGACCAGTCCGGACAAACTCCACATCAGTGAATCGCCCCCAGCCTGGAAACAAAATGATGCATAATGATAAGATGGAAGTGGATTTCGCGCATCGATACTTGGATTTAGAAAATCAAAAAGTTTAAGTATTTCATTTAGAGATTTTGTTGCGTTTCATTGAAGTTTAATATGAAGCAGAAATTTTTATTTGTTGACAATAATAACAGCATTGGCCCAGTTACATGTGTCCGTGGTACCAATTCCCAATCAACTAACCACATACTTGTGTGCCCTCAACTTACCACCCAATGCAGCAAGTGGGACTTTTCAATAACAACTCCGTCGCACAAGTATGTGTCGATCTGTGGCATATCAACCAAATTTAGAAGAATCGATACAAGTAGAATAACCTTTTGGTTCATCAAGCAACCTTTTGCTGGTAACCTGAGTCGCGTAATTGCCGAGTTTCATTTGTCAGATATCTGCACGAACCAACACTGAACGATAAACACTAAACAGTATACCTAATGATCACTTGCTTGGACCTTCTTTGCGTGACTTACCCCAAATAGTGTTCTCTGCCGCGGTTTTGGTGGTGCCAACCAGGACTCGAGCACCAAACCCTTGCTCTTCGATTCCATCATATCTTTCACCTGCAATAAGAAATTGAGCTTGATCTTAGATTGTCATGATGATGTTTATCTTGGTACTCCTGATGTACGATCATGATACACGCACAAACGTGACGTTGTACGTGATAAACGTATAACGTGACGTTGTGCGTGATACACGTACAAACGTGACATTGTACGTGATACACGTACAAACGTGACATTGTACGTGATACTGGTACAAAAGTGACATTATATCTGTATCATGATCGTCACAAGCTGATGGTGTAATATCTGATGATGTTTTAAAAATGTTCCTTCTCAGGAGCAAAATGGTTGGAACGCTTGGTTGCTCTAATCAAAAAATAAAGAGCCCAAAATGTAGACACAAAACTCTTGCTCAGTAAGCAAAGGTTTCAAAAACTTTATACTGTCTTCATCTTCTGAACATGAGTTTAATATCCCCTCTCACATTCCAGAAAATACGATAACAATTTCTTAAAAAATTTTTTGCATTTTTATAGCAAAGTCACGCACCAATGATTTTGATGTTTCTGCTCAACAATCCAACTTCCGCTCTCATTGGAAGTTGCCACGTCCCTATGGAGTAGCTCTCCCCTAGATGACGATGCAGCAAGGGTTCGCTCAAGGTTATTGTTCTCTTGTCCTCTTCAATGGACTGGATAATGTGTTTCTCTGTCTCATCAGATCTGCGGAGGAAAGATGTAGAATGATCAACTTCAAAAGCATGAAAAGTAAGCAGCAAGTCTATTTCCAACATTTTACTAGCCAGCACAACTGACTCCGTGGGGGAGATACTACAGATTTTTTAATGAATAACTGTGCTACCGGTCAAACACATAAAAACAACCAATTAAAAACAAAGAAATTTCAAAAATTAGCATGTCTATGATATTAAAACGGTTAACAAACAGATAAGTAAAACAATTAAAAGACTGAATCCATGGAAGATCTTTGTCAAATAAAAAATAATTTGAATGTTTTGATTTTTG
The DNA here is from genome assembly GCF_918807975.1 of Aplidium turbinatum. Lineage (NCBI taxonomy): Eukaryota > Metazoa > Chordata > Ascidiacea > Aplousobranchia > Polyclinidae > Aplidium > Aplidium turbinatum. The sequence continues at coordinate 22,440,506 of NC_137486.1, read as the reverse complement.
AATCTGACAGAAATGTCTTCATAGTATTGGAAATCTGGGAATAAGATATGCTTTAAGCATTAGATTGTTGTCTAGTTCTCTAAATTTTAAATTGAGGACCCCATTTTTTTAATTAACGGTAAGTCTGTTTCTCTTAAAGCACATGTTGAACGCAGTTCAACAGATGTACCGTTAAATTCAAAAAGATGGTCGAAAAGATAGCACATGTTGAACACTTCATTTTGTGAAGGTACAAGCGATAATTTAGTTTTAATATGTTTCAAAATCGAGTATCGCACTGCATCTGAAGAAAACGTAAAGCACAGTTGATCATCATCTCTCGCTTGAACTGATAGTCACCTGTAGCCTGTTGTAGCGATTACGATCTCGTCTCCAGGAGTCCAATCCACCGCATCCACCAAGACAATTGTGTTCTTTCCAGCCATCGCAGTCTCTTCTAGATGAGTCCAATAGACATCGTGGAACTTGCCGTGGAAATCGCATCCTCCAAAGCATCCCAACGCCTTTGCTCCCAATTCGACGCCTGAGTTATTTGTAGATAAAATCGTGAAAAAATTAACCAGTAGATTTTGAATATAATGGTGATTTCAAAACGTTATTTGAAGTTGTTTCCTCAAATGAAAAATAAATGGGATACTTTTGCTTTTTTCATTCGGTTGTCAGATATGTGAGGCTATGTTCAGATGTGCAGATGTTCAGAAGAATAAAACTTGAATCGTAAAGCGTTATATATTTTGACTACCTGGTAGAGCCCAGGCGGTAGTTGATTGGTTTCCCCTCAAAGTGATTGTGAGCTTGTTGGAAAAGTGCTCGGTATTAGAAAATCCAGCAATGACTCTTCCTCCCTTGAAAGATTTAGGTTGAAGGATTAAAAACAAACTCAAAACGTTTTTTGTGGTAAAAAGTAGTTCAGTATACTTTTGATACAGCAGCCTGTTTGATGGGACAACCAGAGTTCTCTAACTGAATTTCAAGCTTTGTTTATTATTTGTATGATTTTATACAAGAAACAAAAAAAAAATTAAAATCAGTGAAAATCCTCTACCATCTCACCTGCACCATGATGTAGATTGCCGACACGTCGACATCCTTGTTCTCGAAGTGCAGCACTCCTTCGATGGTGATGTTGTCCACAATGATGGAATCAACGTCCACTACAACCCAGCAAAGCTCTATTGCCGGCAGGCTCCCGTTGCCTTCCACGCTTCGTTTGACGAAGACGGTATTCTAGAATGAACAACCCGTTGCATCATCATGCGGCAGCGTCGTCACAATTGATTACGGAACCACGTAAGCTCTAAGCCTCGAAACATAAGTAATCAACTGAAGTGGGTTATTTTGAATTCGCACAAAGATAAGAATTGCTTATTCAAATAGAATAGTTTGGTAGAGAGGTTACTTTTTTCAACCATAAACAGACATAGCTGAGCAACAACACAACAGTTAACATTATAACAAGCAAAACCTAAAATTAAACAAACGTTTTACGGCTACACATAAAGCCCTTATCAAAATACAGTAGACTAAGTTCAAATTTAAATAGAATAAGTACAAGCAAGTTATCAAGAATCTTCCATAACCAAATTCAAAAATTCAATCAAAAGACATGCAGCTGCACTGACTATGATGCGTTTATGACAAAAGCTGTGACACTATGAATCTTGCGTGTCCATGTTTCGAAATATCTACAAAACAATGAAAAGTATGTGGAAACGCAAGCTCAAGATTTGCTTTTCCAGTCAGTGCATTGATGTCGTCACAATAGAACTCACGTCATCAATCCATTCCAAGCAGGGGTTGCTTTCATCTGACCAAAGGACAAAGTCTTCGGGTTTTTCTCTGGTTGGGGGAATTTCGTCGGGATTGGCTGGTCCGATACAGTTTGCATACAAACATCTGTAAAGTGGAAAAATAATTGGATTCTTGAAAGTATTCTTAATCTCAGCTCAGGTTCGCTTACACATACCTCATTACCTATTAGGCCTACTGGTAGAGCATACACACGTCTGTGAGGTAGAAAACAAAGATGTTCAGAAATTTTTGGCAATGGTTAAAAAAAGATTTGAAAATTTCCTTTAATGTTTATATTGAATGAAATATTGAAACATTCAAGCATGGCTGCTGCTTGACATGATTTATGAATGATCAAGCAAAATGATGAGAATGAATTGCTCCTTGCCACAATCAATATGCGTAGCCCCACAGAAGGCTACATTACATGTTGTTGAACAAGTCTTTGACTAAATGACCAGAAGAATAAGTTCATATAATGTAATATTACCATAGCCTGTGGAAGCTTCTGGTCAAAGCAAATTTGTTATAAGTAGTGTGATTTGAGTATGATTTTTTTTAGAGTTGTGTGTTACGGGGATTAGAAGTTGCAGTAAAAAGTATCTTAGACGATTGCAGACTTCCAGCTGATATTGAATAGATTGTAAAAGTGGAAGCTACTGTACTGCCAGTTGTACAATGTGCAGTTGCTGTTGCAAGTAGTGGTGTAAATTTATTTTGAAACCGAATAAGTTGTTTGCTGTTCAGAGTTTCATTTTTTTATGTGTTGGAAGTGGTGAACCATTCGTCAGTTTAAGAATTTTTATCTATCATCTCACAAGTAGAACTATTTGGCCATTTATTTGACTGTTTAATGTTTGATATCCCAATAAACTACGTCATCAATCCTTCCAAGGTCTATCGACGTGTAAGAACTAGAAGAAATTGTGACAGTTCTCATGCAACTTGCAACAGCTTAGCATCCCAGTAACCATCTTCACCTGTAGATGGTAGGTTGGACTGCCACGTGGGTGTAATTTTCATCAACAATTTCAATTGCGCGTCGGTTTCTCGAAGATGTCTTCCCGGATACGATGAACTTGAGTCTCTTCGATTCTTGAAGGAAGACCCAGTCCAGGTTGTTGCTAGATGACGATATTGTTGTGGCATTTTCAATTGATCTGGCCTCTCCATTGAATGCGACGCTGATGTGGAAAATAATAACTTTTGGAAACATTTGTGTCTTGAATGAAACAAATTTGTCAAGCTTTTAAACAAACGCAAGTTGCTAAAAGGTAGCCCAAATTAATTTTCTTCAAATTTGTAGAACTTCAAATTTGTCTCATCTTGTTCTCAAATGCAAACTTGTATTTAGACCATCGTTGGAATAATTCGACAACTTACACATCCGGTGTCTGCTTGAGCTGATGAGTGATGAAAAGATAATCATCTTCAAAAAGATCGTAATACTTGGAGTCATAAGTAATGTTGGTGAACTGCTCCCCGTCATCAAACCACATCAAGTAGTCCTCTTTACTTTGGAGGAGGAGCATCCAACCTGTTCATCATCATCAGTGTAAACATTGTTGCTATGACATCACATTATCACCACTACAAGCGATAATAATCCAACACTGATGATATGAGAGAGTACAGACTTGACGACCTCCTACGCCATTTCAGGGCTACTGTCTTTCGCACTCCCTTATTGGATGCACACTGTACGTTTTTTTTGTTTTTTATGTACGTTTTTTTCGCATCCAAAGAAAAACAAATTATCATCCCATGCATGTCAGCATTATTACATCAAAACTTTATTATCTGCAAAATTTGCACCACCGATTGAGCTATCAATTATATTTTCAGCAGTGCAAAGAGATACTAAAGTTTAAACCAAAATACAAAAACAAAAGATTATATAAATTTCCGAATTATTTACCTGGCTTGTGCGTCAACCTTTTCTTATAATACGTGCTCGATGTATTCCCAAATCTGTTGGATACGAACAACTTGTTGCCTTCCAAGGAACTGGGCTTAGGGTTGTTTAATGCCAAGCGGTGAAATCGAACCTGAGGCTCGCAAATTGCCGATGGAAACTCAGGATTGCTCGAGAAAATATCTCCAGTGGATTTCTGTGGATGGAACAGAATTTGGTTAAATGACCAAAACAATATTGAAATACAACATTAATAAAACATTAGAATATAGCCATGAAATTTGGTTGAACAAATGAAAGTGAAAGTTTAAAGTAAACAAGATTGTGATTAAAAAGTTACAGATGGTTGGAAAGGATAGTTGGCAAATATAAAGAAGAAAAAATAAAGATGTGAAGTTAAGTTTTCGTGAAACCTTAATTTAAAAATTAAATGCAAACTTTTTATACTGTATGCCACGTCATGCACGTCACCCACGTCACGAATGCCACGTCATCATGCGACATACATACGACAATCCTCTGTCTCAAAATATCGCTCACATTTATTGTAGATGATATCTTACAGAATTTCGTGTAAGTAAAAGTTTCAACGTAAACTTTAAAAGCATTGATTGAAAGTCGAGAAGGCTCAGTGTATTTTGAAACGAACGAAATATAATTTAGGTGAAATAAAAAACAATCGCTAAGTACTTATAGTGCTGTCATGCCAATATATAGGAGCATCTGACTACATGCCTCTTCACTGGTTCTTGTGTATTGTGTCGCATCTGTCGTTTGCAGTGCAGTGTATGTAGTGGCAGTGGACACAAAATGATATCAATCACTATATTGTTGTTATCAAAGTAAAATATGAAGATGCAAATCTGCTACATTTTTCACATGTTAATAAAAAAATCAAACTTGCAACATGCGTCATCATCAACCAGTAACACATTGTTTTAGTCAACTACAACCAGATCATGAGAGCGTGATGGACAAAAACATCAATCCCTTTCTAAAAAGTATTAAAATAATACAAACAACGGCACCCACCGGGCAAAGAGTAGGATCCATGATGTCTGAAAATGGAACGACCTTAGACATTGGCTTCCCCTCAGTCAAGCTTCCATCTCGGTCCACAATGACTCCCTCATGGAGCCATCTCCAAACCAACTTCTTTGTCACGGATGTAAATGAGAGACCTGTCAGGATGATGAGTCACACATTATAAGGGTCTGATTCCACATATTTGCACAACTATAGTTTGTAAAAACTGTTTATCAAACAAAATGAACAGAATGGAATATAGATACACCTTTGGTCCCTTAACTTTCTTGTAACAGCTGTTTTATAAAACCAAACTTCCTTTTGAAATTCTCCAAAGCTTGTACATTGCATTTAACATTCACAACAAAAAGATATTTCGTTATCTTTAAGCCACCAATAAAAGCTCTTCGAATCACCTTCGGTCATGAAATAGAATCCCCCGCAGTTAGAAACGCACACTCCCTGGATGGTGGTGCCTCCCAATGCTACGCCTCCTCTATTGAAGTTGATGAAGCTTGTGTCACGAATCAACAACCCTGGAGCCATCGGAAGAATCTATATATTCAAATATAAAATATAACAACAAACAAAATATATTCAGAAATGTTTTTTTTAAAGATTTTTACGCTCCATGAAATCTTTGAAACAAAATTACTTTGAAAAGAGTCTCCATCTCTTAAATGATTTATCAATTTTTATGTTAATTGATCATTTTATCAATTTTTATTTCTCATATTTTTCAAACACAATCAAATCATAAACTTCAACGATTTAACTCTAGAAGCCTGGGGTGTTCGTTTGTCTCTACATTTTAGTACATTTTGAAAAAAATAAGCAACTAAATACTTTTGGATAGTAATTGCTCCCTGCACCTATGATCGCTGGTGATAGAAACCTCATAAAGAATTGTCTGTTTTTTTTTGGTTCGATATTAAATCGTCGATTTAAAAAGAAAGTCGTTAAAAACCGGTATGAAAACATTTCATCAAAAGTGACGGTAGGGTTTTTATACGTAGAAAAATACTTCAGGGCTTCCAGAGTTAAAAATTCCCAACTCTTTTAAAATCTGTCAATAATTTCTCAACTTCTCAAAGGAAACAACATCACAGTGTACTGCGTTAGATAAAGTATTTCGCAACATTTTCATAATCACGTCATCTATTGAAGCAACATTGTAAAAATCACGTCATCTATTGACGCAATGACCCCACGACAGGTTCGTTATTCAACGGTGTGCTTTGTTGAATAAATTCACTTGTCGGTGTTGTGGTTTACTTATATTCACACGTGATGCTAATTTCAACTCTTGCACTTACAATTCCAACTTGAGTTTCGAATATTAACGAGGCCTCATCGGAATGTCCAACAATGAGAGCGTTATCGATCAGTGCTCCTCTCTCTGCACCCCAGGGCGTATTCTTGACGAGTTTTGCTTCAATCCCGGCAACCTCATTGTCCACCATGATGAAATCAATAAACTGTATCGCTCCACAGTTCACCCACTCCGCCCCCTTCTCGCAGTTCCATGTTGTTAATGATTTGAACTTTGCAGGACTTGGAACGGTAGAGTCGCATCTAGATGACAAAGAGTTTGATGAAATGAAGAAATATGGCAGTTAAAGAATTACAACAGCATGAAAGATAAGCTCTATGAAACGAGTTTGCAGCTGAGAAAAGTTTCGCAGAGTAAAGATTCCTTTAATAGAGTAAGGCAACGAGTCCCTTCAATACATCCATGAAGCAGGAGGCAGCTCGTCAAATATCAAATCAGCTTCAATTCAAATGACATCCTGTCTTTTCTAATATATTTTTTTGTTTATTGAAGGCATTGGCATTCATAAAGTGCTGTAATCTTTGTCCGCATGCTGACATGCCATGATGTGGCAAAAACAGTGACGTCAAAAAACGATAGCAGACGACTTTAAGTTACTTGAAAGCTCACGTCGTCAAAAATATAAAACGTAAAGTTATTACTCACCTCCCCCCTTCCATCGGGAAGTAAGACTCGAAGATCCAGAGGCCAAACCAACCTTGGGAATGCACTGTGTTGTTCTCGAACCTTCCCAACTCCACATGTTGTTGGCAGACATCCGGAGTGAAAGAAGGACCATCGGGATGTTCATGCATCCGATACCAGAATCCGAAGTGTGTCCCTCCAGCAGCGTGGTTGTGTTGAATGATGTTGTCGGGGTTGGTTACCCAGTATGCAGCTGCAATGGAGAAGATGCCTTAACTCAGGGGTTCCCAAACTTTCTGTTCATCGGTACCCTTTGGTCAATTTATAGATTCGCTCGTGTACCCCTAACATTTTCTCATATTTTTGGCTTTAGAAAATTTAGATATTGCAACAAATTAACAGTAGAGCTGCATTAGAAGACTGCATACATGATATTTTATACCAATCAAAGCACACAAAGTTATTCATAACAATGTAATCCAAGGTTAAACAAACACTACAATCAATCAAACAAATAATATATCGGCTGAATAAGCCCAGCAATCCTAGCTAATGTGATAGCTGAGCCTGCTTTTTGGCAACAAGCTCATTAATACGAGGTGAAACATTAGCAACAGCACAACGAAGATCATGTTCAGGTGTTTTGAGCTGTGATCAGACAACTAGTGCTTGAATGTTGTTTAATAAGCGGGGACGACTGGTTGACTGTATTTGCTTTCTAGGCTAGCCTTTGTAATTACGGTTCTCATAGCAATCAATCAGCTGTTTTGTCTTGTGTGCTGTGATTGGACAAAATAAGTCATATGAACTTGGTAGTTAAAGTAGTTAAAGCTTCTACTGGGGCGAAAATGTGACTTACTAAGGAGTTCTTAATCTCAGGTCTTCAAATTATTAACATCATCAGGTGATAAAAAATATTTTAAGGCAGATTAGAAGTTATGGAAAGAATATTTTTATACTTAATCTAATGTACCGGTACCCCTTGAAAAGTCGAAATGTACCCCTGGGGGTACATGTACCCGAGTTTGGGAACCCCTGCCTTAACTGATGCCACTTCTTTCGATCGGAAGAGACTTGATTACAACTAGAGCTGTAAAGCCGGAACACAAATATCTGGTGCAAATTCCATAGCCTTGATTGCAACAGTTTGTTTGTTTCTAGTTAATTTAAAGAAATATAGTTACTTAGTTATTTGTCTCTACTCCCCACTTTCCTCCATTCGTGAAGAACATGTTCACAACAGATGGTTGAAGATTTTGTTTTGGAAGCATCGATTCAATATCATTGCCAACGATTCTTATATTTTCTCAATTGTGCCATCGAAGGTAAACTTTTTAGATTAATTGGTCTCTCATCCCCCGAAAATACAGTCATCCTAGGTGAGTGTATGAATCACCGCGTCGGTCATCCAATATGAAGAACCATTCCCTCACGAGAAGATATTTTGCGTAGTCTTGTTTACGATTCAGGTTTATCAGTTATGATTAAAAAGAATCAACTCTGCTTCAACGACCTTTCAATCATGCGTACCTGGCGTGACGTCATCGTTGAGCAATGATGTGCTTTGCCTCACAAAAACGGCGAGATTGTATTGGATGATGTTGCCAGTCTCGATGCCGTCTTCGATAAATATCGCGCCTCCCATGACGTCATAGAGCACGTTGGAGTCCACAGTCAAGTTGTGAGTTCCTAAATGGAAGTTAAAGGAGATTTATACTTTCTGGTGTGAGTGACACTACCAGATGAAGTATAGTTACACTTTAGATCAGGCATAGTAGCATACCATGGATGGTGACCGCTCTGTTAAAGGTTTTGTGGATGGAACATCTGCGTACATAGTGGCCGGTAGCATCTCCCATCAAGTGCCAATGGATTGGATATCTGCAGCAAGTATGAAACTGTTTATACATGTGTGTACATGTGAACTAGTAGATTATACATGTATGTGCTTTTGTGGACGACCAATTATAATCGTATTGTTTCTGAAAGCTATCTTTGTTAAATTCAGTGTTTCCAAATATTTGATTTGAAAAATCTTTGAGCTCTTTGCTCTTGTTCTGGGCAACCTACCATGCTTATGTACAGCAAAAATTTTCTGCACTTTCCAAGCATGCTTTGACCCCCATTTAAAATAACTCAATCCTCCCCCCAATCCTATTCACCCCATCCTACCTTCCTAGCCTGAATGCCTGTCCGGCGTAAGTGATCTCAATATTCTCAACACGAGCCACAGTGTCCGGAGAGTTCGGAGTCTTTGTATGCATCATGATGGAAGCCCCGAATTGGTCCGATCCAACTTCCTCACCAAACCGACCCTAAAGTCATTGCGTTAGTGAAACAAACATAAGATGCCAACAGTGATTGTAAGTAAATAGCAAAACATCGATCAAGTCTACAGCCTAACATAATTCCAAATGCAGCACATTCAAGCTATATATGTCTGATGTGCTAGACTCAAAATCTTGATTAACAATTGAAAAAATTGTATTAATTCCTCTCTAGTGTAGAATCTTGAATTAGAGACAACCAGATTTCCACTTGTGACGCCACAACACAAATCCCCGCTGCAAAACTTTGCTTTACACAAGCCATACCTGGAAGCAAGTTTGCGTCGCAAACATTCCAGTGTCAAAGCCCTCTTCACACTTGGGTATGTCGTCATTCCACACGTGGTTGTTGGAACCGCGGAAGACAATGTTTCGCGAAAGTAGTCCGACCTCGGCTGGAAAATTATGACGACGATATTGGTTAGTTGGATGTTAATTACTTTGATGGAAGTTTTCAATAAAATTAAGGTTGTTTGACATTGAAAAGAGAGTTGTTATGATGCTATAGAACCATTTTGTCCGTCCGGACAGCTCAGTGGTTACGCGCTAGGCTCAAGATCACGCGGTGCTGGTTCGACTCTCGGGGTGTGCGCTTGAGCAACGCATTCTAAGGACTGCTCTCCATTCAGCGGCATCTAATGAATGGAATAATTCCCCGGCAACAACATTTCAACAAAGAGAAAGCTTCACTCTGCCAATCTCGGTAACCGGCCCTGCGGTAAAAAGCCTCTACAAGTATGCGAAACTACCAGGAATAACCTGTCAAGGCTTTGTCAGTCCGAGGAAAAAGATTCAAAAACTACTCCGGACCGACCAATCAAGGAAACGATGAGATAAACAAGCAATTGCAAATTAAATAGGATTATGATATAAACCATTCGATGAAATGGTCACTAACGACCGTCTCATCCCTGTCCAATGTCCATGAAAGGATGACTCCTAACCTTGGAAAAATATCATCTGTTTGTTCATTAATAAAAATATATTTATTTTTCCGCGAGTCGAGAGTATTTTCAAACATTGCTTTTGTTTTATTCCTGTTCGAATAAAATGTTTCTTTTTTATTTTACTATGTTTATCATTCAATCTGATAATGTCTGACGTTCATATTGTGGAGTACATTAGCACGTTTCGTACAAGCTTGTTTTGAACTGGCGTCAACAAACTTTCTTGAGGTTATAGAATCACAGGAGCTACTCTTCCTACTCGGATCTGGTCAAAGAAGTTAATAATGAACGACATGACCATCAGGCGCAATCTTCAACGAAGCCTACCTCGGAATTCGACGCTGACTCCATCAAAAACTTTCGTCACCCCAAGATGTTGGTACTCGAGGGCTTCACTGAGAGTCAAGGTGAAACCATCTGAAGGTGGATGAGTTGGTACAAGTTCAAAAAAAATATTAGCTGAGTAGTCAGAGCATAAAGTTTAATCACAAAAACCTTTGAATATTTAGCACTTAACTGGTAATAAATTGACAGGAACTACAGTTTAATGAGTTCATTTGACCGTGTGTTTAGTAGGCTAAGTTTCTAATGAATTTAATATTTGCAGCACTCAGCTTGACAAATATGACATTAAAAAAAACAAAAAAAAAACAGATAAAAATAGAAAAAGGAAAACATGGAATTAGTTTTGAAACAAGTTGATTTAATTCATGATGTACTTTTTGCATCAAAGAACCTAAAAGGAACAAATTAACCAATCAACAAAACTCCAGACAATGAAGAAGATGAACTCACCACCCGAGATGTCCGAGATGCTTCTCTCCTCATTCTCCGATTGAGAGTGACGTAGTCCAGTGGATGCAATCACGATGCGATCTCCCACCTTCCAATCCACTGCTTGTTCCAAAGTGATCTAAGACCGGACGAAATATAACGTTTGTTAAACCTTGAAGAATGTGATGGTGTTTTATAGCGCAACAAGAAAAGTTCTCAATTTTGTGGACACTTGAAACATAAATTCGATTTTGCTATTTTCCAAACAACGTTGTTCCGGATATCTGCTTTGATGGTGCTGTAGTGGATAATAAAATAAAGTCCTCAGCACAAAGTTAATGTAAAAAGCATTAAGAAAAGTAAAAGTTTTTTTAGAAAAATTTATGTCGCATAAAATGCTAAATCCTCAACAAGTTCAATAAGACTCTCATCATGTCTTTATCAATGGATGCAGAATATTTCACTGCTTCACTCTTCAACAAAAAGAACTCTAATCTTTTCATACCAACTGCCACCAACCTGAGTCGCTCCAGCATTTGCTGTAGTTGCTAACTTGGTCCAAGGGTGGCTGATGTGCCGTCCATGTAGGTCCAGGGTGCCGTCTCGGAGGGCCAGTGTCTTTGCTCCGTATATGGGAAGCTCAGGAGATCTCAGGTTCCCATACATCACAATGTTAGCGTTTGATTGGAATGGGGCTTCCTCTGTACCGACCTGTGTGGCAACCACAATGCTCAACGAAGTGTTGGATTTTTTCATTGCGATAGTGAAGAATTCGTCATAGTTTAGATGTGATAAAAAGTTAACTTTGTAAACGAACGATTTTGTAAACGATTTTGAATAATTGCAGAGTTGTTCTGTTTTGTAAACAATTCACGTGACATTAAAGCCAGATAGCAACAAACAACTACATGATTTTCATAAAAATCTACTTTTTCCCACATCATCTCTGTTTATTGTGGGTGTATTGCGCAAACAAACTTGCCATAAAGGAAGCTACTTTGCCAATAGAGGGAATAACATGGTCAAAGATCATAGTTCGATTCCGAAAAAATAATTTCAGCATTATAATGTTTGTATGACGTTACTTATCAGACCTAGTTTAAACAAATGCGATGAAGTTATCCGTAGAATTTAGCAAAAAAGTTATTTTGACAATTTGGCAGATAAAGCTTAGCTTTAGAAAATGCATTTCTATACTATGACCTCGTAGTAGTTCAGTGTGGCTTTCACTTTCGCGCAAAACTTGGTCAGCAAATGGCCTAATTGACGTGAAAAGGAAAACTATCTAAAGTTTAAAAAAATATTTTTCCAACACAGCTTACCAAGAATAAATCACGAACTCTTTGAGCTTTAATGCTACTAACGAAAATAACCAGCAAATTGTGCGATACATCGATACAACGTAACAACAAGCATCGTTTGGAATTCATTTCTCTTGGTGTATGTAGGTAGGTAGAGAAAAAACGAACTACTGTACAACCCAAAGTATGCCCTTAGAAAATAAACAGGATTTTGATGGCTGAATCTTTCCGATCAATTACAACATCCTCTTTTTATAATATCTCACTTGTAGCCGACCACCGTTAGTGATGAGAATGTTCTCCGCGTTCAAAGTCACATCTTTTTCATCAAAGATCAACTCTCCTCCATCAATCAGCAACATCTTCATCACCGCTGTGTCCGTGTCCAACAATACCGTTTGTCCCTTTTAAAAAATAATAATTGAAATGATCTTTTTTAACAACAATTGACGTAAGATAACGGTTTAAAATCAACGCAATGCTGAAAACAAACTGTCACTTTTGATTAAATTAGCTAAATCTACACCCAGACAGTAAAACCCGTCATTTTTAAATTGATTCAATGTCTGCAGACATTGAATCAATGTAAAAATGACGGATTTTGCTGTTTGGAAATGCTCCCAACACTCGTGGTTAAATCTCGCGTAGATGTACATTCTTGGCCTACATCAATGCTCACATGACAGTAGGGCAAGGAAGTAGAACACGTTTGTATAGTTGGTTTTCTTCTAGCAACATGATCGATACCGTTCGTTTGCTTATGGTTCAATACAGCGACCTCTTTTCTAAGAACTCATAATTTGAAGAAAGAATTAAAATGTGATTAACTTCGAAGTTACTTTTTGAATGATGACGAAATCTTGGTCGACGGGCAAAGTGGTTCCTCCCCAAGTGAATATAGAGGACCATCTGTCCACGTAGAAGAAGTCAGCGCTTTCTTGGAAAGCAATCCCCTTGTTTCCAGTTTTAACTTCAACCTGCAGAGAAAGAAACATTCTTAAAATGTATATACCAAGAAACTTATGCACTAATCAGTTGTTGCTTCCCGGCATACCAGTTTACAACTACGCGCTGCTGTGCAATCATTCCTGGTTCATGATGGACACAGAGTCTTCATCAATCAATCGGTGAATGGATGCTGCCTCTTGCAGGGATGGAACAGCATCATGTTTTCTTCATTATCAAAGTTTGTACTCATTTTGGAATAAAGAGTCTTTCTGGACATATAAGTTCTTATTCTATGCTAATCAACCTTAGCTCTATTTGAACAACTACCAATTTATTAGATGACAATTTAGTTAAGTTGATGTGGTAAAGAACTGAAGTTGTTAAAGTTTTTTGTTCTAACACTAACCCAGGCGACCGATGCTTTGTTTCGTTAATATCCCGTACAATAGTTTTTATTTACGTCCAGTATCTGTGACTGAGGCATGTAGCATCATGTACAATGCCATCTATTTTGCAGTGATGAGGCAACAGCACTTTTTCTGGTTGCTTGCGTTTGGTATTGAAGGTGGTGAGGTGGTGTAGTAGATCTAGGTTCGAATCCCATATGGATTAACGCCAAATATGCTCAGACAGCCTCCAAATAAGCAATAATAATAAAGTGTGTTTTTCTATAGCGCTGTATCCATTGCAGATATGTGTTGCCACCAGTGCTTTACACAGCCGCTGCCGTCCCAAAGTAAAGCGACGTAACTACTGAAAAGTAAAAACCGAGAAAAAGCGCTTCAAAGTTAATCGTAAACCATAACTACATTTTAATCGCAATTTAACATTTGATGCCTCTAACTAAAAGAACTTGCCTACATTTTGTTTGAATGAGAACAAAAACATTGATTGTTGTCCTAATTTTCGCTAATTAAGATAATTAGTGTAGTTACGTCGCTTTACCTTTGTTAACCTGATTGTTTTTCTGACTGTGCTGCAAAGGCAAACCAGCATATCTCAAACAATGCATTAGATTCACACACAAAATTTGTAATATTGTTCAAATACAATGCAGTATCTTTAGTCAACATCTATTAAGTCAAGTGAGTTGTCATTGGTGGGTAGCTGTTCCCAAAATTGACGTCGATTTGCCGGCATAAGCGGGCTTAGCTTGCTTAGTATGTCCCCGCGTTTTGATGCTGGCACACCACGCGGTGCTGAACGACATGATGGAACACTGTCGACTTTGAACCTCTTCTTCAAGAGATCAAGGGATTGGTAGTCAGCATTGATGCTGTGGGAAGTTTTGTACTTAACCGACCTCTATCCTCTCTGGAACAGCACGGCACTCATATCAGCAAGCTTAACACGCGGGACTGCCTTGGAGAGTTGGGCTCTATGAGAACCATCCACAAACTGCTGATTCTGTTCACTAAAATGATGCTACAAGGCGCTTTATGAAGAGTGTTTACTGTTTGAGTACAGAGGCTGCAAAGTCAACCCATTAACAAAAGATTAACCTCATTTATCAATACAAAACGAGCGAAAATTTGGGATTAACTCTAGACTCTACTGCAATTCGACGTAACTGGGATTATTTGCTCTAGATTCTATGGTAAAACAACGTAATTGCCAGTTACGTCGTTTTGGCTTTGCATATATCATCTTTACATGTAGTTACGTCGTTTTACCAACAAATATCTCGCAAACTACTGCAGTTACGCTGTTGAATCTTTGCTTGAAAACAAATATAGTCTTTGCGAAGCGTTTACTAATAAAAAGTGGGAAAATCAAAAATCTGTAGTTACGTCGCTTTACCTTGAGACGGCAGAGCAGATAGTGTCCGTGCAGCCGTAGAAGCGCAACCGAGTATATTAGTAGATGATGAATTTTTGATAGGAAAGTTAAAGTGATGTCATAAACAATTGAACACTGTAAAGTTTCTTATTCGATAACCAGACGTATACACCACCACAAGTTGGTAGCAGACCCACCTTCGCCTGAACAGAGCCCCGGTGCTGATTCGTGTGGCAGACTATCTCTGAATTGCTGGAGGAAGCTACGTCACAGACGCTTCCATCAATCTCCACCAATGGCGTGAGGCTTGACATAATATTCAGAATTTTTTTATCAGATTAGTACTTGAGATTGTCGTTTAGGTGAAAAATACTTGATCAGTTATAAAATTGGCTTTGAACGTTGTTTCTGGACCATCCAATATAGATCAACATGAACCTTTATGGACTAAGTTTCTGACTACGCATGATACAGTTTAGGTATAACGTAAGAGGAATGAATTATTATTATTGTTGTTGTTGAATTTATGATCAATACAGGAACTACGGTATATTAAACTTATGCAACTAGCACAGCAATCTTACATTCATTCAACGTTTTATCATGTATCATGTACAAACTTTTTATTGAAACGATTGTCTTTGTGAGGTCACTCACCCAAATCCGGATCCAGTGATGGTAACCATTGTCCCTCCACCTGTGCCCCCTCTGGAAGGCGTAACATCACTGATGACGGCGGTTATGGATGACGCATAAGTGTATGATGACGACAGAGTGACGTTGCTGTCTCGATTGGACACCATTACATCACAGTCGGTACGTTCTGTCAAGCATGCAAGGAGTTCATTGTTGCTAAACAATCATCTTTATTTCGTAAAGAATAGTGTGCTCAAGCCATTTCAAACCTTTCTCAATTTAATTGTTAACCGAGAATGTTTTAAACGTTCATGCTGGCCAGGACAGTACAAACTCACCGGCAACCCTGTTTTTATTTGATGGCGTCATACACTCCAGTTGGGTCGGAGTTTGTGACGTAATAGAGCAGATGTTTCCACAAATATGAACAGTTGTTGTTGGGGAAAATCCCTCTCCATCAATTGTCAATACTTGACTTCCACCATAGCTGCCTGAATATGAAGATAGTCATATGTTAGTCTTTTTACATTGAAAGCTTTGAGCAGTTTCCATTGAAGCTGAAAACTATTTGAAGTAATATTAAGTTGATATTTTTTTTTCGTAATAAAGTGGCTACAAAACACTTAATTTCGTATTTAGAATGAATTTCTAAGGCCTTAGATTAAAGTTATGTTGAGAATATTTTCGCATTGGAACATACAATAGCATTTGGTTGATAAAAAAAATTCCCAACGGATAGATGGTTGTACTAATCAACCTCAACCATTTATCAATGCCAATTAATAAAATTCCAATTAATTTTCAATCGTATTTCTAAAACTATTTTGAAGATACAACAGTTTTGAAACTGGCAATGAAACGAATTTGGAACTCAACATTAAAAAGCTTGCAGCTACAGTTTATCTACTAACCTTCCGAGGGGCTTACAGAAGTTGCTGACAGGACATAAGTGAAGTTAGCACGTATACTGGCAATTCCCCTCCCAGCCACGTGGACCTGCAAGTGAATGTTGACGATAATGATGATAAGTTGTAAAAATAAGATTGTTTAGATGCAAAATTTCCCTGTTTTCCAAATATAATCAGTTCACAGGAAATACATTTATGAGGAACTAAATTTATACATTTGTTTTTCCTGTAGCAAGCTGGTGATACTGATGATAGTTATGAACGTAATTGTAAGAATAATTCAAATGTAATTCACTTATTGTTGTTACTTAGCAAGTAGAAGAATTTGTGCACCTGAATTGCGGCAGATCCTCCTTCTCTTGACCCAAGAGTGCATGCCAATGATGTATTACTGACAGACGACACGTCACAGCTGACATCACCAATCGTCACGGTGACGTTACTCGTCGAAGATCCAAACAGTGTTCCAGTAAGTGTGACTACATCTCCACCGACACCTATGGAATGTGATTGTTGTTTCACAAACAAAAGTACAAATTTCTTTTGAAAAAATCGTCTGGGTTCACAATGTAATAGACTCTCTGACTGATTTAAGCATCTACAAGCATTGGTAGCAGATCAGGCTGATTGGTTGCCAAGGTTGCATAGGGCATAGTACAAAGTCATCAATTATCTGCAGATACACAAATTCTATAACTTTCAGATATGAACGAATTCGACGTAATTTCATATTTTGTATTAATATTTGCACAGCTGATCGAGATTGACACTTGTAATGAATCCTCATAATGTATACATATTAAGCAAGGCTACTAACCTGATTTTGACGAAATAGAAGTGACTTCTGGTGTGGCATCTTCAGAATATGTGAATGTTTTTTGTGGGTAATTAATTCCTCCTGATGTCACTTTCACAATGGCATCACCATCTTCTCCTGCTGCAGTGGTGCAAGATATGGATGAGAGATCGGTGTCAGTGATGAGGCAGGCCACTCCTCCAATGGTAACCTGTGTATTGTCTCGAACAAATCCATTTCCTAAAAATATCCGTCGTTCAGTAATATCCGTCATTCTGTAATATCCGTCATTCAATAATATCCGTCATTCAGTGATATCCGTTATTCAGTAATATCCGTCATTCTGTAATATTCGTTATTCAGTAATATCCGTCATTCAGTAATATCCGTCATTCTGTAATATTCGTTATTCAGTAATATCCGTCATTCTGTAATATTCGTTATTCAGTAATATCCGTCATTCTGTAATATTCGTTATTCAGTCATCTTAACATTGTTTGAATATTACCCGAAGCCACTTTTAATGAGGCCGAATTTTGATAAATGCTTGTTTTCCAAAAAAATGGCCTTGATAAAATTCCATGTATGAATATACAATACGCTTTAAAACAATAAAAAAGTTTTAGATTATCATTATAAAAACTTTACGTAAAGACTGCTGCCATTTTGAGACACATAAAGCCATAATCAAGCAATACATCAGTAAATTTCTCATGGTGTAGAACAAGCAAAAATATGTTGATTGATTAGGCTACATCTTTATACTCGAAATGGGAAAGCTTCTGTAAGAGCTTGATCCTGGCAGTTTCGCATGGTACATGTTACAATGTTACATATTTGCAGAGTATATGAACCACGGTCCCAGGTCCGGTCACCGAGATTAACAGAGTGAAGTTTCCAATTGTTGAAGTGTTGTTTGTGAATTTCCCATCCACTGGGTATCGCTGAATAGAGAGCTTTCTTAGAAATGCGTTGCTGAATTGTACACCCAGAGACTCGAACTGGCGCCGCGTGATCTTGAAGCTTCTTCGTTCACGAAGTCACGCACTAACCAACTGAGCTATCGGGGCGGACAAAAATAATAATATTCCATGAAAGTGGAACTCAAACCAGGGACCTTAGAGTGGTTGAGTTTTTTTGAAGAGACCTCTGTGAAGATAATGCAGCAATTTACCCCCAATAGTTCTCAATCACCATTCGGACTCACCAGTTATTGTTAATCTAGTTCCTCCGTTCAAGCTGCCAGTCGCTGGTGATATTGTATCAATCAGGTTCGGACTTGTTATGGACGACGATGAGTTGACGAAGAGTGCCAGCCCTGATGCAAACAAAATGAATTCCTTGCTCCCAGTGTCAAATCAGTCATTAAGCTTACTTCAATATACTATACACAGCAATGTAATTGGCGTTCAAAATTATCTATTCATTATTCCAGGAGGGACAAATGATAAATTTGATGAGAGATCTGTCCAACATACAGTCCATATTCAGAACTGGCATAAAATTTAAACTATAAGTTGTTGGCACAATAAGGTTGCCGGGTATGAACATAATTTAAGATCCACATTAAAACTACCTTTTCCTTGAACGAGGAGATGAATCTCGTTCTCTCCAACTGGGAACCTCTGGATGTTGCATTCCAGTTTGCTGTCATCCAACGCTGTTACGTCACAATGATGTCTCATTCCGTTTCGGACTAGGCTTACGTCAACATTAGCGAAGTTTCTTCCAAAACCTGACGTCATGCAAATATATGTCATTGTGCAGTGATCTATTGTATTAATGTATTATGACATCATAATCGCACTAAACAGTTCGACAAGAACTAAACCTGTTATGTATTTTCAGTTTTGTTTCGACTTTGAAATACAGTAACATTAAAATCACTCATCCTTTGTTACCATTCCCGATGAAGACAATCTCGAGGTTATTCCACTCTCCATTATGGCTCCATGACGTCACATTCGGTGTGGCACTTTGAGAGTATTCGTAGCTGCAAGTGGTGGCACACTGTGCCTCGGATTTTCTGAAATCATATTATGATGTCATCGTTACGTCTGGTGTGTTGTAATGCAGCCGACATTACCGAGTGAATGACGTTCAATCCACAATCACGTGATTCATAATCGAAATAGTCATGCAAGTAAAATAATATGAAACGAATCAATGGATTTGAAAAGGTCACTAACCCTGGGGAGACCACTTTGACAGCGGCCGATGAAGCCGATGTAACGGCAGTGGATATACATTTGATAGAAGTGTAGGTTGTTTCGATCAGTTCGCAGGGGAACCACTCGGCCAGGTGGACTGTAAACTGGTTGTTGAAGCCAGAGCCCTGAAAAAGTGTTTCTTCAAAGAACCAGTGGACATCGACTCTAGACGGTTTAGCTCAGAACAATCAACGTTGTCGTGCTATTAACAAGTCTCAGACGACCTCGTTACTTTTTGATAAGTCTATATCATTTGCGTTGCTTAGCAACCGACCTGTATCGTCACTTCAGTGCCTCCAGCGAGCGACCCGACAGCAGGCGACACTGACGTCACAAGTGGCAGCAAAACGAAGGTTCTGTTGATCACGTTTCGAATTTCGTTTCTTGCTACTCCTCGGTTGTTGATAGATACTACCACCTCGTGGTAGGTTTCTGTGACGCCAAGAAAGGAGTCAATCATGATTTGTAAACAAGCAACATAAATAAAGTCAGTTGCATTTCAAGTCTTAAGTTGGCAACAAAATTAAAGACTTAAAAATGGAAAGATGTCAAACAAATCAATAAGAAAATATTGCCAGAAAATCATTATCTCGGCTTTCCATTAACCAATTACTTAAACATTAAGGTGATCCAACTTTTTTACGTTTCTCCGTCACAGCCGCCAGAGCAATAAGTAGCGGCCTTCACATCACGCACGTCATAGTCAATATTTCATTTTATTTTTTTATCAAGATTGATTGAACAGCTCACCAATCGGCAACTCCTCATCTTTATCTATCTTGCAGGTGATTACTGTTGTCGTTCTAGATTTTGTGTCACATGCCTTTTCTCCAACAGTGACTTTAGCGCCAAATACAAAGCCATCTCCTAGACACAAAAATCTCGATCATGTTTGTTGAGCTTCGAGTGTAGGATTGAATCTTAGGAAGGCGCTGTAGGTGTCTAATTGTGATTGGTAATAAGTGAACAAAAACCTCATGAAGTGTGTTATAGAGCATTTTTTGAAGAAACGTATTTGAATTTGCCACCAATGAGCCGATATTAGTCACCAATAAACTAGTATCTAAAATGCAACCAAACATGAATTCGCACCTGATATGGTGATCAACGTCTCTGTTGTTCCTTGTCTTGGCTCGATGCTTCTAACAATCGGGGTGCGGCTGGTGTCGAATGTGAAGGAATATTCATTGGGCTGAAAGAACATCAGTTATCAAACAGTGGACAGGATAGCATAAAATTGAAAACAAAGCACATGTGGACTAAAAAGCCTTGCGTGGCAGATCTTCTGTAAAACTCACAGTGTATTCCGCTTCTACGTCACCAATTCTTGCCGACAAGGTCCCGACTACGTTTGTAGCCTCTCTCACGTTTATCACACCCCTCATTATTACATCACAATCGTCGTCCAGGCAACCACTTGCGTAATGCACCCGACCGACGTCATTAAATGTAAAAGTATGTTTTCCTGAAAATAGAAAGAAATGAATCATAATTGCAACAAAAATAGAGATGAAACCAAACTGCATTCTTTTGAAACAAACGGTTTGATTGTAGTCTTTGTGACGTAACAACATGATTTTATTCCCAATAGCCCAACCTGCTTCATGTCTCAACAACGTTGTCTACAATGCACATTGCACAATCGTCAAGAACGTTGCTTGATATATTTAACAACTACCTGAAGAAATCATGATGATCACACAGATAAAATGAAAAAATAATAGATTGATTACGGAAATTTGTATCATCGCTGGTAATGAAATTGAAAGTTGTGCTTCAACTCTAGCATTTCTTCTGAAGGCCAAAACCATTAAAACTAAACTTTCATTTGCACATGAAGACAGTTAGAAAATGTTGCGATTCTACAAAGTTAAAAACAACCACATGGGCGATTAGTAAGAGCCCTGGTGCAACATTCGGAAGGGCAGCGGTTCGACACTGCTGAAGAGCATTGGGCTGTGTTTTTAGCAAGACACTTAAAGGCAGTGGTTTTCAACCTTTTTCGGCTTACGGCACCCTGCGAACAACCAAATAATTTGGCGGCACCCACAGTCAAACCAAAAAGTTTCTGCATTAAATAAAAATGATTTTGGAAAGAGTTCTTGCAAAAACAAAACTAACTACAGCTCAATATCATATCATGTAGGCTACAATTTAACGAAATTCGTTTCAAACAAAGTCGGTGCGAAATTTGCGCTGAGTTTTAGCACAAATCCTTTTAATGTATGTACGCATATTTGATAACGCTACTCTAATAACTTGCGGCACCCTTGCGAAACGTAAATGGCACCCTTGGGTGCCGCGGCACCACGGTTGAGAATCACTGCTTAAAGGCAAAAATGAAGGTGAACACAGAGATTGGCTTCCTTGCCTTCCCGTCCACTTAATCTAAATGTTAAACCAGTGGGAGTAAAATTTTAAGAAAAAGAAGTGTTGCACCTAAACCTGGCATATGTCTGAATAAAACAAAAAAAACACCTTTGTACCAAAATTTTCTAATTGTAGAAATGTCAAACTTTATCCAGTCACGCACCTGAAGAAGCTGCGGTCACACTAAACCCATCCTCATCATAATCCATTCCCGAGGCCCCAAGCGTAGTGAAGAGCCCGATGTGAACGCCAGTTACTTGTTTCGGAACAGACCAAGCGAAAGTCACCGAGTCACCGACAACGATATCAAGTGTTGAAGGCGACCATGCGTAACCGATTCCAAGCGCTGCAAAGGGAGTCACTGTTTCAATCGCGATTAAATATAGTTTGAAACAACTACCATGTTTATACATTTAGGAATGTCAGATTTAAACTTTTTTAAGACTTTCTTCAAGTTGGCAAGACCCAGATTATTCCCTCGCATTTGTTCAATCTTGTTGATGAAATGAATGAAGTCAACGACAGAACAACACGTTGCTGAGGGAATATGTTTGGAAGACCAGTTCCCATGATTTCAAGTTGAGCTTGATTTTATTTTTCCGTTTCTACTTTGAGATTGACCAATCAATATCAGAAAGAAGTTGTATGGAGAAAAATGTGCTGTAATACATTGAGATGTTCTTGGGGTGACAACGCTTGGGGGAGACTCGAGATACACTCCTGAAGAGGGTGACAGCCTCTACAGTACTCCAAGATTGGAATTCCCTGCAGCCACCCAGAGTGTGTCACCTAAAAAGGTCTAGCATACAATGACCTAGGGGTAACACCTTTTGAAATAGACCATCAGGTGGTACCCCTCTGCAGTGCCATGATCTAATGCTTCAACTTACACGGATGCCTTCCGCTATTTGAAACAACGTGTGTCTTGGAAGCCGACTGAGTGATGCAGGTGAGGCTGGTCGCAGCTTCGTTCAAAGCAACATCTTCACAAACAACTTCTCCAAACTTCACAATCATGTCTTCGGTGAATCCACTACCAGAGATTGTCACACTGGTGCCCCCGGACAAGGATCCTCGACCTGGACTTCGATCACTTACGGTAAACTCATATTGCACTGTAGGACTGAAATGGAATGTTGGCATTAGTATTTCACTATCTATATCTGTGCAGCCTTAATGCTAGCCAATAAGATCATCGGATCAATAAAATGCCTTTCGGCAACCGAGTGTGGCAACCATTGTAGACGAAACAATGTAGCCTTTATGCTAGCCGTCCAGACTTTCCAGATAATATTTTTGGCTGCTAACAAATAAATTGTTTAAAGTTTTAAACGTGGTGCAACTTTAGCGCACAAGCTTGGACCGTGGTTTGATATTTCGACCATTATCGTTGTAAACTTCAAATTAGCATATTTGTTTTCTTTTGCGAGAAAACAAATGTACAAACACAACAAGGATGGCAGCGAAAACCAAACGGTGACCAAAGTCAGCTGCCTCTATTTGTTCACAAGTCTGCACTGAAATATTACGATCCCGTTTAAAAACAGGAGTCGATCACATGAGAAGTCGATTACATGAGGAGTCGATCACATGAGAAGTCCATCACATGAGGAGTTGATCACATGCGAACCAATTGACATAGGTGATGTACTGATGTCCTACGTGTGCTCTGCCAATTATGAAGTCGTATTTTGTTTGTCAGTATTTTTGCGTCATAGTTTCCTCCTTGAGTGGTGACCAGCGGCGAGTTCGTCACAATTAACGTTTATAATCTACAGACACGGTCATCATCAATCAAAATCACGTAGCTGTGTCTTTGGCAAGACAGTTAATGATGCACTTGAAGGTGAACACGAAGAGCGGCTTTCGTGCCTTCCAAACAATCTAAATCTTCAAAACACCAAGCAACCCTGGGTACAAAAAAGAAAGAAACGATTTTGTAGCCAAGCTTGTTATACTCCCTTGCTGTTACGATTGTGAGAAAATAATGAACCACTTGTGTTTATATTACGAATAAGAATCACCTGTTTGCTGAACACCCAAGGGACGGCACCACAACATCCACAGAATAATCACCAGATGGAAGTGGAGGATTGAGAAATACAATTTCTGTGTCCGACCACGAGATGAAGTCGCTCACTGATGTTGTTCCAAAGTAAACCTGACCAGGGTCAGAACCGAACCCACGTCCAGTGATGTTGACCGTATCTTCTGTAAACAAGTTAGATGTGAGTTTGTCAGATGCAGTTTTAAAAACTGATAAGACCTACTAATCAAAATACAGGCTTGTCCAAGCTACAATAGAGGCTTCAGTAGAAGGCTATCCACCCAGGGAGACTGAATCAATTGAGTTTAGTGCGGGTGGTTTTTCGTATTTTTGTAATGTTAAATTGTTGCCGCCTGTGTATCAACCATTTCAACAGTTACTAACGCTCTTCATTGCTGAACAACCCAATGTACATACCTCCTTTCACCGAGAAGACTAATTGAGATATCTTATCGACGGATCCGGTGTTTGTGTCGACGTAATCGAATTGGAATGATGACGTGATGGTCACTTCACTGGTGGTGACGTCAACAGTACCTGAACCAACTGAGGCAGGACCGGTGATGCAACGAATGACGTCATAGGTGACCTCATAAACTCGACAAGTGCTTCCCTTGATCTGGACTGCTGATGAGGCATCGAAACCTGCAATAATGCAAAATGGTATCAATGACAGTGGCATGGCGTCCGACGTTTTCTTCGTAAAACAATTCTTCGTAAATAATTCTTCGTAAAATTAATTTTTTGTAAAACAATTCTTCCCAAAGCATTTCGTCGTGCATGCAATTGAGATTTGATGTATACGAAGAAATGCTTTACAAAGAATTGTTTTACGGATTTCATTTCACCAACAACTGTTTACAAACAATTGTTTTACGAACAACTGTTTACGAACAATTTGCCTATAACCCAGTGGCGTAGAGAGCAGATAAACTTTGGATCGCAAGAAGCACAGAGTTGTGTTGGCTTTCAACATGGACTAAAGAAACTTCAACGACTCTTGAGAACCTTCCTCAACTAATTGCTTTGCTGGTTTACCATCAGTTGATGACTCATTTCCTACAAATCATGGTCAGGTAGGCCACGCACGAATCTATCCCAAATAAACCTTGCATAGTTTCCACACTCTAAAAACTCCTGCATAGGTCCAGGCTCTAAAAGATCCTGCATAGGTCCAGGCCCTAAAAGCTCCTGCATTGGTCCAGGCCCTATCCTGCATGTGTCGTCTGTCGGTCATGGCTGAGGGATGATATTGTTAAGTTATATAAGAGAGTCCAGCAGCCGTTAAGCAGCATTGTTTGTGTAGCATTCAGGGCGTGGTTGTCTTCCAGAGCATTTAATTCATCTCCCATGCATTGCTCACATGAATGCACTCCTTTCATAATCGCTATCCAACTGCACATTTATGTTTATGTGGGCCAAAGTTTAATGGGCTTTCTACAAAAAATAAAGGGGATCCAACATGAAAGAAATTGATTAACTTCGTGACAATAAAAATCTATTGAACGTAAATTAATGCGTTTCCACCAGCATGAAAGCTTGACTTTCCACCAGCATAAAAGCTTAGCTTTCAAACTACATCCCACAAACCTTTCCCGGATATTGTGACGTTCAAGCATCCGTGCAAACTACCACTAGTTGGTGCAATGCCATCAACGCTTCCAGAAACCTGGAATGTCAGACTCTTGTTCCCAGCTAAGCCTGCAGGAATATAAGGAAGTTGCTCTCAGGGAGATGGATTATGTTGAACATGATTGAGAAAGTCATCCACTGCATTGAGTAAGATGGAAGTTGATTTGAAAACGACCAAAGTTTATTGCAAACAAGCAACATCAGTTCAATGAAACTAACTTAAAAAGTTTTGAAATTTTAACAATTTTTTGTTTTTATCGCCACCAGCTTCACCTTTCCCTGCCACATTCAAGACTAGAGGCTGGACTCCTGTTGGGGAGTTCCCCAGAGTGCATGTGAGGCTGGTTGAGTCGGAGGTAGTAACCACACACTCCAATCCTCCAATAAGGACTTGATTGCCAGATGGGATCTCAGCGAAATTGATTCCTGCATCGAAAGATTAAAACACATCACGTTGACGCCACTACCTGGTTTGGCACCCTCACTGTTATGTGACAATTGGATTTTTTGATGTAATTATTAGGTTTTCAGTGGAAGCTTTGCTTGGTCATGTTGTGGAAGCTGATGTTATTGAAAGCGATGACAGTCTTGGTGTAACCGCACTCAATCAAATCTACGGCATTACAGGCAAACTCTCCTTGTGACGTAGCGACGTCAGTTTGTGATTGTGACGTTGCAATATCAATTTTCTGCCGTAGCTACCCAGCAATTAATCGTGAAATCTTCCGCAATTGTTATACGTCACAAACAGATAATTATAATAGCTGACAGCGAAGACAAATTCCCCAATGCGACGCTCACCAGGGTTCGTGACCAACCTGTCATTTCAATTACTTGACCCGGTGATCCACTTGATGGATTGATTGTGCTAACGTAAGGAGTTGATGACGTCAGCCAATTGAAGTCGCATGACGCCATATTGGACTCAAAGTGAGATAAACAGTGGGATGGTACGTCATTGATGAACACTTGAACCTGAAATACGTAACGTTGCCTGCGTTTGTCACGTTTCTCAACAAGCACCTCGTTGAGGTTGGTACAGTGGTGAGTTGTTGATGATAGTTGTAGTGCATGGAGTCATATGTACAATTGTACATTGTACACTCAGTTCATGATCGTGAAAATAACAAATAATTACCGACCTTCTTAACTCTGGAAGTTTTGACAAAGCATTGCGTCATCAATGGGAAACCACCTACTGACCTGTGGTACGTCATGAGCAGTTCTCAGAAAGTCTCCTGGAATAGGATTCATGTTCAATCCTCCGTTTTCCTCTTTATCCACAGTGATGTTGGCTGGTTGTGGAGACGACACAAGATTCTCGTCAACGGGCTTCATCAAAGGATAGCTCCCTCCAGGAGAAAGAAACTTTACATTCCAGGAATATCTGAGACAAATGATCACTGATTACTGATCAGCTGTGCAAGTTTTTGAATAATGAAGTAGCAAACGACAGAACCCGGTTCGATACCAGCCCAAACCGAGAACGAATAGAAAACATTCGCTGTGAAAGTTCGGATCTTTATTATAAAAGAACAGCTACGTCTTTTATCAAATCAATGAACAGCTACTGACCCATAGCAAGTTCCACTTCGGCTGACTTCAACTGACTCTATCTGCATCAGAGTTTCCAACTCATTTTTCAGCATATCTGCCGATATGTCGGCAGGCAGGTCGCGTAAAGTGATAAAGTTTGAATCTTCAAAAGCGATCCCGAAAGTTCCTTCAACTGGTGGGGACGCTTCGGAGATGCGTTCAACAGTTATCTAGAGAAATCGTCATTAGTTGCAAAACCACGAAATGTGTGAGGGCTTGTGCAATTCGGGTTCTTTCATAAACCACTTTGAAAAAACTATAAACCACTTTTGAAAAAACTAAAAACTTTCAAAAAACTATAAACTACTTTGTTTACTCGATGCCAGCGTTGAGCTGATGTGAACCAACGACAAGTATGAGGAACTGATCTCTAAATTTAATTTGAGTATTTTTTATGACATGATTTGCAAGCAAAATTTGATTTGACGCTATCATAATGACGTAATATTTATTCTTGTTGACGTAATTCCTTTAGCCCAGACCTTCGCTTCCTCTGGTCCAAAAGTAAACTCCTCTGCATTACTTGAAATCTCTGATCGAGAAGTCGTGAAAGAAAATCCTGAACGGAAAACAGAATGCTTCAGTTTTATAAACTATTCTTGCCCCTTCAGGAGAAGAACTATAAGAGCTCAACTCGAATGAAAAACAACGCGAACGTGATGATCGGACAATGCAAGCTGTTATGCATCTTGACCTTGAAGTGTGAGTGTATCGCAACAAGGTATCGAACACTGAACCTTCTGCTTTCTTGGCGTAACCACTGTGCCATTGTGCCTATGCAAAAAGAGCTGATTTGCTGGCTGGGTAATAATGGGCTCAGGGGTCACTGTGCGCAAACCATCAGTAGTGACGGAGGTCAGATTTGTATTCATCTCACTCGGCGCTAGTTGGATCCTTCTAGCTGCATCGAGTTTATAGAAAGAAATAACAATTACAAAATTTCAGGTTCAGATAACAAAAAAATAAGCGATTAATTCATCACAACATTGTGCAGTATTGTAAAACAAGCAATCATTGTTACCTAACAAAGGGAAGCTATGTCCACAATCGATGGGATGGAATGTGACTTCATAATCGGTGTCTGTTTTCACCACATCAACAGATTGCAGCCTAATGCTGGGAACAGCTGGTGGGATGATGCGACTCAGGACAGCTAAAGAAAATACAGAATGTGAAGACTTGGCATCAGAAAACGTATAAAGCAATGCTGTCATTTTCAAAGTTAAAAGTGATAACTGAAAATTAGTTTAATTTAATTACCAAGAGCCTCTTGCACCGCATCAAAATAATTACATTTCATTTCCTACTACGGTATTTACAAAAAAAATATGGTGCAAACTCTTGCTTGATGATTTCAGATTAGTTTCATGCTCATTGTAGCCTAAACTGTGCACTGTGCAGTGTGCAGTATGGCGTTCGATCCTTCATGGCTCATGCTTTGGTCACTCTCCCTCCCTGCCCTCATGTTTCTTGTTGATTGATAATACTTAAAGTATTTTTTTTTTCTAATTTCAAAATTGCTCGAGAAAATTTTGTTTCGAAGTTCAATGCCATGTTGCATGTTTGCTTGTTTTAAAGCAACATAGTCCTGTGTTTTGCCAAACTAGACAAGTAGTCACTACCTGACCTAGTCCCCTGAAAAAGTCAGTCGTGTCTGATTGACGAAACGTCGAAATAAACGCAGATTATGATTTGTTTTATCTTATTGAATTTTAAGTTCTTCTACTACAGAAGAGCGAATTATCGTTTTAAATTAAATGTCCGATGTACAGTCCCATTCCATTTTTAAACAAAATTTTGTAGAAAGTATGTTCTTTAAAGTTGAACCCAAACGTGATCTGGTTCGGCTTATGACATCTTTAGATTCAAATATTCTTATGGTTTCCTAATGAATGCTCAAAAGGAGGTGATATTTAGACTGCTTTAACTTTTAAGTACTTTACCTTAACCTCAAAATTGCAAAATTTCAACTACATTTTGCACAAATTCCAGCAGATTTCCTGACAATGATCATCATCATCATCATAGTCATCAACCAATTTTGATTGTACAGATGATGAATAAATCCTCATGTTGAGGGTGTGACCTGCCTGTGGGTCAAGATCCAAATCGACGAGCGACGCGACATTAATTTGATAACTTGATTACAGGAATACTTTACACAATGTCAAAAAACAGGTGTTTGTGAAATATCCTATGACGTCATACCGTCTATTTGGGCTTGACTCAGTCGAACCTGGCCGATGAAGATATTATCCACATAATGATCCATGTCAGGATTGGATCCGGCACGGATGTAAACCGCGGAAACTTCGATGTTTCGAGCGTTAGGATTGTCTGGAATAATTAAACAACAGTTTTGATTTCTATAAACACATGACCAAAGAATATAATGGTATAAAACGCTTTTTGTGACAGAAAAAGTAAAATCATATTTGCACCCGATCAAATCAGGCTTACCAACCGGTGGGCTTTAGAGTGACCTCGATAAGTTGGTGCTGATGCAAAGAAAATGTTTACACCCTCGTTGAAAACAGTGAACACCCAGACAAGGTAGTCATGTTACGCCACTAACAGTAACCACAATCGATGTGAGCAATCTACCTTGACACTGTGTCAGTGTTTCCATTAAAATTATTATTGAAAAAGAGAAGCTTTCTTCCTTAATCAAAAATGATGTGCGATGAAGTTATTATTTCTATTTACGAGAAAGAAAGTTCAAGTTTGTAAATATGTGGTCAGCAAAAAGCAATGGATCTAGATTCGACTTGCAATGTATGTGAAAACATACCGAGATGCAATCGATCATAAAGATTGTAGCAATAATGTCTCCATTTCTCATCAGATTGAACCAGACCGACAGTCCTGAAGCTCCTCAAAGTGTGGGATCCACCTTCACCTGTGTCTTCAGTATACGTGTAACTAATGTAGAAACGGTCATCGATGTCGCCAGTGTACGCGAAGCAAACCTGCCAATACAAGGTCCCGCGTTATCGTTGCAATAGCAGAGGACGATCCAGACATAGCCTACGTATCGATCTATGGTAGTTTTGTGCAAACTGAAGTGCTGAGCTGCAAAATTTGTTTCCAGAAGCGCTTTCTCACCGAGACGTGAATGTTGGAAGTCACATCAAAATTATTTTTAATTGTCTTATATGCATGTTGTATGCAAATGAATTTGTTGAATGATTTTTTTTGCTTTATATTGATCGCAAGACCTTGAAAAGTTCTTTGTGGTACAGAGTTTGAATATGGCGA
This sequence comes from Aplidium turbinatum, assembly GCF_918807975.1. Classification (NCBI taxonomy): domain Eukaryota; kingdom Metazoa; phylum Chordata; class Ascidiacea; order Aplousobranchia; family Polyclinidae; genus Aplidium; species Aplidium turbinatum. The sequence goes on along the minus strand of NC_137486.1, from coordinate 22,410,288 downwards.
GAAGGAAAATTTCCTTCCTTCCTCTTCTTTTTTGCCAACTGTAAATACCTCGCTACAATTAAGTTTACTTCATTCTAACGACAAGCTTCTGAAGTGAGTTGGACAAAAACAACTGCAGCTTTAAGCCATGAAAAATCTTTTCCTCTCGATATCGCAAGGTCTTAAACGATGATAATAGTAAAGCAAGTGGCTGCTTGTTCTGAGTTACAATGAAAGTATAAGCTGACAACCATCTTTGAAAATATTAGATAACTTCTTATCCTCACATGTTTGTAAGTGGACAGTCTGTAAGGCTGCTCTTCATCTCTAAACAAGTAGTTGGGATTCGTGAGGGAGTAGCTACCACAAAACGAGGTGGAACTGGTTCGATGCCCGCTCGGAACGGATTCACTTTCCATGTCACTGCAGGCAACAAGATGCAAGTTGTACCGGTTGATAACAATCAGGATTTGCTTGAAGTGTTTCTGCTTGTACGTCATAAAGCATAAGTTAAACAGCGTTAAGCCGTACGATGGTTTCAACATGTGAAAATAATCATTCAAACAAATAATCAAATGTTGCGAACCCCATCGCGAGGCGTTGTTGTTTTCATATTGGTTTGATTCTTTGAAATAAAAAGCAATAAATTAATAATTTGATGCTCTGATTAAGAATGGCGTAAATTCGAACGGTAAAAGAAATAAAGGCAGACCAAGAATGATTTGGAAATCAAACATCACTAAATGGACAAAATTAAGTTATGAAAATGCAGTACGAACAGCTCATGGTCGAGAACAATGGCGCATTGTATCCAACCCTCAATACGAGGAAGGAACAAAATGATGATGAAATTCAAACGTCATTTGATGAACAGTTTTCTTTGTTAGAAAACCTACATTAATTGGCCATAAATTAAACTAATGCACTGATATGCTTCAATAATCTTATGGCAACCTATGCCTCCTTGCAAACTCACAAGTATTTGCGGCTTCTCCCGATGCCGGGTCCGATCTCATCAGAACAACTTGATCCAAACAGACCCATAATGACGTCACCGACCTGTGACTCAGCCGCGTCGAAAGGAATAGGATCTGAAGACAATCCGTTCACTTGGAAAGTGATTGTGTCCAACTTTGCTTCTCCAACAACTTCTTCCTCGGCTACCACAATCAAGCTGGACTCGTCAGAGCTTTGCACAGAAAGCTGCATCCGACCTTAGGTCGACAAAGCAATGGATTAGGTTTCGTGCGATATAGAAAGTGGACATTTTATTGCATTTGTAAACATAAATCTGATTCAAATTACTCAATATCAAAAAGATTTCAATAAAATAAAGGAAAAAATCTAATAATAAAGGAAAAAATAATCTAATATCTCTGTCAACAAGAAGCACTTTATCAGGCACATATCTTTACAAGATCTAGTCAGAATCGTACCCTATCAAATGAAGATAAGTACCAGAAAAAGATACAATCCCGTGTTGTATTGAGCCACAAAATATCGTTGGAATAGTCACTCAAGACCAATATTGGTTTGGTTAGGCGGTGTATCCCTTGATGAGACGTCATCCTTGGACACTACAATCTTGCTTACCTCTGTCCGTGGTGAAGGTTACTCTGAATACATTGTCTTCTTCCTGCTCAACCGCTACAGAGTCATCTCCCAGCAGTGGAAGAGCACTGATAGCGGCATTAAAATCGTCAGCAGTGCTGCCAATCATTACTGGTCCTGCGATACAATGATTTTTGGAGATTTGAGGTTCAGAGATTTTAATTATCTTGTGATTGTTGAATTCGTCATAATGAGTTCAACATTTTACATTATGACGTCTTGCTAAGGCGAACTCCAACACACACAATCGAATAGCTTCGAGTTGGCTTACTTCAAGTACGTCTGCTTTTGTGTAACATATCTTTGCATAAAAAACTACAGGTTACAGCCAAATAATTCAGACTCTTCCGTCTGCATTTGAAAAACAAGAATACCTGAAACTTATTCACCAACAATATATTTGAAGTAACGATGGGTTGCGTTAATACGGCCATAAGTTTTCTCAGCATTAATGCTAAGCAGATGAAAGGAGCTGTTTGGTTGATGAATAGGAATTTCATCCGCTTACGTATAATATTACTGTTTTTTTTTTATCCATCAACAATGAAATTAGAAAAATATGAACTTAAATTTTTGAAGTACAACTAGCTTGTTTTAAATCCGTGGTTTAAAGTTGGCATGTACAACACTGCCTCAGGTGATTAGCAAAGTTATCATCTGTGGCTTATTCAACGATTCAAACTCATAAAGCCTCCGACTAACCCGTTCTTGTTTCCAGCAGTTCTATTGTGAACCAATCATCGAAGCACCCAGCACTTTCATTCAAACAAGTCACCTCCATTAACCACACGGAATGAACAGGGGTTTGCATCGTCCAGTTATGAAATTTAATCTTTTGGACTTCCTTTGTAACTGTCGAGCTGATGACGATATTCTGCACGTCAGTGATGACAGATTCTGGAGATGACATCAGAGCTTCGTTATGACTTTAATCCTATTGCAAGCTTGACATAAAGTCAATTAACAGTCGCAAAGTTTGAAATATCAAATAGCTTGACATGGTGGTGCTATTTGCAATGGTCACCTTGTCCAAGATGTAGCGCATTAAACCGTTTGTTGGAAACAAAAATTCACCGTCAATGCATATTTTCCACTGTCATGTTCATTTCACCTGATTGTGAGGTCGTGTATGACGTTTTACTGACGTGTGCACCCAACTGAATGTATTCGTGGCCGCCGAATTCAATGTGCCGGAGCTCATAGTAATATTCCACGCCGGCTCGTAGTGATAAGCTCTTGGTGACATTCACACGAGATGCTTGATAGGAAAATGTCAAACGTTTCTACAAAAAATAAAATAAAAGGTTTCACTGAGCTACTGAAGCAAGATGTACAAAGCTTGACATCTCAATATGCAAACAAGACAAAGTATGTCTAAGATATTAAAAATATACATTATTTTTACTACAGTGATCTACCTCATCAGCTATCCAAACCATAGACGACCTACCGCTTCTGCAGCAGAGTTTCCCTCCTCGTTAAAGTACAATTCAATATGATCATCTGCTTCGACCGAGAAGACATACTCTGCATCCACAGATGGAACAAAGAATCCCTTGGTTCGGGAAGTAAAAGAGTTTTGATTTATGATGTGGCGGTCAAGGAAGGCATCCTCCGCAAAGAAGACATCATCTGCGATCGAGTAATTTTATCATTAAATTGTCATTAAACTCAAAGTTTAACTGCTAGCCTGACTGCTTTTTTAAAAGTAGTGTTGCCAGACGTGCTTAGATCAATTAAAATTTACTGAAATTCGTATCATCAAAACTGCTTTTTTGTAGCCTTAACTTTTTGTACAAATTGTTACAATAACAATCTTTCTTCTTTATTTACTTTTAAATACTTGCTTTTATCTTTTTAATCGCTTTAAGTGAGTTTATTTAAGATTACCTTTTGGTGACATTGCTAATCCATTTAAATTCCTAAAACTTATTTTATTTGTGATTTTCATAAGGCTTTTGAAATTTTGAATTGAAGTTGATTAATCAAACTTTATAAAAAGAATTTCTTCTTTGTGTAATAAAGTTTAATCGCCCTTGCACTTTCAAGTATTAATTGTAATTGTTGCACTATTTTCACAAAAAAAAGTTTTGTTTTTTCTATCTCGCTTCTAGGTTTGGTGGTTGGGCAATTTTAAAATAGTGGTAACACTGTTTCATCGATGTATATTTTAAACTTTTGGGTTTTGCCATTTTTTCCTTTTGTTGATGTCAAATTTGTATGTATACTTTGCCGTTCTGTAGGCTACATATCTGCGCCAGCAACAAAATATAAAATTGAATTGATCTGGATTGAAAGAAGATATGTGAACAACTTTTGTTAATCGTACATTGTGACGTCACAATGACTTAAGCCTAAGCACAAACCATTGCACACTGGCCCGCCATTTCGTCACATGAAAGACAGAGCTTGGCTTTTGTTTGGTCATAAACATACCCTTCCTGCAAGTCGTCAACTTACATCCTTCTGTAGAAACGTTGAGATATGTTGAAAAATCCACAATTTCTGGAAAAATTTCCACTCGTATTCCACGCCCGCCGCTGTAAGAGGGTTGCTTCAGGGGTTCCGGGGGTGTTACACACGTGATTTCACTGCTTGTCACTGTTTGAACATCACAAGCGACTCCGGAGACATAAACCTATGAAAATATTTTGTCAACTTTACTAAATTATATTGTGCAACACAAAGAGGTCATCAAGACACTTTGCAACATTATAAATATTGTGGTTTCTAGAACCATTTCATCTTTGTGCCTCTGAAAAGAAGAGAATGAGTAAATTGAGGCCTGATTTAGATGTTGTCTCCACATGCTATTAGTAAGAAACCCTGGAACGGCACTCGAAAGGGCGCCGGTTCGACACCGCTCAAGAGCATGCGGCTGTATCTTTGGCAAGACACTCTATGCCACACCTGAAGGTGAACACTAAGACTGGCTTCGTTGCCCAGTGATCCATGAGTCTTCAACTACCGGGCATAAGTATGGACACGACAAAGCTCATCAAAAAAATTCATCCAGTGGAGACGCGAAACATGAAGCAATACGAGCGACATTATCAAGGAGACACTATAATGTGGTAGCCTACAGACAATGAGTGCGCAACCACAAATGCAGAACCAAGGATTTGCTGCATCATGTCAAATGTGATCAGGTTTCTGTTAGTGGGTCAAAACATAATTAACAAACTGGACTTGTGACTTTAGTTCAAATTCTGGCACACTCAGGCACGCTGTCTCCGCGGTACAACGCATAAGCGCAAATGCCATTTCCAAACAAACACAACATTTCCTATTCAGATGTGATGCGCTGATACTGGTCATGGAAACTGTGATCAGTTCGAGTTTATAAAACTGGCAGCTCATTTCTTGCACGGAAATCTTACCCTGGCTTCGATCCCTGAGGAGGTGTCGAAATGTCTTCCACTGATGGTGAGTAGTGTGCCTCCTGCTGTGCTTCCAATCTTCGGATTAACATCAGTGATCACTGAATAAAGATTTAAAAGGTTAACTGTTTTTTAATGAAAATAACTTATCAGACGTCTTTTGTGAAAAAAGAGTTTCTAAAGTTATTTGCCAACCAACATTAAAAACTGCCATAAAAACCTTTGTTTATCCAAAAATTGTGCAGCAGTATACAGTAGTGCCATGTCAGTAGAGTTTAATCACTTTAGTCCTAAGAGTTTAACCATGAAGAGTGACGTAATTCTCTGGGCAATGGCAATACGACGATGAAGAAATGATGGCTGGTATAGATGAAATAATATGCAACAGTGGATAAAGAAGAAGGTTTGACTTCGGGCGACTTGCCTCGCAATCAACGAAAACTTGATTGAAGCCATCGCCGGCAATGCATTTAAAGTTATTGACAGTGCGCAAATAGCCTCAGAATGCACGAAATACCACTAAAATGAGATAAAATTTTATGGGGGTATACCCCAGGATCCCCTCTGGCTCGCTCTTTCACGTATCTCTCCGATTGCAGCACCCCCTGTTATCAATACTACGAGCCGCCACTGAAGTTATTGATATCAAAACCAAACGAAACTTAACAGACAGTGACTGTTGAACATAAATCATAAAACAAATCTCGTTTTTGAGCGATGCTTTCGAAATATTTTTGTTGCTGTCTGTTGTCCGCTACAACCAGCGGCCACCATTTTGAATCAGTGACAATGGAACACTTTGAGAGATCATTGTTGAGAGCAGGGCCCACAATAGGGGGAACAACCGGTGCATTGCACCGGGGCCCGGTGAGTTCAAGGGGACCCAACAAAATGTCTAAATTCACGCGATAAAAAGATTGATTTCAACGATTTTGCATAAACTGTTGTTTTTATATTAGTTCCGTATGTCGAATGGGGCCTCCTTATGGGTAGCCTAGGCTATGCCCTTTTTTTAAATTGCAGAATTTTCAATTTTTTTAGTTTAGGGGGGCCCGACAAAATGTTTAAATTTGCGTGCTCAGGTCGATTTTGCATAAAATATTGTTTTTTATATGAATATTAGTTTTGTATTTTGAATGGGCCCCCTCATGGGTATGCCCTTTTTTGGAACAACAATATTTTCATTTTTTTTGCGTTCAGGGGGCCAATAAAATGTTTAAATTTGCATGAAGGTCAATTTTGCATAATTTTTGTTTGATATTTTGAAGTTGGTATTTCTTATATGAAGTTGGTATTTCTTATATTGAAGTTGGTATTTCTTAATGTCATAAACAATAGCAATGCATTCATCCTAAGTTTGCTGCCCTAGTCTCTGCAGATTTCAAGGTCAGAAATGGTATAATATGTTAATGTAAAGCTGTAAGCACACATATGCACTGCTATGTCAGCCATGTCGGATAGTATTGCAATTTTTATCTTCGAAATGGCTGATTTTACCCACTTGTTGCCATGGTTACAATCAGGTGTTGCCAGAGTTAGGAAAGGTTAGAGTTAGGAAAGGTTAGGATTTTGGTCTTTGCCCAGGACTAAAAAAAAATATTCAAAATACAAGTTTTTGTTTTCAACAGCTATAAACTTTTCCTCAAATTAGGGCAGAATTCCATATCTGACAACGCTATTGAGGCTATATTTACACTATGTAGTGTTTTAGCATTTTACAGCATTTTATCTTTGTGTATAACTAGTGTGTATCTGTGAATTTAAAGTTATATTTACAATAGTGCATTGTTTGTGAAATAATGGAGTGTTAATACTTTAACCTAATTTATCCTTTGTAAGAAAGCACACTGCAAATTTTGCTTGTGATTGGTGAGATATCACGCGACATGTCGCGGTGGGGGCCCGCGGCAGCAACATCTGCACCGGGGCCCGGCAGGGCTCTTGGTGGCCCTGGTTGAGAGTGCACGGTTGAAGACAAGAATGAATAGAGCCTCACCTGCGTATGTTTGAAGCATGTACAACTTGTTGTCTGCGCTTATTCGCTTCGTGCGGCGGTAAGCGGAAGACCGCCCGTAGTCATTGTTGACAATAAACGAAAGATTCTGACTCCCAACATATGAACTTTCAATCATGCATTGTAAATTGCCCCAGTACGACTGCCCTTCATCGCCATCTAGCGTAATTCCGAATCTACGCAAATAACGATAAGCTGCATGACGTGGTGGAACAATATTTACCAAAAAAAAAACAGTAAACAACAACCCGGTGGTGAGTTTTTCTTTATAGAATTAAAAGATATTTTAACAAACATTTCCCTGGAAAATCATCATCATCTTATTATGGTAAAGAAATACAATTTATTTTTCAAATTCATGCTCAGTAATGTTAAGCAGCTACAACCGCATCAGATTATCAAAACAAAATGGCGGTTTCTGCTTGATCACTGCTTGCTGGAAATGCCGCGTGGAAGTGAAAATGCTTTTATTGTAACGTGATGCTAAGCGGCCCAGGAATTATCAAGATTATGGTTGATTGAAAAATGCAGGGAATTTTTAAGTTGATACGCAATATTCTCATCTTATTTGGAGAATAAAATGAGATTATATTCCATGTTTCGAATATAAGTTTAATAACTTGAATAGTTCAATATAAGTAAAGCTTTTGTTACAGAAACGATAACTTTGTTAGTTTTCTGCAATACATTCAAGCGAATTTCATTTGACTCTTGCTATTTGAGTATCAACCAAAGCAATGTCAGTGAAATCCAACAAAAAAAAACATATTAACTGTGGATACCACTCACGGAAGTTGGGTGGTTTTGTTGTACAACTGACATACACCAGATGTGACCCAGACCCGCGTGATGGCGATAGAGAGGCCGTTTGTAGCTTCAGCTTGTGATGACGTCGTGAGGTTTGTGAATAATCTTCCTCTGACGGTGATGAAGCTACGTGGCTCGTTGCTTTGCCAACTCAAACCGTATACATTAGGGGTGCGAAACGACCGGATCTGAACAAATCTTATTTAAACGACTGAATAGGAATTGAAGAAGTGAATAAGTTTTAATTCAACCAAAAAACAAAGAGCCTAAAATACTGTATTGTGTAGATACTATCAACTTGTTTCAAAAAACATTTCAAAAACTAAACTGTTTTCATCTTGAATGCTATAAATATGACCATTTATAGCTTTTATAGTAGTGATGATAAAGACAAAGGTTTCAAAATGTTTGTTTGCTGAACATGAGTTTAGCATCTATATATTAGCTCTCTGTTTTTTTGATAAGATTAACCAAGCGTTCCAATCATTTTGCTTGTCGGTATAATTAGTTTTAGGAGCTTTCCAGTCAAGCGTTCCATATATTGGAAAACATTTAGTTTCGTTTAAATGCAAAATTAATTATTTTTGTGTCGTTTGAAGCAAACGCCTTACTGAACGCTGAACACTTTTTTTGGCTTTGCAGTGTCAAATTGTTCTCACCCTTATTCTGCATCTCCAGCTGTTTGGGGATCCTCCACAGTACTTCTTGAGATCCAATGGGATTCCATTCGTAATGAGCCTTATGTAATATTCTCCTTCTTGCATCGGCCTGGAATGTCGGGAGGAAGATTAATTGGGAAATCAGTGATCTTGAAATGCCGGCCTCACTTCTATGACCTCAAAATGAAGTCTACTTCACTTGTATAAGCGTTTTGTGTGCAGGTAATATACAAAGGTCTACATGGCGCTTATAAAAAAGACATTTGAAAGAAGCATAAACACAAAACAGTTAATAGTTTTTACTTTTTATGCATTTTCAGTCATGTCATGTTCAAACTACAGCACAACATGAACATTACAGCAAGGACAGTGGTGTTCAAACTGTTTACATGAAGAATCCGTTTGAGAAAACAGTTTTGGTTTGAAAATCTATTCAGTCAATCAAGAAAACAACTTTTGATTACAATGAAAAGTGAAAATGTTTGTTTGAGGGAACAGGAGATTATAATTTGGTTAAAACATCACTTTGGATTTTGTAACCGGTGACAACGTTGATATAACTGGGTATATTACCTGGGTTTTTGACAAGAAAGTAAATTAAATACTTTCCGTTTCAAGCAATTTGTATTTAGGGGTTGATCGTATTAACCGTGTATGCATTAACTGGATTTTACTACATGCTTCTCATTTGAAACTTTTAGATTTTATTGCATCAAAGAAATGATGGAAGTCATCATCATCGGCGTGATAATGATGATTTGAAGGGGATGCAGAGCAGTAAGATTGGACGGTAGATCTTCGGGTGTCCTGGGGGCTTCTTCGGCCTAGGAACTGCAACCACAAGGGCTATTCTCCAGATTCTGGGAACTCTCAGGTGGCGCAAACAGCAGGAAAGAAAGTCTTTTAACCAGAACTTTAAGGAGGCAGCAGCATGGAGTATCAACTACGGGCATAGGTGGTCAGGGCCCGGGGCTTTACCTGGCTTTATGTGCAGGAGGGCGGCGGAAAATTTCTCCGGGGTGAACTCACCAGAGATGTTGTCCTTGTCTGAGGTTTTTACCCTCCAGAAGCCCGTCATTTCTTGAAGGACGGATCTGTTTGATTCACGGTCTCTCGATTTGTATGTCCCGTTCTCCACAAGTTGTGAGGCGATGGGATTTGCTAAAACGGGACATTGTTGACGAGAGGCACGTAATCTGCCAGTTAGGTTGTTCAATGTACTCCATGCTATGCGGCTGGAGTGCGTGAAGTCGATTGATTCAACGGCTTCTGTCCAGCGCTCCTTCCTCTTTGAGTCCAGCCTTGCCAACAGGGCTGTGGCTGAGCTGTTGGTGTCGTTGCCCTGAGGGGCGTGGAGTGTCGTTGCCATGATGGAAGTTATACTAACACAATGATAATTGAAACCAAAACTGATAGTAACTGTAAGGTTTGATCGGAATTTGGTATCTATGGTGGAAGGGGTTGAAAGTCCTTTCTTAGGATAGCAGTTTTGTTTACATATAATTATAGAAGCCACTCTGCATGTTGCACAGACGAGGAGTCCACAACGCAATATCTATCGAAATCCGACTCTTCTTGGTCGGGAGGGTTAAAGCCATGACTCCCCACATTGTTCAAGCTAAAAATTGCAATTGTTCACACGGGAGCCACTTACACTGTGTAACAAACGATTTGGTTCTCATCCCTCTCGGCGTCATGCACTAGACAGGGGTACTCGTTGAAGGGGGAGACAAACTTCACTTCAATCCTGGGACTGTTTCGTTCCAAGGTCAAAGTTGTGTCAAAGTCTGACAAAATGAAAATTTTCAATTTACTTTAATTGTCAATTAAATTAACAAAAATGTATTTTTTTTAAAGTAAATTTTTACTTTATCAAATGGAATCGAGCATCAACCTTTCCTTCTACTTTCAATGGAGCGTCCAATGGTTTGAAGTCTGGTTTTACTAAAAAATGATGCGCACTAGAAACGAGAGAGTTTACAAGACCAACAATTGCTACACATGATGGTGTTTGGGCCTTCAAAATAATTAGCTTTTATAACTTTCATCTCATTCTTTTACTTGGCCATTTGAAATGTTTCAATAAATATTTAAAATTTTAATTCTAAACTAATTGTTACAATCTTGTAAAAAAAAAGAAGTGGAAATTTTGTAGCAACAAATATAATTTATTTTTGTTGTCTTGCCTTGTCCGAAGATGGTCACTTTAGTTTGTCCGTTCACTCCTCCATAGTTTGGAAAGATGTAATCAACTTTTGTGTCTTCTGCCAAAGAAAAATCGATGTCATTGTTAGCTCACACAATAAACTCTCGCGGGTTGATGTCTGTTGGCCTGTGCCTTGTTCCATTATATTTCGTTTCATTGAAACGTTTGACAAAAAGTCTGTTGTCAAATTGCCGCAGTTTATTGTTCATGCGTCTTTGCACAGAAACGTTTCCACTTCACAATAGTCACGCGCATGAGCTCATTGTGTCATAAGTCACATGCTTCAGAGCAAAATTTGTTGAAGCGAATAATTAATATTTCACCGCAACAGTCTCAAGTATCATGTAGCATTGCCACTAATAACAATGTGCTGTGCGCCCGCTTTTTGTAACTGAGATCGTTTCATCATGTGCAAGACGATGACAAGTCAAATTATATCATCGTTAAAATGCAAACGTGGCTTTCTTGCAATGAATCTATTCCTGGAGCATTGAACTCATAAACAACCTCACGTTGAAAGAAGAAGAAAAAGATTGCACCAGTGACCTGACGTTTGGACTTAGCTATTAAAGGCAACACGTCGCCACCCGCCATTATAGTTTGCTCACATATATTGAATTTATTTTTGGTGTGCAGTCACCCTTCAAGTATTATGACGTAATAAGCCTTTAACAAAACCATGAAGATAGTTGGCACCTGGTTGTTAAGTGTCTTTCATGCTGTTCTAAATTACTAGTGTGGAATAAATAGGTTTTGTTCAGTAACATCCAATTTGTCGTTTACAAAAGGACTCCAATTTGAAAACTGAAACTTACACGCCCACAAAAGAATATTTTTTTTCTCAATAAATGTACTTTCCATGGGAGCAGTAATTTGGAAGTTTAAAATTATAAATGTATTTTTGTTTGTTTGAGATGATATTACCCTACACACAATACAAATGCTTTCACTGGAAGCTTATCCTCAATTTGTTTTTGGTATAAAAGAAGCTACACGAGTTTCTATTCAAAAGTCCACTTCTTCGAGATCGAAGCTTCGGACATTGTATTGTACATGATAATCCGGCTCGATGACGTCATAGCCGTCACCATTGCGCATGATAAGTGCCAGTGTGACGATCAAAGAGATGGTGGCTTTATATAACTATAAATCAGCTTGATCATTACACAGCGACAGTCAAGATCAATGCTTTCCCAACAAACAAAAACTGTTTTTCTTTTTTCTGGTTGCAATCAAACTTGCCAAACGTTTGAATTCCGTTGTTTTATTGATTCTTGGTGATTTCCACAATAATAGTTTTCGGTTTCAAAGATACTTTTAAAATACGTTTTTGTATTTCAATAACCAACCAAAGATACCCCGATACAATGGTAACTTCAAAATGCTTGATATTTAAATAAAATCAGCCAGATTTGAAAACTTGTTGCATTGATGAAGCTTTCGCCGTCTTTACATCGACTTCATCAGTAGCCCAATTCATTCTATTTGAGTAGGATGCTTCTTCTTCGTCGTATGAGCTTTCTTCTGGACTATATGTTTGGGCATGAGGTCATCAGCCACTCGACAGTCTCATCATCCATAGCCTTCAGTTCAAGCGTTCCATGTGGTGGTTGATGGATTGGGCAGTCATGGACAATATGGTCTACTGTCTGGTCTGTGGCACCACACTTGCATCCCGGTGAGGGAGCCAGGCCCCATCTGCACATGTCTGAACGAAAGCGACCGACGCCGGTTCGTAGACGGTTAAGCCGGACCCACGCAAGTCTTGCGAGGGACATTCCCGGAGGGTGGGGATCGACGTCGGGTAGGAAATCACGGAGTCAGGAGGTGTTGTTTTGCCACTCCGTGTTCCATGTGTAGTTCGTCCAGTGTGCCGCACTTATTCCAAGATCTTCAACGTTGTTCAGAAGCTGTCGTGCGGCGGGCGCAAATGGGCGTCTTGATTTCAGTCGCTGCTGTTCTCCAGGTAGGCGCTGGGATGTACTGTGGAGGAGGTGGTCGCGGTCCAGTGCGCGACGAACAAGAGAAATCATGGCTCCTTTACGGCGAAGCTCAGCAGGTTGTATGCCTGCAAGGATGGGAAAGGCATTCCGTTGGAATGGGACGCAGGCATCCAGTCACAGTGTGTAGTGCGTCGTTGATGGCGGTGTCAATGTGGCGGGTGGGAGAGCTGCGGCACCACACTGGTGCGCAGTACTCGGCGGTAGAGCATGGTCGAGGCCCAAGGTAGCTGTGCGAAGGGTTTTCGCGTCAGCTCCCCAGCCGGAACCCGCCAGCTGCCTCAAAAGTGCAACGCGCTACGCCGAGGTAGGTGGGCTCGGCTCAGTATGGCAGGCGTTCGTCATCGGTGGTAATAATAATCTCACGTTGTTGTTTAGATGAAAGGCCGCCGACACTGTCTTTGCCTTGCTGAGCTGTAGCTTCCATTTATGGAGATATGTTAATATAGTTGACATGTCCTGGCTTAGCTTCCTCTCCATTGACTGCCAATCTCCGGCTGGATGTAGGAGAGCCAGGTCGTCTGCGTAAGCATACTCCGGCTGGATGTAGGAGAGCCAGGTCGTCTGCGTAAGCATACTTCCTGGAGATGGTGTCAGGCAGGTCATAAATGTAAGTTTTAAAGAGGAGGGGGGCCAGGACAGAGCCCTGTGGGACGCCGTTCCTGAGTCGACGTAGTCTACTTTGTCGGCCGCTACCAGGGGAAAGGGTAAAGCTGAGGTTTTGCACAAGTTCCATAATCATATGGACCATGTGCCTGTCAGGAAGGAGACGGAGTAGTTTGCAAGTGAGGCCGCTGTGCCATACAGTGTCGTAGGCAGCCGTGAGATCGACAAACACGGCGCCAGCCTTCTTTTTTGCCGAAAAGCTATCCTTGATGTCTTGGGTCATCAGAGTGACCTGGACTACGGTTGATCTTCCGTGGCGAAAGCCGGCTTGTTCTCGAGGGAGCTGAGGGTCTATTATCGGTTCGACACGGGCGTAGATAAGTCTCTCGAGTAGGATGCTGAAGTCGCCGCTCGCTGCAAAAGCTTTATCAATATATCATACAAGTTTTGAACCTGGCTGATTTTATTTAGTTGTTATATTTTAATTGTTCGGTTGCATCATAAATGAAGGATTCTTGTATAACTTTTTATCCTCAACAACATCGAGGAACCAAGACATAAAAGTTGGGAGATCATCGTCTATTTTATTACTCACATTTAGTGGCGGATTGCAATTTGACAACAGGCCACATCTAGACGCAAAGTTATGCAAAATCCCAAAACATTTTCTGCTTTATGTTCCGTGTTGATCATACGCCCAGTACAAAATAGTTAGTTTTGTCTAAGTGATGATTTCGTTTCCGTAAACGTTTTCAAAACGACTTCCAAGGTTTGAAAAAGGTTTCACGATCATGGCCTTGTCACCAAATGGATCAATGAGATGCCAGAGGGCACCATCAACAATGAGGCCCTTCTTGAAGCAACTACCCTTCATCTCACTAACCCCACATCTTCAGCTGAGGTAAGCCTGGTTCTTAACACCCAGCTTTGAAACAGAAGCTCACTTCAACGACAGCTCTGTTCAACGGATAAAGTCAAATAATAGATAAAACAATTCACCGACAAGAACACTGCTGCAGCGAATACTTTGTCAATTTCCGTGCTGCCTGGGCCTGCGTCAGGGGTTCAATGCTTCTACATTCTACAAGTATACGGGAAATTGCCAAGATGAAATTTATGAAAACTTTCTCACTACGTCAAGAATAAATCTTAATAGCGGTCGAGGAACTTTGGCATAAAGGGCGCGCTTGATGTTATTTTGCAACAAATGCCTTTGGTGACGTTTCGTTCCACTCCGTTTGTTACATAACTTCTCGACCTGGTGATGTGTTGCCATTGTGTTGCCATAACAGCAAGGTACCAATAAAATGTGGCTAAAGGGCTGACGCGGGCTTACGCTCGTAACAATTGAGGAAAGAGAATTGTTTCGTTTTTAGACCTTTTTTATTTTATTTTTCAATCTATGCAGTGTTTGTTCAGGGTTTATTGAGATTAATTTGGAAAGATTAATAACAAAATTGAGGACTCCCCTGTGTATAACAGTACGGCCATATTGGCTAGCCACAAGTAATGCAATATTTCAAAACAGAAAATCAGACCTTTCTACATTCATTTAATATATGCAGACATCATACCGATGTAAAATACACAGGTTACGCTGAGCATGACTTTGGTTTTTTGGTTCCACCAAAACAGATTACGGTGACGTCATCAGCGGTGACCCGTTTAATCGATTATTAAGTAGCAGTGGCGGCTGGTGCTGTTTGTGAGCAGTGGGGCTGCAATAATAGTCCGGGGGGCGAAGCCCATAGCTGAGTTCGCCGACGGCGAACGACTTCACGGGGGTCTGAGGGGTTCCCCCAGAAAAATTTGAAAAATCACATTAAATTTGATGCGTTCTGAGCACGTTTTTACCCCAAACTTTGAAAAAATGCATTCAAACTTTGTTGAAAAGTTGATGTATTCCTAAGTTGTAATTAAAAAAAAACTAACAGTAGCCTATTGCTTTGGAGACAAACTTTACTAGTATTGAGCTTAGTTTTGACTAGCCTAGCCGTTGCATACAAGGTTCAAGTGATTTTGAGATGCAGTAGGCTGGACTAGCACTTCCTATAACCTGTTAAATACCCTAACTCTACAGTTAACACTTCTACATTCATGGCTCACCGCTACTCTGCAAAATAAAAACTAACTTTAAAAAGTCTGAAAAGTTATTTGGTTTGGTGGGGTTGTTTTCCATGCAGCCCCAACAGATTCAAAAATTGCTTTAAAATACCAAAAGAGGTGGAGCTTCAAAGAAGCCAATCAGAGTGCTTGAAATCCAGAATCTCGGGCTGCAAAGCCGTTTGCCCAAAGTCGGTGTTGCCAAACGAAAGTTTTAATAATATTTTAATTTTTGATCCGCAATTCTTAAGTAAAAAAGTAACCGGGTCGGACAAATACAGAGGAAAACATATTTTCCCTCTTCTTATTCTTTCAGGTGGGGCTGCAGCCCTGCCGCCCCACGGCACGAGCCGCCACTGTCATATCTTTCGCCCGACTCTGTGTTTACATTTCTAATCCCCTTTGAAACAATTAACATTCGGTGTTAGTTAAATATCAAGCAGGCTACCACTTCATTGTCAGCTCGCGCGAGTCAATTATCCCTCATGGTCGAAATAATCAACACGCTCTAAAAACACGAAACATAATGGCTTCGAGCCGACGCCCTTATTAACCAGGAAAGTTAATTATATCCACGCTTCTCTAAATATTGATCTTACCACAGACACATTTTGACCACAAATTTCATGTTACGTTTAATAATAAATAGTAATTTCGGTAAATCAAATAATCTGATACAATCGACATTGTCTTCAAGCACAATGAGGATTGTGCTTTACAAATAAACTATAGTAGACCTCACCTTGTGACGAAACACACGTTGCTGCAAACATCCATAGCAGTAGACTAGTGATGTCACAATTCATCATTAACTACACATCTACTGCTTTCTGTGAGGAAACAAACAAAAGCATTTTGAAGAGAGCGCAAATGGGGAATTTGAAGCTAAGTTTTAGATTTTAAACAAGTCAATGCTTGATACCGTTGCTTTCATCTGAGACGCTGCAAGAATAAGCAATTAGACTTAGAGGGTTTCTCAGTTTGAGACTAAAGATTCAAACCAACCAACCAAATACATTGGAGCGTAGGCTATAGGGCTGCAAGTATGTGCTGCACTGTCAGCTGCATAGTCGAGCAGTGTCGAGCTGGCGCAATTTCGGAGGGAGTCTGGTTCGACACCGCTCAAGAGCATGCGGTTGTATCGTTGGCAAGGCACTTGAAGGCATGCCTGAAGATGTGCACGAAGATTGGCTTCCCGTCTGCTTAATTTGAATCTTCATCCATAAAGGGTTAGCTTGAATACGGCGAAAGAGCAGATGGTTAAAACGTTCAGATTACCAGCGTTTATTCTCATGACATCACAACGCCATATACCGAATGCCTGTGTCCCACACTATCGGACAGTTTCCCTATTTTTTTCTGGGATCCAATCTGCTGAGCTTCGTCCCAAAAAAGACACTCTGTCTCTCAGTCGACGAGCATTGGAGTCAAACATCATACTCCACTCGAATGTGCTTTTCCAATGCTTTCCCAAATAAGCGTTCCCATCCATTGAAATAAAACAAGCATTTTTTAGTCGAACCAATTCCAATCATTGTGGGCGACAATAACTTAAAAATAGGCAGGAGACTATAGGTACAACTAAATTCTGCTTCTCCATTGTCAATTCGGCTCTCGTCCTATCTTCTCTTTCACTTGCTAAAGGCGGCGATACTTTTCATCTAAAATGCCCCGATGAGAAATGACATTCTCCTCCCTCTGTGAGTGTGACCAAAAATGCCTAAAGTGTGACATTCGCAAACTTACCTCCATTCTCATTATCAACAATCGTAGTATCTAGATGTTGTTAAATGCTACAAGCGTTTGCATTGAGAAATAATGGACTAAAAAATAGCTGCCCCAAGTTGTCTCTAAAGTAAAGTCAAGCTTCGGTGAATTGGGACGTCAATGATAAAAACCATTGGTCTCAGAGACTCAAAGCAAGAAGATCGTCACCGTGAAGTTGGTTTTTGGACTCACAATGATGGCCTATGGTATTGTGAACCGTAGTCAAAGGCGCCAAAGTTTTCAATATCATTATTGCACTGATAACACAAATCAACATTTATATAATATAATATAATGCTCAAAAAAAATATGCCTAACTTATCTGCACTGAAAGTGAAGTCAGATGAGTCATTTGGTGCAACTTAATCTCAACTCACTCTTTCTTTCAACGACATCCAAGCCAGATCAACTGGCAATGCAGCAAACTGTGTTTATATCAAAAGAACGAACACCTTGCTTGGGTGGCGCCTTTTTCTATTTCAGCATCAAGTTGAAGTCGCAATTTCGTCGGCAAAAGGTCATTTTGTCGTCACAATGCTTTACGACAGGAGAACTGCGCAATATCAATTTGAAGTTCACTGAAAGAACATGTCGCTTCGATCGCTTGAATTCACATTTTGTCATTGTGTAATTTACGAATTAATCGAAGGATGGAATCTGAAGAAAAACTTTAGCGAAATTATACCCGAGTCAGGCGACTGACTATGAGCAACGAAATTTCAAGATCAAGCCACGCTTGTTCGACTCTCATGGTACGCGCTTGACCAACGCATTTCAAGGAGTTTTCTCCATTCAACGACATCTAGTGAATGGAATAATTCACAGACAACAATCGGAAACTTCACTTTTGTGAATCTCGGTGACCGGGCCTCCGTCAGTGGTTCAAAGCCTCTGCAAGTATGCGAAACTGACAGGATTAAGCTCTCAAAGAAACTTCGTCAGTCCGAGGATAAAGATTCAATTAAACTTTGTTATAAAGGTTTCAGTTAAAAAAGAATTAGACATAAATACTGTATATCGAAACCAAAAATACATTCCGAAATTTTTTTGTTAAACTCGCATTTGCACTCCAAAATAATTAGAAAATTGATTTATTTTACATTCAGAACGCAAAGGAACTGCTTTGCTTTTGAATTTGAAGTGAATGGAAAGTTACCCAAGGAATTGTGCCTCTAATGGTGAAACTAAAGCAAGGCCATAGATCTAAGAAAGAAACAAAGATCGGCAAGAATGAAAGGCTGTGATTTACGAGAACGAGCGAACGAACAGAGGGAATAACGGAGGAAAATGATCTTTTTACTCTCCTTTTCGCAAACCACACTCTTTGTTTCTTTAATATTATCTCCACATATTTACATCAAAGTGAATGCTCAGGAATAACACTATTTCAAAAATCGTAGTTTAACATTTCCTTCATCTTCGCAACTTTGCAGCTGAAACTGCAATTATAAAAGTTCTAATTAGTTTCTTTTTAAAACTTACTCGCCTAAATTGTCATCTTTATCTGTTGTGAATCTGCTTCACCTTGGCATGATCCCTGAATTCGCAAACGATTAGAAAAGTGACTAGAGATAAGTTTTGTCAAAACAATCAGGTTAGTGTTTCTGAAGTGTCCTCTCCTCCCAATACCATAAGTCACGCTACGCCACTGGTCGTCATAGTTTGTCTGCCCGCTTGACAGCTCACCCCTAACCATATTGATTGAAATGAAACTTTAGCGCCACCATTTGGTTGAGTTGTTTTTGATTTAACAACACCTCATGAACAACAACGGCGGTGGGATGGCGCGACGGATAAGGCGTTGGCTTTCCAATTATGTAAACCTGGTTTGACTCCCGGCTTCAGCTGGTTGTTGAAAAACACCGCTCACCTCTACCCAGGGTGTAATAAATTGGGTGGGCGTAGTTGCTGAAGTAAAGGCGGCCGAGAGAAAGGAAATGGCCACCCTACTCTCCTTAGTGCCGAAGGCTTAGTATAATGAGAACCTTATCTTCTCATTCCCCAAAGCTCAGTATCTGAGTATGGGACCTTTACCTTACCATGAACAACAATAATTCTTCATGCATGACACCCATAGCCGTAGGAGATGGGGGGCAGGGGGGGAGGCGGTCGCTCCCCGCTAAAAAAAAAACGACGCGAATTTAGGCTAAAATGACCAGTTATTTGAGCAAATCAATCTTACCATGACCAGTTTACAAACTTTACATGATTGTTATAATTTATGAGCTACATTGAAATTTTTCAGTGAATGTTATATGTATTATATCATCGATTTTGGAAACCATTCCATGCGGTATTGCAATTTGGGCAGAATGATAAGTTTCGATTCCTCTGCAAACAGTAAATGTAAAAGAGCACAATTGGCAAGCAGAGGTAAGCTAAGCTTTGTTCACTAGTATGTGGGCTACATTTCTTCATGGGTATGATTCAAAAGCCTGCTGGGTCCTGGTATCTTAATAAGTTTTCTTTTTACTTTTTTCTATATCTTGTTAATGCAGTTAATAATAAAATAATTTGGGAAAAAATGTCTAGTTATTTAGACAAATCGATTTTTACCATGAATTTTTAACATTTTATCAGTTTAGAGACTTTGTATAGTGTTGTATTTTGAAGTAGCCTTCATTAACATTTTCTTAGAATGTAAATGTAACATCATCAATTTTGAAAATTTATGTATGTGGTATTGCTATTTAGGCTGAATGTTAGCCTAAACTTCGATTCAGTATCTGCAGAAATTAAATGTAAAAGAATGCATTTGGTAAGCAGATGTAAGCTTATTTCAGATATTCATTATAATACTAGCCAACATTTCTTTATCGGTACAATTTTAAAAGCCTACTGGGTATTGGCAAGTGGCAACCTTATGAGGTTTCTGTTTTAGCATCGAAAACCTGTTTAAGTTTTTTGATTTTCTGTCTATTATTCTACTCATGCAGTTATTTGTAAAAATATTTTGGAAAAAATGTCCAGTTATTAACGTAACGATGGTATTGAAAGAACATTGACTATGATTTCATTGTAATATTACTTCAAATACTAAAAGTACCAGTAGTTTTGTTCAAAGGTTCAAGTTTGATGCAAGAAAGATTCAATTTAATGATTTATTTACGGTAATTGGGACACGGACAGGTTTATGAATGTAGTTAAGTCAACCTCGTTTACATAACTTGAACTTGTTACTTAACTTAACTGTCACCTATCTTGTTCTTCGTGATAGCATCTGGCTCACAGAAAGTTTTATCTAAACTTTTCATTACAATTTAAAGCTGAAAATACGCTCGAAATGCACCAAATGAAATACATTTTTTTCAAATTTTTCTGGGGAAGGTCCCCCAGCTGTTTTTCTTATCTTCAGAAATCACATGGCTCCACATTTACAACTCATCACCTGCCACTACATGTTAGTTGTATTAAATGTTACAGCATTACATTGTTTTTATGAAAATACATTTCCAAAAATGTAGATTTCATAGCTCTCTTATCTGAAAAGCTTTCCGACCCTTGTATTAAACTACACACCACCTCAGAAATTATGAGTAATGTTGCGTTTTTGAAATCATTTTTGCACCGACAAAATTTTGGCAAACTTTGTTGGCCGCCCAAAATGTTTAACTCTCCTACGGCTATGATGACATCACTCTCAGTATCTCATTTCATCGAGCTATTTAATTGTCATCCTTTTTTCTGAACAAAGCTAACTCTTTTCCTCCTAACAACAACGCCTTGACACGAATTCGAATCTGTTCTATTTCTTGTTAGTTTATTTGCACGTATCGCTCCCGCCAACGTCATAGACAGTGCTCAACAACGCGGTACGTATCCAGCGAGAGTCTCAGTGGCAGTTGATGCTTTCTTGTTAACAATTATATATCAGGTACAATGTCTACGGTTGTGGCAAAGTTAGGAAAGGATGGGTTGTTTTACTTGGATAAGAATTAAATTGTTGTGCTCTATCTGTACATTTTGAATACGGACAAAGAATCTCTTGGCTACCAAAATCAATTTGTTTTACATAGATTCAAAGTCTACAGACGTTGCAACAATGTTAAAAAAGATTGACTTTGTTAGCTGCATGATGAACTGCATAGAAATTTTACAATGTGTGTACAAAACAAAGTCACCAAATCTGTGGTCACTAAACTAAGTCCGTTGACGTCACAAAATCATGCGAGAGGACACCAGCACACAATTTTGGTTTCAATTTAAAAGTATAAATTTTAAGTAATTTTCCATAAACAGAGATTCTGAAATCAAACCAAGATGCTATTTGAAATGCTTCGAATAATATTTCATTTTTCATTACCATAAAAAGCTGGATATAAAATTTATGACAGGTGATAAGAAGTGCGGGACTGCACTCCCCAGAAAAGTAAAACTCAATCGCAAAATACGTCGAAAGAAAAATCAAAAACGATTTTCGAAATGACGAAAACACGGAGAACCTAAAAAGTAGAAAGTCGCGTTATCAAACATTTCAACAACTAAATTATTTTCATCTTCAGTGTTACAAAGTGATAATTTTGCTTCTAAGTTTCGAATTTTTAAAACTTTCAACAATTTTCAAAAAGATACTTCACCACAAAAACACAACCAATTTCACTCATACTGCAAATTATAGTCTATATACATTTCAGCATCATCGTGCGCACCATCCTAAAGATTGCAATCGGTGTTGGTGTTTTCTTGTTGATATTGCAAGGACGCCTTCCAGATGGAATACATTCGTTGCCACAGCTGTTGGTCTTCTTGCCAAACCTGGAGGTCAGGCCCGGCAGTATCTACCAAACAACAGAAGATGAAGGAAAGACTATAATAAAGACAGAGTGAAACTGTTCACCAGGCATTTGATAAATAAAGTGACTTGCGTTCCCCTGGTGACTATGGGCTAGGGGAATATATATTGTAGTATACTAAGTAGGCTATAATCTTCATCCTTAACATCAGAATTTAACCTAGTAGCCTATAGTCACCAGATCAAGGAAAGTTATATTTTGAATTTAGTAGCAAATTATTTCAATAAAGCTTCAACACTTTCACCGACTGAGACACAGCGAGCGAGTTGTCTTCTGGTCTTCTGCTTAGCGACGTCATTATGACGTGACGGTGGAATGCATCACGAAGCAGGGACGAATTATGAAGTGTGCCCAGTATTTATAACAAAGCATGCGTTTGGATAGCGCTGACTATTGCAGACAACCTTTGTGCTGAAAGCTTCACAAAACAGACAGTCCAAGCGCAGCCAAGCAAACTATTATCCTGAGTCCATTCTGTCGATGAGTGTCAAGCAGGAATAAGGTTCAGTAGCCTATCACTTCGAAAAACGTTTTTGGTGCATCCCAATGTCCTGACATGGGATTGAACCCAAGCCTATCGACTCACAGGCGGACACTGTAACGATTCAGACAACAAAACGGTTTGTTGTTTAAGAATCAAAATGGGATGGAGATTAAAGTGAAAGAGACATAATACGAAAAACAAGTTTTACGACTTGACAGGTGAACATCGATTAAAATGTGGGACAAAAACTAAAGATTCCTGTTATTGAGGTTTCAGAAAACTCACATTGTCCATCTGCACAATATGGGATCTGGCATTGGTAGAAATCTTTAGCGACTCTTGACTGCGAAGGATCCTTGCATGTCACGCTCAGGTGGTGGCAGCTTTGAGTAGGCATGGATAAATCAGGAAGGTTGCTTGTTCTAAACAAAAATAATACCTGAGTTAAAAATATGTTGTGATAGACTTAAAATTCCAGACCACATTCTCCGTGCAGCCAGTGGCGTAGCAGTCACTTGGTGGTTCTGGCTCTGCGCCAGGGGCGGCAGGCTGCAAGGGGGCGGCAAGACGAGGCTACACAGTGCACACAATACGAGAAATGAAGTAATGCAAAAATAAATAAAAGGTAAAACAAGAAAATGATTTACAAAGAGACAGCTAGCACACCTTAAAAAATTTAAGGATAGAACAACAGCTAAAAAGCTCGAGTTGCTTCTTGCGTGATGTTGGATAGCTGTAGCCTGTACTCCGTGTGTTGCTCAATTCTTAGTAACATTTTTTATTACGTCATAAATCTGTTGTCATAATCACGATTCATTTTCTCTATCTCAGCAGTAGTTTCTGTAGTCAGACATCGTGTGCAGTAAAGCTGAGAATACTTTAAGAGGCTGGTGCGAAGCAGTGAAAACACGTTTGATCGTAATGCAACAGCGTTTGATGTTTTACAGTGGTTAGCTAAATCACATCTACTTGATTCGACACCATATTTATGCTTGTGTCTGAAACTTTATCTTACCATTGGTGTTTCAATTGCGAGCTGTGAGAGGAGTTTCTCATTTCGTATTTATTTTCGTATTTATTCTCAATTCGTATTTACGTTCTACCATGAATGATGATCGGCTACCAGCTCTATGGATTCTTTCTATAGAAAGAGACTACGTTCAAAAACTTGATTTTGAAGATATTATCGCTGATTTTGCTTCGGCGAAAGCTCGAAAAGTTCAATTTTGAGGCGGCTATTGATCTTTTATTTGCCTAATACATTTGTTGTCCATTTTTTGTCTTTTATTTTTGGCTTTAACGTTGAGACAGTGAGGCTTCTTTCTCAAGCAATATAGAACTTCTGAGACGCGGCACAATATTTGTAATTATTTTTATTGAAAAGATTGCTTGAACATAAAACTATTTCAAAATTTGCTACATTCTACTTAGGGCGGCATTTTCAACGAAAGCCAGGAGCGGCAGCATATGCTCCTACGCCACTGCGTGCAGCCTATAGGTCTTTGCGAGAATAAACAAACAGACGATATTTTTAGATTGTTTTCTCTTTCGAGGAACAGAATTGCATTGAAAACGCTTGACTTTGCTTTGCGGTCAATCTTTTGGTTTGTCTAAAAAATTTTGCACAACTCAATAGTATTGCATTGCTGTCAATCAACTGTTTAATGACATTTGCTATCCGGCCAGAGTATACTAAAATATTTTTGATAAAACCTGTTTCGTTTCAGGTTGAGGTTTGGTCTAAATGGACTTTTCTTTATTTTGGAGTAGAAATGCTCGAAGCGAAACGTCATCCGTGCTATGTCATTGTTACGTCATGAACACCAGCTCTCTTTTTGGAGGCCACTCATGGTGCTCACTGATCGAAAGAGAATTCAAAATCTGATGCATGATCGTACCTCCATTCGTTAAAGGCTCGTTGCCATGTCAACAAGAAGGTGACTCGCCATCTGATGTACTCGCACAACCACAAGGCTCTTCTGTCGCACTGGTTCATGGGGCTGCTCGCTTCAGGGCAGTACAGGTTGAGTTCTGTTGCGTTGTCTGAAAAATAAATCAAAGTCATCTATTTGAGAAAAGTGAATATTTTATGTCGTCATAGTGAAAACTAAATCAACGAAATACTGGCTAAAGTAAAATTCTCTAATTTGTCAGCTGGAACAATGATCTGCGTTTAACAAAACGTTTGGCAGAAAAAGACCCAGTGTGTTTACTGTGTAAAAGTTACATTATAAGTTGGGGAGTGAAAAGCAACAGTTTGACGCAACTCAACACGACGACACACTATGACGCAACACGACCACACACTATGACGTAACACATTGACTTACTTTGGTTGCATCGCTCTTCCGAAATGGAGTTTCCAAACTGGTCCGTGAAATTTGCGAAACAACCACCGCAATAATTGTTTTTGCAAATTGCATTTGGAACCCCTGGGCAGCTGGCATTCCAGCATGGTGGAGAGTAGCAAGTCGCAAGTGGCACTCCAGGTGGGCACAGTTCAGATGCAGCTGAAATCAGACAAACTCTGCATTTTATAAACATCTGCAACTTTTGTCCGGGTCAGCAGGAGAGTTCAGAGTTCGCCTTTACCGATCGCTTATCAACAACTCTACGAGAACAGACTTTTGTTGAGTCGCATTCACAACTGAACGCGTGACAAGTTAACCTACAAACTGAAATAAGAAACAGAAATTGAGACTTACTTGTAGTTTCAAACGAAGAAGGAGAAGTAGGTGTTACTAAACAAAAATATAAAATATTAAAGTTAGCGAATCAAACTATTTCAATGTGCATGTGTAGAGCTTAGAAACACTTTGTCACTGCAAGGATGCAACTTAAATACAATGCCTGTCAAGTAACAATCTCTCATTTCAAAGCAAAAAAATTGTACCTATGTTTTGAATGAACAGCTATAGCGTACAACACGAAACTTCTGTTGTCTATGAAAAAGCTGCATTCTTCACGACAATATGAAAGTGTGGTGGGAATGCAAAGTCCTTAATGACTCAAAGAAGCCTCAACCCAAGTGATCTTCACATTGCAAAACATTTCCAATGCTTTTTTTGTTCTAATTAAAATATGGCTTCCTCAGTTAGATTCAAATATAACGCGCTAACTAAATACGAAAAACTATTTATTTTAAAACTAACAATTGTAAACTGATCATGTATAGAAAAGACGGAACAGATAGGGATAGGATACAAAAGTAAAATAAGTAGGATAGTTGCGGGGTAAGACTGGTGGTCACATTTTGGTATCATTGTCTATATCTTCACATCGTTTAAAATGTCACAATTTCTACTGTTAAACAATTGTATTGAGGCTTTCTTACAAAATAGTAAAAAAGAAGTGAATTTTATTTTTAAGTTATGTTGCTACAACATAATTTTTACGAATGGGTCATATGTCTGGTTTTTCCCTAAGTAGGGGTAAAACAAGTCAGTGTTTTTTGATGAAAGAAAGGTTATATTTATATTTACAACAAAGTGAAACAACTTTGCTAAAATTGTCTTTAATCAAGAAATTTAAATGCAAAACACAAAAAAGCAACTTTAATAACTACAGCAATTATGGTCCATAATCAAACCAGTTGAAATGTAGCCTAATGCTCAAAAGTAGGTTAAATGACAAAATCCACATCAATTTGCAAAATGCAACTGAGAGCACATATCACAAATCAATGTTAGTTGACCATTTTGCGAACTGCTGATTTTTTATGTAATAGTCAAATTAATAGTGAACTTCCCGGTTATCAGCACAAGGCTCAGCACTCACTAGTGGGCTATAGCGAGCAGTTGCGATTCGCTAACCATAACGGTGCAGCTTCCACGCTAGCCATTCAGGTCATCCAATCAACTTTACTATATGTTTCTCGGCAGCCGATTGTAGCAAGAATTGATAGCGATAGACACCGTGTTTCGCCCATGAGGCTAGGTTCGTCAGTATCGCACCACTAATTCTTGCCACAAGGGTATCGACTGCCGCTTTAAAGTTGCAATAATACGGCAAATAATACCCTATGAACAAGGTACATGGAATTTTGGTTGAAGAATTAAGTATTTTTACTAATTTAGGTAAAATTTTGGCACAGCACTTTATGGCTGACTTATTTTTCCCCAACCAAAATAACCATGTCTGAACAAAAATAATTAATAATTAGTCCCAATAAAACTTATTTCCAATATAGAACTATACGATGACTAATAAAATACAATAATTGTAGTTTCGTTAGTAGAAAGTGTTGGTTTAATTAACAACTTTCACAGTCTAATGCTCTGTTTAGTCTAAACTACAAAAAAAAGTTGGTCAAAAACATGAAGGTAAAATTTTGCACCAACTGATGTTTCGCAGCATAGACTGAGACTGCAAGCAAAAACTGCAACAGCAATTGCTGTTGTCACATCACAAATGAACCACTAACTGCGCTAAAGCATTTTTTGAGTGTATTATTTCCAAAAGAAAAAGTGATGCTTGATTAAAATCTAGCTGACCGGTTTTACCCGACGACTTGTTTTCTCATGAACAACCCCTAGTAGTTAACCAACGCATAGCAAACTTGTTCATACCTGTGGTTGTGTTCGGGTTGGTGGGCTGCATGCATTCCGTTCCACAGCAAGATGGACAGCAGACATACCCCTCTGGGCAAGTAGTGCATAATGGTCGTTTGGCGCAATTCGACTCGTCGCAGTTTATGTTGACAGCCCGGCATTCTCGACCAAATTCTGTAAGCAAAGAAATGTAAAAATTCTATTTCTTCATATTATTTATGATTAGGATTTCCTAATGTCTCAAAACACTTAAGAATTTTTTTTTAAACCATTAGCGGACCCAAGCGGGGAACATTTGGTGACGTGGCCCAGCTACACAACGTAGGACGCCGAAAGCATATTTCAAATCAGCAACGGCATTATAGTGGGGTTGAAATTCAACTATGTGTTGATTGAGTCTTAAAAATAATGTACTGTTTCGGAGTAAAACATTGTCATTCAAAGACATTAAATAACAAGAATTGAATTAGTTACCTACTAGAATGACTATTCTTAACGTTATTCAAAGCTTGTTCAAGAAAATAAATTGTTGTAGTGCTAGCCATCTTCGAAATTGAAACGGCCGTAGCATGACAAAGCGCGGGTAGCGATGTTTTTCTACTTTGTGCACTCACAAGAAAAGTTTTGTTTCCATAGTTTCAAACAACGATTTTATTTAGTGGTTTTCATCGAGGAAAGAGCCTCTAAAGTCAGTGTTCTTTCTTTCTGATAACAGCCATGTATGAACTTCTACCCAACCTGTCTTCTTTCTAACTTTTGACACAAGTTCCACATGTGTTGAGTGAAGATTGATTGTATATTGTTAACAAGAGACGGGTTCAATTGTGATGTAGAATAGTCACTGCACACTCTTATTACGGCATGTCCGTCCGATAGATTCGCACATCGTAAAAGAATTTAAAGAAAGCCGAAACACGTTTGGAAAACACGAGTTAGTAGAATAGAGAAAAGATAAAGAGAGATTGTCGCGCAAGCATGACAGTGCACCGCAATGATGACGTCACGATTGCATCACAATCTATGTTACAATACGGGGACAAATAGCTGGGCCATAATTTCGTGAACAGTCAGCAAAAGTGTGCATCCGCCACTTTAAAAGCAGCACGCAATCGCTGCATTGTCACCGCAGTTTATCATCATTGCTTTATCCCAGAATAGTATTGCCAAGATGATTGTGTTTCACACCTTGTTACTGAAGAGATTATTATGCGACTAATGGCAGAGTTACTAACAATTCCTCTTGTTCAGTCATTAAACGACCCAAGGAACCCGAGAAACATAATCCCTCAAGAATACTGAAGCTCACAGTGTTGCGATCTGTGCTCGTGTTAAAACTAAAATAGAAATCATCACCTTCTATTCTATAGGAAACACGAAAAACTGTGTCGCGAACATTGTTGGTGGTTAACCGAAGCTTCAGCCTTTTCCCGACGAATTTGATTGGAGTATCTGGCATTCCCGAAAACTTCCCAAGGAAATTAAATCCGTCATATACCTGAAACGAAGTTTGCTTTAAATCGGCTGCAATGAACCCTTGTAACGCACCAAGGTTATATATTTTCTGATAACTTAATACTCTACTTATTTTAAGCAAACCACGATGAAAATAATAAACCTTGAAAATGATGTAGCAGCTACTCTATTATATAACAACAATATTCTCTGTTTAGTGGTTGGTCATCAATTGTGACGTAGCTAGATTGAAAATTTTAGGAGAACATAAAAAATATTTAGGTCGTTAATTTTTCAAACGGTTTGAACAGGGCTTGCTCAAAAACACAAGTACAGCCAGCTTATTGTCATATGTTACGATAATAATTGTAGGCGTAAGATATTTGGCCAGAATTAAAATTGGTGAGGTTTTGTTTCAGCTTGCTTTGAATTTCACACATAGTGAAATAACTCAACTATCGGTCGCCCTCTGCTACAATTGCAGAAACGACCACTAAAACAACAATTACGAATATATTCGTTATGCTCAAGACAAGAAAGTTTACATTCTCGTTTCACAGATTATTCGATTTAAAAAAGATTCAACTTATCGCGCTGCCAGGTGCACACTCTAACCACGTTGCGCCTCGATAAATGCAGCGGTACCAGTGAATCAAATCCAACATAACCAATGGGTTAGTTAACCCTTTGAAGGTTGGGGGGCTGTCAATTCAACTTTTTTGTATCACCAGTAATTTGTATCTCTAAAACCACTGAGGCTGCGACTACGAGATTTCTTGACTTTTCCTAACTTTTATTCACCTCTATTGAGCTGAAATTTTGAGCGAATAAAGGTTATAAATTGAGAGATGTAAGGCATTTCTCAGCACATCCTCTGAAATATTTCATATTCTATTGTTCAAAATTTTCCCACCAGCTGGATGAAAGTAATTAATTTGGGCCATGTCTCGTCAATTCTAATTGTTTCACAGCGTGAAGGGAATTAGCTGTATGTAAAATTATGTAAAAAAATTTTAATCACAACATTGCAATACATGTTCTTCATTACTCTACCAAAAAATAATGTGTAAACTCATGCTACAATTGCTTTAATCGCAAATTCATAAGTCACCTCAATATTTCAACGTAGCCTATATGAGCAGTTCTAAAATTCACATAGTTTTAATTTTCGGATATGCTCAGCGTGAATAATTTTACAAAGTGAATCCCAAATTTTGAAACCGTGCATGAAAAAATAACAGAGATATCACTCCTAAAGCATAAAAAGAATCGACAGCCCTCCCCTCACCAAACTGAGCAAGACTCCAGGAGCCCAACCTTCTAAGGGCTAATAATAATAATGTTATGGTTTTACCTATTGTAGCTTTACAACAGCTAAAATCTTTTAGCGACAGAACTAATTTTTAATTATATACTTATTTACGACTTATTCTCACTGCGTTATGCAAGAAAGAACACAATCGATACCGTTTTTAATGTCTTTCGCCGCGTTAGCTCAGTGGTTATACGCGCTCGGCTCAAGATCACGCGGTGCTGGTTCGACTCTCGTGGTGTTCGCTTGAGCAACGCATTTCAGGACTGTTTTCCATTCATTGGCACCTAGTGAATGGAATGATTCCCCGGCAACAACACTTCAACAATCGGAAAACTTCACTCTGCCAATCTCAGTAACCGGCCCTGCGTCGAGCCTCTACAAAGTATGCGAAACTACCAGGAATAACGTATCAAGGCTTTGTCAGTCCGAGGATAAAGATTCAAAAACCAAACCAGTCTTCGGTTTGACCCGACCTGGAATCGATCTCAGGTCTACCAGAGCCGAAGGCGATTTCCATTCGACCACCGAGCTAGGATCAAATCCAAATAATCTATGGCAGGGCGACTCAACAAGCGGACCGCGGTCCGAATCCGGACCTTCTGGGTGTTGATGTTGGCCCTCTGGGTTCTGGAAGAATAACCTCATTGGCACGTTTCAGGGCATCTTTAAACAGATTACTACTGAGAGTAACTAATTTTGTCTGTGATTATCCTAGTAGCTGGGGGGCGAAGACCATTCCAAGTCCAGTTACATTTTACCTTAAAAATGGTTTAGTGTTGACAATTTAATGTTGTGGTTGCGTATGAAATAACTTAGTCACCAGACCACTAAAAATGTTCAACTTGTCAAACGAGAGTGAGTAATTGTTGAGACCAAATAAATGTTAAGTTATAACATCTTTTGGGGGGTAACATTAAATTTGGCCTTCATAGTGGCTACGTCCCTTAAAGCGGTCCTGGTAATTTACCACAAAGCAAGAAACTCACGGAAAGATGGTCTAACTGATCTTCAACGTCGAAGCTGTCAATCGTGAAGAGTACCGGAAGGAAGTCCGGTGCCTCCAGTGTCCACAAGCATTGTGAGGCGGGATGATTTTCATTGGAAATGAGACCATTGGAAAAAGTAAAATCTTCTACATAGTTCTCTGCCGTTAAGGTTTCTCCACAATTTGTAAATACTGGAAAAACATCGATTGGAAGATGTTGGATTTAAATAACAAGATTCAAACCACATTTCAAAAATATTCTTCTTTCATTTTCAAATAATTTTTGAAAAAATAACAACTTTTACATTTCACCTTACACTTCCACCTGCAGATTAGTGTCACAAAAGTATTAGTGTGTTGAAGCGATTATGTGCAATAATTACTCAACAG
The DNA here is from genome assembly GCF_918807975.1 of Aplidium turbinatum. Taxonomy (NCBI): domain Eukaryota; kingdom Metazoa; phylum Chordata; class Ascidiacea; order Aplousobranchia; family Polyclinidae; genus Aplidium; species Aplidium turbinatum. Next base: position 22,379,187 of record NC_137486.1, on the reverse strand, counting down.
TGATGTAATGAATCGGATGTTTTGAAAACAAACTATAAATCACTTTTTAACTTACATCGGCGATATGACGCAATAAACCCTCCACTGAGAACACTGACATCTGTATGATAGTGAAGAGTTAAGTTCCTTCTGGTAGATATCATTACAACGTTTGTTCTGCTTCCAGATATTTTACCAATCGCGACATCGTCTTCTAAAATCTGCAAGCAATAACTGTTTAAAGCAGGGTTAGCAATATTAAATTTTGTATGCGCATTTTATATGTGTAATACTTTATTAAAGCAAAATCATTCCAATTTCTGTTTTGACAGACAAGATAGCTTTGAGCAAATAAGTAAGCTGTCAAAATTGTGCTATTAATTGTTGGAAATAAAAATATGCAAGTATGGTGGAAATGTGACTTCGTTTCACAACCACACAAGCCAAGTAACTATATTGCTCATGATACAAAAGGAAACAAAGTTGCAAACGTTTTTGGCTATACGTCTAGCCCTGCGCAAACACCAGTAAAGCTTATTTACATTTCACAACCACAAGATAATTTTGAGAATAGTTAAGCAGCGCTAATTGATTAAGGTTTTCTTTATAGTCTGCAGCAAACGTCAATAAACACCGCGGCCATGATACAACAGAAAATCGCGAACGTTTTCCGCTGTACAGGAACTAGCCTACACTTCCGGAATTGTTCGTGTGGGTTGGTGCATCCTTTAAATTCCGAGTAGTCGCTTGGTATAGTTTGAATTGTAAACACAAATTGTCTGAACTGCTTTCATATTTACGAGGCAAAAGTTTCGAATTATTTTGAAATTTATAAAAACAAACAAAATGCGTCAGAGCATACCAAACATTCAACAAGTTCTAAACAAATGTTCAGAAGCTTTTGAAAGAACACTTAAGGACGTTTGGTAGCATATTGCGGAAAATATGCCTAGTTATTTAACCAATGAATGTTGGCCACAACTTTCTGTAGCCTATGTCACTTTTTGAACTCATGTTTTCAATATAAAAATCTCAAAGCAATAAATATTAAGCGCGTAGTATTCAATATAATCAACTCTAAATACTTTCATGAAATGAATATGAGGTACCTCTACAAAATCACAGCATGTTTCAACATTTGATACATTGATCATCATCTCGATTTTTGATCCCTCCTCCACTGAGAAGGTATAATAGCAATGCAAGTCGTTCGCGGTCTGGGAAGGATATCCTGGAGTTGACACGATCTGTGGGCTCCACGTCGCGTTGAACATCCCTCCACAAGATCCTGAAACAATACGTCAACAATACAGGCCATACGTCTGTGAGGTGTTTGAGGATATGTTAATTAGGGGACCGTTGCTACTGCTGCATAGTGATGTCACAAACTCTACCACTTTATGCTTGTATATATATAATATTGTACATTAATTACACTGGTTTACAAAAAAAAAATCTGCGGTTTGGACTTTGATAACTGATTTCAGGTAATTTTGGGGTGCTGAATCCGAATCTGAACTCAGATGTATACTATCACATGAAATTTTTGAGATATGATAACAAAAATATTTTATTTTTACCAAAAGTGAAAGATTTAGCGTTGCGTTTACTACCAACATATGCAGTGCTATAGCGAAAGGTTAATGTTAGACAGGCCAAAATAGCTTAAATAAGGTTACTGGACAAGCATCGCCATAGGCCTGTTTAAATCGTTGTGGTTTCATGAAAAATGTTGACGGGAGAGGGGTCAGTTATACTTTTAGTCTCCCTTTTAGCTTGTTACTACTGCATGGCTAATAATGTTGCTTAGAAAACAAATTGGTATCAAAATTGGAGTTTGTGGGTGTATTTCAGCTACTTATGCACCACATGGCCTGGATTTCTGGATATATAGCACAATGTGTATGTGTGATAAACGCAACGTCAAATTGTCCACTTTTGACAAATGTAACAATTTGTTGTTATCATATCTCACAAACTGAAGGAATAGGCAAAATCTGAGGTCAGATTCGGATTCACCACCTCAAAATCACTCTAAATCAGTTTTCAAAGTTCATACCGCAAAAATCGTGTAGACCAGTGTTATCTACAATTAATACTACAAAACGTGCTCAATGCCAAGCAAAAGCCAAGCAGAGCGAATTACACCAAATATAGTTATTACTCTCTAAAACCTCTACAGCCTGTTTCACCCTATAAGGGGTACCATCAGAAAATCCTGAAAATTATGTAAAAGCAATAAATCGGTAATTTCTGAAAAGATATTAAATATTATAACCTTAATTTAATCTGCAAAAAACAACATCAGAATTATAAAGGGCTACATCTATCAGTTACCACAAAAGCCTCAATTAAGACGTCCAAATGAAACCAAGCAAATTTTGATATCAATCTGCTTGGTTTTCAATTTGAACTTTTACGTCCATGCATAAAACTGACCTGAAGTTGAGTTGGGCCGAAGAGTTGTAGAAACTGAAAAAAATATCAACTATCAATAATAAGCATTCGTCGCAGTACAAACTACTACGCTCGTAGTAATTACAGTTAGTAGGCCTGATGTGTTAGAAACTCAAAAAAAAGTAATTTAATTATTCTACTGTAACAATTTTTTCCAAAAAAACTTTAAGTATTTTTGCTATGAATGAAAAAAAAATTGAAAGCAAAGCGGTAAAAATGAAACGAGGAAAGAAACACTAAATGGGATAAATAGAAAATTTAGCGGAGAACATAATTCCAAGCTGTGAGGGGAGACTACGAGCTTGCGAGTAAAAAAGTTTTTAAAAATTATATTTGTATAGAAATAGATGAGTGTGCTGCAATATGGTTGCTAGGATTGAGGTGTCAAGAGTGAAGCGTCTTTGCTCGAAGTCGCTGTTCTTCGCTAAGCTTCCGTCGCTTTGTATTAGTTTTTTTAATAAAAGTGTCATCTCGTAGCTAGTGAATGATTGCACAAATGACATTCAACAAATTCTTTCCGAATCGAAGAAACATGAGATTCGATTCATAGGAAACTTTGAAGACTCACTCGTTTACGAGATTGATCTTCGCTTCATGAACACACTGAATATAATGAAACTGTTTGACGGTTTATTGCGTGGGGGTTCATCCAGACAATACTGAAAAGTCATTGTTTGACTCATCAAGGCAATATATGTTTTATGCTCAGAGTTGAATGTTAAGTAAATATTTTTGGTGCGAAAACAAAACTCTTTTGACAAGATTCATAAGACTAAAGCTTCATTGTGTGGACCTGCGTGGGAAAATGTCATCGCTTTTCGGTTTATTACTTTTTTCATGCTTCATCAGCTAACTAACTTATCATGTTAAGCTTAACATGTTATGAAGATGTCATCATAAATTTTGTGACGTCATCGTCAAAATCAAATCTTAAACAAGCAAAATGCATTTTCACCACTAGTGTTCCTAACTGTTGAGGCTTAATTCTCTCCATAGTTTCCAAGAGCATGTCAAACATACAAAAATTAATTCTGCACTGTTAAGCTATCCGAAAGGCATCGAATGAAAGTGTTCTTTGTTGAAATAAAGAGTTCAACCGTCAGGAGCATGGCTTAACAGGTCAATAATGGGCAATTTTGGCAAAAACAGAAATGTTTAAGCCTCTCAAGGCAGGGTATCCTATCATCTGAGAACAAAATGGTTGTTATTTTCAGCTTGCACATGGTCAAAACCATAGAAATAATTGCGAGGAGCTAAACAGTATTTTTTTGTATTTTGAACAGGTCTTGCAAAGCATGCAAGCTCAAGTATTACCACGGAAGAAGGAAATGCGGTGACGCACGTTCCTGTCAAAATTAAAGCTCTTCGTGTTTTAATGGTTTTAAAAAGTTAAATGCAAAGTACTTGTTTTAATTAAAACATATGTGTCGAAATGATGTCAAATTGATACTGAAATTCGACTTTTTTACTGTGTTTTCAGGCAAGTTTTAACCAAAATAAATACTGGCGCTGTTTGTCTGCTTTTACACAACTCATCAGACAATGACTGGATTCTGTAAGAACCTGAAAGTTCCTACAGTAGGCTACTGGTTGGTGGGAAACCTCTCGCACAGCTAAATTTCGGTATTTGAAAGTTATCGAAGTGAACCACATGGAAACGTGCCTGGTATAGCTTTAAATATCAATGTAATGTCTTCAAAATACAGTTGTTCTGATGGATTTCAAACAAAATATATCTGCTTACTACAAGTTGCAAGTGGATTTGTAAAATTTTGAATGTTCAAACTATTGTTGAAGCAACTCAGACAAAGCTATTTGAGAAACGAACTGTTTTTGAAAAGAAACTTAAGCAACTTTTATTTTCTTTAAAAGTTGATTTTGTCAAAAAAGGCTCAACGTAGTCAATACATTCCTTTGCTTCAGTCAACCCAGATGGGAGAACATTTTGACAACTCGCTTCATGCACCAACAGATGCGTTTCAACAATTTAAAGAAAAATATATTATTAGCCAGCAACAATGCATTCTACAATTAGAATGCTATATGACGTCATACTGCAGTGAACTATTTGTCACAAGAAGTGAACTAAAACAATGAAGAATCGCAGCCAATGGTCGGCCGATTGCGTGCGTTGTGTTCTGATCAATGACAACTAGACCAAGACAAAGCCTGACAAGAATATGCGAGTGAGGTTGGATTTTGCTGCGGCCTTGGAACGGAAAAAGGGTTGGATCAAGCTAAAGCTTCGATCAGACATTTACGGTTGGGAAGGAAACTGGAGATTATCGAACGACGCACAACATCATCTGAAAAACTGTTTGTTTTAAATTGTGGATAAAACAAACAATGTTTAAGAGAAAAAGGTGAGGAGCACATCGCGAAAGGGTCACCTCGTTGCCAATTCTCGGGTTGTTTATGACATCACGAACGGTATTGAGAAAGACAAAAAGTCATCTACGTCACAAAATGCAACCACTGACGGAAGAAGATCAAGTTATGTTAAAATTTTGCAATCGAAACTTTTTGCATAGTCAAAATGAGAGAGCAGTCAAGCAAAGCAAGGCAGCAGTGGCCGAGTGGTTAGCGCGTTGGGCTCGCAGTCGAGAGCCTGCATGTTCGACTCCAGCCACCCGCACTTGCTGTTGTTTCTCTGGGCAAGAAACTTTACGATAATTGCCTCTACCCAGTGATCGATTTCGAGTAATGGGTAGTACCAAATTTAAGTCATAAGTAGAGTAGACAACCGGAAACAGACCTTGCCGTCGGCTGCAGCGTGGGTCAGGTGTACGTCGGAAGGCGTACACCGATGCATAGCGCTCAAGTCCGCTTTCCCGCAATGCAGGATAAAGATAATAAAACAAAAAACAAAAAAAACAAAAAAAAAGTTACAATGATATTTGAAAGTGATAGCAATTAAAGCAGCTTTCATCTAGAGCTACGTCCACAGTACAAATTATGCTCCACTGCACATGAAGATGGTTGGAAAGTTCCATGACATGGGTATTTGATGCCACGTTTCCAAATGAAGCGTTTAGAACGAAAAGTGACTAAGTCACAAAATACTACTAAGGAGATATTGACATGTACAGTTTTCAATTGCATTGTAAAATCAAGATTTAAAAGATTTTTTTGTTTTTACCATATGTCAGTGTCTACAACCTCAACCTAGTTTTGATTGCACTATTAATTGATTTTTTAGTTGAACTTGTCAAAAAATATTGATAATATTCTTTTTTGGACTTAGGCACTTTTCTTCAAAATTGCTGGACTTAGGCACGTTTAGACACAAATGATGGACTTAAGCACTTTTAAGTGTTCTATAGGCCTAACAAAATTTGCCATCTCTTACTCCAGATACTACTGTAAAGTAAGCTATTTAAATATATTTCTTCAAACCTCGTACTAATATGATATTGGAATAATCTGCAAAGAATTATTTTGGGTTAGAAATATCTTGAAAAAATTAGGCTGGTAGCACGTAATAACTGTTACTGGTAATTAATGGGGTAAAAAACAGGTAAAGTACAGAGACTTCCCCACCTTCATTGGCAATGTACAGTAGAATAATAATTGGGTTAGGCCTACTAGACTACATAACAATAATTGGGTACACTCTCAAAACCTTCTTCCCTTCATTAGTAGTGTAGTATAGAAGTAAAGAAGACTGGTAAATAGGCTAGGACCTTTACAGAATAAGTTATAAAAATAATAGTCCAATCTAATAGGCTACTTAATCTTAGGTTAAGTGTACTTCATTTCGTTATCTGCTGGCACCAACACTCCATCGAATAGCCTAATCATGTCCCATGAATATTGAGGTCTGCACTGCTAAACTTCTTGCAAACTGGAACTGTGGACTGCTGAATTTGAATCGAAAGCAGTAGGCCTATAAATACTACCGGTGTTTGATCACTTATTTGCAAAATATCTACAATTAAAAGCTGATAAAAGCACTACCGTTTTTAACACTACCAATGATCCTAATCCTTCACCTACCCTACCTAAACCAGAGGCAGTGTCCCAGTCTAAATAACCGGTAACCAGCTAATGACTTTATATCCTCTAAAATGGAACCCAATCGTCGTCGTCGTCATCGTCGTGTGAGCCTCTGGGGCCGAGGGTCTATCCTTTTACCACCCCAGATTCATTATGTTCCCGGACTACACTGGACTACACTGGAAACCCGATCAAAAAGCAAAATAAAAATCATGTCACGTGGTTAAATGACTCGACGCTATTGGTCAGAACGGACTTAGCTACTTTTAGAAGAAAAAATTACCTTTCCGCTCAAAACCTGTATTCGAAAATGATGGCTTAGCAACCTTTATACCAAAATATTTTTGTGTCTGGTGACAAAGGACAATGAAAGCAATACGTTTTTGTACTTAACTCAATTCGAGTGAAAATGTGACTTAGTCACTTTTCGTTCTAAACGCTTCAAATGTTCTTTTTTATTTTCAAAACTTAATGATCCGCAAACACAACCCAGGCAGCCCATCTTATCGAGAACCAGTCATGCATGAAGTTCCTAGATGGATGCTATCGCGCCAGTTTTCGTAAACAGGTACCGACCTTGCTCAAGGAAACATAAAGAAACTGAGGAACAAACCAAATATCATGGACCCACTTCGGTTGAGTTCAGCAAGCCATAGCCCTAGGAAGGACCCTAAAGATTACTCTAGAGCGGAGTACTGTTTATAATCATGAGAGAATTCAAGAGTGTATAGTCGAAGGGGGCGTCACTCCGCAATCGACAGCATGTCTTTACTCGTTTTGCCCAAGACACAACTACATGCCTTTGAACGGTGTCGGACCGGTGCCCTATCGATCGTTATTAAGGCACGACTTCATTGGCACTAATTGAAGTTTAATGAAGTGACGGACTCTTCAGTACGGAGCACATTTGTGACATTAGCTAATTGATATAACTTAATAATGAAAGCAATGAAGAATAACACGAAGTTTTGTAGTTACTTGAAGAAAACAACGAAAAAATTTTGTCTAACAAACTCGATCGTGAGTCAAACTTACCTGGTGTGAGAGGAGTAGTGGGTGGAACTGAAAGCAAAAATAATCATTTGTAGTTTTGCATAAGCGTGCTGTTCAATTATTTTTTTTAATTCTTTGTCTTAGACTAACATCGTTTCAAGCGACATCTGAGTTTAAGAACAAAAATTGAACAAAATTGCATCAAATTTCCTTCCGATTTATATTCAGTATTGGAAACAAGTGAGTGAACACGAAAATCAAGAAATGAAACAAAGGACTAACCAAATGCTTGCTGAAGTAGCCAGAAAATTAAACTATTTTTATTTAACTAATTACAAAATGTTGTAAAAAGTGTCTGATGGAACAAACTGTCTGTTGATCCTATAAACTTCATGACCCACGAAATATTTAACTTATCGGCATCGTTTATGTAAATGTTGGATAAATATTGGTTATAAAGGAGCATTGACGACCTTTAATAACTATAATAAAAAATATTTATTGTTCTCATCAGAAATACTGTATAAAATTTGTGCAATTTAAAATTGTTTCCGAAGTTTGTTTGATTTTTATGGGAATTTTAAACTAGAAGGCAAACAATAGTGTCCGCGCCCAAACAGAAGATTCAACCCAGATTTACTTACCAGAAGTGGAATCAGTAGATGGAAACAAAGAATAGCAAACAATTAATATGCACCAAAAATGATAGCTTCATATTTTCATTCACCTTTTCTTCAGAAAGCACAAAATTTATTATCACATTGACTTATCGTGTATGGTGGAAGCTACATGGGCATTCAATAGCTTAAGATGAAATTGAAAATAATTTGAAAATAAGAAAAAATTATAAAAAGCTTAGATTCCTTTCTAAGTGGCTTGTTTACTTTAACGTTGATTTAGCCAAAAGTTGACAAATTGCATTCAAGACCAAATAAAAGTTTCAACCACAGAATTAACTTACCTGGGTAGGTGGTTGTGGGTGCATCGGCTGAAAACAAAACGAAAATATTAATAAACTAATTATTTGATCGGCATTATTTGCTATCTGCTTGAATGTTGGATAAAGCAAAAAAAATAATCATCAAACATTTCAACTCGTGAAAAGAAAAATATTGATCATCGTTGTTGCAAATATTAAATTGTATCAAATTAAAATTGTTGTCAACATTTGTAAGATTTTATTGGAAAGATTCAACCAAACGCCCTTTGAAGGTTGGGGGGGGGGCTGTCAATTCAACTTTTTTGTATCAACAGTTGTATCTCTAAAACCACTGAGGCTGCGACTACGTGATTTCTTGACTTTTCCTAACTTTTATTCACCTCTATTGAGCTGAAATTTTGAGCGAATAAAGGTTATAAATTGAGAGATATAAGGCATTTCTCAGCACATCTTCTGAAATATTTCATATTCCATTGTTCAAAATTTTTCCACCAGATGGATGAAAGCAATTAATTTGGCCCATGTCTTGTTAATCAAATGATTTAAATTGAGATTATGTAAAAAAAATTTAATCACAACATTGCAATGCATGTTTTTCATTACTCTATCAAAAAATACCAAATAATTCAAACGTCATAAGTCACATCAACATTTCAACGTATATAAGCAGTTCTAAAATCTATATAGTTTTAATTTTCGGATATGCTCTGCGTGAATAATTTTACAAAGTGAATCCCAAATTTTGAAACCGTGCCTTAAAAAATAACAGAGATATCACTCCTAAAGCATAAGAAGAATCGACAGCCCCCCCCCAAACTGAGCAAGACTCCAAGGAGCCCAACCGCCTAAGGGACATTTGTTCCACGTTTCAACCCAGAAAAAGATTAAACGTTTATAACGTTAAAAGTTATAAACGTTTAAAAAGATTGATTGACTATTTTCTATTTCAAGTTTCATTTAGGAATTTCTATTCTTCTACGAGTTTCGGTTCGATCTCATAGCTCTGGTTAAGAGTTTAATGTTTGAAATTAATTGCAATAAAAGTTAGCTTTTGAAAGAAAATATCACTTTTCATTTCGAACTACAGGTATTTAGGCTGGTCTCTGCAAAAGAACTTGGTTGTCAAAAGGAGTGTAGTTAAATGACTTCCATTCAGGCACCATGATAGGATAAGTAGTAAATGAATCTTAATAGGGTGCAGTTTTAAACAGCAAAACTTCTAAAAAAAATTAAATTTTAATACAAAAAAGCAACAAGAAAATATTCACTTTTTGTTTATCTGGAAAACTTTATTTAAAATATTTTTTAATTATTCTTTAAATTCGTTGAATCAAACCTGCGCAATGAATTCCATCCCCAATTAATGCATCGAGACAGAAACAAGTGTAGGATCCATCAGTGTTGTTGCACGACCCGCCCAAACCACAGACCCAGGTTCCATCATCGCATTCATTAATGTCTGAAAAAATGAACTTTTCCATTTTTTATTATTTACTTTTAAAACTTTTCAAAGTTTATTTTTTTGTTTAATTTCTCACAACTCTTTACCTACGCAACCAATTTCACTTGCAGTGAATACATTTTCACAAGAACAACCCGAAGCATCTGTTCCTGTGCTTAGACAACCGGAAGGATATTCATTTGTAAGAAATTCAATGTAATCCTCTGTGATTTGCAGAAATGCAAAATAAAGTAATGACATTGGACATAAAACTGGTAGTGGATGTCGCATCTATAGCTTTGAAAAGCTTCTGCTGTTAGCAGAGCCAAATTCCGAACCTAGGCCGGTCTTCTTCTTTTATTGTCGCACTTGATTCCAAGCATTGACTGCCTCTTGTGTGAAAAGTTTCCAAGATTCTCTGTTGTTTGCTTTGTGTATTAGGTTGTTGGTGTTAGTTTTTGCCGGTAGTTAGTATAAACAACGTGTGGGTTTTGATACAGTGTATTTAGGTTCAGTTCATTTCGTTCTGGAAAAAAAAATCTGTTTCTTCGACGATAATATTATTAATTTATACAAAATAGGCATTTGCTAGGCTGCTAGCCTATATGTTAGATTATAAAGTTTAGTGTTAAGTTTGTTTTTTTTAATGGTGTCTTGTTTTTGGGACCGGAAAATGTCATCGGTAGCGGGTCCAAACTTGTGTCTCAAATGCTCCACGTGTATTTCTCATTGTCTTTACTAATGATTTGACGAAAATATTTGCGAGCTTAGTAAAATGCTAAATTAAACAATATAAAGCCTTACAGTCATTTGGAATCCATAAAAATTAATACGATTGAAGTTTTTACAAAAGTTTGTAGCCTACATCATCAATTTGTTGAACTGGAGCAAGGTTTTTGAGTTTGCAAATTAGAAGTTTGACAACATTCTTTATAAACTTCCCACCTGTGCATGTAACGCCATCACCACTCCATCCAGGGTGGCATGCACATTCAAAAGATCCCAAAGTGTTTATGCAGTCGGCTTGTGGAGAGCAGTTGTCTGTTGCAGTCAAACATTCATCGATATCTGGAAGATTAGCAATTTATTTATATATAATTGATTAAACTACCATTTAACGTTTTATAGACAGAGAAAACTTTTTCTCAAACTGTAGAAAATTTCATTATCAGATCACCGCTTCAATGCGTGCGATGGAAATCTACAGATAAATCTGCATCAGGCATTGCAGAGTGCAAAAAACAGTGTTGCAAAACGCGTTTTCGAATATTAAGTTCTCATCAGTGCAACTACGTTTATGAACGCAATAACAACGGTTAAATTTAAACTCAATACAATAGATTACAAACATTACAAGGACATATTCTCAGTGTTCAATTGAATATTAGTAAATCCAGAGACATCAGAAAATCACTTCCCGCATGCAATTCCAGACCGATATTACTCGCTTAAGGTTTTTTTTTGTTAAAACAAACTTAATGTTCAAAGCAAAAAAAGCCATCACAATGAACATCTACCGAAGTATACCGAAGTATACTAATTATGTATGATAACTGTGTTAATCAATAATACTTAACCAAAGTAAAATTTCCTCAAAACAGTTGACCAAGCACATTTTAGTCAATGTATACGGTAGAAGCTACATACGCGGGTATTCAATAATTTAAAAACAAACTGAAAAGAAATTGAAAAGCAAGATGGGAAATAATTATAAAAAGCTTTGATTCCTTTTTAAGTGGCTTGATTACATTAACGTTAATTTAGCCAAAAGTTGACAAATTGCATTCAAGACCAAATAAAAGTTTCAACCACACAATTAACTTACCTGGGTAGGTGGTTGTGGGTACATCGGCTGAAAACAAAACGAAAATATTAATAAACTAATAATTTGATCAGCATCATTTGCTATCTGCTTGAATGTTGGATAAAGCAAAAAAAATAATCATCAAACATTTCAACTCGTGAAAAGAAAAATATTGATCATCGTTGTTGGAAATATTAAATTGTATCAAATTAAAATTGTTGTCAACATTTGTAAGATTTCATTGGAAAGATTCAACCAAACGTTAAACATTTGTTCTACGTTTCAACCCAGAAAAAGATTAAACGTTTATAACGTTAAAAAGTTATAAACGTTTAAAAAGATTGATCGACTTTTTTCTAATTCAAGTTTCATTTAGGAATTTCTATTCTTCTACGATTTTCGGTTCGATCTCATAGCTCTGATTAAGAGTTTAATGTTTGGTGAGATCTTTGTCTGAAATTAATTGCAAAAAGTTTGCTTTTGAAAGAAAATATCACTTTTCATTTCGAGCTACAGGTATTTAGGCTGGTCTCTGCAAAAGAACTTGGTTGTCAAGAGGAGTGTAGTTAAATGACTTCCATTGAGGCACCATGATAGGATAAGTAGTAAATGAATCTTAATAGAGTGCACTTTTAAACAGCAAAACTTGTAAAAAAAATTAAACTTTAATACAAAAAAGCAACAAGAAAATATTCACTTTTCGTTTATCTGGAAAACTTTATTCAAAATAGTCTTTTAATTATTCTTTAAATTCGTTGAATCAAACCTGCGCAATTAATTCCGTCCCCAATTAATGCATCGAGACAGAAACAAGTGTAGGATCCATCAGTGTTGTTGCAAGACCCGCCCAAGCCACAGACCCAGGTTCCATCATCGCATTCATTAATGTCTAAAAAAATGAACTTTTTCATTTTTTTATTACTTACTTTGAAAACTTTTCAAAGTTTATTTATTTGTTTAATTTCTCACAACTCTTTACCTACGCAACCAATTTCACTTGCAATGAATCCATTTTCACAAGAACAACCCGAAGCATCTGTTCCTGTGCTTAGACAACCGGAACGATTTTCATTTGTAAGAAATTCAATCTAATCCTCTGTGATTTGCAGAAATGCAAAAAAAAGTAATGACATTGGACATAAAAACTGGTAGTGGATGTCGCTTCTATAGCTTTGAAAAGCTTCTGCTTTATTGTTAGCAGAGCAACCCTTTCAGTGCCACGCTTTTTTGATGAAATTTTTAGGATTTAGCTTGAGCAAAGGCTTTGATTTTGAACTGCTGTATTTTGAGAACCGTAACTGCTAGAAAAACAATCAAAACATGAAAGTTGTTGCATTTTCAACAGTCTTTTACACTATGTTTACAAATTTTGTGTATTTTTATTTTAAAATGCCTTAACTTACTAAAATTTCTGACAAACTACAAAAATTCTGCGTTTTTTTGACTTTTTTCGCTTGCGTTTAGATATCTGAAAAAAATTTTCAAACTGCGATAAACTTCACCGGTAGACAGTGCTGTGTCAAGGGGGGGCCAAGGGGGGCCCGGCCCCCGGGCCCACCACCTCAGGGGGCCCACAAGTAATAGACTTTTGCGCGTCAATGTCATGTTTTTTAGCTGCTAAAGTTTACTGCGTGTACTTCCATTGAGAAGATAATTTAGGTCCGATACCAATGAGATGCCGGGCCTGGGCCCTTGTACCAAAATATCTCAAAAATCACCATATTATCTTGAATCAAAGTTAAAATAGGCTGCGACTACATTAGTAAAATCATTTGTATATATTTGAAACAAAACAGGTTGATTGCAATTGAATACTTGAAATTAAGAAGGGCCCAATTCCAACAAAGGTGTGTTTAAAATAAATGTGTTGTAGTTACTTTGTGATGGAATTTCAGGGGGCCCACATGTAATAGACTTTTGCGTTTCAGTAACAATGTGTTTTTTAGTTGTTAAAGTTTACTGCGTGTAGCCTACTTGTCCATTAAGAAGATAATTTAGGCCCGGTACCAATGAGATGCTGGGCCCTTATACCAAAACATCTCTAAAAACACCACATTATCTTAAAGAAAAGTTAAAATATGACAACATTAGTAAAATTACCTGTATTTGAAATAAAACAGGTTGGTTGCAATTGAATACGGTACTTGAAGTCAAGACGGGCCCAATTCCCACAAAAGGTGTGTTTAAGATAAATGTGTTTTAATTATTTTGGTTGTTTATTTTTTCGTATTTTGTGGTAGAACTTTGGAATTGGCAACTGTTGAACTGAAACCACTTTATACACTGGTAGGATCACCATACTTTGTAAGCTACTGTTAAACCCGAAGTAGACAGCTCATTTTAAATTGATTGTCATAAATGGGAAAATTATGTAAGACATTTGCATAACTTTATTGACATTTGCATAACCTTGTCTAAATTTTGCAAAAGCATAGATTGAAACCTTTCTTTAGCATACCGGGTAAGGTGAAAGCGTTCATGTTTTGTAGGTTAGCTTCTCTTTAGCATAAACTTTAAGAGTGAGGTACGATTGATTTTGAAGTCTGCCAATAACTAAACAAGACACATAAAATACTTTTTGTAATACTGGACTAGCTGAAAGTTTGGTTGGTCTATTGATATCCCTTTTAACAATAAAGTATTTTTCTACATCTACTGTATAACTTGCAAGGTAAAAGTCTTTTTTGAAGTGTCATAAGCTGCATTAAGGCTGTTGCACTTTTGGCTTAATGTTTTGGTTTTACAGGGTGTTTTGTTTTCTTAAGCTTAACTTCAAAGTGAATGTTTCTGGTTTACATGGTAGTCTAGTTCTAGAATGGTGTAACCTTGCTATGTACCAAGATTTCATTCAGCATTTCATAAAGAAGATGTCTTGTTTGAACTACCGACATTCTTGCTTTGAACATTTCAGATTTATAAACAAAACTCTCAAAGAGGAATTCTTTGAAATGGCTGACCATGGAGGTTTGTCAGAACCAAGCAAACTTTGCTTTGCCATTATTGCCATTGAAGTACATTCGTTTACTATGATTACCAATGGTGCAGATGTGCTGCAAAAGTTTTGCAGATGTTCCAAACAAGGGAATGTTTTTCTCAAAGCTCTTTGCATAGTTTTTTTTCAAAAGTTATGTTGAGCCAAATGTTAAACCTTGAATGTACCAGAAACCATGAAGCATTTAATGCGATCTTTACCCATGTCTTTAATTGCTGTGGTAAGAACCAGATAAAGTGACCAGCAGGCCACAAGCTGAAGAACAACCACCAAAAGTAAGGCAAACAATTCAAAAACTGACCTCAACAAAGGTCAGCAAGTAATAAGCGGACATCGGACATTGAGTAGTGTAATAATCAATTCACCTGCCTTTAGATGTAGGCCATAAAAATGTTTGTCTTATTTGTAGCCTATTCCATTTCTGCAGTCATATTTTGTTTACTGCTAAAAAATTGTAAACAGTAAACAAATTAGCATTTCTCATAGATTAATTAGCATTTCATTTTTAGCATTTACAATCCCGTAATTATAAATATCCCTGACTTTACAGAGGTAGCTATCAGCAAGTGTAACCAGCATACATTTAGATACCAGTATAATAAGTATTTTATGACAGTTACCAGGATTTTGTTTGTGATTTCAAATCGTTGCTGCTTTATATTTCATTTCTTTCATTCCAAGCAAAGATGAAGGTATAACTTGATAGACCTGTGTTTACTATAAATTATATTTCTGCTGTGTTCTGTACACTGCTGGGTTGATGGTTGTTTATGAAGTTATAAAAGTTTAACTAGGTAGTAGTTATTGTGCAGTAAGCATTACAACATTTCATTAAGCACCAGTAACCTATGAAGGCTTTCTGAGTACTGCAAAGTTGTCAGTGAGTATTGAAGCTGTTAGACCTTACCTCATCATCATCAACAGTATCATAGCCGATGCGGCCTTTGATGAACTAGATGCTCAGTTCGTAAATTTTTCCAGTGTTCCCTTTGTCGCGCAGTGTCCCAAAGTGTTCTTGGTTGGCTGATTGATGTATTGAAATTGGATATAAATGTTGTTCTTTGTCTGCCACGAGCACGTTTCCCGAGAAGGCGGCCGCTTAGACAGAGATTTTCGAAATCTTCTTTTCTGATAATGTGACCGAGAAATTTGAGTTGCCTTTGAGTTATGTTGTTCAATAGTTCCTTATCTTGATGTACTTGGTTCAAAACTTCTGCATTTGTGATGTGATCAGTATATGAAATCCTGAGCATTCTTCTGTAAAACCACATAACCACAGACCTTACCTAGAAACCTCTTAACTAGTGTTGCACTGTAAATATTGCTCCGTTTTGTTAAAGTTTATAGTAATTTTCTTATGTATGCTGTGATTCCTGTGAAGTAGTTGCAACATGTGATAAAGTTATTAAACTTCATCTACATAAGTCAGCACTCATGCCCATGCACCATTCCAATAACAGCTGTTTTTAGCATGACCAATGGTGTTTGCATATGACAAAAATAATTACATGTAGTAAAGTTAATTCAACAGTTAGATTACAGCAACTGCTGCTCATAATAATTGTGCTTCTTAAATTCAACAACCACAATGTTCCAAAAATAAAGCAATTAATAAAAAAAAATGTTTTAGTGAAATATAGCATGATTAACAACAGGTTTCTAATAATAGTGTATCTTGTGTGAGTAGGCCTAGTTAATAAACCATGTACGCCATTCTGTGCTGTTATAAATTACCACTATTCTGTTGTGAATTGAAAGTATGTCACTAGATTGGTAACTATATATATACTGTTTTTATCATACTAAAGTTCCTGATTATGCGCATTTGAGTTTTGAGTACACTTGAGTTTTCATGTTAGCATTTTGAATGGGTACTTGGGTAGCTTTTTGAAAGTATTGTAATGGTGAGTGGTTTAATCAATCAATCACTGGTTTATGTTTTTTCACAAAATATTACACCAAATGCACTGGTACATTACATAAAAGTGAGATAGGAAGGAAGCGAAAGACCTTATGAGGTCACCAAGTCAGCCTCCACCCCAGTGATCCTATAAGGCAAAACATAATTACCACTTGGTGAAAGTGTTAAAATGTTGTTTGTTAAAGCATTTGTGAATTCACTTTATTTTTTGCACTTCTAAACTGTTTTGCTATGTTATGGCTATACATTTAAAAATAATAGGTTAGTGAAATTTCAGATGCCAATTGTAATTTTTGGAAAAAATTGCTTTCAAATGTAACTAACCAATTTAAAATTCTCATAATTTTGTCAATTCTTGTCCGATATAAAAAATTGTATGAACTCAATGTGATAAGCATGTCAAATTTTTATGCTAACTTCTACTGTGTGATATAAGATCTGGGTTGAATGACCCCTACGCTTCATGACCGTTGCCAGTATGTTTAGAAATCGTTAACACTTTTGGCTTTCATTGCAAGCAAAGGTGTAGGTGTGACTTGATAGACCTGTGTTTGCTCTTATTTACATTTGTATTGTTTTCTTAACTGGTGAGAAAGTGTAGTGAAGTGAACCACCTTTCCATATCAGTGCAGTTAACATACACACTATATTATCATAAGTCTGCTTGCCGATAAGGGGCCCAAAATTATTTTGGCCCCGGGGCCCACCAAGGGCTTAACACAGCACTGCCGGTGGACGTCAGGCAAGTACTACGCTTGTCGCACAAAGGTTGTCACGGAGATATTGACGCGTTTTGCGAAGAACTGGATATACCTCACTTTACACAAAAAATGACAGTTTTTTGTAAATAATTGATAATATAATTGCAGAAAAAATTTAAATACAAACCTAGTAATTTCTTTCAACTTTTAGACAATACAAAAACCTCTTTCAGACAATACCTCTTTCTAAAACAGTCAGACTCATGCAGTTTGGCAAACAAAAAGACCAGATTTATTTATTTATCAAATAACCAGTGCGGTCCAGGGGTGACCTCGTGTATACGCGCGGTCGGCACCGAACCTTGGCCGGTAGTTAATATAAACAACGTGTAGGTTTTGATGCAGTGTATTTAGGTTCAGTTCATTTCGTTGTGGAAAAAACTGATGATTTTTGAAAAGAAAAAAATATATGTTTCCTCGACGATATGTTATTTATTTATCCTAATTAGGTATTGGCTAGGCTACTAGCCTATATGTTAGATTATAAAGTTAAGTGTTAAGTTTTTTTTTTTAATGGTGTCTTGTTTTTGGGGCCGGAAAATGTCATCGGTAGCGGGTCCAAATTTGTGTCTCAACCCCCCCACGTGTATTTCTCATTGTCTTTACTAATGGTTTGACGAAAAAATTTGCGAGCTTAGTAAAATGCTAAAATAATGTAAAGCCTTTCAATCATTTGGAATTCATAAAAATTAATACAATGGAAGCTTTTTACAAATGTTTATAGGCTACGTCATCTATTTGTTGAACTGGAGCAAGGATTTTGAATTTGCAGATTAGAAGTTTGACAACATTCTTTATCAACTTCCCACCTATGCACGTAACGCCATCACCACTCCATCCAGGGTGGCATACACATTCAAAAGATCCATCAGTGTTTATGCAGTCGGCTTGTGGAGAGCAGTTGTCTGTTGCAGTCAAACATTCATCGATATCTGGAAGATTAGCAATTTATTTATATATGATAACTGTGTTAATCAATAAAAGTTAACCAAAGAAAAATTTCCTCAAAACAGTTGGCCAAGCACATTTTAGAGAGAAGGGGAAAACGCTTTTGCTTGTGACGTAATAAAGCAAGTCATAAAATCTTGGATCAGGTATCGAGCTGTAATGGAAGATGGCTCTGACTTAATTGGTTTTATGACGTCAAAAAAATACAAGCAAATATGTGAAACTGCTCTATTTATTATATAAGTAAGTATATCAAAACCAAAAGCCTGTCAGCCAGTGTGGCCACCGTTTGAGGGCACCACGTATACGTTGGCCCTCTACGCCCTAGTAGGCTTATGGCGTTCGTCTGCAGATCAAGTATACGAAAGAAATGAGCGCTGGGATATCAATCGACTTTTTTTCTGTTTCAAGTTTCATATAGGAATTTCTATTCTTCTACGAGTTTCGGTTCGATCTCATAGCTCTGGTTAAGAGTTTAATGTTTGGTGAGATCTCTGTCTGAAATTAATTGCAAAAAGTTTGCTTTTGAAAGAAAATATCACTTTTCATTTCGAACTAGCCTACATGTAATTTAGTCTCTGCAAAAGAAGTTGGTTGTCAAAAGGGGTGTAATTGAATGACTTCCATTCAGGCACAGGCACCATGATAGGATAAGTAGTAAATGTATCTTAATAGGGTGCAGTTTTAAACAGCCAAACTTGTAAAAAAAATTAAACTTTAATACAAAAAAGCAACAACAAAATATTCAATTTTTATTTATCTGGAAAACTTTATTTAAAACAGTGTTTCAATTATTCTTTAAATTCGTTGAATCAAACCTGAGCAATTAATTCCATCCCCAACATATCCGTCGAAACAGGCACAAAAGAAGGATCCATCAGTGTTTGTGCAAATCCCGTCGGGGCTACAATTATGGGTTCCCTCATCGCATTCATCACGGTCTGAAAAAATGAAGTTTGTCATTTTTTTATTATTTAGTTTCAAAACTTTTCAAAGTTTATTTTTTTGTTTAATTTCTCACAACTCTTTACCTACGCAACCAAATTCACTTGCAGTGAATCCACTTTCACAAGAACAACCCGAAGCATCTGTTCCTGTGCTTAGACAACCGGAACGATTTTCATTTGTAAGAAATTCAATGTAATCCTCTGTGATTTGCAGAAATGCAAAAAAAAAGTAATGACATTGGACATAAAAACTGGTAGTGGATGTCGCTTCTATAGCTTTGAAAAGCTTCTGCTCTACTGTTAGCAGAGCTTAACAAATTCCGAACCTAGGCCGGTAGTTAATATAAACAACGTGTAGGTTTTGATACAGTGTATATAGGTTCAGTTAATTTCGTTTTGGAAAAAACTGATGATTTTTGAAGAAAAAAAATATGTTTAATCGACCATAATACTATTATTTTATCCTAATTAGTAGGGCAAGTTTTTGCAACTTTTTTTACAGCTTCGGCAGCTTCCTAAATACTCAGAATTTATGTAGTATGATGTTTTAAGCTGTTTGTAGGAATTTTATATTGCAACTTTTTGCAACTTTTTTCTATTTTTCATGCAACTTTTTACGACAACTTTTATCAAGTATTGCGCAAAATGTAAAGGAATGATTTAAAAAACATGCTATTAAACTATTTCTAGTATGGTTCTGTTCTCTTTGATTTGCATAACAAAGAGCTATTATGTGATCGATTAACTGCATCTCAATGTTATCTATGACGCAACAGTTGACTTGCAAGCTAGAAGTTCAACAACCCCAGCCAAGCACGACAGTGCCCGAACCATGGCCATCTTTAAGTAGCCATGCCCGAACTAAATTAGAAGCGGATATATGACTTGGCTTTTGGCCAAGTCCGCATAAACGGAAACAGGTTGTGTCTAGTCTTTCGAAGTAAATAAATGGTAAAAAGCTAAATAAAATAAATGCAACTTTTTACTGCAACATTATTTAAAAGAATTAAGTGCAACTTTCTCACCATTTTAGTGCAACAAAAACTTGCCCTACTAATTAGGTATTGGCTAGGCTGCTAGCCTATATGTTAGATTATAAAGTTAAGTGTTACGTTTGTTTTTTTAGTGGTGTTTTGTTTTTGGGGCCAGAAAATGTCATCGGTAGCGGGTCCAAATTTTGTGTCCAAAACTGCCCCACGTGTATTTCTCATTGTCTTTACTAATGATTTGATGAAAAAATTTGCGAGCTTGGTAAAATGCTAAATTAAACAATATCAAGCCTTTCAGTCATTTGAAATCCATAAAAATTAATGCGATTGAAGCTTTTTACAAACGTTTGTAGCCTACAGCTTCGGCAGCTTCCTAAATACTCAGAATTTATGTAGTATGATGTTTTAAGCTGTTTGTAGGAATTTTATATTGCAACTTTTTGCAACTTTTTTCTATTTTTCATGCAACTTTTTAGGACAACTTTTATCAAGTATTGCGCAAAATGTAAAGGAATGATTTAAAAAACATGCTATTAAACTATTTCTAGTATGGTTCTGTTCTCTTTGATTTGCATAACAAAGAGCTATTATGTGATCGATTAACTGCATCTCAATGTTATCTATGACGCAACAGTTGACTTGCAAGCTAGAAGTTCAACAACCCCAGCCAAGCACGACAGTGCCCGAACCATGGCCATCTTTAAGTAGCCATGCCCGAACTAAATTAGAAGCGGATGTATGACTTGGCTTTTGGCCAAGTCCGCATAAACGGAAACAGGTTGTGTCTAGTCTTTCGAAGTAAATAAATGGTAAAAAGCTAAATAAAATAAATGCAACTTTTTACTGCAACATTATTTAAAAGAATTAAGTGCAACTTTCTCACCATTTTAGTGCAACAAAAACTTGCCCTACTAATTAGGTATTGGCTAGGCTGCTAGCCTATATGTTAGATTATAAAGTTAAGTGTTAAGTTTGTTTTTTTAGTGGTGTTTTGTTTTTGGGGCCAGAAAATGTCATCGGTAGCGGGTCCAAATTTTGTGTCCAAAACTGCCCCACGTGTATTTCTCATTGTCTTTACTAATGATTTGATGAAAAAATTTGCGAGCTTGGTAAAATGCTAAATTAAACAATATCAAGCCTTTCAGTCATTTGGAATCCATAAAAATTAATGCGATTGAAGCTTTTTACAAACGTTTGTAGCCTACGTCATCTATTTGTTGAACTGGAGCAAGGATTTTGAGTTTGCAAATTAGAAGTTTGACAACATTGTGGCCACCGTTTGAGGGCACCACGTATACGTTGGCCCTCTACGCCCTAGTATGGCGTTCATCTGCAGATCAAGTATACGAAAGAAATAAGGGCTGGGAGATTGATCGACTTTTTCCTGTTTCAAGTTTCATTTAGGAATTTCTATTCTTCTACGAGTTTCGGTTCGATCTCATAGCTCTGAGAGTTTAATGTTTGAAATTAATTGCAATAAAAGGTTGCTTTTGAAAGAAAATATCACCTTTCATTTCGAACTACAGGTATTTAGGCTGGCCTCTGCAAAAAAACTTGATTGTCAAAAGGAGTGTAGTTGAATGTCTTCCATTCAGGCATCATGATAGGATAAGTGGTAAATGTATCTTAATAGAGTGCAGTTTTAAACAGTCAAACTTGTAAAAAAAAAAAACTTTAATACAAAAAAGCAACAACAAAATATTCACTTTTTGTTTATCTGGAAAACTTTATTCAAAATAGTCTTTTAACTATTCTTTAAATTCGTTGAATCAAACCTGCGCAATTAATTCCATCCCCAATAAATCCTTCGGTACAGGCACAATAGAAGGATCCAAGAATGTTTATGCAAGTCCCGTCGGGGCTGCAATTATCGGTGTCGGTTTCGCATTCATCAATGTCTGAACAAATGAAGTTTGTCATTTTTTTTATTATTTAGTTTCAAAACTTTTCTAAGTTTATTTGTTTGTTTAATTTCTCACAACTCTTTACCTACGCAACCAAATTCACTTGCAGTGAATCCATTTTCACAAGAACAACCCGAAGCATCTGTTCCTGTGCTTAGACAACCGGAACGATTTTCATTTGTAAGAAATTCAATGTAATCCTCTGTGATTTGCAGAAATGCAAAACAAAGTAATGCCATTGGACATAAAAACTGGTAGTGGATGTCGCTTCTATAGCTTTGAAAAGCTTCTGCTTTACTGTATCTGTTTCCTCGACGATAATATTATTATTTTATCCTAATTAGGTATTTGCTATGCTGCTAGCCTGATTATAAAGTTAAGTGTTGTTTGTTTTTTTAATGGTGTCTTGTTTTTGGAGCCCGAAAATGTCATCGGTAGCGGGTCCAAATTTGTGTCTCAACTGCACCACGTGTATTTCTCATTGTCGTTACTAATGATTTTACGAAAGAATTTGCGAGCTTGGTAAAATGCTAAATTAAACAATGTAAAGCCTTTCAGTCATTTGGAATCCATAAAAATTAATGCGATTGAAGCTTTTTACAAAAGTTTGTAGGCTACGTCATCTATTTGTTGAACTGGAGCAAGGATTTTGAGTTTGCAAACTAGAAGTTTGACAACATTCTTTATCAACTTCCTACCTGTGCACGTAATGCCATCACCAATCCATCCAGGGTGGCATACACATTCAAAAGATCCATCAGTGTTTATGCAGTCGGCTTCTAGAGAGCAGCTGTTGCCGATTGCAGCTAAACATTCATCGATATCTGGAAGATTAACAGTTTATTTATATATGATAACTGTGGTAATCAATAATAGTTAACCAAAGTAAAATTTCCTCAAAACAGTTGTCCAAGCACATTTTAGTCAATGTATATGGTGGAAGCTACATGGGTATTCAATAACTTAAAAAGAAACTGAAAAGAAGTTGAAAAGCAAGATGAGAAAAAATTATAAAAAGCTTAGATTTTTTTCCAAGTGGCATTGTTTATATTAACGTTGATTTAGCCAAAAATTAACAAATTACATTCAAGATCAAATAAAAGTTTCAACCACATTATTAACTTACCTGAGTAGGTGGTTGTGGGCAGTGATGGGCATTATCGCCGATAATTCATCGGCGATAATTATCGGCGAGAAATTTTTATCGCTTATCGTTATCGCTCAATTATTTTTTCAGTTATCGTTTATCGTTATCGCCAAAGGCAATATTTGATTATCGCCGATAATTAATCGCCGATAAATTTTATTTTGGATCAACACACAAGTGGAAAGATCATGAAAAGTAATATTTTTACTAGCCACCTAGTTAATGAAACTAAAATTAAAACCAGTTCTTCTTCAGTGCCTGAAGTGTGTGTGCACAGGTCGTTATCAGGGGAGGGGGAAATAGTATTAATAGAAGTTAATAGAATTAGTAGAAAGAAGAAAAGTTGAATAGCCTAACTGGGGCTGGGCAGGGGTGCTGCAGCACCGCAGCACCAGCACATATGGGTGAGCCGCCCTTGCTTGTTTGAGATACGAATTAAAGCAGTAATCTCCAGCTGTGCAACTAAAAAAATTAGTAGATTATTTTCTTTGAAGTGGGGGCCCCCAAAAGTGGGAGCCCTGGGCTTCAGCCCAGTCCGCCCCCCCCCCCTTAATCCGGCACTGGTTTTTAGTAATTGTCGTAAAAAAATAAAATCTCTCTCGTCAAAACATGAAACTTACTGTTTTAAGCGCATTAAATCTTTAGATGAGTAGATTAACTAAAATTGCAAGAACTTGCCTTGAGACGTGCGGTTACGTCACAAACTCAGATTAAAAGACAAAATTCACACACAATAACAACACAAGATCGGTTATAGACTGTAAGATCGATTTTTTTCTAGCTTGGCGATATAACTTTAATCCAAAAATAATAACCGAATGCATAAGTGCCATTTAACTTAAAAAGTTAACCCATTTGTGCCGAAAGTGAAAGTACTTAAAAAAATTTTCGGAAAACTTAAATATTGCATAATTATGACCTAAAAAACGTATCACAATTATTTTTTTCCTAATTGTGTTTGTACTTTTTGAGAAAAAGGCCGTCCTATATATAAGACGCTAAGCAAATCCGTTATCAAATTTCACAAGTTTCTTGTGCGTAATGCGTAAGCGTTATTACGTTTTACTTATCGCTCAAAGTGATCAATGGGAAATGTCTTGTTCATGTCTTGTCATGTCATTATTGTCATCGAGCATTTTATTAAAATAAAAGTTCAAAAAATATGAAGATGAAAATTAGCAAAGTAACACAACATCACTGAAAGAAGTCATTGCGGAATATGATATTGCTTGAAGCATTTGACATGCAGACCGACATCACATTTTTTGCATCTTGTAGTAGTTTTTGCATGACAATAGGCGGATCGAGTTGCGTGGTAAAATTATGCTAAATACAGTATGACCTTTCTCATTTACTGTAGCCTACCTATGCGACATAGCCTATCTCAATCAAATAATTTTATTCCCACTAATACAGTGCCTACATTGTAATTCTTATCTCAGCAACTCAGCGTTCTGCCATTGCTTTAATGATGGTGTTCACAAAGAAAACAAAAAAAAATATCTGAAATTATCAGTAAATTACGATAATTATGTTATTGTTCTTAAACAAACACGACTAATTTGACAAGCTTGATGGATTTCACAGTATGCACATTTTTACCACCAATAACGCTTAAGATTACTGATAAATTTTCAAGCATTTTGCGTTTTTGGGAATTTTTTCAATTATTGCTGACTTTGCTGTAAACAGCCCTTTAAGCAGAAAGCAAAATACAAAGTTTGGAATTTTTTGTGGTATTTTCATTTGATTTAATTATTTTGCCTACTGCACGTAAGCGGCAGTGTAACTCAATTGATAAAAGCATCCAACTGGTATCTGAAGGTATAATTATAAGCACGGCGGTTACCTCAGTGGTTTGATTCTGGATCAAGAGGTTGAAGATTCGATACCCACTGCCGCCGTTGCGATTCTATTTATGCATAACTTACAAAAAGTTTTGTCCCTTTAAAGTATATTATGTTCGATTTTTGGGCATGTTTATGAAAGCAGTTCGTGCTACATGGGATGGGGCAGCGCTGATCAAGAAAAAAAAAAGTTATCGTTATCGGACATTATCGGCGATAATTTATCGTTTATCGTTATCGCTTAACTTTTTTAACTTAACTTAACTTAAAATACTGCATCATATATTGTTTCAGTTGCATCATCTTTATGCATCATCTTATATCTGATGCAGTATTTTGAAGTAATGCAAAAATCGTCATAAATCAAGTCTGGTCTTAAAGTTTTGGCCACAACTATATGTACACAATGACATCACGCTGAAACAAAAAACTCGCAAAGTTAATTTGGGTTTCCCCGCCCTTTAAGAGACAATTTTTTGTAAAATTCTGTAAATAGAAAGTTTTGTACTTCTCCCTTTAAAACAAGAAATATTACTGATTGACTGACTCTTGAACCACGAGTACGATTGTGTGGAAAAAGGTGGGCGCAATAGTGTGGAAAATGTGATGCGTAACAACGTGTATGGTGATGCAATAAAATTAACTTGAACAGTTGCACACCCCTGCACTAGGGACTATAGAGTAATAGACAAAGAAAGCAAACAATAACTGCCAATTTCTCGAAATGTAAGTTTGCCATAAATTACGTAGGCGATTGAGTTGATTATACTATATATGTCATTTCGAAAAATATCACGCGAGCCACTCAGAACCTTCTCGCGGGCCACATGTGGCCCGCGGGCCACGGGTTGGACACCCCTGAACTAAGCTAAGTTACGTGACAAGTGGAAGATAAAATACTGCCAGTTATTTTTAAATTTTTGGGAAAAATTTTTTTGAAACTAACCCGATTACTAAAGTTGCATAAAATTCAGATAAAGCAATTTTTAGTTGTGTTACATTGCATTAACAAAAATAATTTACGTACAAAACTTAAATTGTATTAAACTTGAATATATTACAAAGCATTTCAACACAAAGACTTAATAAGCTTAAAATACACTTCTTTTGTGCAACTTTAAACTTCGGGTTAATTTTAAACAGGCAAACTGTGGGAACCACTGCTTTCAAAATGTAAAAAAAATATGTTTTAAAATTTTTCTAATAATTTAAAAAATATCAGGCAGTACTTCACCATCCACTTGTCAGATAACGTGACCTAGTTGGTCATCCCGTAATTCTATGAATCAGTGATTTTGACAAATATAAAAAGTACAGAATTTGCTTTGGCTAAACTAAATTTTTGTTAGGAAACTGACAACCAAATGAAATTCAATAATAATTGGAGACCAACTGATCGCTAAGTCAACGATTGGCGGCAGAAATAATACAAAAGAGTGGAAATGATCAGAAAACCAAACAAAAAGTTTCATCAAATAAACTGGATCTTCTAATGTGATTGTATACTGGAATGATCAGGTATTTTTCTTGAATCTGTTTCAGAATATTGGCAATGCATAATAAAAATGCCAGCCCCGATAAAAATGCCAGTTGGTTAGCGCGTGACTTCTGAAACGAAGAAGCTTCAATATCAAGCGGCGCTGGTTCGACTCTCGTGGTGTGCGCTTGAGAAACGCACGTTAAGAACTGCTCTCCGTTCAGCGGCAACTAATAGATGGAATAATTCCCGGCAACAAGACTTCAACAATCGGAAACTTCACTTTGTCAATCTAGGTGACCGGGCCTGCGTCAGTGGTTCAAAGCTTCTACAAGTATGCGAAACTGCCATGATTAAGCTCTGCAAGAAGCTCTCCCAGTCCGAGAATAAAGATTCAATCAATCAATCAAAAGGATAAAGCACACGAATCAGTAACAAATCGAACCTAACATCTAAAATTACAACACTTGTCTTGATATTAGCTTGTTTGTTTATTGCTTTCTTAATTTTAGCCGTTTTATGGCTTACTACCCAAACACCTATCCGTGAGCATTTTACACCCTTTGCGGTTTTTGTCACCTTTATCTGTCTATTGATTTGCTACCATATTGTTTATTGCAACTGCCAGCTGGTACTGTGTTTTCACCCGGTACTGTCTTTTAGAGTCTACTTTTTACCATCTAACTTAAGCTACATCTTGCTGAGAATATGAGTTCCTATGATATGAATGACATTCTTACTTCCTATGAAAACTTTAATTTATTGCAAGATGCTTATTAGAGTAGCTTCAGAAAAAAAGTTTAACTAAAAGTTAACAAATTGCATTCAAGATCAAATAAAACTTTCAACCACAAAGTTTACTTACTTGGCATGGTAGCATCGGATGGTTCGGCTGAAAGCAAAAGAAAAATATTAACATACTAAATATATCAAAACACAGGAACGTTAACTATGAGTGGCAAAAGCACTTCAACTACTTGATGTCCTGAAATAATGCACAAAAGTTACAGAAATGGCGAATGAGCAGAAACCAAGTAAAAAATTTTCAGCATCATATAAAAAAAATTGAAAGCAAAATAAACGAATAAAAAATTTTCTGCCAGGCCGAATCTACCATGAGAACAAGAGAACGAACTTAGTCATACTAAAGGAAAAACCTGACTTAGCGATTTTCCACGTTCTTTCTGTTTAACATGCTACCATAAAACGATTTTCAATAAAATTTTGCCCCATTGCGGTCTGACCGCCATTCTGCTGGTGCTTTTGTCAGAGCTTTCAAAACTGGAATGGGCGTGAGCAACGAAGCGTGCGACTGTACAGTCTGCGTCACTATAGACTAGCAATCAGCTGATATCGCAATAATTGTTACTGCGGGCGATTTTACTGTAGGCTATGTATGTATGTAGGCCCACATCAAAACATCAGATTTCAACATCAAAACATCAGACAGTTTGCTCAAAACATCAGATGTGGTAACGTGGCTTTTGTTATTGCTGTCTTTTGTGACGTATTCTAGAGCAGTGTTTGCACTTTTGGTTATTTTGAAAAAAAAAAGAAAATAAATGAAACATTGGACTTTGGGCCTTGCCAGCGCCTTTGAAAACGAAATATTTTCGGTAATTTTTCTTGAAATGTATTCTTGAATGTTCAGTTTACTCATTTTAATGCTTAATTCCCGTTTGAAATTTTCATTTAGTAAGCCTTTAAGAATTTAAAAATAGGACAAAATAAGTGCTTGCTAAAGTTGCCAGAAAAATAATCTGTATATATTTAACTAAATAAGAAAAAGTTGAAAAAAATAAAATAAGTTGATTATTACACTGTGGTCCATTGCTCTTCAACCGAGTATAGTGTATACCCAAGCACTTTTCAAAGCGTCCAAATTCTAGTCTAAGTGCAATAGAAATTTTCCATTTGTGAGCTATACAAAGTTCTTGAAAATTATGAAAAGTATATCACAGAAAAAGGGTTGGAAACACTGTTGTAGTCCTATCAACGTTATGATCCGTAAACTAATAATTTTATCAGCATTATTTGCAATCTGCTTAAATATTAGATAAAGCAAAAAAATTAATCTTCAAAAATTTCAACTCATGTAAAGCAAAATACTGATCATCGTTGTTAAAAATATTAAATTGTATCAAATAATACAGAAGTTGATGTCAATCGCAAAAGTATCCCGGCAGCTTAATGTTTATGTAATATGGTAGAAGCTAGGCTACGTGGGTGTTCAATAACATGAAAACAAGCTGAAAATAACTTGAAAAGCAAAATGAGAAAAAAATACATTAAAGAAAGGCTTGGATTCTTATATACTGTAAGCTGTTGGGTGGAGCTGATAAGTGAGTTAGAAAGTTGACGAATTGCATTCAAGACCAAATAAAACTTTCAACCACAAAGTTAACTTACTTGGCATGGTAGCATCGGGAAGTTCGGCTGAAAACAAAAGAAAAATATTAACATATTAAATATATCAAAATACAGATGATGTTAACTATGAGTGGAAAAAACATTTCAACTACTTGATGTTCAAAAATAATGCACAAAAGTTACAGAAATGGTGAATGAAGAGAAAACGAAATAAAAAGTTTCAGCATCAAATAAACTGGATTTTGTGATGAGACTGGTAATAACACTGATCGGATATTTTGTTTAAAGATGAGAAACTTTAAAAGTTTTTTATAAAACTTCTGAACACACTAATCTGCAATCACCATCATCATCACCTATTCTGGCATAACCAGGGCACCATTAACGTGGTTTTTCCAGATATTCTTCATCAAACTCTACAGTTCATATTCTCGTACTTCACTGTCCTTTTTTAATTCACGGAGAAAAATTTTGCTTACCAACCCTTTCTTTAATGCCAATTATATGGCTTCAAAAGAAGAAAATTATTCATTTCGTATTGACTTTTAAAGCAGTGACTTGTCAGTTGTAATTATCGCCTTTTGATCTTGTCATGGAGAGATGACAGGCCAATGTAGCCTATTGGTTTACATTGGTGCTGCTTCCAGTTAATGTTGTACGCCTGTGTTAGAAATGTAGTGTAGCAGCTATTCAAACTCTCTTCCATACTTTTGTAAGGGTCCAACTTCTGGCACCTTAGATCAAGACGCTTAATTGAAATTAACGTTTGAATTATTAAAGTCAACTGGTGAAGACGTAATGTTAGCTGTGTTTGTGATCAACACAATCCATGAGCGTTGTACACGTTAGTGTAAGTTTGAAATTGGTTTGAAAATTAACTGATTTTAAATAAAATAGGCCACAAGACAAAGCACTATCTCTCGTCGTAGCATAAATGGTCATCACTATGTCTGTATCTACAGACATTGGTAAAACATTCTACTCGCATGAAAAATAAGAGAAATACAAAATTAACTGTTCAATAACTGTTTGCAGTAGCCTAAACTTTTTTCAGAAAATTATCTTTTAAAAGTTCCCGGACTACGCTGATTTCGCAATTGAGATTATTTCTGTACACGATTGAAGGACCTTTTACACTTTGAGATACGTGTTGAGTGTAAACGATCCCGGTGCAAGTTCCGTCTCTTCAAGTTGATCTTAATTTTGGCGATATTGTAATGTTTGGCTTTTAATTTATTAAAATCTATTGAAACAATCGTACAAGATGTTTTATGTTTATGTTTTGTTTTGTTTTTATTCAAACATTTTTGTTTTTATCTGTATGGACAGTGAGGATAAAAATATAAAGTAACATCCACTCATATGCAGTGCTGTATTCAAGGGTATACGGCGGTATACGCAGTATACCCTCTGCTTTTTCGAGCAATTATAGTATACCCTCTGGTTTTCCAAAGAGAATGCGTATGCTATCCTTGCTGGTTCTTGACAACTAGGCCTACTACAGAATTCTAAAATGGTGCCAATTAACGCGAATCAATTCATTCAGAGCATTGTTAGCAGAATGCAAATGAGACTTTGCGCTATTGCTGACACTGACAATGGTCAGCTAATGGTTGATATTGCTACTTGCAACCTGAAAAATAACAGCTATTTCAACTTTACCTTGTTCGACAGCAGAATGTGAACGTGGTTTCAGTTTAATGAACAATATTATCACAGGTTTAAAAGCATCTTTGCTCATTGATAATGTGAGCTGTTTGATGTTTATTAATTGCAATTTGCAATGGACCACCTGTGGCTCAATTTACCGCTAAAAATATGTAGGCTAAGATTGTTGCTCCAAACCACCGATCAGGTAAGGAGACAAGATCCCAAATTTGTAAAGAGGATAAAGATTAGATTCCTCTCGGCAGGCTGTTTGGAATGTATTCATAGAAAAATAAACAATTTTGTAGGCCTTCCTCTCGTCCAACTTTGATGTTGATAATTCAAGTTATTGTACAATAAAGGTTAGTATTTTGCAAGTTGTATATTATTGATCATTTTGGAAAATCTGACAGTATACTCTGTGCTTTTTTACAAACACAGCACTGCTCATATGTATTGTTAAATTCAGTAGCCTACGGAATTCTGACTTGAAAATCGTCTCACCGCATATAGGGCAACACTCTCCATTGATCAAGACCAGTGCTTCGTTCTCTTCACAAGTCACATTGCACGGTTCAAATCTGTTCACGCAGTTGACCACAGAAAACGGCAAACAAGTACAGGTGATACAACTTCCGACTTCCCATAAATCACCTAACTCCCTGATCTCTCCTTCATACTCGCAAACTGTTCATTGAGAAAATATCGTCAATTTCATAATGCCAAACCAAACATATTACATCTAAAGAACTTTACTCATTTAGATACCTAATTTTTCACAACACTCGAGAATTTAGCCTACATGCATCTATTCTCCGATATCTCTTTTCTTGCTCTGCAAAATTTTCGAAGTTCCATTAACATTTGTATCGATCCAACCAATGACACAGTGCCAGTTTGAGCTATCAAACCAATTAGGCCTAAGCTTTCAACGAGTCCAGTTTCAATACATATTTATAATTTGCTGTGAGAGAGAGACTACAAGCTTCCAAGCTGTGAGGGGGAGACTACAAACTTCCAAGCTGTGAGGGAGAGACTACAAGCTTCCAAGCTGTGAGGGGGAGACTAAAAGCTTCCAAGCTGTGAGGGAGAGACTACAAGCTTCCAAGCTGTGAGGGGGGACTACAAACTTCCAAGCTGTGAGGGGGAGATTACAAGCTTCCAAGCGGTGAGGGGGAGACTACAAGCTTCCAAGCTGTGAAGGGGGACTACAAACTTCCAAGCTGTGAAGGAGAGACTACAAGCTTCTAAGCTGTGAAGGGAGACTACAAGCGTCCAAGCTGTGAAGGGGGAGACTACAAGCTTCCAAGCTGTGAGGAAGAGAATACAAGCTTCCAAGCTGTGAGGGGGAGACCACAAGCTTCCAAGCGGTGAGAGGGAGACTGCAAACTTCCAAGCTGTGAGGGGAGACTACAAGCTTCTAAGCTGTGAAGGGAGACTACAAGCGTCCAAGCTGTGAAGGGGGAGACTACAAGCTTCCAAGCTGTGAAGGGGGAGACCACAAGCTTCCAAGCTGTAAAG
This sequence comes from Aplidium turbinatum, assembly GCF_918807975.1. Classification (NCBI taxonomy): domain Eukaryota; kingdom Metazoa; phylum Chordata; class Ascidiacea; order Aplousobranchia; family Polyclinidae; genus Aplidium; species Aplidium turbinatum. The sequence goes on along the minus strand of NC_137486.1, from coordinate 22,347,106 downwards.
GGGAGACTACAAGCTTCCAAGCTGTGAGGGGAGACTACAAGCTTCCAAGCTGTAAGGGGGAGACCACAAGCTTCCAAGCTGTGAGGGGGAGACTACAAGCTTCCAAGCTGTGAAGTGGAAGACTACAAGCTTCCAAGCTGTGAAGGGGAAGACTACAAGCTTCCAAGCTGTGAGGGGAAGACTACAAGCTTCCAAGCTGTGAAGGGGGAGACTACAAGCTTCTAAGCTGTGAGGGGGAGACTACAAGCTTCCAAGCTGTGATGGGAGAATACAAGCTTCCAAGATGTGAGGGGGAGACTACAAGCTTCCAAGCGTGGTGACGAATATTCCTGTCGAAATTAAAGCTCTTCGTGTTTTAATGGTTTTTAAAAGCAATGCAGAGTACTTGTTTAATTGAAACATATGTGTCGCAATGACGTCAATTTGATACCAAACTTCTACTTTTTTTTACTGTGTTTTCAAACAAATTTTAACCAAAAGAAATACCGCGCGCAGTTTATCTGCTTTTACACAACTCATCAGACCATGATGGACTCTGTAAGAATCTGAAAGTTCCTGCAGTAGCCTACTGGTTGGTAGGAAACTTCTCGCAGCTAAATTTCGGTATTTGAAAGTCATGAAGCCAACCTCATGGAAAAGTGCCTGGTATAGCTTTAAATATCAATGTAATTTCTTCAAAATACAGTCGTTCCAAAGGATTTCAAACAAAATAAATCTGCTTATTACAAGTTGCAAGTGGATTTATGAAATTTTGAATGATTTTGAAAATATGCTGTGAGATATTGTGTAGAGTTGATAAGTCAGCTAGAAAGTTGACAAATTGCATTCAAGACTAAATAAAACTTTCAACCAAAAAGTTAACTTACTTGGCATGGTAGCATCGAGTGGTTCGGCTGAAAACAAAAGAAAAATATTAACATACAAAATATATCAAAATTCTGAGGATGTTAACTATGAGTGGCAAAAACACTTCAACTACTTGATGTTCAGAAATAATGCACAATCTGCTTGCAATCTGCTTTGCAACTTGCAATCTGCTTGAATGTTGGATAAAGCAAAAACATTAATCTTCAAAAATTTCAACTCATGTAAAGAAAAATACTGATCATCGTTGTTGGAAATATTAAATTGTAGCCTATCAAATTAAAATTGTTGTCAACATTTATTGGATTTTATTGGAAAGATTAATCCAAACGAACATTTGTTCCACGTTTCAACCCAGAAACAACTCACTTGAAGTGGTCTCATCGGTGGGTTCATCTAAAACAGCGTTTCTTAACCGGGGGTACTAGCACCCCTTAGGGGTGCTGGAATAGAATGTAGGGGGTGCTAAATGCATGCAGTATAATATCAAAAAATGCCATTTTACTTTTATGTATTTTTTCGTCTTTTTGCCAGTATCAGCAGTTGTCATATCAATGATTGCTGTTTCGAAGTAGCCTACATGATTTGCTGTTATTGTAGTCATCTCTCAGTCAAGTACTCAAATTGATCCTGAGTGGATTGTGCGAACTTAAGCTACCTGGTGGGTGCTTTGTTGTATTAGTTGCTCACCTCTCGCTTCCAGAAACCACTATGGCAAAATACTTTACCATAAATCACTCATATCCAGAGTGGATACAGCAGCCCTTCTTGGCAGACATGAGTGATAATAATAGACTAAAGGAGGAGCTGATTGACATGCAGGTGAATCAGAGTTGTCGGACAAAATTTCGTCCTTCCGCTTGCTAATTTCTTGTGTGATCAGTTGACAGCATATCCTGCATTGGCACGAGCAGCATTGGAATTAATCGTGCCATTTCCGACTAACTACCTGTGTGAAAAGGCGTTCTCCACCATGCTCCAAATCAAAACAATTGGCCGGAGCCGCCTTCAACATAGGTTGCTCCACGGTATGAGAGTGGCTTTGACCACCACGAAGCCTCGGATAGAGAAATTGGTCACACATAAGCAACAACAGAAATCACATTGATACATGTGTATAGTTACCCAGCTGGGTAACTTATACTTATGTATGCTTAAGTTTGTCCATGTTCTTTCACTATTCTTGGGTTTTCCTATTTCTTTTATCACCAATGACGACAGTAGTTTTGAAAAATAAACAAAATGATCAATTTGTACTTCGCTTTCCTTTCAATAGTGCAGGCAAAAGTTTAATGGCGGCGCCGAAATTTTGACATGCTTTTTGATCGCTTGCGGTATTTTTTGTCGCTTAACAAACTGTGCGGTTGTTTTAAGAGAGTTGATTCACTTACCTATGGTTAAATTGAATTTCTGTTGGTGAATGAAAGCCAAATACCAAATCCTGAATTAACTTCATTAAAACAACTGCATAGTTTGTTAAACAACAAGAGACTTCATTACAAAATATATCGCCTGCGATCTGAAGGCATGTCAAAATCTCGGCCTCTACTAAACTTTTGGTCGGCACTATTGTAGTCGTATGTCAACGATAGTTAGGGGGTGCTAAACTGTTCAGGCCTGTTTACAGGGGTGCTAGAGTCAGAAAAGGTTAAGAAACGCTGGTCTAAAACAAAGTAAACAATTTATATTGATTACAAATGGTGACGTCATATTTTTATCAACCTTTTATTTAGAAAATACAAAAGTTGGTACAAAAAGCAAAAGCATCCCAGCAGCTTAATGTTTACGTATACTTTAGAAGCTAGGCTACATGGGTATTCAATAACTTAAAAAGAAACTGAAAAGAACTTGAAAAGCAAAATGAGAAAAAAATACATTAAAGAAAGGCTTGGATTCTTATATACTGTAAGCTGTTGGGTGGAGCTGATAAGTGAGCTAGAAAGTTGACGAATTGCATTCAAGACCAAATAAAACTTTCAACCACAAAGTTAACTTACTTGGCATGGTAGCATCGGGTGGTTCGGCTGAAAACAAAAGAAAAATATTAACATATTAAATATATCAAAATACAGAGGACGTTAACTAAGAGTGGCGAAAGCACTTCAACTACTTGATGTTCAAAAATAATGCACAAAAGTTACAGAAATGGTGAATGAAGAGAAAACGAAATAAAAAGTTTCAGCATCAAATAAACTGGATTTTGTGATGAGACTGGTAATAACACTGATCGGATATTTTGTTTAAAGATGAGAAACTTTAAAAGTTCATAATAAAATTGGTAGACACACTAATCTACAACCACCATCATCATCCCCTATTCTGGCATACCAGGGCACCATTAACGTGGTTTCTCCAAACATGCCTCATAAAACTCTACAGTTCATTTTCTTGTAATTCAGTATCCTGTTTTAATTCATGGAGAAAAGTTTTTCTTGCCGGCCCCTTTTCTAATGTCATGCAATAATTCCAAAAGTTATAAAAGTTATAATTATCGTCTTTTTATCTTGTCACGAAGAGATGACAGGTCAACGTATTGGTCAACAGGTCAATATATCGGTGCTGCTTCTAGTTAGTGTTGTACGCCTGTCTTAGAAGTGTAGTGTAGCAGCTATTCAAACTCTCTTCCACACTTTTGTAAGGGTCCAACTTCTAGCCCCTCAAACCAAAACGTTTAATTGAAATTAACGTTTGACTTGCTAAAGTTAACCAGTGGAGACGTAATGTTAGCTGTGTTTGTGAGCAACCCAATCCATGGGCGTTGTACACGTTGGATCTAAAACGTTGGAATAAAGAGGAAAAAGTTGGACAACGTACACAATGCAACGTACACAATGCAACGTACATAATGCAACGTACACAATGCAACGTACACAATACAATAGCTTCCCTGCTGTTTTTGATGAGATTCTCATGTTGAAACCTCATTGTTGCTCTAATCCACCATCGAGGCAAAGTATCAGACATGAAGTTTGAAATTGGATTGAAAATTAACTGATTTTAAATAAAATAGGCCACAAGACAAGACATCTGTCGTCGTGGCATAAATGGTCATCACTATATCTGTATCTACAGATATTGGGAAAACATTCTACTCACATGCAAAAAAAGAGAAATACAAAATTAACTGTTCAATAACTGTTTGTGTAGCCTAAATTTTTTTCAGAAGATTATTTTTGGTTTACAATTATGTCTAGTCTATCTCTGTAAATTTGAAATCCTTTCGACTTACCCATTGTGGAGGTATGGTCATCTGTAAAAAAAATGACGTTTTCAACTGTCTTTGAGTTAAAGCCGCCGCCACAAACATCCACAAACCATCAAATCCTTAGGTAATATTTAAAAAATAATTGGATAGTTTTTCATCAAATCAAAGCTAACAAAGAAACAAACTTGGAGCAGCCATTGCTTCACATGACGCGCGTTTCACCTTGCAGCTGTTTGTCATTCTCAGAGAGAGAATGATCATTATGACGTAAACTTTCATACAGAAAACAAATGTTGAAGTGAGTCACCAATGGAAACACGATTAAGAAGTAATTAGATTGTAACAGAAGTAAAATATGTTGAAAAGCATTCTTTTATTTTAAAATATTCAAATTTAAACTCACCCGCGGACACCAATGGAACTCCCACTGCAAAAACAATAAATACAAATGAATGACAATTTCATACTTTCAAATATAGAGATTACAGATCGTCGTGTAAGCCTCTGGGGCTAAGGGTCTATCCTTTCACGCCCCCAGATTCACCATATTCCCGGACTACACTGGAAGGCTTCTAGAGAGCGACCAGTCATATGTTTCATTATCCAAGACAAGCAGACCTTCCATTCCGTTAGGTGGCTTGAAGATGGTACAATCGTTGATGATGTGGTCTGCGGTCTGTTCCTTGGAACCACATTCACAAGAAGAGAAAAAAGCCATTCCTCATTGGTGCATGGTTGAGCGGAAAAACTCGACGCCCGTACGGAGAGGCGCAACCGTACGGTTGAGGCGCACAACCATGCCTGTCTTTGTAATGTCAGGCAGGTAGGACAGGTATCGGCATCGGGGATGAAGGAATGGAGTCTGGGGGTACTTGACTTCCATTCATAATTCCATTTATGGTCTGCCCAAGTAGCCGCAAAGATGTTCATAAGCATCGTTGATCAGAAGTTGAGCGGCTGGCGGCACGAATGGGTGTCTTGATTTCAGTCGATGGGGTGCTCTTTTGGGAGAGCAAAGATCTTGAAATGGAGAAATGGTTTGGCTTCGACCGCAGGACAGAGTGGCTTTTTCGCGACGAAGCTCAGCGGATGGCAGTGTCGATGTTGTGGCAGTGAGCACCGCCGCAATAAATAGGTGCACACTGTTCTTCTGAGAAGTAGACAAAGACTAGACATCATAACATATTTATTAAACCGATGATGCATCAAAGAGATTTAAAACAAATTGGTTGCTCTATTCACAACCAAATTTAAAACCATCGGAGACGGTTTGCAGTTTTTTTCTTTCTTTTTTAATGATCAACACCAACGTTTTGTCTGATTTTCATATAATTTCATGCTCACTTACCTGGAGAGAATGCGGACAAGCACGCAAAGACGATAATGATCCCAGTTAATTTCATTTTTATGGTTAAACTATAAAATCTGCAACGGAACGTTTGTATAATTAATTATTCAGGTAATCTGCGATTCATTAATCTTATGTTTCAGTTCGTGTTTATTAATTGCAATAGATTTTCTTTCTTCTACGGCTTCTCGCCATTTTTATTTGTCGATCTTTTTGTTGAAGACGATCGAAGATGTTTTTTCTTGCTGCCTTGCTCGGACAATACGGTCGATAATAATCGACGTGCAGCGGGTACCACCGGGCCATCACCGGTAGACTGGTTACCACCCAACAACCGCACGGGGGTACTATTCTGGCAGAAGCTGGAAATCGCTTCCAGTTATAACAAGGATTGGATTTTAGGTTGCGCAACAATTTTAAACTGAAACAAACAATCCGGTCTAGTTTGTGATCCAAGTGGCAACAGCCAACAAGAGTTTTCACCACAGTGGCATTGAACAAGAAGAAACATTTGTTATTTATGGAAAAAATAATTATACATCCTGACGGGCAATCTGGCGACTATGCTCGATTTATACCTCTCGGCTACGTATCCTCTAATCAGGGATCCATAGTATAGGAATGACCAACTCGGCTTGATATCTGACAAGCGGAGTGTAAATGTGTTGCCAAATATTTTTTAAATTTTTAGTAAAAATATCGTTTTGGCATTTTTAAAGTAGTAGTTGCTCAAAACTTGCCCGTAAATAAACGGACAAGCTTTGGGCGATCACTACTCTTTAAAAATGCCAAAAAATTAGTTCTACTAAAAATTTAAAAAATATTTGGCAACACTTTTACACTCCGCTTGTCAGATATCTAGCCGAGTTGGTCATCCCTATACTATGAATCCCTGCCTCTCATGCAAGTTAATGTATTTCCACTCCAGTCAAATTAATCATATTTAGTTGAAAATCGATTTCAAATTTTTAAAAACTTATTCCTCTTTAATAACAGTGAAAACAAACGAATATAAACACCCGAAGTGATTTGTGTTCTGAGTTTAGGACCTAACTCTGAGAACTGGATTCTGTGTCATTTATTTAAAGTTACTGTAGGCCTGGATAGGGTGCGTCTACTGGCTCAGAATCGACCATTCTGCTCAACAAGTTCAATTCCTTTCCATCAAATCCTTGCAACTTAATTTGGCTGATAAACTAATCCGACGAATAATTGCACCTAAAGCTGAACCAGGGATGCAGAATCGGTGAAACCTTTGTTTAATCACAATCGTTCTTACCATCATCACTCGGCTGCAGACGCCTTGCATCGTTGGTTTAACAGGAATCAGCATGTTTTGGGTTACCTTATAATTGCACCCACAAGTCAAATGCTAAACTTTGATAAAATGTTACAAACGAATAACTCCCCATCAACTTCAACGGGGTTAGAGTTATTATTGCGGTTATAGGTGAATTGTTCGTAAACAGTTGTTCGTAAAACAATCGTTCGTAAACAGTTGTTCGTAAAATTAATTCTTCGTAAAACAATTCTTCGTAAATCATTTCTTCGTATACATCAATTGTTCGTATAGTGAATAGTTCGTAAACAGGTGATGGGTCAATTGTTTGTGAACACTTTTTCAGTTGTTACTCAGGGGCGCCGGAAGCGGGGGGCAGGGAGGGGCATCATGGAGGGACAGGGGGGAAATAGAGCCCTTTTAAAGTCATGTGAGCTACTGCACATTTTGCAATATAACAATTTCTGCTATTCGCTTTTAGCCTAATTATAAAACAGGCCAACAAAAACATTTTGGCACAAATAAAGGTGAGAGTCATTTTAAAGTATTTCAAGGCCCCTGATTCCGAAAATGCAATTAGTTTTTTCGAATTGGCTCTAGTTTTCGATATTCGACAATGAAAATATTTTTGAAATCGTTAATCAAAAGCTCAAAATAGTATTCACAGCACAAATTCTGCAACACAGTAGGTTACATCATTATAACATAGCATGATGTCCTTCTTTGTAACATACATATATAACATTATATAACATATATAACTTCATTATAACATAGCATGATGTCCTTCTTTATGACTCGATAGTGAGCTGATAGATGAGCATTATCGCTATATCTTATCTTAAAAGTTTAAAAAAGATTGGCCTTTCAGCAACAAAAGTGCCCTTTTTCATAATACTGCACCCCCAAGTCAAAAATTGTTTCGGCGCTCCTGTTGTTACTCGTGCAGAACATTTCCTTTGAAAGTGCTCAAATTTCCAATAAGTAGTTTCTTGCCCTTGTGCGTTAAGTGCACTATAATCTTTGTAATAAAGCTGGCCACCATACAAAAGTTTAGCTTTCCTTTTTCGCTGCCATTCTGAATCAGGGACTCTACACCCTGTCTGCTCGTCTACAGCACGTCACATCCAGCACATCTCTAGCATATGCGCTACTCTAATTAATTGTTCGTAAAGAATTGTAACCGTTTTACGAACAATTAGTATTACGGTCAATTGCATGCACGAAGAAATGCTTTACGAAGAATTGTTTTACGAACAATTAATTTTACGAACAATTGTTTTACGAACAACTGTTTACGAAAAAACGTCCGACACCATTATTGCTACCTATCGGTAATCATTAAAACCTAACAGAGAAACCAATGCAACCATAAGAAACACGAGAATATCAACTTCCTTGTGGACAAAGTGAGAGCCTTCTCACCGATCGCGACTGTTTCTACAAATGACCGACGTGCGGAACCACTGCGTCCTTGTGTGAGCCAACAACAAGTATCCTATATCGTCTATTCATACGTCACAAGTGTTTAACAATCTAACCTGAACTTTCTTTTGAACTAAAATAACGAGTAATTGAATATTTTTTTTAGTTTTTCAAACGTGTATTAGCAATTTTTTGACATTACATTACAAATTTCAGGCGTGGTTGGAGAGGCGGGGGGGAGGGAATTTTACCCAACGACTTTTTACTTCAATTATTTTATCAAACAAATGAACCATGATGGAGCGTTGACGTAAAGGTGTTTGGCCTTGCTGAAACTGTCTACAGCAAATATAACGTTAAAAAACGTAAAAGCAAAGGCAGAAACCCTTCAAAGATCAACAGAGCGTTGTGTGCGCGGTGGAGGTTGCACGCTGACTGATCCTCAATTGGTTCCTGTTGAAAAGAAGGCTTTATGCCCCAAACAGCTTTAACCATTGACGTCACAAAGATGTCACGCGACAAACACGTAGGAGGCTAAAGTCTTTTTTAAGACATTCTTTTGGTAGGGGTAAGTTTGACAAATATTTGTGCAAAAAAAATAAATTCTCTTTACTTCGGATGAAGAAAAAGATTTAAAAAAGCTGATAAACGTTGATGCTTGGTTTCGTTTCTTTGACCTCGTTGCAGCGTATCTCGCGAGCTGTGGACTAAGGCACTAAGCAACCAGCAAATTTCCCAGTGACTTTTTGAATTAATCGTTAATTACGTCACTATTAACGCTTTGCAATGGTGCCACGTACGAAACACGAAACATTAAAATAGTTTTGTTTTTGAGATGTCATGAAATGCATGAATAAGCACGATTCTTCCTTGCAATCCAGTCTTGTATTTTGAAATCATTAACGAGAAGTGTAATTTTTGAGGTGCCCTTAAGTTCACTGAAATAGAAAATAACTTTGATAACAAACTTCACTGAATTTTGAAGATGTGAAGTTTTCCAAATTTATTTATGCTATCTGTTCAATGACGCGTTGCGAAGCAAAATGCACCCAAAAGAAACATGTTAAACCTGAGGACTTGAAACATCAAACCATCAACACTAGTTTGGCACGGATAGTTTGAAAATAAGTTTCTACAAACGCAAAAATAAACAAAAGAGTCAAAACGGTTATAAACACCGACTCTCCATTCCTGATGTCACTATAAATGAATCAATAGTGATAATAAATGATTATATTAATGCAATTTATCGTGGAGTCGCACACGCCTCAAAGACAGTGGCAGATCCAGCATCCAAGAGAAGAGAAGACAGGGGTGGGACTGGGGTGGGCAATTAGGGCAATCGCCCTCCCTAAAATATATTTGTAGTGTATTTGCAAGATCGAATTAAGGTAAACTGACACATCACTGTGTCTTGTTGAAATGTGCCTTCCCTAAGAATACTTGATGGCTCCGCTCCTGCTCTGAGGTGGTGTTTTGGAGTTGACGACCCTCTGGATATCTATTGGCACGAACCCACCAACGGCACAATGTTCGGTGAAGGTGGCGAGCGTTGCCTTGTAAGAATTAAGAGAAACACCACGTGTGACGTGAGTGCGCTCGTGCGTGACATTCTTATTTGTACACGTTGCTTAGCAACCGTGCATTAAAAACGAACAAAATACTTGAAGAATTTACATTTGCACGCCATCTAACCGCTATGGGTCGATGGTAGCGCAATTTGTACCATTGTACGCAGTGACCAAAACCGTCCAAGTTTTTGTATCATCATGAACTTAGAAGCAAACAATTGAATGCTCCAGTCAAGTCATTCTTATGTTGACCAAAGTTTGAAGTTACCAAGTAAAAAAAGTCAAATTTTATCATTAGGTAAAATTTTCTTTTCACATAATTTCTATTCTCTTTTGACATTTTATTAAAAGCTACCACCAAGCCCGGATTTAGGAGGGGAAGGGCAGAGGGTTGCAAATGCCCCGGGATCCCGACTTTTAAAGGGCCTCCTACGCGGAAAAAATGTGATTTTTTTTTTTTGTTTTTTTTAGTCTTTGAAGTTTTTTCAAAATGCTGTGCTATGCTGAATTAATGCTGCTGTAGACGTAGAGGTGGTTTTTTGCACGCCCCTCCCCAATCTAAAAGTTCCCCGGCCCCCCACCAGCTAAATCCAGCCTTGGCTATCACAAACATTGATATTTTGCTGCAATTTCTGTTGCAATTCTGACGTAATAATTCGTTTCCAGCGCTAAGGTAGTTTTATAACCGTAAATCGGATAACAAATTGTAAACGTCAGATAAATATTTACTAAAATTTATAATTACAGTAGTTTGACTGTAATATCGCTTCATCGAGATTCAGTTTTATTGCGGATGCTCAGTTTACTCACGTGCCATATAATAAATGTGAAAAGATCAGGAAAATTTCAGCATTTACTGGTTTTCTTGAAGCAGAACGGACCAAAGTTACGCACGAGTCTACACAAACTACGTATTATTTCTACTTCCACTTATAGACTTAAAGGTTTTTTTAAACTTAGCTTTCTAGCTTGCAAGTTGGCTGCCTTCAAAAAGTGTAGCTTAAAGATCCTTTTCAGCTGCTCTCTCGTTTTAGGTTTGTAAGAACTTATTTGTGCACCACTGACAACTCATGTTGGAAAAAAAAAATTGAAACGCTTAAAAATCTCCGTTGCTCAAAGCCTGCCCTAGAAGCACGTGTTCACGTCTTACTGCGGTGTCCTGGTAGTGATTAGAAAAATAAAAGCGTTAACCAGACACAAACCGGATATCAGACAGCTGAAAACGCCTTGACTAACGCCTCGATTAACGACTTGATTACCGTTACCAGATATGCTTATAATTCGCCTTATTAGAAAGTTGATAAGAGATAAACGTATAGAAAAATATCGGTACCTCTGAATTATCAAAATACGAAACTCTCAGGATTGAACTTCCAAAGAGACTTACCCAACTCTAGAATCAAGATTCTCACTATTAACAAACAATGAGGAAACAATAAAAGCGGTGACGTCCAGAGATGCCACAACAATGAAAAATCCCACCACTTTCCAAAATCACATCATGAGGAGCATGACCAACAAAAGGCTATTTGACCACATCTTAATCATATGAAAACAGAAGACCTATTAACTATAGCGAATTAAGCTACACCCAATTGCAGCAATAGTAATGATAAATTCAGCATAGGAGTAGCCAGGGGAGGGCGAAAGGGGTCATGCCCCCCAATTTTTAAAGGTTGGATTCCGAAGTTGAGGTTTTTGTTGAAAATATAATAAAATTCTAGAAAATTATATCGTTTTTCAAGACATCTGGTAAATTACACACACCCCCCCAGAACTTGTTTTAGACACACAGAAAGCCACCAATAAATTTTGTAAAAAAATGAACGAAATATTTTTAAGTCACATTCCGGCCATGCCTGAAGAGCCTGATTACTTTTCTACAGAGCGTTCTCGACCATGACCGCAACGACCTGAACGTTTTGCTGAACAGCATGTGAAGTACTGGGAGTAGCCTACAAGAGCTAACAATGCCCAGAATAGTGGAGGTACAAGTTAATCGTGCTAACGTCTGCGCTGAATCGGTTTCCCAGTATTTCCAACGTTCGGTATATGTCCCATACATCGACGGATTGAGTAACTCTCTTAGGGAACGATTCAGTGACAACCCTTCATTTTTTGCGTTGCTATCCATCCTTCCTCCAAACCAACCAACTAAGACAAATGAGATTGAGCATTATTTGTATTCTTTGGATCACCTTGACAGCGAAGTAATTCTCTGGAGGTCTTCTCTGACTTCTCAAGTCAACCAGGAAAGTTTACAAGAACTTCTTCTGAGTGCTAAAGATTATCAAAGCGTGCACAGTGCAATCCAAGTCATCCTGGCCTTGCCAGCAACAACACAGTGCCGGTCTTTGGGGTGTGCAAACCGTGCGATCGCACAGGGCCCGCAGATTAGGGGTCCCGCAATTTACTCAGAAAATGCAGTAATTTTTGTCATTTCCAATGGAAAAAATTCAATTCGATTCACAAGCAAGTAGGCTACCGGTAGCCTATTCTTGAAGTCAGTTGCGGCTTTAGGGTGAGGCAAGTGCTGAGATTGTCGCGTCGGGCCACCTTTGCCACCGGACAGCACCATTTTACAGTAATATTCATACCCAAATTTTTGTTAAACATGTTCTCAGAATGCCCCAAACTCAAAGCAATTTTTCAAAATTTTCTGAGGGAGGCCCCCCAGACGCTGAGTGTCGCCATTGGCGAACACGCCGTCAAAACCCTCCCCTCCCCTTACAAAATACCTAGTTACGGTACTGAATTGGGGCCCGCAAAGCATATTCCGCACAGGGCCCGAAATACCCTAAGACCGGCACTGAACAACAGATGAGGCTAAAACGTCTTTTTCATGCATGAAGAGGGTCAAGACCTGGCTACTCTCAACAATGACTTCCGATCGCCTCTCAGATTTGTGTGTGCTTCATTACCATCGCAAAGCATCAGTGAGAAGATCAATCGAGTTGTTACAAATGTGGCTGGCGGGAGGCGACGAACACACTTTTAATCGCGATGTTGCCATTTTCTAATCATGTAATAAATTGTTTTTGCTTTATGTTTAAAATTAGTCGATTTTATATTAACAAGGCCAGGGAATGACTTTAAACCAAGGGTCTCAAACACGCGGCCCGCGAGGACTTTTGGTGCGGCCCGCGATGCATTTTTAAACTTTGAAATTATTTGAATAAGCTGAAGATGCTATTACTATAGCGGAATCGATTCTTAACTTAATAAATTACACTAAGAGGTTAGATTGTTGTGCAAATGCCAGCATTTGATGAATGCAAAATAGCAGTACCAATTACAGTAAATATTTTGCTTATAGACGTAGATAAATAAGATGCACTCTAAAATTGCTCAAAAAATCTAAAAATGCTCATTAAACTTCACATGACTTTTTAGCACAACTGTCGCGCCATTTTATTGCGGGAGAGAAACTCGTATTGTTACATCACAATCTCATTGCCTATTCACTTACTGTGTCGCTATTGCAATATTAACCTTGGTAGCCTATTTACTGATGTCAGTTCTTCAAGGGTATAGTTTTTTCCGCGCTTTTGAAAGTTGATTGCTAGATTTTAACTCTCCAGGTCCATCGTTTCTTTTTCGTTCTTTTTTGGATTTCTTTTTCTTGCGTTTGTAGAGTGTTCTTTCATTTCTTTGTTCTTACTACTTTTTCTTGCGGTCTAACGTTCTTGGTGTGTTCTTGCTACCTTTTTTATTGTGTTTTAATTGTGTTAATTTGTTTATTGACTTTTTATTGCGTATTGCCGGCCGGTTCAGTAGCAACATGTTTCAATGGGGCCTCGCCGACACACCATCTTGTGCATGCGGCTCAGATTTTCAGACTGTATACCACTACCAACTTCCTGTATACGGAACTCAGGACAGATATGTGGACCTCACAAAGCTCGATGAACATACAATCTATTGGCTGCTGTGCCTGGATTTAACAACGTGATCTGCGGCGGCATCAAGCTCAGAAAAGAAGATTGTGTATTGCGGCCCTCAAGTTAATTTACAAGTGTTTATGTGGCCCTCAGAGCAATTTAATTGTGAGACCCTTGCTTTAAACCATATTTCTTTTTCTGTATATTTGGATGGTTTTTATCAAAAATGTTGATGGGTTTCACCAGTGGAAATTTTTGTCTGCGCTTTTCACCAGTGTTTGTAGGTGGCGGTGTCTTAAAACAAACACTTTGTATTTCCCTTGAACTCATCAAATATTTGTCCCCCCCCCTCTAAAAAATGTTTCTGGCTACGCCACTGCAGTTCAGTGACGTAACAAAAAAGCGTAACAAATAAAATCAAAATTCTAAAACTTTTCGGCCATACTAAAAGATCAAAATACGGTCAGCAAAATTTGTATGGAATGTAAAGTCAAAGAAAAAGAGAAAAAGAAGCAGACAACCAAGACGATGGCATGACAACATCCAGACATGGATTCAATTTGAAGACACTGGGCGAGTTAGCAATTTCCACTCTTGGAAACAAATGACCCATGTTGATGCGCAATTTTCTAGAAGTGGAGATGGCGATTGAAAATAGTGGTTGGTTGGTTAGTTTTGAATCTTTATCCTCGGACTGACAAAGCCTTGATTGGTTATTCCTGGTAGTTTCGCATACTTGTAGAGGCTTTTGACGCAGGGCCGGTTACCGAGATTGACAAAATGAAGTTTTCCGATTGTTGAAGTGTTGTTGTCGGGAAATTATTCCATTCACTAGGTGCCGCTGAATGGAGAGCAGTCCTGAAATGCGTTACTCAAGTGCACAACCCGAGAGTCGAACTTGCGCCGCGTTATGATGTAACGGGCACGTAACCACTGAGCTAACGGGGCGGACAAGTGAATTGGAATTTATATTATTCAACAAAGAATAGCCAAAAAACGGACTCAATTTGAAGACACCGGGCGAGTTAGCTTAAAATTGTCACTCTTGGAAACAAATGACCCATGTTGATGTGCAATTTGCTACAAATGGAAATGGCGATTGAACATATAAGAGAATTGAACAGGAAATTTTATTATTTAACAAAGAATAGATAAAAAATCCTGCACAATATTTTATAACAAAATAAGCAGAGCTGTAAAGTCGGACAAAACACATCCATCGCTGATCCGAAGACCCATATGCCTCTTCTGCCCAGAATCGTTTATGCTTTTGTTTTTGTGGCAACTTATGTTTGTCATAATTATAACAATAACATGAAAAATCACATCAGTACTAAAGAGTTTGGGTGTTGGCAATAGTTGGATCCAGCAATGGTTGCAACATTTATCTGATGGATGCGAAAGTAAAAGCGCAGAAACATACAAATTACTTTATTGCGAGTAGAAGTTTGCTCATTGCTCGAAGCTGTATGTTCTTGTCTGACTCTCTTGAGGAGCTATCATCACACCAAAATAAACCTAGAAGTGGTAATAATGTTAGGGTTCTATTTATTGTCGCTCTACAACAGCTAAGGTCTTAGATCGATTCCAGGTCAGGTCAAACCAAAGACTTGATAAACGGTACCGATTGTGTTCTTTCTTGTGTAGCCTAAAGCAGTGAGAATAAATCGGGTAATAATGTGATAACATCGTAAAACCTGATATAAAATTAAAAATGAACCCTGTCGCTAAAAGACCTTAGCTGTTGTAGAGCGACAATAAATAAAACCATAACATTATTATTACAACAGCTAAGGTCTTTTAGGGACAGGGTGAAGTGGTGAAGTAGCCTATTTATAGTAGAAGAAAAACAAAATGTAAAATTGGCTAATCGAAAAAATTTAAAATTAACGATGGAGCTTTAAAACATCAATGAATTCCTTTTGGAGGCATAAGACTGGATCAAGAGTGTTTATAAAAATTGTTTCCAGTGCTGCAAGGTGGAAAGAAACTGTTTTATTGCTTCACTGATGTATCCGCATCACGATTACGCGCGCCATGACTATTTATTTTCTATAAGTTATTATTCGCTCTGAGGATGCGTATTGTCATGGTGGGCAAAATTTCAGTGAAGTAAGTCAAATTTGTTTTTATTTTGCGCCCACATTGCGATAACATACAGTACACTGCGATCACAGATGCGATACAACAGACAACAGGAAGCAGTGAAGTGACATAGTCTTCGGGCAGGGATATCCATAACTACGGGATTGGAAACTCTATCCAGTGCTATACATCAGTAGGGTCATCACATTACTACGACTACAGAAAGATTAACAAAATAAAATACCGACTAAAAGATATACAAAATTCGATTTTACAAATATTATACAAAATGTACTCTCTCATTAAAACTTAATTGATTATAAAAGTACATTTACGCTGCTAGAAAAAAAAACAATGAATCCAAAAAATGAATGAATGCGACGAGTCCAAAAACCGCCTACAGTTGTTCTTTAGCATTTTGCGTACTGCAAATAGGATCAGAAGTAAATGAGGAGTGTTCAGCAATCAGTAAAATGTGCTGTTGTATCATCAACTTGTTCACAGACCAATCCAGTACGAAACCAATTTGTTTACGATGTCATCAGAACTAAAACCAATAGTCATTCTGGAAATTTTTTAAGCAGCAAACAAAATACAACATCACTTCACTAATGGAATACAAACAAATAAACAAACCAGGCAAGAAGAAAATAAACCAATAAGGAAGTGTCATAGTACCAGATCACCTTTTTCAGTTGGTTTTTCCCATTTTCAAACCAGGCAAGCGTAGACTTTACAGTTTACAGCAGGTGAATTGATTGTTACACTTTTGGTTGTTCGTTAGCCTACTACTTGCTGCCCTTTGAGGTCAATTTATGTGATTATTTATCACAGTAGCGCACAAAGAAAAGTGACCCTACTGGTGTATAAAATGGTTTTCCGATCCACAGAGTTTCAAATCCCGTAGTTATAGATATCTCTGTCTTCGAGTCAGCTGCTCCCCTGATTTTGGCTTGCCATTAAGTGTCTTTGCCGAGACACAGCCGCGTGCTCTGGGTTAGGGTTAGAGTTAGTAGTTAGTAATCTTCGAGTCAGTTACTAGCATGGTCAGTTACTAGCAATTTTCGAGTCAGTTACTAGCAATCTTCGAGTCAGTTACTAGCAATCTTCGAGTCAGTTACTAGCAATCTTCGAGTCAGTTACTAGCAATCTTCGAGTCAGTTACTAGCAATCTTCGAGTCAGTTACTAGCAATCTTCGAGTCAGTTACTAGCAATCTTCGAGTCAGTTACTAGCAATCAGATTTTATCTTGAGCAACTCGTTGATTTTGAACTGCTGTATTTTGAGAACGCTAACTGCCAGAAAAATCAAAACATGGAAGTTCTTGTATTTTCAACAGCCTTTTGAAATATGTTTACAAATTTGGTGTATTTTTTTTTAAATGCCTTAAATGACTGATATTTTAGGCAGGCTACAAAATTTGTCTTTTTTTTCATTTTTTTCTTTTCGGTTTGTACATCTGATAAAAACCTTCAATCTGCGGTAAATTTCACCGGTAGATGTCAGGCAAGTGTCTGGCTATTTACACAAACTTTGTCACAGTGTTGTTGATGTTACAAGAAGAAACAACCAAATATACTTCACATTGCAAAAAAATAAAAATGCTCTTAAATAGATTGAAAATTGCAGAAAAATATCAAATATAAATTTAGTAATTTTTTTGAACTTTTAGACAATACAAGCCTTCAAGCATGGGTTAGTAATGTAATGCAATCTAAAAAAGTAAGACCTATGCAATTTGGCAAACAAAGACCGGAATTATGGTGCTGCAAACAGTATGTTTTTTTAGGGCTTGGGCTATTTAAAGAGCCCATGGCAGTTGAAGAGTTGTGTCTTTGCCAAGACACAGCGGCGTGCTCTGGAGCGGTTTCGAACCCACGTCCTTTCGAACGTCGTGCAGACGTTCTCGCCACTTGACAACGCAGCCGACAAAGAAGCTTTTTTTCTCTTCAAAGCAAACGTCTTTTCAAGCAATTAATCAGGTGAAGATTTTTTATTCATAATTAAAATAAAAACAATCCAGCCAATGGGACACCATGGTAAAAATGGCGACAGGTCACATGATCAAAACTTCTACGTGAAAACAAAGGAAAGAAAACAAATGAACAACACAATAAATTGAAAACAAAACGAAAAAATTGAATTTTTTTTATGATAAAGCATCTAAAATTAAGGAAAAGTCTAGAAGTATAAAAGTGCAAATAAAAACTTAGAAAGAATTACAACAAAAACAATGTTAGGTAAACACCGTGGTAGCCTCGTGTAACAATTGGCATCGTGGTAGCCTCGTGTAACAATTGGCATCGATTCCTAATCAAACGTGACACTGCGTCACCACTCCGTCTGATTATCGCTCGCTGCTGCTTCAAGCGGCAGTATAACAGCACCTTGTTATTGCTGCCATCACAACCTTTGCAGTTGTTTTAGATATTTTATTCACTAAAAGTATTTCAAGTATTTAATTAGGAATCGAAAGATATTCCAATAATTTTGCAACTTTCCAAATAAATTTGCAGATTATTTAAAGAAAATAACAATTGTAAAATAAAATAATTCAACTAAGTTAATTAAGTTAGTTATTAACAAAATCTTTTGTTATAAAAAATCCTGGGATCACAATTATAGTTTTAATACAGATCTATTTATAATGAACATCACAACACCATATAGATTGGACGGGACGACCGGCAAATATAAGCCGACTCGATAAAAAATCTTTGGCACTTTAATATTATTGCAGCAAGCTGTTCCATGTGGTTAAGTTAAAATGTCACAAATATTACTTAATTTATTTTCGTAACTAAATTTTTTCGAAAAACTCTTCCACTAAATCAAAAACTCAAATTTTCTATTTTTCGTCATCACAACAAAAAAACACTAAAAAAATAAAATAAAAATCATATATTTATATAAATATTTATACTTTGTCCGTGTGTTCCAATGAGGTTGTAGTTTCTATGCTTGACACCAAGGGTACAGTGACGACATAATCAGCGGTTTTTGGAATGAAGCAAAGTAAAAATAAAAGAAGAACGCTCCCACCGAAGCATTTTGCATATAAACAGATTCTGCTGTCTTGGACGCCAGTTGCAGATGATTAGTCGTTGCAACAAGAAGACACTGAGAAGAAAACCCCAATGGTTGGTTTGGTTTGAATCTTCGTCTTCGGTCTGACAAAGCCTTGATTGGTTATTCCTAGTAGTTTTGTATAGCCTACTTGTAGGCTCTTGACACAGGGCCGGTTACCAAGATTGACAGAGTGAAGTTTTCCGATTGTTGAAGTGTTGTTGCCGGGGAATTGTTCCATTCATTAGATGCCGCTGAATGGAGAGCAGTCCTGAAATGCGTTCCTCAAGCGCACACACCGAGAGTCGAACCAGCGCCGCGTGATCTTGAGCCGAGCGAGTAACCACTAGTTTAATGGGGCGGACAAATCTTCTTCTTAAATTTTCTTTTAAGTTCGTTATTCGTAAAACTTTTGCCTTTGCAAGAAAAGATAGAACTTAACGCTGATGCTCATACGCCGACGACGAGCATCATTTGTCTAAACTACAGATGAGAAAAAAAGTTTTTACATCACTGATGCAAACTTTATGCTTAAAATTCAAAAAAAATATAATATGTTTTTGTAATATTGTAAATATAATATTGTCTTAATATAATTTGTAACATAAATGTATTATAAAACAATATGTCTTTTTAGACATTAGTTTTAAAGAAATAAAAAAGAGTCAAAAGTCATGTAAATTTCACTTTGTGTGGAGCTACATGTAGTTGAGAGGTTACTGTTATTTTTTTATTCACTTTATGCTTAAAGTTTGGTTCTTTTATGGCTCGAGACTTGTAAACAATTCATTATAAAGCTTCGTGTTCCAGAAATCAAACGTTTTCTTGTCGAAAAAAGTAACAAAACATTTGCTGAAAAGTTTACTCGCTATGAATTGTGACGTCATCAAGGGACTGGTGTGGTTGCTAGTGACAACCATTGTTTCGTCAAAAGGTGAGTTTTAGTTTAGTTTTGATCTATTTTGACAGTATTTCTGAATAAAAACTTGTTTTTTATAGTTATTTTAAAAGTTTTTAATAATTTAGTAGCTACAATACGTATATGGAATAAATATCATTCATCAAAACGTGATTTAATCATAGGAGCAAAGTAATTGGAATTCCTGGTCAATCCAATCAAAAAAAAAGAACTCAAAATGTAAATACCAAATTTATGTGGAGCAAACGTTTCGAAAACTAAACTGTTTTCATCCTCAGTGCTATAAATATCATTTATGTATTTATTTAATTTAATTTGTTTATTCATTAATCAATGTCAATTTTCAATATTAATAAATTTAATTTAAAGAAAACAAATCAATAGTTTTTATCTACAGTCTAAACCTTAAACCATTTGGCTAGGCTAATACTCACAACAGAATTTCAATAAAAATTATACTTGATGTTGTGGAACCGGTTTTCGTCCAATAGGACTCCTCAGCACAACTGGATCGAAACGAAAAAATTACAATAAATTGATGACAGTACAACTAGTTCGAAACAAACGAAAATTAAATAAAAGTCAATTAATGTTTAAAGTCTCCATTTGTTTTCTTTTTCCTTTTACAGTTTCTTCATAGCTTTGGTAAAAGGCCAAATACAGAAAATATTGCAACATCCAAATATTAAAACTAGTGAAATCCAGAAGAAACGCTTCTATTACATCATCATGCTAAACTTGCAATATGCAAAAAGTGAAGCAGTCAATGCGTCAAAAATAAGTGAAATTTAAAGAATGGAAAACTAGAAAACCTTATCTATGATCAAAAGTGGAAAAATTTCAATTCTTTTTCACCTACTTCTGGTGCATTGACTGCTTCACTTTTATACGTTACGTCTTTATACGTTAAGTCGTATAAAGATAGATTTTCATTTATTTGTTATTTATGTCATTTATGTACATTTATCGCACTGAACATAAAACAGTTTAGTTTTCCGCTGAACATATGTTTAGTATCTACATTTTGGGCTCTTAGTTTTTAATTGGTTTAATCACTTTCCTTGGGTAGCAGATCACCAAACCAAAGCCATCATGTTTTTAACTTATTGTCCTATATTGTGGCTTTAAACAAATCTTAACTTACGTGTTTTGTCGCTTCTATTTATCTAAATTTCTGCTTGATCATTTTCTTGCTGTGATGACCAGAAATAAAAACGCACTGAACTGTTCAATTTCCAAAGCGATTGTAAAAAATATCTGCATTGCTTTGGTCAAGTGAGACAATTGAAATATCAAACAATAAGGCAACAAATTGAAAAACACTTCAATTCAAAACAATATCATGTAGTGTCAGAAAGAGGCACTTTTACACTTTTAATCTCCCTTCGTGATGACTTCATGGCGTATGCAGAATAAAAAAATTAGAGGCCTGCGATTTATACGCACATGTTAAAATAGTTGAAACAATTTAAAAATAAAACAAACAAAAAATTGTCATTTTTTTTGGTCATCAGATTCCAATATGTTCATACACCGACATTTTGCTTTTATTCAGAGCCAATAAAATGTGTAGCCAGCCATGCCACCATGCCACAAATATATGTTTAAATTGCACTTGCTGGCTACAGTTTTGCCGCCAATAACTAATTGCAATCACTAGGCTAAGCATTACTTTGGTTCATTATAAGCCTATAAGTACAACGAAACGAAATGAAACGAAATGAACATTTACTTTTCGGTTCTATGAAGAAGAAATCACCAAACGTTTAAAAGTGCTACAAAGAAACAGCCAGAAATTCGTATCGTGCTGTGCATCTTTGCATCACTAACCAAATATGCTGTGCCCAAGTCCAACTTGACACAGATTTCAGAAATTACATAAATACGGAAAGTAACTGAAGATATGTAATAAAAGAAATAAATCAATTATAGTTATTACTATCTGAAGCCTTTACAAATTGTTTCACCTAACGGATCATCAGAAGGTCTTATTCAAATAGAATCTGACCTTCTGATGATCCGTTAGGTGAAACAATTTGTAAAGGCTTCAGATAGTAATAACTATATTTTGATTTAATTCGCTCTGCTTTGCTTTTTTGCTTAGCATTGAGCACTTTTTGTAGTATTAATAGTTTTCATTGTTTTTAATCAAAGAAATATATACATGAATGTCTTGTAGAAATTGTCACTTAATACATAAATCGACTGACAACAAAGGCGAGGTATAACCACACAGCTAATAACTGGGTAGTTGCCGCGCTTATATATTAATTACTTTTAAAATATTCAAGAATTTTAGAAACTGCAGACGATTTTCTCTACATACTTTGATTCCATTATAACGTCACTACACATGTGTTGTACTTTTCAAAACGAAGTCAATCAAAATGCTTCAACTCAATCTTAAATTTAATAAGAAAAATGTACAAATTCTTTGTAATATTGTCACAATATTTATTTGGAATATCGAAGAAACTGAACCGGTGAATTTTCCACTTGACATGTTGTGTAGATGATTAAACGTTTCAAAATGAATTCTGTCACGCAAAATTTATAACAAAGCTAACTCACAGAATGCCCGAAATTTGCTCTCAAAATACAGATTTGCATCATAAGCTTAAAGTATCGCATTGCATAATGGAGGTCTGCAAAGTAGATTTATACAATGTGCATTACTTTTGTATGTATTTGCAACACTGTGGGGGCACACCCAGTTGCACAATAAAGTGCATCCAAAAATAAGTTAAGTATTTGTTTTAAAAATTGCATCTAAAGTCCACAAATGCCGCTCCCAAACTAAAAAAGAAAATTGTGAACTTAATACTTTTTTATTTTGGCAACGCACTGATGTCACGACATGAGGTCGCATTGTCACTTCACAGGCGGATTGGAGCGAAACGTCATCAGAATGTATTACGCCACGTTGTGCAAAATTTGGAAGCAAATGTCATATACTCCAAAGTAGATTGTAAGAATGTTGCTTTCTCGAACTTGAGAAGCTCATTCCTGGTAATTCATATGCTCGTACAATGTACAATGTACATACATTAAGCCACTAACGTAGGTTACCAAGATTAACCGAATGAAGTTTGCGCTTATTGTTGATGTTGAAGTGTTGCCTTTGAACTATCTCATCTAGAAGGTTTTTCTGAATGGAAAGCTCTCCTTCAATTAGGTTGAGGTTGAAATTTGCTTGAGACTTCTGTTTAACACTTTAATATTTATCTTAAAATTTTCTGGAATTATTGTCAAATTTTTCACTCGGCAGTTTTTCTGTCTCAAGCACGTTTTAACATTTGCGTTTTTTCGCTTCTACCTTTTTCTAGACATTTGCTTTGCTAAATGGCAAACAATAGTTCTTAAGCAGTATTGCCCAACTGCACACAATGCAATTTAAACAATCATACCAAAGGAAGAAAATTGTAAATGCCATTTTTTTTTTAAAGTGTTTTAAAGAAAGGACCACCTTATATTACATCCATTATGCTGAGCCATTACGTAACAAAACATGGTTAATCTTCCAAGCAATACCCTTATATACTAAAGTACATCATTGCAGGCTTTGCATAGAAAGTATTGTAATTTTATTTGTAAATGTAATAAATGGATTAATACTTTTTTGGGCTTTGATTTAGAGAAAATCCGAAAATCTTCCCCACTTAGCCATCTGCTTAGTTTAGAAATTGGAGATTATGTTGTAAATATGAGAAGATAAATTTATGATATTTAAGATAATCCGCGTTGTCTCCTCTGCTTCACTGCACTGGTGGTTATTTAAAAGTCAACTACTTTGCAAATGTAGGTGGTCTGGTAACATGGCTGCACACCGACAATGACCTTCTGGTGTAAGCTACATCGGTTCTCAGCCACTTCTTGTTTAAAGATAATTAGATAATTCTTAGGTTACCGTTTTCTTAAATAAATTTTTAACTTCCTTCCAAGGAAGACATTGATTTTTGTTTCTCTTAATTTGTTTTTCAAGGAAACTTTGCAGGCATGACAATGAATTGGAATGTTACTTGATTTTAAAAACCTCTGTTTTAATGCTATGGCTTGGGCCTATAGGTACAGCTAATGTACTACATCAATCATCCAAATATAGTTTTTCCACGACTTCAAATTTCTAGTTTGCAAGGGTTCTATGTGGCCTATACCATTTTGATGACACCACTCGTTATATGAACCTTCCAACACTTAAATTATTTTTTTGTAGGCTACGCCAAGTTAGTCTGAAAATCCAGTTCAAATTACTTTGAAAAAATGATATTAGTTGGGTTAGTTTTAAATCTTTATTCTCGGACTGGCACAGCCTTCATAGGTTATTCCTGATAGTTTCGCATACTTGTAAAGGCTCTTGACGCAGGGCCGGTTACCGAGATTGACAAAGTGAAGTTTTCCGATTGTAGAAGTGTTGTTGCCGGGGAATTTTTCCATTCACTAGGTGCCGCTAAATAGAGAGCAGTCCTTAACGTGCGTTGCTCAATCACACACTCTGAGAGTTGAACACTGCTGCTTAATCTTGAAGCTTCTTTGTTCACAAAATGACGTGCTAACCGCCCCATTAGCTCAATGGTTACGTGCTCGGCTCAAGACCATGTGGCGCTGGTTTAACTCTCGGGGTGTGCGCTTGAGCAACGCATTTCAGGACTGCTCTCCATTCAGCGGCACCTAGTGAATGGAATAATTTCCCGAAAACAACACTTCAACAATCGGAAAACTTCACTCTGTCAATCTTGGTAACCGGCCCTGTGTCAAAAGCCTCTACAAGTATGCGAACAAGTACCACGAATAACCAATCAAGGCTTTGTCAGTCCGAGGATAAAGATTCAAAACCAACCAACCCAACCAATTGAGCTATCTGGGCGGATATTGTCAAAACCTTTGAATGTATGAACTTCTAAACATTTCACAACCAAAAACATGAAATTAACACTCAATAACTTAATGGGTGGTAAAGATGCATTTTCTTCTTTTGCAGGAGACACAAAAGTTGATTACATCTTGCCAAACTATGGAGGACTGAACGGGCAAACTAAAGTGACCATCTTCGGGCAAGGCAAGACAGCTTTAGCTTGTATAATAAAATACCATCGCTTAAATTGGATTAATATTTTTCCAACCTGAAAGGCTACTCAGAACAAAGAAAGTTGTTGAGTTTTGTTAAATTGAAATTAATTAAATTTCATTTTGTCAGACTTTGACACCACTTTGACCTTGGAACGTCAAAGCCCCAGGAAAGAAGTAAAGTTTGTCTCCCTCTTCAACGAGTACCCCTGTCTAGTGCATGACGCCGAAAGTGATGAAAACCAAATCGTTTGTTACACAGTGTAAGTGGCTCCAGTGTAAACAATCGCAATTCTTAGCCTAAACCGGGGGTTCTTAACCGAGGGTGCAAGAGCTGATTCTAAGGAGTGTGGGAATGCTGAATTATTAGGGATAGTTATAAACCAACCCACCCAATACGGGAAATAGAAGACGTTAAATCGTGGAGATAACTAAAGGCATAAAACGTTAAGATAAAAACACGCAATTTTTAGATCCTCGTATGAGGAAAGTATCATAATTATTGTGTTATTTTATTGTCAGTTATATGAATAAAGATTAAAGAAACACAATGGATTTGTTATTTTCACATGTAAACAACATTATTTTGGAGTCATTCTAGAAAGGGGTGCAAGAACCGGTCGGTGATTTTAGTGTGGTGGCAATAAGGCAAAGGTTTAAGAACCACTAGCCGAAACATTGTGGGGGTCATGCCAGTGACTTTAACCTTATTCCGAAGTATATTGGCTTGTGGAGCCCTCTTTTGTGCAACATAAGCTACAAAGAAAGTGAAGGATGAAAAAACACTTGATATTTCTTCTGATCTCTCGAATGTTTCATTGGGAACCCCCTGGTGGTTACCCCTGGTGGAACCCCTGGTGGTACTCATTACCCCTGCTAAGAACCAAAGCTTTATTAGGATTAAGTAAAAAATATCACAATTGTAGCCTATTTTAGCCACATATCAGGAATTACAAAATTAGAGAAGTTTTTCTGCAATTGCAACCGACGATTGCCTTCGACACAACCTTTCAACAGGCAAAAAACGAAGTATACTTTCAAGAAAGTTCTTCTGCAGTGAAATTCTTCACGAATGAACCGAAACGAATCAATAATGACGAAATATTGAAGAAAATTTTGGTGTTGTTGCAGTCCAATGGAAGAAGGAGATTATGACGTACGATTGATAACAGATGGACATCCACTGGAGCTCAGTAAGCACTGTGGCGGAATTCCCAACTATTGGAGATGCAGGATACAGGTGAGCGTTTAATTGTTGGAATATTAATGGGAATGTTCCGAATAAACAAGTTTCGAAAAACTTTTTTTTGACACAAAATATTATGTCTTGATTAAATTTACAGGCAATAGGCTACAATTAACTGATTCGAGTAAAAGTGCTGAATTGTTACTTACAAGTAAATGAATATTCCAAAAGTCCACAAAGTTTTGTTTTGTGATAAAGCTATTTCGTTCTTGCAAATGACACATCATCATGTTGAAAACAAAACGAATTAAAAAATCTTACAAAATAAAACCAATATTTTTCTGGGGCGTTTTCAATTTTTGTTTTATAAGCTCAACAAGACGCGTCGCCGAACTGTTTATAGCTTCCCAATTGCTATGACCATTGGCTACCCACCGAGCAATACTGTGGCTTTGGCTGTAATAGAAGCAAGGCTGAATATTTCAAATGTTTTGCCAAATATTTATTTTTTGATCAGATTCGGATTTTCCGCACGCCTTACGTCCAGACATTGAGTTGGCAAAGCAACGAGCCACGTAACCTCATCACCGTCAGAGGAAGATTATTCACAAATCTCACGACGTCATCACAAGCTGAAGCTACAAACGGCTTTTCTATCGCCATCACGCGGGTCTGGGTCACATCTGGTGTGTGCCAGTTGTACAACAAAACCAACCAACTTCCGTGAGTTGCATCGATAGTTATTTTTCATTTTAGTTTCCTCTCACATTAGTATCATGCAAATTTATATTTCGTAGCAAAATCTTAGCTCGACAATTCTCAACCTTTTTTCCTTGCTGCTCCTTTGAAAAAGTTTGGCGGACTTGCGACGAGCCTAGTGATTGAAAAATGAATAAAAAATTTCCTAAATAATCGTTGAAATTGTAAATACGGTGTTTTATATTCTTTTGTTATAACAAAAATTATTCCTTTAAAAGTAAAAATTTAGGTCTTTTTTTCTTGCATTAATTCCATACAAAACACCTAATACAAAGGTACAATTGTACTTATACCGCCTGATACCGGTGTAAAAACCCCTTGGCCCCTATCCCGGAAACGTGTGCAGATTTGTTTTCTGAAATTATGCCTGCGCAATCCAACTTAAAAATGTAGAGATGTCAGGAAATTCCAGGTCAATACGGCTTCTAGTAAAAAGTTATCACAATTTAAAAATCAAAAGTTACAATATTGTAGGCTACCTATCCCGCTGGACAATGGTTAAACTGAATCAGCGACGCGCAAAGCAGCAGAAACCACCATTTTGTTTAAAAAACGCAAACGTTTTCGTACAGCACATCAACCATTTTTTTCATTGATTCAACGTTGCAGACGTTAAATCAATGTAAAAATAAGGGATTTTGCTATCTGGCTTGCTGCTTGAACTTTCTACAAAACTTTAGAAGATAAAGGATTTTGCTGTTCTGTGAACAATTGACGATCGATGACAAAGTGAATGAGTTACTGCGAGCACTAGCGTTACTGGAGAGCAAAAGGTCCTTTTTACGTCGATTCTGACGCTGAATCAATGTAATCGAACAATGACAAAAATAGCAACAAACTGAAATAATCAAAATCACCAAGAAACAACTTTGAACGTTTTGTTTCTCGGCAGCCGATTGTAGCAATAGCCTACTCGGCATTGGGGTGATAGCCAGGAAGAAAGCCTCCTTCTTCACTTTATTTAAACGTTTTCGTTGCAAACTGTGATCAAATGTTTACTTTTTTCTGGCATCCACCCAGACACAATGCTACATCAAACATTTTCTGATCTTATTTTTTGAGACTTTTTATTAGGTTTGGTTGATGTTATTTTACGCAGTTAGTTGTTGTTTTCTGAGCACAAAAGCGAACGATCAAACATTTGTAAATGCTGATTAATCGATTCTTGTCCTTCATCCTTATTCACTATTCTGGTCAGGAAATACTGAGCACAGCAAGCAATTACTGTAATTGCAAGTGAGCTTACAAAGTTAGGGCGTTAGGCCAACTACTAGCTAAAAAAGTGTCAAAACTGCAGCACTTGATATGGTGTGTATCAGTATAAAGATGTCTATATGGACCTGAATTTTGCTAATTTCAAGTTGGCGATTCACTTTCCGAAAAAGTCCATGTTCACTTTTCTGCTAAGTTAGTAAATTTTGAAATAACTTGCCTTTTTTGGGCTACAACTTAGTACGGTCATTTTCAACATATTTTAATCTAAGTTTGGTCTTCACCAGAGCAAGAATATATCACGAAAATAAAACAATAAATGCTATTAACAGGCTACGACAAAAAGTGGTCAATGCCAAGCAAAAAGCCATGCAGAGCAAATTACGTCAAAATTAGTTATTAGTTCACTAAAAATCTTTACATCAGAAGGAACTTATTCAAAGAGAATCTTATCAAGCAATTGAGTAGTCTGCTGCGCTTTTTGTTTTTAGCACAGATTGCTATTTCAGGCAATGCATTTTTAATCTTTGGAAATGCTTTCAAATTTAAGTGGTTAAAATAAAAAGTAGCCTATTTTGTAAACAACATTGCTGATACAGCTTTGATAGAGTGTACACTTTGCTGTAGGCTACCAGCTTATAAGGCATTGACGGGGAAAAGAGGGAGATCTTTCGAAAGTACTGCACATTCGTTTGTTACAAAGCGATTGCGTGCAATTTCGTTTTGTAGAGAAAACTCTTGCTGTTTTGGAAACTATCTCTACAATGATTTGATTGCTAGTTTGCTTTCTACTTTGCAGATTTGGAATATCTCTAGACGGCAACGAAGGGCAATCTATATGGGGAGAATTCCAATGCTTGGTCGAGAGCTCTTACGTTGGAAGTCAAAACCTTTCATTTATTGTCGATCAAGACTACGGGCGTTCTTTATCACTTCTCAACACAAAGCGAGTCAGCGCAAATGATAAACTTTACATGCTGCAGACGTACGCAGGTAATCACCCATCTTTCTATCTACTTGTTTAAATTCGTAGGCTATGACGTATTCGATCGATTTGTTTTACTGAGATTTTCCAAAGTCGTTTCTTTTGTGTGAAAAAGTGAATTCCGGTTGTTCTTTCGGTGATTTGTTTGGTATTCAAATAAATTTAATGATAAGATAAACACCAATTTTTTTGTTTCGTTTTTCAGTGATCACTGATGTTAATCCAAAGATGGGAAGCACTGAAGGAGGCACTCTCCTTACCATAAGTGGAAGACACTTCGATGACTCCTCCGGGATTAAAGCCAGGGTAAGATTGCCATGTTCCATTCCTGAACTATCTTGAAAAGCCACGATTGCCGAAAGGCACCTGAAAGAAATTAGCCTACTGTGGATTGCTGGGCAGAGCTGGGCGCCATCCTTCGAGTTTTGATTGTCACTTGTGAACATGACAATGCCTCCGAGAAGTGTAAACGTGTCATAAACAATATTGAGAACTTAGTTTCGGTTGTGACAATTATAAACAGTACGACAAAACATCGCTGTGATAATCATCATCATGACAGAACAGTGAACAAGAAGATTATCTCCCTGAATGCCTCTTTTGTGGGCTTTGAAAACGTCATCAACAAGAAAGAATGCTCGTTGCAATATTTTAATTGTTGCCCATTGTTTACCTCATATGGTGTTGTGATATTTTGATTGTAACTTGTAACTAATTAAATAGATGTTCTCTAACTTCGTCATCGCAGATCTGCAAACAATTATATTTTTTGCAGAACCAAAAAAATGGTTTCAAATTTTTTTAAATCTGTCAACAAACGCTTTGTAAAGTAGCGTTACGTTTGATGACGTTGAAACCAACAAATGTTTTGCAGGTTTATGTCGCTGGAGTCGCTTGTGACGTTCAGACGGTGACAAGCAGCGAAATCACGTGCTTAACACCCCCGGAACCCCTGAAGCAACCCTCCTACAGCGGGGGGCGTGGAATACGGGTGGAAATTTTTCCAGGAATTTTAGATTTTTCAACACATCTCGACACCTCTACAACAGGATGTAAGTTAGACAAGAAATGAGTGTGGTTTCCAAGACAACCAAAGCGGGCAAATTTCTATTTTTTTCGCGAACGCTACAGAACTGTATAGCTTTGGTAGAGAGGTACTTTTTAAAAACCATAGACAGACAATCGATAACAACTTAATAACATTGAATTGCATAATGAAAATTGATACAGAAATGAAATAGATACATAATTTCAAACGTTTTCGGCAAAACTTTCTGCCCTCTTCAGGAAAATATCTTAATTCATCTAAACAAAACAAAATTATTCGTGAAATGTTAATAATAAATGACTGAAATTCAATAAAACTGCACTGACCTGCGTACAAGCAACAACTGACGAACAAACACAAAAGGTGGTAGCAATCTGTCATAATTATGCATAATTAATATTATGCATAATTATGCACACTCCCGCATAATTATGACAGATTGCTACCATCTTTTGTGTTTGTTCGTCAGTCGATTAGATTGTCCCCTAACATTCCAGATCGAGTCATCCCCGCAGAGAACGCTCAACTGGATCGATTCGTTGTGAATGAGGATTCCCTCACTTCCCGAACCAGGGGATTCTTTGTACCCTCTGTGGATGCAGATTATGTCTTTTCTGTCAAAGCAGATGATCGTATTGAATTTTACTTTAACGAAGAAGGAAACACTGCATCAGGAGCGGTAGGTCGTCTGTGTAACAATTGCGATGAAATAATCTGACAAAAAGCACTGTCCGCTTTTCAAGTTTTTTTCAGCGAGTGTCATGCTGTTCTTCCGTGTACCCAATTTAAAAAAAGCATGGAAAAAAAATACTCAGAATTTCGAAGCTTTTTAAAGGCTTGATTGTAATTTGTTATCAGTTTTTTGTGTATTTAATGTTTATTCGTTCACAGAAATTGTTGGCATTCTCATATCAAATACTTGTGGAAAGTTTCACTGCCAGTTTGCCGCTGCGTGCCGGTGTGGAATATTTTTACGAGGTCCGCCATGTTGAATTCAATGGAAACGAGCAATTTAAAGTGGGCGTACACGTCAGCAAAGCATCTTTTACTTCAGCACAAACAGGTAAAAGTATTTTCTATGCTCAACGTAATCAAACTTGTTTGTTGTTTGTGTTGTGCACTCTATTTTTTCCAGTTTTATTTTCTGAATTATTTGGCTTTTTGTTGGTTGAAAGCTTCAAATATAATGTCAACTTAATTTAAAACTCTCTGACGTCATTTGCAGAGTCTGTCATCACTGACGTGCAAAATATCGTCATCAGCTCGACAGTCACACAGGAAGTCCAAAAGATTCGATTTCATAACTGGAAGCTGCAATCGTCTGTTCAATCCGTGTGGTCAATTGAGGTGACTTGTTTGCATGAAAGTGCTGGATGCGTCGGTTATTCATTCACAATAGAACTGCTGGGAACGCAAACGGGTGAGTTGGGAGCAGATACGTCAAAAGTATCGCTGGTGCGACAAACGACTACAGCGTAGCACTATTTACACAAACACAATTCAGTTTCCTAAAGATTATGGATAGAACTGTTTGTCATCGTCCAATTTCTTGAACAAAGAATCATTGTATCGCAGGACCAATAATGTTTGGCAGCACTGCTGACGTCATGAAAGCCTCCATCAATGCTCTTCCACTGTTGGGAGATGACTCTGTAGAAGTTGAGCAAAGTGGAGAAGATGGATACAAAGTAACCTTCATTACAAACAGAGGTACTTCAAATACGGGATACGAGTATTCATAGACTACTGTATACCTGTTGCCTGTGATTTGTATGTTTGACTACAAGGTAGACTTTTCACTCATGGCGGTTGTTTGGAATCCGTTACTAGGTACTGCGGTGCTTTGCTAAGATGGCTGGCTCATTAAATTGTCTCCACAACCATTGAATAGTTTCAGAACAAGGCCTACTATGTTTTTCCGATAGAACAAATGTTTCTGTTCATGTTATACAACTGCTATACAACAAATGTTTCCTGCTTTACACGCATGGGTTCGAATCCCATCCTCATCGCCAAATGACTCTGTTGTGTTTTTAACTCATTCAACAAGAGTCGTACAAAAGTTTTCTACTTGTATTCAAAATCGCAAGAATGCTTTCAAAAGGCGTGCACCCAAAATATATTGTGAAACATAACGAGAAGCGCTGATTAACAAAAACGCAAAGTGAAGACCTAAGGGGAACGAAAGCAAGGTACATTGTTTCAACGAAAACAAACTAAAATACACAACAGCTTTGACTTTTAAAAGATTGTGAACGACAAATTTAGAAAACCTATGTACTGCTTCTGCTATTTAATGGATTCACGTCTAAGCAAATCTGCAATCGTATGGCTCAACATGTTTATGCAAAATTATAGAAAAAGTGTGAAAATTTTTAGATTATATTTTTGATACTTCACAGCGAATTCCATTTGAGATCTTTGCTGTTTGAATAAAAATATTTTTAAAATGAAACCATCTTTTGTTGTAGCGAAAATACCTAGTACACTTAGTTGTGAAACTATTTGATTGGTGAGGAGACAGTTTGGTGAGTAAATTATCTGAACAAAGCTTTGCACCTAGTAACGGATGCTAAGTAATCGCCATGAGTGAAAAGTCTACCTTGTAGTCCAACATAGTGCACAAGCATGTGAGACATACTGGAGTAGCAGTAGTTTTGTTTGGGGTTTTGACACTTGAAGCTTGCTTTTAGCCAGTTTTTAAATATATTTTCGCATTGGTAAACTGTGTTGAAACCACCGGGTAGTGCAGTCCATGGACAGTCTACAGTCCAGACAGTTGCCTGCCTTTTTCGCAACTTAGAAAAATTGGTGTGTTTTGGTATCCATCGATGAAGAATAATAGGAGTTCGGGCAAGACGGGATAAAATTCTATTATAAGTGATCCATTCCTTTCTGTTGTAGGCCTATGTCGAAAAACCACGTGAGGCATAGTAACCTACGTTTACAGATTCATTCACATATGAATCCACTAAATGGCAAAAGCAATTACTGGTTCTCTAAATTTGCCATTAACAGACAAGCCAAAATTAAGCAGAAACATGAATAAGAAACTTGGTAGACCTACTCTGCTGTTGGTCAGACTAAAAATAGATGTTTGTTTTGCAATATGAGCTCATGCGGCAATTACGATGTGAATACTCCATATCTGCTTTAAAACTGGGTTAGTAAAAAAAGCATAAAATATGGAAACATAGGGATTTGTAAAAGTAAGATTCCCACTCAACTCAAGAACGCTCACGATTTCCATCAAGTCGAAAGTTCGACTTCCGCTCAAGACACATGGACATGCATCACTGATGATACCAAACAATGGGCATGCATCACTGATGATTCCAGACAAGGGTGAAACTCGGGTATGGCGTCTGCCATTTTTGTTTGATTGGGGCCTGATTTATAAAAAATAAAATGTGTTTGTCCAAAAGTCTGTTGTTGCAAAATCTATGAACAGATTTAAATATTTATACTGTTTGAAATCTAATCCTTTGCGTTGTCCTAAGGTCGGATGCAGCCTTCCGTTCAAAGCTCAGACGAGTCCCGATTGAGAGTGGAAGCCGTGGAAGATGTTGTTGGAGAAGCAAAGTTGGACACAATCACTTTCCAAGTGAACGGATTGTCTTCAGATCCTATTCCTTTCGACGCGACTGAGTCACAGGTCGGTGGCGTCATCATGGGTCTTTTTGGACCAAGTTGTCCTGATGAGATCGGACCCGGCATTGGGAGAAGCCGCAAATACTTGTGAGTTTGTGAAATGAAATTAAACAATTTAAATTAATCTAAAAAATTAATTGAAGCATAAAACCCTTCGTCTTTCATCGTATCATTGGTAGGTTATTGTCTGTCTGTAGAAAATATCAGGACATGATTATTCTAATTTGAATAAACATAATGAGCTCATAAAAAGTCCATGTTGAAAACGTTCGAATAGAGTTCATAAAGAAAAAGTTTTAGGACAATATTGTTGAACACAAGTTACAGTTCAACACGCTTGGCTTGCAATTAGCCTTTATTCATGGTCGAACCGTTTTTATACAACAACACAAACAAATCGGGAAGGTGTTGCATTAGTCCATATCAGACGCGTTTGTTTTGTGGAACTTAAATTAATAAGTTGCGGAGTTGCATCTTCTTCCAACAAGGAACTCCATGTTTTTTTAACAATGAGTTGCATCTTCCTCCAACAAGGAATTAAATCTTTCTTCAACAAGGAGTTTTATCTTCTTTTAACACAGAAGTGCATTTTCCTCCAACGAGGAGTTGCATCTTCTTTGAACGATTTGCATCCTCACCCAACGAGTTACCTCCTCATCCAACAAATTGCATCTTCCTCTAACGAGAAGTTGCATTTTCCTCTTACGTAGCAAACCGCATATCATAATTATTATCAGCAATTATGTCATCCATTGTCTACCAAATAAAGCAAGATGGAGGTTCGCATTGGAGGACAAAATCAAAGATTGTGAAATCATAGTCTTTTGTAACTTTTCGACGTAAACTGGGTTTCCACATTGCTATGAAAGAATAAAGTTGTCACGCATTTCTAGAATACGACTAATGACGTTTAGAATAAAAAACTAGTCAAAGTTTAACTGTTCTGTTCAAACTAATTCAATGTTTTTCTTATAAAATATTTCCAAAATCGAACTCACATCATAATTTAATGCTATTCAACTTACCCCTCGTTTTGTAACGCACAAGCAGAAGTATTTCAAGCAAGCCCTGATTGTTATCAACCGGTACAACTTGCATCTTGTTGCTTGCAGTGACATGGAAAGTGAATCCGTTCCGAGCGGGTATCGAACCAGTTCCACCTCTTTCTGTGGTAGCCACTCTCTCAGGAATCCCAACTACTTGTTTAAAGAAGACCAGCCTTACAGTTTGTCCACTTATAAACATGTGAGAAATAATAGTTATTGTAGCTTGATGAAAATATTTGTTTTAACTAAAAACTTTTGAAATTGATTGCTACAGCTCACTTTTTTTTTTCGTGAAAGATAACACCAATAACAATAACAGTAATAATTTTTTGTCTTCATTTCCACAACTAACATTTACAATAACAATGCAATTCATGCACATGCAACAGAAAGCAACGAAGGGACTTGTAGTCACCGAATGAGCTGCACCCATTGTTTTGGCATGCCATCACGTGCTTGCCGAGATGCAGCCGCGTGCTACGGAGCGGAATCGAACCGATGACCTTTCAAGCGCCGTGCAGACGATCGCACCACTCGGCCACGCAGCCGACAACTCGACAATTCTGATTTCTTGCTCGAAAAACTGTTTCAACAACATCGACTTTTGAGCCACATTTTCATCAAAGTGGTGACCTGGGTTTCTCATGGTCACTTGTCGAAATATTGATCTTTTACAACCAAAGTCGATGATACCTTTATGACACGCAGCTTTTTGTTCTTTGAAGAAACTTCCGTCATAATAAGCGTTCCTATCATGATGGTAGAGCAGTGGCGGCTATAGCGTCTAAACGCATGATCTGTTTGTTGCGTCATTTAAAGCCAATGTAATGTGAAAAGGGTAGTAATACTTTTTGCCTGTCGGTTGGAAAAACTCGATAATATCTAGGTGAATATGTTGTTTTGTTGAATTGTTTACTTTTCCCTGTTATTTACGCGCAATGTTGCACCGGCAGGTATGTTTCGCTTACACTGGCGACATCGATGACCGCATAGAAGTGTCTTACACTTACACTGAAGGCACAGGAGACAGCATGATCCAATCTCGCCCCTTGCAGAGTTTCACTGGTGTTGGCTTGGTTGACTCTATAGGAGAATGGAGACATTTTTGCTATAATCTGTATGACCGGCTAAGCTTTGGTACGTTTTGATTTAGATTACAAGCTGTTGTCAATTGCATTTATATTGGTATGTCAGCAGCTGTTGGATTAGTAGCCTACATTTGGTATTATTTCGTTTAAATGTGTTGATAATTAAGGACATTATGTAACTGGCAGACCTACACCAAGCACATTAGATTATTAAACATACACCTTAATCAAAGCATCTATCAGGGAAACAAGAAAGTGGCCTGCCGGAAAGCGCAGAAAGTACCGGCCATCTTGGCTCTGAGTGTAGGGTGCGTTAGGTAAAAGTATTGCCAGACCTTCTGTAAACTGCAAGATGAATGGTATTTTTAATCGCGTTACTCAAAAATAAACCAACATTTTTCAGTCAAACATTGCCCTAAGTATGTGAAAAGCTGTAAAAATTAATCCAAAATGATCTCTTCTAAACTCACCAATCAAGTGTAAGCCTGGATACGACTAAGAATACATGGGCAATGGAACAGTGCTTATAGTTTTAGGCTACTTGGCTCTTTAAAAATTATAACTTGAAAATAATTGACAAACTTTGCAGACATTGCACTATAAAACTTATCTCTTACAATATAATGCTACCCTTAAATAAATGAAGGACTTTGCGTAACATTAACTTAGTTGTTAAATTTGTATTTATTCAGGACTGAAACCTAATTGCTTTGAGCCGATTAAATGTTGTAGTGATAAGATGATAAATTAAAGGTGTGGATTTTTATAAATTTTGTGATAGACTTACCAAATACAACAAGTAAAACATCTACTGGTTTACTTTGGAAAAAATCAAGTAACATCTTGGCTGAAAAGAAATCTGGCAACTCGTTTAGTTTACTTACCTACTCTAAGCAGGTAGTTTCACATTCCATATTGCTAATGCTAAAAATTGTTTACACTATTTATGCGCGTTGTAAACCATTTCAAGGATTTGTCACTTTCCATGTCACATATTGTAGTTTTTTCACAATATTAGTAGCTTCCTCACAATATTGTAGTTTGTTACTAGTTATAAAAAGTACTTCGTGTTTCAATGGAACATTTAAAAGCGAAGGTGAACATTTGTTCAAAGAAATCGAAGATTTTGTTTGATCATTCCAGACAATCCTAACGCTCGAAACATCGATGTTTCCGCGGTTTACATCCGGGCCGGATCCAATCCTGACATGGATCATTATGTGGACAATATTTTCATCGGTCAGGTTCGACTGAGTCAAGCTCAAATGGACGGTATGACGTCATAAGCAGTTTGAAATGTGCCAGGACAAACTCACTATAACCATAGATAACTTAATATAATAAGCAATTGAAGCATTAAACCAATCGCATTATATGAAAGGAAGCTATCATAGCAGTTATACGGAAATTCGCAAGTTAAATCTACAATTTATTTTCATTGAATTCAATTATGCTTGTGGCTTTAATACGGAATCACGTAGGATTATGATGGATTTGCAAAGTGATTTTTACTGCATTAGTTAGTTAGTCAATGGGTTGTTGACCTGAACAGAAGTAGACAGGTTGGTATTGGCTTGATAATTTAAAACGATTGATTTTGGGAATTTCTTTATACAGGCTGTTTGTATGAATAGTGTTTTTTTAACCTCTTTAGAAATCCTAACCAAAATTTTCTCTAAAGCGTTTTAACCAGTATCTTTCTCATGCTTACGTCATGATCAGGGCCGGATTTAGGGGGGCAGAGGGTGCAGGTGCCCCGGGCCCCCCTTTTGAAGGGGGCACCCCGACGTGGAAAAAATGTGATTTTGTGTTTTTTTTTTCTTTTAGCCTTTGACGTTTCTGCAAAATGCAGTGCAGTGCTGGATTAATGCTACTGTAGACGTAGAGGTGTTTTTTTTACACGGGGACACCCCGATGTAAAAGTGCTCCGGGCTCCTCATCAGCTAAATCTGGCCTTGGTCATGACAGACCTTGAATAGAATTAAAATTTTAAGAGTTGTTTTAATGTTGACTACCAAACATATTTTCGCACCTTTTTACTACAGTAACATCATTTGCTTATTTGTGAAATATCAGTTTGCAAATAAACTTTATAAACAAATAACAATAAAACTTTGACTGCTGCAACAAAGCAACGGTCTACTCACCTCACGAGGAATATCATTACTCTGTAGCTGCTTTGAGAAGCGTGATCCCTTCGGCTGTGTTCAACGTCAGGCTGGAATCTGTTGATGTGGTGAAGACAGACACCGATTATGAAGTCACATTCCACCCCATCGATTGTGGACATGACTTTCCTTTGTTAGGTAACAACTGATTGTGTTTTTTTGTTGCAGAGTTGTGTAATGGCTGCTTTAATTTGTGCAGTTTAATAAAATCGACTAAACGATGTTTTATAATCATCTTTTACATAAGTTTCTTTTAATGAATTTGATTGGTTGGTCTATAAATAGCCAATAGCTATGACATTGTTGAAATTCGCATCACAGCTGACTGGAGCTGATTGACCAGGCCCACCATCTCTGCTGTTGTTCAAAGCAACTGGACTGTAGGGTGATTGTGATTTTATTTTCTAAACAGGATTTGCTTTTGCAAGTTCAAAGCAAGAACTTTCCAGCAATGCAAATGAGTTCAGCTTTGGAAGCCAAGGTTCAAAGGTCAGACTGCTAGCCTAAATCATATTTGAAAAGGCATTTTCAACAAATTCAAGAAATCAGATTCATTTCAATGATTTCTTGCCGATTCGGAAAGATATATGAGGACAACCAAGAAACAAAAACAAAATTCTCCAAAATAAGAGAAGAATAATAATTCATACAATGCCTTGTGCAATTCAATTGAAGACAGTATTAATATTTACTTAAGGATAGGCAAAACATTACGTAACTAAAATGACATCATAACATATTTAGGTTGATATAAGCCCACTAATATTTTTCACCACTTCACAGCAGTGTCCTAAAACAATGTCCAATAAAACAAGCAGTTTATTGTTTTTAAAAGTGGTGCAACAACTGCGAAGCCGAATCGAATTAAGCCCCACACAATACGCATTGCTCAGCTTTGTGACTAATGACGATTTCTCTAGATAACTGTTGAACGCATCTCCGAAGCCTCCCCACCAGTTGAAGGAACTTTTGGGATCGATTTCAAAGACTCGAACTTCATCACTTTACGAGACCTGCCTGCCGACATGACAGCAGATATGCTGAAAAATGAGTTGGAAACTCTGATGCAGATAGAGTCAGTTGAAGTCAGTCGAAGTGGAACTTGCTATGGGTCAGTAGCTGTTCATTGATTTGATTAAAGTCGTAGCTGTTCGCTCATAATAAACATTTGAGCTTTTACAGCAAATGTTTTCCTTCAGCTCACGGTCTGAGTTGGTATCGAACCGGGTTCTGTCGCTTGCTACGCCATCAGTAAAACACTTGCACAGCTGTCCAGCAATCAGTGATCAATTATTTCAGATATTCCTGGAATGTAAAGTTTCTTTCTCCTGGAGGAAGCTATCCTCTGATGGAGCCCGTTGACGAGAACCTTGTGTCGTCTCCACAACCAGCCAACATCACTGTGGATAAGGAGCAAAACGGAGGATTGAACATGAATCCTATACCAGGAGACTTCCTGAGAACTGCTCATGACGTACCACAGGTCAGTAGGTGGTTTCCCATTGATGACGTAATGCTGACACTGTAAATTACACATTTTGTATGCAATGCCCACAACGTTCATCGTAGTCAAGAACTGTTTGGCAATAAGAAAATAAATATTTAATATTGCAAAATCTTTTTTATCACAAATACAAAGCACTATATACTGTACATTGTACAACACAACAAGGTTTCCCTTTGCTTAGTTGTTGGTTAGTGTCACCATCAATGTGCAAAGCCTCGCGACGGGTTGCTTTGTATCTTGACCGAGCATGCTGTTTTAATGGTGGAATTCTTATGCGATATGTTATTTTCGGTCATTGTCCTGAAGTAACCTCTGATTACGAAATCTGTATTATGTGACGTAAATTCTAGATCATTCAATTGCTACGTGCAGATCTAGAAGCTTCTTTAAACTTGCTTGTTTACGTTTAGTGCAACGTGACAAAACGATGAGTTCGTGTGATGCAACATTACGTAACCTTCTCGAAGTTACTAGACCGAACAACCTATAATTAGTGGTGTAATTTGCGTAAATGATTATTGATGGATTATTATTATGAGTTGATTATGAGAGTTGTGTTATGAGTTGTGGATTGGTAAGAGGTGCAGAGATTATTGTTGATTGAGATTTGGAATAATTGAATACAAGTAGATGAGAATTGGTATTGATATAAATTGTGTTCGAAATTAGAGTTATTTGAGAAGCCGTTCGTTAAAGTCCTTCAAGAATTTTCATTGTCATTTCACCAGTAGAAATATTCGACATTTAATTGACTGCTTTTCGGTTATACCCATTAAACTACGTCATTGAACCTTTCCAAGTCTTTTTCCTAGTAAGAGATAGAAAGAAATCGTGACAGTTAGCTTTATTGCGGGATAGAAACTGGTTAGAGGATTGCTTGTCTTTTGCTGCTATCCTGAGGTGCTATTACGCTAAGAGTTTCTCTCGCTCTTTTTCATTCACCAATAAAGAAATTAGAACTATAGTAACTTACATGAATCTCATGTTTGGTGCTGCAAGTAATAATAAGCAGCGGCAGTCGGTGCAAATCCATCGTTGAAACTCCCGCATAAAACTTAACAATTCCAATGATGGTAATCGTCTTGGTGGGTTCTCAGCAGATATACATCCTCACGTTAATCTCCATATGGATCTGCATCATAATAGTATTAGAATTTCTCTAGCACCATATCCATAGTGAATACTACATATACTCCTGGTTTCTGTACAAGTGTACAATACATGACAATTGTGAGAAAAGAATCCAGTCAGTCATAATTTTCAGTGAAACAGAATGTTTTCAAGCAAGTTTTGATTGTTTTTTTTTTAATTTTCAGCTCCCTTCGTACAAATAGGCAAACAATTCCAGCGGCTGGCAGCAGCAACTGAGATGCTCCAATTGTCATACTGTACCTTACATGAAGTGATCATATAAGAACAATTCACGTTGAGAACGTAAAGTACAGTAACTGGCAGTAAAATGTTGATAACTGAGTATCAAACCCTAGAAAACTTTCAAACGAATTCAATTTGTAAAAACAAGAAAATCAGTAACCTCTCAAACTCATGTAGTTCCACTAGGATGATGATGCAATACAGGGGCTTGAAGAATTAAACGACGTATCTGTGAAACATGTTTTTTTGTATCAACAGCAATGAATCACTATTTGCTCTCTACTTAACACATGGGACTTGTAAGTAGCAACCAAATATGCAGAAAGCGACTCTGCTACAATTTATGTAAAACCTTAGGCATAACAGAACTTCACAGCACTTACCCAGGTCAAACGAAAAGTCTTTGACCTTTTAAATGAGTTGGATAAGTGGTCTATTGCTTTATCCTACTGTAGTTGACATATTGATCAATTGCAAAACATCAAGAGAATTAAGATGATGAAGATTCAAGCTTGTATCTTCAATAAATATAATTTTATACTTACATAAAACAAATTGTTACAAATAGTTGAGACACTCTTCAAAAATATACTTGTTAAATACTTTCTTGAGAGAAGGAGGCGTCGATGAGTTGCACAAATTACCAATGTTTTTAAATGAATTCGATGTGTTCAAACTGCGAAGATTGAGGGCCAGCTGAAATTTTACTCTTTTCAAGTTTGGCAAAGACATCGTAAAATATCTCTACACCAGCATCTTGATTTGTTCCTTTTCTTACATTGTTTATTGCTGGATCGGCAATAAAGTGAAACGTTCCGTCATGCAACTCTTCAGTGAAACAACACACGAATTTAGTGAAATGTCACTGGCATTCCATGAAGGATATAACTGTTGGTATATTCATCACCCGTATCAGTGTGCACAGTAGGCCACAAACCTCTAAAAAAAACATTTTAATTTTTCAGGTTCAAGTTTTCATCAATGACGTGCCATCACGGTGTACTTTCCAGTTGGGATCTGATATGTCGTCATGTGACTATGAGTGGATGACGTCATCAACGCCTTACATCAGCACCATTGCTCCAACAAGTGGATCGGGAGGCGACATTCTTGCGTTGACAGGTAGCCAAATATTAAAGAGGGTTACGACTGGCCCAACAAACCACTGACTGGCTGTTCAGTTTAAAAACAACGATTGCTACGTAACAGCGGAAGGGAAGGGCGAAACCCGGTAGTGACGTCAGCGTGATGTGTTTTCTTCTTGAATTGCAGGAATCAATTTTGCTGAAATCCCATCTGGCAATCAAGTCTTCATCGGAGGAGTGGAGTGTGTGGTTCTTGCCTCCGACTCAACCAGCCTCACATGCACTGTGGGGAACTCCCCAACAGGAGTCCAGCCTCTAGTCTTGAACGTGGATGGGAAAGGTGATTTTGTTCAATTAGTAATTTAATAGTATTTTGGCTATACCATTATAGTGTTTAGTAGCAGAATATTTTACTCAAAAGTCAAAAACTTTTCAAATTAGTTTCATTCAACTAATTTTGCTAGTTTATATAAAACTTTTATTTCGTTTTCAAATTAACTTCCATCTTACTTAATGCAGTGGATGACTTTCTCAATCATGTTCAACATAATCCATTCCCCTGAGAGCAACTTTCTTATATTCCTGCAGGCTTAGCTGGGAACAAGAGTCTCACATTCCAGGTTTCTGGAAGCGTTGATGGAATTGCACCAACTAGCGGTAGTTTACACGGATGCTTGAACGTCACAATATCCGGGAAAGGTTTGTGGGATGTAGATTGGAACGGATGAATCAATTGAACTAAGAATAAATAGCGGCGAACAGCCTGTTAAAATTAAACATAAAAGTTTATTTTTGACAATTTAAATAACGAATAACAGTAATATTTCTCTGTTTAATTTGCATTTGATCAATTTGCATCAAGGCGTGCTTGAACGTTGTGAAGCAAAGAACAACGAAACATTTCACGGGACATTTTTACAGTCCAGTGGCATTGGAAATTAACTGAGAGGTTTCACCAATGGGTTGTTTAATGTTCGTCATATCCGATGGGCGTAAAGTTTGTTGAAAATGCTTTTACTATTATTTCTTTATAGGTTTCGATGCCTCGTCCGTAGTCGAAATCAAAGGAAGCACTTGCCGCGTCTATGAGGTCACATATGACGTCATTCGTTGCGTCACTGGCCGTTCCTCGATCGGTGCGGGTACCGTTGACGTCACCACCAAAGGAGTCACCGTTACGTCACCACTTCAATTCAGTTACACAAACAGAGGGATCGCCGTTATCAGCTCGGTATCACCGAACGCCTTCTCTGTGCAGGGAGGTATGAACATTATGTTGGAAATTAATGGCAGTATACTCAACAATACCCAAACAACAATACTGTAATGTCAGCAACTGTTGATAATGTTGATGTGGTACAGCTTAATGCAACTGTCCGCCCGGTTAGCTCAGTGGTTACGCCCCAGATTTTAGATTAAGCGGCACTGGTTCTGCTCTCAGGGTGTACGCTTGAGCAACGCATTTTAAGGATTGCTCTCCATTTGTCATCATCAGCGGTACTTGGTGAATGGAATAATTTCTCGACAATATCATTTCAACGAACGAAAACTTCACTCTGTCAATCGCAGTAACCGGCCCAGCGTCAGTGGTTCAAAGCCTCTACAAGTATGCGAAACTGCCTATCAGAGGCTTTGTCAGTCCGAGGATAAAGATTCAAAACCAAACTAAACCAAAACTGGTTTACGAATTTAACTGAACAATGAGACTGTGTTACCAACAATGAGGCTGTGTTACTAATACAGTAGCAATAGTGACTTCTCGAAATCTTTCATCAACGAAATCTGTTTGAAGGCACTTTGTTATCGGGCGACACGATCAATATTGTTTGAACCATGACCATTCTACTGGCCATGTTCTAAGGTGTTTGTGGACGATGCAAATAAACGC
This sequence comes from Aplidium turbinatum, assembly GCF_918807975.1. Classification (NCBI taxonomy): domain Eukaryota; kingdom Metazoa; phylum Chordata; class Ascidiacea; order Aplousobranchia; family Polyclinidae; genus Aplidium; species Aplidium turbinatum. The sequence goes on along the minus strand of NC_137486.1, from coordinate 22,303,402 downwards.
TCAGAGTCGGTAAACGTTGAAATATTGATAGGTGATTACGTGGAACTCATATTTCGATAACACTTGCATCTGTAAAGTCACTGTTCCAAGAATAATTTGTGAAACAAACTGCTTCATTTCATGGACTTACAGTACATCTAACTTGCTTACAGGAGATACGGTCACCATCACTGGAAATGGGTTCGGTTCTGACCCTGGTCAGGTTTACTTCGAAACAACATCAGTGAGCGACTTCATCTCGTGGTCAAACACAGAAATTGTTCTTCTCAATCCTGCACTTCCCCCTGGTGTTTATACCGTGGATGTCAGCTTGAATGATGTTGGATGTTCAGCAAACAGGTGGATTACGTCATTGCGACGTCACAAACTTTAACGTGCGCTTGCTTTAAACTAGCCGGTGGCGGAAGAACGTCAGTAAAATGTATTTCAATTTTTCTACATTTAAACGAATTGACAAATGCTAAAGATGGTAAGATGGTTTATGTATTGCTAAAGATGGTGGATAGAGCAGCACAATGCACTAAAATCTAACGGTGGACCCAAGCTTGTAATCCTGGTTCGTGCAAAATGTGCTCCGATCACATTCATCATTTTGATCGACATGAATATAACTTGTAATTGTCCAAATATATGACCTAGCTGTTGTTCAATATACAAAAAATACATATTTGTGCACTCAATGTTGTAGCGTTTCACGGTCAAATTTCTGTTCCAGGCAGTCAGTGCGGTACCTCTTATCTGTCAATGGGCTTCAACCAAATACTGGTTCCTTAGCCGGGGGTACCAGTGTGACAATCTCTGGTAGTGGATTCACAGAAGACATTATTGTGAAGTTTGGAGAAGTTGTTTGTGGAGATGTTGCTTTGAACGAAGCTGCGACCAGCCTCACCTGCATCACTCAGTCGGCTTCCAAGACACACGTTGTTTCAAATAGCGGAAGGCACCCGTGTAAGTTGAAGCATTAAATCATGGCACTGCAGAGGTAAAATATGGTGTCACCAGATGCTATTACTCAATAGTTATGTAGATAAAAAACAACTAATCAATAGATAATAGGCTAGCTGGAATCTAATTAAAAACATCAGCCACAAAATAGCTGCGATTCTTCGGACTCATTGCAAGAAGCAACTTTTCGGAATGTTGTTGACTGTGGTGATATAAAGCAAACAAATTACAAAGCGACAAAAGCGAAATATTTTGACTATATCAAGAAAATTATAGGAATGAAAGCATGCCTAGAATTACTACTAAAAACAAAAGACAGAACTAAATGGAGGGAGTTCATGAGGGAGGTCACAGCTGATTAAGTATGATCATATTGATCAATCTGAAATACCTCTACCTGAAAAATACCCTAATATTTCCACCTGAAATCGACCTAAGACCCACCAAAACCAGAAGTGCTAACAGTAATGGGATGACCACGGTCATGGTGCCCCTTCCACGGTCATGGTGACCCTTCCACGGTCATGGTGACCCTTATAAACATGCAAAAAGTATTAGAAACGTTTAAGCATGATAGTCTTAAAATAATGAACATGTTGATTATTTGAAACCATATTTAATCGCGATTGCAATACCGCAACTTTTTTTACAGCGCTTGGAATCGGCTACGCATGGTCGCCTTCAACACTTGATATTGTTGCCGGTGACTCGGTGACTTTCGCTTGGTCTGTTCCGTCACAAGTAACCGGCGTTTACATCGGGCTCTTCACTACGTCTGGTGCTTCGGGAATGGATTACGATGAGGATGGGTTCAATATACAACCAGTTTCTAAAGGTATGTAATAAATAAAAGTGTTTGTTGAACGATTGCAATATTTTGATGGAAACACATTGCTCACTCAACTAGCTGAAGACTAAATTAACCTATTCTAGTGCTAATAAAAATATAATAAAAAATTTTTCTTGCATACGGTACGGTAGAAGATGGTGCACAAACTTCACAGGGAATTTCAAAATTTCACTCAGGCTCTATACAAACTTTGCCAATCAATAATAAACTATTGAAACCCTATTATGATCGTGAGATAAAAAAAAAATTAAAAATAATCCTTCAACTTTAGTCAGAACCTTACAACTCTTACTTCTACAGAAAGACGCTTTTAACTTGATCAGATTGAACACAAAGTGTACGTACTTGTTTAACAAAAAGTCGTTATTCGGCCTAAAATTACACAAAAGCAATTAAAACAAGATAACACTTGTCAAACTTTTCTGGAGGTCAAAACCTCCTCATCAAATTATGTTTGCGTCATTAAAACAACGTTTACTTTGTCAATTTTTTCTTAATTTTTTTGATTTCTTGAAACTCCCATACCCTTAAAAACTTTTATAAATCTCTGAATATGAATGTGCCAAGCAACATCAGCCAAGGTCCTGTAGAACATTATGAACAAATGCAGATGCGAAAGAACAAAAAACCAACTGATGACAGGTTGTGGAGAGTTTTTACTGTACCGGTACAAGTAACTGCTGTTGTTGCAAAATCAATTATTGTTTAGAAAAGAAGGTTTATGCATGGGCTTTTATTTTGTTTTGGATTAATTCATATTTAAGCCACTGCAGTAAAAGACTCCGATGGTAACTTTGCATACAAAGTGGAGAGCTGATGAGCGTCTTAACAACCAGGGCTGTGGAGTCGGAGGGATTTTGGCGTGTCCGGAGTTGGAGTGGCTCAGTTATAAACCGAGGAATCGGAGTCGTATATTATTCTCTCGACTCCACAGCTCTGTTAACAACAACTCTACAACAGGTCACTGATTTTTTTTTATTGGGAAACGAAGTCACCCGGTTACAGCGTTCAGAAACAACAACAAAACTTTCATTTAAAAAGAGAATGGTTTGGTTTCATCTCCAATTCTGTTGCAATCTCGATTTCTTTGTTTCTTTTTCAGGAAAACATACTTTTACATTTAATGACGTCGGTCAGGTGCATTACGCAAGCGGTTGCGTGGACGACGATTGTGACGTAATAATGCGCGGCGTGATAAACGTGAGAGAGGCCATCAACGTAGTTGGAACCTTGTCGGCGAGCATTGGTGACGTAGAAGCGGAATACACTGTGAGTTTTACAGAAGATCTGGCACGCAAGGCTCTTTTTAGTCCACATGTGCTTTGTTTTCAATTATATGCTATCCTGTCCACTGTTTGATAACTGATGTTCTTTCAGCCCAATGCGTATTCCTTCACATTCGACACCAGCCGCACCCCGATTGTTAGAAGCATCGAGCCAAGACAAGGAACAACCGACACGTTGATCACCATATCAGGTGCGAATTCTTTTCTAGTTGCATTTTAGATAGGCTACTAGTTTATTGGTGACTGATATCGGCTCATTGGTGGCAAATTCAAATCCGTTTCTTTAAAAATGATGAATAAAATCCTTCATGAAGTTTTTGTTCACTTATTACCAATCACAATTAGGCACCCACATCGCCTTCCTAAGATTCAATCCTACACTATAAGCTCAACAAACCTGATTGAGATTTGTCTTTCCAGGAGATGGCTTTGTATCTGACGATAAAGTCACTGTTGGAGGAAAGACGTGTGACACAAAATCTAGAACGACAACATTGATCACTTGCAAGATAGATAAAGATAAGGAGCTACCGATTGGTAAGGAGTTCAAACAATCTTGTTAAACGAACTTGAAATATTGGCTGAAGTTATTAACATCTTGTACACGTCATGGACGATGCGTGAGTTTGAATTTTCAGACAATTCTTTTTTATGCTTTCACATTCATTTGTTGACATTTTCCATTTTAAAACCGTGATTTTTGTTGCTAACTGAACTAGAAATGTAATTGATGTTGTTAAAGGGATACTAAAGGAAAAACCTGGCTTGGCGATTTTCCACGTTCTTTGTGTTTAACATGCTACCATAAAACGATTTTCAATAAAATTTTGCCCCATTGCGGTCTGACCACCATTGCGCGCGTGATTTTTCCAGAGCTTTCAAAACGAGATTTGGCCTGAGCAGCGAAGCGTGCGACCGTACAGTTACGTCACTAAAGACTATAGCAATCAGCTAATCGCGCAACAATTGTTACTGCGGGCGATTTAACTGTAGGCTATGTATGTATTTACATCAAAACAACACATTTCAACATCAAAACATCAGACAGTTTGCTCAAAACATCAGATGTGGTAACGTGGCTTTTGTTATTGCTGTCTTTACACGTCATTACACGTCATGTTACTATTGGAGTTCCTCAGGGCAGTGTACTTGGCCCCTTTTTGTTTTCAGTTTACATAAACGATCTTCCCGATGCAACTAATTTGAAAACTCTACTCTATGCTGATGACACAGTTCTCTATTTGGCTCAAAAAACTACCAGCAACCTCCAACCGATAATGAATAAAGAATTATGTAAACTCTACACTTGGCTTGATAACAATCAGTTGACACTCAACTTGAGTAAAACTAACTACATACTCTTTAACAATAAAAAGACTACACTCTCCGATATGCAAATAAAATTAAATGATACAATAATTAAAGAAGTTGACCACACGCGCTACTTAGGAATCACAATAGATAACAAACTCAACTGGAATAAACACATTGATAGCCTCTCCAAAAAACTATCCTCTTCTTCAGGCGTACTCAGCAAACTTAGAAAATTCACTACTAGAAAAGTTCTAATCAATATTTATTATAGCATTGTACACTCGCACCTACAATATGGAATTATCAACTGGGGATGCGCACCCACAAAATACTTGAATAGAATTCAGGTTAGACAAAATAAGATAATTAAAATCGTTACAGGAGCATTTGAAATGAAAACTAAATTACTGCCACTCTATCAAGAAAATAAAATACTAACTGTTAATTCTACTTATAAACTAGAAATAAGCAAATTTATGTACAAATTTTATAATAATAAACTACCGGAAAACTTCAAAACTTTCTTTACACATGTATCATCTATTCATTCGTATAACACCCGACGTTCAAGTTCCAATTCACTTTATACTAAACTGGCAAATATCCAATCATTTCAAAAAAGTTTAAAATGCATGGGAATTAAGGTATGGGACAATTTACCTCAAAATATGAAAAAAAACATGAACAAAGGCTTCAAATATTTCAGTAAAATGTGCAAAATACACTTCTTCAATAATCAAGAGCTATAAAAACGACATCCACTACCTGACTATGTTAATTGTTATTATTGTTTGTAGTATCTGTATTTGTTTTGTTTTTTCTGTTCTTCCTTCCTTCTTCTTTTTTGTGTCAATTTGCAACAATATTATCAACGCAATACTTTCTTTTGTGTAACTATTTGAATGAGAGAGTGCAGACTCGACGACCTCCTACGCCTTCAGGGCTACGGTCTTTCGCACTCTCTCATTGGATGCACACTGTCAGTTTTTGTTTTATGTGTGTTTCGGCGTTTCGCATCCAAACAAAAATAAAATGACCATCCATCCATCCATCCTTTAGTGACGTATTCTCGAGCAGTGTTTGCACTTTTTGGTCGTTTTGAAAAAAATGAAAATAAATGAAACATTGGACTTTGGGCCTTACCAGCGCCATTGAAAACAAATTTTTTTCGCTAATTTTTTTGAAATGTATTCTTGAATGTTCAGTTTACTCATTTTAATGCTTAATCCCCGTTTGAAATTTTCATTTAGTATGCCTTTAATTCAATTTTGTTTACTTCGTCTTTTTGCGTGTGAGGTGGTAGCAGTCACGTTCTTTTATCTAAGAACTGCAGCCATTGGACTGCTATCAAGTGCTGTAAGATTGGCATTTCCATTTTGAACTCCGTAAATCGAGCAGTGATGTGTTGTTACGGTGAGGCTGATCCACATACACAGAATGACGATTAGGCTAGACCTCGTTGAAACATATTGTAATTAAAATGTCCCACTCCTCAGACCAAGGAAAAAAAGCTATTGATTTATTTTCTTAATGTCCCACTCTGGTGCAAAGACGATTGACATTTACCTAACGTTTGCGAGATAACTCTGATCCTGGTGTGAGTGAGATGTTACTAATCATGGTTGACTCCATTATTGACGTCACAGAAACCTATCACGAGGTGGTAGTATCTATCAACAACCGAGGAGTAGCAAGAAACGAAATTCGAAACGTCATCGACAGAACCTTCGTTTTATTACCACTTGTGACGTCAATATCGCCTGCTGTCGGGTCGCTCGCTGGAGGCACTGAAGTGACAATACAGGTCGGTTGCTAAGCAACGCATATAGTAAAGACTTCCCAAAAAGAAACGAAGTCATCTCAGCCTTGTACATAAAATGATGACTTTGATTGTTTTAAAGTGGTGGTGTCCAACACGTACGCGGCCCGCGTGCAAAATGTGGCACGAGGCGTATTTAAAAATGACACTCGAGCTCTTGCAAAAATTGATATGCCAATAACTAAAATTGTTACACAGTCAATTGTTGTTCTATTGTTTATTCACAATGCAAAACAGAAGTAATTACGCCCAATTAACATTAACTTCTGACATGCGTCTCAATACAATAGTTTAAACATGCGCACAAGTCAGCAGGTGGATTCGACGTCGTAGAAAATGTGCCAAATTGGCCCTTTTTTTCTTTTTTGTGTGCCCACATGTAGACAAAATAATAGCAACTGCGAAGAGTTGGACTAACATTGATACTGTATTGTAAGGTTGAATTTGTACCATTTTACAGTTTGGTGTGCAGAAGCAATATGCAAGAGAAAAAGAAATGTGCTGATAAGAATGTTTCAAGACTGAAATAAACTTTGGAACAGGAATAAGTTTTAAGAAAAAAATTGGCACGTGAGCGTGTTTGAGTTGGACACCCCTGTTTTAAAGCGTCTAGAGTTGATGTCGACCTGTTCATGGAAGAAACATCTTTTTCAGGGCTCCGGCTTCAGCGACCAATTTGAAGTCTATCTGGCCGAGTGGTTTCCCTGTGAAGTGATCGCTAATGAAACAACCTACACTTCCATCACATGTATATCCACTGCCGCTACATCGGCTTCATCGGCCGCTGTCAAAGTGGTCTCCCCAGGGTTAGTGACTTATTATGGTATATTAGCTGTATGATGGTGGAATGAACGTCATTCACTACGTAATGCTTCCGTCATTACAACACGCCACAAGTAATGATAAAATCATAATATGATTTCAGACAATCCGAGGCACAGTGTGCTACCACTTGCAGCTACGAATACTCTCAAAGTGCCACACCGATTGTGACGTCATGGAGCCATAATGGAGAGTGGGATAACCTCGAGATTGTCTTCATCGGGAATGGTAACAATGGATGAGTGTTTTTAGTTGTATTTTGAAGTCGAAACAAAACTGAAATACATTACAGGTTTCGTTCTTGTCGGTCATGTTGTGTTCTATTATGATGTCATATACAATAGATCACTGCACAATGACATATATGTGTA